>NC_058082.1:224324960-225776168 GCF_014858855.1 Bufo gargarizans
AATTTTCTCACGCTTCATGGCTGCTGTATTGTTAGGACAGCTGCTGTATGTGTTTTTTTTTTTTTTTTTTAAATACCGGACTGTTACTTTACTGCCACGGGGGGGAGAGGGGGGCTATTGGCGCCATGATACTGGCACATTGAGGGGGGAGGAGAGAGCATTTGATACTGGCACATTAGGGGGCAGGGGGAGAAGATGGCACTATGATATTAGCACATGGGGGGGCAAGAAATGGACATGAATCATGAGGGGAAGAAATGTAGATTCGCTTGTGTTGACAAAAATCCTTGCACAAGCCCTGACTTCGGGCGCGCAATCCCGCGAAACCAGTGACCTCCAGAGGTGGGTCTCGCGGGATCAAGCGCCGAAGACACATGATCCTGGCAAGAGCCAAGGCAATATGGACCTGGAGCACAGCGAGGAGCAGAACCTGGTGAGCACCCCTGGCAACCTCACTCTGACAACCTGCACTAGGGTGTCAGAGGCTGCAGGACAGTGACTGGCAGCAGGGTGGCACACACTTGTGTACAGGGGTCAGGGCACACCTGCTGCTTGACTAGGGGCCATAGATTCTGACTGGCACAGGGTGCCCAGCAGTGGCACATGGAGCCTAATAGGTGGCACAAACTGTCTAAAGGGCTATGAATGGTACAGGGTGCAGGATAGTGCCAGACTGGCAGAGGGCACAAGGCAGCATACTGTTTTATGTTGCCCTGGTGGCACAGGATTTAAGACAGTGGCTGAATGGCGCCTGGCAGTGAATAGGTGGCACTGCTCGTGTTTGGTGTGCCAACCTGCTGAACAGGGCAGAGTGATTGGCATCACTGAGATGGTACTAGGTGGCAGACAATGGCTGGATATTATATATACATGACCATAGTCAGACTGGCACAGGGTACACGACCATAGTCAGATTGGCACAGGGTACATCCATACACTGGCACAGGGTACACGACCATAGTTAAATGTTACATGCAATAGGTGGCTGAAAAAGGGGCGGGTAAAGGGGTGTGGTCAAAGGGTGGAGTCAAGGGGAGGCAAAATTAGCTTTTGCCTAGGGTGGCAAAAATCCTTGCACCAGCCCTGTGTAGGTGAGTGCCTGCTGTTGAGCTGACCCTCTAAAAAATGATATGCGAGGGCTTGCAGCTGAGCTGACCCTGTAAAACATTGTAGGTGAGGGTCTGCTGGTGAGCTGACCATCTAAAAAATTATATGCGAGGGCCTGCAGCTGAACTGACCCTGTAAAACATTATATGTGAAGGGCATATATGCGAGTGCATTATATGCGATGAATAAGCATGTTGATCTGATGGAAGAGGAGGAGGAGGATGAGAAAAGGAAAATTCAACCATATACCATATACCCGTGTTAGTGGTGGAAGGGGTGCATGGGAATACAGTATATTCAATACAGCATAAAAGCCACATTTAAAGTGCCTTTATGTTCAGCAGCTTTCCTCTGGTGGACAGGCGGATACGCTTATCTTTTATAATGCCACCAGCAGCACTAAATACCTGCTCAGACAAAATGCTGGCAGCAGGTTAGGCCAGCACCTCCAAAGGCATAGAGCACCAGTTTGTGCCACATGTCCAGCTTGGACACCCTGTAGTTGTAAGGCACTGAGGGATCATCGAAGACGCTGACACGGTTTGCTATGTACTCCTTCACCATCTTCCAAAATGTTTCCCTCCTTGTGACACTAGGCCATGCATCAAGGTGAGGGTGCCAATGGGGTGTCATGAAACTGTCCCAGGCTTTGGATAGTGTTGCTCTGCAGTGGTGTGCTGTTTGTCTCCTAAGCATATCAGCTTCAGCACGGCCTGTTGCTCGTTCCCCACTGCAGTGCTACACTGCTTCCAGCTACCGACTGATGACTGACTGGTGCTGCACGCGGATAATTCGGAGGTGGAAGTAGAGGAGGAGGCGGAGGAGGAGAAGTGGGGGTTGGAGCCACTAAGGTAGGTGCTGGCGGAAACCCTGATTGACGTAGGGCCCGCAATCCTTGGCGTCGTTAGCACCTGTGCCATCCCAGGGTACGACTCGCTCCCGGCCTCCACAATATTCACCCAGTGTGCAGTCAGGGAAATGTAGCGTCCCTGGCAGAATGCACTTGTTCATGTATCCGTGGTTAAGTGGACCTTCCCAGTAACTGCGTTGGTCAGGGCACATGTGATGTTACGGGACACATATTGGTGTAAGGCGGGCATGGCACACCTTGAAAAATAGTGGCGGCTGGGGACTGCATAACGCGGGACGGCCATCGACCTCAGGCTGCGGAAGGCCTCAGTGTCCAGGGCAAGTAATTTGGAAAGCTGTGCATTTAGTGATGTAGCCTGTGGGTGGGTGGCTGGGTATTTGCGCTTGCGTTCAAATGCCTAGGGTAAGGACATTTGGACACTGCGCTGGAACACGGAAGTGGATGTGGTCACTGATGGTGCTTGCGAAGGTCCAGGTGCAGGGTGGGATGCATCCGGGCCTGCGTCTTGGACAGGGAACTGGCCAGCACGTAACACCGGGGAAGAAAGGGCAGTGGTGTGACCCACAGACACAGATTGTGGACCCAGGCGTTCGGCCCTCCTATTATGGTGCTTTGATGCCATGTGGCTGAATATGCTGGTGGTGAGGTTGCTAGTGTTCATGCCCCTGCTCATTTTTGTATATCACAGGTTGCAAATTACAGTTCTTTTGTCGTCTGCTCTTTCCTAAAAAAAACACCAGACTGCGTAACACCTACCCCTTGGCAAGGGAGATTTCCACAAGGGGGTACTCCATGGAACAGTTGCAGGCCTGTTTGGTGTGGCCTGCCTTTTCCCTTTTGCCACCCCACTGCCTTTTCCAGACTATTGCGCTGCTGCAGATCCCCCCCCCCTCTATACTGCTATCCTTGCTCGGCTTTCCAACTTCCCAGGTTGGGTCAGTGACTTCATCGTCCACCACTTCCTCTTCTACTTCCTCACTCTGCTCATCCTCCTGACTTGTTGACCTAACTAGTTGTCAGTGTTTGACAACTGTGTCTCATCCTCTTCCTCAACCTCTTTAAACAGTAATTGCTGTTGAGTTATTGGCAACTGTGTCTCATCATCATCCACATCGTCCCCCACCGTCATCTTCTTGTGATTGTGAATGCTCAAGAGTTTGGGAATCAGGGCACAAGATCTGTCCCTTTTCAAGCGTGCTTGGCGAGAGGGCCAAATCAAGGAATGGCGAGGAAAAGAGGCACTCGGAATATCCAAGTGTGGGATCACTTGTTTGGCCAGACTGTCCATTGGGGGAGGAAGGAATATCAAGACTGAATTTGGTGTAAGACAAGGTGGTGCTTAACTGACTGGAAGCATTATCTGCTGCAATCCAACCGACCACCCGGTCGCACTGTTCTGACTGTCCTGTGCCGGCCCTGCAAACTGGGACATTTGCAAACTGGGACATGAGGCTAGGTATTGTGGATGACTGTTTTTCTTGTGCTCTGGCAGCAGGCACAGTTTCAACACGCCCAGGGCCACGGCCTCTGCGTGTACCATCAGCATCACAGCCACTGCCCCGTTCCTTACTGTTCGCCTTTTTCATTTTAAGTGTGATATATGCTTAACCCCTTAAGGACTACGCCCTATTTCACCTTAAGGACTTAGCCATTTTTTGCAAATCTGACCAGTGTCACTTTAAGTGCTGATAACTTTAAAACGCTTTGACTTATCCAGGCCAGTTTTTTCGTCACATATTGTACTTCATGACACTGGTAAAATGAAGTAAAAAAAAAAAATCATCTCCAATTTTTAATTTCTTTACTTCTATAATACATAGTAATACCTCCAAAAATAGTTATTACTTTACATTCCCCATATGTCTACTTCATGTTCGGATCATTTTAGGAATGATATTTTATTTTTTGGGTATGTTACAAGGCTTAGAAGTTTAGAAGCAAATCTTGAAATTGTTCAGAAATGTTCAAAAACCCAATTTTTAGGGACTAGTTCAGGTCTGAAGTCACTTTGCGGGGCTTACATAATAGAAACCACCCAAAAATGACCCCATTATATAAACTACACCCCTCAAGGTATTCAAAACTGATTTTACAAACGTTGTTAACCCTTTGGGTGTTCCACAAGAATTAATGGAAAATAGAGATACAAATTCAAAATTTCACTTTTTTGGCAGATTTTCCATTTTAATCATTTTTCCCAGTAACAAAGCAAGGGTTAACAGCCAAACCAAACTCAATATTTATGGCCCTGATTCTGTAGTTTACAGAAACATCCCCTATGTGGTCGTAAACCGCTGTACGGGCACACGGCAGGGCGCAGAAGGAAAGGAATGCCATACGGTTTTTGGAAGGCAGGTTTTGCTGGACAGTTTTTTTTTACACCATGTCCAATTTGAAGCCCCCTAATGAAACCATAGAGTAGAAACTCCATAAAAGTGACCCCATCTAAGAAACTACACCCCTCAAGGTATTCAAAACAGATTTTACAAACGTTGTTAACCCTTTAGGTGTTCCACAAGAGTTATTGGCAAATGGAGATGAAATTTCAGAATTTCAATTTTTGGGCAAATTTTAAATTTTAATCCATTTTTCCCAGTAACAAAGCAAGGGTTAACAGCCAAACAAAACTCAATATTTAGAGCCCGGATTCTGTAGTTTACAGAAACACCCCATATGTGTTCATAAACAGATGTACGGGCACACGGCAGGGCGCAGAAGGAAAGGAATGCCATACGGTTTTTGGGAGGCAGATTTTGCTGGACTGTTTTTTTTTACACCATATCCCATTTGAAGCCCCCTGATGCACCCCATGAGTAGAAAATCCCAAAAAGTGGCCCCATTTTAGAAACTACGGGATAGGGTGGCAGTATTGTTGGTACTAGTTTAGGGTACATATGATTTTTGGTTGCTCTATATTACACTTTTTGTGATTCAAGATAACAAGAAATAGCTGTTTTGGCACCGTTTTTATTTTTTGTTATATACAACATTCAGGTTAGATCATGTGATATTTTTATAGACCAGGTTGTCACGGATGCGGCGATACCTAATATGTATACTTTTTTTTATTTATGTAAGTTTTACACAATGATTTCATTTTTGAAGCAAAAAAAAAAATCATGTTTTATTGTTTCCTTAGTCTGAGAGCCATAATTTCTTCAGTTTTTGGGCGATTATCTTTGGTAGGGTATGATATTTGTGGGATGGGATGACGGTTTTATTAGCACAATTTTGGGGTGCATGTGACTTTTTGATCGCTTGCTATTACACTTTTTGTGATGTAAAGTGACAAAAAAATGGTTTATTTAGCACAGTTTTTATTTAAAATTTTTTACGGTGTTCATCTGAGGGGTTAGGTCATGTGATATGTTTATATAGCCGGTCGATACGGACGCTGCGATATCTAATATGTATACTTCTGTATTGGAATGCATTGGCTGTATGAGTAATACAGTGTGTATTACTCATACAGCTTCAGGCCTGTGAGATCCAGGGGGCTGGATCTCACAGGCTCTTCACCGGAAGGCAGCGCAATGCCTTCCTTAAGCATCGCGCGGCCTTCCATGCCATCGGGTCCCCCCCACAGCCCCATGGAGACGCGATGACACCGCTGACCACCGCCGACGCAACATTGAATTGCCGCAAACCGCAGGTCTGAATTGACCTGGGGTTTGCGGCAATCACCGACACGGGGGGGGTCACGGGACCCCCCTGCGCATTTAGCCTAGGTACCTGTTCAATGATTTGAGCAGGCACCAGGTTCCGATCACCACCCGCCGGGCGGCGGTGATCGGAACTATACATGAAGTACCGGTACGTCATGGGTCCTTAAGGACTCGGGATCCATGCCGTACCGGTACGTCATGGGTCCCTAAGGGGTTAAAAGTATGTCACACGTACAGTAGCGTAGGATTTGGAAGTGTATGCGCAAAAAAATTAAAAAAGGTATTTGGAATGTGGAAACGTCACACATAAGATATCCCGCAGATAATGTCAATGAGGTCACCAGCGGCTAATAAAAAATTACACGGAATGTAACAGGTTTTTGGGTTGAGGAAACATTATACAAGAGAGGTACTACCGGTAATGTCACTGTCCAAAGTGTCTACGTAAAAAGTACACTGTTTGTCACAGATACATTTTTAGGCGCACACTTTACACTGGAGATGTGGCACTGGCAATGTCACTGTCTGCAGCGGATACCGTCTATTGACAAAGTACACTGGATGTCACAGATATTTTTGGGATGCGCACTCTTTACACTGGAGATGTGGCGCGGATGATCTAACTTTCCACAGCAGACACCGTCTACGGAAAAAGTACACTGGATGTCACTGATATTTTAGGGATGCACACACTTTATACAGGAGATGTGGCGTGGATAATTTTACTGTCCACAGCGGCCTATTAGACGCTATTTAGCGCAGGATGCGCTTAAAATATATATTGCTGCTGTCACATACAATAGTCCTTAAAAGGACTTTTGGGTCTCTGAAAAGTTTTTATTATAAAAATATTCCAATAACACTCCTTACACTGTCTTTCCCTTTCTATGCTCAGCTCTTCCTGAGTAAGGGCTCGTTCACACGAACGTTTTTTGCGTTCCGTATACGGGCTGTTTATTGCATTCCGTATACGGTCCGTATACGGAACCATTGATTTCAATGGGTCCGCAAAAAAAACTGTATGAGCATTCCGTTTCCGTATGTCCGCAATTCCGTTCCGCTAGATTTTGAGTCTTGTCCTATTCTTGTCCGCAAATCACGGTCCGTGGCTCCATTCAAGTCAATGGGTCCGCAAAAAAAACGGAACACATACGGAAATGCATCCATGTGTCTTCCGTATCCGTTCCGTTTTTTGCGGAACCATCTATTGAAAATGTTATGCCTAGACCAATTTTTTCTATGTAATTACTGTATACTGTATAGGCCATATGGAAAAACGGAACGGAAAAACGGAACCGAAACGGAAACACAACGGAAACAAAAAACGGAACAACGGATCCGGAAAAAAAGGCCCGCAGAACACTGAAAAAGCCATACGGTCGTGTAAAAGAGGCCTAAGACTGAGCCGAACACATGTCATCCGGTGCTTTATACCACCCGATGACGCGTTCCGGCCAGCCAATCACTGTAATGCCAGTAGCCAACCCACCTTCTCACTCTGTCACCGGGTCACTCTTTGGTCTCCTGAAGCTGCTGCCACCTCCACAAAGATACTGCACCCTTCTCATTGGCCCAGAAGCAAGAATCAGTGACGGTACTGATAAAAAGAAATCTATACCACCTCCACACTATGTCACTTTGCTACTCTGTGGTCTCCTGATGCTGCTGCTACCTCAACACTATGTCACCTTGCCACTCTGTGGTATACTAATGCTGCTGCTGCATATCCAAACTATGTCACTTTGCCACTCTGTGATCTCCTCATGCTGCTGCTGCTGCCACCTCCACACTGTCATTGTGCCACTAGTGTTGATCGCAAATATTCTAATCGCAAATTTTTATCGCAAATATCGACACTTAGAGAATTCACAAAGATGTAGAATATAGTGCTTTATCTTCGTAATTGCAAATATTCTAGATTTTTCTTTATATCAGTACCCTCACTGCTTCTTGCTTCTGGGCCAATGAGAAGACTGCAGTATCTTTGTCTGAGCTAAGCAACATCCCTAGCAACCAATACGAAAGATGCCTACCCCTTACTATATAAGACACACCAGCAGCCATTTTCTGATGTCTTTTGCAGTTCTGAGAGAGAGAGAGAGAGAGAGAGCAGTGTCATTGCTATGTTCTGTGCTTTCCTGAGTCATCTGGATCCTTATCCAATTACATTAGATAGTTAGTTAGCTCATATACTATATATATAATACATATAGTTAGTGGGAGATAGTCAGTGTAGGTTAGATAGTGGTATAGTGTAGCTAATAGGTTCCAGTGCAGGGTGTTAGGTAGTGTCATAGGTATTACTGTACTGTGCATTTTCTCCAGTCTCAGGAAACTTCTAGCAGCTTGAAAAATTTAGCAAAAGTGAGCCACGCCTGTTTTGCGCGCGCAATATGCACATATCACATTGCCGATTTTCGCAATCAAGAAAATAATGACTGGAGAATTTGCAAATTTATGTTGAATATTAGGCCAAAATTTCACAAAATATTGCAAAAACAAATATTGCCTGTGCTGCTTATCAGTATGTGTTTTCCTGTGGCCTCCTCCTGATGCTGCTGCCGCCACCTCCACACTGTCATTGTACCATCCTGTGGACTCCTCCTGATGCTGTTGCTGCCGCCACCTCCACACTGTCATTGTGTAACTCTGTGGTCTCCTCATGCTGCTGCTGCCACCTCCACACTGTCATTGTGCCACCCTATGGCCTCCTGATGCTGCTGCCGCCACCTCTACACTCTGTCATTGTGCCACTCTGTGGTTTCCTGATGCTGTTGCCACATCCACACTGTTATTTGGCCACCCTGTGGCCTACTCCTTATGCTGCTGCTGCCGCTACCTCCACACTCTGTCATTATGCCACTCTGTGGCCTCCTGATGCTGCTGCTGCCACCTCCACACTATCATTGTGCTACTCTGTGGCCTCCTGATGCTGCTGTCACCTCCACACTGTCATTGTGCCACTCTGTGGCTTCCTCCTGATGCTGCTGCCACCACCTTCACACTCTGTCATTGAGCCACTCTGTGGCCTCCTGATGCTGCTGTTGCCACCTCCACACTGTCATTGTGCCACTCTGGGGCCTCCTCCTGATGCTGCTACCACCTACAGATTGTCATTGGGCCACTCTGTGGTCTCCTCATATTGCTTCAACCTAACCACTATGTCATAGGGCCACTCTGTGGACTTCTCAAGCTGTTCCCACCCTCCCCACTTCATGACTGGGCCACTATTTCGCCTTACGGCCTTGCTGACATTGTCATTTATTTGATCCTTCTTCTGATCTGTCAGAAAGAAGAAAAAATGAGATGCACAACGGATCCTGTCTATGTAACAGCTGTAAGGCCTGCATGACATGGTCCCTATTTTGCATTAGAATTGGCTACTGATTTGGTAGCCAAAATCAGGAGTGGGTACAAAACATAGAAGACATGCAAATATTCCATTCACGTGTCATCTCTTTTTTGGATCCACCTCTGTTTTTTTTTTTACTTTAGCAATACTGATGGATTACTGACCAAATGCTCACCGAGTGGAGGCGGATGCTGCACAGACAGATCCATTTTTGGGGGGTTATTGTTCTGACGGATCAGAGGAGGTGCAAAATAATCAGTGACGTCAACACAAACTTACTGCTGACACCCTCTCCACTCTGTCAGGGGGGCTCTACTTGTACAAGCTTTTAATAGAACAGGTTTTGTAGACACCTATGTGTAATCAGCTGATGACGGTGTAAAAGGAGTGCGCTTCTTCTTGATGCTAACATTGACCTGTAAGGCTGAGTGCACACTTGAGTTATTTGGTCAGTTTTGGCCCTGTAACTGCCCAAATAAGTGAAGTTTGGAGTGATTGTATGAGCGACGCCTGTCATCTACATGTCATACTGACTCACAGTATTGTTTAACTACTACAGCAGACTCCCTATGCGTCTTACAAGGCACAGTGTTCTACACCACTATAAAGGCTCTCTGCAGCCAGGAAATAGCGTTTTTTTAACACAATTCGCCACAAATAATTTGGATCGACCAAAAACATTTTTAACGTTAGCGAATCTGCCAAATCGAATTTTTGAGAAATTCGCTCATCTCTATTTATATCCTTTGATAATCCACTCCTGATTTGACTTTCAAAACTGCATGCAGAAACCTGACTGTGTGGCTGTTCCCTTAGATTTGCTGACTGTGCTACGTTCAGCTGCACTAAATTGTCTTATCTGCTGCTAAGCTTCTCCTTGTTAGTTTATAGAGATTCTGGTGGCACTATGCTCAGCAATGCTAACTTGCTGGCGAAACCTTACTCAGTTACACAATATTCTCTATACGTTTCTACACTCATACTTAGTATTTAGCACAATTTCCAAATTATGGTGTGTGGCAGCATGGCCTCCCAGTACTAGTATGGCTGCGCTCGACGGCCAGAACTCACAGGTGTATGCTCAATCAGCAGGCATCCAATTGGGAGTGAAGGTACATATGTCCAATGATATGGCCAATGGAATTCTTGTGGAATTTACAGGGCAGATTACAGTTTTCAGGGATTATCTAATATAGGTTACTTATTCTACTTATAGTTTTCTTAGGCAGTAATGCCTTTAACATTTTGAAAATTAATACCAATACAACTATTCTTCAGTAAGACTGCACATATAGACCAAGAAGTGCAATCCTTGCAAGGTTCTGGCATGCCAAATGTATATAAATTGAATGTGGTCAGTATGGAAATTCTTCAAATCTTAAGTATTCTTGTGTTTTTTTGTTGTACTCTAGAGCTGTCAATCAATCAAGGGGAGGTCAGTAGGTTTAGATGTTGGTAGGCATCGCATAGCAGTGCTGATACTGAAAAAGCCTGCCTCCTGGTGCTTGAAATTGGCCCTCAGCAAAGAAATAAAAGTCTGATTTTATCAACAATTATGGTGCCGACAGTGAGGAGAAAGGTATTATTTTAAACTGCAGGATCACCCCTACCATGCCTGGTGCCTGGTTTAATAGGGGTGATCTGGTGACAGAGCTGCTTTACTGATCTAATAGAGTGGTCTTCATGGAGCTGCCGCACAGCACTTATAACTCCTAGCATATACAGGTGAAACTCCAAAAATTTGAATATCGTGCAAAAGTCCATTTATTTCAGTAATGCAAATTAAAAGGAATTGCATTAATGCAGCTTAAAATTTGAATATTGTGAAAAGGTTCAATATTCTAGGCTCAAAGTTTCACACTCTGGTCAGTTAATTAATCCATACCCCCTGAGCAAAGGGTACCTCAAAATTGTGACTTTGGGGTCTCATAAGCTATAAGCCATAATCATCAAAATTATAACAAATAAATAGGGATGAGCGAACTCGAACTGTATAGTTCGGGTTCGTACCGAATTTTGGGGTGTCCGTGACACGGACCCGAACCCGGACATTTTCGTAAAAGTCCGGGTTCGGTGTTCGTCGCTTTCTTGGCGCTTTTTGAAAGGCTGCAAAGCAGCCAATCAACAAGCGTCATACTACTTGCCCCAAGAGGCCGTCACAGCCATGCCTACTATTGGCATGGCTGTGATTGGCCAGAGCACCATGTGACTCAGCCTCTATTTAAGCTGGAGTCACATAGCGCTGCCCGTCACTCTGCTCTGATTAGCGTAGGGAGAGGTTGCGGCTGCGACAGTAGGGCGAGATTAGGCAGATTAACTCCTCCAAAGGACTTGATTAATCAATCGATCTGCAGCTGTGCATCATTGAGCTGCTGAAATTCAATTGCTCACTGTTTTTAGGCTGCCCAGACCGTTTGTCAGTCACTTTTTTCTGGGGTGATCGGCGGCCATTTTGTGTCTTGTGGTGCGCCAGCACAAGCTGCGACCAAGTGCATTTAACCCTCATCAGGGTGAAGCTGTCACACCAAGTGCATTTAACCAGCAATAGTCTGTTTATTTTTTGGCCATATACTACATCAGGGGCAAGCTGCGCCTGTCACCAAGTGCATTTAACCCTCAATGGTGTGGTTGTTTTTTGGCTAAAGCCTACATCAGGGTGAAGCTGTCACACCAAGTGCATTTAACCAGCAATAGTCTGTTTATTTTTTGGCCATATACTACATCAGGGGCAAGCTGCGCCTGTCACCAAGTGCATTTAACCCTGAATGGTGTGGTTGTTTTTTGGCTAAAGCCTACATCAGGGTGAAGCTGTCACACCAAGTGCATTTAACCAGCAATAGTCTGTTTATTTTTTGGCCATATACTACATCAGGGGCAAGCTGCGCCCGTCACCAAGTGCATTTAACCCTCAGTAGTGTGGTTGGTCAAGCTGTCACACCCAGTGCATTTAACCAGCAATAGTCTGTTCATTTTTTGGCCATATACTACATCAGGGGCAAGCTGCGCCTGTCACCAAGTGCATTTAACCCTCAGTAGTGTGGTTGGTCAAGCTGTCACACCAAGTGCATTTAACCAGCAATAGTGTGGTTATTTTTTGGCCATATCCCAGTCTAATTCTGTCAGTAAATCCATACCGGTCACCCAGCGCCTAAATACTAGGCCTCAAATTTATATCCCGCTAAATCTGTCGTTACCGCTGTACTGTTCTGGCTGGGCAAGTTATTTAGTGTCCGTCAAAGCACATTTTTTGTTCTGGGTTGAAAAACAATTCCCAATTTAGCAATTTCCTAATTTAGTGGTTTCTGCTGTATCAGAGCTATTTGAAATCTATCCCTAAAAGGGTATATAATATTCAAGGTGCACATAGGGTCATTCAGAATAACTTCACACACACGCTACTGTGCATTTCCAAGTCTAATTCTGTCAGTAAATCCATACCGGTCACCCAGCGCCTAAATACTAGGCCTCAAATTTATATCCCGCTAAATCTGTCGTTACCGCTGTACTGTTCTGGCTGGGCAAGTTATTTAGTGTCCGTCAAAGCACATTTTTTGTTCTGGGTTGAAATACAATTCCCAATTTAGCAATTTCCTAATTTAGTGGTTTCTGCTGTATCAGAGCTATTTGAAATCTATCCCTAAAAGGGTATATAATATTCAAGGTGCACATAGGGTCATTCAGAATAACTTCACACACACGCTACTGTGCATTTCCAAGTCTAATTCTGTCAGTAAATCCATACCGGTCACCCAGCGCCTAAATACTAGGCCTCAAATTTATATCCCGCTAAATCTGTCTTTACCGCTGTACTGTTCTGGCTGGGCAAGTTATTTAGTGTCCGTCAAAGCACATTTTTTGTTCTGGGTTGAAATACAATTCCCAATTTAGCAATTTCCTAATTTAGTGGTTTCTGCTGTATCAGAGCTATTTGAAATCTATCCCTAAAAGGGTATATAATATTCAAGGTGCACATAGGGTCATTCAGAATAACTTCACACACACGCTACTGTGCATTTCCAAGTCTAATTCTGTCAGTAAATCCATACCGGTCACCCAGCGCCTAAATACTAGGCCTCAAATTTATATTCAGCTGAATTTGAATACAATACATTGGGCCAAATAATATTTTTGTTGTTGTGGTGAACGATAACAATGAGGAAAACATCTAGTAAGGGACGCGGACGTGGACATGGTCGTGGTGGTGTTAGTGGACCCTCTGGTGCTGGGAGAGGACGTGGCCGTTCTGCCACATCCACACGTCCTAGTGTACCAACTACCTCAGGTCCCAGTAGCCGCCAGAATTTACAGCGATATATGGTGGGGCCCAATGCCGTTCTAAGGATGGTAAGGCCTGAGCAGGTACAGGCATTAGTCAATTGGGTGGCCGACAGTGGATCCAGCACGTTCACATTATCTCCCACCCAGTCTTCTGCAGAAAGCGCACACATGGCGCCTGAAATCCAACCCCATCAGTCTGTCACATCACCCCCATGCATACCAGGGAAACTGTCTGAGCCTCAAGTTATGCAGCAGTCTCTTATGCTGTTTGAAGACTCCGCTGGCAGGGTTTCCCAAGGGCATCCACCTAGCCCTTCCCCAGCGGTGAAAGACATAGAATGCACTGATGCACAACCACTTATGTTTCCTGATGATGAGGACATGAGAATACCACCTCAGCATGTCTCTGATGATGACGAAACACAGGTGCCAACTGCTGCGTCTTTCTGCAGTGTGCAGACTGAACAGGAGGTCAGGGATCAAGACTGGGTGGAAGACGATGCAGGAGACGATGAGGTCCTAGACCCCACATGGAATGAAGGTCGTGCCACTGACTTTCACAGTTCGAAGGAAGAGGCAGTGGTGAGACCGAGCCAACAGCGTAGCAAAAGAGGGAGCAGTGGGCAAAAGCAGAACACCCGCCGCCAAGAGACTCCACCTGCTACTGACCGCTGCCATCTGGGACCGAGCACCCCAAAGGCAGCTTCAAGGAGTTCCCTGGCATGGCACTTCTTCAAACAATGTGCTGACGACAAGACCCGAGTGGTTTGCACGCTGTGCCATCAGAGCCTGAAGCGAGGCATTAACGTTCTGAACCTGAGCACAACCTGCATGACCAGGCACCTGCATGCAAAGCATGAACTGCAGTGGAGTAAACACCTTAAAACCAAGGAAGTCACTCAGGCTCCCCCTGCTACCTCTTCTGCTGCTGCCGCCTCGGCCTATTCTGCTGCTGCCGCCTCGGCCTCTTCCTCCGCCTCTGGAGGAACGTTGGCACCTGCCGCCCAGCAAACAGGGGATGTACCACCAACACCACCACCACCACCTCCGTCACCAAGCGTCTCAACCATGTCACACGCCAGCGTTCAGCTCTCCATCTCACAAACATTTGATAGAAAGCGTAAATTCCCACCTAGCCACCCTCGATCCCTGGCCCTGAATGCCAGCATTTCTAAACTACTGGCCTATGAAATGCTGTCATTTAGGCTGGTGGACACAGACAGCTTCAAACAGCTCATGTCGCTTGCTGTCCCACAGTATGTTGTTCCCAGCCGGCACTACTTCTCCAAGAGAGCCGTGCCTTCCCTGCACAACCAAGTATCCGATAAAATCAAGTGTGCACTGCGCAACGCCATCTGTGGCAAGGTCCACCTAACCACAGATACGTGGACCAGTAAGCACGGCCAGGGACGCTATATCTCCCTAACTGCACACTGGGTAAATGTAGTGGCAGCTGGGCCCCAGGCGGAGAGCTGTTTGGCGCACGTCCTTCCGCCGCCAAGGATCGCAGGGCAACATTCTTTGCCTCCTGTTGCCACCTCCTCCTACTCGACTTCCTCCTCCTCTTCTTCCACCTGCTCATCTAGTCAGCCACACACCTTCACCACCAACTTCAGTACAGCCCGGGGTAAACGTCAGCAGGCCATTCTGAAACTCATATGTTTGGGGGACAGGCCCCACACTGCACAGGAGTTGTGGCAGGGTATAGAACAACAGACCGACGAGTGGTTGCTGCCGGTGAGCCTCAAGCCCGGCCTGGTGTTGTGTGATAATGGGCGAAATCTCGTTGCAGCTCTGGGACTAGCCAGTTTGACGCACATCCCTTGCTTGGCGCATGTGCTGAATTTGGTGGTGCAGAAGTTCATTCACAACTACCCCGACATGTCAGAGCTGCTGCATAAAGTGCGGGCCGTCTGTTCGCGCTTCCGGCGTTCACATCCTGCTGCTGCTCGCCTGTCTGCGCTACAGCGTAACTTCGGCCTTCCCGCTCACCGCCTCATATGCGACGTGCCCACCAGGTGGAACTCCACCTTGCACATGCTGGACAGACTGTGCGAGCAGCAGCAGGCCATAGTGGAGTTTCAGCTGCAGCACGCACGGGTCAGTCGCACTGCGGAACAGCACCACTTCACCACCAATGACTGGGCCTCCATGCGAGACCTGTGTGCCCTGTTGCGCTGTTTCGAGTACTCCACCAACATGGCCAGTGGCGATGACGCCGTTATCAGCGTTACAATACCACTTCTTTGTCTCCTTGAGAAAACACTTAGGGCGATGATGGAAGAGGAGGTGGCCCAGGAGGAGGAGGAGGAGGAGGAGGAGGAAGAGAGGTCATTTTTAGCACTTTCAGGCCAGTCTCTTCGAAGTGACTCAGAGAGAGGTTTTTGGCAACAGCAGAGGCCAGGTACAAATGTGGCCAGCCAGGGCCCACTACTGGAGGACAAGGAGGACGAGGATGAGGAGAAGGTGGAGGAGGATGAGGATGAAGCATGGTCACAGCGGGGTGGCACCCAACGCAGCTCGGGTCCATCACTGGTGCGTGGCTGGGGGGAAAGGCAGGACGATGACGATACGCCTCCCACAGAGGACAGCTTGTCCTTACCCCTGGGCAGCCTGGCACACATGAGCGACTACATGCTGCAGTGCCTGCGCAACGACAGCAGAGTTGCCCACATTTTAACCTGTGCGGACTACTGGGTTGCCACCCTGCTGGATCCACGCTGCAAAGACAATGTGCCCACCTTACTTCCTGCACTGGAGCGTGATAGGAAGATGCGCGAGTACAAGCACACGTTGGTAGACGCGCTACTGAGAGAATTCCCAAATGTCACAGGGGAACAAGTGGAAGCCCAAGGCCAAGGCAGAGGAGGAGCAAGAGGTCGCCAAGGCAGCTGTGTCACGGCCAGCTCCTCTGAGGGCAGGGTTAGCATGGCAGAGATGTGGAAAATTTTTGTCAACACGCCACAGCTAACTGCACCACCACCTGATACGCAACTTGTTAGCAGGAGGCAACATTTCACTAACATGGTGGAACAGTACGCGTGCACACCCCTCCACGTACTGACTGATGGTTCGGCCCCATTAAACTACTGGGTCTCTAAATTGTCCACGTGGCCAGAGCTAGCCTTTTATGCCTTGGAGGTGCTGGCCTGCCCGGCGGCCAGCGTTTTGTCTGAACGTGTATTCAGCACGGCAGGGGGTGTCATTACAGACAAACGCAGCCGCCTGTCTACAGCCAATGTGGACAAGCTGACGTTCATAAAAATGTACGAGGCATGGATCCCACAGGACCTGTCCGTCCCTTGTCCAGATTAGACATTAACTACCTCCCCTTAACCATATATTATTGTACTCCAGGGCACTTCCTCATTCAATCCTATTTTTATTTTCATTTTACCATTATATTGCGAGGCTACCCAAATTTGAATGAACCTCTCCTCTGTCTGGGTGCCGGGGCCTAAATATATGTCAATGGACTGTTCCAATGTTGGGTGACGTGAAGCCTGATTCTCTGCTATGACATGCAGACTAATTCTCTGCTGACATGAAGCCAGATTCTCTGCTACGGGACCTCTCTCCTCTGCCTGGGTGCTGGGCCTAAATATATGCCAATGGACTGTTGCACTGGTGGCTGACGTGAAGCCTGATTGTCTGTTACGGGACCTCTCTCCTCTGCCTGGGTGCTGGGCCTAAATTTATGAAAATGGACTGTTACAGTGGTGGGTGACGTGAAGCCTGATTCTCTGCTATGACATGCAGACTAATTATCTGCTGACATGAAGCCAGATTCTCTGTTACGGGACCTCTCTCCTCTGCCTGGGTGCTGGGCCTAAATATATGCCAATGGACTGTTGCACTGGTGGCTGACGTGAAGCCTGATTGTCTGTTACGGGACCTCTCTCCTCTTCCTGGGTGCTGGGCCTAAATATCTGACAATGGACTGTTGCATTGGTGGCTGACGTGAAGCCTGATTCTCTGCTATGATATGAAGACTGATTCTCTGCTGACATGAAGCCAGATTGTCTGTTACGGGACCTCTCTCCTCTGCCTGGGTCCTGGGCCTAAATTTATGACAATGGACTGTTGCAGTGGTGGCTGACGTGAAGCCTGATTCTCTGCTATGACATGAAGACTGATTCTCTGCTGACAGGAAGCCAGATTGTCTGTTACGGGACCTCTCTCCTCTGCCTGGGTGCTGGGCCTAAATTTATGAAAATGGACTCTTACAGTGGTGGGTGACGTGAAGCCTGATTCTCTGCTATGATATGAAGACTGATTCTCTGCTGACATGAAGCCAGATTGTCTGTTACGGGACCTCTCTCCTCTGCCTGGGTGCTTGGCCTAAATTTATGACAATGGACTGTTGCAGTGGTGGCTGACGTGAAGCCTGATTCTCTGCTATGACATGCAGACTGATTCTCTGCTGACATGAAGACAGATTCTCTGTTACGGGACCTCTCTCCTCTGCCTGGGTGCTGGGCCTAAATATATGCCAATGGACTGTTGCACTGGTGGCTGACGTGAAGCCTGATTGTCTGTTACGGGACCTCTCTCCTCTGCCTGGGTGCTGGGCCTAAATTTATGAAAATGGACTCTTACAGTGGTGGGTGACGTGAAGCCTGATTCTCTGCTATGACATGCAGACTAATTCTCTGCTGACATGAAGCCAGATTGTCTGTTACGGGACCTCTCTCCTCTGCCTGGGTGCTGGGCCTAAATATATGCCAATGGACTGTTGCACTGGTGGCTGACGTGAAGCCTGATTGTCTGTTACGGGACCTCTCTCCTCTGCCTGGGTGCTGGGCCTAAATATCTGACAATGGACTGTTGCATTGGTGGCTGACGTGAAGCCTGATTCTCTGCTATAATATGAAGACTGATTCTCTGCTGACATGAAGCCAGATTGTCTGTTACGGGACCTCTCTCCTCTGCCTGGGTGCTGGGCCTAAATTTATGACAATGGACTGTTGCAGTGGTGGCTGACGTGAAGCCTGATTCTCTGCTATGACATGAAGACTTATTCTCTGCTGACATGAAGCCAGATTGTCTGTTACGGGACCTCTCTCCTCTGCCTGGGTGCTGGGCCTAAATTTATGAAAATGGACTCTTACAGTGGTGGGTGACGTGAAGCCTGATTCTCTGCTATGATATGAAGACTGATTCTCTGCTGACATGAAGCCAGATTGTCTGTTACGGGACCTCTCTCCTCTGCCTGGGTGCTGGGCCTAAATTTATGAAAATGGACTCTTACAGTGGTGGGTGACGTGAAGCCTGATTCTCTGCTATGATATGAAGACTGATTCTCTGCTGACATGAAGCCAGATTGTCTGTTACGGGACCTCTCTCCTCTGCCTGGGTGCTTGGCCTAAATTTATGACAATGGACTGTTGCAGTGGTGGCTGACGTGAAGCCTGATTCTCTGCTATGACATGCAGACTGATTCTCTGCTGACATGAAGACAGATTCTCTGTTACGGGACCTCTCTCCTCTGCCTGGGTGCCGGGGCCTAAATATCTGAGAATGGACTGTTCCAGTGGTGGGTGACGTGAAGCCAGATTCTCTGCTATGGGACCTCTCTCCAATTGATTTTGGTTAATTTTTATTTATTTAATTTTAATTTTAATTCATTTCCCTATCCACATTTGTTTGCAGGGGATTTACCTACATGTTGCTGCCTTTTGCAGCCCTCTAGCCCTTTCCTGGGCTGTTTTACAGCCTTTTTAGTACCGAAAAGTTTGGGTCCCCATTGACTTCAATGGGGTTCGGGACGAAGTTCGGATCGGGTTCGGATCCCGATCCCGAACATTTCCGGGAAGTTCGGCCGAACTTCTCGAACCCGAACATCCAAGTTTTCGCTCAACTCTACAAATAAAGGCTTGAAATATCTCGCTTTGCATGTAATGAGTCTATCTGATATATTAGTTTTACCTTTTAAGTTGCATTACTGAAATAAATTAACTTTGCACAATATTCAAATTTTTCAAGTTTCACGTGTACCTCTTCACAGAGTTGTAAATTCACTACAGACAGAGAAACATAAGATACAGAACAGTAAAATATATGTGTCAAAAATGTTGGCCTTGATGCATTTTAGGTTTTTCTGTACTTCTTCACATGTCATGTTCCTCCTAATCTTATCACAACATTTTTGCTATTGTCATCTTCAGACTTGCCCTTACTTGATCACAATCTCAGAAGTGGCCAAGCTGAATCCTACAACATCATAAAGCTGAACTCCTGATGTGGTGATCCAATTCGGTGCATTTGTCCTATCACTATCTACCAGAATACACTGATAAAGAAGATCTAGAACTTTTAAGATTGTCCATAGACATAGAGATATGTGTACAGTAGTGCAATAAACTTCTTTTTTTATTATCTACATATTTTTAGTTGAGTCCATTGTTCTAAAATGCATTGAACTTGATAAAAAAAATCTTGGTTCTAATCTTTTTGACAACTCTGATTGCTTTTATGGTTAAACAAGTGTGCCTGTGCTAAGAGACGAAGAATATATATTTGCATGTTTGGGCTGAGTATATAATAGACCATTCTTCCTATGGGGAAATGCTAGATCTATGTTGACCTAAAAAATGTACGAAGATCATACTCAAAATAACACTCCAATATGACATACTTCTTAGTGTCAGTACCACTTTGTAATATGCCCCCTACCCTTGTTAAACTAGAGCTGTGTGTATTCAGTGAGGCTTCCAGCTACAAGTTAACTTCCTATTAGACCTCACGGCGCTTTGATTTTTATACTTTGTTACAGTTTAGAAAAGACTAAGCAGTCCAAAATCATCTCACACAGAATGGTGTAAGATGTTAAAAGAAAAAAAAAAAAGATTCCAAGTTTGACTTGTGAAAGGAGCCTTTACAAAAACTCCTCAGAGCACACGCTTTGAGGTTGCCTCACCTCACACAGTGCAAATGCCAGCCAGTCAAAAGGCCGTGTCACAGAGGTTACCAAAGATAATGAAGTCTCCAAAATCCTGCTAAGGAGTTTCATGACGCAACATGCTGGGAGCGGAATGAGCTCAGTTCACTGAACAATTTAATGTCCGAAAGTAATGAAATCATAAGCCTGCTCCACACAATGGATCTGTCAGACAAGATGGGGATCCCTGCAAAGATATCTCTGCTACTTGCTCAAAAGTGTCAATTTTCAGGTGCTGGGGGAATAATTAAAGCAAAACCCTTCAGAGCAGCATGTTGCAGAATGAGATTACATATTGTTGTTTGTCAGCGTCTTGCATACTTTACCCTAGAAGTTGCACCGCTGTGGAGTTATTCATTGTAACAAGCAGGAATAACTTGTGCCATGGTGCGGTATAGTTCAGCATCAAATGGTCACATGATGTCACCTTTTCAATTCTGTTTTGACTTCATAATTTTAAAATTATACAAATTTTCAGCGTTCGCCTATGGAGATGCACTATTATATTGCGCTAATAGCTCTTTCACTTCATGCTGTTATAATATGTACTTGGTTGGTTAGCTTATGTGTTCATGCGACTTTAGGACACGTAACTGAATACATTTTGACTCAAGTGTTTCCATGGTAAATGTTTACTCCATATATCATCAATAATTGAGTTTGCAAATGTGAATGCCCTGCATAAATAGAAAATCCAGTAACGGAAAAATGATTAAACACATTTCTAGACTGATATCAATTGTAAAGTTGCAGCTAGTATTTTGAGTTGTTATCTAGGTATCGGGGCGGAGGGGGGGATTATCCAAGAGGTTCCATGTGCCATGAGTGCTTAGTGCCAGGATGGGTGCCAACAAGCCACTCTTTACTGGCTAAGGTATTTAGACACTGGGCTTGGGTAGCAAATTGAATTAAAGCTTTCCTTAAGGCCTCTTTCACACGGACGAGAATTCCGTGCGGGTGCAATGCGTGAGGTGAACGCATTGCACCCGCACTGAACCCGGACCCATTCACTCCAATGGGGCTCTGCACATGAGCGGTGATTTCGCTGCATGCTCTATATTGTGTGTTTTTCACTCAAGGCAGACCCCATAGAAGTGAATGGGGCTGTGTGAAAATCGCAAGCATCTGCAAGCAAGTGCGGATGCGGTGCGATTTTCACGAATGGTTGCTAGGTGACAATTGGGATGGGGACCCGATATTTATTATTTTCCCTTATAACATGGTTATGAGGGAAAATAATAGCATTCGTAATACAGAATGCTAAGTAAATTAGGGATGGAAGGGTTAAAAAATAAATAATAATTAAAGTCACCTCATCCAGTTATTCGCGCAGCCCGACTTGTCTTCTTTCTTCTTCTTTGAGGACCTGGGAGGAAAAGGATCTTTGGTGACGTCACTGCGCTCATCACACGGTCCATCACCATGGTGATGGACCGTGTGATGGACCATGTGATGAGCGCAGTGACGTCACCAAAGGTACTTTTCCTCCCAGGTCCTCAAAGAAGAAGAAAGAAGACGAGCCATGCAAATAACTGGATGAGGTGTTTGATTTTTTTAATTTATTTTTTACCCCTTCATCCCTAATTTACTTAGCATTCTGTATTAAGAATGCTATTATTTTCCCTTATAACCATGTTATAAGGGAAAATAATAAAATCTACACAACACCGATCCCAAACCGAACTTCTGTGAAGAAGTCCGGGTTCGGGTCTGGGTACCAAACATGCCGATTTTTCTCACGCGCATGCAAAATGCATTAAAATGTTTTGCACTCACGCGCATTTTACCGCAACGCACCCACAACACCCGTGTGAAAGAGGCCTAAAGAGGTTAAGCAGTGCTAGCTTATTGATGACATACTCTCAGGATAGATCATCAGTATCCTATCAGCACCCCGCCACTCAGCTATTTAAAGAGGCTGCGGCGAGCGCCATCTAGATCATAGCAGCAATGCAGTGTATCTACAACTGTTCCTCCCATTCACTTGAATGGGATAAACAATTGTAATTATACTTCACTGCCGCTACAAGTGAGACAGTGTGCTGTTAAACTACGAAGAGGACACAGAGAACCGCAGCCTCTTCACACAGCTGGGGGTGACAGGAGTCGGACCCCTGTAGATATCATATTGATGACCTAATAGATCATCAATATACTAGCGCTGCACAACCTATTTAAAGGGCATCTGTCACCTATGAAACTGACTGACCTGTTGCATGTGTGATTGGCAGCTGAAGGCATCTGTGTTGGTCCCATGTTCATATGTGCCTGCATTATTGCGAAAAAATATGTTTTAATATATGCAAATGAGCCTCTAGGAGAATAGGGGCAATGCCATTACACCTAGAGGCTCTGCTCTCTCTGCAGCTGCCACACCCTCTGCACTTTGATTGACAGGACCCGGTGTGATTACATTTACACTGCCTGACCTTGTCAATCAAAGTGCTAAGGATGAGGCAGTTGCAGAGAGCCACTAAGTGTGACAGCAATGCCACCGGTATTGGCATAGGTGGAATCTATTCCCTTTCAGTACACCAATTTTGATAAATATTCCCCATTGTGCTTGACTTTTTTTGGGAGTCTCCCACATGCCTTTTCGCAAACTCACAATGTGCCTTATTGTTTTTAGCTGAAAGTAATGGCTTTCTTCTGGCCACTTTTCCATAAAGCCCAACTCTATGGAGCGTACGGCTTATTGTTGTCCTATGTACAGATACTCCAGTCTCTGCTGTGGAACTCTGCAGCTCCTCCAGGGTTACCTTAGGTTTCTGTGCTACCTCTCGGATTAATGCCCTCCTTGTCTGGTCCATGAGTTTTGGTGGGCGGCCGTCTCTTGGCAGGTTTACTGTTGTGCTATGTTCTTTTCATTTGGTTATGATAGATTTGATGGTGCTCCTGAGGATCATCAAAGATTTGAATATTTTTTTATAACCTAACCCTGACTTCTACTTCTCAACAACATTGTCCCTTACTTGTTTGGAGAGTTCCTTGGTCTTCATGGCAGTGTTTGGTTAGTTATGCCTCTTGCTTAGGTGTTGCAGCCTTTGGGGCCTCAAAAAAGGTGTGTATATGTAATGACAGTTCATGTGACACTTAGATTGCACAAAAGTGGACATCATTTCACAAGTTATGTGACTTATGAAGGTAATTGGTTGCACCAGAGCTTTTTATGGGCTTCCTAACAATGGGGGTGAATACATACGCACATGCCAATTTTCTGTTTCTAAACAATAGTTTTATTTATATATTTTTCTCATTTCACTTCACCAACTTAGACTATTGTGTTCTGATCCATCACATAAAATTCAGATTAACAAAACATTGACTGCAAAATACGAAAAAAAAGTCAAGGGGGGGTGAATACTTTTGCAAGGCGCTGTATTTATTAGGTTTTCTTGTTACATGGCAGTTGATACATGAGTCCTATAGTTATTATTACTTAATCATTTGCGGGATGGACTACTGATGTTAACATTGGACATAAGGTGAACTTTGAAAATGGTGTGTTTTTTATTCCTTTTGCCTACAATATCTTAAATACCAAAAATATGTTTTTTTGGTAGAAATGTATTTGAATTTGCCAATAGACAAGACAGCAAATTAGTGAACAGCTCATCTATAGTCGGTATATCAGTCTGATATCATTTCACATTTCATAATTTCTCTGTACCTTCTCCCATATGTTTGGAATACACACTTGGACCTACCATTGATTCATTATTATTTAACAGAATTCCAATTGCGAATGGAAATGTACAAAACATAATATATGTCCCATACATATACACACATTATGTAACTCAAGTGTTTAAAAAAAAAAGGTTTTATAGACATGGAAGCTATCAGTGGATAGCATAATGAACACCACTATTCTTCCATAGACGAAAAAATTCTAATATTGACATATAGTAAAATATTCTACATATGGAAAATATACTTCTGCTTTAGCTTTCCTTTTTTGTGTAAAACATAACTGATTCTGTAATTACTAAATAATTTGTTCCTGCGGATGAATAATTGAAATGTGGACGAGGCCTGCACTCAGCTAGAAGCCTGGCTAATATCTTAGTAGGGAGTAATTCATTAAACGTTAATACCATCTGGGTCTTATTTAGCCAAAACTCTCCAGCTGAAGTCAAAAGGGGAGATTGGCTGAAAGAAGTCAATATAAATGATTTATGAATTATTCCATCGAGCATTTGGAAGACTTCCTGCTTAATCTAGAGGGTTCTAAGAAGGAAATTTTCCTAGATTTGTTTTTATTAAGTATGCAAACATCATGTATACTTCAAATCATCCTTACAACTTAATACGTGAAATAAAAGAGGTAAAAATTGAGTCAATGAAGCTGTGATGCTTGGTATGAGAAGGTATATTCCCAGATATCATTGCGCCGATAAGATAGAATTTAATGGCTTTCAGTTCAAAGCATTGGCCTCCACGTACATTAGCTAGTAACCAGGACAGATAGCTAGATACATTCTTCGCTCAGTGACCCCACCTTTAAATATGTCTGACTACTGATATATTGCTTCTTCTATGTGTTTTTACATTGAACATGTGCAGTACACCCAACCAGTTGCCAAAGATAACCATTATATCAGCAGAGCACACTCTTAGATTACATATCATAACCTCAAAGAGCCAAAGCCGATTTGGAGTCATTTCAATAAATACAAATTAGGACAAAATCATAACTTGCAGTGTTGGTTACATACACATTTTTTTTTTAAGTCCAAATACTTTGACCCACACATGGTCCTAAAATACATTTAAACTCATGAATAAACAAAAATGTATATTTTCATATGGTTTTGGTTTCTTTGTGACTAACCAAATGTAGACTAGTTATTAAAGGTGAAGTATTTTTAATGGAGGTCTGTTATCATAATGACCGGCAATTTCCAAAAGAAGTAGACTTACTAAAACATCATAAATCGATGTTGAATCAGATGAAATGTAGTTCATTCCATGGAATATGGCAGGAACCCTAAATTTTTCTTAAAAGCAAGTTCCAACAGAATTGTTATAGTAAGGGTGGCCTCAATGTGCCTTTGCTAACTGGTGAGAAAATGTTTTATATAGTGAAATGTTAAAGTAGCCACTGATATGAAAGGTTATAATTGTCTAAACTGACATTCTTTTGTGATGCCAATTACAGTATTCCAACCATAAATGATCCAAGATGTATCTTAATGGACAAAGTTTATTTTTATTTTAGTGTATGACATATGCCGAAAAAGGCGAATGAACACTATTTCCCATAGACTATAAGAGAGAGTGTATTGACATGCATGACCAACTTTTCATTCCTTTTGGCTCTGATTTGTACGAAGGGAGAACAATGCCGGTGTCACCAATATAAATAAACCAATCAGGATTCTTATTTCTGCCATCAATTATGTTTCATGATGTTGAGCACCGTATAAAGCACTACCATGTGACTCTGGTCCCATTTGCAGCCTGGAGGCAGTCCTACACACAGGTTACTTTATCAGCGATTTAGTTAATCAATGTAACTGAGATTTCCAGGCTCTAACAAACACAATGTGAGTTGGGAGGCTTTTGGGATCGTCCTTATAGGTCACAAATAATCACACTTTTTTTAGTTGGCAGGTGCCACCTGTAGTCGACTATATCTTTATACCCACAAAAACATTGATTTAGTGGTGGTTTGATTATTCTAAATTTGTAGCAAATTATAGTAGCATAGTACATAAGGCCAAAAAAAGACATTTGTCCATCCAGTTTGGCCTGTCATCCTGCAAGTTGATCAAGAGGAAGGCAAAAAAAAAACAAACTGTGAGGTAAAAGCCAATTTTCCCCACTTTAAGATAATGAAAAATTCCTTCCCGACTCCAATCAGGCAATCAGAATAACTCCCTGGATCAACGACCTCTCTGTAGTAGCTATAGTCTGTAATATTATTACACTCCAGAAATACATCCAGGCCCCTCTTGAAACTATGATTCTGAAATATGATTTACAAAATTTCAAAAAGTTTTCCCTCTTTCCAGCACATATCCTGTCTCATTTATAGCATGTCAGGAATATATATACAGTGGATATAAAAAGTCTACACACCCCTGGTAAAATGTCGGGCTTCTGTGATATAAAAAAAAAAAATGAGCCAAAGATAAATCATTTCAGAACTTTTTCCACCTTTAATGTAACCTATAAATTGTACAACTCAATTGAAAAACAAACTAAATTATTTTTGGTGGAGGGAAGAAAACAAACAAAACTAAAATAATGTGGTTGCATAAGTGTGCACAGCCTCTTGGAACTGGGGATGTAGCTGTGTTCAGAATTAAGCAATCACATTCAAAATCATGTTAAATAGGAGCCAGCATACCATCATTTAAAGTGCCTTTTGATTAACCCCAAATAAGGTTGGGCTGCTCTAGTTGGTCTTTCCTGAAATTTTTTTAGTCACATCCCACAACAAAAGCCATGGTCCACAGAGAGCTTCCAAAGCATCAGAGAGATCTCATTGTTAAAAGGTATGTCAGGAGAAGGGTACAAAAGAATTTCCAAGGCATTAGATATACCATGGAACACAGTGAAGACAGCCATCATCAAGTGGAGAAAATATGGCACAACAGTGACATTAACAAGAACTGGACGTCCCTCCAAAATTTGATGAAAAGACGAGAAGAAAACTGGTCTGGTAGGCTACCAAGAGGCCTACAGCAACATTAAAGGAGCTGCAGGAATATCTGGCGAGTACTGGCTGTGTGGTACATGTGACAACAATCTCCCATATTCTTCATATGTCTAGGCTATGGGGTAGAGTGGCAAGATGAAAGCCTTTTCTTATGAAGAAAAACATCCAAGCCAGGCTACATTTTGCAAAAACACATCTGAAGTCTTCCAAAAGCATGTGGGAAAAGGTGTTATGGTCTGATGAAACCAAGGTTGAACTTTTTGACCATAATTCCAAAAGATATGTTTGGCGCAAAAGCAACACTGCACATCACTAAAAGAATACCATACCTACAGTGAAGCATGGTGGTGGCAGCATCATGCTTTGGGGCTGTTTTCCTCCAGCTGGAACTGGGACCTTAGTTAAGCTAGAGGGAATTATGAACAGTTCCAAATACCAGTCAATAGAAAGCTGAACATGAAGAGGAACTTCATCTTTCAGCATGACAACGACCCAAAGCATACATCCAAATCAACAAAGGAATAGCTTCACCAGAAGAAGATTAAAGTTTTGGAATGGCCCAGACCTGAATCCTATTGAAAATCTGTGGGGTGATCGTAAGAGGGCTGTGCACAGGAGACAGATTTGGAGTGTTTTTGCAAAGAAGAGTGGGCAAATCTTGCCAAGTCAAAATGTGCCTTGCTGATAGAGACTCATACTCAAAATGACTGAGTGCAGTAATAAAATCATAAGGTGCTTCAACAAAGTATTTGTTTAAGGCTACATACGTCAGTATTTTTCTATATCCCGCATTTCGGTCTGTTTTTTGCGGATCCGTTGTTCCTGAAAATGTTTCCGTATGTCATCCGTTTTTTGCGGATCCGCAAAAAACGGAAACATGTATAAATTTCACAAAGCAAATAAAGTTGTTTGGATTTCTTTGAAAAAAAATTGACAAAAAAAAGGGAATAAGTGAATTCTGTGGGCAGGATTTAATTTCCAGGAACGGATTCCGCATAAAACGGATGACATACGTAATGACATACGAATGTCATCCGTTTTTTGCGGAACCATTGACTTTGTATTGTACCAGGATCCGATTTTTGCAGAAAAGAATAGGACAAGTTTTATATTTAATTGGACATACGGAACGGAACAACGGGAGCGGACAGCACACATTGTGTTGTCCGATTTTTTCCAGGACCCATTGAAACTGAATGGGTCCAGAACTGGTCCTGATCTGTTCCACAAAAAACGGAACAGATCAGGAAAGAAACAACGGACGTGTGAATGGACCCTAAGGGTGTGCACACTTATGCAGCCATATTATTTTTATTTTATATTTTTCTTCGCTCTACCTAAAAGATTTCAGTTTGTTTTTCAATTGAGTTGTACAGCTTATAGGTCACATTAAAAGGTGTAAAAAGTTCTGAAATGATTTATCTTTGTCTCTTTTTTTTACATCACAGAAACCTGCCATTTTATATCCACTGTATGTATATATATATATATAGATATATATATATATATACCGTATTTTTCGCCGTATAAGACGCACTTTTTCCCCCCCAAAAGTGGGGGGAAAATAGCAGTGCGTCTTATACGGCGAATGTAGCCGATTTTGCTTAGTTTTCAATGATACACCCGCCGCGATGCCGTGCGGCGGGTATATCAGCTGTGAGGGAGGAGGGGCTGGGGGCGGCATCTGCATTTATAATGACAGCGGGGCCCGTGCAGTGACTGTATTCTACTACACGGGCCCCGCTTACTGTACAATCATATCCCTAATACCGTAGTTAATTGTTGTGTGCACTGCATGTAAAAGCATAATGAGCGATGATGAGCGCTATTACTTACAATTAGAAGCGCTTGCCGTTCGGAGCAGAGAGGAGGGAGGAGGCAGGCCGGGAGGACGGGCGCTGGCAGTGTGAGTCATACGTCACGCGCCTGCGCCGCCTGCTTCATGAATGAAGCAGGCGGCGTGGGCGCATGACGGATGACTCACACTGCCAGCGCCCGTCCTCCCGGCCTGCCTCCTGCCTCCTCCCTCCTCCCTGCTCCGAACGGCAAGCGCTTCTAATTGTAAGTAATAGCGCTCATCATCGCTCATTATGCTTTTACATGCAGTGCACACAACAATTAACTACGGTATTAGGGATATGATTGTACAGTAAGCGGGGCCCGTGTAGTAGAATACAGTCACTGCACGGGCCCCGCTGTCATTATAAATGCAGATGCGACCCCCACCCCCATTATAAAAGCAAATGCGACCCCCACACTTATGGAGGGGATCTGTGGATGACACATAGCATAAGATGCTATATATGTGTCATCCACAGATCCCCCCCATAACTGTCATACACAGATCCTCATAACAGCGCCATCCAGAGAGGATCCCCTATAAGTGTCACCCACAGATCCCCCATAACAGTGCGTCATCCACAGATCCCCATAACAGTGCATCACCCACAGACCACAATTAGTTCAAAATATTTTTTTTCTTATTTTCCTCCCCAAAAACCTAGGTGCGTCTTATACGCCGGTGCGTCTTATACGGCGAAAAATACGGTATATATATATATATATATATATATATATATATATATATATATGCCATCTACAGGTGAAACTCGAATATCGTGCAAAAGTTAATTTATTTCAGTAATGCAACTAAGAAGGACTTTGGGGTTTTCATAAGCTGTAAGCCATAATCATCCAAATTATAACAAATAAAGGCTTACATTATCTCGCTTTGCATGTAATGAGTCTATCTCATATATTAGTTTCACCTTTTAAGTTTAATTACTGAAGTAAATGAGCTTTGCACAATATTCCATTTTTTCGAGTTTCACCTGTACTATGTATGGGAGTGTCCCAAACTTTCAACAATGGGAGATGTTGGGGGAAAGAATGATTAGACTGTTGGACTCTTTTTTTCTTAAAAGAAACCTGTCACAATGAAAATGTGATGCAATCTGTAGCATGTTGTAGAACAGGAGGAGCTAAGAAAATTATAAGTTATACTGAATCTTTTCCTATAAAGCTGTATATCAATCTGCTTAGCTCCTCCTGATCTATCATATACTGCCTACAGCTTCCATTGCATTTTCATGGTGACAGGTTCTCCTTAAGGTGGATAAGCCACCATTGGTCTGGCTTGTGCTACCCTGTCCTCCCCATTGGCAATACAGATGTAACCAAGCTAAATATGGCTCTGATAACACATGACACAGTGTCTATTGTGTCTAGTTATCTTGGGTATCTCATGACAAAAGCCATTGAAATTCATTTAAAAGTTAGTAAACTTTTTCTTGCCATTCATTACTGAATGCTTTTACCATCAAGTTTAGCTCGGCTGCATCTGTATGTCATGTATGAGTGGTTGGAAAACTAGCAATCTGAAGTGCATGGCCACTCTCAGAACGTCCTTATCTGGATTCTAATCACTGATATACTGTATGAAGAATACTGTGCCTTATAATTACTATTCGAGACCTGTCATATCCAGACAATGAGTCATCTAGAGGATCAGAGAGTAGCAAGCCCCATTTAGTCCACATTGTAGTGGAAGGCAATTATATAGTATAGTGCAAAAAGAAAGTCACAAAAAACATAAATTAAGATGCAAATAAGAAATCCATGACAGATGTTTCACTACGTTTCCACTTTGGAACATATGCAAATGAACAAATTATCAGCACGTCACTATATTACTAATTCACTATTCATTAAGTGAGATGACATTTTGCTTTGTGTGGATATCTAGCTTCGTGCATCCCATACTGTATTATCCTCTGACGTGTTCATTTCCACACAAAGAAAGAGATCTTATGGAAAACAGAGCAGCGCACACAACTTAGTAGAGAGACATAAGTATTGCAAAATGCAAAGCTTTTATTTGACACACGAAAGCATTGCATGGGTTATGAAAACCTGCTTTAATTTCTCCTGTCATTTTAGTGAGAAAAAAGGGAACCAAATGTCAGAGAACATTAAAGGCAGACATTCTATTTGAACATAGAGACATTTCAGTAAGAAAAGGTAATGAATATTGTAAAATGTTTGCAATTCTGATCGTCATCTGCCTTTGTTAAAAAGACCCCCATGGTGATTACATTTCAGACCCATCTGGCAACACTTAAAAGTCTATTTAAGAAGTTTGAAAAGGCCAAATTTGGGGAATAAGAAGTAGAGTCCATGCACTGCTTATATGACACTATTTAACTCTAAAATATTGTTATTGACAAAAGTGTAAAACTGTAAAATACTTCATAAGGACTCATTTACAGGAACTGTCAGGCTATGACATGAAGCTTTTCTTTTTTATCTTTTTTAACATTTAGACTTCAGAACAAAGTAATGAATCTTGATTTTTTTTTTCAGGCTATCTAGATTTTTATGCATTTATCACAAACTTATACTATTAAGTGTAGTTTTTATAGCATATTCTGAGCACACTGCCAGAGCTGAAACCCAACATTTCTAACCTTGCTTCCTGGTAGCAGATGATAGGGGACAGTTGGGCTATCTCCAACAGTTGGACTATCTGAAACAAGTCATATTCACGTAAGGCTCATTTACACGAGTAGATAATCTTTCATTGATGACACCAATGACCTACTGACACAACGCCAATGATAACAACAAGCATTTACATGTAGGGAGTATTGTGTACAAATTTGTTCATATTCGATTGTATACTCAAATAAACAATGGTTGTTGACTGTGTTCAGACAGGTCTAGATATTGGTGAAAGATCACACAATGCACATTTACATTGCCACTCATCATTAATGACAAATGATAATTTACTTGTTCGCTTCAACGGTTTTGCAAGCGTTGATCAAGTGTTTTTAGTAAAATCGTTCAGTTGCTACATACAGGCACATTACATGATTATTGCCAACCATGAATCACTAGCGCTCAAATTGTAACGATTATCTACTAATCTAAATGAGCCTTTCCATATTGGGCCCTGACCTATGAAAACACAATATTCTTCAAGCTTTTTTTATGCCAAAATGTTATTCTGAACCCAGTAGAGTATTAAAATAGTCACAACAGGAATCAGGAAGTTGGTTGCTAAATTAGATATTGGTATAGCCTGAGGAAGGTCTGTACAGAAGGAATGATCACCATGACCATAACTGTCAAATCTGCCTCTCCAATCACTTCACAAGAAATGTCTTTGTATATTGTAGGTGTCTTATTCCTCTCCATCTCTCTATGATAGTAAACATGTACACAGCCAATCCAAGTATGGATGTCTGCAGGGTAGTCAGAGGAGATTGTTTGACTAACAGCTATCTAATGTGCATGGCCAACCCACGGCTGGACTTTGCCAGAGTAATTGATCAACTTGCTATTGTTTTAGGGTATCCCTGAAGCAACTGTTGGGTAAAGTTTAAACAAGCTGTATAGCCAAATATAATTTAATCTGGCTGTACACTAGAGATTCTAGATATTTTCGATGACCTAAAAGAATTATCTGCTGACTATTTGCAACTTTTCATGCCATAAACTACCATGGCAGATGTCATTGTCAGTGGTGTAGGTAAAAGGTTTTCATCCTGAACAACCTATCTGTGTCCCATCAGTAGAAGTCCAGACCAGTCCACAGATCACCACATGGATCGGTTGGCAATTCGGTCAAAAATGTAAAATTGTGGTTCAAGAAGACAACCATCACAGATGAACCTTGAAAAATTGTTTTGAAAACAATCGTCTGAAATTCCTAATATCTGGCCAGTTTAAATGCGACCACAGATTGCAGCAGGTTATGCATGTATATGGAGAAGGGAGGTCAGGAATAGTTGTCAGCAAAACAATTGCAATAAGCATGACCAAGACAAGTTATAAACAGTACAGAAGGAGAAAGGACCCCGCCCGCAAGTGCTTACAATCTACAAGGGATGGATGATGGTACAGTAAGTGATGGTAGAAGCATAAGGTGGTAGAGTGGCAGCAGGATTACTGTAGATTGTAGGCTTGTTTAAAGAGATGGGTTTTCAGGTTTCTTTTGATGGTTTCCACTGTAGGTGAGAGTCTGATATGTTGGGGTTAGAGAGTTCCAGAGTATGGGGGATAACATAACAAAAACAGAGACAGGTGCACTATGTGGTCTTACTAACCCTCATACTGATGTAAAATTGAGAATTAGCCAACATATCCTGCTTGGAGGACATGTCTGAGCCCGAGCACCACGCCAAGGTTTCTCAAGTAGCTCGGGAACCTAACGCTAAACCTACCTGGGCCGTATGGGCAATACCAGGAGCCAGTGGGCGAATTACAGGTGCGCAAGGTCCGACTCAAAGCAATCTCCCAGTAACCTCCAGCATGTGACCATGCATACAATGGGAGGAGGCAGAGAGCTCTGAGCCCCACCCAAGACTGGCTGATATAGCCCGGGCCTCACATGTGCACCAGAATGCTGCCTGTGGATGGAAATAAAGGCACATTCAGACTAGGAGTTTCTACACATCCAGAAATTCAGAATACAAACTACAAATTGGTGTGGTATTAAAAGGCAGGAAGTGCTCAACCCCATATGCAGTAGTGCATCTATACTGGGGGGGCAGATCCTGCACTTGTGGCCCGTTGCTAATGGCAATCCCCAGCAAAAATGCATACAATGGAGGATGCCTGCAGCGGACCACAAGTACCACAATGGACATCCTACACAGGATAGCAATATGTATGGGGGATGCAGCGGATAAATCTTGGAGGCGATTGTGGGAAGAAGGGAGCAGAGAAGGAAGCCTTGTGAGGATCGGAGATTACATGTGGGGATGTATCTGGAAAGTAGCTCAGAGATGTACAGAGTGGAAAGGTTGTGGGTAGCCTTATATATATATATATATATATATATATATATGGATATTAAGACAATCACTGTACATGGAACATGTAGTAGGAACAAGACTTCTGCATGCATTTTTTGGCTCTTTATGTAACGTAGCTGCAATTTTTTTCATTAGGTCAATATGTTTCAAGCTATTTTCTTAAAGGGAATCTGTCACCATAATTGTGGACTATTATCTGCTATAACCATTATTTAGCTTATATCAAATTTTATTTAATAGTACTGTTTTTTTTTTGTTTTTTTTTAATTAAAACTACAGTCACCTCTCAGCATGGCCACCTCTCCTTTCACTGCTATAGAACTGCCAGAAATAACCTAGCTGGCGCTGGGCTATTTGTGGAACTTCCATAGCAGTGAATGGAGGGAATCTGTGCATGAGCAGCTCCCTTCACTTTGGAGGCCCCTTTCTTGGGATCAGAGCAGGTCTCAGAGGTGAGACCTGCACCTAAATGACATTTGTGGCCTATCCTAGAAATAGTCTACAAATGTTGATATAGGAACACCTCCATATAAACCTAATGTCTAACAATTTGGTTTTCCTACGTTTTAAGGTTCACCATCTAAAGATATTACACTCAAATACATTTAGAACTTGATACATCTTATTAAAGTAGGCCTTTGTTTTCCTGGGACCACACCATGGCACATCAAACCAATCCAATATACCCTTTGACCCTCTCTGTGTCTGGCTTTCTCTGCAGGGTGTGACCGTTTGAACTTGTGACTGTCAGGCTCCTAGGGCTTAGTCTGTATGGAAGCAACTGCATGAAAAGGACAAAAGTTCAAAGATCTCACAATAAAGTTCAAACAAGCTATAGAGAGCCACTGAGATTCACAGGCTCGCATTCATTTTAGAAATACTCCTAGGACTCATGTCTGATTATCATCAATATATTGTCATCAACAATTGTCAAATTATACTATTCCCAGATGTACTAAATGGAAAAAAAAAAGAGCTGATGGAAATATTTAATTTTTGACTAAACTTGAAAGTACAATTTCATTGTGCCCCCTTCCCCGCAGGTCAACATTTCTGGTGATTTTTACACATCAATATTAAATAGATTTTCTATATAGGGTTTTCCAGTACTTTATTTCTCTTAATGTAATCTTAGTTGTATATAAAGGGGCATTTCCTGTGACTTGAAAGTATCAATAGTCACATCTTTGGACAGTAAGGTTGTGTATATTCATAGAATACTATTATTCAGTATTTCCTCCTGTTATCCAAGTAGTACTTGTAAATAAATCCATTATTTTTTAACATCCATCCTTTGTCCCAAAATTGACAACTAGTGTTGAGCAAAGCGAAGCATCCAAAAGCGGAATTTGGTCCTAAGTTTAGGAAAACTTTGATTCTAAAAAAAATCTGAATTTCCTCGAACTTTGTGGCAACTAATTCGTTTTCCTAAAATGATGGTTGTACGTGTTAGAAAGTGAAAGTAAGTGCAGAGGAGACAAGCCCAGGAGTGTGAGATCACCCATAATGCCGTGGAGCCAGCCAATGCACAGGTAGCCATCCCCCTGTGATGTCACAGCTAGGAAGAGCCCTATAAAACCCTGATTCTACATGGTTGCCAGCATTTTCCTGTGAGCTGAGCATAGGGAGAGACGTGACAAGATGCTTATGCACTAGGGACAGTGTTTCCACAAGCTGTTAACAGAAAGTGCAGGACAATAATGGAGAGGGAGAGTGCAGGGAGAGTGGAGACTGCTGAACTACAGACTCTGTTACAATTTATCACTGTGCACATAACTGTGAAGTTGTACACAACTGTGCAGTACACCAAGGGTCATAGCTAATCCATTCTGTTAGCTGTAGAGTAAGGCTGGGTTCACACATAAGCGTACCCGATAAGCGCTGTTTACAAGCGTGCTTATCGGGCGTTTACATTCGTGCCGAGGAAACAAGCAAGCGCTCATTGTCGCGCGTTCCCGCTAGGTCTATGTGCGACAATGCGCGACAATGCGCCCCAAAGAAGCTCCTGTACTTCTTGGGGTGTCGGGCGTTTTACAGAGCGATCGTACGCACTGTAAAACGCCCAGGTGAGAACCATGCCGATAGAGAAGCATTGGTTTTTGCTTGTTGAGCGTTTTACAGCGCGTAGGAACGCGCTGTAAAACGCTCAGGTGTGAGCCCAGCCTTACTGTGCTGTCAGTATTGCAGGCAGGTCTAATTTATCGCCGTTTACATAATTGTGCATTGAACCAAGATTCATAGCTAATCTGTTCTGTTAGGGCTCTTTCACACTTGCGTTGTCCGGATCCGGCGTGTACTCCATTTGCCGGAATTACACGCCGGATCCGGAAAAACGCAAGTGAACTGAAAGCATTTGAAGACGGATCCGTCTTCAAAATGCGTTCAGTGTTACTATGGCATCCAGGACGCTATTAAAATCCTGGTTGCCATAGTAGTAGTGGGGAGCAGTATACTTACCGTCCGTGCGGCTCCCGGGGCGCTCCAGATTGACGTCAGAGCGCCCCATGCGCATGGATGACGTGCCATGCGATCACGTCATCCATGCGCGTGGGGCACCCTGACGTCACTCTGAAGCGCCCGGGAGCCGCACGGACGGTAAGTATACTGCTCCCCCGCTCCCCACTACACTTTACCATGGCTGCCAGGACTTTAGCGTCCCGGCAGCCATGGTAACCATTCAGAAAAAGCTAAACGTCGGAACGACGTTTAGCTTAAGGCCGGATCCGGATTAATGCCTTTCAATGGGCATTAATTTTGGATCCGGCCTTGCGGCAAGTGTTCAGGATTTTTGGCCGGAGCAAAAAGCGCAGCATGCTGCGGTATTTTCTCCGGCCAAAAAGCGCTCCGGTCCTGAACTGAAGACATCCTGATGCATCCTGAACGGATTTCTCTCCATTCAGAATGCATTAGGATAAAACTGATCAGGATTCGGAACTCTATGCCGGAAGAAAAGAACGCAAGTGTGAAAGAGCCCTTAGCTGTAGAGTTACAGTGCGTCAATATTACAGACCACTGTTACCAGCAAGTCTAATTTATTGTTGTGTACATAAGTGTTCAGTGCACCAATATTCATAGCCAGTCTGTTCTGTTAGCTGTAGAGTTACTATGCTGTCAGTATTACAGGCTGGTCTAATTTATCGCTGTGTACATACGTGTGCAGTGCACCAGTATTCATAGCTAATCCGTTATGCTAGCGATATAGTTGTTATACACTATGGGAAAAAAATTGTTGCCTAGGCTCGTCAAAATAATGAGCAGTGCCAAAAATTATGCTGTGGCTGGAAAGTAGCAGCAGAAGTGTGGTGGTAGCAGCCGCAGCAACAGGCCAGAGCTGCTACTGTAATTGTGTTTTGACCAACAATCCAGCTGTACTGGAATGGTTAACTCCCTCTTCACAATCATCTGAAGTTAGAAAAGATACAGACAGCCAGGAATCGGTCCTCTGTCTGTTAGCCAAGTAATGGTAGCTGCTGGCTCTTCACCGCTTTGCAGCAACAATGACCTTTGTGAGGATAGTCAGCAGTTACACGCCAACACAGACTTGGACGAGAGGTCCGCTGCGGACTCCTTTAGGCATGCAACTACCAATCATGACAGTTGGATGGGAGCACATGTTGCAAGAAGTCAGGGACATGCACATAGATATAGAGATAGGTGACTGTGACATATTTGACTTATAGGAAAAAAAGACAATGCAGCAGCACCCTGCAAATCAGATAAAGTACAACAATGCCATAGTCACAAAAATTATAGTGCTAAGTGAGATGCTTGGCCAATGCATTTTGTACAAAACCATCTGAGCCCGTCTGCCGTACGTCAAGGCGATCTCTGTTAGACGAGTCCTAACACTAAGTACTACCTGTTATGCGCCATAATGGCCGCCATAAAATTCAGGGAGCTGTAGCCCCCTTTTTTTGCAGATTTACAATGCTGGAGATGTGGCACTCCAGCGAGTCGTGCACTCCTGATTAGCCTGTCTGCCCCATAGGCTGATTTTAAATAGTTTCAATATAAAGCTGTAGCCTGCTCTCACTGCATTCATTGGAAGCTGTCTGGCACAAGGAAAGGTATAGAGTGGGTTCGGCATGCATGTTGGTACCTGCATCCCTTGTAATGGAGGCCATTATGGCACCAAAAATGGTAAAAGGCAGAGTGGATCCAGCATGCATGTGGATCCAACACTCCCTGAATTTTATGGCGGCCATTATGGCGCATAACAGGTAGTATTTAGTGTTAGGACCTGTCTAACAGAGATCGCCTTGGCGTATGGCAGACAGGCTCAGATGGTTTTGTACAAAATGCATTGGCCAAGCATCTCACTTTATAAATAAGCGTAGCATTAGCACTATCATTTTTGTGACTATGACATTGTTGTACTTTATCTGATTTGCAGGGTGCCGCTGCATTGTCTTTTTTTTCTCTAGGTCTTTGCTATGGCAGCATGCACCTGCGCACTGGGAGGTGCTGACTAACCCCCTTTTTTTGCAGATATGTGACTTACAAACACATGTAGATTATGATGTAGCCAATCACACCTGGGAGCAAGGTGAAGAGGGAGCATACTCATCATCAGGGGTGAGGGTACCATCATGCCCGTAAAACAGAGAGTGGAAGCAGTGGGAGATCTGAAGCCAAATGTGGGAGGGGTACACTGTCTACTACTCGGGAGACTACCTGTGAGGAACACACTAGTGTGACGCTATGCAGGATGTGTGGACAGAAGGTGAGGCCATGTTGGCACGATTGCCATGTGTCAACACATGGAGTATCACCATGAAGTGGTGTGTGAAAACCGCGCTACTCATTTTGTATTACAGCCTCATGCAGCAACCGCTGCATCTGCACCCCCTCTGCAGCAGTCAGGGCTTGTCAACGTCAGCAGAAGGAAGCTGTTGTTCCTTCCCACCTACTTCAATGTAGTCTATTGCCACTGATGCTCCTCCTTGTCACTTGTTTCGACAGCAATCAATCACCAAAACTTTTGAAAAAAACTGTATGCATGCACTCATCCAGTGACGCAGAAGCTTACTGTGTACCTGGCCAAGCTCCTGGTACTATAGTCTCTCCCTTTCCATTTATTTGATGCTGAACATTTCAGAGAAATGATGGCTCGTGCCCACCCAAGTTGGCGAGTCCCAAGCCAACTGTCACAACCAGACAGCTGAGAAGCTCTGACAGAGGCCTTTCAGAACCTCCCCCTTGAGTTTCTGTGTTGTGGTATTCAGCTCCTCCTCTCGTTAGTCTCTCTCAGCTGTCATGTGTTGGACTAATTGCTTCCCTTTAAATTCTTCCCCAGAATGCTTTTCTGGGCGGCTTATATTTCTTCCTGGAGTATGTGTGCATGCCCATCTGGTTCTCCTCTCCTCCACAAAGTTAAGTGTTAAACTGTTATCTGTTATTTGCTGTTTGCTGGATCCCAGGTGACCCTGACTCCCTCCGTGTCTGGTGTAGGGAGCCGGTGGTCGTGTCCCCTCACTATTGTAGGGTGCTCAGGGCTTTATAGTCAAGGTTCGTGGATATGCATACCTCCACCATTCGGATCTATGCATAGGCTGAGCAGCCAGGGAAAGTGCCAGGTCTTCTACAGGGGTCTCCCTTTCGTTCCTTAGCTTTTGGATCCAGCGAGTCATTTATGCATGTTGTTTTGCCTTGTTACCTGTACACATTCCGTGACATTATAAGCCGCCAAAACCGTCTTAAGCATGGATCCGGTTTCACTTTTGGCTGAACGCTTCCAGGGTCTTTCATTGGAGGTAGCTGACCTCCGTAAGACTTTTTCTCAGCTTCAAGTGACCGGTTCAGCTTGCGTTCATGGAGCTTGTTCTGAGCCTAAGATCTCGCTCCCGGATACGTTCTCCGGGGGTAGTGAGAATTTTGTGCGTTTTAGAGAGGCTTGCAAACTCCATTTTCGCCTTCTTCCCCTTTCCTCTGGAGATGAGGAACGGAGGGTGGGGATCATTATATCGCTGCTCAGAGGTAACGCTCAGTCCTGGGCCTTTTCGCTGCCGGAGGGGGCACGGCCTCTCCGTTCAGTGGATGAATTCTTTTTAGCCCTGGGTCAGATATATGATGATCCGGATCGTATTGCTCTGGCGGAGTCTAGACTACGTCTCTTATGCCAGGGTAAACAATCCGCAGAAATATACTGCTCAGAATTTCGGAGATGGGCAGCTGATACTGGTTGGAATGATGCTGCACTCCGAAGTCAATTTTGCCATGGTCTTTCAGAGGGATTGAAAGATGCATTTGCCTTTCATGAAAGGCCTATTTCTTTGGACTCTGCTATGTCTCAGGCCGTTCGTATTGACAGGCGTCTTAGAGAGAGAGGAGAGATCTCTCCTTCCTGTCATACTCGGTCCCAGGACTGTGCAGCGGTCCCATTCTGTGCGCAGGGGTCTCAGTCGCTGTCAGCCCCTTCTGAGCAGGAGCCCATGCAGCTGGGGTTGATTGCTTCTGACAATAGAAGATTCAGCCCGCATGGGACGGTTTGTTTTTGTTGTGGAGGTATTAATCATTTGGCAAATATTTGTCCCTCTAGGAGATTCAGGCAGTTCTCTGGGTATAATAAAGAAACAAAGAGGAAAAAATCTTTGAAAAATGTTCCGTCTGTTACTATTGGCAGGGTTGAGGCGGAAATTGAAGGTTTTCCGTTTGCTTGTAGTTCCCGTTTTGTCCTGCCGGCTAGGGTGGCGCTAGAGAGCAAGAACATTTTTTGTGAGATTTTTGTGGATAGTGGAGCAGCGGTCAATCTCATTGATAATCAATTTGCGATAACTCATGGTTTCCAGGTGTGCGCTTTGAGAAAGGATATTCCGGTTTTTGCTATCGATTCCGCTCCACTTTCTCAGAAATCATTAAAGGGCATAGTTCACAATATCCGTTTAATTGTGAGTGATGCTCATGTTGAGGATGTGTCATGTTTCGTCCTTAGCGGTTTGCCCACCCCTCTGGTGTTGGGGCTGCCCTGGCTCACTAAGCATAACCCCACCATTGATTGGCAAGCGAAGCAAATAAATGGTTGGAGTGACTTTTGCAGAGAGAATTGCCTCACGACATCTGTTTCTGAGGTTGCTACTAAGACTATACCATCTTTTCTCTCTGAATTTTCGGATGTCTTCTCTGAGAGTGGAGTTCAGGATTTGCCCCCGCACAGGGAGTACGATTGCCCTATTAATCTCATCCCAGACGCCAAGCTGCCTAAATCTCGTTTATACAATCTTTCCCAACCTGAGAGGATCGCTATGCGTGCTTATATCTCTGAGAGTCTGAGAAAGGGACACATACGACCCTCGAAGTCACCTGTTGCCGCTGGTTTTTTCTTTGTTAAGAAAAAAGATGGTTCTTTAAGACCTTGTCTGGATTTCAGGGAGCTGAACAGTATCACTATTCGTGACCCTTATCCGCTTCCTCTGATCCCGGACTTATTTAACCAGGTTGTTGGGGCTAAAGTCTTTTCCAAATTAGATTTAAGAGGGGCATACAACCTGGTCAGGGTCAGAGAAGGGGACGAATGGAAGACGGCCTTCAATACCCCTGAGGGCCATTTTGAAAACTTGGTTATGCCTTTTGGTTTGATGAATGCCCCAGCCGTTTTTCAGCATTTCGTGAACAGCATTTTTTATCATTTGATGGGAAAATTTGTATTGGTGTATTTGGATGACATTTTGATTTTTTCTCCCGATTTCAAAACTCATAAGGAACATTTACGTCAGGTCTTGCTCATTCTGCGGGAGAATAAATTATATGCGAAACTGGAAAAATGTGTGTTTGCGGTTCCAGAAATTCAATTTCTGGGGTTTCTTCTCTCCGCTTCTGGTTTTCGCATGGACCCCGAGAAGGTCCGCGCTGTGCTTGAGTGGGAGCTTCCTGAGAATCAAAAGGCGCTGATGCGTTTTTTGGGCTTTGCCAATTATTACAGGAAGTTCATTTTGAATTATTCTTCTATTGTTAAACCACTCACTGATATGACCAGAAAGGGGGTAGATTTTTCTTCTTGGTCAGTAGAGGCGCGTAAGGCTTTTTCTGATATCAAGGAGAGTTTTGCTTCCGCTCCCATCTTGGTGCAACCTGATGTTTCTTTACCCTTCATAGTTGAGGTTGATGCTTCTGAGGTGGGTGTGGGGGCGGTCTTGTCTCAGGGTTCCTCTCCTGCCAATGGCGACCGTGTGCCTTTTTCTCAAGAAAACTCTCCTCCGCAGAGAGAAATTACGATGTGGGAGATAGGGAATTGTTGGCCATCAAGTTGGCTTTTGAGGAATGGCGCCATTGGCTAGAGGGAGCCAGACACCCTATTACCGTATTTACTGACCATAAAAATCTGGCCTACTTGGAGTCAGCCAAGCGTCTGAACCCGAGACAGGCCAGATGGTCGTTGTTCTTTTCTAGGTTTAATTTTGTTGTCACGTTCCGCCCTGGAGTTAAGAATGTGAAGGCAGATGCCCTGTCACGTTGTTTTCCGGGAGGCGGGAATTTTGAAGACCCGGGTCCCATTTTGGCTGAAGGTGTGGTGGTCTCTGCTCTTTTTCCTGAATTGGAGGCAGAGGTGCAGGCAGCCCAGTCAGAGGCTCCTGATCTTTGTCCTCCTGGGAGGTTGTTTGTGCCTCTCGCTTTAAGACACAAGATTTTTAAAGAACACCACGATACGGTCCTTGCTGGGCACCCGGGGGTAAGAGCCACACTGGATCTCATCGCTCGGAGATTCTGGTGGCCTGCGCTTCGTAAGTCGGTTGAGGGTTTTGTGGCAGCCTGCGAGACTTGCGCTCGTGCCAAAGTCCCTCATTCACGGCCATCAGGTCCTCTCCTTCCCTTACCCATTCCTTCCCGTCCTTGGACACATCTGTCCATGGACTTCATAACGGACCTGCCTCGTTCCTCGGGGAAGACTGTGATTCTGGTGGTGGTGGACCGTTTTAGCAAAATGGTGCATTTCATCCCTTTTCCTGGTTTGCCCAATGCTAAGACGCTGGCGCAGGCATTTGTTGATCACATTGTCAAATTGCACGGTATTCCTTCAGACATAGTCTCTGATAGGGGCACGCAGTTTGTTTCCAGATTCTGGAAGGCTTTCTGTTCTCGCTTGGGGGTTCGGTTGTCATTCTCTTCTGCTTTCCACCCGCAGTCGAATGGCCAGACAGAGCGCGTCAATCAGAATCTGGAGACATATCTGCGTTGTTTTGTGGCGGAGAATCAAGAGGATTGGTGTTCTTTTTTGTCCCTTGCTGAGTTTGCTTTAAATAACCGTCGTCAGGAGTCCTCTGATAAGTCACCATTTTTTGGTGCATATGGGTTTCATCCACAGTTTGGGACTTTCTCGGGAGAGGGGTCTTCTGGTTTACCTGATGAGGACAGATTCTCCTCGTCTTTGTCATCTATTTGGCAAAAGATTCAAGATAATCTAAAGAGCATGAGTGAGAGATATAAGCGTGTGGCTGATAAGAGACGTGTGCTTGGTCCGGACCTGAATGTTGGTGATCTGGTGTGGTTGTCTACCAAGAATATCAAATTGAAGGTTCCCTCCTGGAAGTTGGGTCCTAGGTTTATTGGGCCTTACAAAATCCTGTCTGTCATCAATCCTGTTGCATACCGTCTTGATCTTCCTCAGACTTGGAAGATCCATAATGTTTTTCATAAGTCCTTATTGAAACCTTATGTTCAACCCATTGTACCCTCGCCTTTGCCTCCTCCTCCGATTATGGTTGATGGGAATCTTGAATTTCAGGTCTCTGGGATTGTGGATTCTCGTCTTGTCCGCGGTTCTCTTCAGTACCTTGTTCACTGGGAGGGGTATGGTCCTGAGGAGAGGATGTGGGTCCCAGTGACGGACATTAAAGCCTCTCGTCTCATCAGGGCTTTCCATAGGTCCCATCCTGAGAAGGTGGGTTCTGAGTGTCCGGAGTCCACTCGTAGAGGGAGGGGTACTGTCACAACCAGACAGCTGAGAAGCTCTGACAGAGGCCTTTCAGAACCTCCCCCTTGAGTTTCTGTGTTGTGGTATTCAGCTCCTCCTCTCGTTAGTCTCTCTCAGCTGTCATGTGTTGGACTAATTGCTTCCCTTTAAATTCTTCCCCAGAATGCTTTTCTGGGCGGCTTATATTTCTTCCTGGAGTATGTGTGCATGCCCATCTGGTTCTCCTCTCCTCCACAAAGTTAAGTGTTAAACTGTTATCTGTTATTTGCTGTTTGCTGGATCCCAGGTGACCCTGACTCCCTCCGTGTCTGGTGTAGGGAGCCGGTGGTCGTGTCCCCTCACTATTGTAGGGTGCTCAGGGCTTTATAGTCAAGGTTCGTGGATATGCATACCTCCACCATTCGGATCTATGCATAGGCTGAGCAGCCAGGGAAAGTGCCAGGTCTTCTACAGGGGTCTCCCTTTCGTTCCTTAGCTTTTGGATCCAGCAAGTCATTTATGCATGTTGTTTTGCCTTGTTACCTGTACACATTCCGTGACACCAACATTGCTTTTCCAAAAAAGCTATACCCGCCCTGCACACATACGTTGAACATAAGGTGGGCCAGTCCGTGGGTCTCTTGGTGTCTGGTAGAGTTCACGCCAGTGCTGATGTATGGAGTTATAACTATGGTCAAGGACAATATATGTCATTCACAACCCACTGGGTTCTGGCCCAGGTACACCAGCACCTTGGCCAGGTTATGGCAATGCCACCTCTGTGTTGCTTGGATTTCTGTGCCAATGTCCTCCTCTGCCTCCTCATCCTCCACCTTGTTCTCACCATCCCCTCTAGGCACAGTTCACAGTGGTCCTTCATCATATCATCTATGCAAAGCTAGGGTCACAGTCATATTGGTGTTTGACCGTGACGCAGTTGCCGTGCAGACCGGTTGCCAGGGTCAACGTGTAGTTTGTGGTTTGCACGTGCACTTCCCCTTTAAAGTGTGCCTCCCTGCTGTTTGGTGAGTAAGGGGTTAATCTTCTGGCTAGTGGGGATTAAGGTGTTCCCTGAGTGTGGCCACAAGCTTGATATAAACCTGTGGCTTGCTGGCCTGGTGCAGTTGTACTACAGCCCTGCTTGGTGTTGGAGCTTTGCTCCTTGCCTGGGTGTTCCAGCCCAGTCCTTGAGGGCCACCTTATGGAACATAAATTGTCCTCCCTTTTGTACCCTCCTTGTGCCTTTACCCTCACTTGTATGTGTGGTGTGAGTTTATGTTCTGGGTGTGTGTAGCGTTTTGTTGGTTGTTACATGACTGGGCTTTTGTTGGTGTTGGTCCCTGCATGTATGCTATACATCACCCGGTATGTTGATACCTCTGTGAGCGGGGTGGTTTCCCAGAGGGGTTAACCATTAGTCTGTATGCAGTGCTGCCTGGGGCTTCTGTGCTCCTTGGGGTCCAGGCAGTATCAGGAGTGCTGGATACCTGTGTGTGTTGTCTGTACGGTGTCCTGTTTGGTGTGTGGGCACCTGTACTTATGCTCGGGTTACAGTCGTGGTGGCAGCAGCAGGTAAGTGAGTTTTCAGGTGTTCTTACCAGCCGATCCAGATGCTGCATATGGTCATTTACCTTCCACCTGTTACTGAGGAACCGGTTGTCTCCTATTCCTGACCCCTATGCCAGGGACCGTCAAAGTCAGCAGGATCCAGTGCATGAGCCCTCCCACCTTCAGGGTTTGCTCATGCGTTCAGGAGATCAGGGTCAGGATTAGGGCGGCTGTAGGTCTGCTCCCTTCATTGTTGCCTGGCCTAGTAACAGTTCCCACCGTGACAGCTAGGCATTGTCACGAGGTTCTGCACCTCATCTGTCTGGGCAAATGGTGCTACACCAGGGAGGAACTGCTCCACGTCATCATTAAAGAAATCTTGTCAACTGGAGATAGGACCCTTTGTTCTTATACATATAAAAATGAATTTCTGTCTGTCTGTCTGTCTGTTTGGACGTTCTTTATGTGCGACCAAACGACTGGACCGATCTTTAGCAAATTTGGCACACAGGTACATCAGGTCTCAGCTCTCTAGGACCTAACATTCATGAGATATTCCCCCAAAATTTGTCCCCTCCAATACAAGCCTGCAGCAAGTCTTTCTCTTCAAATCCCAACTGCCATAAACACAGTTTTACTCCAGGTTTCCATAACAACCCACCCATTTTTCTTTACTGCTTAAAGGGTGGGTACTGTGGAGGTTACTGTTTTTAAAGGGGCGGGCACAGTGAAGGTCACTGTTTTTAAAGGGGCAGACACAGTGGAGGTCACGGTTATTAAATGGGCGGGCACTGTTGAGGTCACTGTTATTAAAGGGGCGAGCTCTATGACGGTTCCTGTTAAAGGAGTGGTCACTGTGAAAGTTACTGTTAAAGAAGTCACTGTGAAAGTCACTGCTAAAGGGGCGGCCACTGTGAAAGTCAATGTTAAAGGGGCGGTCACTGTGAAAGCCACTGTTAAAGAGGCGGTCACTGTGAAAGTTACTGTTAAAATGGCGGTCACTGTGAAAATTACTGTTAAAGGGGTGGTCACTGTGAAAGTCACTGTTAAAGGGGCGGCCACTGTGAAAGTCACTGTTAAAGGGGCAGTAACTGTGAAAGTACCGTTCCTGAGATATTCCCCTGAAAATCCCCCCCCCCCCCCCCCCAATACAAGCCTGCAAGTCTTTCTCTTCAAATCCTAACTGCAATAAACACAGTTTTACTCCAGGTTTCCATAACAACCCAGCCTTTTTTGCTTAAAGGGTGGGTACTGTGGAGGTTACTGTTTTTTAAAGGGGCGGGCACAGTGAAGGTCACTGTTTTTAAAAGGGCAGGCACAGTGGAGGTCACGGTTATTAAATGGGCGGGCACTGTTGAGGTCACTGTTATTAAAGGGGCGAGCTCTATGACGGTTCCTGTTAAAGGAGCGGTCACTGTTAAAGTTACTGTTAAAGAAGTCACTGTGAAAGTCACTGCTAAAGGGGCGGCCACTGTGAAAGTCAATGTTAAAGGGGCGGTCACTGTGAAAGCCACTGTTAAAAGGGGGGTCACTGTGAAAGTTACTGTTAAAATGGCGGTCACTGTGAAAATCACTGTTAAAGGGGTGGTCACTGTGAAAGTCACTGTTAAAGGGGCGGCCACTGTGAAAGTCACTGTTAAAGGGGCGGTCACTGTGAAAGTCACTGTTAAAGGGATGGTCACTGAAAGTCACTGTTGAAGGGGCAGTAAATGTGAAAGTACCGTTCCTGAGATATTCCCCTGAAAACCCCCCCCCCCCCCAATACCAGCCTGCAAGTCTTTCTCTTCAAATCCTAACTGCCATAAACTCAGTTTTACTCCAGGTTTCCATAACAACCCAGCCTTTTTTGCTTAAAGGGTGGGTACTGTGGAGGTTACTGTTTTTAAAAGGGCAGGCACAGTGGAGGTCACAGTTATTAAAGGGGCTAGCTCTATGAAGGTCCCTATTAAAAGAGTGGTCACTGTGAAAGTTACTGTTAAAGGGGCGGTCACTGTGAAAGTCACTGTTAAAGAAGCTGTCACTGTGAAAGTCACTGTTAAAGGGGTGGTCACTGTGAAAGTCACTGTTAAAGGGACTGTCACTGTGAAAGTCACTGTTAAAAGGGGCGGTCACTGTGAAAGTCACTGTTAAAGGGGTGGCCACTATGGAGGTTACTGTTAAAGAGGCAGTCACTGTCAAGATTACTGTTAAAGGGGAAGGCATTGTGGAGGTTGTTGGTAAAGGGGTGGGTACTGTAGAGGTCACTGTTATGGGGGAAACTGTTGATATCTTATTACGACACATGTAAACATAAATTAAAATAGATCAAATATACCCATGCGAAGCCGGGTCCTTCTGCTAGTTATTGATAATTGGAAGAACATTTTGTCTGTGCTCCATCAGGGAGGGCTGACCCATACGCCCTGCATGGTGCATGTCTTCAATCTTTTTGTCACCTGGTTCCTCAAGTCAGCCTCACTGAACTGCAATGGCTGTTATAAATGTCCAGGAAACTGTGCATGCACTTCAGCCACTCATACCTTGCAAAACACTCCCTCCTTAAGCTGCAAAGGCATAATGCTCTTCCCCAACATCTCTTGATATGTGATATTTCCACCCATTGGAGCTCCATATTTTATATGTTAGACTGCCTGTGTTATTAAACAGGTTTGTTACCCCCAGCTACCATGCGTTTACCATGGCCGTATACATAGCCATGTATGTCACTGCCATTTTAACATTATTAATGTTGTCTTGGAGTTGCATAGGGAAGGGGTTGGATAAAGTCCTAGGAGACCTTATAGTGGCATGCATAACTTTTCAAGGCAATCTAAGAAGCATTTTCAGTTCAGGTCAAATTTATTTGAAACCATACATGCAAACTTATTATCCCTAATGAGAGTTACTTCCCCCCTTGCTCTGACACAGGCCTCCTACCCAGTTAAACCAGTACTCTCTGCTCTGCACTGATGAGGGGCAATCGCCCCAAAACAACTGTCTGCAGATGAGGTGCTGGCTTATTTAATATCCAATTCATGTCTCATGGATTATTTTAAGAGCTGAATATTGACTTATAGGATAGCTGCCTTACATCTGGTGGCATTAGAGGCAAAGCTTGTTAAGACCTCATTTTCTTTTTTCGCCTCCCAGAATTCGAGAGGAGCATGTATGGCCTATAAGTCTCCTCACACTGATTAAGGTGCTCTCTCCCTAAGGAGAGTTAGTTCCCCCCTTGTTCAACTTATTTGCTAGAATTCGACCTGAAGCAAATCAAGGAATGTGCTCATCTATATTCATAAACAGTTGTTTTGTACAGGATCATGCTATAATTCACTGGTTTATTACATAGTTCTACAGCCTTCAGGTCAGTCATGCAACTAAATATGATGTTAGAGTGATTGTTGGAATAACACTATCTGTCCTCATAGGTTAAACCAGTTGACCTTCTGGGTCAACACCTCTTTCCACGGTCACACTGAACAAACCGTCTCTTCCTAGGACAATGTATCCAGCTTTCACCACATAACAAAATAGTTTGAGTTATTATGTACTGTAAACGCTTACATCTAGGTCTGCAATAAATAGTATACTTGAAACAAGCTCTATTAAATGAGCATGTCAGAATGATAATTATCGCTACTCAAAGTGCCATGTTTGAAGATTGAGTTGATAGTCAAGTTTCACTGCACAGTTAAAAGCCATTGATTCATCCATCTATCTTTTTGTTGTGATGTCCACAGCATAAGAGGAACTGCTGCTAGTCCTACTCTTTAGTGAAATTAAAGGAGAATTGCCTAAAAGATGTGTAATGAAAAGGTTTTATTGTGTGATATTTGTTCATCTGACGATGCCTTTTCTACCATGTTCAGTCAACTTTATTGAGGCTTGCTACTATTTACTTATATTATTTTGAGTTTATTTTTTATATTTATACATTTTTTTTACTAATGTAGGTAATGTACTAAAAGGTTGACTGCTCATTTTCTTACCACTTTATAAGAGTTCAGCTTAGTAAAGAATCTGTTTCTTGAGAAAGGGATCGAATAGAGAGATATAATTGAGTATATTTTAGGTACTTTGATCAGAGAAAACATATTGGGGGTCATTTATTAAGACTTCCTCCATAACTTCCTTGCTGGTTTAAATTTAGACCATTTTCTAACCCCTAAAACATGCATAAAAAAAAGATAAGTGAGACGGGCCTGTTATGAACGGGGAAAAGTAGAAGATTGCGATGCAAATAACCTTTGTACCGCAATCTGGGTCAGATATTTGCCCAAAATAGGCAAATGTCTGTTAGTAAATGATCCCAATAGAGAGAATGAGGGAGTGAGGAACTGGTAACCGAGTTATGTGTATAATACAGCTTGCTGGCAAATAGTTTTGCACTAAAAATCATATTTTTCTGTATGAACAGGCAGCCAGCATTCTTTTTTGTAAAAAAATGTCTACAGTTCATAGACTTATTTCCAGCACCCCAATACATTCTGCCGCAAACTCTGAGCAACTGTGCACCTCCCCCCCAAAAAACGGCGCATTTCAGTGCATTACACCTAACACATTGTATATTACTGCAAGATAATGGGTAGTTACAGCAAATACATTTTACTGTAGTAATTAAAATCATCATACCTGTGTTAGTAAACAAATTATTGCAACAGAAGGTGTAGTATAAAGATTTTCCATTTTTGTTTTTCACTCCCTGACTTTTCCATTCACACAGGCATATGAGGCCTTGTATTTTGGTGGGATAAGTTGTACTTTTAATGGCACCATTTACAAACTGGATTCCAAAAAAGTTGGGACACTATACAAATCGTGAATAAAAACTGAATGCAATGATGTGGAGGTGCCAACTTCTAATATTTTATTCAGAATAGAACATAAATCACGGAACAAAAGTTTAAACTGAGAAAATGTACCATTTTAAGGGAAAAATTTGTTGAATCAGAATTTCATGGTGTCAACAAATCCCCAAAAAGTTGGGACAAGGCCATTTTCACCACTGTGTGGCATCTCCCCTTCTTCTTACAACACTCAACAGACGTCTGGGGACCGAGGAGGCCAGTTTCCCAAGTTTAGAAATAGGAATGCTCTCCCATTCTTGTCTAATACAGGCCTCTAACTGTTCAATCGTCTTGTGCCTTCTTTGTTGCACCTTCCTCTTTATGATGCGCCAAATGTTCTCTATAGGTGAAAGATCTGGACTGCAGACTGGCCATTTCAGTACCCGGATCCTTCTCCTACGCAGCCATGATGTTGTGATTGATGCAGAATGTGGTCTGGCATTATCTTGTTGAAAAATGCAGGGTCTTCCCTGAAAGAGATGACGTCTGGATGGGAGCATATGTTGTTCTAGAACCTGAATATATTTTTCTGCATTGATGGTGCCTTTCCAGACATGCAAACTGCCCATGCCACACGCACTCATGCAACCCCATACCATCAGAGATGCAAGCTTCTGAACTGAGCGTTGATAACAACTTGGGTTGTCCTTGTCCTCTTTGGTCTGGATGACATGGCGTCCCAGATTTCCAAAAAGAACTTTGAATCGTGACTCGTCTGACCACAGAACAGTCTTCCATTTTGCCACACTCCATTTTAAATGATCCCTGGCCCAGTGAAAACGCCTGAGCTTGTGGATCTTGCTTAGAAATGGCTTCTTCTTTGCACTGTAGACTTTCAGCTGGCAACGGTGGATAGCATGGTGGATTGTGTTCACTGACAATGGTTTCTGGAAGTATTCCTGAGCCCATTCTGTGATTTCCTTTACAGTAGCATTCCTGTTTGTGGTTTAGTGTCGTTTAAGGGCCCGGAGATCACGGGCATCCAGTATGGTTTTACGGTCTTGACCCTTACGCACAGAGATTGTTCCAGATTCTCTGAATTTTCAGATGATGTTATGCACAGTTGATGATGATAGATGCAAAGTCTTTGCAATTTTTCGCTGGCTAACACCTTTCTGATATTGCTCCACTATCTTTCTGCGCAACATTGTGGGAATTGGTGATCCTCTACCCTTCTTGGCTTCTGAGAGACACTGCCACTCTGAGAAGCTCTTTTTATACCCAATCATGTTGCCAATTGACCTAATTAGTGTTAATTGGTCTTCTAGCTCTTCGTTATGCTCAAATTGACTTTTTACAGCCTCTTATTGCTACTTGTCGCAATGTTGACCCCGTGAAAATTTGAATCAATGTATTTTTCCTTTAAAATGATACATTTACTCGGATTAAACGTTTGATCTGTCATCTACGTTCTATTACAAATAAAATATTGACATTTGCCATCTCCACATCATTGCATTCAGTTTTTATTCACAATTTGTTTAGTGTCCCAACTTTTTGGGAATCCGGTTTGTACTATTCCATTAAATGTAGTGGGAAGCTGGAAATAAAAATGTGGTAGAAATGGGAAAAAAAATGCAATTATGTCAGTTTTTGGGGGTTTTGTTTTTATGGCATTCCCCTTCATGTGGGGACATGTGTCCTTCATTCTCTAGGTCAGTAGAATTACGACAATACTACATTTTATATAGTTTTAATACTGAAAAAATGAAAACTTTGGAATTTTCTTGCCATATTCCGTCGCCCATAACTTTTACCAGTACAGGCCACCTTCCCCAATCTCAGCCAGGAGAAGATGGCCCGGGCTGGGAAGCATGTGGCTCCCATTTTTAGTGCTCCCAGATGCTGTGGTTAAATACCCATGATTGGTGCCCATTAAGTCATTACCCCTGGGACTCTGCTATGTAAAACTGAAGAAGCCTGGCTGTTATGGTGCCCACAACACTTGCGAGTGGGCACCATCTTTAACCTCTTCAACCCCGGGCCTGTTTTTACCTTCCTGCCCAGGCCATTTTTTGCAAATCTGACATGTGTCACTTGATGTGGTAATAGCTTTGGAACACTTTTACTTATCCAAGCCATTCTAAAAATTGTTTTCTCAGGACACATTTTACTTCATAATAGTCATAACCTTGAGTCAATATATTTAATTTTTATTTGTGAAAAAATATTTACCCAAAAATTTGAAAAATTTCCAAATTTCAATTTCTCTACGTTTATATTAGATAGTGATACCTCATATAATAGTTAGTAATTTACATTCCCCATATGTCTACTTCCTGTTTGGATCATTTTGAAAATTAAATTTTATTTTTGGGGGACGTTTGAAGGCTTAGAAGTTTGGAAGCAAAGCAAATTTTCCAAACCCACTTTTTAAGGACCAGTTCAGGTCTGAAGTCACTTTGTGAGGCTTACATAATAGGAACCACCCAAAAATGACACATTTTAGAAACTACACCCCTCAAGGTATACACAACTGACTTTACAAGCTTTGTTAACCCTTTAGGTGTTCCACAAGAATTAATGAAAAATGTAGATTACATTTCTGAATTTCGCTTTTTTGGCAGATTTTACATTTTAATCCATTTTTTCCAGTAACAAAGCAAGGGTTAACAGCCAAATAAAACTCTATTTATTACCCTGACTCTGTGGTTTACAGAAAACCCCACATGTGATCGTAAACTGCTGTACAGGCATGCGGCAGGGCGCAGTAGTAAAGGAACGCCATATGGTTTTTGGAAGGCAGATTTAGCTGAACTGGTTTTTAGATGCCATGTCCAATTTGAAGCCCCCGTGATGCATCCCTACTGTAGTAACTCAAAAAAGTGACCACATGTTGGAAACTATGGGACAAGGTGCCAGTCTTATTGGTACTATTTTGGGGTACATATGATTTTTAATTGCTCTATATTACGTTTTTTGTGAGGCAAGGTAACCAAAAAATTTATGTTTTGGCACCGTTTCTATTTTTAATTTTTAAAAACATTCATCTGACAGGTTAGATCATGTGCTATTTTTATAGAGCAGGTTGTTACGGACTCAATTATATAAAATATGTCTACTTTCTATGATGTTTGTTTCAGTTTTATGTAATAAAGCATTTTTGAAAACTAAAATTAGGTTTTTGTATCTCCATTTTCTGAACGCCCTATTTTTTTTATTTTTCTGCCGATCGTCTTGTGCAGGGGCTCGTTTTTTGCAGGAAGAGTTGAAGGTTTTTTTGTATCATTTTTGGGTACATATGATTTTTTGATCATTCATTATTACGCTTTATGGGGCAAAGTGACCAAAAAATTGGTTGTTTTGGCGCAATTTTTATTTATTTATTTTTACAACGTTTACCTGAGGGATTAGGTCATGTGACTTTTTTATAGAGCAGATCGTTATGGATGTGACAATATCTAATATGTCAACTTTTTCTTATTTATTTAAGCTTTACACAATAATAGCATTTTTGAAACCAAAATAATGATATTTTAGTGTATCCGAAGTCTGAGAGCCATAGTTTTTTTTTTTTTGACCAATTGTCTTAGGTAAGAACTCATTTTTTGCGGGATGAGGTGACAGTTTGATTGGTACTATTTTAGGGGGTATATGCCTTTTTGATCACTTGGTGTTGCAATTTTTGTGATGTAAGTTGACAAAAATTGCTTTTTTTTACACAGTTTTTATTTATTTATTTTTTATGGTTTTCTGCTGAGGGGTTAGGTCATGTGATATTTTTATAGAGCTGGTTGTTACGGAGGTGGCGATACCTAATAAGTATACTTTTTTTTCTTTATTTCACTTTAGCACAATAATAGCGGTCTCCATTGTCTGAGAGTGATGGCTTTTTTTTAATTTTTTGTCATTTTTTGTGGGATGCGGTGACTGTTTGATTGGTACTATTTTGGGGGGCATACGCCTTTTTGATCACTTGCTGTTGCAATGTTTGTTATGTAATGTGACAAAAATAGCTTTTTTCTTACACAGCTGGTTGTTACGGATGCAATTATATAAAATATGTCTACTTTCTATGATGTTTGTTTCAGTTTTACATAATAAAGCATTTTTTTAAACGAAAATTAGGTTTTTGTATCTCCATTTTCTGAACGCCCCCTATTTTTTATTTATTTTTCTGCCGATCGTTTTTTGCAGTAAGCGTTGACGTTTTTATTGGCACCATTTTTTTTTTATTTCACTTTAGCACGATAATAGTAGTTTTGAAGCAAAAAATAATCATATTTTAGTGTGTCCATTGTCTGAGAGTGATGGCTTTTTTATTTTTTGACTGATTCTCTTAGGTTGGGTCTCATTTTTTGCGGGATGAGGTGACTGTCTGATTGGTACTATTTTGGGGGGCATACGCCTTTTTGATCACAGTGATGACACTGATATTGTGGGCGCAGGCTCAAAGCTTGGCTGTCCCTAGCTCTGTGTGAGAATCTCCCGTATGGCAGTTTTTCTCCACAGTGCCAGAATACAAATCTTTGAAGTGTGCAAGATCTTCAGGATTAAAATAAGCTGTGCATATTCAAACACAAATGTAGGCATCATGGCTGTATTGCAGCACACAACGCAGCATTACCAATTGTTGTGGGAAAATAGAAGTCACCAGCTAGTACAAGAAGAGTGTCATCTTTCTTCAGGTGTCATTTGTGGCAGCCAGGCTGCATACACATGCAGTACAGTATCCTTGTCATCGTAATCACCAGTTACTGCTTCTCCCACTGCAGGGCCGCCATCAGGGGGGTACAGCCAATACCCCAGTAAGGGGCCCAGACCCTGGGGGGGGCCCGGCCAGTTCCAATAAAAAAAAAAAAAATACATTTTTATTTCCCCCCCCCCCTCCCATTTGTCAGTGACTTGAGTTGAACTTTATTGCATCGCTAGAGGGGGGCAATTGAGCATTCCTTTAGTGATGTCCGGTTCATGAACGAATCGTTCATTTGAATGGATTCAGTTCACTGAACCGGAGGAGTTGATTCCTCTGACTGAGCCGATCCAAGTGAAACAGCTCAGTCTGACCTAGCACACAATAGCAGAGCCGCTGGCAGCAGGGAGGGACTCGGGTGGAGCGTAATCTGATCCTAGAGTGGAAGCTGCTTCTGCCAGCCCCTCCCCTCCCCGCCCACCAACCAATCAGAGGTGAGGCAAGGCAAGCACTAGCAGCTCCGAGTCACACACTGTACAGGGAAGAATCGGATGAGTCACAGGTTAAAAGAATATAAAGACCCGACTTAGTTAGAGACTCATTTGATTCTTTGAGTTAAAAGAACCGTGAGTCACTAGAACACTGAGGCTGTCAGCTGATGCTTTTGCAGCAGTGATAAGATTAAGGGACAGGAGCAGAGTGACAGATGACTGTGAAGGCCACGCGATCTGTTTCTTAGAAGCCATGAGATTGTAAGGCTACTTTCACACTAGCGGCAGGACGGATCCGACAGGCTGTTCACCCTGTCGGATCCGTCCTGCCGTTATTTCACCGGACCGCAGCTCCATCCCCATTGACTATAATGGGGACGGGGGCAGAGCTCCGGCGCAGCACGGCAGTGCATGGCGAAAGGCCGCCGGACTAAAAGTACTGCATGTCCAACTTTTTAGGACGGATCCGACAGGGTGACAATCTCTCTTCAGGTTTATTAGAAAATCGTGCACAAATTGCACACTAGTTATTTTCCTGAGTGATGTCTGTGTGGACTGTGGGGACTATTTTATTATCAGCCAGTGTTACTGTTATCACCTTATCACATACAGTTTTCCCTGTGCATTCACTTGGTTGTACTGCTGTCAGACTGCTGTCACTGTGGGTAACAATGCATTGCATGCACAACAGACAACAATGCCCACCACAGCTCCTGAGTGACTGAGTCCTCCTGTCCGCTTCCCTTCATTCCTGACTCACTCAGTCAGAGCTCAGACAATGTACCAAGAGCCGACTCAGCGAGTCAGCAAGTGAATCGAAGCATCCGCGCATGCGCACCACCTAAGCTCTTCAGTCAGTAGACTCAGCAAATTAACCGAAGATCCGATTCATGAATCAGTTCATTTGAATGAGCTGATTCAAATGAACCGATTGATCTGAAAGATCTGAACTTCCTATCTCTATTCCTTGCCCGACCCCCCCCCCCCTCCGCTGATTCCCGTATTATACCTGGTATACCGGCTCCGGCTGCATTCCCCTTTAAAAGGTTCTGAGCCGCTGCGCAGAGGAATGTAGCTGCGCAGCGGCAGGTGACGTCAGACGCTGTCGCTGTCCGCTGCCCGCTGCCTGCTGCCGCCTCATGCGTGACGCCGCCTTCAGATTAGCGCACCGCAGCCTGCCTGCCTGCTGCAAGCAGCATTCTGGTGTCTGCCTCCATAGCAGAATGGAGGCGGAATGGAGCCAAACGGACACATTCTGAACGGATCCTTATCCATTCTGAATGCATTGGGGCAAAACTGATCTGTTTGGGGCCGCTTGTGAGATCCCTGAAACAGATCTCACAGGCGGACCCAGAAACGGCAGTGTGAAAGTAGCCTATGCCGCATACTGAGCTGAGCTATTTCAAAGGCTCCAAATTATTTATTTTCATATTGATCCTTATGTTGTCTACTTGGCCAGGCAGCTCTATGTTGTGTGGTCTTTGCTCGGGGGTAAAATGCAAAGCTGTTTTCTGGATTATCCCACAGGGCCAGGATCCTCCATCACTTATTGTTATTATCCCCTCCCTTGCCAGCCCACCCAGCCCTATTTAGCTTTGTGTTCTGCTTTGAAAAAAATGTTTAGGCCATGAAGGGGTCAATTAAGTGTTGGAGGGGGTGGGGGTTGTTATTGTGCATATTGTGTTTGGGATCCATTTAACAAGTTTGACCAGTTGGGTTTGAGAGTGGTTGAGTGTCATCCACAGATCCCCATAAAAGTGTCATCCACAGATCCCCCATAAAAGTGTCATCCACAGATCCCCCATAAAAGTGTCATCCACAGATCCCCCATAACAGTGTGTCATCCACAGATCCTCCCATAACAGTGTGTCATCCACAGATCTTCCCATAACAGTGTGTCATCCACAGATCCCCCATAACAGTGTTCGTCATCCACAGATCCCCCATAACAGTGTTCGTCATCCACAGATCCCCCATAACAGTGTTCGTCATCCACAGATCCCCCATAACAGTGTTCGTCATCCACAGATCCCCATAACAGTGTTCGTCATCCACAGATCCCCCATAACAGTGTGTCATCCACAGATCCCCCATAACAGTGTGTCATCCACAGATTCCCCCCATAACAGTAAGTCCTCCACAGATCCCCCCATAACACTGTAACAGTAAACCTTGTTCTTTTAAGGTGTTTTTTCTTAAATGTGCCAGGGGAAGATTGCTAGGGCAGATAAGAACAGGTAGTATAGTTAGCGTTAGTGTAGGGTCCTGCTTAAAAGAGTCTACAATATCGTGGTAGCAGGCTTCATATTATTTGGTCAAAAAATAATTCCTTACTGAAATCGCTGATATCATATTGTGCTTACTAATTTGTTTTTAACATCCACACTCGTACCTGCTGCTTGCATATTTTTAATTTATGTCATTAATCCACGGGCGCACAGTAGTGGCTGACGGTGCCGGCCGTCCCCTGTCCGCCTGTATAAAGCGCACGTCTGCGCAATGACGTATACAGCGGCCTGAGGAAGCGCGATCCCACGCGCGAAATGGCCGTCACCGGATCCCTTATGTTGTCTTCTAAGGAAGCCCGAATAAAGAAGTAACCAGTATCCCGGTGAGTGCCGCAACTTTGTTACCTTTTCCCTCTCCTCATCGTGACCTACAGTCTGTACCTCTGTTTTGCTGAGCACCACACAGCGGAGCGCATTATACCACACCTACGGTTATTCCATTACTGGCGGCCATACCAGTGGAAGCAGTGCCGCCGTGTCTCTTTCTCTTTGCATATCTTATCATTTTTTACTGTCTTTGTAGTTGTAAAAGAATAATGAAATTAGGGGTAGGTCCTTGGGGGTGGAGGGGAGGTGGAGTCAGGACGGATTCTAAAGGGGCGGGGTAGGAGGGGGGGCCCAGGCCTTGAGCTGTGTAAGGGGCCCCAAAATTTCTGATGGCAGCCCTGCTCCCACTCATAATCTTCCTCCTTCTACTCCGCTCCCTCAAGATTTTGGCAAAAAGGCTGGGTCAATTAAAGAAAGTGACCCAGAATTTTGATAACAAAAGGCCTGTTACTAGTTTATATTGCCCTTAGTTATGTCACTAACTGATTCTCTTTAACGTGTGTGTGTATAAACAAAGACAAGGACCTGCCCTGTTAAGGCATAATTTTGGGAAGCTTGGTCCCAACAAACCACAGTTTGTTTTTGTCAATTTCCATTAAAATGTCCTCCTTGCCCATAATGAGCAGGTTATTTAAATGACTGAAATACAAGTTATTTCAAATCTTTTCCTACAAAATGATTGTAATGTCTTGGATTATAAGAAGGAATGTACTTTTTACTTAGAATATTATAACTATCCTTGGAGTTTTGTTACCTGTCTATTGGTCTACAGCTTATAACACAATTATCGCTGCACTTAAGTTTGTCATTGTCATTATATGGTCACTAAACTTTAGGACAGTTTTTTATGTCCTCTACTCCTCTAATAAAAGCCTGCATTTAATGGGATATTCTGCTGGGCTATTTCTTGCACTGCAAGTGAAGTCCAACAATGTGAGTGACTGAGTAAAAGCAAACTGTAGGAAAAATCAAGCATCATACTGGTTGCTATGATTTTAATGCAGATTTCCACCTTGTAGCACAAGGGACAAGTATTCCCTTACAGATGGCATAGAGATTTGATTTCAACAGAACAAGCAGAGCAATTTATAAAGATTTCATTAGATTGGTAAGGAAGAATTACAACAAAGCCTGAGTGTCACATTATTCCAGTATCTGTACATCAGAATAGGCACAGCCACAGGACTACTTCTTTCCATTTTGACCATTCCAAAAAAAACATTTGTCTGTCTCTCTATTAATATTTATGCTCCTAACCTTACATTGTGAAGCTTGTATGGCTTATACATTGTAATTAGGCTTGAACGAAATGAGCTTTGCATCATATAGCCGAAGTTGATTTGTTCATAAACATAGTTTGAAATGTTGTTTCTATACAGCATTAAAATGTATTGGTTAAGTGGAGGAAAACTTTGATTCGCCCGAAGTTTCTTCAGGCGAAAAAAACATTTAAAAATAGGAATCTGAAGTCAGATTCGGCACTGGCTGGTACCTCGGTACCAAAACCCACTTTGGATTCCTATTTTAAAATGTTTTTAAGTAACCAGGAATACCAAAGTTATTTACCAAAGTCTCGCACAACTTTGGGCAAGACAAACTTTTCCTCTACAGAGCCAATACATTTCAATGCTGTTACAGAAACAGCATTTCAAACTAAGTTTTTGAACTAATCCTGTGCGTCCAATTTGCCAACCATCCAGAATTTCCTAGACAGTCTATAAACTACTTCTTCTTTTTTTTCCAGGGTCAGTATGAAATAACAAATGTGCTCATGAATGTTTTGAGACTGGTAGCACTTCAGAAGGTCATTGTGATTGTAATTATCATTTTACAGCTCACACAAAATTTTGTAATAAGTTCATATCAGTATTTGACCTATAGACATAGCCATCTCATACTTGGGGGAGTGAGAAACCCTGCTGTATTTCAGTGTGCTGATACTGTATAACTGTGTAATTAATTGACAAGCATATTTGCATTTCCTGATGACCTTCAATAGCCTTTACCTCTTCTGTCTCACCTGTACAATGAATGTATTTGCAAAATATCTTGATATTATCATGTGAAGCTTCAGTCATTTCACTCAGCATCTCTCTGCTTCCTGCGTGATCACCATATTTCTGTTCTCAGAAATGATGCTTACAAGATGATGGGGCTTAGAGGATCTGTGTGTATGGTATTGCTAAATTATTAACATTACGCTCTAATCATTTCCAAGTCGTGCCCACTTTTCTCTTCACTCCAGTAATGTCATTTCAAAGTCAGTCTGACAGGATCTGCAAGTAATGGAGATGTTCAGGCTATAAATATTAAGGCGGCCTAGGGCTACAGAGAAATTCAAGACCCACTATCTAACTTACATTTCACTAGGCTTTTTTTTCATACTGGATTTCACATCTACAATGTGTGTTTCTTATTCCATTTCTTGCTATACTATGAGTGTACTAGTTAATTTCCCTTCTCCCTTAACCTTTCATTCTACTAGAAATGTATTCAGTACACTGTGGACCCAGAGCAAGAGGAAAGGATCATATGAACAGACAGGCATATCATTAATGGTGCAAGCTTTTCTTTTAATTTTATAATACACAGAAGAAGAGTTACCGTAATTAAAAATGTAATTCATTTAATAATAGAGCATTTGATCAAAACTGGAATTTTTGAAAATAATTTTGCTTTGAGTATCTGAAAGACCTTGATACAAGCACAGTGAGAACACACAAACTTCATTGAGATGTTTCTCTCCGGTATATTCAATTAATTAAACAGAATTCAATATTTTGCTTTATTCAGAAAGAATATCCTATCATGTAATATCCCATCACATAATATTTTATCCTCACTTTATTAGGCTTTGAGTAGTCCTGTTGAAGAGGGCAGACTGACTGCTGACCATTAGGATGCTGTTCATGGGCCTGTTAGAAGGAGGCTAATAATCCAGTGCCAAAAAATGGAAAATTAAACTTGCAATGTGCCGCAGACATCTGTCTGTGGATGACACTACAACAGATTCTTATACAAAAATGAGCAGTTGACAAACTGGCTGTTAATGTTCCTAAGTTCCAAACACCAGCAGACCATTCAACTAGGTTTTGTAAGCTTTATTCTGCAATCAAGAACATCAAGTAACGTGTCCCCTTCCTCCTTACTTACCTTCAGGTCACTAGATTCTCATCCAGTGTCTAAACAACAGCTAACCTATCTTCTAACCTCCCCACTTGGCATTGGACACTTATGTTCTTTTCTTCCAATGGATCTCAGGTAACCTTTGTACTTATACGGAGGATAGGGAATGGGACGTCTTTTAATGAAACAGTGGAAGCCCAAAGACAGGTGTATGACCAATTCCAAGTCTAGAGCTTATTATACTGGTCTGGAAAACCTGTAGTTCGATCACAGGGTGTGCGGAATTCCCAAGAGGAAAATTCCTCAAAGCAATACAGTTGATCTATTTTAAGCTTCCACTGCTCCAGAGAGGGTAAGGTGGGTAAGAGAGGGTAAAGAGGTTTGGAGCCCACAAGAGGCGAGCTGCAATCTACAGTTGTTTGAAAGGTAGGGAGGTGGAGAGGAGTTCCCCTCTTCAAAATGGGAGAGCAAAGCGCCGTAAGGGGGCATCCTCATTGAGGTTGAACATATTTGGTTAGATATCTGACCACCATTTGTTAGATATCTGACCACCAGCAACTGTCCGAAGAAGCTCCAGAAAAAAAAGGAGGACCCAACAGGGGTAATATACTACTGGGTTAGGATTTTATAACCATTTTCCTGGATGCAAACACAAAGTGAAGATTTGTGTGGCAGATTAAAAAATTTAGGGAGTAGAGAGATGGGTAGTTCTATCCCAGTGTCTTTTTCCCAGCAACGTACAAAAGCTGGTTTGATGGTTAGAGGAGGAGAGTGCAGTTTATTATATAGTTGTGAGATTAGCTTTTTGGGGGTTAGGATTTATTATTACGGATTCAAACCAAACTAAGTGGCAAAGAAGTTCCCTATTTTTGTTGTTCCTGGAAATAAAGGATTTAAGGTGTGGGATTAAGGTAAGGTCACAGGGGTGGGGGTTGAGCAAGTCATGCAAAACATCCGAGCTAACGAGGTTACTTGGTAACATCGAGGAGAGAAGTGATAGGGAGAGGTGATTATCTAACCCCTTTAGAAGAAGAATCAAGCAAGGTTGGAGAGGAGGAGCCTAAAATATCACTGACTGTAAGGAGTGGGGAGGGAAAGGTGATGGAGCAGTGGGAAGAGCCCAACCAACTCCAGGCGTCCAGCGTAGCTTTTATGATTGGGTAAGCAGAGAGTGGAATATGAGGTAGGATTTGATTACCTAAAAGGAGAGCTCATGTAGACCTACCTATGATGCTTTGTTCCAGTGCCACCCAAAGTTTATGTCTAGAAATTCGTAGCCAGTCTAGAGTTCTAGCCAGAAGTATTGCCTTCCCATATAGCTCCGAGTCTGGGAGCTCAATGCCACCTGTCTCCTGAGAATGGGGCAGTAGAGCATACGAGAGTCTCGCCTTTTTCCCATTCCAGATGAACGCTCTGAATTTTTGTTTGAGTGAGGTATATTAGGACTTAGAAACAGGGATTGGCAACACCTGTTGAAGGTATGTGAGACGGGGAGCGATTAGAAAAGTGAGGAGATTTTTATGACCAAACCAGGAGAGCGTGGGAGCAGAGGTTAGAAGTTTATCAATAGCATTGAATATGGACGTCTTAAGGGGAATATAGTTGAGAGAAAAAAGGTCTAGAATGTGGGGGCTAATTTTAACTCCTAAATATATGATGGTAGGGGAGAACCAGTTGAAAGGCCTAAAGGCATCTGGGAAAGGGCTGTAGAGAGTTCATCTATGATGAAGGGGGCAGCTAAAGAGCGTTTTTGAGGTTCGGTGAGTGAAGGGAGGGTAGTCGATTCAAGGAAAGAGGAAACAAGGGAAATATGAGACTCGGGGGTGGGGGGGTGGGGGCAGGTTGTATAGTTTTTCATAGAAGTCCCTAAATTGTTTAGTTATTTGATTAGAAGAGAAAATGGTATCTCCACTGGGTGAGGATAGTTGGTGTATGTAATTATCCGCTCTTCTGGCCTTAATTCTACGCATCAGGAACTTGGTTGTTTTATCGCCATGGGCGAAAAACTTGTGTTAAGAGTTGAGGTAGTATTTAGCGGATTTAGTTTGCAATAAACCTTTCAATTCTGCTCTCAGATTAGATCGTTCCTGAAGTTGCGAATCAGGCAAGGAGTGTTTGTGTAAAGCCTCAAGGTTTTGTATTTTAGAGAGAAGGGCATTAATGTTTCGCTCTCTGAGTTTTTTCAAAAGGGATCCTAAACTAATAAATTGACCCCTTATGAAAGGTTTATGTGCATCCCATAAAGTCTGAGGTGAGAGGCGGGAGGCAACTCTCTCGATGGTGTTGGAGTCACCTAGAAGGGATTCATTAAGGTGCCAGTTGAAACATCTAGGGTTGTGTGAGGGGGAGAGGACCGAGAGAAATACAGGAGCGTGATCAGAAATATGAATAGAACCAATCCTGGCTTCAGGACAGTGCTGGAGGTGCTCTTTGGAAATAAAGATGTAGTCGATGCGGTGGTAAGTATTATGGACATGGGAAAAAAATGTGTAGTCTTGGGTATTTGGGTGTAGTGCATACCAGGAATCCACTAAGTGGAGGCTCCAGAAGGTGTCCCTCATAGCCCTTAAAGAGTGTAAAGAATGGACCGATTTATGGGAGGACGAGTCAATTTGAGGATTGTACGTCTCACTGTTTATAATATCTATATAAAGAAGGTTTAAAAAAAAAAAATCCCCAAAAATTGTGAGGTGGGGAGAATCTCATGAATTCAAATTTTCTTGTAACATTTTGAATAATATGAGAATGTACCTGTACTTGTAATATGCTAATCTCATATATAGCAACATATTTGGAATGACATATCTACTTTAAATAAAAATAAAAATAAAAAACACAGTATAATACATCAGTGTCTGTACAAGGCCTTTGATCCTTATTATCTAGGAGTCAGGCCACTCTTAGTTCATACAGTACATGTGCAACCTTCATCACTTTACTGCACACAATGATGTTGATCAAAGGTACTGATATTGTACGTGATTTTATCATACAGTTGATTTGTTCTTGTAAAGGTGCACAATTTTTCTCTTTAACAACTTGTTAAGACCATGTGGTTTGTCAATGGCTAAAGGTGGCCATACTTATTAGTCGGCCTTATAAACTATGTTACTATGTTAGTCTAAAGTTGATCAAAATGGACAAGTATAACCAGAACAATCGTTTGTCTGGTGAAATTTAACAATGAACAATCATTTTAGCTGACGGATGACAGACCATTATAATTTGAAAAGAAGTCGACCATGTTTAAAATTTTCCACTGATAGACAGATGAAAGATCTTTTGTTCAAAGAAAGATTGTTCTTGGAGAAAATACTTTTCTTTCAAAGAACATTCCCAGACATGTTTTTAGTCCGTTGCCCCTTTTTTATTGAATATATATGGCCACTTTAAACAACTGTAACGGCTAGTATGGACTAAAACGTGTATGGTCATATCTGCAAAATGATCATTCACCATCTGGCTGTTTATTTACCAGCTGCTAAACCATCAGCCAATTGTTATCTAATGTATCAGGTTATCAACTATGTGTTTTAAAGGTTTTTTATATAAAAATCAAAATATAAGATTCTATTCATATCTGCATCTTAGCCTCCTTTGCAAATTTCATCAGATTTGATAGGAAGAATAGCTCTGCATAGCACACAATTTATCCCATCAAAACAATGGTCGCCACTGTAAATCATTGGGGTCAAACAGGTCCCTGTGATATCAGTCAGATGTACTATCTACCAAAGTCTCATGGATTCTTTTACAATATCTTCTCTTCTAAAGTGTGAACATAGCCAAAATGATTGTCATTTCAACACAAGACATGGCACAGATGTTAAAAATATTAGATCATTAGATGATCAAAATATTGGATCTTAAGTCTCCTCAAGACTTAGTTGGTATGTCTTTGTGATAAGTTAGAAGCAAGCATGTGCAATGCACTACATGTGCAATTTAACTAGATTAAGATGTGAATAGAGAGTGTAGAAAAGCGCAAGGGGCCGTCATTGATGGAAGATATGTGTCACCGAGGTTCCTGGCCTCGGTGAGGTAAGAGCCGGTAATTTTAAGTGTCAGCGGCAGCTAGTGCTAGTTGTTCCCCACGTTTCAGGCCGGGTTTTGGTTAGGGATATAAAAGCCAGCCAGCAGTCTCAGCTGGGTGTGGATTATACTCCATTTCACAGTGAATCTGTGGAGTCTCTGTGGTTTGGACTCTGCATGATGTGTGCCGTACTAAAGGGCTGAGAGCCGCATTGCTGGGAAGCAGGCCCTAAAGCCTGTTGGGGACTGCTACTGCCAAAACTGCTGTCAAGGTGAATGTTTTTTGTTCTGTGGACTTGCCATGGTGTGAATGAACACCAAGACAATGAACTGTCATTTTTGTTTAGGTGTGAATAAACACTGCACTGTTTAAGTCAAAGACTTTGTTTTCGCCTCTGTACTGCGTCCGCTAATCTGCCTACCAGAGCGAATCCCCACAAGAATTACTGCTAAACAGTGAGATTACAGTATTTCATGGACACATTTGTATGCCACAACACCAGACTGAATGAGTCACATGAATTAAAAGGTAAAAGTAAAGCAATATATTAAATCCAACAGGGGCAGAATAAATCCCTCTGTTAAGATGAATGCTAAGCAGACAATTACCAATGTTCTACTTTGTTTTTAAAGCCAACAAATATTTATTCGTGATTTATATAATTTATGTATGATTCATATAAAGTATATATCAGCAGGTGTTTAACAGTATAGTTTGGGAAGTCAAGCAGAAGAATTTGAATGCTTGATGTACTGGCTCAGTCATGAAATCTAAGCCTTCCTTCCTTCCTGTATATACACTCTCGCCAGACGAAAGGGGTCATTTATGATTTGTGATTGTTTTTGTCACTTTTAATTCTAGTTTTGCATTGTGTGGTTGGATCAAATTTACAAAATGGTGCAAAGTTTTCATGTATTTGGCCTGGTGACACAGTTCAAGTGTCACAGACAGTAAATTTGCCATAATTCAGGTCTAATCACACTTTTCTGCCTTAAACAGACCACATTGAAAAGTGGCGTGTCCCCAAATAGTCTTCAAAATGTCCCTAAAAAGGGGGCAAATTGGCTTGTCGTTCGAATTTTTTTTACCAAAACCTGACGTATTTGGTTTGATAAATGATCCCCCCAAGTTTTCAAGTTTTGATGTGGGATTCAGGAGAGATGTCATCTGAGCGAGTGATCGTACGACCGCTAGTGAAGGAATATTGACTGCTTTATTCTTTGGGCATACTTGATTCCAGTCATCATTGTTATGCCACCCATTGGGTCAAACAACTGTCATAACATACATATAGTGCGCATCTTCTTTTCAGTACACACCATTAAGTGACTTCTTAAGAAATAAAGGTGAATCAAATCTTTAGATTTTCAGACTGGTGCTGAGGTCATAGAGTGCTGACATCTGTTGACATCAGTTTATGACCCCATTAGTAATGCTCACTATCTATGACCAGTTATGGTCATTTAATGTGAGGGTAGAATGACAGTGTAAAACATCTGCTTTGTCCATCATATCAAAGGAAACCAGCCTGCAAGCTATACAGTCTAAAAATCAGCCACTGCACCAGTCTTATAACATTTCCCAACTTTCCAGACAGTATTCATTATTGTTGTTGTAAGAAAATAATATATTTTCACCTGACAACCTCAACATTGCCTTTATCAAGTTTTTGAAGACCACATTTACGGGGTTGACCGATTTATACACCTGCTGATTAGTGGCACTCCCGTTGAAGAGACTAGGTCATCAATATGAATAAAGTAGCCAACCCCTTTAAGGCTGGAATCACACATGCACTTTTTGATGCAGTTAGATTAAATGTAACAGCATGAAAAAAAATTATTCTCCTGTCTTTTGTATTACTTCCTGACCTTCTAAAGCTGTACCAAAAGGTGTATCACATAATGCATGTTTCATTCCAGCCTTACTCTGCTGTAATTATTTTAGTGCGCTTTATCCCATCATACTATAATGCAGAACTATTCATCAAAAACTGTTTATAATAAAAGTACCTAGTTTTATTTTGGGGCAAATCTTAATTTGAAATAATTAACAATATCATAGAATGGTACAACAAGATCAGATGTGTCCCTAATATGTGTGGGTGCATTATAAATACAATTTGAAACATATTGAAATCACCACATTGTACCCTAATTCTGCTCTCACATTGAAGAACCGTAACTGGCCATAGATAGTGAGCATTACTAAGGTGGTCATAAACTGATTTATTTCTTAAATAGTCATTTAAGGGTGTGTACTGAAAAGCAGAATAATTCACACTATATGGTATCACTGTTGTTTGACCCAGTGGGTGGCATAACAATGTATGCCCAAAGCTGTTGCTGGAAAGAAGCTATTCAGAATAAAACAGTCAATAGTGGTCGGATGATCACTCAGTCAGATTACCAGCGACGCAGTGGGGGAGCAGCCAGAAAAACCTGGGCACAGAGGCTCTGGTTGCCCACTCACTGGGCAGTTGATTTCCATGGTGAAGCAGGGAGCCATCGTTTTCTGCTTCACTGTTCTGCTGAGCTCTGGAGCTCCCCGGAAGTCGCACAGAATGCAATCAGTGCAGTGTGTGTGTGAGCGTGTCATGCTGCTGCTGGGAGCATCGGATGTGAGTATTTGTGTGTGTTGTTTTTTATGGAGCTGGAGAGGGCACTAAGGGCCAAAGGGGGGCACAAGGAGAAAATAACTGCAGTGAGGAAGCACAAAGGTGGGCATTACTACTGTAAGGGGGCATAAGATGGGGTGCATAACTACTGTGAGGGGGCACAAATGTAGGCATGACTACTGTGAGGGGGCACAAAATTGGGCATAACTACTGTGAGTGGACATAATGTCAGCGAAACTGCAGTGAGGGGACACAATGTAGGTATTTCTGCTGTAAATGAGGCACAATGTGGGTATATAACTACTGTGACGGGGGCACAATGTGTATATTACTACTATCAGGAGTACAATGTGGATATTACTACTATGAGAGTGCACAGTATGGACATTATTATGGTGCGTTAGCAATAAGGGCAAAGCAATGCCCTACATTAACTTGTTATACATTGGGATGGCCAGCACAGTGCCCCCTGCTGGGGATTTCACAGGGACAGTGACCACCCCTTCCTTCTGTGATTATTTTTTTTGCTTTATCACCACAGATCTAGCGGACATCACGCCAGTGACACCCTGGATGCAGTAGGACCAGTTGGTTCTTTCATTAATTACAACGTGTATTGGTACAGTCATGTACCAAGGGGGATGGGGCATCATGTTAAATTATTTCCCCAGCTGCTGGAAAGCCTAGCTACACCTCTACAGATGACATCTCTCCTGACTCCCACATAAACACTTGGGGGGGGGGGGGGGTCATTTATTAAACTATATATATTAGGGTTTTGGTCTAAAAATGTCACACATTGCCAATAATTATGACTTATTTGGGATGTTTCGGAGACACACCACTTTTTAATGTGGTCTATGTTTAAGACAGAAAAGTAAGATTAGAACTGCATTATGGCCCAGTTACTGTCTGTGACACTTGAAATGTGTCATAAAAATCAAATAGATCCTGCGCCAGGCAGCCCCCTGGTGAATTTTTTAGGACTGTCATACAACACAATGCAGTTGCACCGAATACGTACCATTTCATAAATTTGGTCCAACCACAAAATACAAAATTAGGCTTAAAAGTGACACACTGTAAAAACAATCTCAAATCATAAATGACCCCCTTCATCTGGAGAGACTGCATATATCTTCAATGATAATAGAGAAGAAAGCCATAGCCAGAGACTTCTGGGGGCCTCTTATCTCCCAAGAGAACAAAAGGATTGGGCATTAACTTTCAAATGCCTTTCCTCTGACTTCATCCGTCACGGAGGGTCAGGGGGTTTCCCATAAAACATAATATTTTTGTATGCCCGCCATCCCCTTCAAACATGGTAGGTACCTACAACAATACTCTAATGTGTATGGACCCTAAACAATAAGTTATAACAATGAATAATGTGCAGGGCCAGGTTTAGAAAAAAATGTGGCTCTGGGCAAAATCAAAAGTGGGGCCCAAAATCTTGTAATAATTTACTAAGAACACAGTTACATTCTGTCGATTTCGGCCCTCCCTCACAGATTTACAACCCACCGAATGTCCCCATCCCCCTCACATATTTTCGATGGCCTGCTCAGACTTTCAGCAGCAACAAAGCAGCGGGTCCCTAACACGATGGGGGCCCTGGGCAATTGTTTGCCCCCCCCCCCCCCCAACACAGGCCGCCCTGCTACTGTGAGATATGAAAGCTTGTTCTGCCAGGAACAGTTCAAATGATTTTTTAATGAACTTTTTAAAACAATATTATCTACACATATGGAACCAGCTTTAGATCCTATGACTCAGCCAGTACATCAAGAATTCAATTTTTTTGCTTGACTTAAAATTCCCAAACTACACTGTTAAACACCTGCAGAAATATACTTCATATGAGTCATGCACCATATATATGTAACATTAATATGGGGTGCCGAATTATTCTTCCCAATCAACACTTGTGCACTACTTTCGTTATCGTTACTAATTTATTCAGACAGCTATTGGATGTGTATGGCCAGATTTACAAATCGATGGTGACCATATGGTGGTGTTGGGATGATAAGTCTATTGCTTTCTTTTATTCAAATTACTTTGTTAGATGTTTTGTAGCTTTATAAAGTGTATTGACCCTTTTATCATTTTATTACTATGAGCTGAATAGACCTGGAGTGTCCCTTACACTTTTTGAAAAGAGGGACTTGTAGAACAAGTTGGAAGATGTAAGACCTTCATTACATTGCAGAGTAGATTACATTGTAAAGCACTGAACCACTTTTGTATTTGGTCACAATGGCAGTTTTGTAAGGTTTTATAGGCATTATCAGATGCTGTAAAACAATGACTATAGGGCTGGGTTGTTTTCAGGTTTTGGTCATTGAAGAAATTTTTTATTGCTGCAGCAACCCTGTTGTGGCCACTTTACTTGCTGAATGTCTATTGATGTTACTTCTACCCTGGGGCAAATCCTAGTATGAATTTTATTGTACTGGTTTCATTTACAACAGCTGTAATTTGGCTTCAGCCAAATTCTACTTATTAGCATTATGGAGATTTTGCAACACATTTAGGATCCCGCCAAATTATTTTAGTTTTCTATCCATTCTAAATATATATATATATATATATATACTATAATATTCTCATCAGAAATATGCCTATATTAGCCTTTGTGCCTCAATCTCCTACTTTTCTCCGCTCACGCCAGGTATAAAACAGTGGGTGGGAAAGCAGGCCCGTCTCATTTGTCATTTTCTACGCCTTTTTTAGGCATAGAAAATGGTCTAAATATAAGCCAGCAAGAATGCGGTCTTACATTTAGTCGTCAAAGTTATGTAGAGGCCGGCGTCTCTTCATAATTTTGTCGGATCCATTGCCAGATATAGGGGTTATTAAGATCGATGTCTTAAATGCCGATCTTAATAAATTAAATCCTTGATTTATCAAACTGGTTTTGTCCTTATTTTGGAGTAAATTATGACTTTTCTGTTGGCAGATGAAAATAAGTCAGATTTTGCCTGAACTTGATTTTACACATGCTGTGCACCACTTTATAAACTTGGCTCATGGTCACATTGCCTTTACAAATAAACAAATGTGAAGACAATCTTCAATTTGTCCCCTGTTGATAAATTAGGGCTTTACAGTTTTACTGCTATAATGGGTGATGTTAGGCTACTTTCACACTTGCGTTTTTACTGGATCCGGCAGGGTTCAGCGAAAACGCCTCCGTTACTGATAATACAACCGTCTGCATCTGTTATGAATGGATCCGGTTGTATTATCTTTAACATAGCCAAAAGGATTCATTATGAACTCCATTGAAAGTCAATGGAGGACGGATCCATTTTCTATTGTGGCAGATTGTGGCAGATAAAACGGATCCATCCCATTGACTTGCATTGGGAGTCATGCCGGATCCGTTTTGCTCCTCATCCCAGGACGGAAAGCAAACTACAACATGTTGCGGTTTGCTCTCCGGTATGGGAACGCAACTAAACGGAACGGAATGCATTTTGGAGCATTCCGTTCCGTTCACTTCAGTTTTGTCCCCATTGGCAATGAATGGGGACAAAACTGAAGCATTGTTTTCCCGTATTGAGCCCCTATAATGGATCTCAATACCGGAAAACTAAAAAGCTAGTGTGAAAATAGCCTTAGTTGCTACTGCTTTTTTTTAGATGGCAGAGATAGGCAGATGCAGAAATTTTTAATTCTAGTAGCAGTCCATTCTATCACATCAGTTAAGGAAACCAGGAAAACCTAGCATTAGGATCAGGGGTCAATGATGGTCTAGGAAAAACCTATGCATTGGCTTATATTTGTTTTCATCATTGTGTATGTATAAATAGCATCCAGTACAGAGGATTGAAAATGACCACATGTACAAACTGATGAGGGCCTAAATATAAAAGCAACATTTCCATTGCCTGATTCCAGTGTTGCAGTGATATATGCCCCATACAGGGTCATTTAGCCTTAAAGCGGCCTTCTCTTCTTAGGCTAGTTTTACCCTAGCGCTTTGTATCTCTGGCAAGCTATTCTGGCAGGGTGCAGCCTGTTGGAGATGTCTGGATTCGACACTTCTGGAAGAGGTCTGAATGCCCACCAGCCCCATTAAAGAGGATCGGTGGGGATCCAGCCACAACCTGGGCATCGGCCATACCAAAGCTACATATAGTTAATGGGGCCGTCGGGCTGTCAGGCAGCCCTCGGCAGTGCCAGATGCAGACATCTCTGCCAGGCTGCTCCCTGCTTGAACAGTCTAGTTTTGGGTGCAAATATTTGAATCACAAATATTAATTGTGAGTATCGGCACTTTGAGAATTTGCGCATATTTAGAATATAGTGATATATATCCGTAATTTCGAATATTCTAGATTTTTTCATCAGTTACCTCCCTTCTTTCTTGTGAGCCAATGAGAAGACTGCAATGTCTTTGTCTGAGCTTAGCCACATCCCTAGCAACCAATAGGAAAGTTGCCTACCCCTTACTATATAACAACCTTCCCAGCAGTCATTTTCTACAGTTTTTTTTAAAGTTCTGAGAGAGACAGCAGCGTCATTGCTGTGCTCTGTGCTTTCCACTCATTACATTATATAGTTAGTTAGATAGCTTATATATATATAATACAGATAGATTGTGGGAGATAGTCAGTGTAGGTTATATCCTGATGTAGTGTAGCTGATGTAGTGCAGTGTGTTAGGTAGTCTGATAGATTCTGCTGTCCATACATACATGCAGACCTGCTAAAATGTGAAGTTTCACGTATTGTGCCAAAATATTCACATCATTAATTGCCGATTTGCGCAATCGTGAATATATTGGAGCACTCTAACTGCATATAAAGCCATTTTTAATGTTCTGCCGTGCCAACCATTTTCTCCAGTCTCAGGAAACTTTGAGCAGCTTGGATAATGTAGCAAAAGTGACCCACGCCTGTATTTCACGCGCTTTACGCGAATATTCCATTGCCGATTTTTCGCAATGAAGAAAATACACTCGAATTCCCGAATATATGACGAATATTCGCACAAATATTCATGAAATATCGCAAATTCGAATATAGCCCCTGCCACTCATCACTAGAACAGTCTACCAGAGATGTTAAGTGCTAGTGTGAAACTAGCCTTAGACATTTATGTCATATCCACAAAATACAATGGTACAGTAGGCGGTATATAAGGATTCATGAGGCCTATAAAGAGCCAAGGTATTCTTTGTTAATATGCTTAGTAACAGAATTTATCTTGAAAACAGATAGGGAGCATATTTTTTTCATTTTACTTTTTTAATTTCTCTCTCATATGTTCTGATTGCAAATTAATGAATGTAGAATCATTTTGCCATTTGTTCTTATTGGAATACACAATCACTATGCACCCCCTCTGCTGCCATAGAAACAAACAAATCCAAAGTGGAATAGGAACTTAATTATCCATGCTGTAATTAACTATAGACTGGTCTAACCTTTACAGGCATTTCTTTTTAACTCTTTTATAACTTTCAGGATCTAATTAAACTTACAATTTAATTTGAATATGTGTCATTATGGTAATAAAAACAGCCTTTTATGCATCCAATCAGATCTGTACCATATCACTCAAGGCTTGTGTGACGGGCACCTTCCCCCAGGGCCCTTTAAGAGGAAAAGAGTACTTTCGTGACTCCAGTTGCAGTGAAGCTTTAAGAGCACAGGGCCCCTTTTAGTAATACTGTGGATGGTACCCAGGTGTAGGAATGCCAGAGTGGTATAAGATGGCCTAAATGCCCCTTAATGTTGGTGCACGTGTCACGGTGCTCCTACCTGGATACGCTGGACCTTAGGCGTTGGCTCCAAAGCAATGAAAAGGGGGTTGTTGATGAAAGGGATGGGTAAATAAATTGAGTCCAGACCTTGTGATTAAGTTGATAACAGCTTTACTTTGCATAAACGTTTCTCCAAACAGACTCAGGCTTTATCTTGGTTCCCAGCAGGCTTTAGCATGTAATCTGGCAGGCAAACTCGTCTCTCCTACGTCTGGTGCTCTCCAGCTCTGCTGTACTGACAAGGTAAAATATAATCTCTGCTTCAGCAGGATGCTGCAACTTCTCTCTTGTAGTCTTAGGGTCCATTCACACGTCCGTGGTGTTTTGCGGATCCACAATACACCAGGCTGGCACCCCCCATAGAACTGCCTATTCTTGGCAAGAATAGGACATGTTCTATTTTTTTGCGGGCTGAAGCCCGGAAGTTTGGGGTCACACTTCGGAAATGCGGATGTGGAGAGCATTCCTGCCCCATTGAAAATGAATGGGTCCGCACCCGTTCCCGATATTGCAGAATAGATGCGGATCCATTTGCGGACATGTGAATAGACTATTACTCTAGGTTTGTCCAGGGAACTATATTTCCTGGCTTCAGAGGCTCCAAGCTTCTGCCTCCACACGCAGCAGAGCTGAAGGTGCTCCAGCTGGCCTGGGCAAGGCATGTCCAGGAGGGACATGCACCTGCTGCACACCCTCCCTTGGCAGGGAGTAAAAACAGAACCTTCCCCTAGAAGGGGGTAAGCTGAACTACCTCTAAACTAAACTCCTCCCTCCTTGCAAGTGGGACACACCCACCACACCACAGAGGCGGTGATAGAAGGGAAAGGAAGGTTCCTGGTTATGTACCTGTAACTCTGCCATTTATGCTGCCACCTTCTGGTGAACCAGGCATATTACACTTGAACATAAACAGTTACATGGAAAGATATATGCACATTGTGGAGGACTTGGAATAAATACATAGAATGACATTAGGTTAACCATAGGAGATAGTAGCGAGGTGCAGAAGTAGTAATGCCACTCTGGGGCGTTACACTTGCAGTTTTTATGATGTGGTTTTAGACCACTGTTCTATGCTGTAGGTATGTTGGCTTTATTTAAAAAAAAAGAAACCTACATGTTATACATGTTCCTTGTAACCACTATACACATGTACTATGGCACATGCAATGTACTGTTTCAATACTTGTAGGCTGCATTTGTTGCATGTCATATATATATATTTTTTTAAGGTACGGTCACATGGTCAGGTTTCCTGATGCGGTTTTGGAAGCCAAAACCAGGAGTGAATTCTTAAAAGAGAAGTAGTATCTATCTTTTATGATCCACTCCATATTTTAGCTTTGAAAACTGCACCTCAAAACCTGAATGTGTGGCTCTACCCTAAAAGAGATCAGATCAAAAAAAGTTTGATATCACAGATGTACGTACAAAATCTAAAACCTACCATGTGCCATTTCTAATACGAGTGTCTTCTTCTTTGACATTTGGGCCGTATAAGTTGTCACATCCCCTACAGTTACATCCATAGTTTATATGTAAGGCCTCTCTTTATATTTGTCTTCCCTTTAACCGTGAAAAAGAATGCAACAAAGATTATGCAAAGGACTGCATAATTAGATGTTTTTGTATTTTTGGGGGGGTTTGTACAATAGTGGTGCATGTCTCTACCATGACACAATGGTCACTGATGGATAGTGTGTGAACAAAGTTTAAAGGCACAAGCTTTAACTCTCCCATAAAATCCAACTTTTTTTTAAGATCACATTTGAATATAAATTAACAAACCCAAGTGAACAATAGGCAATCCGGGGTCTTTAGCTGCCTAGAATGAATCACGTATGGACATAAGATGACTGTTAGCTGGCAGGAGAGGTGACCAGCTGCCAAACACTTCGAGAGTCATTAAACAACGGGGAATATAATAGAGAGTAGGCCACAAATCCATTGTAAAGAGTCTTCTTTTCACTTTAGTATAAGAAACCAGCTGCAGTGCCAAATCCCATACATATTAGATTGTCTACAGGTTAGCATCTGCCTATGCTGCCTGATGTCTATAATTGGAATATGAGATAGCATATTTTGAACAGCAATTCCACAAAACAACAACTGAAAAAAAAAAACGTTTATTTTTTTTATTACTGTTTCACAGGATCTTTTCACACTGTATTTGCAGTGCACGTTTATCGTATGCTCTGGGAAAGCACATCCAATAAATGAACCCATCAGGCACCCTTATACTAAGACCTCATGCACACGACCGTGTCCATTTTGCAGGTCCCCAAATTGCCGATCTGCAAAACACGGATGCCGGCCGTGTGCGCTCTACAGATTGCAGAACAGAACATCAGCCCCTCAACAGAGCAGTCCTATTCGTGTCCGTGATATGGACAAGAATAGGATATGTTCTATATATATATTTTTTTTTTTTGCAGCGTCGCGGTATGGATGTGCATATGTTGACAGCACCCGGATTGCTGTCTGCACCTTTTGCAGCCCCATTGAAGTGAATGAGTCCGCATCCAACCCACAAAAATGCAGGTGGATGTGGACCCAAACCACGGTCGTGACCAAGACTTCCATTTGGCATCCACACTGCGCTGTTTCATACAGTAAAAATATGTGTATCGTACCTATATACTTGCTTTTAAAGTAGGTGTTTATGGGCGAAGGAAGCTATCTGTTAGGCCTCATGCACATGACCGTATGTATTTTGTGGTCCGCAAAAAACGAATCAGCAAAAAATATGGATGACATCTGTGTGCCTTTCGTATTTGTAGAACAGAACAGCTGGCCCCTAATAGAACAGTAATATCCTTGTCCATAATGCAGACAATAATAGGACATGTGGACATATGGAAACAGAATGCACACTGAGTACCTTCAGTTTTTTTTGCAGACCCATTGAAATGAATGGTTCCGTATATGGTCAGTAAAAAAAAAAAAAACAGAAAGGAAATGCAAAGAAAATACGTTCGTGTGCATGAGCTCTTAAATGTATGCACTCGAAGTCCTCCTGAGGAAAACCCTACATACACATTGCTGATGCAGTATGAAAAGAGTACCAGGGTTAAGCTAAAGCTAGATTCTGAATTCTTCTGGTGTCTTGTAACCATGGACCAACGCATTGTGGAGGCACAGGTATCAGTTAAACCAGGCATGCTCAACCTGCGGCCCTCCAGCTGTTACAAAACTGCAACTCCCAGCATGCCCGAACAGCCTACAGCTATAAGCCTACAGCAGGGCATTGTGGGAGTTGTAGTTTTACAATAGCTGGAGGGCCGCAGGTTGAGCATGCCTGAGTTAAACTGTTCAGGTCCATGTCTGACTGTGGCAAGGAGCTATACTGCTGTCTGTTTCCAAGAGCAACCAGCAACATTTTGAAATCATCTAGGCATATTAATGTCATTTAGGCAGATGTAGAGAGAGTGGTGTTGTTTAAAGATGAGTTCAGTTGCAAACTTTAACGGTGTAAGGGCACTTTCACACTAGCGTTATTCTTTTCCGGCACTGAGTTCCGTCCTAGGGGCTCAATACGGGAAAAGAACTGATCAGGCATATCCCCATGCATTCTGAATGGAGAGCAATCCGATCAGGATGCATCAGGATGTCTTCAGTTCAGTCTTTTTGCCTTTTCAGGACGCAGATAATACCGCAGCATGCTACGGTTTTATCTCCGTCCAAAATTCCAGAACACATTTTTTCCCATTGAAATGCATTAATGCCTGTTCTGGCCCCGAGTGTTTCGGCAAAACGGATCCGTTTTTCCGGATGACACCGGAGAGACGGATCCGGCATTTCAATGCATTTGTCAGACGGATCAGGATACTGATCCATCTGACAAATGCCATCAGTTTGCATGCGTTTTGACGGATCCAGCAGGCAGTTCCGGCGACAAACCTGCCTTCCGGAATCTTCTGCACAAGTGTGAAAGTACCCTAACATTGTCTTCTATTGCATATGTCTACTATGATCCCAATTACTGATAGTTTCCCATGGGATCAGTTTTGTGCCCAGTGGCATTAGTTATGTCTTCCCCCAAGTTAGGCCATATTCACACATCAGTGTTTGGTCAGTGTTTTCCATCAGTGATTGCAAGCCAAAAGCAGGTATGAATCAAAAACATACCTGGTTTTTCCATTACACCTTATCTCTATGTAAGCTCCACTTCAGATTTGACTACTAACCACTGATGGAAATCACTCACCAAACATTGTGTGAATAAGGTTCACACGACCGTATGTCTTTTTCAGTGTTCTGTGGGCTGTTTTTTCCGGATCCGTTTTTCTTTTTTCTTTTTTCGTATGGCATATACAGTATACAGTAATTACATATGGAGTACATTCCGTATGAGTCCCGTTTTTTTTTTTGCAGACCTATTGACTTGAATGGAGCCACGGAACTTGATTTGCGGGCGATAATAGGACATGTTCTATCTTTGAACGGAACGGAAAAATAGAAATACAGAAACAGAATGCATGCGGAGTACATTTCGTTTTTATTGCGGAACCATTGAAATGATTGATTCCGTATATGGACCGTATACGGAACACAAAAAACGGCTCGTGTACGGAAAACACAAAAAACGTTTGTGTGAAGGAGCCCTTAGAAACACTGCAGCTCTGGAAGCCTGACCAATACGCAAGGTGCAGAGGTTTTCTGTTGTATTCTGCCGGACACAGCTGATATATGTAATTGCTCAGATGTCAATGTCTTAGTAAAGGGCCTATTATACTGCCTGGTGTCTATTCCTGATAATTGGCCCATGTAATGGTGCTGTAGCTTGCATTTTTTATTCAACATAAGGTCTCTTTCACACAACTGTTTTTTTTTCCAGTTTTGCGGGCCGTTTTTTTGCGTTCCGTATACGGTCCGTATACGGAACCATTCATTTCAATGGGTGCGCAAAAAAAAACGGAATGCATTCCGTTTCCGTGTTTACGTATCTCCGTTCCGTGCAGGGATAGAACATGTCCTATATTTGGCCGCAAATCACGTTCCGTAGTTCCATTAAAGTCAATGGGTCCGCAAAAAAACGGAATGCATACGGAAATGCATCCATATGGCTTCCGTATCTGTTCAGTTTTTTTGAGGAACCATCTATTGAAAATGTTATGCCCAGTCCAATTTGTTCTATGTAATTACTGTATACTGTATATGCCATATGGAAAAACAGAACGGAAACACAATGGAAACAAAAAGCAGAACAACGGATCCGTGAAAAACGGACCGCAAAACATTGAAATAGCCATACGGTAGTGTGAAAGAGGCCTAAAAGATACTAAATTATTGGCGTTACGTCATCTTGTGTAATTGGTACAACTGAATGAATGTTGCTCCCCCATATAGTTTGCATCTGCCAGTGTAGTAGGCCAATGCCAAAAAAACTGATCTACGCATTTAATGTAAGTCAGTGCTCATCCTGCCTGAATATTGGGGAGCGTAAAAGGATCCTAAAAGTACATCCTGATGCATTCAGTTTTTAATAATGCAAAGAAACATCTGTCCAAATTCAGCAATTCTAAGCAAAAGAAAAGTTTTCCTATATTTTATCAGCATCCACCTGTCCATTCCTATTACTTTCATGAGAAGATTCACTGATATTTAAGACCAGTTCCTTCTTTCTGTGAACAGGCAGTGGAGTACCTTCCCTGTGCATCTATTCTTAGTTAGGTCATTTTAAGACTTGCAGCATATTTATGAGCTCCATATTTTCCTAGCAATGTCGCATTGGCAATAGAAGCAATTCTAATTAGCTTACATTACATCCTCTTACTGTGTATTCAGGTCAGAAATGGACATTCATTTATTTTACTTCCTACCAGAATAACCCAGCTTTATTTATGTAGAGGAGGCAGCTGGTCATCTTTGGAGCAGTGACGCTCTAGAAAAAATATTTAGAGGAATACAACAGCATTTAGATGTAAAAACAGGACATTTGTGTGCTTTCTACCCAACAACCCTTTAGTCTGAGATCTCATCAATATTACTTTAGTGCAGTGTTATTTGGTTGTAATGGATTGGAAAACAGTTTTCTGAAATCAGTGCAGCAGGAACATGTTTTCTGGGGTTACATGCACACGGCGTATACTGCAGTGCCACTAGCTATCATTTCTAAACTCAGTTGGTATTACCTATATTACTTGTTACATATATATACATAAACAGCAGTTTTCTGATACACAGTATTCTCATTATAGGATTTTCTTCCTTTACAATGGGCAATGAGCTGATGCAAATTCAGGGCCTCCAAATTCCGAGATGTCATTTTCATTTTTTACAGAACAAATACTAAAGCCTTCTTTTCTTCTTCCATATTCCTGCTTGTAAAGGCACTGTTATGGGCAGTGGGTATGGACCCACTGTACCAACCAATGGGTTTGACTTAGGGCTAAATCTAAGGCCTCTTTCACACGGGCGTCACGGATTTGGGCCTGATAAGATGCAGGTGCGTCGCGGGAAAATGCACGATTTTTCAGCGTGAGTTCAAAACATTTTAATGCGTTTTGCACGCGCGTGAGAAAAGTCAGCATGTTTGGTACCCAAACCCGAACCCGGACTTCTTCACAGAAGTTCGGGTTTGGGTTAGGTGTTGTGTAGATTTTATTATTTTCCCTTATAACATGGTTATAAGGGAAAATAATAGCATTCTTAATACAGAAATTCTAATACAGAAGTAAAATAGGGCTGGAGGGGTTAAAAAAAAAGAAAAAATAATTTAACTCACCTCAATCCATTTGTTTGCGCAGCCTGGCTTCTCTTCTTCTTCTTTGAGGAAAAGGACCTGTGGTGACGTCACTACGCTCATCACATGGTCCGTCACATGATCCATCACCATGTGATGAGCGCGGTGACGTCACCACAGGTCCTTTTCCTCACAGATCAGCAAAGAAGAAGACAGAAGAGAAGCTGGGCGGCGCGACCAAGTGGATTAAGGTGAGTTAAATTATTTTATTTTATTTTTTTTAACCCCTCCATCCCTATTTTACTAAGCATTCTGTATTAAGAATGCTATTATTTTCCCTTATAACCATGTTATAAGGGAAAATAATAATGATCGGATCCCCATTCCGATCCTCTCCTAGCAACCATACGTTAAAATCGCACCGCATCTGCACTTGCTTGCGGATGCTTGCGATTTTCATGCGGCCCCATGCACTTCTATCGGCCTGCGTTGCGTGAAAAACGCACAAAATAGAGCATGCTGCGATTTTCACACAATGCACAAGTGATGCATGAAAATCACCACTCATGCACAGCCCCATAGAAATGAATGGGTCCGGATTCAGTGCGGGTGCAATGCGTTCACCTTACGCATTCCACCCCCTCGGAAATCTCGCCCGTGTGAAAGAGGCCTAAGGGAATTATCCTGGCAGTCATCTGATATCCACCTCTTAAAGGGGTTGTCTCACTTCAGCTAATGGCATTTATCATGTAGAGAAAGTTAATACAAGGCATTTACTAATGTATTGTGCTTGTCCATATTGCTTCCTTTGCTGGCTAGACTCATTTTTTCATCACATTATAGTCTTCTCATTTCCATAGTTACGACCACCCTTCAATCCAGTATCGATGGCTGTGCCTGCACACTATAGGAAAATGCACCCGGCTATGTCAGCCCTATGGTCTCAGCCACTAGAGAGGCCAATGCTTTTTTCTATAGTCTGCTACTTTGCCACCATGTCACAGATGGTGTTGCAGGAAACTAGAAGTCACAAATAAAGATCCAACTGACTTGATCCCAAACTAAGGAACATATGGGTGAGCACTAAAAATCCCTAGAGCTCTCCCTGACTGCTCAGCCCATGCAAGGATCTTAATGATAGAAAATTGCATGCCCTCATACCTAGACTGAATGACACCTGAAAACCCTACAATAGTGAGGGAACACGACCACCGGCTCCCTGCACTTAATACAGAGGGAGTCAGGGTCACCTAGAATCAAGCCAACAGGAAAACACAAATAAAGGAAACAACTTATCTGTGGAACCAGCAGTGAGCACAATCCAGGAAGTTGTATAAACCACAAAGTGATGCAGTATGGGAGGGGATATAAAGGGATGCAATCAGTGCAACTAGATGACAGCTGAGAGAGGGAAACGAGATGACAAAACAAAACCAAAACAAAAGAACCTCAAGCAAGAGGTACTGAAGAACGTCTGTCAGAGCTTCTCAGAGATCTGGCGGTGACACACCACTGCTGGATTACAGGGTGGTTGTAACCATGGAAATGAGCAGTGTATAATGTGATAGAAAGATGAATGAAGCCAGCAAAGGAAGCAATATAGACAATCACAATACATTAGTAAGGGCCTTGTATTTATTTTCTCTACATGAGGCCATTTGCTGAAGTGAGACAACCCCTTTAAGCCCTATACAGGGATCTAGACTTTGCTGCAGAGGAAATACCAGGCTGTTACCTCTTGATAGTCAGTCTTTGATTTCAGCCACAGATTATCTTTTAAATACACATGTAAATCTAACACATCTTAACATAGATTAAAATATTTCAGAAATATACTTTATTGAGGAAAGATGCTTATGCTTACTAGAAAACTGCATGCAATGTGTCTCTTTAGCAACACTGTGTGTTGCTAAGTGGTTCCCATCTTCAGTTATGGCTATGTGTAATATACAGAGTCAGTCTTCTCAGCCTGCCTCTTACCTCCCTACCTCAACTCCTGCCTCCCTATATAAACGGTAACAATGTCTGACCTGTCTCTCCCTATCTGATTTAATGATCGCTAGCAGCTCTGCACATTTATTTCTTCCCTGCTGTTCTCTTTTAGTTACGAGTGCAAGGAAGAGAGGTAAACAGGACTGCAGCGATTAGCACTGACAGTAAGTACACAGGAACCTAGTACACTTACTGTCAGAGCTGATCGCTGCAGCTCCAATCACCTCTGTCTCCTATTCACACAGTAAACGAGAAGTGCAGAAAGAGCCAACTGATAAGTGCAGAGCTGCTACCAATCAGTGCTGGCAAGTCAGATAAGCAGGGATACATCGCTATGGCACATGTAGAGAGGCAGGGTTTCCATTTTTAGGTTTAATCCCCTCCTGACTTTGGCTATAAAAACTGCATTTAAAAAAACTGAAAACCTTATGGTGCCCATACTTGGTAGGGCCCGACTGTAGGACTCACATGCTAACTGCTGCGCTGCATCTGTACTAGTAGAAAAAAAGTGAAAGGGTAACCTGGCAAGTACAGGTGCAACCTCTCTATTAATGGGTATTGATATTTTGTGTATAGAGCTGAGGACATGGGTTACTAGATCGCCGCTAGCACATCCGCAATACTCAGTCCCCATAGCTCTGTGTGCTTTTATTGTGTAAAAAAACCTGATTTGACACATATGCAAATTAACCTGAGATGAGTCAGAGCTTGAAAATACGACTCTTCTCTGGTCACACAAGCAAGATATGACTCTTTTATGTTAATTTGCATAAAGAACGGGAAGTACAAAAATGCATAATACTTATTGAATTCGTCTGCAAATGAAATAAAAAGTGTAATTTATATGTTTAGGGTAACACAATGAACATTTAGAAACGCTCAGTGAGGGTAGCCTAGTAGAGGTGACAGGTTAGCTTTAACCTATATGAGAAAACTGCTAATGATTACATTTCTTAATATGTAATTACTTGTTCATCAGAGGTCATTCTACACCTTAAAGATGTCACACCTGAAACTATGAATTCGGGTAATAGTCTAGGTTTTAGAATAGAATTACATTTCTTACGAGCTGGTAACCATCATTTGTAGATATCTTATTCTAAGTTAATGTTTTAAAAAAAAATGACTGTCTACAGAGTGACATTGCTTATTATACAGATTTTCTGCTATAAAATACAGTTCAGCACAATATTGCACTCGCATCCTACCCTCCTACTGTGTTTATAATAGAGCTAATCTTAGATCACAGTTTTACAGAAGTACATTTTCTCTAGCAGCAAATGCAGCCTACTCCAGCAAATCTTCCAGTGCATCGCAAATGTAAGTGGATCATGGAAATGTAGCCAGGTGTGAGTGGTGAAAATGTTATTGATACAAATCTACCATCTAAATTCCCGTGATCTCTATTTTTAGATTGTATCAAGCTGTGTTATCTCTCACTGGATGTAGGACCTGATCAATATTAGGTAAATAACTTTTAATGTCCAAAATAAAACACAATTATCAATATTTAAAATGTGCCACCAGTTTAACCACTTCAGCCCCGCTAGGTGAAACCCCCTTCATGACCAGGCCACTTTTTACACTTCGGCACTACACTCCTTTCACCGTTTATCGCTCGGTCATGCAACTTACCACCCAAATGAATTTTACCTCCTTTTCTTCTCACTAATGGAGCTTTCATTTGGTGGTATTTTATTGCTGCTGACATTTTTACTTTTTTTGTTATTAATCAAAATGTAACGATTTTTTTGCAAAAAAATGACATTTTTCACTTTCAGCTGTGAAATTTTGCAAAAAAAACGACATCCATATATAAATTTTTCGCTAAATTTATAGTTCTACATGTCTTTGATTAAAAAAAAATGTTTGGGCAAAAAAAAAATGGTTTGGGTAAAAGTTATAGCATTTACAAACTATGGTACAAAAATGTGAATTTCCGCTTTTTGAAACGGCTCTGATTTTCTGAGCACCTGTCATGTTTCCTGAGGTTCTACAATGCCCAAACAGTATAACTACCCCACAAATGACCCCATTTCGGAAAGTAGACACCCTAAGGTATTCGCTGATGGGCATAGTGAGTTCATAGAACTTTTTATTTTTTGTCACAAGTTAGCGGAAAATGATGATGATTTTTTTATTTATTTTTTTCTTACAAAGTCTCATATTCCACTAACTTGCGACAAAAAATAAAAAATTCTAGGAACTCGCCATGCCCCTCACGGAATACCTTGGGGTGTCTTCTTTCCAAAATGGGGTCACTTGTGGCGTAGTTATACTGCCCTGGCAATTTAGGGGCCCATATGTGTGAGAAGTACTTTGCAATCAAAATCTGTAAAAAATGACCGGTGAAATCCGAAAGGTGCACTTTGGCATATGCGCCCCTTTGCCCACCTTGGCATCAAAAAAGTGTCACACATCTGGTATCGCCGTACTCAGGAGAAGTTGGGGAATGTGTTTTGGGGTGTCATTTTACATATACCCATGCTGGGTGAGAGAAATATCTTGGCAAACGACAACTTTTCCCATTTTTTTATACAAAGTTGGCATTTGACCAAGATATTTTTCTCACCCAGCATGGGTATATGTAAAATGACACCCCAAAACACATTCCCCAACTTCTCCTGAGTACGACGCTACCAGATGTGTGACACTTTTTTGCTGCCAAGGTGGGCAAAGGGGCACATATTCCAAAGTGCACCTTTCGGATTTTGCAGGGCATTTTTTACACATTTTGATTGCAAGGTACTTCTCACACATTTGGGCCCCTAAATTGCCAGGGCAGTATAACTACCCCACAAGTGACCCCATTTTGGAAAGAAGACACCCTAAGGTATTCCGTGAGGGGCACTACGAGTTCCTAGAATTTTTTATTTTTTGTCACAAGTTAGCAGAAAATGATGATTTTTTTTTTTTCTCTTTTTTCCTTACAAAGTCTCATATTCCACTAACTTGCGACAAAAAATAAAAAATTCTAGGAACTCGCCATGCCCCTCACGGAATACCTTGGGGTGTCTTCTTTCCAAAATGGGGTCACTTGTGGCGTAGTTATACTGCCCTGGCAATTTAGGGGCCCATATGTGTGAGAAGTACTTTGCAATCAAAATCTGTAAAAAATGACCGGTGAAATCCGAAAGGTGCACTTTGGCATATGCGCCCCTTTGCCCACCTTGGCATCAAAAAAGTGTCACACATCTGGTATCGCCGTACTCAGGAGAAGTTGGGGAATGTGTTTTGGGGTGTCATTTTACATATACCCATGCTGGGTGAGAAAAATATCTTGGTCAAATGCCAACTTTGTATAAAAAAATGGGAAAAGTTGTCGTTTGCCAAGATATTTCTCTCACCCAGCATGGGTATATGTAAAATGACACCCCAAAACACATTCCCCAACTTCTCCTGAGTACGGCGATACCAGATGTGTCACACTTTTTTGCTGCCAAGGTGGGCAAAGGGGCACATATTCCAAAGTGCACCTTTCGGATTTTGCAGGGCATTTTTTACACATTTTGATTGCAAGGTACTTCTCACACATTTGGGCCCCTAAATTGCCAGGGCAGTATAACTACGCCACAAGTGACCCCATTTTGGAAAGAAGACACCCTAAGGTATTCCGTGAGGGGCACTGCGAGTTCCTAGAATTTTTTATTTTTTGTCACAAGTTAGCAGAAAATGATGATTTTTTTTTCTTTCTCTTTTTTCCTTATAAAGTCTCATATTCCACTAACTTGCGACAAAAAATAAAAAATTCTAGGAACTCGCCATGCCCCTCACGGAATACCTTGGGGTGTCTTCTTTCCAAAATGGGGTCACTTGTGGCGTAGTTATACTGCCCTGGCAATTTAGGGGCCCATATGTGTGAGAAGTACTTTGCAATCAAAATCTGTAAAAAATGACCGGTGAAATCCGAAAGGTGCACTTTGGAATATGCGCCCCTTTGCCCACCTTGGCATCAAAAAAGTGTGACACATCTGGTATCGCCGTACTCAGGAGAAGTTGGGGAATGTGTTTTGGGGTGTCATTTTACATATACCCATGCTGGGTGAGAGAAATATGTTGGCAAAAGACAACTTTTCCCATTTTTTTTATACAAAGTTGGCATTTGACCAAGATATTTATCTCACCCAGCATGGGTATATGTAAAATGACACCCCAAAACACATTCCCCAACTTCTTCTGAGTACGGCGATACCAGATGTGTCACACTTTTTTGCAGCCTAGATGCGCAAAGGGGCCCAAATTCCTTTTAGGAGGGCATTTTTAGACATTTGGATCCCAGACTTCTTCTCACGCTTTAGGGCCCCTAAAAAGCCAGGGCAGTATAAATACCCCACATGTGACCCCACTTTGGAAAGAAGACACCCCAAGGTATCCAATGAGGGGCCTGGCAAGTTCAAAGAAATTTTTTTTTTTTCGCATAAGTTAGCGGAAATTTTTTTTTTTTGTTTTTTCTCACAAAGTCTCACTTTCCGCTAACTTAGGACAAAAATTTCAATCTTTCATGGACTCAATATGCCCCTCAGCAAATACCTTGGGGTGTCTTCTTTCCAAAATGGGGTCAGTTGTGGGGTGTTTGTACTGCCCTGGCATTTGAGGGTCTCCGCAATCATTACATGTATGGCCAGCATTAGGAGTTTCTGCTATTCTCCTTATATTGAGCATACAGGTAATGAGATTTTTTTTTCCGTTCAGCCTCTGGGCTGAAAGAAAAAAATGAACGGCACAGATTTCTTCATTCGCATCGATCAATGTGGATGAAAAAATCTCTGCCAAAAAAAAAAAATGGAGGGGAAAGGCGTCTGCCAGGACATAGGAGCTCCGCCCTACATCCATACCCACTTAGCTCGTATGCCCTGGCAAACCAGATTTCTCCATTCGCATCAATCGATGTGGATGAATAAATCATTGCCGGGATTTTTTTTTTTATATATATATATATACAAAGTGCTTGCCAAAGCATAGGAACGCCGCCTCCTCCTCAGCTCGTATGCCTTGGCAAACGTATCTGTCACTGCAGAGGAGAAAATCCCGTCTTGCAGCGCCGCATACACCGACTTGCGTGTAATCTGACAGCAGCGCAATGCTTCTGTCAGAATGCACATCGGTGCTGCAGCTAGTAGATCGGTTGGTCCAACTGGAAGGTAAAAAGACAAAAAAAAAAAAAAAGAAAAAAACAGGCCACAACGCAATAATTTTATTAACTTTGGAACAGAACATGTAACTTTAACTTTTGGAACTAAACATTAACCTGTTTGCTTACCTGTTTTTTTTTTTTTGTTTTTTTTTTGTTTTTTTACCTTTATAGAACAAACCTCTCCTTCCCCATGGGTCAATGTGCAAAGCGCAAATCGCCCAAAGATGTGGCGAAGTGCGTTATGCACTTTGTCCCATGTGAAAGGAGACGTTTGCAGCAGCAGTGAGTGAATGGGCCCTAATAGCCCTGTGTGCCTGTCCTGGTGAGATGATCCCTATGCTAATAGTGTACCTGTGAGTGGTACTTCCGGAAACACTCTCCAAAGCATAGGGCAGGGTGGTCCGGACAGTCAGGACAGAAATAGCGGGTGTCACGCCTTATTCCACTCCTGCTACAGACACGACATCTTTTTCAGGGTGACGGTTGGGTTGAGGTACCAGGAACGACATTGGGGAAATGTCGCTCGTGTAGACGGCTAACTACACTGGTGGTTGGGGCCACGGAACCTCCTGGATACAGGAGGTTCTCGATGATCTCTTCCTGAAATTTGAGGAAGGATCCAGTTCTCCCAGCCTTACTGTAGAGAACAAAACTATTGTACAGAGCCAATTGAATTAAATATACAGACACCTTCTTATACCAGCGTCTGGTGCGTCGGGAAACTAAATACGGAGACAACATCTGGTCATTGAAGTCGACCCCTCCCATGTGGAGGTTATAGTCGTGGACTGAGAGGGGCTTTTCAATGACACGGGTTGCTCGCTCAATTTGTATTGTCGTGTCTGCGTGAATGGAGGAGAGCATGTAAACGTCACGCTTGTCTCTCCATTTCACCGCGAGCAGTTCTTCGTTACACAGTGCGGCCCTCTGCCCCCTTGCAAGACGGGTGGTAACGAGCCGTTGGGGGAAGCCCGCGCGACTAGTTCGCGCGGTACCACAGGCGCCAATCCGTTCTAGAAACAAATGCCTAAAGAGGGCCACACTTGTGTAAAAATTGTCCACATAAAGATGGTACCCCTTGCCGAATAAGGGTGACACCAAGTCCCAAACTGTCTTCCCACTGCTCCCCAGGTAGTCAGGGCAACCGACCGGCTCCAGGGTCTGATCTTTTCCCTCATAGACCCGAAATTTGTGGGTATAGCCTGTGGCCCTTTCACAGAGCTTATACAATTTGACCCCATACCGGGCGCGCTTGCTTGGGATGTATTGTTTGAAGCCAAGGCGCCCGGTAAAATGTATCAGGGACTCGTCTATGCAGATGTTTTGCTCTGGGGTATAAATATCTGCAAATTTCTGGTTGAAATGGTCTATGAGGGGCCGAATTTTGTGGAGCCGGTCAAAAGCAGGGTGGCCCCTGGGACGGGAGGCGGTGTTGTCACTAAAGTGCAGGAACCGCAGGATGGCCTCAAAACGTGCCCTGGACATGGCAGCAGAGAACATGGGCATGTGATGAATCGGGTTCGTGGACCAATATGACCTCAATTCATGCTTTTTTGTCAGGCCCATGTTGAGGAGGAGGCCCAGAAAAGTTTTAAGTTCGGAAACTTGGACTGGTTTCCACCGGAAAGGCTGGGCATAAAAGCTTCCCGGGTTAGCGGTGATAAATTGTGTGGCATACCTGTTTGTTTCGGCCACAACTATGTCTAAAAGCTCCGCAGTCAAGAACAGCTCAAAAAATCCCAGGGCCGAACCGATCTGAGCCGTCTCAACCCGAACTCCAGACTGGGCAGTGAAAGGGAAAACTACAGGTGCGGCTGAAGTTGGGGACTGCCAATCAGGGTTTGCCAGCACCTCTGGGATTCTAGGGGCTCTACGGGCACGTCTTTGCGGTGGCTGCGACGGGGTCACTACTGCACGTGCCACCGTACCAGCTTCAACTGCCCTTCTGGTGCTCGCTACTTCACCAGGTTGTACGGCAGTGCTGGTACTAGGTCCAGGGAGGGCTGGGCTGCTGGTGTATGCCTCACCACGTAATCCGACAGCACCAGCCCCACTCTGCTGCTCTTGAAGCGGATCCTGCGCAACCTGCGGTCTAGCGACACGGGGCCGGGTACGCCTGGTGGTATCAGGGACCTCAGCCTCCTCGTCCGAACTTTGGGTCAGAGAGCCACTGCTTTCTACAGGTTCGTATTCTGACCCGCTGGATTCATCAGATGAGGGTTCCCACTCCTCATCCGACTGGGTCAGAAGCCTGTAGGCCTCTTCAGAGGAATACCCCCTGTTTGACATGTGGGCAACTAAATTTAGGGGTATTCCCTGAGACTACCCAAGAAAAAAAAAGCAAGCCTGTCTTACAAAGGGGAGGCTAGCGAAGTACCGGAGGCCGCTGCGGTTGATAAAAAATATCAAAACTGATTTTTTTATCGCCGCAGTGCGTGTAAAGTGAATGTGCAGTGATCAAAAAAAAAATTTTTTTTTGTCACTGCGGTGGGGCGGGTGTGGGCGAACGCACGTGTGGGCGACCGATCAGGCCTGATCGGGCAAACACTGTGTTTTGGGTGGAGGGCGAACTAAAGTGACACTAGTACTATTATAGATCTGACCGTGATCAGTTTTGATCACTTCCAGATACTATAAAAGTACAAATGCTGATTAGCGATACGCTAATCAGCGAATAACGGACTGCGGTGCGGTGGGCTGGGCGCTAACTGATCGCTAACTACCTAACCAAGGGACCTAAACTATACCTAAAACCTAACGGTCAATAACAGTGAACAAAAAAAAGTGACAGTTTGCACTGATCACTTTTTTCTTTTCACTAGTGATTGACAAAGGGGTGATCAAAGGGTTAATTGGGGTTCAGGGGGGTGATCTGGGGCTATAGTGTAGTGTTTGGTGTACTCACTGTGAAGCCTGCTCCTCTGCTGGATCCAACCGACGAAAAGAACCAGCAGAGGAGCAGGCAGCCATATAACAGATCATATTTACAAATATGATCTGCTATCTGGCACTTTGATTGGATTTTTTAAAAATCAGCAACCTGCCAGCCACGATCATTGGCTGGCAGGTTGCTGACGAAATACCTCTCGATGAAATGCCGCCGCGAACTGCGCACGCGCGGGCGCATACTCGCGTCATCTCGCGTCTCGCGAGATGACGCGTATATGCGTGACTGTGCGCAGCGCTGCCACCTCCGGAACGCACATGTGCGTTAGGCGGTCCGGAGGTGGTTAAATGAAGGACAAATATGAGTCAGGACTTAGGCCTCATGAACATGATGGTTTCTTCTTTTGCTCCCCGCAAATTACGGATCCGCAAAACACGGAAACCGCCTGTGTGCCTTCCGCAATTTGCGGAATGGAACGGCCGGCCCATTGTGGAAATGCCTATTTTTGTCCTCAAAACGGACAAGAATAGGACATGTTATATTTTTTTTGTGGGGCTACGGAACGGAGCAACGGATGCGGACAGCACACGGAGTGCTGTCTGCATCTTTTGCTGCCCCATTGAAGTGAATGGGTCTGCACAGCGAGCCGCAAAAACTGCGGCTTGGGTGTGGACCAGAACAACGATCGTGTGCATGAGGCCTTAAAGGGGTATTCAGCAAGGCATTGTGCAAAGAATATTCGTTATATACTAAAAGTTACACAAGTTTTCAATAAATATTTTGTAACAATTCCTAAAGGATTTCAAGACCTCTGCTTGTCATCTTTTAGTATCACCCTTTACTGTTTATTTCCAATGGACAAAAGTCTGCTATTTGCCTTAGGAGGGCTGTACACTTAAGATACCTTTTTGACTCTCTTTTACCATACACATGCACACTCAGCTGAGCTTGCATGTGTTCTAAATGAAGAGAGCTGAAGCTGGAAGGTGTTTATCTCCATGTGAACAAAAGGATTGGGCATTGTTATATAGCCTCTACCATCAAGGGAGAGTCAAAAGGCCCCCAAGCCATTAATGGTGTGTTTACATCTGCTTTAGACGCTTCGTTCAAGGCCTCCACAGATTCTGTGAAAAAGACCAGGTGAAAAAGTCCTGAATGCAGGACTTTTTTGTCTGGTAAAAACAGGATTCCACTCGGAAACTGAATGAACGCCTTTGTAGTCAATGGAGTCTGATCAGCTCTGTTCAAGTCAGTTATGTGCCCGATCCGGCACTTCCTTTATTTCTGTGTTGTCCTGCTCCTCTAAGAGAAATAAATAGCAGTGATGTGAACACAGCCTTAGGCTTCGTCCACATTTCCGAGTAACACATAGGTGGGAAAAAAACACACGTGTTTCATCTGTGAAGATGTCTGAAGGATTCGTGGTTGGTCTGTGGTCCGTTTTTACCATCTGTGTGTCATCCGCAATTCACTGATGTTGCTCAGCTGAAAATCAATTTCCAAAAAATCTCCTATTAGTCTTCAGTGAAAAATGGACACACCACGGATGCCATACGTGTTGTGTCCGTGATTTTCATGGACCCATAGACTTCAATGGGCGTGCTTGGTCCACATCACAGATCAAAGTAGCGCATGTCCCCATGATTTTTTTACTGACCCACGGGCAGTAAAAATATACTGAAATGTGAACAGGCACATCAATGGGTATGTGTGCTCTCCGTGGAAAATGCAGACAGCACCTGTCGGTGAAAAAAGGAAATGCGAGCGAGGCCTCTTAGATGGTTGGCTGCTTCTATGAAAATCAGCGATTGTGAGGAGGAGGAGGAAATGGCTTCTGGGGAACATAGAGAATATTTCTTTATCTATGTTGCAGTTTAATAGTTATATGAGACAAATAGTATAAAAAGTGAAGGAGAGTATTAATGGAGGGATATAAGTTTAATTTGTATGTGAATTTTAATATTTGCAATTTTTTTTTCTAAAAGAACAGCTATGTTTTTCAAATCTTGGTACACCAGCATAGCCATTAATCACAATCCTCTCCCAGTTATTTTATGGATTATTTTATGGTAATGGGATCTAGAAATATGCACACACAGTTTAAATTCACCAATCCAGTTCGCCCATACAGTATGTGAGTGCTGCATTACTAACCCCATCAGAGTCATACCCAGACACTATGAATATCTAAAATCTGTTTGTTCCATTGGGAAGGCACAATTACATAATACTGACCAGATAAATGTATTCTATATATTTCCGATACTTCAGATTTATACTGCAAAGTTAGCAAATACAATCTATTAATCATTTGTGGGTGGTGTGTAGGTTAGGAAATTGAACTTGAATGGCTGCCATATAGACCTTTACTAAGTAGTTGTCACCAGACACCTATAAATTAAGTTATATATAAAATTGCACTAGTATGCCCGGCTCTCTGGAACCCTACATGTCCAGATCTCAACTGTATCTTCTTCCGCAGGATCTGCTTCCTCATTGTTTACTTGCAGGGATAAGCAGGTGTAATTAAAACTACACAGTCCTCATTTACTTCATTAGAACTTCTCCTTCCTATTCACTTGAATAGCAAACGGCATAGTTGTAATTACACCTGCAACAGCGAGCAGGTAAACAGGTAAACAAGTGCTGTGGTTTCTTCAAAAAGCTGATCAGCAGGGGTGCCGGGAGTCATCCCCTGCCCCCCATCAATCTAATATTGATAACCTATCCTGAGAATAGGTCATCAATATAAGAAAAGCTGACAACCCCTTTAAGGGGATGTCATACTGTGGGGGGAGGGCACTAATGGGGCATCATAATGTGTTAGGAGCACTAAAGGAGCATCATAATGTGTGTGGGCACTAATAGCACTAAGGGAACATCCTGTTGTGAAGGGAGCACTTATGTGTCATCCTATTATTAGCTGGACACTTAGGGACATCATACTGCATTTGGGGCGCTAAACGGGCATCACAATTTGGAGATCGCACTATATTACTGTGTTAGGTCATCCTTAAAGGAACCAAGGGGGTACCATTACTGTGTGAGGCACAAAGAGGATTGAGTGGGTTCAGAGCCATGGCATATTGTAAAAAAAAAAATTACCACCGCACGCTATGTGCGACTGATGTTGTTCTTCACTTTTTTTTCCGGCTCGACAGCAGACTCAGATATTGGGATCTTTACAGAAAGTACTTGAATACCCCTGATCTAGTTGGTGTTATATCCATTGGGCTTATGTGTAGCTGCCTTGCAGTCCCTTAGACCAGTGTTTCCCAACCAGTGTGCCTCCAGCTGTTGCAAAACTACAACTCCCAGCATGCCCGCACAGCCAAAGCTGTCCAGGCATGCTGGGAGTTGCAGTTTTGCAACAGCTGGAGGCACACTGGTTGGGAAACACTGCCTTAGACCACTGTTACATGGATGTATGCTTCATCTGTGTCTTGCTTCAGTGCTAGGCACTAGAAATGAGAACATTTTTTAAAAATTCGTTTTGGCCGGTTCACCGAATAAAAATAAAAAATTCAGTTCGATCCGAATATATTTGCGGCAAATCGCGTAAAAAAACGGCTATTTCCTAGCTGCAGAGAGCTTTTATAGTGGTGTAAAACACTTTTCCTTGCAGTAACACGCATAGGGAGTCTGCATTGGTAGTGAAATAGTACTGTAAGTCCGTATGACATGAAGATGACAGGCGTCGCTCTTAGAATCACTGCACTCTTCACTTACTTGGGCAGTCACGGGGCCAAAACTGACCAAATAACTCAAGTATGAACTCAGCCTTACAGGTCGATGTTAGCGCCATGTATAAAGAACCATGCAGAGGCTCAAAATCCTACTGTAGCGTGAAAGAGCGCACTCCTTTTACACCATCTTTAGCTGATTCCACATAGATGTCTACAGAACCTGTTCTATATACAATCTCGCTTATACAAGTAGAGACCCCCGGACAGAGTGGAGAGGGTGTCAGCAGTAAGTTTGTGTTGACGTCACTGATTAATTTGCCCTTCCTCTGATACGTCAGAACAATAACCCCAAAAAAACTGATCCTGTCTGTTGAGCATCCGCCTTCACTCGGTCAGCATTTGCTCAATAATTCAATCATTATTGCTAATGCCCCCTAAAAAACTGGAGTGGATCCAAAACAGATATGACACCTGAATGAAATATTTGCATGTCTTCTGTTTTGTACCCACTCCTGATTTTGGCTGCCAAATTGCAAGCCAATTCTGGTGGGACCATACAGGCCTTACAGCTGCTACACAGACAGGATCCATTGTGCATCTCATTTTTCCTTCCTTCTGACAGATCAGAAGAAGGCACAAAAAAAAATGATGATGTCAGTCAGGCCAAAAGGCAAAATAGTGGCCCAGTCATGGAGTGGGGAGGGTGGGAACAGCATGAGAAGTCCACAGAGTGGCCCTATGACATAGTGGTGAGGTGGAAGCAGCATGATGAGACCACAGAATGGCCCAATGACAGATTCTAGAGGTGGTGGCAGCATCAGGAGGAGGCCACAGAGTGACCTGGTGACATAGTGTGGAGGTGGCAACTGCATGAGGAGACCATAGAGTGGCAGGGTGACATAGTGTGGAGGTGGCAGCAGCATCAAGAGGCCACAGAGTGGCACAATGACAGAGTTTGGAGGTGGGGGCAGCAACATCAGGAGGAGGCCACACAGTGGCACAATGACAGTATAGAGGTGGTGGCCACATTAGGAGGCCACAGAGTGGCAAGGTGACATAGTGTGGAGGTGGCAGCAGCATGAGGAGACCAAAGAGTAGCATAATGACATAGTGTGGAGGTGGCAGCAGCATCAGGAGGCCACAGAGTTGCAAGGTGACATGGTGTGGAGGTGGCAGCAGCATGAGGAGACCAGAGAGTGGTAAGGTGACACAGTGTGGAGGGGGCAGCAGCATCAGGAGGCCACCGAGTGGCAAGGCGGCACAGTGTAGAGGGGGCAGCAGCATCAGGAGGCCACAGAGTGGAAGGTGACAGTGTAGAGGTGGCAGCAGCATCAGGAGGCCACAGAGTGGCAAGGTGACACAGTGTGGAGGGGGCAGCAGCATCAGGAGGCCACAGAGTGGCAAGGTGACATAGTGTAGAGGTGGCAGCAGCATTGGAGAACACATAGTGAACCAGTGACAGAATGGGGAGGTGGGTGGCAATACCAGTACCTGCTGAAGATAGCATGTGAAAGAAGGAGCACTTGGCATCATATGTGTGGCATCAGGCAGGTGGTATCGAAGTTACACAAGGGAGTACTCCTGTCCGCTTGGATCATCAAGATATCGTTTATGGCCTTTCTCTGTTCGTACAGTCAGTCCAACATATGGAGGGTGGAATTCCAACAGGTGGAAACGTTGCATATAAGCCTATGTTGGGGGATGCGGTTCTGCCGCTGCAGCTCAAAGAGGGTGTGCTTTGCGGTGTGCAAGTGGAAGAAGTGCATGCAAAGTTTCCTGGCCATTTTTAGAATGTCTTTCAGATGGGTGGAAGACTTTAGGAACCGCTTGAAAGCCAGATTGAACACAGGTGCCATGCAGGGCACATTGCTCAGCCCTCCTTGACACAGTGGCGACACCATGTTATTCCCATTGTAGGTCACCATGGTTCCATTTAGAGTTGTCGCAGATAAAGCCAGGATTCGATTTCTTGATGAAGGACACGGAGCAGTTCCTCCCCTGTGTGACTCTGTTCGCCCAGGCAAACGAGGTGCAGAACAGCGTGACACCGCCGTGCTCTGCACATGTGGTATGCTGGAGGGGCACTGTGAAGTGTCCCTGCAGTGGAGGCTGAGGACACGGTGGAGGAGGCAGAAGTGGACATTGTTGCAGGACCAACGGCTTGAGAACGTAGAGACGGAAGTGGTATCACCTGTCCAAGTTGCTGGTGCCGTAAAGGACATGTATTGTCCCTGACTGTAGTTACAGCTCCACACGTCGGCGCTGCCGTGCACTTTGGCAGACACCAACAGGCTCAAGTACTGTCCCACCTTCTGTTCTACAAGTGTGTGTAGGACTGGTACTGCCTTTTTGGCAAAGAAATGATGGCTTGGGACTCTCGGCACAAGCCATCAGTTCTCTGAAAGGGACAGAGTCCACCACTTGGAAAGGGAGGGACTGCAGTACCAGCAACTTGGACAGGAGCACGTTCAGCTTCTGCGCTGTTGGATGAGTGCACACATGCAGTTGTCTCTTGACAATCGCTTTGGTGATCGATTGCTGAAGGAATGACTGACAAGGAGTAGGAGGAAGAGAAGCAGGAGCATCAGGACTGGCAGATGATGGGAAGGATAGACAGCACCCTTTGGTTGCCACAATACAGAGTAGGCAATTTTACCTGCTACCGCCGCTGCCTCCGTGAACCCGTGCACTGCTACTTCCAGGGAAGGTAGGCTCCTGCAAAGCGGGTGTTCTACCCCGGGCACGTTTGACTCCCGACCTACCACAGCTGCCAGCCTGCTGACTCCCAGCCACGCTAGCAACTTGCTGGCTCCGCTGTTGCCTCATGGTCAAGCTGCCACCCTCTTCTTCGGCTCCCAAGTGCGATCAGCTACATCATCATAATCGAGTATTATCTGCACGTCACTGATGTCCCCCTCAACTGTCTCTCGGTCAGGAGCCTGACCACTCGCAACACCAACTTCCACGCCACTCTCCTCATCACTACTTGCCTGGCTAGTTGAGGAAGCGGAGGCTGTCTCCTCCACATCTTAGCTTGCCAGAAGCTGCTGACTGTCTTCTAGTAGCTCATCCTCACTGTATAGTGGAGCTGAGCCCACAGCATACAATACTTCTCTGGCTGAGGGAACAGAAAAAGACAGAGGCAGGTTGAGGACAGGTGAGGGCACAGGGTCTGCTCCTGGGCCATGCCAACTAAGGGTTGTGTCTGACAAACCCACTGACTCTTGGCTGGGAGTGTCTGATGTCACTTGCGACGAAGTCGAAGATCGAGTCAACCATTGAAGAAACGCTGGGTTGTTGGTCAAGACACGGCCGCTAGCTGACACTGGGAGCTCAGGCCTCTCGAAGTGATTCCTGCTGCCACAGCCCCTTACTCTGCTGCGACCTCTGCCTGCACCAGAAACATTTAGGCCTCTGCCAGTCCCCTGTGCATGGCCTGTCACTTCTCTGTCTGACATATAGAGATAGCCTTGCAGTTCGTCCATCGTTCATTTTGCAGTGAACTTTGCACGTTCGCGATTCGCCGAACATGTGAACATGTGGCAATGTCCGCCTGTGACATATTCTTTTTCATTGCGCCGAACTTTGACCCATGACACATCCTTCAGGACAGCCAATTGAGACGTTTCAGCACATGGGCACACCCCACCCTATCACAAAACCAGATCTGGCAGCCATTTTACACTCTGTGTTTTGCCAGTGTAGGGAGAGGTTGCTTTGTGGAGCAGGGACAGGCTGTTAGGGACACTAGGTTAGGTGCCGCATTCCCCAGGTCAAGCCACTTTTGAACCAGAAACTGCGGCAGAAGCGCCTGACCTGGGCTACAGAGAAGCAGCACTGGACTGTTGCTCAGTGGTCCAAAGTACTTTTTTCGGATGAAAGCAAATTTTGCATGTCATTCGGAAATCAAGGTGCCCGAGTCTGGAGGAAGACTGGGGAATGGGAAATGCCAAAATGCCTGAAGTCCAGTGTCAAGTACCCACAGTCAGTGATGGTCTGCGGTGCCATGTCAGCTGCTGGTGTTGGTCCACTGTGTTTTATCAAGGGCAGGGTCAATGCAGCTAGCTATCAGGAGATTTTGGAGCACTTCATGCTTCCATCTGCTGAAAAGCTTTATGGAGATGAAGATTTAATTTTTCAGCACGACCTGGCACCTGCTCAGAGTGCCAAAACCACTGGTAAATGGTTTACTGACCATGGTATTACTGTGCTCAATTGGCCTGCCAACTCTCCTGACCTGAACCCCATAGAGAATCTGTGGGATATTGGGAAGAGAAAGTTGAGAGACGCAAGACCCAACACTCTGGATGAGCTTAAGGCCGCTATCGAAGCATCCTGGGCCTCCATAACATCTCCGCAGTGCCACAGGCTTATGGCCTCCATGCCACCCAGCATTGAAGCAGTCATTTCTGCAAAAGGATTCCCGACCAAGTATTGAGTGCATAACTGAACATAATTATTTGAAGGTTGACTTTTTTTGTATTAAAAACACTTTTCTTTTATTGGTCGGATGAAATATGCTAATTGTTTTAGATAGGAAATTTGGGTTTTCATGAGCTGTATGCCAAAATCATCAATATTAAAACAATAAAAGGCTTGAACTACTTCAGTTGGTGTGTAATGAATCTAAAATATATGAAAGTCTAATGTTTATCAGTATATTACAGAAAATAACAAACTTTATCACAATATGCAAATTTTTTTTGAAGGACCTGTATATCTGTTGCCCCAAATAAATATGGTGGTGTGAAATCTGTTGTGGGAAAACATAATAATTAAGGGGTGTGATATACCTGTTTCCACCAAATATTGATTGAGACCTGCAATATACCTGCTTCCACAAATACTGCTCTTCTCTAGGGACTACGGCACAGGATCATTTTGAAAATGACAGGCAGAGGAAGAGGCAGGCCATTCCGTAGGGGTGGTAGGGGTCGGGCAGGTGCACCAGGACGGAGCCTAAGTGGGAAGTTGGAGAAGGCGCGTGCGATTACTTCAAAGGACGCACCAGAGTTGGTTGAGTGGCTCATTCAGCCTTCCACTTCTGCACCCTCCTCATCCTCTGTATCTGCACCCTCCTCTCTCTCTGCTGTGTGCACCCACAAATACACCACCACTATAGCCTCTCCACTCGAGTCAGAGGAATTATTTTCTCATCCATTCCCAGACCTTACTAATGCGCAGCCATTCATGACATCAGATGAGGAAGAGGAAGTAGCAACAGCCGCCACCCAGCCTGATGACAGTACCTAGATAAGCACAAGGAGGGAGTTCCCCGCTGTTGCTGCCTACTTCGAGATCTCAAATTAGTGGTGATGAAGGTGATGATGATGTGTTGATGGATGTCACGTGGGTGCCAACAAGAGAGGAAGAGGAGGGGAGTTCAGAGGGAGAGACGGAGCAGCAGAGAGGGAGAAGAAGGAGGAGAAGCAGGCAGAACTTGCAGGGCACAGGAGGCAAAAAGCAGACTACAAATGTATCTGGAGCGAGCCATCCACCATGCATGGTCACTTCTGGCGGCACATGGCTCCGCGTGTCAGCTGCTGACAATAGTGTTGCCATCTGCAGCCTGTGCTGTGAACGCATAAGTCGCGGTAAGCCCAACAGTCACCTAGGGACGACCGCCTTAAGAAGGCACCTGGCCTCCCATCACCGAGCCCAGTGGGAGCAACACACGTCAGAACCCACAAAGCCACACTCCCAGAGCTCCACATCCTGCCTCTTCTCCTTCTTCTCTCTCCTCCCATTTGTCCTCCACTCCACCTTCCACCGTGCCGTCGTCCCGTTCATCTGGCAGATGGCAGGCTTCCGTGGCCCAAATGTTCGAGCATAAAAAGTTGATGACGCCGGATAACCCTCTTGCCCAACGGCATACCGCTGGCTTGTCGGAACTTCTAGCCCGCCAACTACTGCAATATAAACTGGTGGACTCGGAGGCCTTTAGAAAATTTGTGGCCATTGGCACAGTGCAAAGGTAGGTCCCCAGAAGTATTTAGTAAATATTTCTCCCAGAAGGGCATCACAGAGCTATATGGCCATGTTCAGCAGCAAGTAAATATATCTCTGGCACACAGTGCAGTGCAAAGATACATCTGACCACAGACATATGGTCTGGCAAACGCAGGCAGGGAAGGTACATACGTTTTACTGCCCACTGGGTGAACCTTTTGATGGCCGTCAAGCATGTAACCCATGGCTCCCGTGTGGATTTGGTGTTACCGCCACGGATTGCATGCAGGCCTGTCTCTTCTTCTCCTCCTCCTACTCCATCCTCCATCTCCTCCTTGGCTGACTCCTCCTTTTCCACTGCTACCGCCTCTTCCGCTGTGCCCCCCAAGCTCCCCAGAACCAATTTGACATGCCAGGGGAGACGTTGCCATGGTGTGCTGCAGCCGTTGAGCCTCGAAGCGAAGAGCCACACCGGTCCTGCACTGCTTTTAGCTCAGCGGTCACAGGCCGATCAGTGGCTAACCCTGCCCAATTTGACAGTTGGTAAAGTGACGTGCATGGCACATGTCCTGAACTTAGTCGTGCAGCGATTCGTTGCCAAATACCCCGGGGTCCAGGACGTCTTGTGGCAGGCCAGGAAAATCTCTGGCCATTTTAGAAGATTGTACACGGCCATGGCTCGCCTTGCTGACATTCAGCGGCGACACCACTTGCCCGTCAGATGTCTGATTTGTGACAGCCCGACGCGCTGGAACTCCACCTTGTACATGCTTGATAGCCTGCTCCAGCAGAAATGTGCTGCTAACTACTACCTGTACGAACTCTGTAGCAGGACAGGTTCTTGGGAGTTTGGTTTCTTTTCACCACGCCAGTGGCTGCTTATATGCGACGCATGCAGACTTCTGCGGTCATTTGATGAGATCACCAAACTGGTCAGTTGCAGCCAGGGCGCCATCAGTGACATCATACTTTACAAATTCTTTCCGGAGCATGCATTGTGTCATGTCATTGATTAAGCCGTCGAGGAGCAGGAGCTGGAAGATGAGGAAGTCGCAATGCAAAATGAATTCCCAGGGGAGCTACACCATCTGAGACAAGTCAGCAGGAGTCTGAAGAGGAGTCAGAGGTGGATGGTGGCTGGAGGGAGGAGGAGCAAGAAGAGCAGGGTTTGAGGGGGGACTTTTCCTCATGCCAGCCACACATATCCGCCACCATCCAAAACTAAGACTGGTTCTTGTCTTATGTATATACACTGGCATAAAATACCTTTTCTGCCAGGTGAATGCCTCATTTTTGGGGCCTGTACTGGTCAACAGTAAAGTTTGTATGCAGTGACCACTTAATCTACCTCCAGCCACATCATCACATGTTCTTTTCTGTCAGGTGAATGCCTAATTTTGGGGCCTGTACTGGCTTACAGTAAAATTTGTATCCAGTGACCGCCTAATGTACCTCCGGCCACAGGTTCGCCTGCCATTAAAGTCAATGGGGCCGATCGCGAACGTGCAGTTCTCAAACATTTGATTGCGAACATGTGTTCACAAAACGTCCCGGACGATGTTCGTCCATCACTACTGACATACTGTTAGATCAAATAAATAAATAAAAAGGTAATTGAAACACCCCAAAAAAGCCTGTCATTTTCTCACTTCACCACACAACGGCTAATAAGCCCTTTTATTTTCACACTAATACACAAAAAAAGGGCTTTAGAACATATAACTGCACCGCTGAACGGCAAATATATTTTTCTTTTTCCACTTATACATGCCACAAAAGGCTTTAGATCATATAACTGCACCGCTGAACAGCAAATATATTTTACTTTTGCCACTAATAGATGCCACAAAAGGCTTTAGAACATATAAATCCACCGCTGAATGGCATATATATTTGACTTTTGCCACTAATACAAGCTGCAAAAGGCTTTAGAACATATACATGCACCGCTGAGCGGCAAATATATTTTTCTTTTGCCACTAATAGACGACAAAATTTGCTGTAATTTTAGCACTTCACCACACAACGGCTAATAAGCCCTTTTTTCCCACTAATACAAGCCAAGAAATGCTTTAGAACATATAACTGCACCGCACTAGGGCAAATAAGACATAGAAATATTTCCTTGTAATAAACCCTGTTAATGGCTGTAAAACCCTATTAACAAGAACAGTTTGCTGGATCTACAGAACTGTATAATGGCAATTTGGGTCCCCAGTCAGTGCAGGATTGTTCCTATTACCCAGGCTGTAACCTCCCCTACTGAACCCTGTTCAACATAAATGCTGTGGAATGATTCCTCTCTATCATTTCCCTAGACCTTGAATAATCTTTCTATGTACTTGTACATCGTTTTTTTAGCAGAATGAAGTTTTTTCTACCACTGTTTCTAGCGCCTGCTGATGTCTCTCCCTGCACTAAGCACACTGGAAAATGGCAGAATCTAAGATGGCTTCGCTATTTATAGGGCTGTGACATCACAGGGCTGGCTGGCTGCTGATTGGCTGCATGCATGGCATTGTGAGTGATCACTTGTTCTCAGAGTTCTTTGCTCCATGTCATTACACGTGCAGCAGACATTTTAGGAGAAAATGTGATTCGCTACCACGAAGCGTGAGGAAATTCGAATTCGGCGCAAATCAAATTTTTCCAGAAATTTAGGTTGAATTCCAGTTAGTCAACTTCGATTCGCTCATCTCCACTAGGCACATTGCTATGGCAACATAAATGTAAGAAATCATACTTACGAGTACTGTAGGCAAACTTTACTGAGCAAAGTATATGTCTAGTTGTTAATGTTTGATGGTAAAGGCAGAAAGATCCTTTGAGAGCAGAAGTGTTTCATTTGGTAATACTGACACAACATGAACAGGCTTGTATATCAGACAGATTGATGCAGTCACTGTCCAAGACTCCAAGTGCCATTTATAAAATTTGTAAACTACATGCACATTTATTTCTCTGAAATATAGAATAAAGCCAAAATGTATTCTGAGGAGTTGGATGCATTATGTATCCTTAAAATGTGCCTGTAGACAAAATAGAAAAGAATATAATAATTTGGCAGGCTGTTTGCAAAATACAACAACGATGGTTAACTGGTGGCCCTTATCGCCTGTGTCTGACATGTGGCCCCTGGGAGTGGGTGCAAACATATGTAAACTCATTTGGTGCTGTTACATTCTATAGCATAATGGCCAGGATTTAGCATAGGGGTCTCAAACTCGTGCACATATATGGGCAGCACATAGAAAGAATTCCCAGTCGATCAGCCACCTATTCTGTGTTACAGGTGTGTAATATCCACATATATCACATGTACAGCACATATGATGCCCTAACCCAAGCTTCACTTCAGCCAGGAACACCCGGGAATAATGCCAAAAGTTCCCCTAGTGGTGAGAACAGTGGGATGAGAGAGGTATCACTACTTTTTTGTGGCATTCTAATCAATTTTCAAATATAAATTTCATATGGCAGTACTACCTATGCTTAATACAGACCCCAGATGAGACCCCAAAATTAATATAGACTCCCAGACCATAACCCCAGAATTAATACAGACCCAAAATTTACTACAGACCCAAAATTTACTACAGACCCCAAAATTCATATAGACCTGTCACGGACGGTGTACAGGAAACAAGACAAAGCAACATGCATATATGAGTCACTGGATCCAAAGCTAAGGAACCAAAAGGGAGACCCCTGCACAAGACCTGAGACTTTCCCTGGCTGCTCAGCCTATGCAAAGATCCCAGAGGTGGATGGTTGCATATCCACGTACCTCGACTATATAACCCCTGAACACCCTACAATAGTGAGGGGACACGACCACCGGCTCCCTACACCAGACACGGAGGGAGTCAGGGTCACCTGGGATCCAGCAAACAGATAAATGTTCAGCACTTAACTTTGTAGCAGACTGGAAAACAAGATCAGCATGCACACACACTCCAGGAAGTAGTATAAGCCGCCCAGTAATGCATTATGGGGAGGAATTTAAAGGGAAGCAATCAGTCCAACTACATGACAGCTGAGAGAGGCTAACGAGATGAGGAACTGAACATCACAACAAAGAAACTCAAGGAGGAGGTTCTGAAAGGCTTCTGTCAGAGCTTCTCAGCTGTCTGGTTGTGACAGTACCCCTCCCTCTATGAGTGGACTCCGGACACTCAGAGCCCACCTTCTCAGGATGGGACCTATGGAAAGCCCTGATGAGACGAGAGGCCTTAATGTCCGTCACTGGGACCCACATCCTCTCCTCAGGACCATAACCCTCCCAATGAACAAGGTACTGAAGAGAACCGCGGACAAGATGAGAATCCACAATCCTAGAGACCTGAAATTCAAGATTCCCATCAACCATAATCGGAGGAGGAGGCAAAGGCGAGGGTACAATGGGTTGAACATAAGGTTTCAATAAGGACTTATGAAAAACATTATGGATCTTCCAAGTCTGAGGAAGATCAAGACGGTAGGCAACAGGATTGATGACAGACAGGATTTTGTAAGGCCCAATAAACCTAGGACCCAACTTCCAGGAGGGAACCTTCAATTTGATATTCTTGGTAGACAACCACACCAGATCACCAACATTCAGGTCCGGACCAAGCACACGTCTCTTATCTGCCACACGCTTATATCTCTCACTCATGCTCTTTAGATTATCCAGAATCTTTTGCCAAATAGATGACAAAGATGAGGAGAATCAGGTAAACCAGAAGACCCCTCTCCCGAGAAAGTCCCAAACTGCGGATGAAACCCATATGCACCAAAAAATGGTGACTTATCAGAGGACTCCTGACGACGGTTATTTAAAGCAAACTCAGCAAGGGACAAAAAAGAACACCAATCCTCTTGATTCTCCGCCACAAAACAGCGCAGATATGTCTCCAGATTCCGATTGACACGCTCTGTCTGGCCATTCGACTGCGGGTGGAAAGCAGAAGAGAATGACAACCGAACCCCCAAGCGAGAACAGAAAGCCTTCCAGAATCTGGAAACAAACTGCGTGCCCCTATCAGAGACTATGTCTGAAGGAATACTGTGCAATTTGACAATGTGATCAATAAATGCCTGCGCCAGCGTCTTAGCATTGGGCAAACCAGGAAAGGGATGAAATGCACCATTTTGCTAAAACGGTCCACCACCACCAGAATCACAGTCTTCCCCGAGGAACGAGGCAGGTCCGTTATAAATTCCATGGACAGATGTGTCCAAGGACGGGAAGGAATGGGTAAGGGAAGGAGAGGACCTGATGGCCGTGAATGAGGGACTTTGGCACGAGCGCAAGTCTCGCAGGCTGCCACAAAACCCTCAACCGACTTACGAAGCGCAGGCCACCAAAATCTCAGAGCGATGAGATCCAGTGTGGCTCTTGCCCCCGGGTGCCCAGCAAGGACCGTATCGTGGTGTTCCTTAACCCCTTAAGGACTTAGGACGTATCGGTACGGCATGGTTCCCGAATCCTTAAGGACCCATGACGTACCGGTACCTCATGAGTTTAAAATAAGATTGCGGCGCCCCGGGGGTTAATCCGAACGGGATTTCGGCTGAAATCATTCCTGTCACAACGCCCCCGTATCGGCGATCGCAGCAAACCGCAGGTCAATTCAGACCTGCGGTTTGCTGCGCTTTTAGCCGATTCTGATCCCCGCGGTCTCTGATCAAACGTTAAAATGCCAGAAATTAAGTTTTATTAACCCCCCTGCACCCCTGAATGATATTATGTGGGCGGGTGGTGCAGGGGGGGTGTCGCAGGCGGTGCGGGAGGTGCGGGAGGTGGGCGGTACGGCAGGCGGGATCACGATCCCCCGCCCGCCTCCCCTTGAATAATCGTTGGCTTCTAGTGGGTATACCAGGGTGCCAGCACATTGCTGGCACCCTGGTATAAACAGCTGACATCGGTCATGCGATGTCAGCCGTTTAACCCTTTCCATACAGCGGTCCGTACGGACCGCTGTATGGAAAAGGTTAACAGCTCAGGGAGCTCCCTCCCTCTCCCATCGGGGGGCTGCTGTCCCTTTGCAGCCCCCCGATGGGAGAGGGAGAGAGCCCCCAGACAGCCCCCCGACAGACCCGTCCTTACCCTTCCCCGTCTGCGAAGTTCTGAACACTACTGAGCAGACGGGGAAGGTTCCCATGGCAACAAGACGCCGTCTCAGGCATCCTGCTGTCCATGGTGCAGAACAGATCTCTGCTAAAGGCAGAGATCTGTTCAGACAAAGTGTAAGTAAAATACAGTACAGTACAATATATATTGTACTGTACTGTATTATACAGACATCAGACCCACTGGATCTTCAAGAACCAAGTGGGTCTGGGTCAAAAAAAATGTAAAAAAAAAGTGAAAAAAGTTAAGATTAAAAAAAAACACATTTATCACTGAATAAAAAAATAAATAAAAATACACTACACATATTAGGTATCGCCGCGTCCATAACGACCTGATCTATAAAACGGTCATTTTACTTTCCCCGCACGGTGAACGCCATAAAAATAAAAAAATAAAAACTATGAGAAAATTGAAATTTTGCCCACCTTACTTCCCAAAAAAGGTAATAAAAGTGATCAAAAAAGTCGCATGTATGCCAAAATAGTAAAAAGTATCAAACCATCATCTCATCCCGCAAAAATCATACCCTACCCAAGATAATCGCCCAAAAACTGAAAAAACTATGGCTCTTAGACTATGGAAACACTAAAACATGATTTTTTTTGTTTCAAAAATGAAATCATTGTGTAAAACTTAAATAAATAAAAAAAAGTATACATATTAGGTACCGACGCGTCCGTATCGACCGGCTCTATAAAAATATCACATGACCTAACCCCTCAGGTGACCACCGTAAAAAAATAAAAATAAAAACGGTGTAAAAAAAGCCATTTTTTGTCATCTTACGTCACAAAAAGTGTAATAGCAAGCGATAAAAAAGTCATATGCACCACAAAATAGTGCCAATCAAACCGTCATCTCATCCCGCAAAAAATGAGACCCTACTTAAGATAATCGCCCAAAAACTGAAAAAACTATGGCTCTTAGACTATGGAGACACTAAAACCTTTTTTGTTTTAAAAATGAAATCATTGTGTAAAACTTACATAAATAAAAAGAATTGTATACATATTAGGTATCGCCACGTCAGTGGCAACCTGCTCTATAAAATTACCACATGATCTAACCTGTCAGATGAATTTTGTAAATAACAAAAAATAAAAACGTGCCAAAAAATCTATTTCTTGTTACCTTGCCGCACAAAAAAGTGTAATATAGAGCAACCAAAAATCATATGTACCCTAAACTAGTACCAACAAAACTGCCACCCTATCCTGTAGTTTCTAAAATGGAGTCACTTTTTTGGAGTTTCTACTCTAGGGGTGCATCAGGGGGGCTTCAAATGGGACATGGTGTCAAAAAACCAGTCCAGCAAAATCTGCCTTCCAAAAACCGTATGGCATTCCTTTCCTTCTGCGCCCTGCTGTGTGCCCGTACAGCGGTTTACAACCACATATGGGGTGTTTCTGTAAACTACAGAATCAGGGCCATAAATAATGAGTTTTGTTTGGCTGTTAACCCTTGCTTTGTAACTGGAAAAAAAATATTAAAATGGAAAATCTGCCAAAAAAGCGAAACACCTAAAGGGTTAACAAAGTTTGTAAAATCAGTTTTGAATACCTTGAGGGGTGTAGTTTCTTATATGGGATCACTTTTATGGAGTTTCTACTCTAGGGGTGCATCAGGGGGGCTTCAAATGGGACATGGTGTCAAAAAACCAGTCCAGCAAAATCTGGCTTCCAAAAACCATACGGCGCACCTTTCCCTCTATGCCCTACTGTGTGCCCGTACAGTAGTTTACGGCCACATATGGGGTGTTTCTGTAAACGGCAGAGTTAGGGCAATAAAGATACAGTCTTGTTTGGCTGTTAACCCTTGCTTTGTTAGTGGAAAAAAATGGGTTAAAATGGAAAATTAGGCAAAAAAATGAAATTCTCAAATTTCATCCCCATTTGCCAATAACTCTTGTGCAACACCTAAAGGGTTAACGAAGTTTGTAAAATCAGTTTTGAATACCTTGAGGGGTGTAGTTTATAGAATGGGGTCATTTTTGGGCAGTTTCTATTATGTAAGCCTCGCAAAGTGACTTCAGACCTGTAGTGGTCCCTAAAAATTGGGTTTTTGTAAATTTCTGAAAAAATTCAAGATTTGCTTCTAAACTTCTAACCCTTGTAACACATCCAAAAAATAAAATATCATTCCCCAAATGCTGCAAACATGAAGTAGACATATGGGGAATGTAAAGTCATCAACATTTTTGGGGGTATTGCTATGTATTACAGAAGTAGAGAAACTGAAACTTAGAAATTTGCAAATTTTTCAAAATTTTGGGTAAATATGGTATTTTTTTATCCAAAAAAAGTAACTTTTTTGACCCAATTTTAGCAGTGTCATGAAGTACAATATGTGACGAAAAAACAATCTCAGAACGGCCTGGATAAGTCAAAGCGTTTTAAAGTTATCAGCACTTAAAGTGACACTGGTCAGATTTGCAAAAAATGGCCAAGTCCTTAAGGTGAAATAGGGATGAGTCCTTAAGGGGTTAAAAATCTTGTGTCTTAAAGCGAGAGGCACAAACAACCTCCCAGGAGGACAAAGATCAGGAGCCTCTGACTGGGCTGCCTGCACCTCTGCCTCCAATTCAGAAAAAAGAGCAGAGACCACCACACCTTCAGCCAAAATGGGACCCTGGTCTTCAAAATTCCCGCCTCCCGGAAAACAACTTCCTGTAATAATCGGCAAAGCCCAAAAAACGCATCAGCGCCTTCTGATTCTCAGGAAGCTCCCACTCAAGCACAGCGCAGACCTTCTCGGGGTCCATGCGAAAACCAGAAGCGGAGAGAAGAAACCCCAGAAATTGAATTTCTGGAACCGCAAACACATTTTTCCAGTTTCGCATATAATTTATTCTCCCGCAGGATGAGCAAGACCTGACGTAAATGTTCCTTATGAGTTTTGAAATCAGGAGAAAAAATCAAAATGTCATCCAAATACACTAATACAAATTTTCCCATCAAATGATAAAAAATGCTGTTCACGAAATGCTGAAAAACGGCTGGGGCATTCATCAAACCAAAAGGCATAACCAAATTCTCAAAATGGCCCTCAGGGGTATTGAAAGACGTCTTCCATTTGTCTCCTTCTCTGACCCTGACCAGGTTGTATGCCCCTCTTAGATCTAATTTGGAAAATACTTTAGCCCCAACAACCTGGTTAAACAGGTCCGGGATCAGAGGAAGCGGATAAGGGTCACGAATAGTGATACTGTTCAGCTCCCTGAAATCCAGACAAGGTCTTAAAGAACCATCTTTTTTCTTAACAAAGAAAAAACCAGCGGCAACAGGTGACTTCGAGGGTCGTATGTGTCCTTTTCTCAGACTCTCAGAGATATAAGCACGCATAGCGATCCTCTCAGGTTGGGAAAGATTGTATAAACGAGATTTAGGCAGTTTGGCGCCTGGGATGAGATTAATAGGGCAATCATACTCCCTGTGCGGGGGCAAATCCTGAACTCCACTCTCAGAGAAGACATCCGAAAATTCAGAGAGAAAAGATGGTACAGTCTTAGTAGCAACCTCAGAAACAGATGTCGTGAGGCAATTCTCTCTGCAAAAGTCACTCCAACCATTTATTTGCATCGCTTGCCAATCAATGGTGGGGTTATGTTTAGTGAGCCAGGGTAGCCCCAACACTAGGGGAGTAGGCAAACCGCTAAGGACGAAACATGACACATCCTCAACATGAGCATCACTCACAATTAAACGGATATTGTGAACTATGCCCTTTAATGATTTCTGAGAAAGTGGAGCGGAATCAATAGCAAAAACAGGAATATCCTTTCCCAAAGTGCGCACCTGGAAACCATGAGTTATTGCAAATTGATTATCAATGAGATTGACAGCTGCTCCACTATCCACAAAAATCTCACAAAAATGTTCTTGCTCTCTAGCGCCACCCTAGCCGGCAGGACAAAACGGGAACTACAAGCAAACGGAAAACCTTCAATTTCCGCCTCAACCCTGCCAATAGTAACAGACGGAACATTTTTAAAAGATTTTTTCCTGTTTGTTTCTTTATTACTCCCAGAAAACTGCCTGAATCTCCTAGAGGGACAAACGTTTGCCAAATGATTTATACCTCCACAACAAAAACAAACCCTCCCATGCAAGCTGAATCTTCTATTGTCAGAAGCAATCAACCCCAGCTGCATGGGCTCCTGCTCAGCAGGGGCTGACAGCGACCGAGACCCCTGCGCACAGAATGAGACCGCTGCACTGTCCTGGGACTGAGTATGACAGGAAGGGGACATCTCTCCTTTCTCTCTAAGATGCCTGTCAATACGAACGGCCTGAGACATAGCAGAGTCCAAAGAAATAGGCCTCTCATGAAAGGCAAATGCATCTTTCAATCCCTCTGAAAGACCATGGCAAAATTGACTTCGGAGTGCAGCATCATTCCAACCAGTATCAGCTGCCCATCTCCGAAATTCTGAGCAGTATATTTCTGCGGATTGTTTACCCTGGCATAATAGACGTAGTCTAGACTCAGCCAGAGCAATACGATCCGGATCATCATATATCTGACCCAGGGCTAAAAAGAATTCCTCCACTGAACAGAGAGGCCGTGCCCCCTCCGGCAGCGAAAAGGCCCAAGACTGAGCGTTACCCCTGAGCAGCGTTATAATGATCCCCACCCTCCATTCCTCATCACCAGAGGAATGGGGAAGAAGGTGAAAATGGAGTTTGCAAGCCTCTATAAAACTCACAAAATTCTCACTACCCCCGGAGAACGTATCCGGGAGCGAGATCTTAGGCTCAGAACAAACTCCATGAACGCAAGATGAACCGGTCACTTGAAGCTGAGAAAAAGTCTTACGGAAATCAGCTACCTCCAATGAAAGACCCTGGAAGCGTTCAGCCAAAAGTGAAACTGGATCCATGCTTGAGACGGTTTTGGCGGCTTATAATGTCATGGACGGTGTACAGGAAACAAGACAAAGCAACATGCATATATGAGTCACTGGATCCAAAGCTAAGGAACCAAAAGGGAGACCCCTGCACAAGACCTGAGACTTTCCCTGGCTTCTCAGCCTATGCAAAGATCCCAGAGGTGGATGGTTGCATATCCATGTACCTCGACTATATAACCCCTGAACACCCTACAATAGTGAGGGGACACGACCACCGGCTCCCTACACCAGACACGGAGGGAGTCAGGGTCACCTGGGATCCAGCAAACAGAAAATAACAGATAAATGTTCAGCACTTAACTTTGTAGCAGACTGGAAAACAAGATCAGCATGCACACACACTCCAGGAAGTAGTATAAGCCGCCCAGTAATGCATTATGGGGAGGAATTTAAAGGGAAGCAATCAGTCCAACTACATGACAGCTGAGAGAGGCTAACGAGATGAGGAACTGAACATCACAACAAAGAAACTCAAGGAGGAGGTTCTGAAAGGCTTCTGTCAGAGCTTCTCAGCTGTCTGGTTGTGACAAGACCACCATAACAGACCTCCATACCCCAAAACTGATGCAGGCTACAGATCAGCCTCCAAATTCATACAGAGCCCAGATCAGCTAAAAAAATGTATACAGACCTCAGAAAAGACCCCAAATTTATATAGACCCCAAATTTATGCAGACGCCACATCAGACTTCTGCCACCACTATAACACCCACTCAGTCCCTCTGTCTCCTAACTGCAGACCTCATAGCAGACAAAAAAAATATATACTCACCTCTCTTCTCCTCTTTGCGCTGTCACTACTCTGGCTCTTCATGCAGTGCAGCACGGACAGTGTCCTGATGTTGTACAGCATCAGGTCATAGTGCATGCCTGTGTAGACTATGTCCTGAAGTTGTAAGCTTCCAGGACATAGGGCAGCAGTGTAGCGCAGGTTGGGTGGGGTGGGGTGGGAGGGCCGGGGCAGCCGGGGACATTCCTCAGGTGCAAAGACTCGGAGGGGGAGTTCATTTCCATGGTAAAGCAGGGAGCCATCCGCTCCATGCTTCACCGTTTTGCTGAGCTGCGTGGGAGGAGTGGTGGAAGCCTGGGAACCAGCCTCCTGCACAACCAGCAGAGCAATGTGTGTGAGTGCATTGTGCTGCTGCTTGGGACGCCGGATGTGCAGATCATCAGGGAAACAGGTGAGTATTTGTGTGTGGATTTTATTTTTTATATGGCGCTGGAGAGGGCGCTAAGGGCCAAAGGAGGACGCAAGGGAAGACATGACTACTTTGAGGGGGCACAAGGAGGACATAACTACTGTGAAGGGGCCTCAAGGATTGCAAAACAACAGTAAGGGGACACATTGCAGGTGGTCATTACTACTGTGAAAGGGCCAGAAGAAGAACATAACTACTGTGAGGGGCACAAAGATTGGGCACAACTACTGTGAGAGGGCACAAAGGTGGGCATAACTACTGTGAGGGAGCACAATATAATATACCTCTTATTTCCAGTGATGTTTCCTCTAATGTAGTCGCTCTCTTTCCTCATCTTCTCCATTCGGAGAAGAGATTTTCATGACAACTTTTTTCAGTTGCATCTTTTAGGTTCATTAGTTTTCCATCATCTTCTCCCTTCTGGTGCCCTAACATTATTATCCTGCTGCTTCCCTGAATACTGTGCTCCCCAATATTCCCAAATATTAGACTGCAGAAATAATAGTGCCATACAGATAGTCCCTCTATAGTGATAATGATCCCAGATTGTCCTCAATAGTAATAGTGCCTCCTACAGAACACCCCAATAGCAATAATGCTACCCAAGAATGCCCCAATTAGTAGCAATGTCCTCCATATTGTGCCTAATAATAATGCCCCCAAAGTACCCCAGTTAATAATTATATCCCCATAAAGCACCTAGTAGAAAAAGGTGTCTCTATAGTGGCCCCAGCAGTAACAAGGCCCCCCTATAAAGCCTCCCTATTGTGGCCCTAGTATTTATAATGCTCCCTGTAGTAGTCCTAGTATTTATAAAACTCTGCTGCAGTTATAATGCCCCCTGAGGTGATCTGTATTCTATTATAATACCCCCTATAGTACTCTGGCCTATATTATAATTGTCCCTCTCCCGTAGTTCTAGTATGTATAATATTATCACCCCTAGTCCCCCGATCCCCCCCCCCCCACGTAGTCACCCTGTATTATAATGCCCCTATAGTTCTCCTGGTACTATAATATATATTGCTCTCCCCCACTGTATTTCCCCCCATAGTATAATGCTCCCTGTAGTAGCAGTATATATAATGCACTTTCCCTAAGGCCTCATGCACACGACCGTTGTTTCATTCAATGTCCGTTGTTCCGTTTTTCGTGATTTTCTACGGACCCATTGACTTTCAATGGGTCCGTTGAAAACTCGGCTAGTGCACCGTTCATCATCCGCGTCCGTGATCCGTGGTTTCAGTCCGTCAAAAAAATATAACCTGTCCTATTTTTTTCACGAAAAACGGTTTGCGGACAAGTCAATCGGTCCGTGAAAAAAACGCGGAGGCACACAAGATTGTCATCTATAGTATAATGGCGCACTGCAGTGGTTATTTAATGCTCTCCCCCTGTAGTGAATGTAGTATAATGCCTTCTGTAGTGGTGTTATGTATATAAGTCTAACCACCATGTAGTCCCCCATACTATAATGCCCCCCACTACTTAAAGTATATTTAATGCTCTCCCCTTTGTAGTCCCTCAGGAGTAAAATGCCCTCACCCGTATGCCCCCCCAGTGCCAATATATATATGCAGGTCCTGGAGAGCCATGTTCTTGCACAGGAATTTATGATGACATCACCCTGACCTTCTGCGCCGGGGCATGGCCGTCACGATGACATGTACACAAATGCAGATGTTCATGACTATGTGATCATGCTGCTTGTGAACCTGCACAGGAGGTCAAAATGATGTCATCACAACCTCCTGCGCCGTTGTACTGCCTCATAGGCTTCAAGCCTAGTGGCCTGAGTCCTAGGTGGCTGAAAAGGGGGGATGGGAGCCATAGGATCCCGTGTCCCACTGTGCAGTACCACCACCTCAGAAGCAGGTCGTGTGTGTTCTATGTTTTGTCAAAAACTCACCCAAGACACCTGCCTTAGGGCTCATGCACACAAATGTATGTATGTATTGCATACCGTATGCTGAACCATTCATTTCAAAGGGTAAAAAAATAAAATAATGGAAGTTATTTTGTGTGCATTCCATTTCCATATGTCCGTATTTCCGTTCCGCAAAAAAAAAAGAACATGTGCCGTTATTGTCCGCATTACGGACAAGGATAGGACTGTTCTATTAGGGGTGAGCTGTTCCATTCCGCAAAATACGGATCGCACACGGATGTCATCCGTATTTTATGCTGATCCATTTTTTGTGGACCACAAAGCACATATGGTCGTGTGCATGAGCCCTTATGCTGTGGTTTTTATGCTTTTTTTTAGGCAGTTTATTTTTTTAAATAGTATGTTTTAACACAAGCACTTTTTATGGTGTTTTTACAATCCATGCATTTTTCTATAGGAATGTATTTATTTATTTCTGTTGTGAATTCCCCTGTAGATCAATATAATAAAAGCCATGGTTTTAAAAAACAGGCCATAAAAAACCCAACACACTTTTTTTTTAAGCTGCCAAAAGAAAAAAAAAAGCTGAATCTGAAACAAAAAATGCCAAGTGCTTTGTAAGTGAAAAAAAAAAAAACACTAACAAAAGTAACATCTAAAGGTAGCGTTTTGCTTGAATAAACACTGCATAAAAAAGCATCTAAACATGCAAAACTCCTTAAACCACCCTTATGAAGTCAATGACTCCATATAAAGCCCAATACGATGACATGGATTCTCCTTTGACATGAAATAGATAAGATTTCTTGCATTTATTGTATATATTTTTTTTAAACATTGCTTTTTTCAAAACCTTACAAAAATATTTTCATTTCCAAACTTTACAGAAGGCTTTCCTTCTAGCAAGTCAAAATAATTGAGATTCATATCAAACAATCCCCATACTTTACAGTCAGTGTTTTCTTTTCTAATTCTCATGGTAGCAGAATCCTCAAAAAGTAACTGGAAGATGTTATTAAAAGCAGTCGAGGCAGGTGTTCTGACACTCCTCCTCGCCCAGCACAAGTTGTTTACCAGAGCTGCTGCCTGAAAACAACAATGCAAGCTAGCACATGGTAAGGAGATGTAGAAACGTGCAACTGCCTGGCAAAAACAAAACTGTAGCAGAATAAATTTATTGCTTGGTGGTAAAAAGTTAAAGTACAACAATACTAAATAATAAACGGAAAATATAAAAATGTCCACATATTGTCAAAATGAGATAAAACCGTATGAAGAATGTAGTGACAACAACAGCAACAAAAACAATGATAATAATAATAACCACAAAAACAGCAATGATAATAATATTGATGTTCATACGATACGTTGTCAAGACCAGCTTTACTTGTAGGCAGAATGAATGAGCATACGTATTAGAAAGAAAAATACCGCAGCACACTATATTTCACGCAAAGCGAGATACAGTTTGTTCATGAATAGTTTATTCAATATTTTGCATTAGGAATAAATTTAATGTAGATGTAAATCCGTAGCAGTCTCAAAAGGACCTTTTTCTGTTTGCTTTTGGAATAGAGCTGACACCGGAATTGGTGGCTGGGCACTGCTGCTGGATGATGTGTCATATATTAACTTTATTCCTTGCGCACACTTATTGGATGGAGTATAGGTAAAATTTCTGTGATCCTGCTATAGTTAAGAATCCTTCCACAGAGCACCTGTGTAAGGCCTATTGCACACAACCGTAGGTGTCCCGTTCCCACGCTGCGGACCGCAATACACGGGTGCCATTCCGTGGGCATTCCGCATCATGGATGCGGACCCATTCACTTCAATGAATCCACAAATCTGGAGATGCGGAATGGTGCGGAACAGAAGCACGGAACGGACACCCACGGAAGCACTACGGAGTGCTTCCATGAGGTTTCGTCCCGTACTTCAGTTCCGCAAAAAGATAGAACACATCCTATCTTTTTGCGGAACAGGCGGATTGCGGACCCATTAAAGTGAATGGGTCCGCGATCAGCTGCGGCTGCCCCGCGGTCGGTGTTCGTGCATTGTGGCCCGCAGCACGGCCACGGGGTGCACACGTTCGTGTGCAGGAGGCCTAAGAGACACAACCCATATTAGATATTTATTAGTGGATGGTGATGGCATTTGCCAACCATCTATTGTGTTTAGTGGCAGCTCAACTGTTATTGGATAGATTGTGAGATTCCCGGGTTATGAACAGTATCAGAATCAGCATCAGTATCAGTGTGTGTCGTCCCCTTATCCCTAAATATTAAAAGGATTATCCCATGACTAATGTAAACAATTAAAATCAGACATCAAATAGTACAGGACAATCTCCTTCTAGAACCAGCCCTGTACCTTACATGGATCCAGAGATCTAACCATTCATTGCTCTGCTAGATTTATATCAAACTGGCAGCTCAGGAGGCATGTCTTTTCTGCTGGAGCTCTCTCCCTATGACAGCTCAGGGCTGGAGGCAGTTGGAGGATGAAACTGAGCATGTGCGGCCTTTTCAGTGAGCAGGACAAAGAAATAAAAAAAATACAGCAGGTGGCGCTATACAGATACATTTTACTGAATAACTCAGTGGCTATGCAACATTTTTAATTACATGCAACTGCAAAAGAATTCAGATCCAGCTGCTGGTTTGAAAACTGTACATTCTTTTTTGTGGGACAACCCCTTCAATTGAACTAACATTTGCACTCAGCTGGGTCAAATAGGCTTGTTTAGAGAGGGAAGCATAGATATTAGCTGCTATCTACCTGTCCTCTCTGGCAGGCTGTTAGAATAGAATGCCGGAATCAGCTGGACAAAACTGTTGCATGCAGCAGTTTTTGCCCATCTGAATCCCATCATACTTGTCGGGCAGCAGTCGGATCATTGCTGGACCCCATTATAGTCAAACGATTCGGTGGGCAGGTGGCAGTATCCCGCAATGCCATATCAGGAGAACTCTGGCAGGATGTTCTCTGCCACAGATTTGAAACTAGCCTTAGTTTGTTCACACCACGATCGCTATAATATCCATTTTCAAATGAATCCCAAAGAATTTTGACTGATCCCAGTGACATCTCCCAATGAGATGTATTAGTTTTCTTTCAGGGCTGTGGTGTTTTTGATGCCCATGCACAATGCTGCAGGCCAAGCTCTATGTCATACCCTAGAACAGGCATGCTCAACCTGAGGCCCTCTTAGCTGTTGTAAAACTACAACTCCCACCATGCCCTGATGTAGGTTGATAGCTGTAGGCTGTCCAGGAATGATGGGAGTTGTAATTTTGCAACAGCTGGAGGGCTGCAGGTTGAGCATGCCTGCCCTAGAAGAATAAACAGCAGAGCTTTCACTATATGTGTCTCTTTTCTATGTTTCTGCTAAAATGAATTGCATTTGAAAGTTTTAGTGACTTGGCTGATCCATCTTGACCCCCAATTTCATGGTTGCATCTTCTTTCTTTAAGTCATGTGCTTTTTGTCTCCTTGGTAACATCGTTTCTACAGATGACATAGCAGGAGTTGAATGGGGCAACGAAGATCACAGACCTGTCATTCTTCATTCTAAGACAATTGTTCCTTAAAAACTGTGTCTTGCTTCAATATTTAAGGCTCGGGCACTAATATTAAACCAGAATGATACTTTGGTTAAAAACCTAAAATTAACCTTGTCTTCATCCATAGGTCAGGCATTAATAGCAATTTCAGAAAGTGGACATTCCTCTGCCTTTCATTCGCAGAGGCCTTGATAGGTTTTAAATAATACGTCTTTGGGAAAAGTACAAGGGTAATTGTTGCAATTTTTGATGCCATTATCTAGGCCCTTGAGACCTCACATTCCCAGTCCTCCTCTCTGGTATAATTGCAGACATCTTGGGAATGTGTGAAATGATGGTAATATTCTTTGAAACTGTCCTTTTATAAAGACCACACTTTTGACAAGGGGTCACAGTCTTTCTAATATTGAAGAGAACAAGCAAAACTTCTGCGTTTAAGGTGAACTTTTACTTGATTTAAACAATACCACCGGTGTGAGATGAATAGATAAAAGCCAGCGGTCCAGTTTCATCACTATAGATTATTTGATACAGTATATGTGATCAATAGTCAAATAATTTTTATTTTGTTGTTTTTTTCCATCTAAGGGTACTTTCACACTAGCGTTTTTCTTTTCCGGTGCTGAGTTCCGTCCTAGGGGCTCAAATCCAGAAAAGAACTGATCAGTTTTATCCCCATGCATTCTGAATGGAGAGTAATCCGTTCAGGATGCATCAGGATGTCTTCAGTTCAGTCTTTTTTACTGACCAGGCTTTTCAGAAAACCGTAGCATGTTGTATTTTTACCTCCGGCCAAAAATCCGGAACACTTTGACTGAACGCCGTATCCGGCATTTTTCCCATTGACTTTGTCTTGCATTAATGCTGGCGCCGTGTGTTCCGTCAAACCGGATCCGGCTTTTGCATGTTAAACCCCCAAAATGTGCAAAAAAAGTTAAAGTCAATAATGGCGGATCTGTTTTTTCCAATGCATTTTTTCATTGTGATCAGTATCCTGATGATGATTCAAATGTAATCCGTTTTCACACGTTTTTCCGGATCCGGCGGGCAGTTCCGGCGATGGAATTGCCTGCCGGATTCAAACAACGCTAGTGTGAAAGTACTATAAAAAGGTTTTTGCAGGATGAGTTGTATTTTTTATTTTTTTTTAGGTTTTGTTTTCACAGCATTCTCTGAGTCAGTGTAAATAGGACAATACCAAATGTATATGTATTTTTATATGTATTTTTAATATTTTCCTACTTTTGCACAGCATATTTGTGTCACCAAATTATGAGAACCATAATTTTTTAAACATTTTTTCATCAATGTGTGTCTGTGTGAGGACTAATTTAGCTTTTCATTGGTACGATTTTGGGTTACATTTTGGGGAGGTGCGATGAGCAAAAACTCTTAAACATTATAGTTTGGGATGTTACAGATATGTCAATGAGTAATTATTTCAGATGATAAAGTAATATCAAAAGATTTTTTATTATTTTCTTGTATTTTTTATTTATTTACTTTTTAAACTGTTTTGTTTACCCAGTCCACTGTATTACAATGTATTATATCTGTCATCCTGATGGCAGACTATGGGTAACATGGTAGACCTGAGGTCAATTATTTTGGCCTCCAGTTGCTTTAACAACCCAAAGGGGAGGAATCTAATGGGTTGAATGGCTGGGATTGGAGTTAGCAACGTGACTTACACTGTTGCTGCAGGATGCAAAAAATCGGTGTATCAGTACTAGCACTGTAAAGGCCAGTTCACATTTCCATCTCAAAATGAGCCCCAAAAAACACCTCAAAACAGCTTCCCATTGATTTAAAAAAAAAGAAAAATTAACACTTGCTTTTGCTTTTTTTTTTTGTCCACGTGGAAAAGAGAAACAGCATGCTCAACCCTGGGGCAGAATTTGCACTAAATCTCCCATTGAAATGAATGGAAAGCATAAAAAAGCCTCAGCTCTGTGTGCGTCAATATGTTTTCTGCACGTTTATTGGTGCTGATCGGCGCCATAAACCACAGGCTGAAAATGCAGTTTCATACTAAAGTGAAGACCCATTGTTTAAAAAAGCATTAAAAAAAGTGGAAAAAAACATTTGCAGATTCTGCATTGAATTTTGTAGGCAGATTTAAAAAATCCATTGGGTGCACATACCCTTAGAGCATTTATAACGAGGTGGACTTTGTGTTCAATGCACAAGCTCAGATTATTCATAATATGCAGCTTCCCTGCTCCCATTGCCTTCTGGCTTATGACTGACTGTAAAGTTACCCCGGCCTCGGATAGGCCATTTTGAATAAGTGATATATTCTCTACAAAGAGAAGGGTGGATAAGTGACAGAAAAGGGAGACCAACATCATATGGATTTTCACGGTTTTAAAATGAAATGTTCGACATGCCCATATGGCATCAGGATACATACTTTTGGCTGTGGTGGTACATGATGGGGGTTAAATGTTTGTTAATAACTAGCATCTATGATTTTTGATAGTATTTTGCAGGTCACTCTCTCAGTTCATAAAATAATCACATGGTAATTTGTGATATTCCTTAGAATATAAACGTTTATTTGTGTAATTGATCGCTTTACGGTTAATTTGAGATTTCTATATTTCTATTTTCTTACTTTTGAAAATAAAGAGATTAGATGCCTTTTGCATTGTATACGGCTATGACATTCTTTTCTCCAGTAACGGACTATTAAAGTATATGATTTACAAATTTATGTTACACAATATCGATTCTGCATAAATTAAACTAAAAGGGCAAATCTATTAAGGCAATTTGGAGGTGGTGATGCTCATTATTTGCTGTGGGTAAGTCTCCCTTTGCTAATTTGAGTCAGGCCCTGATTTGAAAAGTCATTCTGCATGTCTTGCTGATTAGATTATGATTTATAGTGCTGTGCAAGTTTTGCTTCGTTCTTTGAATTCTGCATTTGATCTTTTGCTCATTTTTATACACTGTATTAATAAACTGTCGTTTTTTTTCTCCTTCATGGAAACTGGCGACTGCTGTAATATAGTCACTAGATCAATTTCCCTTCTCATGCCCTGCCAATCACTTTATACGTTACCAGACACATAGGGGAATTTATTATGAACTTTGTGCCAGGAGAGTGCTGTCAAAAAGTCATGATTGTAATTATTGGGGGGTTTATGCCACTGTTGCCATTTATTAAAAGGCAGGTAGGTGTTTTTTGGGGGCGTGGCCTTCTACAGCGAGACAGATTTATTATAATGTATTCCACAACCTGGTGTAACTCATTGTTCCAACTTTTGAAACCCTCAGCAATGTGCAAGGAGGTATCTTACCAGCACCACCTACTGGCTCCCTATAACTCAAGATCCAACTATCTTCTTGGTATTTGACAAGGGAATATAGCCAGGCCAGATATCCATCTGTAGACAGTTGTTTTGGGTTCTCTTTCTTGGGAGATACCTCTTTGCATGTTCATTTCCCATGGAGCATTGCCAATAAGCCTCTATATCATGCAGTACTTCCAGTAGGTAGTATAGTGTCCTCTTCAGTGTTAATTACTTTACACAGTTTAGAGTCATCTGCAAAAATTTATATTTTACTATGCAAGCCTTCTACAAGATCATTAATAAATATATTGAAGACAATAGGGCCCAATACTGACCCCTGAGGTACTTCACTTGTGACCGGGGCCTGTGCAACCATATAGGCAAATTAGGCGTTTGCCTAGGGCGCCGGCCTGCTGGGGGCGCCCTGGTGGGCTCCCCCTGACTGGGGCTGCAGCCCTGGGTGAGCGGTTCTTGAGCTGCCCCCAGTGCCGTTACATGGGGGCCAGGAGGTGGAAGTCCTTCTTAAATATGGCAGAGCAGGCATCTGCTTACCCTGACGGCAGGTGCCTGCTCTGCCAGTAAATTACCGGAGGAGAGGAGGCGGATGGCAAGGGAGGCTGTTCTAGCAGCTCCTCACTCCTCCCTCGTGCGCCCTCTGTGATGCCGGAATATGACGTAATTCCGGCCCCGGCATACTAAATGGCGCGCTGGAGGACTGAGGAGCTGCACCACACTGGACCCCAGGAAGGTGAGTGTTTAAGTGTTTGACTGAGTGAGTGTCTGCCTGTGTATTTATGTCAGTGAGTGTATGTCTGTCTGTCTTTCTGTCAGTAAATGTATGTGTGTCTGTCATTGAGTGTCTGTGTGTGTATGTCAGTGAGTGAGTGTATGTCAGTGAGTGTGGATGTCTGTCGGTCAGTAAGTGTCTGTGTGTTTGTCAGTGAGTATGTGTATGTTTGTCAGTGAGTATATGTGTGTGTTTGTCTGCCAGTGAGTGAGTGTCTGTCAGTGAGTTTCTTTGTGTGTGTGTTTCAGTGGGTAGGTGTATGTCTGTCAGTGAGTGTGTGTCTGTCTGTCAGTGAGTATGTCTGTCAGTAAGTTTCTGTGTACGTCATTCAGTGAGTGTCTGAGTGCGTGTCTGTTTGTCAGTGAGTGTATGTGTGTCTGTCAGTGAGTGTATGTGTGTCTGTCAGTGAGTGTATGTGTGTATGTCAGTGAGTTTCTGTGTACCTCATTCAGTGAGTGTCTGAGTGCATGTCTGTCTGTCAGTGTGTGTGTCTGTCAGTGAGTGAGTGACATGAGGGGGTGGAAAAATGGATCTTTGCCTAGGACGGCAAAAATCCTTGCACCAGCCCTGCTTGTGACAGTGACCCATTCTGAGTGTGTACCATTAATAACCACCCTCTGTTTTCTATTACTGAGCCAGTTACTTACCCACATACAGACATTTTCTCCCAGTCCGAGCATTCTCATTTTATATACTAACCTTTTATGTGGTACAGTGTCAAATGCTTTGGAGAAGTCCAAATATACGACCTCCATTGATTCGCCGCTGTCAAGTCTAGAACTTACCTCCTCATAGAAACTGATTAAATTAGTTTGGCATGACCGATCCCTCATGAAGCCATGCTGATATGGTGTTATTTGCTTATTTCCGTTGAGATGCTCTAAGATAGCATCGCTTAGAAAACTTTCAAACAGTTTACCCACAACAGATGTTAAACTTACCGCCCTATAGTTTCTGGGGTCTTTTTTTGGACCCTTTTTGAATATTGGCACCACATTTGCTATGCGCCAATCCTGTGGGACATTCTCTGTCAGTATAGAGTCAGCGAATATCAGAAATAAGGGTCTGGCTGTGACATTACTTAATTCCCTTAGGATACGGGGGTGTATGCCATCTGGTCCTGGCGATTTTTCTATTTTAATCTTTTTAAGTCGCTGTTGTACTTCTTCCTGGGTCAGACAGGACACTTTTAATGGAGAATTTATTTTTACATTCAGGATTTCATCTGACAGTTTATTTTCCTCAGTGAATACATTGGAGAAAAAAATATTTAACAGCTTTGCTTTCTCTTCGTCGCTCTCTGCGACTCCCCCCTCATTACTCTTTAAAGGGCCGACACCTTCAGATTTATACTATATAATTTTAGGGTTAGTTTTACTCTATTTGGCAATTAATCTTTTGGTCTCTAGTTTGGCCGCTTTTATTTGTTTTTTACATGTTTTATTTTTTTCCTTATAGTTTTTCAGTGCTTCCGTGCTACCCTCCTGTTTTAGCGATTTATATGCTTTCTTTTTGTCATTTATTGCTTTCTTTATAGTTCTATTTATCCACATTGGTTTCTTTTTGTTCCTTAACCTTTTATTCCCATACGGTATGTACCTCTCGCAATGAGATTCTAGGATGCTTTTAAAGATATCCCATTTTGTGGCTGTATTTTTATTTTTGATGGTCCAACTAAACGCAAACCGGATGGAACAGCATGCCGCTGCAAGATGCTGTGGTAGCCATGCTGGTTCAGTATGCCTTCAATTTTGAATAAATCCCCAACAGTGTCACCAGCAAAGCACCCCCACACCATCACACCTCCTCCTCCATGCTTCATGTTAGGAACCAGGCATGTAGAGTCCATCCGTTCACCTTTTCTGCATCGCACAAAGACACGGTGGTTGGAACCAAAGATCTCAAATTTGGACTCATCAGACCAAAGCACAGATTTCCACTGGTCTAATGTCCATTCCTTGTGTTCTTTAGCCCAAACAAGTCTCTTCTGCTTGTTGCCTGTCCAAGAGTGTGCAAAGCAGTAATCAAAGCAAAAGGTGGCTACTTTGAAGAACCTAGAATATGATATATTTTCAGTTGTTTCACACTTTATTGTTATGTATATAATTCCACATGTGTTAATTCATAGTTTTGATGCCTTCAGTGTGAATCTTTAATTTTCATAGTCATGAAAATAAAGAAAACTCTTTGAATGAGAAGGTGTGTCCAAACTTTTGGTATGTACTGTATATATATTTATATATGAATGGTATTGTTGCAGGTTCATCAGGGGATAGATACAACCATAAAGCATAAATCAAGCAGATAATGCAAAGTACAGATAAAGTAATATAGTGATCATTAATAGATCACCCGAGTCCAAAAAGGGCTCTATGTTGAAATTGAGCCATTAACAATACATCATGATTCAAAATAGATGAGGTAAGGTGAACCTGTAACAATTCCATTAATATATATATATATATATATATATAAAATATATATATATATATATATATATATATATATATATATATATATATGGCGAAACGCATTGGAATGCGATTTTCTTTTTAGGGTATTTTCATTATTTTCTTTTTTGTTAGGGTATTTTTAGGGGCACAGTAGGTTTAGGCATGGGGACAGAGTGCACCTACCAAACAGGTGCATCTCTGGTCTGAGCCAGAATAAGGGAAGCACAGGGTCATTTTTTTTTTTCCATCCATCATCCTCTCCCATGTCAACAGTTGCCTTTAGTTGTCTAGTAGCTCTTTTTGGGGTAATTTAACAATAGCTCGTTCAGAGCTAATTTTAAGTTTATCTAGATTAAAGGTTAAGCTTTAGTAGTGCATGCTTTCTGTGATATATTGGTCTATCGCATGTCCTAGATTTATGCTATCATAATTCTATGTATTCAACATATGCCTTCTTCTCTGTCTTCTGCCCTGTAAAATAGTGACTGCCATTTGGAGCAATACTTTTAAAGCAAATCACAAAAGTTCAGATTCCCCAGATTTTTCAGGAAACTTGTAACAATTAGATTCATTTAGAAAGGATTCACTCATCTCTACCAAAGACCCTTCTGCCAGATCAGAAGACACCAGTATTCCGTATTAGACATGGTGGGCGAGGGGCCCTGTTACACAGTGGCGTAACTAGAAATGATTGGGCCCCACAGCAACTTCTTTGCAACCCCCACCTCCTGTTCAACCCCCACCTCCCGTTCAACTCCCACTCCTGTGGCTAGTCAAAATTGCTGTCATACAGTGTCTTTGTATATAATGTAATTTTATAATACTGTTGGTGGTCCTGACAAAACCTTTTAGTCCTCCTCCTGGGTGGTCCCCCTGCTACACTCCTGCTTTTATAGCTTCTGCATTGGGACTCAAGTTCACACTTGGATTATCAGACCCACTTCTGACTTTGATTTAAAAAAAAAAAAAACACACACATCATAAACTGCGCCAAACTGACAATACACGACTCTGGCTTTACCCTGCAAATCTGTGTCTGCCGAAATACAGACTGGGACACCACAGTGAATCTTATTAGCAAATGACAGACTCCAGCAAAGCCAGTGATTACTATAATAAGCAGATATCAGGGAATTGCTCTCCTGTTTGAGTGAAGGTGAACCTCCACTTCAGTGGGATAAAGCCACAATCATGAGGTTAATTTACAGCCGTATAAGTGGATCACCCAAATACTGCTAAATAATTCCGCATAGCAGTAATAACATACAAAACAAGGCAGGCAGTGAATGCAAAACATTTTAATCACAATGTCCCTTGAAGTGCAGTATGGTAACGGCCTGCACCTTGTACATGATTTACAATATGTGCGTCAATCATTTATCAATTAGGAGCAATTGCCAACTTCCTAAAGTATTCATTAGTACATAAACATAGTAAGAAAAGAATTTCAGATGATGGAATTTATTGCTGATATACTATACCACCTAGCATGGGTCAAGCACGGGAGCAGCGAGCTGTGGAATGCAGCCCGAGCCTTTGATCTCTCCTCCCCTGCGGAGAAGGAACAGAGTGCCAGAGGTGTTGATGGATCACATTGTTAGAGCAGCTACATGCTAGCGCCGCTTGACCTTTGTGTCATTACACCAGTAAACCTACTTGTTAGAGCCTTGCATCAAGGACTACGTCTCTACTGTTCAGCATATGTTTCAAATACTGTACTGTTTTATTGGAGTCTTGTCACTTTCCAGACGAATTGTAATTTTTTTTTTTAACAGTGCTTTATAGAAAGACACTTTTCTGTGTCTGTAAATGTTCTGGATCTATTCTATGGATAATATTAGTATTGAGCAAATCCATCCAAAATTCAGGATAAATTCGATTCGTCGTGTAGCAAATCGCTTTTACCTGAAATAGTGTAAAAACAAAACAAAACAAAAAAGTCATACTTACCTCATTTATTTGCCGCTGCCATCTTGCTTGCAAGTAATCCCATGCGTGGTGACGTATGACGTCACCACGCCAGCTGGCGTGATGACATCATCACAGGTCACACAAGATTGCGCGCCAGATCTTCAAGCAAGATGGCGGCTGCCGGCCCGTAGCGAGAAAATGGATGAGGTATGTATGATAAAAAAAAGAAAATGTACACTGTTATTTATATCAGATGCAGAGATCATGTATGAATGCGGCATCTGAGGGGTACAATGACGGGGAGCTGCGCAATCATCGCTCCCTGTCATTGAACCCACTACTTACAAAGAAATGCTGTTTGTGACAAAGTAACAAAGCATATTATTTGGGTTAAATTCGGCGAAGCAGCAGAATCAAATTTTTTTATAATTTGCTCATCTCTAGAAAATATTATAGAATTGTGTTTTGACCATTTTCCAAATATCATGTTAACAGAATAGCTTGAACATTTCTAATAACAGAGCAAGCAAAGTTGGGAAAATCACCTTTTTCTACCATAACCGTGAAGATATTTTTTGTAGAAATTAGCTGCTTTTATGGCCATCTAAAGCCTGTGAATAGACTATAAACAGAGATGAGCTAATCAAAGTTGATGAAGTGGCTGGCATTTGATCCGAATTTCAGGAAAAATTTGATTCGCACCAAATCCGAATTTCCTCATGTTTCGTGGCAATGAATTGCATTTTTTCCTAAAATGGGATCCAGCACATGTGAGGACATGGAGCAAGAAACTCTGGGAAGGCGGGATCACCCATAATGCCATGCATGCAGCCAATCAGCATCCAGCCCTTTGATGTCACAGCCCTATAAATAGCCTCAGCCATCTTGAATTCTGCCATTTTCTAGTGTACTTAGTGCAGGGAGAGACATCAGCAGGCGCTAGGGACAGTGTTAGAAAAAACTTCATTGTGCTAAAAAAATTATTTACAAGTGCAGGGAAAGATTATTCAAGGTGTAGGGAAAGTAAAGGGAGGAATCATTCCACAGCATTTACGTAGAACGGGATTCAGTAGGGGAGGCTACAGCCTGGGTTATAGGAACAATCCTATTACACCTTGCTGCACTGACTGGAGAATACAAATTGCCATTATACAGCTCTGTAATTCCAGCAAACCGTTCTTGTTATTGGGGGTTCAAGTGCTGTTTGATACAGCCATTAACAGGGTTTATTACAAGGAAATATTTCTATGTCTTATTTGACCTTGTGTGGTGCAGTTATATGTTCTAAAGCATTTCTTGGCTTGTATTAGTGGGAAAAAGGGCTTATTAGCCGTTGTCTGGTGAAATGCGAAAATGACAGCCCTTTTTGGCGTGTATTAGTGGCACAAAAAAAAATGATTTGCCGTTCAGTGGTGCAGTTATATGTTCTAAAGCCTTTTGTGGTGTGTATTAGTGGCAAAAGAAAAATATATTTGTCATTCAGCGGTGCAGTTATATGTTCTAAAGCCCTTTTTGTTGTGTATTAGTGGCAAAAGAAAAATATATTTGCCATTCAGCGGTGGAGCTATATGTTCTAAAGCCTTTTGTGGAGTGTATAAGTGGAAAAAAAATAAGGGCCTATTTGCCGAGGTGCATTTTCAGAAGTGCAGTTATATGTTTTAAAGCCCTTTTTGTCATGTATTAGTGGCAAAATAAAATTATATTTGCCGTTCAGCAGTGCAGTTATATGTTCTAAAGCCATCTTTTGCGTGTATTAGTGGCACAAAAAAGTATTTGCTGTTGTGTGGTGAAGTGAGAAAATTACAGCCCCTTTGGGCGTGTTTTAGTGGGAAAAAAAGAGCTTATTAGCCGTTGTGTGGTGCAGACTTTTTTGGGGTGTTATAATTTCCTTTTTATTTATTTATCTGATCTGTATGTCAGACAGACAGCCCTGCACAGAGGAGAGACAGAGGCCTAAATGTTTCTAGCGCAGGCACAGGTCTCAGCAGAGTAAGGGGGCGTGGCAGCAGGAGTCTCAGCGAGAGGCTGAGCTCCCAGTGTCAGCTAGCAGTCATGTCTTTACCAGCAACCCAGCAATTCTTAAAAGGTTGACTCATCCCATGTGACATCAGACACTGCCAGCCAAGAGTCGGTGGGTTCGTCAGACACAACCCTTAGTTGGCATGGCCCGGGAGCAGGCCCTGTGCCCTCACCTGTCCTCAACCTGCCTCTGCCCTTTTCTGTTCCCTCAGCCAGAGAAGTATTATATGCTGTGGGCTCAGCTCCATTATACAGTGAGGACGAGCTACTAGAGGACAATCAGCAGCTACTGGCCAGCCAAGATGTGGAGGAGACACCCACCGCTTCCTCTGCTAGGTGGGCAAGCAGTGATGAGGCGAGTGGCGTGGGAGCTGGTGTTGCGAGCGGTGAAGCTCCTGACCCAGAGACCGTTGAGGAGGACATCACTGACGTGCAGACAGTACTCAATGATGATGATGTAGCTGATCACGCTTGGGAGCTGGGTGCATTATGCGCTTTATCATCCTCGGGAGAAGAGGGTGGCAGCTTAACCGTGAGGCAGTGGCGGAGCCAGCAAGTCACTAATGTGTCCAGGAGTCAGTAGGGTGGCAACAGTGGGAGGTCGGTAGCCAAACGTGCCCAGGGTAGACCACTTGCTTCGCAGGAGACTACCTGCCCAGAAAGTAGTGGTGCATGGGTTCACGGAAGCAGCGGTGGTAGCAATCAGTCAGTAAGTAGTGTTGGGGGTAAAATCACCTACTCGGCAGTGTGGCAGTATTTTGTTAAGCCGCCGGAGGAGGTGAACATGGCCATGTGTAGAATCTGTGGGCAGAGGGTGAAGCGTGGCCAGGATGCCAATGTTGGCACCACGGCCCTTCGTCAACATATGCAGCGTCACCATAAAGTGGCCTGGGATAACCGTGGCTCCGATGTGGTGGTCCAGCCTGCCACAGCAACTGCTGCATCACCTAGTGGCACGCAACCAGTTTCAGGCAGTCAAGGCTCCACCACCTCAGCCAAAGGGAGCCATCTCTCCTTCCCATCATCTGCTGGTCTTGATGCTCCTGCTCCTCCGACTCCTCATCAGTCATTCTGTCAGCAAATCGATCTCTGAAGCAATTGCCAAGAGACAACTGTATGCGTGCACTCATCCAATGGCGCAAAAGCTGAATGTGCTCCTGTCCAAGTTGCTGGTGCTGTAGTCCCTCCTTTCCAAGTGACACCTTTAAAAAAACTGATGACTTGTGCATAGCCAAGTTAGAGAGTCCCAAGCCATCATTTCTTTGCCAAAATGTCAGTACCAGCCGTGCACACACATGTAGAACAGAAGGTGGGCAGTCCTTGAGCCTTTCGGTATCTGCCAAAGTGCACTGCAGCACCGACGTGTGGGACTGTAACTACGGTCAGGAACAATACATGTCCTTTATGACCCACTGGGTGAATGTGGTTCTTGCACAGCCACACCAACAACTTTGCCAGGTGACGCTGCTTCCGCCTCCATGTTCTCACGCCGTTTGTCCTGCAACAATGTCCGCCTCTGCTTCCTCATCCTCCACTGTGTCCTCAGTCTCCACTGCAGGGACAATTCACAGTGCCCCTCCAGCATACCAAAAGTGCATGGCACGGTGGTGTCACGCTGTTCTGCACTTTGTTTGCCTGGGCGAACGGAATCACACAGGGGAGGAACTGCTCGGTGTCCGTCATCAAGAAATCAAATCTTGGCTTTCTCTGAGACAACTCAAAATCGGAACCATGGTGACTGACAACAGGAAGAACATGGTGTTGGCGCTGCATCAAGGAGGGCTGAGCCATGCACCCTGCATTGCACACGTTTTCAATCTGGTTGTCAAGCGGTTCCTGAAGTCTTCCAAGTCTTCCAAAACATCCTAAAAATGGCCAGGAAACTTTGCAAGCACTTCAGCCACTTGTACACCACAAAGCACACCCTCCTTGAGCTGCAGCAGCAGAACGGCATCCCCCAACATAGGCTCTTATACGACGCTTCCACCCGTTGGAATTCCACCCTCCATATGTTGGACCGACTATAAGAACAGAGAAAGGCCATAAATGATTTCTTGATGATCCAAGCGGACAGAAATACTACTCTGTGTAACTTTGATGTCAGCCAGTGGCAGCTCATGCGTGACACCTGCCGTTTGCTCTGGCCCTTTGAGGAGGCCACTTTGTTTGTCAGTCACCAGGACTACGGGCTGAACGTCATTCCACTGCTTCATGTCCTGGAACAGATATTGGTAAATCTGGCTGGTCAGGGGACTGGAGATGTGGCGCCTAGAACTCACAGCCACAAAAGCCCAGTCGGGGGCTGAACTGGGGGAGGAGAAGGAGGAGGACATTGGAGCACAAGCAATGTGTAGCGAAATGGATGGTTTTTACACACAGGTGAAAGGAGAGGAGGAGCAGGAGCAGCCAAAGGAGCTACAGGGCGATAAGGAAGATGAGCAGAGGACCCAGACACACTGTAGCAGTATGCAGTGGAGATAGAGGCAGGGAGACCCTCTGAGTCACTTGCATAAATGGCCCAATGCATAATCACTTGCTTGCGTAGTGACAGAATTGTCACCATTCAGCAGAGGGAGGTCTTCTGGCTCTCCACCTTGCATCCTCACTACTGGCCCAAAATGGGGGCCTTTTTTTTACATCCGCTGAAAGGGAGGACAAACTGAACTGCTATAGAGACATTCTATGTAGTGAGTTGGCCGCTGCCTATCTGCGCCATCGTCCATGCTCTCGCAGGTCTGACCAAGGAGGGGCCCTCTGCGCTCACGTTCTACTATCATGGCTGCTGGGGAGGGGTGGGGTGGCAGGAGCAGTACCAGCTCCATCATCAGCAGCCTAAGTCTAGAGTCGCTGATGAGCACTGCAGCTTTCTTCACCCGCATAGTGAAGAAACTACTCACCAGCAGCTAGACATAGAGCAGAACCTGAACCAGCAGGTGGTGGCATACTTGGACAGCACCCTGCCACCCCACATTGACGATCCGCTGGACTACTGGGCAGCTAAACTAGATTTGTGACCGCAACTGGCATAGTTTTCTCCGGAAAAGCTTTCCTGCCGGGCCAGTAGTGGCATTACAGCGGGTGTTTAGTGCGGTGGGGGTCATAGTTACCACAAGAAGAACTCACCTGTCCACCCGAAATGTGGAGAGACTGACCTTTGTCAAGATGAATCAGGCGTGGATCAGCCAGGATTTTTCTCCCACCAATGCCTTATTCATCAGACTAGATCATCCATGGTGCCACACCAACACTTTGACAAAAGAGACCAGTTTCTTCTGGCTACTTGCCTTAGCTACTATTCTGATGCTGCCACCCGATTGATACCACACATCTGATGCCAAGTGCTCCTTCTTTCATCCACCATCTTCAGCCAGCACACTCTGTCACTGGGTCACTCTGTGGTCTCCTGATGCTGCTGTCACCTCCACTCTTCGTCACCTTGCCACTCTGTGGTTTCCTGATTCTGCTGTCACCTCCCCACTCTGTCACCGGGTCACTCTGTGGTCTCCTGATGCTGCTGTCACCTCCACACTATGTCACCGGGTCACTCTGTGGTCTCCTGATGCTGCTGCTGCCACCTCCACACTGTCATTGTGCCACTCTGTGGCCTCCTCCTGATGCTGCTGCTGCCGCCACCACCTCCACACTGTCATTGTGCCACTCTGTGGCCTCATAATGCTGCCGCCACCTCCACACTGTCATTGTGCCACTCTGTGGCCTCCTCCTGATGGCACCTTCAGACTCTGTGGTCTCCTCATGCTGCTTTCACCTCACCACTTTGTCATAGGGCCACTCTGTGGACTTCTCATGCTGTTCCTACCCTCCCCACTTCATGACTGGGCCACTATTTTGCATTTCGGCCTGGTTGACATCATCATTTATTTGACCCTTCTTCTGATCTGTCAGAAGGAAAGAAAAAGGAGACGAACAACCGATCATTTCTGTGTAGCAGAATTGGCTTGTGATTTGGTAGCCAAAAGCAGAAGTGGGTATAAAACACAGAAGACATGCAAATATTACATTCACATGTCATCTCTGTTTTGGATCCACAGCCTGTTTTTTGGGCATTCGCAATACTGATGGATAACTGACTAATTGCTGACTAAGTGAAGGCGGATGCTCAACAGACAGGATCCATTTTTTGGGGGTTATTGTTCTGACGGATCAGAGGAAGGACAAAATAATCTGTGATGTCAACACAAACTTACTGCTGACCCCATCTCCACTCTGTTGGGGGGCTCTACTTGTATAAGCGTTTAATAGAACAGGTTCTGTAGACATCTAGGTGGAATTAGCTGACGAGGGTGTAAAATTAGTGCGCTTCTTCTTGGTACGAATAAATTCGGATCGAACCAAATTTTTTACAAATTCGCTCATCTCTAACTATGAACGTAGGCTTTCATAATGGGACAAGAGGCACTGAGAGGGCTCCACTGTGGATCCCATTCACATAATGTACGGTATGATGGAAATGGATTGTGCCTCCTGTTACTGGCACACAAGCATATAATGCAGGTCTATTATATATAGAATAGCTCCTAACATTGTCAATTCTTTAACAGCTTGCTTAGTAAATCTCCCTCATTGTGTTTGTTTAGAGGGACCTTACATGCGGTGACATCCGTGGCAAATCTACACTAAAATCCACAAATAAATGCATTTTCCACATTCAGATTCAGTGTGGATACGCAGCAAATGCACAGTGGAATTTCCACTGCAGAAATTACGCCCCTTGGCGTACAGCCCTACGTGGTATAAATGCTATGGATTTTCCCCTGTGGAACTGTGTGCAGAAAATCAGCAGTTTTTACCCTAGTAATGAAGTGGGCGATATTTAAAACTGTACATACTGGACAGCTGAATTTGGGCATCTCAAATTCCAAATGATCGCAGGAGTGCTGAATACAAGTTTTTTCCACTTCTATTGCTTTAGGCTGGTCATGTGATTTTCCTTTTAACTTTATCTTTGTGATCCATCCATCAAGGTGGAGCAAAGATTCTGTCATTTTCCAGTCATTCCATTGCAGGCATTTACATGTCAATGTTCACTTCCTAGACACATCCACACGGCAAGGAAATTAATCCTGAGATGGTAGGGGGAGTCATGCAAATTGTGCCATTAGGCACTATGGGGTCATTGCATTTCTGTGTCACTTTTAAGTTTGTCTTTGCTTTGTGTGCCTGCACCAAATTTCTGAAATGGTGCACCTTAATAATATATGTGGAGTGAGTGCAATGTGGTTTACACCTTTAAGGGGGGGTTGCCTGGCATGGGCTGAGACTTTTGCAAAAGTCGCACATAGTAAAAGTTCAGGCATATTCTCACTTTTAGTTCTTAAACTGTGGAAAGTGGCGAGGATCACTAAATTTCGCAGTTGCCATGGAAATGTTACAGTTTCCATGACCTTTGACTTTTTCACCCCACAAAACTCACATATGGGCAGCACGGTGGCTCAGTGGTTAGCACTGTTGCCTTGCAGCGCTGGGATCCTAGGTCCAAATCTAACCAAGGACATCTGCATGGAGTTTGTATGTTCTCCTCGCGTTTGCGTGGGTTTACTCCGTGTACTCCAGTTTCCTCCCACAATCCAAAGACATCCTGATAGGGAACTTAGATTGTGAGCCCCATTGGGGACAGTATGATGCTAATGTCTGTAAAGTGCTGCGGAATATAGTAGCGCTATATAAGTGCATAAAATAAATAATATCTGATTTCAGAAGTGACATATATACCGTATTTTTCGCCCTATAAGACGAGTGGGGGAAGTGGGGAAAAATAGCAGTGCGTCTTAAGGGGCGAATGCTGCATTTTGCCGAATTTTCAATTATACGCCGCGATGCCGCGTGGCGGGTGTATCAGCTGAGAGGGAGGAGGGGCCGGGGGCCGGTATATGCTTTTATAATGACAGCAGGGACCGTGCAGTGACTGTATTCTACTACACGGACCCCGCTCACTGTATATAATCTTATCTATAATTGTAGGCATTGTTAATATATAAAAATTCAGTGCAGTGGCGTCGCCAGGGGGGGGGGGGGGCCAGTGGGGGCCACGGCCCCCCCCCACATCATGCTGTCCCCCCCCCATGTGCCCCCCCCAACTAAAATGCGCCCCCCCCCAAGTGAGCCGCCGCCGCCGAGCACACGGAGATGAGCGCTTCCATTGCGCTCATCTTCTTAGTAATCTGCCTGTGCCAGCGACGGTGCAGGGGAGGGAGAGGCGTTTCCCTTCCCCTTGCTCTGATAGGCTGCAGGCACTAGGCCGGCAGCCTATCAGAGGCCGGCGCAGGCGTCGCGATGACGTCATCACGCCGCCTGAGCCATACAGCGTGGGACACAGGCCAGAAGAGGCCTGCATCGCATCGCTGACACTGAGGTAAGTATAAGTGTTATTTCTTTATTTATTTTTTTACAATAGTGATACTGGGGGGGGGGGACTTACTTAATAATGGCACATGGGGGGGGATTACTTAATAATGGCACATGATGGGGGGGACTTACTTAATAATGGCACATGATGGGGGGGCTTACTTAATAATGGCACATGATGGGGCGGACTTACTTAATAATGGCACATGGGGGGGACTTACTTAATAATGGCACACGATGGGGGGGCTTACTTAATAATGGCACATGATGGGAGGGGCCTTAATACTGGCACATGATGGGGGCCCTTAATACTGGCACATGATGGGGGGCCCTTAATACTGGCACATGATGGGGGGCCTTAATACTGGCACATGATGGGGGGCCTTAATACTGGCACATGATGGGGGGCCTTAATACTGGCACATGATGGGGGGCCTTAATACTGGCACATGATGGGGGGCCTTAATACTGGCACATGATGGGGGGGCCTTACTACTGGCACATGATGGGGGGCCTTAATACTGGCACATGATGGGGGGGCTTAATACTGGCACATGATGGGGGGGACCTAATACTGGCACATGATGGGGGACCTAATACTGGCACATGATGGGGGACCTAATACTGGCACATGATGGGGGGGCTTATTACTGGCACGTAATGGGGGGTCTTATTACTGGCACGTAATGGGGGTCTTATTACTGGCACGTAATAGGGGTCTTATTACTGGCACATAATGGGGGGCTTATTACTGGCACGTAATGGGGGGCTTATTACTGGCACGTAATGGTGGGCATTATAGAGGCATCTACTGAGGCAACACAAAGAAGGGGTGTTTTATATGGGGGACTCTGTACAGTAGCATTTTATACTGGGACACATTATGGTGGGTACCATGGGGAAGGGGGGAGAGGAGTACTATGGAGTCATCTACGGGGGCACTAAGAAGGGATAATTTATACTTGCAAAATTATGGGGGACACTGAGGGCATCTACTGGGGCATTTTATACTGGTACATTATGGGGGGCACTAGGAGGAAGGGGGAGAGGAGCAGTAGGGGGGCATTTACTGGGGGCACTATATAGGGGTATTTTATACTGGCACGTTATGGGGGACATTAGCTCAAGTGGGGGCATAAGGGGGTATTTTTTGCATTGTCACATTATAAGGAGAATTATTTCTACTGGGGGGCATAATGGTGGGCTTTATTACTCCCCCATGGTATGACCCCCTAGTAGCAGCACCAGCATCTCCCTGCTCTGCTATCCCTCTGCCCCTTCTCCAAATCCTTATTATGAAATCTTTCTCATTAGGATAAAACACAACATCAGCTCCGCCGAGCCCCCAGCCAAAGTGTAGAAGTGGCGAACGAGACCCCCAAGGGCCAAGCCAAGTAACTGTAAGTTTTCATGTGAAATATGTTTATGTTATAGACATATAGCCTACACTGTGCCCCACAATATAAAGTATACCTCTATACTGTGCCCCACAATATAAAGTATACCTCTACACTGTGCCACACAGTATACCTCTACACTGTGCCACACAGTATACCTCTACACTGTGCCACACAGTATACCTCTACACTGTGCCACACAGTATACCTCTACACTGTGCCACACAGTATACCTCTACACTGTGCCACACAGTATACCTCTACACTGTGCCACACAGTATACCTCTACACTGTGCCACACAGTATACCTCTACACTGTGCCACACAGTATACCTCTACACTGTGCCACACAGTATACCTCTACACTGTGCCACACAGTATACCTCTACACTGTGCCACACAGTATACCTCTACACTGTGCCACACAGTATACCCCTACACTGTGTAGTCTGTTCTATAAGCACCCTTGTTCTGTGTCGGCGGACAGAAAATAATCTGGAAGTGCCCCTCCCGAGACCAGGCTCTGGATCCGCCACTGGTCTGGACCGCTCACAGGAGTGTACATTTCTTCTAAACTGTAATCCGTATGCTCTGACCTGCAGAAATCAGCACTCGCTCGGTAACAACTAACAGGCAGGACCTGTAGGCTGTAGCCTAGCCCTGTTACCAAAGCTAGCCGAGTCGTGTAAGGTTAAGGTACTAGTAGAGATGAGCGGCCGCTTAATCCTGATTTAAAGTTAAAGTTACTGCAGGATATGGATTACGGTTTAGAAATGTCAAATGTACACTCCTGTGAGAGGCGGAGAGGGAGATCTGTGGATGACACTGTTATGGAGGGGGAAATGGGGATGACACTGTTATGGGGTGGATCTGTGGATGACACATAAGATGCTATACACGGTATGTGGCATCCACAGATCCCCCCCATAGCAGTGTCATCCACAGATCCCCCTCTCTATAAAAGTAAATAAAATAAATATATTCAGGAGCAGCAACACAAACGGCTTTTGAAGAGCAGGGAATGGTGTTTACGCAGCAGCTGAGCAGGGGATCGCAGATCCAAAGCGGTCCAATGGCATGTAGAAAAATAGGAAAGCCACAGCAGCGTCTCACCAAAGGTTTCTTTATTCAGGAACACTCCTCATAACAGGTCATAAAAAAGCATTTCGCAGCAACGTTTCGGCTAATGTTAGCCTTTGTCAAGCATAGCAATCACTAAAAATCACAGCCTATAAATAGCTATTCATAAGTCCACCCACACCGCTAAGTAACCAATAGGATTAAAAATTTATATGCAACACACCTGTATGTGAAACCAGCATACACCGACACACTAATCAGCTGGCACAAAACATACCCATTTGAGGCCATCACCCATAAGACCCCGCCATCCGTCCCGCGTCCCATAGCTGGCAATGCGCATGTCTGTATGCGTCATCGCACGCGCCACCACAAGGCAGCGTGCGTATGACGCAACCAGATGAGCCCCGACGCATACTCCACGCTGGACCGCATACGTCATCAGGCGGCGGCCGGCGAATATCACCAAACCACTCCCACCTGGCACGCCAAATTGGAATATGCATGAGGGTCCAAATGGGGCTGTGTGCAGAGGGCGATCGCACCGCTGTTATACATAAACAGCGTGCAAGAGGCGCCTATCAGGAGCACAGCAATAAGACATATCAAAGCGCATCACCCATATCACTAACGCCAGGGCAGAATAAGGGGATATAAAAAGGCGTGTGTGCCCCAAACGGGTACAGAAAACATACTGAAGAAGTGAGAAACACCAGATGTTAATAACAAATAGCGTACTCACTAAACATAAGTGCCAACTAGTGGGTGATATCACATACAACTGTGTATGACAAAGTCCACAACAATCATTATGGTACTATAGAGCGGTGTGGTTAGAACACATAATTAAAAGTACATAGCAAAAAATAGCAAAAATACTGTAACAGAAGAGGGATATGAAATCAAGTGTATTGAAAAAATGTCCGATCTTTAACTGATACCAGCCACATTAAACTCTAAATTTAAACCAAATGGCTGTAAGGATTTCAATGTGTAAATCCATTTGAGTTCCTTCTTCCTTAATATTGCATCTTTGTCACCCCCTCTCCGTAATGGCCCCACACCATCAATAACTCTAAAGCGAAGCTGGTTAACAGAATGCCCCGCTTCCACGAAATGTTTCGCAACGGGCTTATCCATGTTCATCTTGCGTATGGTGCTCTTGTGTTTGTTAATGCGTTCTCTAATCTCCATAGTGGTCTCCCCCACATAGATAAGGCTGCAAGGGCACTGGATAGCATAAATCACATCCCGTGACCTGCAGGTGTAATAGCCCTTGATTTTATATTTCTTCCCACTATACGGGTGGGAGAAAAATTCACCTTTGAGAACGTTACCACAATTACAGCAAGATAAACATGGATAAGTCCCGTTTTTGCGTGGTGCAAGCAGTTTTTGTGAAGGTGACTGCCCACCTACATCGGATTTAACAAGTCTATCACGGAGACTAGGGTTCCGTCTGTATGCCATCATCGGTGGGGATCTAAACTCTTCTATATCTGGCAATCCCCGTTGGAGTATATGCCATTCCTTTCTAAGGATGTTAGCAATGTTGCCACTATCCCGGCCGTAGATGGACACAAACGGAACCCTAGTCTCGGGGGTCATCCTTTCTGACTTCCGTAGTGCGGTGCACCTGTCAACCAGCCTCACCCTGCGTTTGGTTTGGGTGAGTAGGGGTTTCGGGTAACCCCGTTCCAAGAAACGTGTGCACATCGTGTCAATCCTCTGCGCACACGTGTCTTGGTCTGAAACAATTCTCTTCACTCGTAGGAGTTGACTCCATGGGAGCGAGTCAAGCATTCTGTGTGGGTGATAGCTATCATGCATGAGTAAGGTGTTGCGGTCAGTAGGCTTCCGATAGAGGTCCGTAGCTAAAAAACCCTCCATAACATAGACCCGCACATCTAGGAACTGCAACTCACTAGAAGAAACAGTAATAGTGAATTGCAGGTCCGGGACACCCGCATTCAAATGAAGATGAAACTCATCAAGTTCATCTCTTGTGCCTGTCCAGATCATAAAGATGTCGTCGATGTAGCGCCACCAACACAGGACTCTCCCAAAAAAAGGGGAGCGATACACGAGTTTGTCCTCCACCGCAGCCATAAAGATGTTAGCGTAGGTGGGGGCCACATTGGACCCCATAGCCACACCCCGCTGCTGCTGGTAGAAGGTGTCCCCGAAGAGGAAATAACTCCTCTTCAGGACCACCTCCAGAAGGCGGAGGACAAATCGGCACACACCCGGGGAGAGTCCCATGTCGGACAGGGCCACATCGACGACATCTAACCCATATGTATGGTCAATCGATGTGTATAAAGATACTACATCGAAACTGACCAACAAAAATTGGGCGGGCAGTTGTAAATCCTGTAATTTAGAAAGAAAATGCCCAGTATCCTTGATATAGGATGGGGCGGAGGTCGCCCGGACCTGCAATAACTTGTCCAGAAAGACAGACAATGGATTGAAAACCGAGCCCCTGCCAGAAACAATCGGTCGGCCCGGTGGATCAATCAATCTCTTATGGATCTTGGGGAGTATGTATAGCATTGGGGTGATAGGGTGGGGCACCGTAAGATATTGGTACAAACCATCATCTATGATGAAATTTTGAAGTGCCTCCTCCAATATCACCCCAATGCTACGCACAATATCCCATTTGGGATCCCCGGGTAATTTTTTATATACCTCAAGATCACTCAATTGTCTGTCTATCTCCCCAACGTACATCGCAGTATCCATAACGACCACCGCCCCACCCTTATCAGCAGGCTTAATGGTTATGCGGGTGTCTTGTTCCAATGACATGATAGCCTGTCGTTCAGACACAGAAAGATTGTTCCTACCACCAGTGTCATCCACAGACAGCTGGACTTTTCTTCCCTGTTGCGGTTTTAGGTATTGGGTAAAGTATCGCAGCATTTCTAAGCGTACTTGTGTAAATGTATCGTTGTTATAGCTGCCCCCCCTACTTTTGTCCTGGCCCCCAGTGTGCCCCCCCCAAAATTTGAAAGCTAGAGACGCCACTGATTCAGTGTAATCAGCGCCTATATTACTTACAATTGCTCAGTAGCAGAGAGGAGGGAGGAGGCAGGCAGGGAGGACACCCACTTTATGAATGAAGCAGGGGGCGTGGGCGCATGACGTAGTGACTCACGCTGCCAGCGCCCGTCCTCCCGGCCTGCCTCCTCCCTCCTCTCTGCTACTGAGCGCTTGTAAGTAATACAGGCGCTGATTTCCCAGAATTTTTATACATTAACAATGCCTACAATTATAGATAAGATTATATACAGTGAGCGGAGCCCGTGTAGTAGAATACAGTCACTGCACGGGCCCCGCTGTCATTATAAAAGTCTTGTAGGGTGAAAAATACAGTATATATATATATATTATATATATATATATCTCAAATATACAAATTAATTAAGTGAAAAGCCATTTATTACAACAAGGTCTTCATGAGTGCAAGATACTGTATAGATACCATGGCTCTACTGGAAGGTCATATGAATCAATTCACTCATCTCATCTCTACTCTGTGCTAAAAATATGTTCCAATATGCCAAAATTCTGTCCGCCAAAAACTTTTGACCAACTTTAAGTTGGTCTAATCTGTGCAACTTTTCTTTGCTAGAATTGTGAATTTCTAGATAAATAAATTCAAAAGCTGGCTATATCCACATTCTAGTTTGAAACCAGGTAATGTCAAGGATGGCGGACAAAAGTCTGCATGTTTTGCGTGGCAAAGTTTTGGTGCAAACAATGCCTTGCAAGTAGTATAATTATAGTGAATCTGGGCCAACATGTCTAGTCCTGATCTTTTTGGTCTACCTTGATGAAAGAAACATTTATGTTTGCAGAACTTCTGATTTGGGATTTAGTTCATAAGCACTATGTGGCCATTCAAGATACTTGACATTTAGTTTTGAAGTTAAAATAACTTGATACATTATACTTTATACCCTCTGTAACTACTGTGTGTTTGCGTTGCAGCGCCCATACATTCACACACGTACAAATACTGCTACCATGCATATCATTGGACCACTGGCCCCTTTTTAGTGCTGCTTCTGATTATATTTTGATGTATACTATAATCATGCACTTAAATGCTTGTCTTTACCATATAGAGGGGCTTAACTGTTCTAAATCTGCGGAAAATTCCAGTGGTGTTCATGTTAGGAAACAAACACGATATGAATATGAAAACCCTAAGCATGTTCCTGCAAAATTGATTCAGTTATCCCATCTGCAAACAAGAAAATGTCACTGGTAAACCACAGTCACAACATTTAAACCTGCGCAATCACCAATTTGAGCTGCTAATTTGAAACTAGCAAATCACACATCAAAGGCTGTGTTTGGATGACTGTGTAGTTTATGCCGAGTCATACTGTAATTTACTGGAGCTCTGCTTACATTCCCAATCAGTTTAGGTGAAGTACGCAATAGCGCAACATTTCAGATGTAAACGAATCCGTTTAGATCTAATCTCAAGCTAAACTTTTATTCGGTTTCACTTAATTTAAGTTTATCTCTAATGGGAAAAAAAATCAGCAAAAATAATTTGCATTGAGTGATTTCAACAAGTTACAAAAAGGGGGGTTTATGTGGAATTTACTGATTCATGCAAAAAGAAATCAATACAGCGCGTCGTAAAGCTGAATGATTACATACTTGCAGCTAGCCGAAGATCGTTCTAATTAAAGTGATTATGTTTGAAGTTTTCCAAGAATGCGTCATATCTGTCAGTGATTGCCTGGCTATTAACCAATATAAAAAGTGACTGAAGCTGCAGACATGGACGTTCAGTACAAATGGGAGCAAGACAGCTGTGTGCATCCGGACATCAAATGTGCTGTCAGCATAGAATGGCATACAAATGATAGAGAGAGAGTAAATAATTAAAGTGAAAGACAAGAGAAAAACTGTGAGTCCTGGAAGACCTCAGAGTGTCAGGCACACATTTTCAGGCAAATTGGAACACTTTCCATGCGAGTAGAATTTATTTGAACCCAAATATATTTTATTTGAACACAAATAAAATTTTTAACAATTTGCTAATCTCTTATATATATATATATATATATATATATATATATATATATATATATACATATATACAGTCCTGATCAAAAGTTTAAGACCACTTGAAAAATGGCAAAAAATCATATTTTACATTGTTGGATCTTAACAAGGTTCCAAGTAGAGCTTCAACATGCAACAAGAAGAAATGAGAGTGAGACAAAACATTTTTTGAGCATTCAATTAATTGAAAATAACGATTAATCTGAAACAGGCTGTTTTTCAGCTGATCAAAATTTTAGGACCACATGCCTTTAAAAGGCCAAATCTGTGCAAAGATGTGGATTCATTGTCATTTTCTGTCAGGTAGTCACACTTTTTGAACGTGGTCGGGTTGTTGAACTGCATAAGTAGGGTCTCTCACAGCGCGCCATCGCTGCTGAGGTGGGACGCAGAAAGACAGTCTTTTGGAATTTCTTAAATTCTTAAACGATCCTGAGGGTTATGGAACAAAAAAATTCAAGTGGAAGACCCAAAAGAAATTCATCAGCACTGAGCAGGAGGATCTAAATGGCTGTCCATCAAGACACTGGACGATCCTCGACCCAAATTAAGGCCCTTACTGGTGCTGACTGCAGCCCCATAACCATCACACGGCATCTGAGACTGAAGGGCTTCAAAAACAAAAAAGTCTTCAAATACCTCGTCTCCTTGAACGCCACAGAACTGCTCGTTTGGACTTGGCAAGAGAGCACCAAACATGGGACATTCAAAGGTGGAAGAAAGTTTTATTCTCTTATGAGAAAAAATGTAACCTTGATGGTGGTGATGGTTTCTAACGTTACTGGCATGACAAGCAGATCCCACCTGAGGTGTTTTCTACGCGCCACAGTGAAGGGCGCGCAATAATGGTCTGGGGTGCTTTTTCCTTCAGTGGAACAGTGGAGCTTCAGGAAGTGCAGGGGCGTCAAACGGCTGCTGGCTATGTCCAGATGTTGCAGAGAGCATTCCTCATGACTGAGGGCCCTCGTCTGTGTGGTAACGACTTGGTTTTTCATCAGGACAACGCTACAGTACACAATGCCCGCAGGACAAGGGACTTCTTCCAGGAGAATAACATCACTCTTTTGGCCCATTCTGCGTGTTTCCCTGATCTAAATCCAATTGAGAACCTTTGGCGATGGATGGCAAGTGAAGTTTACAAAAATGGACAACAGTTCCAGACAGTAGATGGTCTTCGTGCGGCCGTCTTCACCACTTGGAAAATTGTTCCCACTCACCTCATGAAAACGCTTGCATCAAGCATGCCGAAACAAATTTTTGAAGTGATAAACAATAGCGGCGGAGCTACTCATTACTGAGTTCATGTTTGGAAGTTGGATTTCTGTTTTGGGGGGTTTAGTTTTTTTTGGGAGGTGTGGTCCTAAACTTTTGATCAGCTGAAAAACAGCCTGTTTCAGTTTATTCGTTGTTTTCATTAAATTGAATGCTCAAAAAATGTTTTGTCTCACTCCCATTTCACCTTGTTGCATGTTGAAGCTTTACTTGGAACCTTGTTAAGATCCAGCCATGCTAAATATGATTTTTTGCCATTTTTCAAGTGGTCTTAAACTTTTGATCAGGACTGTATAAGTTATAAAGAGGCACCTTGTGGTTATCTGAATGGGGACTATGTTGTACTCATGACTGACTATTAAAGATGAGCAAATTTTGAAAACATTTGGCCAGTTCACCGAATTTTCCAAAACAATTTGATTCAAATTTATTTGCGGCAAATCATGTTAAAAACAGCCATTTCCTGGCTGCAGAGAGTCTGTATAGTGATGTAAAACACTCTGTCTTGCAGTAACACGCATAGGTTGTCTGCTGTGGTAGTGAAACAATACTGTGAGTCAGTTGACATGTAGATGACAGGTGTCGCTCTTAGAATTACTGCACACTTCACTTATTTGGGCGGTTACAGGGCCAAAACTGACCAAATAACTCAAGTATGAACTCAGCCTTACAGGTTGATGTTAGCGTCAAGAAGAAGCACACTCCTTTTACACCCTGGTCAGCTGATTCCACATAGATGTCTACAGAACCTGTTCTATTAAACGCTTATAGAAGTAGAGAGTGGAGAGGGTGTTAGCAATAAGTTTTTGTTGACATCACTAATTATTTTTTACAGTCTGTTGAGCATCCGCTTTCACTCTGTCAGCACTTGGTCAGTATTCCATCAGTACTGCTAATGTCAAAAAAGAAAATGCCCCCCCCCCCCCAAAAAAAAAAAAAACACACAGGAGTGGATCCAAAACAGATATGACACCTGAATGGAATATTTGCATGTCTTCTGTGTTTGGTACCCACTCCCGCTTTTGGCTACCAAATCATAAGCCAATTCTGATGGGACCATACAGGCCTTACAGCTGCTACATAGAAATGATCAGTTGTTAGTCTAATTTTTCCTTCCTTCTGACAGATCAGAAGGGTCAAGTAAAGGGTGATGTCATCCAGGCCAAAAAGGCTAAATAGTGGCCCAGTCATGGAGTAAGGAGGGTGGGAGAACAGCTTGAGAAGTCCACAGAATGGCCCAATGACATAGTTGTGAGGTGTAAGCAGCATGAGGAGACCACAGAGTGGCCCAATGACATAGTGGTGAGGTGGCAGCAGCAGCAGAATGAGTAGGACACAGAGTGGCACAAGGACAGAGTGTTGAGATGGAAGGAGCAGCATGAGGAGTCCACAGAGTGGCAAGGTAACATAGTATTGAGGTAACAGCAGCATGAGCAGGCCACAGAGTGGCAAGGTGACATAGTGTAGAGGTGGCAGCAGCATGAGGAGACCACAGAGCAGCAAGGTGACATATTGTAGAGGTAGCAGCAGCAGCAGCATGAGGAGACCACATAGTGACCCGGTGACAGAATGGGGAGATGGGTGGCAATAACAGTACCCGCTGACGATGGTGGATGTAAGAAGTAGCACTTGGCATCAGATGTGTGGCATCAGGCAGGTAGCAGCATAAGAATAGTAGCTGACACAGGTAGCCAGAAGAAACTGTTTGCTTGTGTCAAGGTTTGGGTGAGGGGGTATGATTTAATCTGATGCATCAGGCATTGGTGGGTGAAAATCCTGTCTGATCCATGCCTGATTCATCTTGACAATGGTCAATCTCTCCACATTTTGGGTGGACAGGCAAGTTCTCCTTGGGGTAACTATGGCCCCTACCGTACTAAACACCCGCTCTAATGCCACACTACTGGCCGGGACGGACAGCTTTTCCCGGACAAACTTGGCCAGTTGCGGCCACAAATCTAGTTTAGCTGCCCAGTAGTCCAGCGGATCGTCAATCTGGGGTGGCAACGTGCTTTCCAAGTATGCCACCACCTGCTGGTTCAGGTTCTGCTCTATGTCTAGCTGTTGGTGAGTAGTTTCTTCACTATGCGGGTGAAGAAAGCTGCTCATCAGCGACTCTGTCTCAGGCTACTGGAGATAGTACTGCTCCTGTCACCCCCCTGATATTTTCCTTATCTTGTTCCTTTCCTACCTGTAAACCTACTTTTGATTGATTTACCCCATCATGTTGGTTGAAATTTTGCAGGACACCTTCCAATCCAACATTTGGTTTTAAATATTAGTCATTAAATGCTATGTTCTAATACTGTGTGTCCTTTAAATCAGTCTTTTACAAAGGATAATTACCGTTGCAATATTTAGCATCCAAGCTCTACATTAATGAACTTCCAATTTCATTGAGGAGATAGAAATGTCATATAAAGGGAAAAAATGTAGAAATCCATACAATTATGTTCCTACCCAGGATTTAATTAATGCCATTGCCATGTTACATTTTCCTCAAAACTAAATTAGAAAGAATAATCAGTTCAACAATGATGCCACAATTATGCTCTGTCAATATAAATAATAATGATTCTGTCAGTTGATTAGACTGACTGCAAGATGTGAAGCTATGCATTTTATTAATCTGCCCATTGAATGTGCGGCATGCATACATATAAGATTACATTATCATAGGATTAATATGGAAAAAAAAGCGCCTCGAGTGTCCATTACCATAAAGTATGTGGAATATCCATGCATCAGTGTAAGCCATGCAGATAAATGCTTATTTGTCTGGGATTCTGAATATTATATGTAGAGACAAGGTGGTCCTTTTATTAGAATTAGAGCGCAATTCTCTGTGTGAAGCAAAGTATCTGTTAACACCACAATCATTATGTTAACAGAGAACTACCAGTTCTACCGTAAAGTACTGGGATTCTCAGGTGGATTTTAATGTCACATTTTACATGACTCCTTCTTAAAAGATTCATTTATTAAAGCTTACATACCATGCATACTACTAGTACTATGCCAAGTAATACATGCTAGCCTGCCTGGGCCTAAATGAGCTATGTCTGTATAACTTGGCATCATAAACCTTTTATAAATGTATATAAATCCTCATAAATTTCTGCATCTTTGCAAAGAAAGCACAACTGTCACATTTTAATATACTGGTGGGACTTGCAATGTTTAAAGTTGGAAGCAATAAGTCTAACATTATATGTGTATCAGATTCCGTTGTCTCCTGTGTATAAATGTAATACCATTGTAATTAATGAAATACGCCTTTCATGTTTTCCTCTGTGTATTAAGGGATGTCAGTATTTTCCAGGTAAGTTAGAGATCATGCTAGATTTTTAGATTTCATTGAAATCATAAAACATGTTGTTCTCTTACAACAATAAAAATAACCATAACAAGTCTCGTGAGGCAAATAAACAGCTTTAAGGCTAATATGACCACCAAAGAATGCACTGAGGTGACAGCTGCATTTTGGAAAGTCTTAGAGGGTCATCTAACCTAGCCAGATGCCATACAGGTGCTACAGACAAGGAAACTTTATTATTGTTATTGTAGTTATACAATGAAACTTCATTTCGGTAGCCCAGTTCTGAGAGTTTAAAAGCCCTTCTTCTGTGCATGTCAACATCTGGGGAAATCTAAATTCCATATCAGTATGTCTTTTTGAAGTGTGAGAGGAATCCCAGGCACATTTGGGAAGAACATACAAACTCCAAGATCCATAGCAGTGAACTGAGAAGATTTTTCCTGTGCTTCCCCAAAAATAAGACATCCCCCGAAAATAAGGCCACCCCCAACATAAGGCCTCCCCGGATTTAAGGCCCCCGAAGCTACTGTAAGGCGTCTGACTCCTCTGGACCGTAGCAGCGGCCGCCGCCGCACAGCTCACTGATTGGCCGGAGCGCAGCTAGAGCTGTTCAGGCAGTGCGAGGTCTCTTTAAATCAGAGAGCCCGCGCCACCGCCAGGACAAGCTGCTGCCTGCTGCTGGCTCTGCCCTGACTGAGTCTGGCTGACTCACAATTAGACAGTGAGTGAGTCACGTGTGGCAGGAGTCGGGCACATTGTGTAGAATCTGGCTGGCACAGACACACAGGGGTGACTGAGGTGGGGGGGGGGATGTCTGATAAAGTGGTGTGGGATGTCTGGTGAAGGTGGTAGGAGGGGAGAGACTAAATAATCCACTGTCCACTGGCACAGGGGAGGAGATCACTTAAAATGACACAGGAGAATCAGAAGGGGGTACTAAAATGGTAATCCCTCTCTGATTCTCCTGTGCCATTTTGATTCCCCCTTCTGATCCCCTGTGTCCTGAAAATAAGACCTAGCACATTTTTGGGAGCAAAAATTAATATAAGACACTGTCTTATTTTCGAGGAAACAGGGTGCATTGGGCGACTTTCTCTCCATTTATGTTGGTGCCCCATTGTTGAGATAGGAGAAGGTTCAGAGGTAGAACCAGCACCTAATGGACATTTGCGGCATATTCTATTGATATGCCATAAATATTCAGAAAGGAATAGCCCTTTAGGCCTTGCCATAGGCAGGGCTTAATTGAAACACACATATATATCAGTACAGACCAAAAGTTTGGACACACCTTCTCATTCAAAAAGTTTTCTTTATTTTCATGACTATGAAAATGGTAGATTCACACTGAAGGCATCAAAACTATGAATTAACACATGTGGAATTATATACATAACAAAAAAGTGTGAAACAACTGAAAATATGTCATATTCTAGGTTCTTCAAGTAGCCACCTTTTTCTTTCATTACTGCTTTGCACACTCTTGGCATTCTCTTGATGAGCTTCAAGAGGTAGTCACCTGAAATGGTTTTCACTTCACAGGTGTGCCCTGTCAGGTTTAATAAGTGGGATTTCTTGCCTTAGAAATGGGGTTCGGACCATCAGTTGCGTTGTGGAGAAGTCAGGTGGATATACAGCTGATAGTCCTACTGAATAGACTGTTAGAATTTGTATTATGGCAAGAAAAAAGCAAGTAAAGAAAAACGAGTGGCCATCATTACTTTAAGAAATGTTAAGAAGGTCAGTCAGTCAGAAAAATTGGGAAAACTTTGAAAGTGTCCCCAAGTGCAGTCACAAAATCCATCAAGTGCTACAAAGAAACTGGCTCACATGCGGACCGCCCCAGGAAAGCAAGACCAAGAGTCACCTTTGCTGCGGAGGATAAGTTCATCCGAGTCACCAGCCTCAGAAATCGCAGGTTAACAGCAGCTCAGATTAGAGACCAGGTCAATGCCACACAGAGTTCTAGCAGCAGACACATCTCTAGAACAACTGTTAAGAGGAGACTGTGTGAATCAGGCCTTCATGGTAGAATATCTGCTAGGAAACAATTGCTAAGGACAGGCAACAAGCAGAAGAGACTTGTTTGGGCTAAAGAACACAAGGAATGGAAATTAGACCAGTGGAAATCTGTGCTTTGGTCTGATGAGTCAAAATTTGAGATCTTTGGTTTCAACCACCGTGTCTTTGTGCGACGCAGAAAAGGTGAACGGATGGACTCTACATGCCTGGCTCCCACCGTGAAGCATGGAGGAGGAGGTGTGATGGTGTGGGGGTGCTTTGCTGGTGACACTGTTGGGGATTTATTCAAAATTGAAGGCATACTGAATTTATTCAAAATTGAAGGCATACTGAACCAACAGTTGCGTTTAGTTGGACCATCATTTATTTTTCAACAGGACAATGACCCCAAACACACCAGATGACCTGGCCTCCACAGTCACAGGACCTGAACCCAATCGAGATGGTTTGGGGTGAGCTGGACCGCAGAGTGAAGGCAAAAGGGCCAACAGGTGCTAAGCATCTCTGGGAACTCCTTCAAGACTGTTGGAAGACCATTTCAGGTGACTACCTCTTGAAGCTCATCAAGAGAATGCCAAGAGTGTGCAAAGCAGTAATCAAAGCAAAAGGTGGCTACTTTGAAGATCCTAGAATATGACATATTTTCAGTTGTTTCACACTTTTTTGTTATGTATATAATTCCACATGTGTTAATTCATAGTTTTGATGCCTTCAGTGTGAATCTACCATTTCAGGTGACTACCTCTTGAAGCGTGGGGGCTTACAGAAGGCCCATCTCATTGCAGGTGATCTATTTGGGTATCAAAACCAGTCATGTCCTGGTAAATTACCTATCACATGGTCGCAAGTGATCATGGCATCTGAGGGGCTGAATGACCTTTACAAGAGGATATCTCTGGCTATTGAGGGGTGCTAAGCAGGTGCCATTTTAAAATACCCAATGTAAATGTATGACAGATTTCTAAAAGAGGTTTAAAAAGTCTTTAACCACTTCATGACTGCCCATAGACTATAAACGTCCTTAGGCTGGTTGTTTATCTCTGAATGGATGTTTCAGAACTAATGCAGCTGCCGAGTGGGGGACCTGCTGTCAGTGACTGCAGGGCACACCAGAGTGAAGGCAGGGACTGTTCCTGGGTGTCCCTGCCCTCTAGATCGCTGTATACACAGCGCTTAACAAGCGCTGTGTATACAGATCAGGAAGCGGTATGCTGCTTCCTGTCTCAGCGGTCATGTGATTGCCGGGGCCAGGTGAGTGCAGGAGCTGTCGGGTCTTCCATAAATCTCGATCAGCCCTGCACTGAGACTCTACAGTGCAGTATTATGCTGTACAGCCTCAGTCTCTCTGGGGGATGCATTTCCCCTATAACTGGAGCTACTATGTCAGCCCCAGTTACAGGAGAAATTAATAGTTATAACAAAAAAAAAATTGCCCCAAATCCGTTATTTAAAAAATGTAAAAAAATTCAAATAGACATATTTGGTATCAGTGTCTGCAACGACCTGACTGTATAATAATATCATAGGATCTACCTCATCAGGTGAACGCTGTAAAAAAAATTAATAATAATAATGTGCCAAAACAGATTTTTTTTGTGAGCTCACCTCCCCCAAAAAATTATTTTAAATCAAAAAGTCATATGTACCCCAAAGTGGTAGCAATAAAAAAGTCACCTCATCCCGCAAAAAATTAACCCCCACACAAGACCATAGCCAGAATAAAAAAATTTGGCTTTAAGAAAATTGCAACACAAAAAGTGCATCACATGATCTACTCCATTAAGTCACGCACCTCACAAAAAACATAATATTCAATAAGTCGTATGTACCCCAAAATGGTAGCAATAAAAACGTTACCTCAATCCGCCAAAAACAAGCCCTCACACAAGATAATAGCCAGGAAAAATAAATAAAAAATATGGCTCTAAGAAAATGGCAACACAAAAACGTGATTTTTTTATTGTGTAAAACGTTAAAAAAAAAAAAAAAAATTGACATTTGGTATCGTTGCGTCCATAATGACCGGATCTATAAAAATATCACATGATTTACCCCATCAAGTTAACAGTGTGAAAAAAAAAATAGAAAAATAACGCCAAACAGCTTTTTTTGTGACTTCACCTCCCAAAAAGGAGATAAAAAGCAACCAGGAAGCCAAATGTACCCCAAAATGGTGCCAATAAAAGCTAAAGCTTGTCTCGCACAAAATAAGCCCTCGCGCAGCTCATTCAACAAAAATTTCTATTAAAAACCATGACAGAAAATTCAATGTTAGAAATCCAGATCCTTCCCTTCTGAGCCCTGGCGTATCCCCAAATAACAGGTTACAACCACAATTGGGGTGTTACTGTATTCAGGAGAAAGTGGGTAGAAAATTGAGGGGGATATTCTTCTGTTATCGTTTGTGAAAAAGAAAGATTGGGCCTAAAGCACCTTTTTATTGTAAAAAGAAAAAAAATACATTTTTCATTTTCACACCCAAGTATTAAAAATTCTGTGAAACAGCTATTGAGTGAAATGCTCGCTACACCCCTTAACAATTCCTTGGGTGGTGTACAGTAGTTTACAAAATATGGTTACTTTTTGGTGGTTTTCACTGTGAGGGAACCTCAGGCCTTCTTCAAATGCAACATGGTGCCCAAAGTCTATTCGAGCAAAATCTTTGACATGCCATAGTGACATATCAAACATTTTGATCAGTGGAGGATTGCTGATCACAAAAATAAGGGGTTAAAAGTGCTCACCTGAGCGTTCACCCTACTCTTTTGTGAAGACAGACTGAAGACCTGAAGCCTCATAGACTTTTTGTCAGCTGAATCAAATGCTTTGAAGGCCCAATACTGTCATCCTGACAGTTTAATGCACATTTAGGGTACAATTACATCGTGGCGTGGTCGTGATGCGGCTGGGAACCACAGCATCACATTTCCCAATAGAAGTCAATGAGCTTTCTGAGACAGACCTGGCACTTTCCCATTTGTGATGACTGCACCTCTTGTATGTTCAGTGAACCACAAGCTTGTGGCTGCTGACCACATTGGCTATACCGTTGAACAGCTGTGCTATATGTTTAACATATTTTACCACATGCATTGATCACTTGCAGTATATGTTTAACATATTTTACCATATTTATTGATCATCTACGGTATATGTTTAACATATTTTACCACATGTACCGTATCACTGTTTTAAGTTATTCAGAATCAAAACAATTCACAACAGTTCAAAAAGTTCATAAACGATTTTGGGCAAAAAATGCACCCTAAAACATAATTAAAGATCCAGTTGGCCACATGTGGTTCCTAACCGCAGCATGACCACTCCATGTGGTCCTATCCTTAGGACATTTTTCTTCAGGATTGCTTCCTTTGTGTGTTCAGGTTTGTCTTGTATTGAGAGGTGTTGCCATTTCCATTCCTCATCATTTTTGAAACGCCTACAGCAAAATATAGCTGCTGCGCTCTGATTAGTTTAACAATACAAATGAGATATTTCAATGATCTGGAACACTTGAAAAGATCACTTACTCTGTTAATGATATACCAGATGTAGGGTTTTTGAAATCACATGAACTGTGCAGTTTTTTTTGAGAATGACAAAATCTGAAGTGAATAAAAAATAAAAATAAATGACCTTTTATTGGGCATTTACCAAGTAGAAATAATATCTGTGAGGGACAAATAAAAAAAAAGAGAGGAGACATATAAAGAATTTTTTTTACTTCTGTTATTGTACCCCCAATATAAAAATAAAAAACAAAACCACCAGACAATACAGATTTTTTATTTCTCCGGCATCAGAGATAAAGGGATATCTGGGGGCATCATGGTTTAGATTTCCAGTAAAGATCATGGATTTATCTATGGTATTTTTTAGATTGTGCCCCTTTTATTTCCATATGTAGCTTATAATTTATCTTACAATATCAGTACAGGCACACAACTTGTTTCTTTATTCAGGGGCCAAACTGGCTTTTATTTCACTTATTGGTATTTATTGCTGCAGGAATTGCTTTGTTAATGTATTTACTTAAACTAGCTTTTAATGCTTTGTATTTATGCTATGTGTCCTTGGTTATTAGTGTTATACCAGTTTATTAGTCGATCCGATGTCTTCGTGGGAAGATTTGCTTTACTAAAGAAAAAAGGTTTCTGTAGTTTAAAAAAGAAATATATATATAGCTCAAGTGATGGTATATTGAAAATAGTGCAATTTAACCACTTAGGCCCCTTTCACACGGGCGAGTATTCCACGCGGATGCGATGCGTGAATTGAACGCATTGCACCCGCACGGAATCCCAACCCATTCATTTCTATTGGGCTGTTCACATGAGCGGTGATTTTCATGCATCACTTGTGCGTTGAGTTAAAATCGCAGCATGCTCCTCTTTGTGCGTTTTTCACGTAACACAGTCCCCATAGAAATGAATGGGGTTGTGTGAAAATCGCAAGCATCTGCAAGCAAGTGCGGATGCGGTGCGATTTTCACGCACGGTTGCTAGGAGACAATCGGGATGGAGACCCGATCATTATTATTTTCCCTTATAACATGGTTATAAGGGAAAATAATAGCATTCTAAATACAGAATGCATAGTATAATAGCACTGCAGGGGTTAAAAAAATAATAATAATTTAACTCACCTTAATCCACTTGATCACGCAGCCCGGCATCTCCTTCTGTTTTCATCTTAGCTGTGTGGAGGAACAGGACCTGTGGTGACGTCATTCCGGTCATCACATGATCAATCACATGATCTTTTACCATGGTGATGGATCATGTGAAGGACCATGTGATGACCGGAGTGACGTCACCACAGGTCCTGTTCCTGCACAAAGCAAAGATGAAGACAGAAGAGAAGCCGGGCTGCGTGATCAAGTGGATTAAGGTGAGTTAAATTTTTATTTTATTTTTTAACCCCTCCAGCACTATTTTAGGCATTCTGTATTCCATGTTATTAGGGAAAATAATACAATCTACAGAACACCGATCACAGAAGTTCGGGTTTGGGTACCAAACATGCGCGATTTTTCTCACGCGCGTGCAAAACGCATTACAATGTTTTGCACTCGCGCAGAAAAATCGCGTGTGTTCCCGCAACGTACTCGCACATTTTCCCGCAATGCCCCTGTGAAAAAGGCCTTAAGGGGTTGTCTACCATTCATGGGAACAGTGCTAAAGTCACCAGCTCCATCCACTGCACAATGAGTGTAGTTCCAGCACCAAAGCTACTCCCTAAAAGCTGATCAGTGGGGGTACGTTGTGTTAGACCCCCACCTATCAGACATTTAAAGCCTGTCCAAAGGGTAAGCAATCAATATAAAAGCAGTGGACAGCACCTTTAATGACCAGAATCTTTTTGGTCCTAAATGTACAGACACTTTTTAAGCGATTTTTCCACATATGGTTGTTTACGGTATCATGCACACAAACGTAGTTTCTTTCCGTGTCCGTTCCTTTTTTTGCGGACTGTATGCGGAACCATTCATTTTAATGGATCTGCAAAAAAACTGAAGTTACTCCGTGTGCATTCCATTTCCGTATGTCTTCCGCAAAAAAAATAGAACATGTCCTATTATTGTCCGTATTACGGACAAGGATAGTACTGTTCTATTAGGGGCCAGCTGTTCCGTTCCACAAAATACGGAATTCACACCGACGTCATCTGTATTTTTTGGGGACCGCAAAATACATACTGTCGTGTGCATGAGGCCTAACACTTCAGTTATTTGATCAGTTATTCCCATCAGTTATTGTGAGCTAAAATCAGTAATGAAGCCTACTCAGAGATCAGGTAGAATGGACAGATCTGCACTTGTTCTGTGTTTTTGAGCCGTACCTAGTTTTGGTTTACAATAAGGGCTCATGCACACGACCGTATGGCTTTTCAGTGTTATGCAGACTGTTTTTTAACGGATCAGTTTTTCCGTTTTTGGTTCGGTAGTGTTTCTGGTTCCGTTTTTCCATATGGCATATACAGTATACAGTAATTACATAGAAAAAAATGGTCTGGGCATACAATTTCCAATAGATGGTTCCGTAAAAACGGAACAGATACTAAAGACATAAGGAGTACATTCCGTATCTGTTCCTTTTTTTGCGGACCCATTGACTTGAATAGAGCCACGGAACATGATTTGCGGGCAATAATAGGACATGTTCTATCTTTGAACGGAAAAACAGAAATGGAATGCACACGGAGACACAATTTTTTTTTGCTGACCCATTGAAATAAATAATTCAGTATAAGTAACGCATACTGAACTAAAAAAACGGCCAGTATACCGAACGCAAAAAATGTTTGTGTGCATGAGCCCTAACTGATCAAAATAACTGACCAAATAACTGAATTGTGAACTCAGCCTAAGGGCTCTTGCACACGATCAGTTTTTCCGATTTTTGTTTCAGTAGTGTTTCAGTTCCGCCATTCAGTTTTTCCGTTTTGTTTCCGTTTTTTGCAGATCGGAAACGGAAGCAGGGCATATACAGTATACATTAATTATATAGAAAACTTGGGCTGTGCATAACATTTTTAATAGATGGTTCCGCAAAAACGGATACGGAAGACGTACGGATGCATTCCGTATCCGTTCAGTTTTTTTTACAGCCCCATTGATTTGAATGGAGCCAAGGAATGTGATTTGAGGGCAATAATAGGACATGTTCTATCTTTGAACGGAATGGAAAAATGGAAATACGGAAATGGAATGCATACAGAGTACACTACGTTTTTTTTTGCGGACCCATTGAAATAAATCTTTTTTAATGGCATATATATTTTTTTGTTTTATTAAGGGTTTGTTATGCACAAATGTCAGTGTGGCTATGGTGCCAGATTGTGTTGACTTTTTACATTTTTTTAAAATCTTTTAATATATAGTGGATATAAAAAGTCTACACACCCTTAAAATGTCAAGTTTCTGTGATGTAAAAAAATGAGACAAAGATAAATCATTTCAAAATTTTTCTACCTTTAATGTGACCTATAAACTGTACCACTCAATTGAAAAACAAACTGAAATCTTTCAGGTGGAGTGAAGAAAAAAAAAAATGTGGTTGCCTAAGTGTGCACACCCTCTTATAACTGGGGATGTAGCTGTGTTCAAAATTAAGCAATCACATTCAAAATCATGTTAAGTAGGAGTCAGCATACACCTGCCATTATTTAAAGTGCCTCTGATTAACCCCAAATAAAGTTCAGCTGCTCTAGTTCGTCTTTCCTGAATTTTCTTAGTCGCATCCCACAGCAAAAGCCATGGTCCACAGACAGGTTCCAAAGCATCAGAGGGATCTCATTGTTACAAGGTATCAGTCAGGAGAAGGGTACACAATAATTTCCAAGGCATTAGATATACCATGGAACACAGTGAAGTCATCATCAACTGAAGAAAATATATGGCACAACAGTGACATTACCAAGAACTGGATGTCCCTCCAAAATTGATGAAAAGACAGGAAGAAAACTGGTCTGGGAGGCTACCAAGAGGCCTACAGCAACATTAAAGGAGCTGCAGGAATATCTGGCAAGTACTGGCTGTGTGGTACATGTGACAACAATCTCGCGTATTCTTCATATGTCTGGGCTATGGGGTAGAGTGGCAAGACAAAAGCATTTTATGTACGAAGAAAAACATCCCAGTCAGGCTACATTTTGCAAAAACATACCTGAAAACTCCCAAAAGCATGTGGGAAAAAGGGTTATGGTTTGGTTTAACTTTTTGGCCATAATTCCAAAGGATATGTTTGGAGCAAAAACAACACTGCACATCACCAAAAGAACACCATACCCACAGTGAAGCATGGTGGTGGCAGCATCATGCTTTGGGGCTGTTTTTCTTCAGCTGGAACTGGGGCCTTAGTTAAGCTAGAGGGAATTATGAACAGTTCCAAATACCAGTCAATGTTGGTACAAAACCTTCAGGCTTCTGCTAGAATGCTGATCATGATCATCTTTCAGCATGGCAACGACCCAAAGCATACATCCAAATCAACAAAGGAATGGATTCACCCGAAGAAGATTAAAGTTTTGGAATGGCCCAGCCAGAGCCCAGACCTGAATCCGATTGAAAATCTGTGGGGTGATCTGAAGAGGGCTGTGCACAGGAGATGCCCTCGCAATCTGACAGATTTTGAGTGTGCTGGGTATAATTACCAGATGTTGATTCAGTTACATATTTATTCCCAGAGAATTCTTGTACAGTCACTCAGAATTGAGAAAGCTCATTGGAAGAACGAGTGAAACGTTTTCAAGAAATCTACAGTAAGTCCAGTTGCCTTGATTTATTCTTTACAGATATACCATGACCTGGATAAATGAGAACCTTCACAGACACAGTGTATGGGGAGTTTTAGACTTTTATATCGACACTCCTGCAGTTGTGGAAAAGGCAAAAATTTTATAACTAATAGTTTTAATTAAAAAGTTATTGATATACATTAATTAAACATACAGGATTTTATATTTCCATACCATGATCAATTACCTTGTTATGAAGGCACATTTATTCTATGATAAATAATATATTTTTTTTTTTTAGACCTATTGCGGTTTGTACTGAAGAGTAACTAGTTCCTCTTTGAGGATATGTTTTACCTCCAACAATCAGGGACCGCTATGGGATGTAACGTGGCACCAACCTTTGCGGTCATTTACATGAATGCTTTTGAGGAACGATATGTTTACCAACATTCTCTGTATACCAAATGTGTCAGGATACGGCTTTGTTATATTGACAATTTTTTTTGTTTATGGCAGGAATCGATGGATGAATTGCAGAACTTCCATGACCATTTGAATTCTTCGGTGCGATCCATTGCATTTTCCTTAGAGACCAGACACTCACAGATCCCTTATCTTGATGTACAACTACAGGTACATAATGAATCTTTACACTACGACCTTTACTCTAAGCCAACGGATCGGAATAGCTTACTATTATTTAGTAGCTATCATCCTCCTACTCTGATCCGTTCCCTTCCATTATTGCAATTAATGCGGGTTAGGCCGAATGCCCACGGCCGTTTTTCATGGCCGTGAGCGGTCCGTGGAACCGCGGCCTGGATTCCTGCTGAGTGCAGGAGTGCACAGCGTCATTGGTTGCTATGACGCCGTGCGCTCCCTGCTGCCGCCACAGTACAGTAATACACTGGTATAGATCATACCAGTGTGTTACTGCATTGCAGCGGCAGCAGGGAGCGCACGGCGTCATAGCAACCAATGACGCCGTGCGCTCCTGCACTCAGCAGGAATCCAGGCCGCGGTTCCACGGACCACTCACGGCCGTGAACAACGGCCATGTGCATTCAGCCTAGTACGGATTGTTTCAGACCCCTCAACTGCTGACACCAGATTGTCAGAAATGACCAACAAATTCTTGGCACGGGGTTATCCTACTAAACTACTTAATGACCATGTCCACTATGTTAAGACCATGACTAGAGAAGATCTTTTGTAACCCAGAACAACTACTAGGGACACACTCCAAAGAATACCTTGTGTTATTTCATTTTCGACACTTAGTCCTTCTATTCAAAAAATCATCTACAAACACTGGCATATTATGCAGAGATATGCCCCTAGTGTATTTCATACTAAACCTCTTATTTCATACAAACGTTCTCCTAACATCCGAGACCGCCTGGTTCATTCTGACCTAGGCACTTCTAAACAAGACCCACAACGTACTATTACGGGCTCACCTAACCCAGGCACATATCCTTGCTTAAGTTGCGCACAATGTGGCAATGTCACCAAAGGCAACTCCTTCACGCATCCTTCGACTGCAAAAAAATATTTCATAAGGGGACAATTTTCTTGCCTCACCAATTTTGTGATCTATTTGATCAAATGCCCATGTGGCCTAGGTTATGTAGGCGAAACAACGCAAAAAATTATAGACCGGATTAGCCAACATAAATCTAATATTCAAACTAATAAACAGGAGGCTCCGTTAGTCCAACATTACATGGAATTTAAACATACCCCTAGTCAACTTAGATTTCAAATAATTGATTGGGTGCCCCCATTGCGGCGTGGAGGTAACCGTGAAGAACTGTTGCACCATAGGGAAATGCAATGGATACACTGTCTTGATACACATGGCCCTGGTGGCCTCAATAAGGATTATTTATTTTCTTAAATATGCACCTATTGTTCTGCTAATATGGCGTTATTATTCTAACCCTATCTATTTCATTTATTTTTTAGGTCCTCATAGATCTCAGTTCTGCCATCCATTGTCTCATCAACTTTCCATTCTTCATCCTTACTTCCGTCAGCTCACCTTTGGATATTCCACTGCTCTTTCTTCACCAGGTCTATATTGTCTCCATTGGTGTCTTAGTCATCCTGGAGTTTGTCCCTTTTGTATGTTGTCCACAAAAGACTGCTCCTATTGCATGTTGTCCACAATAGACTGCTCTTATTGTCAGACCAGCTGCGAGATCAGTGCTCTACCTTTTATATATTACATATATCAATACGCTTGGCGATTCAGAGGTGGGCATAGTGGTCGTTGTACCCACCTGGTTCCGAACATATATAACTAGTTGCCCTCTTGCCATTTAATGCTATGCATGTTACCTTTAGTGATGTCGTAAAAATAAAATTTTCCGTTCGCCAACGGCGAACGCGAATTTCCACAAATGTTCGCGAGCGGGCAAACCGCCATAGACTTCAAAAGACAGGCGAATTTTAAAACCCACAGGGTTTCTTTCTGGCCACAATAGTGATGGAAAAGTTGTTTCAAGGGGACTAACACCTGGACTGTGGCATGCCGGATGCCGGAGGGGGATCCATGACAAAACTCCCATGGAAAATTACGTAGTTGACGCAGAGTGTGGTAAGTTGAATTCGCAAAGCGATTAATATAACCTGCATTAATCACAATGCGATTACAACTTAGATCTGAGTTCCTAATGCTTGTATTGCTAGAATTGACGAATATAACGAATATAGCATGGTTGTATTGGTCGCACCGTCACGTGGTAAAGGGGGACGGGGGTGTGACTCACTGCAGCCTGGTGAGTGGTGGGGCGCCGCAGCAGCTGCCCTGCAGGAGTCTCTGGTGCCGGGAGGAGGAGGTAGGTAGAGCGGCTCTGACTTTATAGACCAAATTATTTTAATAATGCCCCAATAATAATAAGTTAATAACCTATCCCCATTCATAAATTACTGTGGATTATTATAGAGACGGCCCGAGGCCAGGAGACATAAGGGGTTGGGTTGACCTGTGGGCTGGGGCCACCCGGCCACATTTAATAATCTTTGCTCAGGGGGGCCCTCATTATAGACCCACATGGTGTGGACTGGTCATTTTTACTAATAGTTTAAACATTTATGTGCAAAAGAGAAAATAAGAAGTCAGTTCCAATCAGATATCTGCACATAGACCAAGACTCTGGGTCTATGCAGATATCTGATTGGAGCTGACTTAGTGAATTCATTTTTTTTCTCTTTATCTCTTTATTATGTCTTCGGGGGGGGGCAAGGTTGACACCATTTTCTACCGCACCGAGTGACACCAGCCATAGCAACGCCACTGTAACCATTAGGAACCCAGCTCTAAGTTGAATTCGCAATGCGATTAATATAACCTGTATTATTCGCATTGCAATTACAACTTAGTCAAATTTGTGACACTGCAGCTTCAGAATGAATCTAAGATGAATGCTGTCCCTACGATGGATGCTGTCCTTGCTATTTGATAGGAGGTGGGAGGGTCTGGGAGGGAGGGTATGCTGATTGGCTGGAATGTGTCTGCTGACTGTGAGGTAGAGGGTCAAAGTTTTCTCAATGATGATGTATAGGGGGCGGACCGAACATCGCATATGTTCGCCCGCCGCGGCGAACGCGAACAAGCCATGTTCGCCAGGAACTACTCGCCGGCGAATAGCTCGGGACATCTCTAGTTACCTTGCCGGTTTCTAAAATGGCGCTTCAGTACGCTTTTTGCCCAGTGCGCATGCGCGCCTTCTACTACACTCAGCTCATATCACTTAGGCACGTCGTCACGTGTTTTGAGCGCGATCCCATTGAGCGCCCTTTGACGTCAGACGTGCATGCGCGCTTTTACCCATATCTGCGGTAGATTCACGCCTCCCTCACTTCTTGGGCCTTCATTCATTGTACGCGTCCTCCGCTGTAGACATCCCCTTATGACACAACTAAACCAGCCAATAGCACAACGCGCCAGGGTCCTGTCACGCCCACGTAGCTCTGGTAGCACACGCTATAAATTGCGATTAAACAGTGTCCAAAGTGCAACACGCCATACCTGTCACAATCCAGGCTTAAGGTATATCTTTCGCTTTTGGCATTGAACACTGTATCTCGTTTATGGTTAACATTGCACTTAGTAATTATTATTTTTTTTATAACTGGCTTACAGGGCTATTTTACTATGCTCTATGTGTTGCTGTCCATCCATCATTTTAGCTTTGTTAGCTATAATTGGTCACCTTCATGTGAACTGTTTAAGGTATATTTTTTTGAGCTTATAGGACATTCGCTTCCTATTGCTTTACTTTTCTTTTCTCCTCCCCTTCCCCCCTTTTTTTCTTTCACTTGATGTGCTCTGACCTGCTATCTGATTTATTTTACCTGATTTGATACTTACCTCTATTTTTTGGTCCTGTGTATCTACTTTCTTGTCCACTTACCTTAGTACTTCATGTACTGTCTTTATGATGAATTTTTGTAACATGAGATAATTATGTATTGTGATATTTATTTCTAGTATATAATATTATCAATTTCTTTACATTTATAGCTTGACAAAGGGTACCGTATTAGGACCCAAAACGTTGCATTAGCCGTAAATGTAATCGTGTGTACTAATGTACGAATAAAACTCAAATAGCAACTTCATTTGGTGTGCTGTCTCCGCGTGGAAAATTGTATACAAGACTTCTGGGGTGGAAGGAATCAATTGGAAACGTGCACCCACAAAAGCCCCATACACGAGTGCTGTGGTTACTTTTGATTGGAATGACAGCTGGTGATTAGAGTTGAGCAAACACCTGGATGTTCGGGTTCGAGAAGTTCGGCCGAACTTCCCGGAAATGTTCGGGTTCGGGATCCAAACCCGATCCGAACTTCGTCCCGAACCCCATTGAAGTCAATGGGGACCCGAACTTTTCGGTACTAAAAAGGCTGTAAAACAGCCCAGGAAAGGGCTAGAGGGCTGCAAAAGGCAGCAACATGTAGGTAAATCCCCTGCAAACAAATGTGGATAGGGAAATGAATAAAAATAAAAATTAAATAAATAAAAATTAACCAAAATCAATTGGAGAGAGGTCCCATAGCAGAGAATCTGGCTTCACGTCACCCACCACTGGAACAGTCCATTCTCAGATATTTAGGCCCCGGCACCCAGGCAGAGGAGAGGTCCCGTAACAGAGAATCTGTCTTCATGTCAGCAGAGAATCAGTCTGCATGTCATAGCAGAGAATCAGGCTTCACGTCAGCCACCACTGCAACGGTCCATTGTCATAAATTTAGGCCAAGCACCCAGGCAGAGGAGAGAGGTCCCGTAACAGACAATCTGGCTTCATGTCAGCAGAGAATCAGTCTTCATATCATAGCAGAGAATCAGGCTTCAAGTCACCCACCACTGTAAGAGTCCATTTTCATAAATTTAGGCCCAGCACCCAGGCAGAGGAGAGAGGTCCCGTAACAGACAATCTGGCTTCATGTCAGCAGAGAATCAGTCTTCATATCATAGCAGAGAATCAGGCTTCACGTCACCCACCACTGTAAGAGTCCATTTTCATAAATTTAGGCCCAGCACCCAGGCAGAGGAGAGAGGTCCCGTAACAGACAATCTGGCTTCATGTCAGCAGAGAATCAGTCTTCATATCATAGCAGAGAATCAGGCTTCATGTCAGCCACCAATGCAACAGTCCATTGTCAGATATTTAGGCCCAGCACCCAGGCAGAGGAGAGAGGTCCCGTAACAGACAATCTGGCTTCATGTCAGCAGAGAATCAGTCTTCATATCATAGCAGAGAATCAGGCTTCAAGTCACCCACCACTGTAAGAGTCCATTTTCATAAATTTAGGCCCAGCACCCAGGCAGAGGAGAGAGGTCCCGTAACAGACAATCAGGCTTCACGTCAGCCACCAGTGCAACAGTCCATTGGCATATATTTAGGCCCAGCACCCAGGCAGAGGAGAGAGGTCCCGTAACAGAGAATCTGGCTTCATGTCAGCAGAGAATTAGTCTGCATGTCATAGCAGAGAATCAGGCTTCACGTCACCCACCACTGTAACAGTCCATTTTCATAAATTTAGGCCCAGCACCCAGGCAGAGGAGAGAGGTCCCGTAACAGACAATCAGGCTTCACGTCAGCCACCAGTGCAACAGTCCATTGGCATAGATTTAGGCCCAGCACCCAGGCAGAGGAGAGAGGTCCCGTAAAATAGAATCTGGCTTCATGTCAGCAGAGAATTAGTCTGCATGTCATAGCAGAGAATCAGGCTTCACGTCACCCAACATTGGAACAGTCCATTGGCATATATTTAGGCCCCGGCACCCAGACAGAGGAGAGGTTCATTCAAATTTGGGTAGCCTCGCAATATAATGGTAAAATGAAAATAAAAATAGGATTGAATGAGGAAGTGCCCTGGAGTACAATAATATATGGTTAAGGGGAGGTAGTTAATGTCTAATCTGGACAAGGGACGGACAGGTCCTGTGGGATCTATGCCTGGTTCATTTTTATGAACGTCAGCTTGTCCACATTGGCTGTAGACAGGCGGCTGCGTTTGTCTGTAATGACACCCCCTGCCATGCAGAATACATGTTCAGACAAAACGCTGGCTGCCGGGCAGGCCAGCACCTCCAAGGCATAAAAGGCTAGCTCTGGCCACGTGGACAATTTAGAGACCCAGTAGTTGAATGGGGCCGAACCATCAGTCAGTACGTGGAGGGGTGTGCACACGTACTGTTCCACCATGTTAGTGAAATGTTGCCTCCTGCTAACACGTTGCGCATCAGGTGGTGGTGCAGTTAGCTGTGGCGTGTTGACAAAACTTTTCCACATCTCTGCCATGCTAACCCTGCCCTCAGAGGAGCTGGCCGTGACACAGCTGCCTTGGCGACCTCTTGCTCCTCCTCTGCCTTGGCCTTGGGCTTCCACTTGTTCCCCTGTGACATTTGGGAATTCTCTCTACCAACGTGCGTCTACCAACGTGCGCTTGTACTCGCGCATCTTCCTATCACGCTCCAGTGCAGGAAGTAAGGTGGGCACATTGTCTTTGTAGCGTGGATCCAGCAGGGTGGCAACCCAGTAGTCCGCACACGTTAAAATGTGGGCAACTCTGCTGTCGTTGCGCAGGCACTGCAGCATGTAGTCGCTCATGTGTGCCAGGCTGCCCAGGGGTAAGGACAAGCTGTCCTCTGTGGGAGGCGTATCGTCATCGTCCTGCCTTTCCCCCCAGCCACGCACCAGTGATGGACCCGAGCTGCGTTGGGTGCCACCCCGCTGTGACCATGCTTCATCCTCATCCTCCTCCACCTCCTCAATCGTCCTCCTCGTCCTCCAGTAGTGGGCCCAGTCTGGCCACATTTGTACCTGGCCTCTGCTGTTGCCAAAAACCTCCCTCTGAATCACTTCGAAGAGACTGGCCTGAAAGTGCTAAAAATGACCCCTCTTCCTCCTCCTCCTCCTCCTGGATCACCTCCTCTTCCATCATCGCCCTAAGTGTTTTCTCAAGGAGACATAGAAGTGGTATTGTAACGCTGATAACGGCGTCATCGCCACTGGCCATGTTGGTGGAGTACTCGAAACAGCGCAACAGGGCACACAGGTCTCGCATGGAGGCCCAGTCATTGGTGGTGAAGTGGTGCTGTTCTGTAGTGCGACTGACCCGTGCGTGCTGCAGCTGAAACTCCACTATGGCCTGCTGCTGCTCGCACAGTCTGTCCAGCATGTGCAAGGTGGAGTTCCACCTGGTGGGCACGTCGCATATGAGGCGGTGAGCGGGAAGGCCGAAGTTACGCTGTAGCGCAGACAGGCGAGCAGCAGCAGGATGTGAACGCCGGAAGCGCGAACAGACGGCCCACACTTTTTTGCAGCAGCTCTGACATGTCGGGGTAGTTGTGAATGAACTTCTGCACCACCAAATTCAGCACATGCGCAAAGCAAGGGATGTGCGTCAAACTGGCTAGTCCCAGAGCTGCAACGAGATTTCGCCCATTATCACACACCACCAGGCCGGGCTTGAGGCTCACCGGCAGCAACCACTCGTCGGTCTGTTGTTCTATACCCTGCCACAACTCCTGTGCGGTGTGGGGCCTGTCCCCCAAACATATGAGTTTCAGAATGGCCTGCTGACGTTTACCCCGGGCTGTGCTGAAGTTGGTGGTGAAGGTGTGTGGCTGACTAGATGAGCATGTGGAAGAAGAGGAGGAGGAAGTCGAGTAGGAGGAGGTGGCAACAGGAGGCAAAGAATGTTGCCCTGCGATCCTTGGCGGCGGAAGGACGTGCGCCAAACAGCTCTCCGCCTGGGGCCCAGCTGCCACTACATTTACCCAGTGTGCAGTTAGGGAGATATAGCGTCCCTGGCCGTGCTTACTGGTCCACGTATCTGTGGTTAGGTGGACCTTGCCACAGATGGCGTTGCGCAGTGCACTCTTGATTTTATCGGATACTTGGTTGTGCAGGGAAGGCACGGCTCTCTTGGAGAAGTAGTGGCGGCTGGGAACAACATACTGTGGGACAGAAAGCGACATGAGCTGTTTGAAGCTGTCTGTGTCCACCAGCCTAAATGACAGCATTTCATAGGCCAGTAGTTTAGAAATGCTGGCATTCAGGGCCAGGGATCGAGGGTGGCTAGGTGGGAATTTACGCTTTCTCTCAAATGTTTGTGAGATGGAGAGCTGAACGCTGCCGTGTGACATGGTTGAGATGCTTGGTGACGGAGGTGGTGGTGGTGTTGGTGGTACATCCCCTGTTTGCTGGGCGGCAGGTGCCAACGTTCCTCCAGAGGCGGAGGAAGAGGCCGAGGCGGCAGCAGCAGAAGAGGCCGAGGCGGCAGCAGCAGAAGAGGTAGCAGGGGGAGCCTGAGTGACTTCCTTGGTTTTAAGGTGTTTACTCCACTGCAGTTCATGCTTTGCATGCAGGTGCCTGGTCATGCAGGTTGTGCTCAGGTTCAGAACGTTAATGCCTCGCTTCAGGCTCTGATGGCACAGCGTGCAAACCACTCGGGTCTTGTCGTCAGCACATTGTTTGAAGAAGTGCCATGCCAGGGAACTCCTTGAAGCTGCCTTTGGGGTGCTCGGTCCCAGATGGCGGCGGTCAGTAGCAGGCGGAGTCTCTTGGCGGCGGGTGTTCTGCTTTTGCCCACTGCTCCCTCTTTTGCTACGCTGTTGGCTCGGTCTCACCACTGCCTCTTCCTCCGAACTGTGAAAGTCAGTGGCACGACCTTCATTCCATGTGGGGTCTAGGACCTCATCGTCCCCTGCATCGTCTTCCACCCAGTCTTGATCCCTGACCTCCTGTTCAGTCTGCACACTGCAGAAAGACGCAGCAATTGGCACCTGTGTTTCGTCATCATCAGAGACATGCTGAGGTGGTATTCCCATGTCCTCATCATCAGGAAACATAAGTGGTTGTGCGTCAGTGCATTCTATGTCTTTCACCGCTGGGGAAGGGCTAGGTGGATGCCCTTGGGAAACCCTGCCAGCGGAGTCTTCAAACAGCATAAGAGACTGCTGCATAACTTGAGGCTCAGACAGTTTCCTTGGTATGCATGGGGGTGATGTGACAGACTGATGGGGTTGGTTTTCAGGCGCCATCTGTGCGCTTTCTGCAGAAGACTGGGTGGGAGATAATGTGAACGTGCTGGATCCACTGTCGGCCACCCAATTGACTAATGCCTGTACCTGCTCAGGCCTTACCATCCTTAGAACGGCATTGGGCCCCACCATATATCGCTGTAAATTCTGGCGGCTACTGGGACCTGAGGTAGTTGGTACACTAGGACGTGTGGATGTGGCAGAACGGCCACGTCCTCTCCCAGCACCAGAGGGTCCACTAACACCACCACGACCATGTCCACGTCCGCGTCCCTTACTAGATGTTTTCCTCATTGTTATCGTTCACCACAACAACAAAAATATTATTTGGCCCAATGTATTGTATTCAAATTCAGCTGAATATAAATTTGAGGCCTAGTATTTAGGCGCTGGGTGACCGGTATAGATTTACTGACAGAATTAGACTTGGAAATGCACAGTAGCGTGTGTGTGAAGTTATTCTGAATGACCCTATGTGCACCTTGAATATTATATACCCTTTTAGGGATAGATTTCAAATAGCTCTGATACAGCAGAAACTACTAAATTAGGAAATTGCTAAATTGGGAATTGTATTTCAACCCAGAACAAAAAATGTGCTTTGACGGACACTAAATAACTTGCCCAGCCAGAACAGTACAGCGGTAAAGACAGATTTAGCGGGATATAAATTTGAGGCCTAGTATTTAGGCGCTGGGTGACCGGTATGGATTTACTGACAGAATTAGACTTGGAAATGCACAGTAGCGTGTGTGTGAAGTTATTCTGAATGACCCTATGTGCACCTTGAATATTATATACCCTTTTAGGGATAGATTTCAAATAGCTCTGATACAGCAGAAACCACTAAATTATGAAATTGCTAAATTGGGAATTGTATTTCAACCCAGAACAAAAAATGTGCTTTGACGGACACTAAATAACTTGCCCAGCCAGAACAGTACAGCGGTAAAGACAGATTTAGCGGGATATAAATTTGAGGCCTAGTATTTAGGCTCTGGGTGACCGGTATGGATTTACTGACAGAATTAGACTTGGAAATGCACAGTAGCGTGTGTGTGAAGTTATTCTGAATGACCCTATGTGCACCTTGAATATTATATACCCTTTTAGGGATAGATTTCAAATAGCTCTGATATAGCAGAAACCACTAAATTAGGAAATTGCTAAATTGGGAATTGTTTTTCAACCCAGAACAAAAAATGTGCTTTGACGGACACTAAATAACTTGCCCAGCCAGAACAGTACAGCGGTAACGACAGATTTAGCGGGATATAAATTTGAGGCCTAGTATTTAGGCGCTGGGTGACCGGTATGGATTTACTGACAGAATTAGACTGGGATATGGCCAAAAAATAACCACACTATTGCTGGTTAAATGCACTTGGTGTGACAGCTTGACCAACCACACTACTGAGGGTTAAATGCACTTGGTGTGACAGCTTCACCCTGATGTAGGCTTTAGCCAAAAAACAACCACACCATTGAGGGTTAAATGCACTTGGTGACAGGCGCAGCTTGCCCCTGATGTAGTATATGGCCAAAAAATGAACAGACTATTGCTGGTTAAATGCACTTGGTGTGACAGCTTGACCAACCACACTACTGAGGGTTAAATGCACTTGGTGACGGGCGCAGCTTGCCCCTGATGTAGTATATGGCCAAAAAATAAACAGACTATTGCTGGTTAAATGCACTTGGTGTGACAGCTTCACCCTGATGTAGGCTTTAGCCAAAAAACAACCACACCATTGAGGGTTAAATGCACTTGGTCGCAGCTTGTGCTGGCGCACCACAAGACACAAAATGGCCGCCGATCACCCCAGAAAAAAGTGACTGACAAACGGTCTGGGCAGCCTAAAAACAGTGAGCAATTGAATTTCAGCAGCTCAATGATGCACAGCTGCAGATCGATCAATTAATCAAGTCCTTTGGAGGAGTTAATCTGCCTAATCTCGCCCTACTGTCGCAGCCGCAACCTCTCCCTACGCTAATCAGTGCACAGTGACGGGCGGCGCTATGTGACTCCAGCTTAAATAGAGGCTGGGTCACATGGTGCTCTGGCCAATCACAGCCATGCCAATAGTAGGCATGGCTGTGACGGCCTCTTGGGGCAAGTAGTATGACGCTTGTTGATTGGCTGCTTTGCAGCCTTTCAAAAAGCGCCAAGAAAGCGTCACAAAAGCGCCAAGAAAGCGACAAACACCGAACCCGAACCCAGACTTTTACAAAAATGTCCGGGTTCGGGTCCGTGTCACGGACACCCCAAAATTCGGTACGAACCCGAACTATACAGCTCGAGTTCGCTCATCCCTACTGGTGATGTAATAATCTGGATAATATCAAGAAAACGTGGCCTCTTCTTAAAAAAAAAAAAAAAGAAAAAATACAGTAACAGGAAATTGTTCTGGCATTTTTCATGGTTCTTTGGCTAGGATGGGACAGTTATATTTGATAGAAGATATTATGATACTATGTTTCCCATGATTATCCAGTTGTAACCCGCAGAACTAAGATGATACATCTGGATAACAATCATTCATGCCTTTCTTCTCTCCCATGTTTTCCCAGTGTCTTAGCTGGCCATGTATTAGATGGACATTTTCAGAATTATTTCTCCTTCATGGATGGTCTATAAAGGTTTTCGCTGTGGACAACAACACTATTCACAGATTGATCTCTGACATCTGTGGCTTAGTCTGGGCTTCCATTGATGGTACACAGATCTGTAATTTCACAAGATCCAACATAGTAGATCAACTCTTCAAAAGATATCTGAAACTGGTCATCAACTGGTCAACAACAATGATGGTCACCAGAAAATGTCTAAACCCGCCTTTTCAGCCATCCAAAATCTCTAGTGCAAGGCCAAATTTCTGTGAGACTGGACACTTCTGAAGTTTTTATTTGAAGGTTCTTCTGTGATTCTTTAACTTCCTACATGTTTTTGTTAAGCAAAGAAAATGATTTCCACAGGTCAGCCATTGCTGAAAGGATTCATTTATGTTCAAAGTCATAATGTCCAAAAAATAACTACAGATAATCTGATTTGAGAAGCTTAAAGATCCAACCTGAGACACGACTTTCATGTGGAAAGATTAAAACTCTGAATATGCTGCTAAAATTCCATTCTTCTCATACAAATCTCTGGTAATAGGGCTGATCAGTGAGGTATGAAACATTTCAAGTTAGGCTACTTTCACACTGGCGTTTTGGCTTTCTGTTTGCGAGATCCGTTTCAGGGCTCTAACAAGCGGTCCAAAATGGATCAGTTTGGCACTAATGCATTCTGAATGGGTAAGGATCTGCACATAATGCATCAGTTTGCCTCTTGCAGCGTTTTAGTGTCTGTCTGATAAAACTGCGCCAAACGGATCCGTTCTGACACACAATGTAAGTCAATTGGGACGTCCTCCATTGACTTTCAATGGTGTTCAAGATGGATCCGTCTTCTCTATGTTAAAGATAATACAAACGGATCCGTTCTGAACAGATACAGACGTTTGTATTATGTGAACAGATCCGTCTGTGCAGATCCATGACGGATCCGACCCAAACGCGAGTCTGAAAGTAGCCTTATGAAGATCCTCAACTTCGGCAGTAAACATGCATTATAAAGTACATAGCTCTCTTCTTGAACACATTAGATTGCTGTATTTCTAGAATGTCTTACAAACAGAGGCAGAAATTTTAAAGTGATGACAGAGCACATGTGTTCAAATCCTTCACCTAATTGTCATCTTTTGAAGTGTTCTGTATATAGGTTAACAGACATATATTAATTGTACTTGCTATTAAATCCCAGTTCATGTTTGACTTGAAGCACAGATTTATTGTTAAAGTCGAAAATCCAAGAGTATCTACCAGGCTTCTAATCTCTAGGATTTAGTTCTGAATAGGACACTCCTAAATCTTACTGGATGGGAAAAAGAATTGAATTTTTACTTCTTTTATCAAAATAGTACAGTTTAAAGGGAATCAGTCACCACTATTTGGCCTATATGAGTAATGCTATGGCGCTGTTGTGCATTCAAACATCGTTCAAAACGTACCTTTTATGCATTTTCTACTGCTAGAAAATTATGTTTTTTCTATATGCACATTAGGCACAAAAGTTGAACTTCTGCTACAAGTAAAGGTATAACCTTGGGATATAAAAAAGGAAAATCTGCTGAATAGTTTTTCAATAATTCTTTAGTAATGAAAAAAAGGAAAGGATCAACATGTCAGAACACACCGTTTTAAGGCATGAATAATGCTTATAAAGAATAACCCAACCATAGTTTGACAACATTACTACATGTTTATTATGGAAGGATCATAATGTATGTTTCTACGCCAGAATAGTTGTGTTGCTGTACAAACAGATAAGTTAGTACATTGTGTCATTTGCATAGCTTAATAGAACAGGAAGAACGTTTTCTCGATGCTTGCAATGTATTATTCAATGTGAATGACGGTGTGAAGTCAGGACAGTCTCCAGAAACATAAAAAGGAGCTGATGTAATGCCCTGACCTGCAGTGCAGGCCTATGAGATGATAGGCTGCTAGCATAGAAAGAAGCCAGTAACTCGAATAAGGTAATAGGAAATGATGCCAGAGCAGAAGACATGTCAAAGCGCAGGAAATCCAGTTTTTGCCTTCGTAGAGAGCTGATGACCTTCCTTTAGCATGTGTCTGTGTGTATGTGGGTGGATTAGTTGGGCACTATTCACACCAAGGTTATGTCTCAAGGTTGTATTTAATATTCAAGTGTTGTAATGCTAATGAAATGATAAAGCCAAACTGACGGCCAGCAAACACGGCATACCAGACACACTTTGTGCAAGCCATCACACTCTGAACACCCTTGAGGGCGGGGGTACTCGTTACCTGTCTCCAGCAGGAAGGGCGACTTTGGGAGAACCCTTCCCAGGTTTCAAATAGCAGGGCGGCTGGTGACTGGGCACACCGGCTGCAGTTGGGCAAAAAAAAAAAAAAACTAAGGCTGCTTTCACACTAGCGTTAAAGTTTTCCAGTATTGAGTTCCGTCATAGGGGCTCAGTACCAGAAAAAAACTCTTTGGTTTTGTCCCAATGCATTCTGAATGGAAACCAATCCGTTCAGTATGCATAAGGATGTCTTCAGTTCAGTCCCCTTAATGGTATTTGGCTGGAGAAAATACTGCAGCATGCTGCAGTATTTTCTCTGGTCAAAATTACGGAATACTTGCCGGATCCGGCATTCATTTTCATTGAAAAACTGATCCAGTTTCCCAGTCTGCGCACGCGGAGACCTTTAAATCTGTGAAAAAGATAAATACCTGATCTGTTTTTCCAGATGACACTGGAGAGACGGATCCGGTATAGCAATGCATTTGTCAGACGGATCCGCATCCGGAAACAAATGATATCCGTTTGCATATGCATTTCTGGATCCGGCAGGCAGCTCCGGCAATGCTAGTGTGAAAATACCCTAAGTAAATACCGTGACACTATGCACTGGTGAAACACAAGAATGGTCAGTAAAGGTAAGCCAGGGCACAACCAAAACCAAAGCCAGAGTCAATAACCAGAGAAACCACTCACCAAATAGCTTAAGATCCGTAGTCAGGGAAGCAATTGAATAATCAGCAGTGAGTGTGGAAAAATACCAGGTTTAAAGACCCCTCCACAGATCACCTGACACTGCTGAGGTCACACCCAATCTCCACCCTCAGACCAGTGAAGCACAAGTGAGTGCTGAGAGTGTGCAAAAGAACAAACCTCCCACCACATCTCTAAGTCAGGAGTCATGACAACAGAGGTTCCCTGTCAAACCCTGACCAGCCTCAGCGCTGGGAACGATGGCGCCCCGTCTCCCAGCAGCACCAAGATCCAGATTTGAGTCCACAGAGTGACTAGCTCTGCCCTCTGGAGGCGACACCCCTCCCCTTGTGGCCAGAGAGGGCCAGACACCCCCTGGGCGAATGAGAGACATGTTTTCGAGTGACATGCTTTCGGCGAGACTGCGTCTGTCTCCCTGGCTGCCTTAAAAGTATCCACTTGTACAGGCTCGGACTGGCCCACAGGGGTACAGGGGAATCCCCCTGTGGGCCCCTGAGCAAGGTGGGCCACTTGTCAACCCACCCCCTGCACATGTGGCACTTAACACATTACATTTACTGCACTACATACATATATTCAATGTACAGAACCTCAACCAGCCTATATTCATATAAAAAACTTGTTAGATTATTTATTAAATTTGAATGTATCCGTACTGTGGACCCCCAAAATAAATTTTACTGGTGGGCCCTAGGTACCCCAGTCCGACACTGCACTTGTATACTGTTAACTCCCCATTTGGGTTGAGCAAACCCGAACTGCAAAGTTCGGGTTCGTACCAAACTTTGCGAGTTCGGGTACCCGGATCCGAACCCGAACTTTTTCACTGAAGGACCTGCGATGACGTCACCACACTCAACACGTGATCCTTGCAGGTCCTTTTGCAGGTTCTGAAGAAAGAAGACCTGCGCGATCAAGTGGCTGAGGTGAGTTTTTTTTAACCCCTCAATTGCCATTTTATTTAGCATGCTGTCTTAAGAATACTCTAATTTTAAAAATGAAATATGAGATCCATGGAATCTCAGACCATTCGCCCATATTTTTAGCTATTAAGATGAGGGGGGAAACCTGCTATTGTTAGAGCTTTCAGACTGAACCCGCATTGGTTAACTATTATCAAAGATCAAGAAAAAATAAATAAGGAGTTGGCCCAATTTTGGCGAGAAAATATTGGCACAACACATATCCTCTTTTTATGGGACGCAATGAAGGCATATCTCCACGGGCTATATTATGGTATAATTAAATCTAAAAGAACAGAGTTTTTTAAAGAGGAAAAAAGACTGGAAGAAAATGTAAGATACTTAGAAGGTAGGATCAGCACAAATAATGATGTAAATACGCGGGACAAGCTCAAATTGGCAAATGATCACTATATGACGAAAAAGGCACAGAATAAACTGTTCTTTCAAGGATACGATCAGTTTTGTGAGGCAGGAACCCCAGGAAAACTGTTAGTTTCCATAGTAGCCAACCAAAAAGCCCGCCCAAAGATTAGACAGATTCAAACCTGTGATGGTCATAAACTAGTTAAAGCAGTGGAAATTGAGGGGGAATTTGTAAAATATTTTAACCAGTTATATCGTTCTGAGGCAGGTGACACAGAAACCCCCATAGATGACTTTCTGGACCATATTAAGGTCCCAGTACTGCCTGAAGCAGACGTGACTCACCTGAACTCCCCTATTCTTCTAGGTGAGTTACAGGAGGTCATTTTGGGCATTCAGGGGTCTTCGGCCCCCGGGTCGGATGGGCCTCAGTTTGGCATCTATAAGAGCCATGTGGGAATCCTACTTCCTGGGTTACTGGAGGTACTGAATGAATCTCGCATCATTGGGAAGTTACCGCCGTCTATAATGGAGGCTATAATTAGACTTATTTTGAAGAAAGGGAAGGATGAAAATAAAGCAGAGGCCTATCGACCTATATCATTACTTAACACAGATTATAAGATAGTTGCTAAAGTTCTCGCAAACAGACTAAAAAAGGTAATCTCCGGGCTCGTACACACAGATCAGACGGGATTTATTCCCGGGTGCCAAATTCAGACGAATATACAGCAGGCCTTATTGAATGTGCAGATGGGGGAAGGTGAGGACCGCTTCATCCTGTCCCTGGATGCCACCAAGGCCTTTGACAGGGTGGAGTGGTCCTTTCTCTGGCAGACTATGCATAAAATTAATTTGGGGGCAAACTTTATTGAATGGGTCAAAATGCTATACAATGGCCCTACGGCCAGAATTAATATTAATGGAGCAATTTCCCCCTCTATCTGCTTGCAACGAGGTACTCGGCAGGGCTCCCCACTCTCGCCACTGCTCTTTGCAATTTTTATGGAACCCTTGGCCTGTAGGATCAGAGCAGATGGGGGAATTGCGGGATTCGGAGGAGGGGGGGCGGAGGACAAGATCAGTCTATATGCAGACGATGTATTGCTCTATTTAAATGACGGTTGGAGAAATGCCCCACGGGTTATGCAAATTATAGACGAGTTCAGCTGGGTCGCCGGGTATGAGATAAACTGGTCTTAATCCGTCCTCTTCCCTCTGAAACGTGTTCCCCCACAAAATGCCCTAAAGGTGAAAGTAATATCTCCAACAGACCATTTGGAATATTTGGGGATAAAGATTGGTAGTTCAGTAAGGGATTATGATAAATTAAATATCATTCCTCTGATAAATAAAGTAAAAGAGAGGGTTAGGGTTTGGCAGAAACTCCCCCTCTCGCAGATCAACAGAATTGCTTTGATTAAAATGATTCTGTTGCCCTGGATACTGTATGTGATCAGCCCCTGCCCCATATGGATCGAGGAAGACTTCTTCAACTGGATCGACAGACTGATTAACGATCTAATATGGGGCAGGAAAAGGGTCCGCATTAAGCTACGATACCTGTCTTTGGCTGAAAGTGAGGGTGGGCTGGGTCTACCATATTTCCAAGGATACTATCTTGCCTCCCAATTGCAATGGTGCATTAATGTGGGAGACGGTATGTTGCTATCTTACCCCACCAAACAACAGACACACCCTATATAGAATATTTTCAGTACATTGGAAACTGGACTCTTAGGCACGTGCCCGATAAGTTTAATGCTACAGAAAGTATGGAATAAGACCAAGTCTATTCTGCAGATTACTCAGGCCCAGGAATTTACCCCACTATGGGACAATGCCTTTTTCAATGAATTCCTCGCCTTAAACGACAATAATTATTGGACCCGGAGAGGGATCACGACGCTGTCACATATTTGTAGTTCTGGTAAACTAAAACCCATAGGGGAAATATTTCACAAAACACCCATCACGGCATTAAGTCAGTATAGATATACTCAACCTTAACATGCACTCGCATACACGAGACACAACATTTCTCAAACATCGGTGACACAGACACTGTTAGGTTTCTGTTATAATTCTTATGGGGAAAAAATCAGGGTATCCCAAATTTACATTAGATTTAGAAAGGAATTAAGCACTGTTCTTAAATTCAAGAGTGTTGGTAAAAGGGAAGCAGATTTAGGGGTAAGTAACTCTTTACAGTGGCGGGAGGCATACCAAAACATTAAGAAGGCCTCTCTTTCACCCAATATTGGTTGACACAATTTAAAATAATAAATCGGCTATACCTCACCCCGGACCTCCTCTCCAAAATGTATGGGAAAAAAGAAAAAACATTTTGCTGTCTGAAATGTCTGCACCCCGCAGCCGGATATGTTCACATGTTTTGGAGCTGCCCGGCTATAAAATCTTTCTGGCACAGTATACTCCAGGGATAATTCTCGGGATAATTCCCCCGGAGCGCAAATCTAGATTTCCTGGTTGAAGGGATTCTTGGTGGCTAAGATACTAATACTTAGGAAGTGTATGATGGACAGGGCCCCTTCCTTAGGCTACTTTCACACTAGCGTTCAGAGCGGATCCGTTCTGAACGGATCCGCTCATATAATGCAGACGGTGGCTCCGTTCAGAACGGATCCGTCTGCATTATATTGTCAAAAAATGTCTAAGTGTGAAATTAGCCTGAACGGATCCGTCCAGACTTTTACATTGAAAGTCAATGGGGGACGGATCCGTTTGAAGATTGAGCCATATTGTGTCATCTTCAAACGGATCCGTCCCCATTGACTTACATTGTAAGTCTGGACGGATCTGCTTGCCTCCGCACGGCCAGGCGGACACCCGAACGCTGCAAGCAGCGTTCAGGTGTCCGCCTGCTGAGCGGAGCGGAGGCTGAACGCTGCCAGACTGATGCATTCTGAGCGGATCTGCGTCCACTCAGAATGCATTAGGGCTGGACGGAAGCGTTCGGGTCCGCTTGTGAGCCCCTTCAAACGGAGCTCACAAGCGGACAGCCGAACGCTAGTGTGAAAGTAGCCTTATTGGAGTGGGAAAGACTAATGTACAGAGTAAAGGAATTTGAGGACATTAAACTTAAAGGGGAGAAACACTGGACGTAGCTGAAGGAGAATGGCTGGAGTGGAGCTGATGACCAACTACGACAAGGGAAATCCAGGTGGAAGTACATTCTACGTTGTATAGTGCTTTCGGTCATAGTAAGAATCAGACTGGAGGGGAGTCGCGAGTCGCCCACCACACTCGCAACGGCCATGGCCTGGCCTGGGGGGGTGGCAGAATGGGTAGGGTTTATTATTTATTTATGGAAGGAGGGAGACGAGTAGTCAACCTAGGCTCTTTTTATAGGCTGATATTGATTTACAGGTTAATGTGGCCGGCCAGAACTTCATTAGTATGTACATTTAGAAGATTATACATTTTGAGATGAATTTGAATATGTACTGCGTCCCCCCTTTCTTTTTTGTATTGAATTGTATATTGTGTTGATTTTTGAGAAAATTAATAAAGAAAAAGTTTAATAAAAAAAAAAAAAAAGAATACTATTATTTACCATTATAACCATGTTATAACGGAAAATAATAAAGTGAAGTTCGGGTCCCCATTGACTTTAATAGGGTCCGGGTTTGGGGTCAAGTTTGGGTCAAGTTGGCCAGGGAACTTAAATTTGATGTTTATCCTGGTCCTTAGTGTAAAGCCATGCAGTAACAAATCTTCCTGTCTTTGCTCATGCGCTCCTTCAGACATGTGCCGCTTCAGACATTGTGGTGACACCAGCAGCATACCTTTCCAGCCAATCCAGAGGTTCAATGGCCCAATCAAGGGAAAGTTTAGCAAATATCTGATTAACCTCTTCTGTTCTGACCAAGATTGTACCCTGGACTGTCTGATTTCTCATTTCCCTGCCATTCTGATATTTATAGTCGTTTATTGTTATTACAGCCGGTTCTGACCCTGACTATCTCTTTGGATTCCCCTTGGCTCTAAATTCCCTCTGTGATTTTCTGCCATCGACCCCAGCCTTGTCTGTTTTCACTTACACATTTTATCCCCGAGAATGTGGCTAGTCTGTAGGCGTGACCTGTGGATTCGCGGCAGCATCTCTCCAAAGGAAAGTGTGATCCAGCATTTCCTTGCCCCACGTAATAAGAAGAGGGATGGACTTTGTAACAAAGAAAACACAGGTTCAATCAGCTCACCACTCCATGCTCGTTTCCGTGCTCGGATCCAGAAGAAGTAGATCCAGTATCACATCTAAAAGAAAGAGTGATCCGTCACTTGGAGATAAAATCTTCTTTATTAAAAAATCATTAAAACCATAGATGCACTACAAGGTAACAATCCCCCTGGACATGGTCTATGCATTTCGGACTTCACTCAATCCTTACATAAAAATATTAGCAAACACCCCCCTATTCAAAATAAACACCCCATCACACGGACTATCACATGGTATAATCACAGAGAAATGAGTGCACAAGTAGGCACATCAGAGTTAGGGTACTTTCACACTAGCTGTTTACTCTGTCGGATCCGTCCTGCTGCTATTTTGCCGTGCCGCCGGACTGCCGCTCGATCCCCATTGACTATAATGGGGATGGGGCGGAGCTACGGCGCAGCACAGCAGTGCGCAGTGAGAGGCCGCCGGACTAAAAAGTCGGACATGCAGTACTTTTAGTCTGGCGGCCTCTCGCCGTGCACTGCCGTGCTGCGCCGGAGCTCCGCCTCCATCTCCATTATAGTCAATGGGGACGGAGCGGCGGTCCGGTGGCATGGCGAAATAGCGGCAGGACAGATCCGACAGGGTGGACATTCTGTCGGATCCGTCCTGCCGCTAGTGTGAAAGTAGCCTTAACCCTCAATACGACATACAAAATAAGGAGACAAATAAGGCTACATTCACATTGGCATTTTGGTTTCCATTTGTGAGATACGTCAGGGCTCTCACAAGCGGTCCAAAACGGATCAGTTTTACCCTAATGCATTCTGAATGGAAAAGGATCCGCTCAGAATGCATCAGTTTGTCTCCTTTCAGTCACCATTCCACTTTGGAGGAGGACAGCAAAACACTGCTTGCAGGCGATGTGGTGCGGAGCACGACGGCTCCGTCCCTGCACACAATGTAATTCAATGGGAACGGATCAGTTTTCTCTAACACAATAGAAAACGGATCAATCCCCCATTGACTTTCAATGGAGTTCATGACAGATCCGTCTTGGCTATATAAGACATAATACAACCGGATACGTTCATGACGGATGCATGCTGTTATTATTGTAGCGGAAGCATTTTTGCAGATCCATGACGGATGAGCAAAAAACACTAACGTAAACGTAGCCTAAGGCCTCATGCACACGACCGTGCCTTTTTTTGCGGTCCGCAAACCGCAGATCTGCAAAGAACGGAAGCCGCCTGTGTACCTTCCGCAATTTGCTGAACGGAATGGGCGGCCCATTGTTGAAATGCCTATTCTTGTCCGCAAAACGTACACGAATAGGACATGCTAGATTTTTTCTGCGGGGCTACGGAATGGAACAACAGATGCGGACAGCACACGGAGTGCTGTCCGCACCTTTTGCAGCCCCATTGAAGTGAATGTGTTCGCATCCGAGCCGCAAAAACTGCGTCTCGGATGTGGACCAAAACAACGTTCGTGTGCATGAGGCCTAAAGCAAATAAAACAAAATAATACTCCAACCTATCATCAATAAAAGTAACATCCTGACGTCTATTTAATCCTTGAGGACATTTTGTTTATAACAAAAAATATATTATGTTTGACGATTCAAAAGCTTCTTAATATGGTCACCTCCCCTTTGGGGTTTAAACACTCTTTCTATACTTTGGAAAGAAAAGCTAGAGAAAAATCACATTTATGTACATCCCTGAAATGTTTTGACAGGGATGAAACATTGACTTTATTAGTCTCAGCATCAGATAAATGTCTCCTTATATGTATTTTTAAAGTACCAGAAGTTTGTCCTACATATTGTAGTTGGCAATCAGAGCTAGTAACTAGGAGCACCATGTGAGGGGTATTATAAATAATATATTCTATGTTCCTCTGACGTGGTGCACACTATATAAGAGTTAGGGCTCATGTACACGGCCGTTTCACTGGCGACGGCCAGGACGGATCGAGACCTATTCAACTTGAATGGGTCCATGATCCGCCAGCGCCGTAAAAAAATAGGACGTTATGCTTTTTTTGCAGTGCGTCGGCACGGACAGAAACACCACGGTAGCACTCCATAGTATGTATGCAGGCCGCAATGCGGCTATGGCCGGTCAATGGCCGTGTGTACCTGCCTTTGCAAACCTACAGGCTTTACACTAAGGGCTCATGCACACAAACGTATTTTCATTCCGTGTCCGTTCCGTTTTTTTTTTTTTGTACCTTATACGTTTATTCATTTCAATGGGTCCTAAAAAAAAACCTGAAGGTACTCCATGTGCATTCCGTTTCTGTATGTCCGTATTTCCGCAAAAAAATAGTACATGTCCTATTGTTGTCTGCATTACGGACAAGGATAGTGCTGTTTTATTAGGGGCCAGCTGTTCCGTTCAGCAAAATACGGAATGCACACTGATGTAATCCGTATTGTTTGCGGACTCGTTTTTTGCGGACTGCAAAATACATACGGTTGTGTGCATGAGGTCTTATAAAGGCGTGATTTAACATTCCCTTTACACCTGAAAAGGTGTGACTTTTTAACTCTGAATTTCTGTCAAATTGTTGCATCTCCCCTTTTTTGCTGTCCTCGCCATGTTTCTAAAAGGGGGTGTGGCAAGAGAGGAGAAGGGGGCATGGTCAGCCACAGTAACAAATGTATCTTCATTTACACCATTTTTTGCGTAAATGAAGCCAGAAATGAAGCCAGGTTTGAGCTATCGTAGATTTCTGGTTAGGCGCACTGACTGCAGGAGGATGCGCATAATTTATGACAAGGCGTGTGCTTCGTCATAAATTAGGTGCATCCACCAGCAGCGCAGGAGATATGATGACAGGAGCAGAAAGCGCCAGTCTTGATAAATCTCTTCCATGGTATCCACACTTATACGACCTCAGATACGACAGCCAGGCTTTATTGGGCACAGTTCCCACAGTATACACACTGGACGATATAATATTGCCCAGAGTGCGGGTTCTCCTAGAAATAAAGCGAACACCACCTTTCAAAATCTATGGATGATTCTCACAATCTGTTGAACAGGTTTATTTTGGCCCATTTTTTTCTTTTTTGTTATTTTTCTATTTACATATTGTTCTAAAAGGGAAACCTGTGCCATATTTAAAAATCTACTGGCTGCTTTAGGCTACTTTCACACTAGCGTTCATAGGTCCGTTCGTGAGCTCCTGTTTGAAGGAGCTCACAAGCGGACCCGAACGCCTCCGTCCAGCCCTGATGCAGTCTGAATGGAGCGGATCCGCTCAGACTGCATCAGTCTGGCGGCGTTCAGCCTCCGCTCCGCTCGCCTCCGCACGGACAGGCGGACAGCTGAACGCTGCTTGCAGCGTTCAGCTCTCCGCCTGGCCGTGCAGAGGCGTGCGGATCCGTTCAGACTTACAATGTAAGTCAATGGGAACAGATCCGCTTGAAGATGTCACCATATGGCTCAATCTTCAAGCGGATCCGTCCCCCATTGACTTTACATTGAAAGTCTGAACGGATCCGCTCAGGCTACTTGCGCACTTGCGAAATTTTTCTAAGTTATTAATGCAGACGGATCCGCACTGAACGGAGCCTCCGTCTGCATTAATATGATCGGATCCGTTCAGAACGGATCCGATCAAGCGCAAGTGTGAAAGTAGCCTCATTTAGGGTACGATGGGTATAGCCTTTCTCCTCAAACTGTAAAATAGCTTTCTTTATTTCTTCCTCAAAAACAGCATCACTGGAGCAATTTTGTCTAATGCGTACTCGTTCACCATAGGGAATATTTTTCATCACATATTTGGGGTGACATGACTCTGGAAATAATGGAGTTGCCCACTGTGGATTTTCTATATGGATAACTAATAACTTTGGTACTCTCTTAGAATAAAATAACATCCAAAATGGCACATTCTCAGTGTCAAAATGATGCATACATTTCGGATTCCAATGGTTACAGTTAACATAGGCAACCCCAAACACACATACCATACCCTATCGATAATAAAAATAATTTGTATTCTGATAGAAGGGCACGCATCTCCCACATACTCATATACTGTATATTTGTTAGCAAATGAGAGGGAGAAGCGAGCCCCCATTAAAGCTCAACAAAAAATCAACAGCCATTAACAAAACTTCCTGCAACTCAGGAGTATAATTACCAAAAAGGTGATATTTCAATGCCATGCAGCCCAATGTATCTGGTGTAGAGGAACATAAAGAAGTTACATCACAAGTCACTCGACTGAATGAATCATGCCATTTTAGATCTCCCAGAACAGATAAATCAATGGTATCGCGGATGTAACTACCGTATATTTCGCTGTATAAGACGCACCCCCCCCCCCAAAAGTGGGGGGGAAATAGCAGTGCGTCTCATATGGCGAATGCTGCTGATTTTGCCGAGTTTTCAATGATACACCCGCCGCGATGCCGCGCGGCGGGTGTATCAGCTGTGAGGGAGGAGGGGCTGGGGGCCGGCATCTGCTTTTATAATGACAGCGGGGCCCGTGCAGTGACTGTATTCTACTACACGGGCCCCGCTCACTGTATAATCGTATCTCTAATAGTAAATTGTTATGCATATAATCGCATAATGAGCGCTGTGTATTACTTACAACTACAAGTGCTCGCCGCTCGGTAGGTAGCAGAGAGGAGGGAGGAGGCAGGCTGGGAGGACGGGCACTGGCAGTGTGAGTCATACGTCACGCGCCTGCGCCGCCCACTTTATGAATGAAGCAGGCGGCGTGGGCGCATGACGTATGACTCGCGCTGCCAGTGCCCGTCCTCCCAGCCTGCCTCCTCCCTCCTCTCTGCTACCTACCGAGCGGCGAGCACTTGTAGTTGTAAGTAATACACAGCGCTCATTATGCGATTATATGCATAACAATTTACTATTAGAGATACGATTATACAGTGAGCGGGGCCTGTGTAGTAGAATACAGTCACTGCACGGGCCCCGCTGTCATTATAAAAGCAGATGCCGGCCCTCAGCCCTGTATTGAGGGTCATTCACTACAGGGACACTTATGGAGGGGATCTGTGGAAGACACATAGCAGAAGATGCTATATATGTGTCATACACAGATCCCCCCCATAACTGTCATACACAGATCCTCATAACAGTGCCATCCAGAGAGCCCAATAAGTGTCACCCACAGATCCCCCATAAGTGTCACCCACAGATCCCCCATAAGTGTCACCCACAGATCCCTCATAACAGTGTGTCACCCACAGATCCCCCATAACAGTGTGTCACCCACAGATCCCCCATAACAGTGCCATCCACAGACCACAATTAGTTCAAAACCCACCAAAAGCACACCCTTTGGTTAAAACATTTTTTTTTCTTATTTTCCTCCTCAAAAACCTAGGTGCGTCTTATGGGCCGGTGCGTCTTATACGGCAAAAAATACGGTAAGTATTCTACAGACCAAAGGCTGCAGAAACTGGTCCACCCATGAGCCAAGACGCTCGCATAGTGAACCAATACCTGCAACAATGGGCCTCAAGGGGGGTGGAAACACCTATTTATGCACTTTAGGGAAGGAATGGAATACAGCCATAACAGAATGCTCACCATATAAATATTCCACCATTTTGGTGTTAAGAACCCCCATTGTTAATCCCTCCTGAAGAATCTTATGGAGCTTTAACTGGACTTCACGTGTGGGATTTGAGTTCACTCTGTGATAAGTGCCAAATCGTAATTTCATTTTTTCTAAAGCCCAGCATTCAGAACAACTACTTAACCCCTCGACAAGAAAGTTAGGGTTGCCTTTTATATCTTTGATAGCTTTTGACTTTTCAGCAGATAGATTTCTAGGGCCATGTTCAGACCTGCATCTGCGTTGCAGGTTAAACCACCGTTCCCTTTAAATTAGTGCATGAAATGTATCTAGGGCCTCAGGCCTTGAGTCAACAGGATAAAAGCCAGGATTGCTCATTTTCATGGGGGTATGAATTAATTTCCAGATTCACAACTAAGTGAATGCAGATGAAAAATATTCATTTGTTCTAACGGATTAAACAGGGAACACATATTTGTCCTCTCTTGAAGAACATCTTGCACAATAATTTTATCCAGTATCCCATCAGTAGCTACAGTTGTGGTGATATATTGTCAGGTATAGAAAAAAAAATGTGTTTAATAGTTCTTGGCAAATTTATTTAAATCCGGCAAGATAGAGAAGACATCAAAATCAGTAGATGGTACAAAATTCAAGCCTTTCCTGAGTGCAGAATAATGGGCATCAAGTTAAATGGGTCTCGATCCGTCCCGGCCGCCGCACGGATGTTGCCTGTACATTGGGGACGGCAAATTGCAAAGGCTGTGTGCATGAGGCCTTAGAGGCATTTATTTCCTGGCTCTCTGCGGATATCTGTTTTTTCCTCCTATGTTTTCTACCTCCGGGTCTGCATAGTTTTTTTACTGCTGTCTTTCATCATTAGAAGACACATTTCTATTTTGGGGATTAGAAACCGCAGGAACTGGACATACTAAGAAATGCGAGCCGATGATGAATATGTCTACACATTTGAGGAAGCACCTGCGAAGCTCAAACTCCGTCCGACCTGCGGTTATGCCTTTCTTTTCTCTTTAAGATCGATCTCTTATTCCTGAACCAGGTATATACCTCATCAAACTCGTAATCTCTACAGTCCCTTTCAAATGTATTTCTTTTTATTTCCATTATTGTTTCCATTTTAATGATATTAGCTTTTATTTTTTCATCCTATTTCCTGAACTCCTCATCATGTGCATGTGGGAACTGTGCCCAGTCAAACCTGGCTATCTTATCCGAGGTCGTATAAATGTGGGCACCATAAGTGTAAAGCTTGTAGGTTTGCAAAGGTAGGCAACTCCTACATACCATGCACCACGTCAGAGGAACATAGCATATGTACTTATATACATTAAAATACCTCTCACATAGTGTACCTAGTCACTTGCTCTGCTTGCAGCCTACAATTAGTAATGGCCTTGCGGTTCGCCCTGCGGTCAGTTCGTGGCGAACTTTGCACGTTCGCGATCCGCCGAACATGCAAACATATTGTGATGTTCACTCGCACCATATTCTTTTGCATTGCGCCGAACTTTGACCCATGACACATCCATCAGTTCGGACAGGACAGCCAACCCTATAACAGAACCTGATCTGGCAGCCCTTTTACATAATATATTTTGCCAGTGTAGGGAGATTGCATTTTGGAGCAGGGACAGACTGTTAGAAACTTAGGGACACCAAACTCTAGCTAATAGGGCCACAGAAGTCCTTTTAAAGACTGGTAATGTTGTGTTATCGATAGGTGTGATACACAGAGGGGTGTGATATACTTATAATATACTTTCTAACATAGAAAGTTTGTTGTAGAAAATACTGATTAAGGGCTGCGATCTATCAGCTTCCACAAAATAGAGATAGAGGTTTTTCATATACCTGCGTCTGCAAAATACAGATTTCGGGTTTTGATATACCTGCTTCAACTAACATCTGATTGAAGCCTTCCATATATCAGCTTCCACAAAATAGTGATAGAGGTTTTCCATATACCTGCGTCCACAAAATACAAATTGCAGGTTTTGATATACATGCTTCAACTAACAACTGATTGAGGCCTGCCATAAATCAGCTTCCACAAAATAGTGATAGAGGTTTTCCATATACCTGCGTCCACAAAATTACTGCTTGAGGATGATATACCAGCTTTAACTAACAACTGATTAAGGCCTGCCATATATTAGCTTCCTCAAAATAGCGATAGAGGTTTTCCATATACCTGCGTCCACAAAATTACTGCTTGAGGGTGATATACCAGCTTCAACTAACAACTGATTGAGGCCTGCCATATATCAGCTTCCGCAAAATAGTGATAGAGGTTTTCCATATACCTGCGTCCACAAAATTACTGCTTGAGGCTGATATACCAGCTTCAACTAACAACTGATTGAGGCCTCCCATATATCAACTTCCACAAATACTGCTCTTCTCTAGGGCACAGGGTTATTTTGAAAATGACAGGCAGAGGAAGAGGCAGGCCGTTCCACAGGGATTGTAGGGGTGGCTCACTCATCCTTCTGCTTCTGCACCCTCCTCATCCTCTCTATCTGCACCCTCCTTACTCTCTGCTGTGTGCACCCCCAAAGACACGACCACCACCACCACCATAGCACCTCCACTTGATTCAGAAGAATTATTTTCCCATCAATTCCTAGACCTTACCGATGCGCATCCATTCTTGGCATCGGATCAGGAAGAGGAGGTAGCAACGGCCGCCACACAGCGATCTGTACCTGACAGTACCCAGATCAGCCCAAGTAGGGTCGTCCCCGCTGTTGCTGCCTACTCAGAGATCTCTAACGTTAGTGGTGGTGAAGGTGACGATGATGAGGTGTCACGTGGGTGCCCACAAGAAAGGAAGAGGAGGGGAGTTCAGAGGGAGAGACGGAGCAGCAGATAGGGAGGAGAAGGAGGAGAAGCAGGCAGAACTCACAGCGCACAGGAGGCAAAAAACAGACTGCAAATGTATCTGAAGCGAGCCATCCACCATGCATGGTCACATCTTGCGCTCCCAGGACGTCGGCACAAGGCTCCTCAGGGAGTTTTTTTTTTAACGTGTCAGCTGGTGACAATAGTGTTGCCATCTGCAGCCAGTGCTGTCAACGCATAAATTGCGGTAAGCCCAACACTTACCTAGGGACGACCACCTTAAGAAGGCATCTCGCCTCCCATAACTGAGCCCAGTGGGAGCAACGCCATCAGAACCCACAAAGCCACACACCTGGTGCTCCACGTCCTGTCTCTTCTCCTTCTCATTCCCCTCTCTCCTCCCATTTGTTCTCCACTCCACCTTCCACCGTGCCATCGTCGCGTTCATTTGGCACAAGGCAGGCATCCGTGGCCCAAATGTTTGAGCATAAAAAATGATGACGCCAGATAATCCTCTTACCCAATGGCTGACCGCTGGCTTGTCGGAACTGCTAGCCCACCAACTACTGCCATATAAATTAGTGCACTCAGAGGCCTTTAGAAAATTTGTGGCCATTGGCACACCACAATGGAAGGTCCCCAGAAGGAAATATTTCTCCAAGAAGGGCATCCCAGAGCTATATGGCCACACAGTGTTGGTGCCAAGATACATGTAACCACAGGCATGTGGTCTAGCAAACACGGGCAGGGAAGTGCATAACTTTTACTGCCCACTGGGTGAACCTTCTGAAGGCCATCAAGCATGTAACACGTGGCACCCGTGTGGATTTAATGTTACCGCCATGGATTGCATGCAGGCCTGTCTCTTCTTCTCCTCCTCCATCCTCTGTCTCCTCCTTGGCTGACTCCACCTTTTTAACTGTTACCACCTCTTCCGCTGCACCCCCCAAGCTCCCCAGAACCTATTTTAAGTGCCGGGTGAAACGTTGCCATGCTGTGCTGTGGCTATTGTGCCTGGAAGCCAAGAGCCACACCGGACCCTGGCTTGTCGGAACTGCTAGCCTGCCAACTACTGCCATATAAACTGGTCGACTCGGAGGCCTTTAGAAAATTTGTGGCCATTGGCACACTGCAAAGGTCCCCGGAAGGAAATATTTCTCCCAGAAGGGCATCACAGAGCTATATGGCCACGTTCAGCAGCAAGTGAATATATCTCTGGCACACAGTGTCAGTGCCAAGATACATCTAACCACAGACATGTGGTCTGGCAAACACAGGCAGGGAAGGTACATAAGTTTTACTGCCCACTGGATGAACCTTCTGATGGCCGGCAAGCATGTAACCCGTGGCTCCCGTGTGGATTTGGTGTTACCGCCATGGATTGCATGCAGGCCTGTCACTTCTTCTCCTCCTCCTACTCCATCCTCCGTCTCCTCCTTGGCTGACTCCTCCTTTTCCACTGCTACTGCCTCTTCTGCTGTGCCCCCCAAGCTCCCCAGAACCTATTTGACGTGCCAGGTGAGACGTTGCCATGCTGTGCTGCAGCTGTTGTGCCTCGAAGCCAAGAGCCACCCTGGTCCTGCACTGCTTTCAGCTCTGCGGTCCCAGGCCGATCAGTGGCTAACCCTGATTAATTTGACAGTTGGTAAAGTGGTGTGCGACAATGGTGCCAATCTGCTGAGTGCGCTGAAACAGGGCAAAATAGCACATGTTCAGAACTTAGTCATGCAACAATTAGTTGCCAAATACCCCGGGGGCCAGGATGTCTTGTGGCAGGCCAGGAAAATCTCTTGCCATTTTAGAAGATCTCACAACGCCATGGCTTGCTGACGTTCAACGGCGACATCACTTGCCCCACAGACGTCTGATTTGTGACTACCCGACGTGTTGGAACTTAGCCTTGTATATGCTTAATAGGCTGCTCCAGCAGAAACGTGCCATTAACCACTACCTGTACGAACTCTGCGGCAGGACAGGTTCTGGGAGCTTGGTTTCTTTTCACCGCGCCAGTGGCTGCTCATGCGCGAGGCACACAGAATTCTGTGGCCATTTGATGAGATCACCAAACTGGTCAGTTGCAGCCAGGGCACCATCAGTGACATTGTACCTTACGCCTTCTTTTTGAAGCATGCATTAAGTTGTGTCATTGATCAAGCCATTGAGGAGCAGGAGCTGGAAGATGAGAAAGTCACAATGCTGAATGAATTCCCAGGGCGGTCTACTCCATCTGAGACAAGTCAGCAAGAGTCTGAAGAGGAGTCAGAGGAGGATGGTGGCTGGGGGGAAGAAGTGTAGGAGGAGCAAGAAGAACAGGCTTTAAACTTTTCGGGGATCCCTGTTGTTGTCCATGGCTCGGGGGAGGAGGCCAAGGATGACATTCTTCTGGGCAAAGAACAGGAGACAGGGCGCTCCACCACTTCCAATTTAGTGCAAATGGGGACTTCATGCTCCAGTGTTTAAAGAGGGACCCCCGTATAAAAAGCATAAAGGTCAAGAACCTGTACTGGGTGGCAACATACTTAGACCCCCGGTACAAACACAAAATGGCGGACATGTTACCAGCATCACAGAGAGCTGTCAGAATGCAGAATTTCCAGGCCTTGCTGCAAGAGATGCTGCATTCTGCTGTTGCGGGCACACTCATCCTTTGAGTGGCTCACTCATCCTTCTGCTTCTGCACCCTCCTCATCCTCTCTATCTGCACCCTCCTTACTCTCTGCTGTGTGCACCCCCAAAGACACGACCACCACCACCACCATAGCACCTCAATTTGAATCAGAGTAATTATTTTCCCATCAATTCCCAGACCTTACCGATGCGCAGCCTGGCAGAGGAATTTCCACCCACAGCAAAACAGGTGCGGGTACCAATCCTACCGCACCTGCAAAAAGAGGGCGGTTTGAAGATGTGTTGGTCACTTTGGATATGAGATCATCCTTGCAGCCAACCCATCGACAGCCGCCCTCCGGAACCAGCTTCAGGGAACACCTAGACCGACAGGTGTCCGATGACATCGGGTTAATGCACTATGTGGACTATCTGAGAAGCGAGGAACCCCTTGACTACTGGGTGTGCAGGCTTGACCTGTGGCCAGAACTGGCACAATTTGCCATGTAACTCTTGGCTTGCCCCTTGTCGAGTGTCCTGTCCGAAAGGACGTTCAGCGCAGCAGGGGGGATCGTGACCGATAAGCGCACTCACCTAGTTCATGACAGTGTGGACTCCCTCACATTTTTTAAAATGAATGAGGCATGGATTTTGGAGGAATTTAACACCTGTGATGACCACGTTTAATTGAATTTCCTAATGCCAGCCCACACATATCAGCCACCACTCAGAACAAAGAATGGTCCTTGCCTTATGTATACACAGCGGTATAAAAGGCCTTTAATATCAGGTGAATGCCTAATTTTTAAGACCTGTATTGGCAGACAGTTACATATTTATCCTGTGACTGCCTGATGTACCTCGAACCACAGAATCAGGGCTGGCTCTATCATAAGGCAGCCCAAGCAGCTACTTGAGGGCGGCAAACAATTAACTTGCTAACTTGCATTTACCTTGCTGAGCAGCCTGGCCGCCCCCCGCCCTCACTCACTGTCTCAGTCACAGAGCAGCAGCTGCAGCAACACACACTCTGAGCTATGAGACCCTGGTGTATTTAAATCTCATTTAGCATGTCTTTCAGAAAAGTTTCTCCTGGGATTCAAACTCGCAACCGAGTTTCACATCAGAGGCAAGGCATTTACCCACACAGCTATGACAGCTGTATAGCCAGTTACTTTAAGGGAAAAAATAAAAAAATAAAAAAATAAGACTTCTACCGTAGATAACTTTGATACCTAGTGTACATACACATGACAGCTGCCCCAGCACACTGTGTATTGATGTAGCAGAGTAAGTAACTGGCTATACAGCTTTAATAGCTGTGTGGGTAAGTGCTTTGCCTCTGATACAGAATGTCATGGGTTCGAATCCCATCACAAACTTTTATGAAAGACAGGCTAAATAAGAACATGAGCACCAAATCTTCAACACTCAAGGCTGCTGGGAACACAGGAAGAGGCTGCATCACATCACTGACATGGAGGTAAGTATAAGAGTTTTTTAGTTTTTTTTAAAAAATACCGGACTGTTACTTTACTGCCATGGGGTAGGAGGGGGGCTATTGGCGCCATGATACTGGCACATGGAGGGGGAAGGAGAGAGGCAGTTGATACTGGCACATTAGGGGCAGGGGCAGATACCCTGCATTGTGCCCTCTTACCACACCCTGTGCAGTGCTCCTAGTCATTCCCTGTACTGTGCCCTCTTATACCCTTTTATCCGGTCACAGTATGGCTGTGTTATCCGGTCACTGTACAGAGGTGTTATCCGGTCAATGTACGGTGGTGGTATCCAATAACTGGATGGCCATAACTGTATCCCTTTCCCTGCCCACGCCATTCTTTTTTAGACCTGGCATGAGTGGGAAAAATATACAGATTGCGGTGCTAAGGACCTCTGCGCCACAATCTGTGTTAGAAATACGCCTAACATAGACGTATTTCTATATAATAAATGACCACCTAATTGTATTATTATTCGGGGGTAGGGCTAATATCTTTATATTATATAGATTCTGGTGTATTATACTGTGCCCTGTATTTTCCAGTACAAAATGTCCTTTGGGAAACACAGTCCTCATCCCTAACCACCAGTACCAGGTAGCGCTCTGTCCGTACATGGCGTTCTCCCCTCTCCGCCACGCTGCTCCACTGTGTACTGGTGCTTATTCTCACACTAGGGCTGGGTTCACATCCTATTTTTGCCACCCATTTAATGCATACCAAAAATGTATGCGTTAACAGATGCCTCAGACTGATGCCGTATAATGGCGTCCGTTCACCATACAGTTCCATGGTAGAAAAAAAAATACGTTAACGTATGCATTTTTTAAATAGACTCTGCAAGCTACAAAAATGTACAATGCTGCACATTTGTATACATCAAACCAATAGGAAAATAAAAATAAAAAATTGTTACAAGCAAAATATCCTCAAGGATTAAAAAGATGTCAGGATGTTAGGTAAATGTATTGACTACAAGTTCTATGCTGGTTCATGATGATCCAGCCTCCATGTTCCTACACCTCTCAGCTACAGATCATTAGACCGCTGAAGAAGGTCCGTATGGACCGAAACGTCTGGTCAAACAACGATAAGGAGAGTGGCTATCCAATTTTTACCATTCATTAATTTTGTAACTGGATCATGGACCTTTCTGTCTAAATTGCTAATAAATTGCCTGAATTGCATGAGAATTTTCTAAGTGCCGCAATTTCATATCATTCTATATGGACTGCCTAAGTCCCTGCTGGCACTATTTTACAATAATAGTGTGCAGTACTCCACTCGAACAAGCCATGCTAATATTTTTATGTTATGACAAAGGACTGAGTGATGTCTGAAATGCATAGACCATGTCCAGAGGGATTGTTGCCTTGTAGTGCAAAGATAGACATTTTTATCTCCATATACTGGATCACACTTTCCTTTGGATGTGAAACTGGATCTGCTTCTCTTGGTTCCGAGTACGGAGGCGAGCATTGAGTGGTGAGCTGATTGCACCCGTTATTTCCTTGTTACAAAGTCCATCCCTCCTCTCATTACATTAAGGCAAGGAAGAACGCTAGCGGTTCTTAGACTCTGCTAACCAGAGAGGCCAGTGCAAAGCCTGACTGCGCTAGCGCAATTGCTAAACAGGTACACATCTCTCTTGTATAATTAAACACATACCCTTTCTGCACTCTGCAGGCTCCATTAGGCATTACCTGTGGTGTAACTAGAAATGCCTAGGCCCCACATAATTTTTTTGAATGGGATTATCTCTTCCAGAAACCTCTTCACAACACCCTCCTGCCATGCAACCCCCACTCAAGATCAGTCTCTTAGACCAGGCCTGACAGCCGCTCCATCTTTTTCTTACACATACTGTATATACTGTGTATATACTGTATGCTATGTCACTGTATAATACTGTTGAGGGGGCCCTGGCTATACATTTTTTTAGTCCTTTTCCTGAGTGGGCCCCTTCTGAGGGCTATGTAGTAGCTGCTTCCCCTATAGCTACACCCATAGGCAATACTCAGGGAGTTTTCCTCTGTACTGTGTCCAATTAAATGTACCTCTGTGTGAAATCAGAAGAATACAGAGAAATGATTGAGCTCCTATGTACTTCCATTGCAGCTCTATTACAGTGCCATAAAACAGTTGTTTGCACGAGCCCAAACAATATGTTTTATTGGGACTTTCAGACTGATGTTTCATAGTAAAATAATTTGTTGCAGAATCATATTTCATAAGTTACAAGAGCCTAACCATACTGCAGATGTTTCAAGCAGTGGTTACCGATTATGGACAGCTTTGCCCATTTTTTTATGTTATGCGTTTGCTTCACAAATGGAAAATTTAAATGCAAATTCAACTTTCTAAATAGTCTTCATTAAAAATTTCCTGCAGAGTGTGTATAAGTCCTTCACCTAGCTGCTGGTGCTACAGAATCTAAGGCAAATTCATCAGAGTACTGCTCCTGTTTTGATGGTTCTCCCTGCTCTCCACCTCTTTTCTCTAATTTTAGTGAAAGCAGCAGGGAGGAGGAGTATGTTGCACATGACAGATCAGAGTATGGAGAGAAAGAAAAGCATCCATGAAATCTATCTCACATATGCCCGAGATAGGAAGGAAAGCACACACAAGACAGTTTGCAGGGGGAGAATTACATAGGAGGTGAAAATTTGGACAGTATGGTGGCTCAGTGGTTAGCATTATACCTCCTGCAGCATTGGGGCCCTGCATGGACTTTTTCCCCCTGGGTTTGTGTGGGTTGCCTCTGGGTTGCTTCAATGTGCCAAAACCAACCTAATAGACTAATTTGGAATGTAGATTGGTGACCTCGATAGGGAAAGTGAGAGATGTGAAACTCTCTGTTGAATATGCTGGTGTTATAAATGAGTAAAATAAACAAATCCTCATAGAACAATCAATTTCTCTGGTATATCAAACCAGAATGGTTAATGATTGCTATAGGTTGAATATTTATTTTGAAGCTTTTTCAGTTATTCCTAAACAGCATACTATTTTGCTGGTGTCAGTGGCACCGCTGAGCACAGAGAACTGAGTTTTAAGCGCACATAGAATGGTGCACTTTAGGGAGGAAAAAGTATAATAAAAATACAACATTAATTCATTAATACTAGAGTTTAGTTACTCTTTAAAAGGGTTTTGCCACTTCAGCAAATAGCATTTATTATGCAGAGAAAGTTTCCATGGTTACGACCACCCTGCAGTCCACCAGCATGGCTCTGCTTGCGTACTATAGAAAAAAGTACCAGCCTATGTGAGCTCCCACGGTCCTGGCCACCAGAGAGGCTGGCATTTATTCTTATAGCGTGCAAGAACGACCACAACTGCTGGATTACAGGGTGATCGTAACCATGGAAACGGACAGTGTATAATGTGATGGAAAAATGAACCAAGCCAGCAAAGGAGACAATATGGATAATAACAATACATTAGTAAGTGCCTTGTATTAACTTTCTCTACATGATAAATGGATGCGGAAAGCACACAGATAACATTCGAGAAATAGCCAGCCCGGGGGCAGAGCCTTTAGGGGAGGCAGACATGATGGGGGGTTGGTTTAGGGAGACCCCGGAAGTGTTAGGGATTGGGCAGTTTAATTTTAGGGGCGAGGAGTTAGGGGTTAAAATAGGAAGACAGGGAGAAGAAAGTGGCCGTTTTGGGCAAAAAGAACAGCTGTCAGCAGCCATACCTTGCCTGGAAGATGGAGCAGCTTTAGGAGGTTATCACGGAGCTGAGGGCAGTGGCGGCAGTTTGCGGCACCGGATGGGTGCAAGAGCAGGTCCAGCTGTTGTAAACTGTTGTTGCGGGAGGTGGCTGAAGCATCCGCATCGCCTCAGTCTTCTTCTCTCTGGCTGCGGCGGTCCCGGTGGCAGGAAAAGTTTCCTCCTGCACGCCCAGGCGTGGAAGGAATCCTAACAGTGGAGCTTAAGGGGGGGGCCAGTGCAGGTCCCCTCAGCTAGAGGCAGGTAGCAGCGGGGAATCCGGACCTGGGACGGTGGGCCCTCTTCCAAGTCCAGGAGTTGAAGACGCCCCTGGCTTAATCCCAGCAGGGGAACGGCAGGAATTCCCTTCTTCAGGATCGTCACGGTTGACGCAGTGGAGCGGACAACAGGAGTCAGGACCTTCGGCTGCCATGAAGCCAGTTGAGAAGACGTGGGGACCTTTAGCGCAATTAGTGGTGAGTTCAGGGACTGGGGGGTTGGGTGCCCTCCGACGGATTTAGGAAGGGGTTTAGGTCAGTTATTGGGTAGTCTAGCTGGCTTGTTAGCAAGTTGGAGTATGGGGGGGGGCGTCTTTGTTGCCGGTGTGGGGAATTACGGGAGGCCTCAGTGGGTCCGGAGGTGCAGGTGGGGCCATGTTAGGCATAAGTGGCAACACAGCATCAGTCCAAACGCAGGCGAGTGGTTCGAAGGAGGAAGATGCGGTGAGGTTGGATCATAAAGCACGATGGGACGTTTATGTCTGTTTTGAGGGCCCATTGGGGGCGCACTTGAAGCAGGAGGTGAGGGAGCAAATTTGGAAAGGGGAGTATGTGAATTTTTTCACTGCTCCCTTTGGAAAAGCTTAATTTGGATAGGACAAGGAAGGATGATGGCAAGAAGGAGGACGAGGAAAAGCGAAGATATCGTCTGATACCGCATATGTTTCCAAACTGGTTGCAGGCATTTGCGATATTAGGGAGTGTGATAGGAGAAAAATCACAGAGTGTTGTTCTGCGCTTTTTTGCTATCTGGATGCTATCGGCGAGGCCTATCCGGTGTACGGGGGTCTAGGATGGCTGCGGTACGATGAACAGTTCAGACAGCGGAGGACGGTGCGCCCTGAAATGAGGTGGGATCGCAAAGATATTGCTTTGTGGTTGAAAGTGACGACGCCAGTCAGGTCAGGGCAGTCTTTTCAGGGGGGATTTGGGGGGCGGTGGACATTTTGGCTTTGCGGCAGCATCTGCAAGGGGATTGTGCTTCCTGTTTAATGAAGGAGCGTGCAAATTTGGAGCCAAGTGCAAATTCAAGCACGAGTGCTCCACTTGTTGTGGGTCCCACGGAGCTTTGCTTCAAGTGGAACAGGCATAGAGGGGGTGAGTCCAATAGCAAGGGGGGAGACGCCGGTTAATCTGGAAAAGATGGAACCATTTCTCGATAGATACCCAGATATGAAGGCCGCAAATTTGTTGAGGGAGGGGATTTTGTCAGGTTTTCTGAATACGTTTGTTCCGTCGGGGGTGGTGTTAGTTAAAATAAATTTGCGGTCGGCTTTAGAACATCCGAGGGTAGTTACGGAAAAAATATTAATAATTTGAATTTTTTTTATTTTAAAAACTTTTTTTACATTTTTTTTAAACTTTTTGTTAGGTCTCCCAAGTGGACCACGACTTACAATCATCAGATGTAAATTGCTCCATTAGTCTGTATAGAAATCACTATATCACAGTTCAGTACTGCCACCTAGTGGCCTAAACTAGGATATACTAACAATGAGCCTGGAAGCCTAGTACAGGCTGTGGCTTATTTTTAGAACAGGGTGCTTTCCCCGATCTCTGCTGGGGGAAGGCGCGCCTGAAGAGGAATACCACACTTCCGATTTTTAAAACTCTCAGATGCCGTGAGTGAGGGGAACTCATTGCTGTGAGAGGAGGAGGGCACGTGGCGTATTCTGGGGCCATAAGGGTGAAGAACTGTTGCATTTTGGGAGGCATAATAGGGGTTGTATAACCCTTTTAACCATTCATTTTTCTTCCCTATCTTCCTTGAGCCATAACTTTTTATTTTTCCGTTCACATAGCCATATTAGGGCTTATTTTTTGTGGTACAAGTTGTACTTTAATATGGCATACAATGTAGTGTGAAGCAGGCAAAAAATTCCAAATGGGGTGGAATTTAAAAAATAAAATTCCTCCACCCTTTTACCGGTTTTGTTCCTACAGTGTTCCCTTTGTGGAAAAACTGACCTGTTCCCTTCATTCTCTGGGTCTGTAGGAATACAAAGGGGGTGTGACAGGGAAGGAGCCAGGACAGGTGGTGAGATGGGTCAAGGTGGGCTGAGTTAGGGAGCCCAATTCAGATTCTTGCTATGTGGCCCAATTATTTCTATATACGTCCCTGGTTGTTGGCCTCTTCGCTTTCAGTAGTGCGGCTGTTACAGCGGCTAGTAGTGTAGTGTTTGTCGCTAAATACATGGGTGGGGTCGATAACTGTATTGCTGCTGCTCTCTCTCGTTCACAGTGGGAGCGCTTTCGGGAGCTGGCTGCTGAGGCGGTGGAGTTTGGGTGGGAGTGCCCGAGTTGTCTATGGGATCTTCTGGAGGCACCGTAGCGGTACTTATTCGGTCATCCTTGGAACTCGGTATGCGGGCAACATATCTAAAAGCTTGGCAGTGTTGGGAGGAGTGGTGTGTTAGGTTGGGTGTTGGGTGTGAAGATTTAGAAGTGCCGTTGTTGTTGTTTGTAGGTCATTGTAGAGATGAGGGCTGGTCAGTTCACCCAAATGAACAGTTATGTGGCGGGGTTGGGTTTTGGTTTCAGGTTGAGAAAGATGACAAATTTTACAAAGTAATTTTTAGTTGTTAGGGTATTAAAAGGTTGGCGTAGGTTGAAGGCGGGGGATGATGGAAGGCGGTGCCTTTCACATTGCTGTTGGGATTAGGGGAATAGTTGGGAAGTGTGTGTAGTTTTGCATGGGAATTGCATTTGTTTCGACTCGCGTTTTCGCTACCGTTTTTTGGGGTGTTGAGGTTGGGAGAGTTGGTTTGTCCGATAGTGAAACAGGTGGGTGGCTTGATAAGGGAGAATATGGATCTGTTCTAAGATAGGGTGGAATTTCTCATTCGGCAGTCAAAAACTAATGTAGAAGAGGGCAGTGTTGTTCGCATCTCCGGTGTGTGTGATGTGCCCGATGCATTGCATGTGCGAGTATGGGGTTGGGGTGATGGGAGGAGGGTCGCCTTTGTTGGTTCATGCAGATGAGTCCTTTCTGTCTTGTTTCCAGTTTACGGCAGTTTTCAGGAGATATTTAGATCGGTTGGGGTAGGGCAAGCAGAATATTCAAGCCATTTGAGGATTGGGGCTGCGAGGGAGGCGGCCCGGTGGGGGTTGGGAAATGAAGTGATAAAACGAATCGGGAGTTGGGAATCCATTCGTTTTCAGTCTTATACACGTCCTGAGCAAGTTTGAACTTTATATTTGTTGTTTTAAAAAAAAAGAGGGTTTAGTTGTGTTGCTCCTTGGTGTTGTTGTTTTTCTCTCTTTTCAGGTTTGGAACCAGCCTTGGTGTGGATTTTGGGAGACTTGCATGTCTTCTGGGGAGCCATAAGTGCAGGGGTTTGGCCGGATGGACAGCAGCTCGGTTTTGCGTGATTGGTGGCGGTGGCAGTGGTATGCCTAGGGTGTTTGGCACTCGGGGAGGTCCTTTCTCTGGTACCCCCAATACTAAATCACATACCTCTTACATCCAGGGACATCTCCTGTCATATAGACCTTCTCTTTCCTCTTGTCCTCCGTTAGACTACCATGACAAATTTTTTCAGCCTCATCTCGCCTCTACAGAGTTTGTAATACAGACACGTTAGATTTCTCAGTTTTTCCATCAACCTCCCCATCCTGGTGTCATCCACAGTGTCATCCTGCTGCCACCCCCAATACTGTGCCCGTTGTGTCCCCCAATGCCCCAGATACTATACTGCTGAAAAAATAGTGACTCCAGTAGACATAATTGGGGTCATTTATCAAACTGGTGTAAAGTAGAATTGGATTTTCAAAAGAGCTGTCAAATATGAAAGGTGGAATCTGATTGGCTGCTATGGGCAACTAAGCTACTTCTACTTTACACCAGTTTGATAAATTACCCCAAATGTCCCTATAGTGTCTACAGAAGTTATAATTTCCCCTATAGCGCCCCTAGTAATAATAACACCCTATATTGTGCTTTAGGTATTAATCCCTGTATATTGTCCCCAGAAATAATCGAATTGCCCCTACAGTGCCTCCCCAATAGCAATGCCCCCCACGCTGCCCCATATAGTAATTTCCTCCACACTGCCCCTATCGTAATCCCCCATAGTAATTTGTCCCCAACACAGTCATTTTCCCCACACTGCCCCCACACAGTAATTTCCTCCACACTGCCCCCACACAGTAATTTCCCCCACACTGCCCCCACACAGTAATTTCCTGCACACTGCCCCCATACAGTAGTTTCCCCCACACTGTCCCCCACACAGTCATTTCCCCCACACTGCCTCCCTTCACAGTAGTTTCCCCAACACTGCCCCCACACATTAGTTTCCCCCACACAGTAATTTCCCCCACACTGCCCCTATACAGTAATTTCCCCCACAATGCCCCCACACAGTAGTTTCCCCCACACTGCCCCATACAGTAGTTTCCCGCACACTGCCCAAACACAGTAATTTCCCCCACACTACATCCACACAGTAGTTTTCCCCACACTGCCCCACACAGTAATTTCCCCCACACTGTCCCCCTCACAGTAGTTTTCCCTACACTGCCCCCACAAACCAGTTTTCCCTATACTGCCCCCACACAGTAATTTCCTGCACACTGCCCCCATACAGTAGTTTCCCCCACACAGTCATTTCCCCCACACTGCCTCCCTTCACAGTAGTTTCCCCAACACTGCCCCCACACATTAGTTTCCCCCACACAGTAGTTTCCCCCACACTGCCCCCACAAAGTAGTTTCCCCCACACTGCCCCCACACAGTAATTTCCATCACACTTCCCCCGCACAGTAGTTTTCCCTACACTGCCCCCCCACACAGTAATTTCCACAACACAGTAATTTCCCCGTGCTGCCCCCACACAGTAGTTTCCTCCACACTGCCCCCACACAGTAGTTTCCCCTACACTGCCCCCCACAGTAATTTCCCACACACTGCCCCCTTATAGTAATTTGCCCTACACAGTAGTTTTCCCCACATTGCCCCATATAGTAATTTGCCCCCACATAGTAATCCCTCCCATAATAATTTGCCCCCACATAGTAATCCCTCCCATAATAATTTGCCCCACATAGCAATCCCTCCCATAATAATTTGCCCCCATACAATATACCACCATAATATTTTTCCCGACATGTCCTCCTGTGTGTGTGTCCCCATGTCACCCGAAGTTGGCACATAAAGATAAAAAAACAAACAAAAAAAAACTAAAAGCTAAATACTCACCTGCGCTTGCTCGCAGAGAAAGGCCGCACTGACGTCATCACACACGGATGCGCCGGGATTTCACTACCGCATAGGCCTTAGGCCTACTAGGCCTGGAGCCTATGGTTGTGATCGGCGGCAGGGCAGGGAACTATGCGCTCCAGTACCCCGCCGCAGTATGTTGGCGCGTCAGCCCACCAGCAATGAGCGCTTCCATCTGTATTGATGGAAGCGCTCATTGCACCCCCCTGAGAGCTGGCACCGCGGGCGGACCGCCCCCCAGACCCCTCTAAGGTGGTAAGGTGGCTGGGTCACAGAGGAATGGTTTGGGGAGGGGTTTTGCCTGAGGTCCGCTAGTTTGTTAAGATAGACAGGGCACTTGATGTGTTGATGTTGCATGTGGGTGGCAATGATTTGGGGGCACAGCCTTTTCGGGAGCTTGTGAGGGATGTGAGTTCGACTTGTTGAGTTTATGGGCATTATTCCCGAGGCTAGTGACGGTCTGGTCGAATATAGTCCCTCGGAAGGTATGGCAGGGTTCTCGCTCAGCGAAGGGTTTGAATAGGGCACGGGTGAAGGTGAATTGGGCGATTGGGCGTTTTATGGCTCAGAATGGGGAGGTGACGGTGAGGCACGCTGAGCTCGAGAAAGGTGTTGTTTTTTTTGGGCATGATGATGGTGTTCATTTGAATGCAATGGTTTGGACATGTGGTGTTTGGGGTTGCAGGAGGGCATTGACATTGCTTTGAGGATGTGGAGGGACACGCATACTTAAGAGGTCAAGTCTGTGCGTTGGTGGTGGTGGGAGGTCCTTGAAGTTGGAAATATTCTCAGGTGGGGATTATGGGAGGGCTCCGCGGTTGGGTCTGGACTACCATGGTTGGCGGTCGGTTGCGACAGAAGTTGTGGGTCCATCAGTGGTGCCTCTGAGCTGGCGCTCAATGGCTGGAGGCAAGATGGATCGCCCCCGGTGGGGTAAAATCATTTATTTGGGGCTTCAAGGACCTCCCCCTTAAGTAATTATATATATATATATATATATATATATATATACATATATATATATGTGTGTTATACATATGGGGAAAGCAGTTTTGCATATGCCATTGCATATGGGGGGGTTGATGGCTATGTTAATGTTATGATAATTAAAAGGTTATATTTTATGGTCATAAAACAGCTGCTGTGGGGTTTGGGGGGTGGCACTGGTTGGGTGAATGTTCAAGGGAGTTGGTAAGTACTAGAGGGGTCGAGCAGAAGTTAACCAATACCTCCGTCATGTGCTGTCCACATTTTTTTTTTTGCGGCCCCATAGAAGTGAATGGGTCCGCATTTGAGCCGTAAAAAATGCAAACCGAAAATACGTTTGTGTGCATGAGGCCTAAGTGTGTATACATATGTACATAGCTCTCAGTCACTGATAGTTGACTGGGGCGGTCTTAAAGGGGTTGTCTCACTTCAGCAAATGGCATTTATCATGTAGAGAAAGATAATACTAAGACACTTAGTAATGTATTGTGATTGTCCATATTGCTTCCTTTGCTGGCTTGGCTCATTTTTCTATCACATTATACACTGCTCATTTCCATGGTTACAACCACCCTGTAATTCATCAGTGATGGTCGTGCTTGCACACTATAAGAAAAAATGCCAGCCTCTCTGGTGGCTGGGACCGTGGGAGCTCACGTAAGCTGGTGCTTTTTTCTATAGTGTACTGAGCGCAGCCATGCTGCTGGATTACAGGGTGGTCGTAACCATGGAAACTTTATCTGCATAATAAATGCTATTTGCTGAAGTGGCAAAACCCCTTTCAGTCCAATTTTCTAGTGTAAAAGGGGGGAAATCACTGAATGACTTTACACCACTATTATGCCGTATAACAAGGGATATTTTTTGCTATTATTCACAATGTTTCCTGCCTTTTACTTTTCAAAATGGAGAGAAACGTGATGTTTGGGGCAAAGCCTTCAGTTGACTGACAGATTAACTTTCATTTATAACAGAAATTGGTGCAAACTATAGCGCAGAACTATGCCTGATATTTCAATTGCTACCTTAAGGACAGCTAAAGATATCACAAATTTAATAAAGGGATTGTCTCACTTTAGCAAATGGCATTCATCCTCACATTATACATGTGTCGTTTCCATGGTGGGTATGACCACCCTGCAATCCATTCACAATGGTCGTGCTTGCACACTATAAAGAACCTCTCTGGTGACTGGAACCATGGAAGTGATCATAGTCCGGCTCTTTTTCATACACGACCATTGTGGCTGGATTAGTGGGATCCTGGACATTAGGGAAGGATCCACATGGGATTAAGGTCATCCCTAGGTGGTTCATGCTATTAGTTTTGGCAGGAATTTTTCCTGCCTTTTTTACTGTTGCCATCTCCAAGCAGATTGCCTGGGATGGCAACATGGTTTTGATTGGGTCACCACCATTTAGGCAATTCTGCTCTCTGGTGTGGCAACCTTATTTTATTGGCTGATATTTTAGCTAATGGTTAGCTTTGTTTATGCTGCCAAGGCTGTGATTGGCTAATCGGGTTGAACTGGAGCTGGGGTCCGTACCTCATCGGTGAAAGAAGAATCCTCGCTGCCCCGCCCACCCTTCCCGATGGACTGTCATTTTTATTTTAAACTGGGGTATGAGTTGTTTGATAATCTGCCATTTTTGAGCTTGAGCTTATGGCTGAGCTTGTGTTTTGTTGTATATGAGTTCAAAGAAATGTTTAAATTAAGTTGTTAATGTTAAATTATTAATTTGTAATGAGCTTGAGCTTATGGCTGAGCTCATGTATTGAGTTCAATGGAATTTTTTAATTGAGTTGTTAATGTTAAATTATTAATTAGTAAAAATATTTTCCAATCAAATTGGCTGGTTTCAGTGTTTTTATTGATATTATTAGGAATATGTTAAGTATGACCTTTCATCCCATGCAGGGTGGTCATGACCATAGTAACAAGCCATGTGTAATGCAATGAAAAAATGAATAAATCCAGCAAAGGAGACAACGTGGACAGATATACACTAGTAAGGGCCTTCTATGAACTACATCTACATGATAAATGCCACTTTCTGAAGTGAGACAACCCCTTAAGGGTTGTTTGCCTCTTAATACTTTTGCCACATTTTCTCTAATTAGGTATGGATTAAGACTGGTATATCATAGTCTCAAATGAGTGCTATGCATTAATACACCTATATATTGAAACTTACAAGTGTGCACTGGGAACATAAAACTTTCTACAGTCCAACATATATGTTTATCAGCTTCCCTTTGTATAATGCATCACAAAAACTATTTAATATGGCAAAATACTTAATAATAAGGGACAAGGGTCATCCAGTAAGGTCAGAATACTTTTTCACAGCACTGAATATTAAACTATTTTCCTTTAGTAACAAACATCAAGTTCTAGACTTGTACTGTATATGCTGTAGGGAAATGTTTAGACAGCAGCAGCCTTAATGACATGTTAATATATGTCACGTTTTCATGACCTTTGTACTTTTTTTTAGGGCCTTTAATGAACATCTGTCATAAATACCTCCGCTCCTAATCATGATTTTTTTTTTTTCTATGTAAAATGAACTTTTTAAAAGCAGCCAACTGCATCTGCAGAAGCAGCGGGGAGCCTGGTGTTAATTCTTGTTACACACAAAACATAAGTCTTCTGGTCAGAAGTGCCACTGGTGGTCTGTCTGTCCATAGATGAAAAATGAGAGACAAATGTGATGACATTGGGAATTGAAGACATCCTGTTTGTTGCTTGTAAAGGACAGAGGATAGTAGCTGAGGGATCTGACTTGACTATCCTCTTTCCTCTGCTGCCAGTTGTTTTATGCCTTTCATGGCATAGTTAGCTTTGTTCTTGCACTGTATTTTGTTACTGTGACTTTGCCCCAATGACAGGCAAATTTATCATAGAGGACAGTTTAGAATGTGTTAATTTTATGTTTTTTCACATGATATAAAGAAGATGGTAGTAAGGTTTATGAAAGTTGGGAACAACTAATCCCATGAATAGTTATTCCACAGGGACCTTCTGCCATCTGTCCCTGCTGGTGGCCTCTATGACAACATGGCATCTCTACAGAGCTGCAAGATGGACTGCCAGGTAAATAATTACGTAGGCTTTCCGAGTGCTTTTTAAAAGCAATATCCAGAAAAAATCTCTATAAAAAGTGTAATGTTGTATAATTTGGTTGCCAATACATTTACAGTATTATTCACCTTCCAGTTTCTTTTGCAAACAGCAGATTTCTAGACTTCATTCCTCACAACAGTAGACTTGATTGACAATGAGCGACCCAGAATCCTGCTGGAGTCAGTTGACACTCAGGGGAATCCTTTTATCTCATATCTCTGGTTCCTTTGCAGCCTTCTCTGCAGCGTTAGAATATCCAGGGTCACTCATGCAGTCATTAATACATGCGATTTTTGTAGAGATCATCAGGGAAGTTTCATCAAAGAGGCTGTTCTAGGAAATGTTCTTAGAAGTGCTATGAAAAACTGTATCTTGGTACTGCCCATAAAAAACAGGACTGCAGTTATTACTTTGTCTTTCATATACATTTCTCTAGACGGCTGGACATATGCTGCAATAAAAAAAAAATACAAAAAAAATCTTATCCTAAAAATGTACAGTTGTAAAGCTAGGAGTGTAAGCAAAGTAAAATCCATTTTGCTATACAAACTATATAGGGTTATATCAAAATCCAGTACAAAGTGTATATAAACACCCCACTTAATACTTCTTGTATGTGTTCTGAAATATTACCTGAAGAGAGATAAGCAAATGAGAGTAAAGGTCCACATACACATTCAATAGCCTTTGAGTGATCGTGGGGCCGAGCGTGTATGTGTATTCTGTGGGGAGAGTGGAGAAAGCTGCTGCCAGACACTTCTGGTGGTGGCTTTTCTCCCAAGAGAACAAAAAGATAAGGCAAAAATATTAATTTACTCTGATCCCTCTTTGCTTTAAGATAATCTCTCTGGGGAAAGTTGGGAGCTCCCCATACACATTGAAGTGTCTTCCGAGCATGCCATTCTTGACTAGTTTGGCCAACAATACACTAATGTTTATAGGGGTCTTGACACTGAGCAAACTTTACAACTTTGACATGGACTTCATTGTAAGGTCCAGGTATGTAGTGTGGCAGTGGAGCTGCCAGAGGGCCATACGAGGGCCATTAAAATGGTGTATCTCACCCAGAGGAGCCTTGGTGAGGACAGAAAAGGGCTGGGGAAATAGGTTTTTCCCGCTGTCTGCAGCAGCTAGGCTGGTAATTTAGATAAATAGCAGCCAGCTGAGGAGCTCAGGTAACGGTGGTCTGAGCTCCTCAATCAGGGCTCCCTGTTTCGGGAAGGAGGAGGCTGTGCCAAGGCCTGTGGGAGCCAGGACCCTCTAACCCTGTGTGGGATAAACACTGTGTTGTGTTTTGGGGAGCTGGGTGGTGGACCCAGATCCCGATAGAGAGGGAGAAATACTGTGCAGTCAGTGGCCAGACGGCCGAGGATTTATGTTTATGATTTGTTTGGAATGCTGTAAAAGTGACAATAAAGCTGGTCGTGGCCAGTTTGCACCCAAAACTGCAATGTTGGAGTGGCTTCTTGAGGTGTGACAGCCGTCTAAATGGAGAAGACGGCGATCCTGGAGAGCTAAGTGATCCCGAGTTGTTACAGTAGCTATAGCCTCAGATGGTCATAACTAGAGATGAACCAAGTTTAAAAAAAATAATAATTGGATTCAGCGGCTTCACTGAAGCTCCCCAAGAAATTTGATTCATTATGTATTAATTTGTCACATATCGATATAAATCAGGTATACTCATGCCACTCTGCCTTAAAGGAGTTGCCCCACAAAAACTACAGTGATGCAATAAATATTTAGTATAGCCACTGAGCTATTCAATACAAATTTGCTGTATAGCGCCACCTACTGTTTGCTTTTTTCCTCTTTCTTTGACCTGCTCACCAAGATGGCCGCACATGTTCAGTTTAATCCTTTAACTGCCTCCTGATTTGTGATAGGGAGAGCTGAGACACGCCCCCTTAGCTGCAGCAGAAAAGACACTCCCCTTCAGCTATCAGCTTGATATAAATCTAGTATAGCAATGAATGGGGAGATATTTGGATCCATGTGAGGTACAGGGCTGGTCTGTTTGAAACAGATTGTTGTGTTTTCCTTCATTTCCACATTCTTGCAATATGCTGCAAAGTATTTGTGGTCCCATTCGATAAAAGTAAGGTTAAACTAACATAAAACAAACATTAGAATTGAGAAGGGAGAGTAAGGTGGATGTAACAGAGGAGAAAAATGGGGTGAAACAACCGTAGCCTGAAATTTTTAAGATAGAGCCCATCTAGTTTCAGACCTTAGATAGTAAGTGCTGGAGGTAGTGAATTATAGGGGCGAGGAGGAGGAGAATTGCTGTTGCAGGGAGAGACTTTTTGCATAGTGAGGCTTGTTTCTTTGATACCAAGCGGACTTAATTAAATATGCAGTTTTAGTGCTTTTTTATGATGTATATTTATTTAACCACATTATGGATGTTGGGATAATTTATGACTATGAATTATTTGATATATTATATTTTCTGAATATTAATTACAATGTACAATGTGCTATAAATTCCCCATCTTCTTTTTTCCCACATTCATGAGCAAAAGGGCATGTCATTTCAAAACGTTGCGTGGAGGGGAGGAGGTCAGAGTGATCTTCGTCTCAGGGTCCCTCATGCTAAATGCTTCTAAATGACTATGGATTTCATGAATTAATAAAGACTTTAAAGGTTATACACCCATGGTTTGTAAGTATGGAATATTTTGCTCACTTGAGTATATGCGCAACATTAGGAGGTTTCTTGGATTTACAAGACTGCACTTTTGAAAGACCTGTCATGTGACACCATAGTATTAATGGTATGGGCCACAATATTGGCATAAAAGCCAGCCAAAAGGTGGCGTGAGAAATACAAAAATGTCTGACATGTCTAGGCAGAGGTGTCAAATCTATCGCACTATGGATCACTGGGAAAAAATCTGCTCCATCTGCTGCATGCCTGGTCTAGTTTCAAGCCATCTAATGTTATTTTTAAATCTCTATGCTTTTTTTTTCTTTTGCTTCTTTACCACTAGCTCCCATATTCACTGGAAAATGAAGAAGTGACATGAAAACTCTTGCCTATAAATAGGACTTATTTTTCCTGTAAGTCTTTGGAATGTATGACAATGTCAGACAGACGTCTTGTGGAGTTCTCTATAGACTGTGATGATCTTTCTTGCTGATTAGCGTATCTTGAGTCAGTCAAGATACAAAACAGGTGTACCGTTGATTGCTTCCCAGACAAAGTTTGGGTTCTTGTCTTTTCTATATAAAAAAAAAGACCTCCAACTGTTGTATTATGATCTTGCCTTTATTCAGAAACTCTATTGATCAGTAGAAGTGTTCCCAACACAATGAAATGCTCTTTTTATATTAAATTCTTGCATTAACAGCAAAGGAAATATAGTGTTAGGTAAAAATGCTGATTTGTCCATTGCAGTTATCTATCTCTAGCCTTGCTTGTGAATTTTACCATAGGAAATAATACATGGAAACTATATATCTGTCACCACAGTGCTCCGTGCCCACTGCCGTCTTGCTATCCTGGGTGGGCACCCCAGAACTCACCTATCTCGGTGACTGGTCCCCGCTAGCTCTCCTCTGCTTTCTTGTAGCAGGAACAGATGCCATAATATGTGTGCCCCATGCCTGACTCTGCAGGCAGTGCCAGGCTGTTAGGCCTCTTCCTGGTTCCCTTTGGCCTTTAAAGGACCAGTATCCAAATCTCTGCCAGCCAATGGGAAAGGTGCCTGAGCTTTAGGTTCCCAGCTTTCTAGTGCCCAGTGAAAGTGTGCATTTCTGTTAGTATGCCCATGTACGGAACTCTGCCCTCTTATCAACTCTGAATCTCCCACTGCTTGCTCTGATTTATCTGCTGCCTGCATCGACCTTGGATTGTTTTACGGATGTGTATGAACGCTATCTGCTCTGACCTCTGAGCCTGTTTCTGACTATGAGTATTGCCTGATCCCTTGGTGCTTCACAGAGGTGTCTCTGATTCCCATGGGCTCATTTTAGCCACCAATTACATCTGGACTATTCCACAAAGTAGTGGCATGGTTATTCCCCTGCAGTGAAAGCCAGACCTCTGTAGAGGGGTTAAAGTGTGAAAACCAGAAGACTGAGCTCTAAGGAATAGTCCAAAGCCAATCTGGTTGGTTGGGACAATGTTTTAAGCAGTGTGCTGCTACTTATAGTTCTACGCATTATGGGGGAGATTTATTTAACTGGTGTAAAGTAAAACTGGCTTAGTTTCCCATAGCAACCAATCAGATTCCACCTTTCATTTTTCACAGCTCCTTTGGAAAATGAAAGGTGGAATCTGATTGGTTGCTATGGGCAACTAATCCAGTTCTACATTACACTAGTTTGATAAATGACCTCATATGTTGCAGCCAAGGTGCCTTTATTTATATACATTATGGAGGTGCTGGTTTAATCTTCTTTTGTAATATATATATATATATATATATATATAATACAAGAATTTAAATAAGTCTTCACAAAGGATGTTTCTCATTCAGTTTCGATCTTCGTCTATCACTTCTGCTGATTTTAGTTGCTATGCAACCGTCCAACAGTAACTGCTACAGTTATTGCGCCACATCGGTTTGTTTCTTCTGTCAATTATAGCCTGTGAGTCAATTCAGAGAGAAAATTGAACAGTTTGGCGGCTGATTTTTTTCTTCTAATTGGTGAAAGAAAGAAAGCAGTTACCGTGCTAGCTGTGACAATTGCTCCTCGGAATCTGCTTAGTGGCTGAAGTCAGCGTGCGTGCTCATTGCCGGACAGGAGCTTTCATGTGGCTTCTGGGATCATCATGTGCAAGTCTCTCTCTTAAAGCAGTCAATTTGCTGTGCAAGAATCATATCAGACAACAATATTTTCCACCTTTTTTGTATTTTTCTTTTTTCCTTTTTAAAAGTTGAAAACATGTTACAAACATCAGAACAACAGATAAGAAAAGATGCCATCTATACTGTCTCCAATTATCCTGAATGACCCATTATTGTGGCCGTATGAATGCAGCTAAACCAAACATAAAAGTATCATTCTTTAATACAGAAATTGCATAAGATACTAAAAATGCATAAAATGATGTAGAATAAGAGCACTGATCTCCTTCTACAAAATTCCCACAGGCTGCCTGCCTTCTTCAAATCTCAAAAATGTAAACTCAAGTACAGTCAAACTTTTAAATGTCCCTTTTAGGCAATCTAAAGTTTATGATTCATGCCTTGAGTATAAAAAGCCGATAAGAATGTGATATATGACAGCAATGTAATAAATCTGTACTATTTTTTTTAATAGATTTACTCATGGATTAAATGAGACCATGTACACAGTAGCTTGTAGCCTGTGTAACTCATTTAGTATGGAGCTGTACAACTATTGTGCTCTACCATACAGACTCTGTTGGACTCCATGTGTCAGGACCCCAATGTTATTACTTTTGTCTGCCAGTGACAAGGTGACCTATTGTTAAAGGGGATATTAATTATAGATATTTATGCAAATCTCAATAATTAATATTCATAAATAGGAGGAGCCGTCTAGTGATGACTCCGCCTATTTATGCCTTCATCATAATATATAAATAGGTTAACTATGTTAACTACCTCTGTTACCTATACACTACACTGAACTACACTACGTGCGACTTACTATCACTATACTAGGGCGGCGACTAGTAAAAACAACATACACTGCATTGTGAACAATAAGGAATATTTATTACACAATGCAATTATACCAGTCTAGCAATACGCTATATCTATATATATTCATAGATCAATGGATATGAATATATATACATATAGACGTACACACCGCAGTACAGAAACAGTACTACAATAAACACAATACAAGCCTAACTACACTACACAGCACAATCCCAAATTCCACCCCACATACTATCTATACATTGCAATAATATATTCATACACACAAATATCAGTAACCCACCCGCCTGACTAATCACTGTCCCTACGGGGTACAACGGGATAAACACAATGGTGGCTCTGCAGGGGTTAATACCTGCAGGCCAAGGAATACAGTTGCAGAGCAGCTGCATGCTCAATAGAGCAGCAGAGCATGGGTTAACCAGGGGATGCAGGAAGGGGGCGATTCAGGGGTTGATCAGGGGTCTCAGGGCAGATTAGGGGAACAGGGTACTGAAGGGGTTAACAGGGGGCTGGGGAGCAGAGTTGCAGAGCAGGGGGACAGAGCATTGAAGGGGTTAATGCAGATGCTCTGCAGGGCCAGGACAGGGTTGAAGGGGTTAATGCAGAGGTTACAGGACAGGGTTACTCAGCAGTGAAGGGGTGACAGGACAGGGTTACTCAGCAGTGAAGGGGTGACAGGGCACTAAAGGGGTTAATGGGGCAGTGCTACTTAGCCATCCAGCAGGACTCAGCACACTGCTCGATTCCCTCTTCTTCCTGTCTTCACTGGAGCAGATCGATTGCTCGGTTCTCCCCTCCTCTGGCCTGGTGGAGCTAATGCAGAGCAGCTAGTGAGTACTGCCTGCGTTCTTCTGTGTTCTTTCAATGCCGGAAGCTCTCTCCTTCAGCAAGGGATGTCGGGGGTCCTGTGTCCTAGCGCAGCGCACCCCGGGTGTCTGCTTGCGCTCTCTTCTATATCGGGGGGGGGGGAGGCTGGATTCCATACTTCAGCGCCGGATGCGCTCACCTTCAGGGGGGGTCCCGATCTGTCCGAGCGCAGTGCTGCTGGGTATTTAAACCCTGCAGCACTCGCGCCCGTTTTACCGCCCTGCGCCAGCCCGCGCTCCCAGGCAGGGGGATCCTTTGATCCTCCCGCCTGTGGAGATATCGCACATCTCTGGTGCTGTAATTACAGCGCCGGAGGTGAGCGGCACACAGGGGCATGGGAACTCTGTTAGGCATCCAGTTGTCGGTCTCTCCCCACCCAGCAGGCACATTCCAGAGGGGGGGTATCCATGGGAGCTTCTGGGGACAGTTAACTGTATATATATCCACTTATAGATGCTAGGGGCACATCTATAAGTATATATATACATACATATATATATATATATATATATAAAACACAGGGGGTCTCAATGGGCAGCAATAAGCCCACCCATACATATATTATATACATAGAGATGTATGCTGACAAAGGGGCATACATACATCTCTATGTATACACCTACTACCTGGACGGGCCCATGCAAAAGGGCCAATATATATATGCATATATGTAAGGGCATATATACATATATATTTAAATCCAACACTCCCCTCAACAATCCCCCTGTTGTCGAAATACGACAATAAACTTTGGGGAAGTGTTGGGATATATTTGCCCCCTCAACCCCCCTCTTGGTAACATTTCAGGAAGGACTGAAGTAATATGACCCTTAGGTACCTAGTCATCACCCATCGCGCACTAACACCTCCGACCTGCCCTTCAACGTAACCAGGCATCTCCATCCACAGAATACACCGTCTTCTTCTCTGGAACTCTCTTGGTCTGTGGTCTGTCAGTGTCAATCTTCAGGTATCAGCCTCTCCCAATGACTCTGGAATGGCTTCACCCTCACAGTCTATAGGTCGATCCACGTAGCAACAGTGGACTGTCCTCCTTTCGTTCCCGCTGTCAGTGTCGATCTTTAGGTACCTGCCGCCGTCTCCATCTTAGTCTTTCTTTAGTCAGACTCTGGGATAGCTCCACCCTCACGATCTCCAGGTAGTACGGTCAACCGTGGAATGGCTTCCTGTTAGTAACGGCACGACTTTTCTTCCGACACTGCTTCTTCCATCTTGATTGACTTGATTGAAGAATCAGTTGTTGGGGAGGTTCTCCCATGGACGGATACGTAGGTCTTTACAAGGCAGGTCAGAATTTCTGGTAAGAAGTGATGTCATGGTACCTAAATTCTAACTGCGGGAAAGAACACCGCACTAACTGACATTCAGTCCAACCCTTACAAACGTTACCGTTCTTGGGGTTAAATTGGCAAATGAACTTTGTAAAGGAGGGGGCCTGTCCCTAGGGAATCTACTCTTCCCCATTCACACAAAAACAGGTCACATCCCTCCCAACACCACCAAATTCCATTAAATGTGTGTACCCATAGAGACTCATGCACCCTGGCCTATCTTTCTACACCTCCAAAGACACAGGTAGGTCACAGACCCCTGTGTCAATGGGAAACGACTATAGGATGCAAATGTATACAGCCAAATTCTGGGTATAGGCTGTCACACATTTGTACCTAGAGTGTCTATGGGTACACAATCGACCAACAAACACAATCAATAAATGTACAATACAATGTGCTATGGGGTTACAGGGTAGTACAAGTTATACGTCCCGAACCCTCATAGGAAACAAAGTGTGTCCATACAATATTTGGCTACAGGAACAATGTTTGAGTTATGTCCTGAGCCTCCTCCTCCTTTGGTTAGCTCGGTAAAGTTCTGTCTGGTTCTGGTGTATTTGGTCAATAAGTCCCTTGACCCTCCGATATGTAGATGACGATGACCAGAACCAGAAGAAGTTTCACTGGGTGAAACAAGGGAAAATAAGCTCTTCCACCCGAACGTCTCAAAGTCCTCCTCCAGAGCCTGAATGCTCCCGCTGGATTGTGGCACAGTCTTCCATCTCTAGAACACCTCTAGACAGAGGTCGCTTGATTGCCAAAATCCAGTGGGATCCTCTGGAGCCTCACAAGAGTGTCAGGGGGAATAGCTGGTCTCTTCTGTGGCATCTCCTGGGTTTTTCTTCCGCTTCATATTGAACACACCTATGGCAGAAGAAAATACCAGGCGCTCCTGGGAGATTTCTCCCCTCACGGTGCAATTAGATGTCAAAAATCCCAGCACCAATACCTTTGACCCATGGGTAGAGAAAGGCATTGGGCTGCCCTTTATCTCACAGGACTCCTCGTTATCCTAACACTGGTGTCTGAACACCCTACCTTCAGAGGATCGCGTCCTCTGCTACACATCCCTCTGCAACAACAGATAAGGATGGCCACCCTACTAGGTTAGGATAACTGGAGTTCTGTGGACAAAGCACCATCTTGCTATTGATGGCACCGTATCCCCGTCCACTCATGTGTATCTAGGCTGATTTCCCCCTGTGATCCCATCTTGTGGAGGCCCGCAGAACCAATGGCATAGGCATGCCCCGGCTCCCCAGGACCCCACAACACAAGAACACAGTCCACACTCTGCTGCCAAACACTCTGCGTCCAATCCCTATCAGAGCTGTGCTACCTGACCGGACTAGAATTTAAGTGCGCAGCACAACATTACACAAATGTTGTCTGTCCGCCCCAGTCCCCAGCGCAACACAGCCCTACCGAAAACCTTGAGCACAACAGTGTTATCTGTATCGATCTGAGACCCTGGCTGCCCAGAATAAAATCACATCATCCTTTGTGCAGGATTTCCCGTGTGAAATTATCTGCTCGCGAACCTTTACGTTCTCGATCCACAGTATAACACTGTTCCACTCTAAGGGGACACAGAATGAAACACAAACAGCAGACGGGACTTACAACAAACTACATAAATCAGCATGGTAGAACACATCCGTAGACAAGGACTACCACCATCAACAGCAAGAAAAACTTACAAACAGATAACAAAAACACACAACATGGACATACACTGGGAACAAACGGTGTAACAAATAGTACAGGGGTGTCAAATGTTGCCTAGCCTAGCTTGGCCATTCTGACCCCTCAACAGCTGGTGATGCTGCCAAGATGTAACTCCTTTATGGCCAGGCTGACTAGACCCCACTGCACAATTTGTTACCTGGCTGATACTGTTGGACACATTGCAATTTCTTGCACAAGGGCAATTCCTTGCAATGTGTCCTTTGTTCCCACACCTGAAACACGTGACTTGGTTTCCTGTCCTGTGTGTTATGTTCCTATCTGTTTTGCAGTGTCTCGATATGTGACCTAGGCCACCACATGCAAAACATCTGATGTTTGCGCTGCATGGCCCAGGTCCATCTACACTGCAGCCGTGCTCCCTTCTCCTGAATTGTTCCATCCTCAGGGACGCACTCTTCACAACAGTTCTTTTTCCCAAAGTCAGGGAAAAATCTCTGTTAGTCTGGACCGGCTTAGTCTGATGATTTGACCGGTCACAGACTACTCTCCCCCCTTTTTGCCCTGCACAGGGCAAACTTTTGGGAGATTTCGACCCTGACTTTACAGAAAAAGAAAGGGCCGGCACCAAATTGGTGATAACGTGTTGCATGCCAGACATTAGCTGGGACCTTACAGCAACCTCAGCCTTCAATTTGGCTACCGTCACGTCAGTAGAGGCAGCTCGCTCCTTGAAGGCCTTGACCTCAGTATAAGACTGAGTCAACTTAGCCTCAATTTCCTCCTTCTGCCTCTGCAGCTCTACTAACTGTGACTCTATCCTAGCCACCTGCGCATCTCGGTCAACAGTAGACTGCACATTCTCTGCCAGCTGTGCCCGCAATGCCGAAACCTGGTCCGAACTACTGGCACAGCATTGGCAGTGAATGTTCGGAGGAATTGTCTCCGTTGACCGAGACACCAGCGCAACTTCCTTTGGCTTGCAGATGCTAACCTCAAATGTTTGCACAAGTTTGGCTAGCATCCGAAGCCGTTTGGTGGCTTTGTTCAACACCGTCCGTTTGTTAACACAAAGCTTGTCGTAACTACAAGCCTGTGTTAACAAATCGGACCACAGCATTTCTGCTGACTTGTGAGTGGTGGGGAGGATGGGGTTAAATGTGCTGTGTTTAGCTAGCTGGTGTAGTGTGGAGAAGTCCATACTCACGTTTTGATGAGAGGTCATCTTCCTTGGTGCTGTCCTTTGTTGTCCCTTGTGTGCTGCGTGGAGGAGGTCCTGTAGTATCAGGAACGTCTTCTCCCGCTCAGCCGGACTTCTCTGTTCAGCTCCAACGGCGATGGTCCTCTCTTCAGTCACGTATGCGACGACTTCTCTCCAGTGTTCAGTGGGCGTGCAAGGCAATCAGAAAATCGTTAATACACAAATCAGAAAGATTTAAATTCTCTGCTGTAGAGATTGCTCTGTGTTTGGTTCTGATTGAACAAAACTGCTATACCTGTACGAACTATCAGGCAATGGACGCTCAGAATCCACTGAACGCGTCCCTCCCGCCTGACTAGTCACAGCGTAAACGATTTTTGTCACCAAAAACAAACACAGAAAACAAATTCCTAGCAGTGGGCCTGGCTCGCCAATGTTAAAGGGGATATTAATTATAGATATTTATGCAAATCTCAATAATTAATATTCATAAATAGGAGGAGCCGTCTAGTGATGACTCCGCCTATTTATGCCTTCATCATAATATATAAATAGGTTAACTATGTTAACTACCTCTGTTACCTATACACTACACTGAACTACACTACGTGCGACTTACTATCACTATACTAGGGCGGCGACTAGTAAAAACAACATACACTGCATTGTGAACAATAAGGAATATTTATTACACAATGCAATTATACCAGTCTAGCAATACGCTATATCTATATATATTCATAGATCAATGGATATGAATATATATACATATAGACGTACACACCGCAGTACAGAAACAGTACTACAATAAACACAATACAAGCCTAACTACACTACACAGCACAATCCCAAATTCCACCCCACATACTATCTATACATTGCAATAATACTATTCATACACACAAATATCAGTAACCCACCCGCCTGACTAATCACTGTCCCTACGGGGTACAACGGGATAAACACAATGGTGGCTCTGCAGGGGTTAATACCTGCAGGCCAAGGAATACAGTTGCAGAGCAGCTGCATGCTCAATAGAGCAGCAGAGCATGGGTTAACCAGGGGATGCAGGAAGGGGGCGATTCAGGGGTTGATCAGGGGTCTCAGGGCAGATTAGGGGAACAGGGTACTGAAGGGGTTAACAGGGGGCTGGGGAGCAGAGTTGCAGAGCAGGGGGACAGAGCATTGAAGGGGTTAATGCAGATGCTCTGCAGGGCCAGGACAGGGTTGAAGGGGTTAATGCAGAGGTTACTGCTCTGCAGGGACAGGACAGGGTTACTCAGCAGTGAAGGGGTGACAGGACAGGGTTACTCAGCAGTGAAGGGGTGACAGGGCACTAAAGGGGTTAATGGGGCAGTGCTACTTAGCCATCCAGCAGGACTCAGCACACTGATCGATTCCCTCTTCTTCCTGTCTTCACTGGAGCAGATCGATTGCTCGGTTCTCCCCTCCTCTGGCCTGGTGGAGCTAATGCAGAGCAGCTAGTGAGTACTGCCTGCGTTCTTCTGTGTTCTTTCAATGCCGGAAGCTCTCTCCTTCAGCAAGGGATGTCGGGGGTCCTGTGTCCTAGCGCAGCGCACCCCGGGTGTCTGCTTGCGCTCTCTTCTATATCGGGGGGGGGAGGCTGGATTCCATACTTCAGCGCCGGATGCGCTCACCTTCAGGGGGGGTCCCGATCTGTCCGAGCGCAGTGCTGCTGGGTATTTAAACCCTGCAGCACTCGCGCCCGTTTTACCGCCCTGCGCCAGCCCGCGCTCCCAGGCAGGGGGATCCTTTGATCCTCCCGCCTGTGGAGATATCGCACATCTCTGGTGCTGTAATTACAGCGCCGGAGGTGAGCGGCACACAGGGGCATGGGAACTCTGTTAGGCATCCAGTTGTCGGTCTCTCCCCACCCAGCAGGCACATTCCAGAGGGGGGGTATCCATGGGAGCTTCTGGGGACAGTTAACTGTATATATATCCACTTATAGATGCTAGGGGCACATCTATAAGTATATATACATACATATATATATATATATATATATATAAAACACAGGGGGTCTCAATGGGCAGCAATAAGCCCACCCATACATATATTATATACATAGAGATGTATGCTGACAAAGGGGCATACATACATCTCTATGTATACACCTACTACCTGGACGGGCCCATGCAAAAGGGCCAATATATATATGCATATATGTAAGGGCATATATACATATATATTTAAATCCAACACTCCCCTCAACACCTATTCAGATGGGAAATTGTACTCGAGTCTTTTGGGCTTAGGCCTACAAAATGAACCCAGGCCATATAGGATCTAGCTAACTTCTGAAAAACTTGGTTAGGTTGGTAGCAGTGCATGACCAATATGGAGGGATCCACTCCTTCAAATGTACAATGCAGGAAAAACAAAAACGGAACAGGACTTCCAAACAAGTAAATTTGCAGCTGTATTTGGCAATGACTGAAATGGAAATGCAAATAAACATGACATACAAACTCTGTATAGACTGTATGTATTGTGGAAGTCAGAAAGAAGAGTATAAAATGGGCTCAGGAGCTCAGCATGCTCCATACCTCGAGTGCTGGCTGTGTTATACAGCTGACACCCTGGGTCTTTAGCCATTCAGATACAGTGATCTACAGGGACTATCTCTGCCTCCTCTTAAACATTGAAGGTCTCCAGCCTTGCAGCATCTAAAATCTTACAATACTTCATAATTTATTCCAGCTGTTGTATGCTGTAAAAATGCACAATGCCAAAATTGCTGTTTTGGTATCAAGAAATAAAATATTATCAAAATTATCAAATATTATCAAAAATATCAAATATTATCAAAATGTTGTATGCACCCTAAACTCATAACAGTGGTAAAACAATAGCTCTCACTGCAGAAAAAAGTCCTGATATTTTTGTAGTAAAACATAAAAATAAAAAATAAAAACATTTTTCATTTTCATATCAGAATGTACACTGTAAAAACAAACAAACAAAATATAAAAAAGGCAGCAGGTTGTGTTATCTCCCATATCATCCGACAAAAATGTATTATATTTTTTCAATTCATTATATCAGGGATGCTCAACCTGCGGCCCTGTAGCTCTTGTAAAACTACAACTCCAATGATGCCCTTCTGTAGGCTGCTAGCTGTAGACTGTCAGGGAATGATGGGAGTTGTAATTTTGCAACAGCTGGTGGGCTGCAGGTTGAGCATGCCTACATTATATGATACAATAAAGGGAGTCACCAGGAAATTCACTTTTAAACTAGGCACAATGCCTTGTAGGGCTGGCTCAGTAAATGTACAGTCATGGCCAAAAGTTTTGAGAATTACATAAATATTGGAAATTGGAAAAGTAGCAATTTGCATATACTCCAGAATGTTATGAAGAGTGATCAGATTAATTGCATAGTCCTTCTTTGCCATGAAAATTAACTTAATTCCCAAAAAAACTTTCCACTGCATTTCATTGCTGTCATTAAAGGACCTGCTGAGATCATTTCAGTAATCGTCTTGTTAACTCAGGTGAGAATGTTGACAAGCACAAGGTTGGAGATCATTATGTTAGGCTGATTGGGTTAAAATGGCAGACTTGACCTGTTAAAAGGAGGGTGATGCTTGAAATCATTGTTCTTTCATTGTTAACCATGGTGACCTGCAAAGAAACGCGTGCAGCCATCATTGCGTTGCATAAAAATGGCTTTACAGGCAAGGATATTGTGGCTACTTAGATTGCACGTCAATCAACAATTTATAGGATCATCAACAACTTCAGGGAAAGAGGTTCAATTCTTGTTAAGAAGGCTTCAGGGTGTCCAAGAAAGTCCAGCAAGCGCCAGGATCGTCTCCTAAAGAGGATTCAGCTGCAGGATCCGAGTGCCACCAGTGCAGAGCTTGCTCAGGAATGGCAGCAGGCAGGTGTGAGCGCATCTGCACGCACAGTGAGGCGAAGACTTTTGGAAGATGGCCTGGTGCAAAGATGCCACTTCTCTCCAAAAAAAACATCAGGGACAGATTGATCTTCTGCAGAAAATATGGTGAATGGCCTGCTGAGGACTGGGGCAAAGTCATATACTCCGATCAAGCCTCTTTCCGATTGTTTGGGGCATCAGGAAAAAGGCTTGTCATGCCAACAGTAAAGCATCATGAGACCATTCATGTGTGGGGTTGCTTCTCATCCAAGGGAGTGGGCTCACTCACAATTTTGCCCAAAAACACAGCCATAAATAAAGAATGGTACCAAAACACCCTCCAACAGCAACTTCTTCCAACAATCCAACAACAGTTTGGTGAAGAACAATGCATTTTCCAGCACGATGGAGCACCGTGCCATAAGGCAAAAGTGATAACTAAATGGCTCGGGGACCAAAACGTTGACATTTTGGGTCCATGGCCTGGAAACTCCCCAGATCTTAATCCCATTGAGAAATTGTGGTCAATCCTCAAGAGGCGGGTGGACAAACAAAAACCCACTAATTCTGACAAACTCCAAGAAGTGATTATGAAAGAATGGGTTGCTATCAGTCAGGAATTGGCCCAGAAGTTGATTAAGAGCATGCCCAGTAGAATTGCAGAGGTCCTGAAAAAGAAGGGCCAACACTGCAAATACTGACTCTTTGCATAAATGTCATGTAATTGTCGATAAAGGCTTTGAAACGTATGAAGTGCGTGTAATTATATTTCAATACATCACAGAAACAACTGAAACAAAGATCTAAAAACAGTTTAGCAGCAAACTTTGTGAAAACTATTTGTGTCATTCTCAAAACCTTTGGCCACGACTGTAATATCTTTCACTTTGTAATTCTGTTCTCTCATTCTGAAGATTGTTTTTAATCCATATGCAAATGAGCCAAGGGTGGGCCCAAACGACTCTGTACATTATTGGTCCTTCTGCTTTCTCCACCTGTTTCACTCTCTCTTGATTGACAGATCAGTGGAAATGACTATGCAGGATCCTGGCCTATCTTTTATGAAGGAGGGTCTGCTAGAGGAAGTAGCCAGAGCAAGGGTGCACAGAGTGGTTTGAACCCTCCCTTGGTGCACATAACTTGTTTGCATATACACTCTCCAGAATGAAGCCACAGATTGTTGTTTGACAGATTCTAAAAACATTAGAGTGAACAAGCCTTGCAAGTCCTTGTACCTGGTTTAAACATGAATTTATTGATGACAGATCCCTTTAAATGGTGACACTAGAAAAATTCAACTTGTCCCCCCCCAAAAAACAAGACTTCATGAAGCCATATTGACAGAAGTATAAAAACTTTAAAAAAAATGACAAGTGGCAGTATCAGGAAGGGGTTAGGGGAGTCTGTCAAAAGGAGCAGTTCTGATAAACCACAGGCAGTGGCTAATAGGCTTAGATCCCCTGAAACAGACACTGTCTTTGCCTTGTAAATCAATTGCTTAATTATGTCAAAATAACACTTTGAATGATTATGCAAATTAGGAGTTCATTCACTCAACCCCTCCCTCTAAACATTGATTGACAGGGCGTTAGGTCACCTTCTCCGGTTCTGACCATGCAATTACACATCAGCACATGCGCTGAGACTTATTTATGTCCTGGCAGAGACTCCAGGCTCTACTGCGCATGTGCTGATGTGTAATTGCAAGGCAATTGTGCAAGAGGACAAGGCCAAGCAAGATGATGTATGTAATGCCTGGTCCTGTCGATCGGCATTCAGAGGAAGGGGCTGTGTGGCTGATGAAGGTCATCTTGATCTTCGGTGCACTGAACTACTATTTTGCATGATCATTAAATTGTGGCACAACTGAGGCATTGAATTACAAAACAAAGGCAGCGTTTGCTTCAGGCAGGCTACACATATTTGTCACTGCCCTTGGTTTATTGAGTTGAGTGACGACAAGTTCACTTTAAGTGAGAAGACATATGCATATATTGCATATATGGATTATTTTGAATTGGCTGTTGTCATTATACGGACCATAAAATGCAAGCTTTTTTTTTACATCTAGGTAACACAAATTTCTGACAAATCAGAGCAATTTCAATATTTGGAAATCAATTCACAGATACTGTATCTATAAGAATAGAACAAATTCTTGTCTTCCTCATCTTTTTTTATCTTGTTTATATAACATTTCCATTCCTTGTCATGGAGTTGTTTTTTAGATTTCTTTCTGATGTTGATTGAGTAGAAATCAATCAGAAATCCTTGCATGTAAAGTCAACCTTATGTTGTATGGATGATCCTTAGAGAAATAAAAAATCCTCCCTTCAATGGAATCAATTATTTCCCCTATTCTACCTAGTGATTATCCCTATAATTGAGTTTTGGAGGGAATGCCAGAGACTTTTGTGACAGTTTATTTCTGGGAGAATCAATACGAATAGAAAGTTAAAAATGTCTTTGCTCTGGTTCTCTCACAAGCAGAATTTAGGTGTGAATCAGCCAGTTCCCATAAACTTTGAAGGGGTTTTCACACTATAGATCAGGGATCAGCAACCTTCGGCACTCCAGCTGCTGTGAAACTACCATATTTTCTGCCCCATAAGACTCATTCCCCCTCCCCCCCAAAATTAGGAGAATGAAACGCTCATTAGTACCGGAGGACCAGGAAGTGGTGAAGGCTCTGTACTCACCACTTCCCGGTTCTCGGCTGTTGGCTGTGCAGTGGCTGTGCACAGCGTGAGGGCTCTCTGTGGCCTGTGTCTCTGTGTGCGTCAGATCACAGCACAAGCGATGGAGGAGGAGGAGAGAGACCACTGGAGCAGAGGAGTAGCAGCATCCGGAGCAGGAGTTTTTTGTTTTTGTTTTATTAAACATTATGCAATATAGGCTGCTGGGGGCTGATCTGAGGCAATTGGTGCTGCTAGGGCCTAATATGAAAGGCAAATGGGGGCTGATATGCGGGCTGATGAAAAGGTATGGGGCTCTTATCTCAGGTCTGATTGGGGGTCATTCACATTGACTGAGCTGAGGTCTGATTTGGGGTCTGATATGAGGTCTTGTGGGGCTCTTATTAACATTGGGGGTCTGATTGGGGCTGTTAGCTAAGGTCTGATTAACATTGGAGGTCTGTTTGGGGCTGTTAGCTGAGGTCTGATTAACATTGGGGATCTGATTGGTCTAATGAAACATAATTTTTTTTTTCTTATTGTCCTCTAGGGTTGACAGAAAACCCAGACCCGAAACAAAAATCACTTGACTAGTAAATAATAAATAGGGTAAGTATAGAATTTAAGTCACTTAAACTAATGTAAATACCCTTAAAACATCACTTTTAATAATTATTTTAAAACATTTACCCACAAACAAACAAAATATTAATCAAAAAGATACAGGTGGGAGACGTAAAACGCAATAGGACTTAGGCACATTAGGGAAAGTTACTGCACTGCGGTTACTCACGATACTGTAAGTAGGATACAGGTGGGGCTGACAAATAACCAATGAGATAATGGCTGCACACCATTATACATACAAACAATAGAGCTAAGAAATGGGGATCATTCTAAATAAAAGTGGTATAATACCTACAATAAATGAGTCAATGGAAGCTCTTAGTGCACATATTTGATCAAATGTGTGTCAGGCCCATCTACCAGGCGTCAAGGTGGCTTCACAGATGGGTCCCTAACACTAGTATACTGCCTCTCTTTTGACTTACCTAAGCCTACAATATTCAGGGTAGTGTAGAAACCAGCTTTTATTTAGAATGATCCCAATTTCTTAGCTCTATTGTTTGTATGTATAATGGTGTGCAGCCATTTTCTTTTTTATAATCATGTTTGCTTAATTGATATGCACCTGTGATTCTGAAGGTTCTAGTCTAAATTTTCTTGTAGTAAATAACCAATGAGGTCACTTCAGGTTCTCCAGGTAGATGGTATCACTCCGGATGAAGGCTGAGACTATCCAGGGTGTTAATCTATCGGTTAATCCCAGGAAACATTGTCTATGCTCTTCAGAAATGCCGCACAATATTGATGAAAGACATCCGCTTATAGGCAAATGGGAGGCTGTCCCTATCCGTCTACACTCTCCCTGCCTACAAGCGGAGTAATCGCACCGAAAGGGGCGGCCCCACTTGTTGGTGGCTGTACCCTATTAAGGAATGAATCCCTACCTATAGATGATTTCCCAAATGTTAGATGGCCTATAGTCAAGAGTAGTCCTTATGGTGTCCCGTCTCCACTATCAAAAACCCAGACCCGAACCTGGACTTTTTCATGCCTCTCACTGAAGTTCAGGTTCGGTGTTCGGGTGTTTTATAATTTTCTGTTATAACATGATTATAACGGAAAATAATAGCATTTTTTAAGACAAAATAAAATGGCCATTGAGGGGTTAAAAAAACAACAACCCATCCACTTAATTGCACAGCCTTGATCACGCCTTGATCACGCAGGTCTTCTTTCTTCAGGATCTGCAAAAGTACCTGCGATTACGTCACCGCGCTCACCACTATCTTCATTCAGCAGGACCTGCAGTGATGTCAATCACCACTCTCACCACATGGTGAGTGCGGTAACATCACCACAGGTCCTGCTGAATGAAGATAGAAATTCTCAGCATTCTCAAAGTGCAGCATTTATAAGTGCATTGGAGATATTCAGGAGACTAACTTAAAGCTTTTCCACTGTAGCAGAACTTCAGCTGTGTTTTTGGTGGCTACTCAGACACTCTGCTTCAGAACATGTAAGAAATTTGTTAGGTTTTTGCTATTGTCTGATTGCAAATGAGCATAGGGTGATTAAGGTGTGAAATTTGTTGTTGGGGTGGAGCTTTTGTGTATATATAGCAAGATAGTATTAGCTTGCCTAATTATAGCTTGCAGCATTCTCAAAGTGCAGCATTTATAAGTGCATCTGAGATATTCAGGAGGTAATCTGGAGGTGGATACAATAAAAAAAAAGTAAGATTTGTTTGTTTAAAATCTTTCTCCTCTTTAAAATGTCAGACCTGGTTCAGTGCAGGAATTTTTGTGCTTTTATTTTAGGTTCCCCTCTTCGGAGGTTTGGATGCTGTCTGATCTGTAGACAGCTCTCCGTAATGCAGCAGGAAATGCATTTTTGAAATCTGAGATTTGTAAATTAACTGTTAAACAAACTAAGGCTGGGGATGTTTCAATGCCACTGCCACAGAGGTCCCCTAGAAATTGAAGATGGGTTACTGCAGGTTCTGGTTGACATGGAGTTGTAGATAAAAGACATGTCCCACAGCCTGTGGCTTTCCATAATTCATTTTCAGCACTTTCAGAGTGCAAGAGCAACATGGAGGATGGCTCAGGCACAGTGGGTTAGGAAAAATCATCTCCTATACCTAAAGTATGCAACACTGCAGCCACAGACAAAAAGGATAAGGTGAGGACGGATAGTAAGTGAAAAGTTTGAGGAAAATGGTTTTGTGAGATGTCTCCCTGGTGCTACCGCTAGCAGGGACAGACAAAATATCCTTAATATTGTTAGGCAAGCAAAGCAGGAAAGGGAGGTGGAGGTTATTGTCCATCTAGGGACACATGATGTGGCTTGCAATGAGGTTTCAAAGGTGAAGGAAGCTTTTCACACACCTGGTAATGATATACGGGAGGTTGCATTGACTGTTTCATTCTCTGCAGTTTTGCTTGTGCATAGCCTTCAGCATAACAGGCAGATGCACATTAAGGAATGCAATGTGTGGCTTGGTGAATGGTGTCTGAACTAAGGGTTTGGCTTTGCGTTGGAATGGAAAAGAACTGTACAAGAAAGATGGTTTGCATCTTCCTCTCAAGGGAACGAATGTCCTCAGTGAACAGTTCCAAGTATTTGCTAAGCATGATTTAAACTAGGAAAGAGGGGCAAAAGAGTGATAATCCAGCAGTTCGACTGCCCCTTGGAACAATGCCAGAAGATGCCAGTAGCACATAGGTTAAGAAATGACAAGCTCACAGTTTAGGGAATAAGATCAATGAACTTGAGTCTATAATGGCATCTGAAAATATAGATTTAGTGTCTGTTACTGAGACATGGTCCAATGGGAGTAATTACTGGGATATAACAATACCAGGGTTCTCTATATATAGGAAAGACGGGGAAGGCAAGAAAGGGGGAGGGGTGGCCCTGTATGTGAAAGATAGCATAAAATCTAATTTAATACAAGTTAGCGAGACTAATTTAGAGTCAGTTTGGGTTAAGTTGCAGCTTAATAATCATAAGGTAGATGTGATATATAGACCACCTGGCCAAGTCAAATAATTAGATGATCTACTAGCTGAGGAAATAGCTAAAATGACATTGGAAGGAGAAGTTATCATTATGGGAGACTTTAATCTTCCTGATGTAAACTGGAAAATCAAAATAGCTAGTTCTGCCAGGAGTAAAGATATTCTAAATTCCCTACTAGGATTATCTTTACAGCAAGTAGTTGAGGAGCCAACCCGGAAGGAGGCCATTTTAGATTTAGTATTCACAAATGGGAATTTGGTATCTGATATTACTGTAGAGGAAAGCTTGGGATCTAGTGATCACCAGTCAGTGTGGTTTACTATAAGTACAGTGACTGAGTCACACCACACAAAAACAAATGTTTGAAATTTTAGAAAAAACTTACTTTTCGAAAATTAGATTAAAGGTATACGAGTCCCTATCAGATTGAAACAGTTTCAATGGAGTTCAGGAGAAATAGGACTACTTAAAAGTGGCACTATTGAAGGCAACAGATAATTGCATTAGGCTGGTCAGTAAAAGCAAAAAAAGGAAGAGACCACTGTGGTACTCAGCAGAAGTGGCCAAAATCATTAAAAACAAAAAGATAGCATTTAGTAATTATAAAGCACAGCCAGAAGAGAAATCAGCTCAGTCAGTGAAAAAAGGCGATAAGACATTCTTCAGATACATAAATGAAAAAAGGAAACTAAAACATGGAATTACTAGATCGCTAGATCGCCTCTAGCATGTCCGCAATATACCTGTCCTATAGGGCTGTGTGCTTTTATTATGTTTAAAAAAATGATTTTATACATATGTAAATGACCCTGGTAAGGAGCCCAAGGGGCTGTACTAACCTTCTTGAAGCCCAGCCACGCCCCCCTGTGAAGGAGCCCAGCACTGCCTGCGTCCTCCGAATCTCCTCCTTGCTCACAGTTAGATCGCCGTAATCTCGCGATGCGCGAGCTCGCTCATACGCAGTTCCTTCCATTAGGGTGATGCCAGCACAGGGAAGGAGCACTATGCCGGCACTGTGCATGCGCAAGCTCGCACATCGCGAGATTACAGCAATCTAACTGTGAGCTAGGAGGAGATTTGGAGGATGCAGGCGGTGCTGGGCTCCTTCACAGGGGGGCGTGGCTGGGCTCCAAGAAGGTTAGTACAGCCCCTTGGGCTCCTTACCACTGTCATTTACATATCTATAAAATCATTTTTTAAGCACAATAAAAGCACACAGCCCTAAAGCTCGCAACTTTGTGTCCGCCCCTGGATCCTTCAGCTACCCGTCGAGGAAGCTACAATAAAGAGTTTGTTACATACTTCGGTGAGTGCCGCAACTTTATTCCTGTCTTCTTCTCATGTTGCAACGTCCTGCTTACAGTATCTTTCTCGCTGAGCACCACATTGAGAAGTATTCGTTTTACTGCATTACGGTCTGGTTTATCACGGCATCACCAGTGTACGCAGTGCCGCCTGACTACCATTCTTTCGTCTCCCTGTACCACACAGCCCTAAAGGACAGGTATATTGCAGACATTCTAGTGGCGATCTAGCCGTGCATGTCTGCATCTCTATAAGCTAAAACAAAGTGACAGAATCCATTTTACCACCTCAGCTCCCCTAGCTTAAACCCCCTTAATGACCAGACCACTTTTTGCACTACACTACTTTCACGGTTTATTGCTCGGTCATAAAACTTACCACCCAAATGAATTTTACCTCCTTTGCTTCCCACTAATAGAGCTTTCATTTGGTGGTATTTTATTGCTGCTGACATTTTTACTTTTTTTGTTATTAATCAAAATTTACCGATTTTTTGGGGCCAAATAATTAAATTTTTCACTTTCAGTTGTAAAATTTTTCAAATAAAACTACATTTCTAAATAATTTTTTCTCAAAACTTATTGTTCTACATGTCTTTGATTTAAAAAAATGCAATAAGTGTATATTTATTGGTTTGCACAAAAGTTATAGCATTTACAAACTATGGTACAAAAATGCGTATTTCCGCATTTTGAAGCAGCTCTGACTTTCTGAGCACCTGTCATGTTTGCTGAGGTTCTACAATGCCCAGACAGTAGAAACACCCCACAAATAACCCCATTTCCGAAAGTAGACACCCTAAGGTATTCGCTGATGGGCATAGTGAGTTCATAGAAGTTTTAATTTTTTGTCACAAGTTAGCAGACAATTATGATTTTTTATTTATTTTATTTTTTTCTTACAAAGTCTCATATTCCACTAACTTGTGACAAAAAATAACAACTTCCATGAACTCACTATGCCCATCACGAAATACCTTGGGGTGTCTTCTTTCAAAAATGGGGTCACTTGTGGCATTTTAGGGGCCCTAATGCGTGAGAAGTAGTTTGAAATCCAAATGTGTAAAAAATGCCCTGTGAAATCCTAAAGGTGCTCTTTACAATTTCGGCTCCTTTGCCCACCTAGGCTGCAAAACAGTGTCACACATGTGGTATCACCGTAGTGAGAAGAAGTAGGGCAATGTGTTTTGGGGTGTATTTTTACATATACCCATGCTGGGTGAGAGAAATATCTCTCTAAAAGTCAACTTTTCCCATTTTTTTATACAAAGTTTGTAATTTTAGAGAAATATTTCTCTCACCCAGCATGGGTATATGTAAAAAGACACACCAAAACACATTGCCCAACTTCTCCTGAGTATGGCGATACCACATGTGTGACACTTTTATGCAGCCTAGGTTTGCAAAGGGGCCCAAATTCCTTTTAGGAGGGCATTTTTAGACATTTGGATTCCAGACTTCATCTCAAGCTTTAGGGCCCCTAAAATACCAGGGCAGTATAAATACCCCACATGTGACCCCATTTTTGAAAGAAGACACCCCAAGGTATTCTATGAGGGGCATGGCGAGTTCATAGAAGATTAATTTTATTAGCACAAGTTAGCAGAAATTATTTTTTTTTTCTCACAGAGTCTCCCTTTTCCGCTAACTTGAGACAAAAAGTTCAATCTTTCATGGACTCAATATGCCCCTCAGCGAATACCTTGGGGGTGTCTTCTTTCCAAAATGGGGTCATTTGTGGGGTGTTTGTACTGCCCTGGCATTTGAGGGTCTCCGCAATCATTACATGTATGGCCAGCATTAGGAGTTTCTGCTATTCTCCTTATATTGAGCATACGAGTAATGAGATATTTTTTTTTTCTTTCAGCCTCTGGGGTGAAAGAAAAAATGAACGGCACAGATTTCTTCATTCGCATTGATCAATGTGGATAAAAAAATCTCTGCCCCAAAAAAAAAGGAGGGGAAAGGCGTCTGCCAGGACGTAGGAGCTCCGCACAACATCCAAAACCACTCAGCTCGTATGCCCTAGCAAACCCGATTTCTCCATTCACATTAATCGATGTGGATGAAAAAATCATTGCAGGGATTTTTATTTTATTTTTTTATATACAAAGTGTTTGCCAAAGCATATGAACACCGCCCCTCAGCTCATAAGCCTCAGCAAACATATCTTTTTTACTGCAGAGGAGAAATCTTGTCTTGCAGCGCCGCATACACCAACTTTTGTGTAATCTGACAGCAGCGCAATGCTTCTGTCAGAATGCACATCAGTGCTGCAGCTGGTTCATCGGTTGGTCCACCTAGAAGGTAAAAAAAAAAAAACGGCCGCAACGCAATAAATTTATTAACATTAACTTTATATAACATTTGAATAGAACATTAACTTTTTAATGTTACCAGTGATTTTTTTTATACTTTTTTATAAACTTAATTGAACTTTTGGAACAGAACATTAACTTTTTTGCTTACCGGTGATTTTTTTTGTTTTGCTTTTCTTACCTTTATAGGACAAACCTCTCCTTCCCCATGGGACGGGGTGGCGCTTGGGTTGAGGTACCCATGGGACGGGAAAATGTCGCTCGTGTAGACGGCTTACTACACTGGTGGATGGGGCCACGGAACCTCCTGGATACAGGAGGTTCTCGATGATCTCTTCTTGAAATTTGAGGAAGGATCCTGTTCTCCCAGCCTTATTGTAGAGAAAAAAACTATTGCACATAGCCAATTGAATTAAATATACCTTCTTATACAAGCTTCTGGTGCGGCGGTACACTAAACAAGGAGCCAACATCTGGTCATATATGTATTTAGAAATATAATGTGTTAACTGGCTTGTGATTATTATTTTTTTAAATCACCAGCCTGCCAGTGATGATCATTGGCTGTCAGGCTGGTGACGAACTTCTGCTGCGACTTTTGCCGTCCCGCAATGCGCATGCATGAGGAATGAATCGACCGCCTCCGGACCGCAATCCTGCGTAAGGCGGTCCGGAGGCGGTTAAGGAGAGGATTGTGGAACATCTAAAATCCCATGGATTGAAAGATGAAAATCAGCATGGGTTTACTTCAGGGAGATCATGTCAAACTAATCTTATTGATTTTTTTGATTGAGTGACTAAAATAATAGATGGCGGAGGTGCAGTAGACATTGCTTATCTAGACTTTAGTAAGGCTTTTGATACTGTCCCACATAGAAGGCTTATCAATAAATTGCAGTATTTAAGCTTGGACTCCCATATTGTTGAATGGATTAGGCAGTGGCTGATGGACAGGCAACAGAGGGTTGTAGTTAATAGAGTAAATTCAGACCATGGTCTTGTTACCAGTAGGGTACCTCAGGGATCTGTTCTGGGACCCATATTGTTTAATATCTTTATCAGCGAAATTGCAGAAGGCCTCAATGGTAAGGTGTGTCTTTTTGCTGATGACAGAAAAATTTGTAACAGGGTTGATATTCCTGAAGGGATACACCAAATGGAAAAGGATTTAGGAAAACTAGAGGAATGGTCCAAAATCTGGCAACTAAAATGTAATGTTGATAAGTGCAAGATAATGCACCTGGGGCGTAAAAACCCAAGAGCAGAATATAAAATCAGTGATACAGTCCTAACCTCAGTATCTGAGGAAAGGGATTTAGGGGTCATTATTTCAGAAGACTTAAAGGTAGGCAGACAATGTCATAGAGCAGCAGGAAATGCTAGCAGAATGCTTGGGTGTATAGGGAGAGGCATTACCAGTAGAAAGAGGGAGGTGCTCATGCCGCTCTACAGAGCACTAGTGAGACCTAATTTGGAGTATTGTGCTCAGTACTGGAGACCATATCTCCAGAAGGATATTGATACTTTGGAGAGAGTTCAGAGAAGAGCTACTAAACTGGTACATGGATTGCAGGATAAAACTTACCAGGAAAGATTAAAGGACCCTAACATGTATAGCTTGGAAGAAAGACGAGACAGAGGGGATATGATAGAAACTTTTAAATATGTAACGGGAATCAACAAGGTAAAAGAGGAGAGAATATTTAAAAGAAGAAAAACTGCTACAAGAGGACATTGTTTTAAAGGGAAAGGTTTAAAAATAGTATTAGGAAGTATGCATGGACGGGGGATCTCAAGTCTCCCGGACATTCAGGGAGTCTCCCGCTATTATATAGCGGCTCCCTGATGCCCGCATGTGAAACAATATATCCCGGAAAGGTTTACTTGCAGTAAACCTTTCCGGCAACCTGTAGCAGTGTCCCCTTCTCGGCGCGTGCGCACAGTGCAAGAAGAAGCCGATGCCAGCAGTCTGCAACGGCGCTCAGGCTGAGCCTGTGCGCACGTGCGGGATCTCAAAGGGGGAAGAGGGAGAGGGAGAGGCGGCACTGAGGAGTAGAAGGTGGCGCTGGGCACAAACGGCGATGCGCGCGGCCGGGCACCATGCATCCACAGACCTCCCTTGCTTGGGCACCTTAATTCAATAATTGACTGGTTAGTAAAACCTGTTTTTCCACAGAATAAAGCCACAAATAGCTTTTATAAGGCCACCATAGAAATCAGAATGCTACCCTGGACATGAACATATGTTTAGCTCACAGGGCTTATAGGTGGTGACAGAATCCCTTTAATCATATACATAAATATGATAATTTGGGGCAGGGTAATGAGCCCAGTCCTCCACACCATAGAGCAAAGTGTGAAGATACAGCATATGTTTGGAAAATGTAATAAAAAGTTTGTGAAAGAAAAAAAAAAAAGAAAACCTCCCGGAAATTCAAAGTGCACCTCCCTGAAATGAGTTTTTGCAGGTTGGGATGTCTGCATGGAATAGCCTTCCTGCAGAAGTGGTAGCTGCAAATGCAGTGAAGGAGTTTAAGCATGCATGGGATAGGCATAAGGCCATCCTTCATATAAGATAGGGCCAGGGGCTATCCATAGTATTTAGTATATTGGGCAGACTAGATGGGCCAAATGGTTCTTATCTGCCGACACATTCTGTGCTTCTATCCTCATTCAGCAGGGCCTACAGTGATGTCATGTGACGTCATCGCAGGTCCTTTTGTAGGTCCTGAAGAAAGAAGACCTACGAGATCAAGGCTGCGCTATCAAGTGGATGAGGTAAGTTTTTTGTATTATTTTTAACCCCTCAATGGCCATTTTATTTAGCATTCTGTCTTAAGAATGCTATTATTTTCCATTATAACCATGTTATAACGGAAAATAATAAAGTGAAGTTCTAGTTCCCTTTGACTTTAATGGTTCCAGTAATCCATATCCTTAGTCTGCTTGTCTTCAGCAAACTGTTTGCGGGCTTTTTTGTGCATCATCTTTAGAAGAGGCTTCCTTCTGGGACTGACCAATTTGATGCTGTTTGCGGCATATGGTCTGAGCACTGACAGGCTGACCCCCCACCCCTTTAACCTCTGCACCAATGCTTGCAGAACTCATATGTTGATTTTGAAATGACAACCTCTGGAGACAATGCTGAGCATGTGCACTCAACTTCTTTGGTCGACTATGGCGAAGCGTGTTCTGAGTGGAACCTGTCTTGTTAAACTGCTGTATGGTCTTGGCCACCCCGCTGCATCTCAGTGTTTGGGTGCTGGCAATCATCTTATAGGCTAGGCAATCTTTATGTAGAGCAACAATTCTTTGCTAAGAGGTACCAAGTTGAACATCCAGCGACCAGTATGAGAGAATGTGAGAGCGATAACACCAAATTTAACATACCTGCTTCCCATTCACTCATAAGACCTTGCAACACTAAAGAGTCGCATGACACCGGGGAAGGAAAATGGCTAATAGTACTAGTGTACTCACTTTTGTTCCCAGCGGTTTAGACATTAATGACTGTGTTTTTTTGAAGGGCACACCAAATTGACACCGTTATACAAGTGGTACACTGACTACTTTACATTGTATCAAAGTGTCATAACTTCAGTGTTGTCCCATGAAGAGATATAATAAAATATTTACAAAAATGTGAGGGGTGTACTCACTTTTGTGAGATACTGTGTGTGTATGTATATATATATATATATATATATATATACCAAATGTATTCATTTATTCAGTATATGTAGCATAGTGGACATAAAAACCACATTATCTGGCATAGGAAATACTTTGATTATTGATGTCAAATGTTATACTTTTCCAGTCTACTGACATCATCAGACACCCCTGTTCAATTGATCTCAGGGGATCTATCGGTTGGGAGTTGTTGTTTTTTTGTCCGATCACCATTGTTTCCCCCAAATTTAATCTGACACTCATTTCTGATTACAGTTTTACCTGTATAGAATAAACATGCACGTTATATAACTGTATCTGTGCATTAAATACATTCATCTTTCTTTGAGTATCTGATTGTCAAAAAATATGGTGCACGTTTCATAAGACTGTTCACTATGATGTGAATGAAACACCTTTTGCTTTAAATGAAATTCCAGATCTTTGACAGATGTGTAGAAAATGTCTGCTTAGTGAAAGATACATATTATTGATTGCAAATATAATAGTAATTATTAGCCCCCTATTGAAAGTGAACTGCTTATCCAGCTGCTAGGCACCTCCCTTACATTTACATAGAAGTATATTCTCTCCAAGGCAATTGCAGACTTAATTACAGAAATTATACATGCCTGTGCAAAATCTTCCCCTTCTCCGTTAGCGCTGCTCATCATGAGGTTAAAAAGCCTTTGAAATGAAAAAGGAAAGATAACTAGGTGATAAACCTGTGGTGTTCTTTTCATTTAAATGGAACCCAGATATGTTAATTGGCAACGTGATACTATGAATTCGTATTGTTGTTTTGGCTTGTATTTTAAAATCCCTTTTGAAAAACGATCCCTTTGTCTTCTTTCCTCGGCACGTTCCTACCTACAATGCTATTTTTTTTCCACTCGTCATCTCAAGAATAATTCACTTATGCAAATAGGCAATGAGTGCACTATCGTGGTGTCTGCTAAGAGAAGAACATTTTTAGCCAGATATAAATTACAGATTTTGCTTGTTGTAAGACATATAAATAAAGAAAAGCAAAGTTTTTGTTCTGTGCTTAATGGGGTCACAGTTTGGAACATAATATGCTGAATCAGAGTAAGGCCTCTTGCACACAAACTTATTTTATTTCCATTTCCGTTTAGTTTTATATTTTTGCGGTCCGTACACAGAACCATTCATTTCAATGGTTCCGCAAAAAAAAAAACTGAATGTACTTAGCGTGCATTCAATTTCCGTATTTTCCGTATATCCGTTCCGCTAAAAGATAGAATTTGTCCTATTATTGCCTACAAATAATGTTCTGTCGCTCCATTCAAGTCATCTGCATTTTGCGGATCCATGCCCACTTTGCCCATATATTTACTATTTGCAGACATTACAGTACATTGCACTAATGATTACAAAATGTATGTTTCCGTTTGCTATCCGCAAAAAATACATTGCATACGGAAACCATACGGAGATGTTTTTGCAGAAAACTGGAATGGAAACGGAATGGAAAGGAAACACAACTGAAACAAAAAAAAGGAACAATGGATAAGTGAAAAACGGACCACAAATTACAGAAAAATACATACGGTCATGTGCAAGAGGCCTAAGTGGTTTTTGTCTGCATCTGATCTGCATTTTTAGCGGGTCGGATGGGGACCCATTCACCTCAGTGGGGCAGCAAAAGATGCACACAGTACACCATACGCTGTCCACATCCATTTGTACTTTCCGCGGCCCCGCAAAAAAGTAGAACATATCTAATTCTTGTCCATTTTGTGTTCAAGGATAGGACATTTGTGAAGGATTGAAAAAAGAAATGGCTGCATGCTCTCGGCCAGTATCCGTGTTTTGCAGATCCGCAATTTTTGGACCGCAAAAACAGCCATGGCTGTATGCATGAGCCCTAGGAAAGTGTGTTCTAACACAGAAAATGTAATATTTGAAAGTCTGCCATGAAAGCGGAAAACACGAAGGCCTCTACGTAACTTTGCTGTATCCTCTGGGGATACAGAAGAAATCAAAGCTGGTGGTAAAAAAAAAAGGGTTTTGATAAATCTCCCCCTAAATACATGGAAATTGCAGGCTCTTGGTCATTCAAATAAAAGGTGTTCCAAGCACTAGAGAGGGGAGAGAAAGCAGCTATCTCTCTCCAGTCCTCCATACACATGCACACTCGCTTGGTCTGAGCATGCATATATCCAGAATGGGAAGATGGGACACCTCTTATCTCCCTAAGAACAAAAGCATTGGGTGGTTGAAATCCAACTGTCTAAGATCTGTTTCTCACTGGCATTTACTTGGTCCGGCAAGCTGTTCCGGCAGCGTTTTTTTGTCCAGCCGCCTCTCAGAATATTTACTGTGCTGTGGCCAGATCTACTGTGCTCCCCATTATAGTAAATGGGGCCGGGAGGACTTCTGGCAGTACACTGTAGTAAGGATCCGGAAGGGGAACAGTCTGCTAGACCAAGTAAATGCCAGTGGGAAAGTAGCCAAATACTCACCTTGCCAATAATATCTGTCATCAGGGAAGTATCAGAAGGCCACTATAGACATTAGGTAGTTGGCCAGTCATGCCAAAATTGGTGGGTTTATCTGACATTTATCTAATGTGTATGGTCGGCTTTACATGCAAAGACACAGATTAGATATGTGATACTGTACTTGTGACAGACCCTCCACATATACTTATTTCATTGGTACTATTTCTATTTTTGATGCTTCTGTATTTCTGCCATCAAGCGTTATATCATTTGAGCGTCAATCCAGTCAATCCAGTCAATCCTTTCTGCATTTCAGGAAATTAAAAAGTATACTATTCTTGTTGTCATTGTTGTGCCACTACCCGTTCATCATATTTGAAGTCCTTCTTCATTTTTCTTTTACTCTATCTATCTATCTATCTATCTATCTATCTATCAGTGGCGTGCCTAGGGTATTTCTCTGGCACCCCCCAATACTTAAAAAAAATGGTACCCCCTCACAGTAGTATTACCCTCATTGTACAACCTTCACAGTAGTTTTGTCCAGATATGTGCCCCTGCACGGTAGTTATGCCCACACTGTGCCCCCTCACAGTATTTATGCCCTCACTGTACCCCCTTCACAGTAGTAATGCCTATTGTGCTCCCTTCACAGTAGTAATGCCCATTGTGCCCCCTTCATAGTAATAATGCCCATTGTGTCCCATTCATAGTAGTAATGCCCACTGTGCCCCCTCCATAGTAGAAATGCCCATTGTGCCCCCTTCATGGTAGTAAATCCCTCTGTGTCCCTTTGTAGTAGTAATGCCCTCTGTGCCCCCTTTATAGTAGTAATGCCCTCTGTGCCCCTCCATGGTAGAAATGTTCTCTGTGCTCCCTCTATAGTAGGAATAACCATTGTGCCCCCTTCACCGTAGTAAATCCCTCTGTGTACCTTTGTAGTAGTAATGCCCTCTGTGCCCCCTTTATAGTAGTAATGCCCTCTGTGCCCCCTTCACAGTAGTAAATCCCTCTGTGTCCCTTTGTTGTAGTAATGCCCTTTGTGCCCCCTGTATAGTAGTAATGGCCTCTTTGCCCCTCCATGGTAGAAATGGCCTCTGTGCTCCCTCCATAGTAGAAATACCCATTGTGCCTCCTTACAGAAGTAAAGCCCTCTGTGCCCCCTCTGTGTTAAAAATAAACAAACAAGGCAGATTCCCGGGCTGCAGGCTCCTCCCACACAGGCTGGCAGCACGATCTGTGCTTGCAGGCTGAATGGTGGAGCAGGGAGAAGTCTCCCTGCTTCACCATTCAGTGTGGGAGAGAGGGAGTGCGGAGCTAAGTGGTCAGTAAGTGACAGGAGTACAACTTCCTGACGCTCTAGCAATGAGCGCTTCAGTCTGTATTGATGGAGCGGCTAATTGCTTCAGAGATCTAGCACCCCTCTGAGAGCAGGTACCTAGGGTGGGCCACTCCACCCCCTTAGCACACCACTGCTATCTATCTATCTATCTATCTATCTACCTATCTATGTATCTATCTACCTATGCACAGGTAATGTGCTGTTTTTGCAAGAAAGCAGTCGTGTTTCTCTAATCCTACACAACCCCTTTAATGATCACATAGAATGTAATAACATAGTAACATAGTACATCAGACCGAAAAAAGACATATGTCCATCCAGTTCGGCCTGTTATCCTGCAAGTTGATCTAGAGGAAGGCAAAAAAAAAAAAAAGTGAGGTAGAAGCCAATTTTCCCCACTTAAGGGGAATAAAAAATTCCTTCCCGACTCCAATCAGGCAATCAGATAACTCGCTGGATCAACGACCCCTCTCTAGTAGCTATAGCCTGTTATAATTACAGCCTAATATGATACTGCATCCACTCCATTAATAGTAGAAGTATTATTAATGCTTCTTGATGCTTGTAGCTCTCTTGTAGATCATTTATGTGTTATACAGTAAATGTTGGAAGCAAAGCTGCCTGTAAAACGGATTTCACAGCTGTCTCTTTTATTCGACCCCCTGTGTGCCAACCAATTACTGGACTGCTGTTCCAGTCAATCACTTGCAATCCTTGATTCAGCAAAGGTCTGCGAAGGTCCTTGTTCATGCATGAAAACATGGAGAAAGCATGTACGTGATTCTCCCATCCCCTGCCCAGTGAGTGCCTACTGTAAGAAGCAGTGTGAAAGCTGTATAATGCAAATTCCTCACACGTCATTAGATTATGATCAATGTCTCAGCTCACAAATGGATACACATATCATACAACACGAGAGGAATGAGAAGCAAGAAAGTGAACCAAGACTAGAAAAAAATATTATTGGAAATGGGCTGAAATAAAAATAGGTGCACACCTCCACATGTCCTCTTTTCTGACCACATTTAAAGCTCATGCACATAGTGCCACAAGGACCCTCTAGTCTGGCACATAGTATGTAATAGGTAGTGTGTCTTCTGTAAAGTGTGCTCCAGCGACACTTCCTTGTCTAATAGCTATACTTCTACAGCATTTTGTTAGATATTTTCTAAGATATTAGAGCTCTATGCTTACACAGAGCTTTGGTACCCTTCCCTCCACTCATGACTACAGGGGGCTGATCCATATTCATCTCTCATAGACTTCAGTAAGAGCTGCACACAAGGCTTCCATTGATGTCTTGAAAGCTTGTGTACAGATCAGAGCAATTCTGCTGGTTATGTGAAAAGAGGAATAGAACACCATAGTATATGCATAAGCTTTTATTTAAAGTTTTTTTTTTGGGAGATTGGAAAATGCCAACATAACCATTAGCGTTGATCACGAATATTCAAATTGCAAATTTTTATTGCGAACATCGGCACTTCGAGAATTCGCAAATATTTAGAATATAGTGATATATATTCGTAATTTCGAATATTCACGATTTTTTTTAAATCAGTACACATGATCCCTCCCTGCTTCTAGCTTGAGGGCCAGTGAGAAGGCTGCAATATCTTTGACTTTAGGAGTAGTGTTGATTGCGAATCTTCGCAATGCAAATTTTTATCGGTGATAAATATATTCATCATTTTTTTCCATCCGAAGTCATAATTCCTCCCTGCTTTTTAAGCAGGGAGGAATTATGACTTAAGATGGAAAAAAATGACGAATATAAAAAAAAACTAATATATTCAATATAGTGCTATATATTGTTTTTTAGAATATTCGTAATATTTTAAAACAAAAATTTATAGCAATATAGCGAATATTCGAAAAAATTAATATAGAGCAATTTAGCTAATATAGTGCTATAATCTTTTTTTTTAATAGTTTAATTATTTTTCCAATCTGAACTTCAGATATTAGACAAAGAAGATTATAGCACTATTGGTATATACTATAGCTAAATTGCTCTACATTCTGTATTTTTTTGAATATTCGCTATATTGCTATATATTCTTGTTTTAGAATATTACGAATATTCGTCATTTTTTTCCATCTAAAGTCATAATTCCTTCCTGTTTAAGTTACTTAAGCAGGGAGGAATCATGACTTCAGATGGAAAAAAATGACAAATATATTTATCGCCCATAAAAATTAGCATTACGAAAATTTGCATTACAAATATTATGAAAAACGAATATAGCACTATATTAGCTATATTGCTCTATATATTAGTTTTTTAAAATATTCGTCATTTTTTTCCATGTGAAGTCATGATTCCTCCCTGCTTAAGTAGCTTAAGTAGCTTAAGCAGGGAGGAATCGTGACTTCAGATGGAAAAAAATTACGAATATTCTAAAAAAACTAATATATGGCACTAAATTCTATAGTGCTATATATTTGTTTTTGACCCACGCCTGTATTGATTGCGTAATATTCGCATATTACGCGATCATTACCTTGCCGATTTTTTTCATAAAAAGTAGAATATAACGAATATTCAAATTAGCGAATATTCTACGAATATTTTGTGAAATATTTGCAAAATATCGCAAATTCAAACTCAAACTCACTTAACCGGCTCAGGACCGCCGTACGCAGGATTGCGTCTTTGCGGCGGTCCTGTTGTTCTGGGTGGACGCGCCGGTGCGTCCTCTCGCGAGACGCGAGATTTCGGGGAAAGCCGGCCTGCGCATGCGCATCGCGGGCCGGCAAAATTCAAAAGACAATTTCGTCAGCAACCTGCCAGCCAATGATCGTGGCTGGCAGGTTGCTGATTTTCAAAAAAACGAATCAGCAGCCAGATAACCCATCATATTAGTAAATATGATGTAGTTATATGGCTGCTGTGCTCCTCTGCTCCTTCTTTTGGTCGGTTGGTTCCAGCAGAGGAGCAGAGGAGCACACATCACTGTGAGTACCCACCAACACCACACTTAGCCCCCAGATCACCTCCCAGCACCCCAATTAACCCTTTGATCACCCCTTTGATCGCCCCTGTCAATCACTAGTGAAAAGGAAAAAAAATCAGTTTTGATATTCTTTATCAACCGCAGCGGCCTCCGGTACTTCGCTAGCCTCCCCTTTGTAAGACAGGCTTGCTTTTTTTCTTGGGTAGTCTCAGGGAATACCCCTAAATTTAGTTGCCCAAATGTCAAACAGGGGGCATTCTTCTGAAGAGGCCTACAGGCTTCTGACCCAGTCGGATGAGGAATGGGAACCCTCATCTGATGAATCTAGCGGGTCAGAATACGAACCTGTAGAAAGCAGTGGCTCTCTAACCCAAAGTTCGGATGAGGAGGCTGAGGTCCCTGATAGCACCAGGCATACCCGGCCCCGTGTCGCTAGACCGCAGGTTGCGCAGGATCCGCTTCAAGAGCAGCAGAGTGGGGCTGGTGCTGTCAGATTACGTGGTGAGGCATACACCAGCAGCGCAGCCCATCCTGGACCTAGTACCAGCACTGCCGTACAACCTGGTGAAGTGGCGAGCACCAGAAGGGCAGTTGAAGCTGGTACGGTGGCACGAGCAGTAGTGACCCCGTCGCAGCCACTGCAAAGAGGTGCCCGTAGAGCCCCTAGAATCCCTGAGGTGCTGGCAAACCCTGATTATGGCAGTCCCCAACTTCAGCCGCACCTGTAGTTTTCCCTTTCACTGCCCAGTCTGGAGTTCGGGTTGAGACAGCTCAGATCGGTTCGGCCCTGGGATTTTTTGAGCTGTTCTTGACTGCGGAGCTCTTGGACTTAGTTGTGGCTGAAACAAATCGGTATGCCACACAATTTATATCCGCCAACCCGGGAAGCTCTTATGCCCAGTCTTTCCGGTGGAAACCAGTCCAAGTTTCCGAAATTAAAACTTTTCTGGGCCTTCTCCTCAACATGGGTCTAACTAAAAAGCATGAATTGCGGTCATATTGGTCCACGAACCCAATTCATCACATGCCCATGTTCTCTGCTGCTATGTCCAGGACACGATTTGAGACCATCCTGCGTTTCCTGCACTTTAGTGATAACAGCACCTCCCGTCCCAGAGGTCACCCTGCTTTTGACCGGCTCCACAAAATTCGGCCCCTCATAGACCATTTCAACCTTAAATTTGCAGATTTGTATACCCCTGAGCAAAACATCTGCGTAGACGAGTCCCTGATACATTTTACCGGGCGCCTTGGCTTCAAACAATACATCCCAAGCAAGCGCGCCCGGTATGGGGTCAAATTGTATAAGCTCTGTGAAAGGGCCACAGGCTATACCCACAAATTTTGATCTATGAGGGAAAAGATCAGACCCTGGAGCCGGTCGGTTGCCCTGACTACCTGGGGAGCAGTGGGAAGACAGTCTGGGACTTGGTGTCACCCTTATTCGGCAAGGGGTACCATCTTTATGTGGACAATTTTTACACAAGTGTGGCCCTCTTTAGGCATTTGTTTCTAGAACGGATTGGCGCCTGTGGCACCGCGCGAACTAGTCGCGCGGGCTTCCCCCAACGGCTCGTTACCACCCGTCTTGCAAGGGGGCAGAGGGCCGCACTGTGTAACGAAGAACTGCTCGCGGTGAAATGGAGAGACAAGCGTGACGTTTACATGCTGTCCTCCATTCACGCAGACACGACAATCCAAATTGAGCGAGCAACCCGTGTCATTGAAAAGCCCCTCTCAGTCCACGACTATAATTTGCTCATGGGAGGGGTGGACTTCAATGACCAGATGTTGGCTCCGTATTTAGTGTCCCGCAGAACCAGACGCTGGTATAAGAAGGTGTCTGTATATTTAATTCAATTGGCTCTGTATAATAGTTTTGTTCTCTACAGTAAGGCTGGGAGAACTGGATCCTTCCTCAAATTTCAGAAGCATTGCGCTGCTGTCAGATTACACGCAAGTCTGTGTATGCGGCGCTGCAAGACGAGATTTCTACTCTGCAGTAACAGATACGTTTGCCGAGGCATACGAGCTGAGGAGGAGGCGGCGTTCCTATGCTTTGGCAAACACTTTGTATGTAAAAAAAATAAATAAAAAAATCCTGGCAATGATTTATTCATCCACATCGATTGATGTGAATGGAGAAATCTGGTTTGCCAGGGCATACGAGCTAAGTGGGTATGGATGTTGGGCGGAGCTCCTATGTCCTGGCAGACGCCTTTCCCCTCCTTTTATTTTTTTGGCAGAGATTTTTTTATCCACATTGATCGATGCGAATGAAGAAATCTGTGCCGTTCATTTTTTTCTTTCAGCCCAGAGGCTGAACGGAAAAAAAAATCTCATTACCTGTATGCTCAATATAAGGAGAATAGCTGAAACTCCTAATGCTGGCCATACATGTAATGATTGCGGAGACCCTCAAATGCCAGGGCAGTACAAACACCCCACAACTGACCTTATTTTGGAAAGAAGACACCCCAAGGTATTTGCTGAGGGGCATATTGAGTCCATGAAAGATTTAAATTTTTGTCCTAAGTTAGCATAAAGTGAGACTTTGTGAGAAAAAACTAAAAAAAATCAATTTCCGCTAACTTATGCCAAAAAAATACATTTCTATGAACTCGCCATGCCCCTCATTGAATACCTTGGGGTGTCTTCTTTCCAAAGTGGGGTCAGATGTGGGGTATTTATACTGCCCTGGCTTTTTAGGGGCCCTAAAGCGTGAGAAGAAGTCTGGGATCCAAATGTCTAAAAATGCCCTCCTAAAAGGAATTTGGGCACTTTTGCAGCCTAGATGCGCAAAAGTGTCACACATGTGGTATCGCCGTACTCAGGAGAAGCTGGGGAATGTGTTTTGGGGTGTCATTTTACATATACCCATGCTGGGTGAGATAAATATCTTGGTCAAATGCCAACTTTGTATAAAAAAAATGGAAAAGTTGTCTTCTGCCAAGATGTTTCTCTCACCCAGCATGGTTATATGTAAAATGACACCCCAAAACACATTGCCCAACTTCTCCTGAGTACGGCGATACCAGATGTGTGACACTTTTTTGCAGCCTAGGTGGGCAAAAGGACCCACATTCCAAAGTGCACCTTTTGGATTTCACCGGTCATTTTTTACAGATTTCGATTGCAAACTACTTCTCACACATATGGGCCCCTAAATTGCCACATGGCGAGTTCCTAGAATTTTTTATTTTTTGTCGCAAGTTAGTGGAATATGAGACTTTGTAAGGAAAAAAAATAAAAAATAAAAAATCATCATTTTCCGCTCACTTGTGACAAAAAATAAAAAATTCTAGGAACTCGCAGTGCCCCTCACGGAATACCTTGGGGTGTCTTCTTTCCAAAATGGGGTCACTTGTGGGGTAGTTATACTGCCCTGGCAATTTAGGGGCCCAAATGTGTGAGAAGTAGTTTGCAATCAAAATCTGTAAAAAATGACCGGTGAAATCCGAAAGGTGCACTTTGGAATGTGGGTCCCTTTGCCCACCTAGGCTGCAAAAAAGTGTCACACATCTGGTATCGCCGTACTCAGGAGAAGTTGGGCAATGTGTTTTGGGGTGTCATTTTACATATAACCATGCTGGGTGAGAGAAATATCTTGGCAAAAGACAACTTTTCCAATTTTTTTTATACAAAGTTGGCATTTGACCAAGATATTTTTCTCACCCAGCATGGGTATATGTAAAATGACACCCCAAAACACATCCCCCAACTTCTCCTGAGTACGGCGATACCAGATGTGTGACACTTTTTTGTAGCCAAGGTGGGCAAAGGGGCACATATTCCAAAGAGCACCTTTCGGATTTTGCAGGCCATTTTTTACACATTTTGATTGCAAAGTACTTCTCACACATTTGGGCCCCTAAATTGCCAGGGCAGTATAACTACGCCACAAGTGACCCCATTTTGGAAAGAAGACACCCAAGGTATTCCGTGAGGGGCATGGCGAGTTCCTAGAATTTTTAATTTTTTGTCGCAAGTTAGTGGAATATGAGACTTTGTAAGGAAAAAAAAAAATCATCATTTTTCGCTAACTTGTGACAAAAAATAAAAAGTTCTATGAACTCACTATGCCCATCAGCGAATACCTTAGGGTGTCTACTTTACGAAATGGGGTCATTTGTGGGGTTTTTCTACTGTTTGGGCATTGTAGAACCTCAGGAAACATGACAGGTGCTCAGAAAGTCAGAGCTGTTTCAAAAAGCGGAAATTCACATTTTTGTACCATAGTTTGTAAACGCTATAACTTTTACCCAAACCATTTTTTTTTTGCCCAAACATTTTTTTTTATCAAAGACATGTAGAACAATAAATTTGGCAAAAAATTTATATATGGATGTCGTTTTTTTTGCAAAATTTTACAGCTGAAAGTGAAAAATGTCATTTTTTTGCAAAAAAATTGTTACATTTTGATTAATAACAAAAAAAGTAAAAATGTCAGCAGCAATAAAATACCACCAAATGAAAGCTCTATTAGTGAGAAGAAAAGGAGTTAAAATTCATTTGGGTGGTAAGTTGCGATAAACGGTGAAAGTAGTGTAGTGCAGAAGTGTAAAAAGTGGCCTGGTCATTAAGGGGGTTTTAGCTAGCGGGGCTGAAGTGGTTAAAAGGGTTCTTTGGGAATGTTAACAGTACTAGTTGCCACCACTTACAGAACTGCCTGTGGCTCTACAATAGATGGTAATGATGCCTATGATATGCCATCATAGCTGAGCAGCCTGACAGGAACACTCACCAATATTTAGTATATGCAAGGGTCAGAGCATAAGGCTCCAACTCTGCAAATGGAAGCAACCAGCTCTGATTACATTCTAGGACAGGGTGCTTGCAGTCATTTTAAATCATTCTTGGAGAACCCCTTTAATAAAACCCCCACAGCTTTAGGGTTGTCACTCCAGCGATACAGTTTTTGTGTACTTTCCTGCAGTGATGACATGTCCATCCACCCATGTGGCCGCTGCAGCAAATCATTGATCTCAGAAAGGTAAAGCAAAAGACTGCTGACACCGATCATTGGCTGCAGTGGTTAAATGATTAGACTAGCATGTCATTACTGTTGGAAAGTACTGGATCCACTGGAGTAATGGTTCTGCTGTTATTTAATGGCATTTCCCCTCTTTAGCCATTTTTTCTAATCTTGGCAAACCTCTTTAAGTAACATATATAGGAATGTCATGTCCTTGACTTTGGAAGATATGATGGCCCCACATGTGTCATCATTATTAAGGTAGCAGATAATCAATAAACTTTTGATCATGATGTTTCACGCCAAATTAACTGTCAGTTGTTTCATGGAGGTAAGTTATCATCAGGGGAATATTTATTCAGTTTTGGTTAAATCTTTATTGGTGTACTTTATCTTAGGGCTCATTCACATGACCGTGTGCTGCCACAATGCATGGGCACCGACTGTGGGGCAGCTGCATGCTGTTTTATTTTTTTGCGGAATGGAAGCACGGAATGGAACACCAGTAGTGCTTCCATGGGGTTCCATTCAGTGCTTCCATTCTGTTCCGCACTGCATCTCCAGATTTGCGGACCCATTCAAGTCAATGGGTCCGCGTCCGTGATGCGGAATGCACCCAGAACGGTGCCCGTGTATTGCGGATTCGTGTATTGCGATCATGTGAATAAGCCCTTAAACTGATGATCTCACAAAGATGATGTGGCTCGTGGCTACCTGTGAGATCACCTTACCATTTTTTCTGGAAGATAATAAGTCAAATGCAGACAATACTACACATCTAGCTAAATAGGAAAGTTAATACTTGCCAAATATACAATCATAGCTGCTTCTTAAAAGGTACCATATTGAGATTCTACCTGTTAGATCTCACAGACATTAGCTAGTTGGATGGTTCCACCAAAATCGGTGGGTTTGGCAGGTGATAATCTGTGTATGGGGGCAGTGATATCAATTGATTACTGGGGTTTATAGCAGCTGGAGAAATGGTGAAGAGTTGTTCAGCTATCTAAAGGTTATAATACACTTTAGATAGCTGTCATCCAATGGTGCATGTCTTTTCCTCTGTTCAGTGGGAAGAGGAGTCTAAGTCACTGTTAGATAAGTATGTCAATGACCTATCCCTTGTCAGGGCAGCTTAGAATTCAACCTGTCCAACCCTTCTTTTCCCCAACATCTACTCAATGCCCCCTTCTGTAGTGGTCAGTCTCCAACAGTCTTGACTGTATTGCCCATTGTGCAATCTTAGCAGAGTTCAGTGCTGATACACTTCATTCAACTGGACATCTTACTGACATCACTCAATTATGTGGACATGTCATGGGGAATTGTGGGACATTGGGCACATAAACCTGGAACTCAAATGCCAGGAGAAGTATACTGGAATTGAGTGGTGCTAATGGGGAGATCAAATTACAGAAAATTATTTTTCACAAAATTTTGTAATTGTGCAACATATTTATCAGTCTCATGTGGGACTGGGATGTTTTACTCCACTTATATGAATGAGCAAAATCCATGTAATATTCATAGTACATGGAGGCACATTATGACCCCTTACAATTCAGTCGGTGCTGTTCTGATAATCAATCTCCTGTGAGGACAAAAGTATTGGACATGCTAAAATCCAGCATGTCCGACCCTTCTCTCCCCTGACATCTGCCACCGGTAGAGAGTATGAACACCCCCATGCACATATGGTTGGTCTGTCACACTGAAATCAGCTGGTTTGGCTGATATTCATCTAATGTGTGTGGTCACCTTAAGACAGTATTGTCTGATTAGGACAAGTCACCGAAAAACTTTTTTTTGAGTATCCGTTTTGCATGTTTGGCTTTCGTCTTTGTCAGTTCCATCAGAGATCTGTTATTTTAGATGGTTGAAAAAGTGTTTCACATAGGAAATAATGGATCCCTTACCGAACGGACAAAAATGGATGCAAAAAAAATTATGCAAAATGAAGGATCCGGTTTTTTAAAACTTTTTCTGTTTTTCTGATGCATCAGAAGAATTGAAAACTAAATGGTGATGTGAACATGTCCTTAGAAAACTATGCAAGTGAACTAAATGCTCTATGGCTTCTTTAAGAAACATTTTTTTTCTTGAATATATCCTATGTTAGTTTAGTGTGGGAATATTCCCATGATGTTGCAAGATAATTTTAGAATAAGCCACCGCACTCAGCACTTTGCCATGGGATGATAGATTTCTTCCAGCGGTTTTTACTGATGCAGCACACATACAGTAACTTGGTTATTTCCCAGCACTGCTTCACTTTTATTGAGAACAGAGCTGTGCTCCCACTGATAATAATGATTCTTTCAAAAGACAGGTGAGCACCTGGTTTGAAATAAAAAACGTATTGTAAGGCTTATTCATTTGCCGGTTTATACTTCCAACAAAAAGAGATTTTCCCAAGGGCATATTGCACTGAGTTTCAATGAAATTGTGGAATTCACAGCCATGACTGTCTATGCCTTGGCATTTTATTTTTATTGTCAATAAAGAGATGCAAGCTGGATTTCTTTCTCATTCTCATTGTGCCTTTTCTGAGCAATCCAGTAGTTTCTTTACTAAAGTAAAATCGTGCAAGTGAACAATATAAAAAATATAATATTGATAATGTGCTGATGTAGAAACAGCTATAAAAGCATAGCATATTTCCTGACTGTATCAAATACGTTTGAAATAAGTTGATAAATTTATATTTTCTAACATACAAATTCATTTCTTTTTACTTTATTGCAACAATACTGGTTCATTTTTCCAACTATGATCTCTCTGTTTTGTAAAAATAATATATTGTACTTGGATGCCTTTCTTGCCAGGCATATCGATTCGATATTCATTGATTCGATTAGGGTGAATTTTAATAGAGAAAGAGAGGGAGAAATGAACAAAAACTGTAAAAATTGAAAAAAAAATATTCCTAGGAGTCCTAGAAGACTACATTTTCAATCCAGTTGGAGCACTTTTTTTTATTCTGGTAGAATCATAAAAATAGAATTGGTCAACTGGTTCGACCATATCAAACCTGAATCCAATAAGCTTTACTTTACATTTAGGACAAGTAGAGTTGATCAATGAGTGGTCTTTCTTCTGAATTCTATACATATACAGGCCTCTTGGCCCAAGTGATTATTGAGAAGGAAGTGTCTCTTCTTGATCATCGCTTGCTCGTCAGTAGAGGAGAAAGTTGCATTTACATGCAGCAATTCCCTCAACAGTATAGGGAGGAATGATCACTAATGCCATTGCTCGTCCCCATACAGAATCATTGTTTGCCGTCAGCAGAGTGCTGATGAACAAGCATTTTACTCATTTATCAGGTAATCTCTGGCAAATTTCCACTGGCAGTTTATTGCTAACGAGTGTTTGTACGGATGTTCGTTAAGGATAGTCTGCCTAAACATCAGGCAATGTAAAGGACCTTAAGGACTTGCCATATCTGCAGTAGGTAGGTAGGACCCCAGAGATAGGTGAGTTCATATACAGGAATACCTAAAGTCCTATCTAACCCCAAAGGACCATGGTACTAATAACAGGAAAGAGACATCCTGTTCCCCTTAAAAGGAAAGAAGAACGGGAGTCTCCCTAAGGCCTAATACAAAACAATAAAGAAATGCAACACACAGAAAATCCAAAATACACTTAACTTCCAAGAAGCTATGTCAGCACCAGGAACTCAGCTGAGATCCAAACACCAACTATTCACAGGTCCAACTGAAGCTATAAACTGCACAGCATTGTGGGAGAAACAACTATAAATAGGGAAAGTTAAATGACCACAATAGCAACACCTGAAGGTTAAGGATGTGGCCAGTACCAGAAACAACACAGACACCTATTGATCCACAAGTTAAACATGTCAAATCAAACCATGTGTTGCCAGTCTCAAAGATCTCCTGCCACTCACTGTCGTGGGGGCGTCCGTATGTCTCAGTACATCCGTGACACCATGGGTCTTTTAAAAATAAAATATTTTTCATAAAGCTTCCGCTTAAAGGATTTTTCATTAACTTAATGTCAGGTCAAGAAACAATAAATGTCCAAGCAATAGTATTTTACAGGGAAACTTGCCAGGGAAGCTGATGGCCATGGGACCACCTGAGCCCTCCTGTTGGTCAACCAGTAGCAGTATTTTGTGCTGCGGGGGCAGTATATTCAGATGCACTGTAATATTTGGCTCTGATGGGGTGGTATAATATGCTGTCAATTTGGACCGGACTACAAAATGAGGCCACTTTTTTCAAGGGCCACTTTACATTCCCAGTCCACCACTGGCATTGTAATATATTTCTATTTTCTTACACATAATTTGATAGATATTTCTATTGCTCCCATAATCAGATATATTTATATATTTGGTTTCCTCTTTACCACTTACCTTTTTTGGTTATTACTAAGGCCTTGTTCTTTAGTTCCTGGATTCCCCAGTGAGTGCTCTTGTCACTGAGGCAATAGCACCGGAGGACTGCATTCAGCAAGACTGCCTATTGACATCACTCCATTATGTGAGCATGCCCTGGGAAGTTGTGGGAGAGAAGGAATATAGAAGTGCATCCCAAATGTCTTATACTGGAAGTGATTGGTATTGATGGTGACATCTAGTGTTGAGTAAAGTTGTGAAAACTTTGATTCGGCCGCTTAGTTGAATTGCAAGTCCTCTAGTCATTGAAACCTTCAGATGCCGTGAAGCCATCACGGCTTCTGATGTAAAAATGGAGGCCTTTCAGTTTATTTTTTTTTAAATACCTCATATGTTTGAACGTGAAGAGGCCCCTGCAGCCATCTTGATTGAATATCCCATTCTAAATCTTAAACGGTGTGTGATGACGTCCTACATCATCATGCACAAGATTTAGGGGATATTTAATCAAGACGGCCGTGGTGGCCTCTTCACGTTCAAACGAATGAGGTGAGTATGTTTTTTTTTTTTTTTACACCATTTCAGAGAAACTGGATTTGTTACCACAAGGAAATTAGAGTTCTCTGCGAATCAAATTTCCCCTGAAATTCGTATTGAAGTACACTTCAGATACTTTGATTCTCTTAACCCTAGTGACACCGCGTTACTGAAAAATTAAGACTTTAAACAAGAAATAGCAAATGTGTAATGAATTGTGAGGTACGGATTTTTGGTCCAGCTTGAACTAGTGGTAAAATCCTTTTAATATCCAAGTTATATGGAGGAAAATTATTGGCCTTTAGAATTAAGTGGGTGTCACATTAAAGACCTCCGTGACGACAACATAAATTTGCATCTGTTGCATTTGTACAATTTATTGTATTATAACTTCTCTAGTGTTATGTCTCTATTGTGCTCATACAGAATAGTTTTCTTGAACATGGAAGCACCTGAAGTTTCTTTAGCTCCATGTAATTTGTAACTCCGATTTAACTTTTGTTATTTTACATTATTATTATTTTTATTTTATTGCCACAACTCTTTTATTTTTATTTTGTCCAATATGTTTGTCAGTAAGACTGTGAAAATTCAGTCAGTTATAATGGTTCCAAGTATAAACAAATTAAAAAAAGAAAAAAAAAATATCGAAATCTGGCTGTAAGTGCAAAGTACATTTTTAATATATTGTTTGGCTCCGAGCAAAGTCATAACAGCCATGTATCAAAGGATCCAACTATATCTTGTAAGCTGTTTTCTGTCATACCTAAATAAATATTATGCAGTTTATTTTTTTCCTGTATTGCCGGAGGTTTTGTAGTCAGCTGATATTTTTTCCTTAATAAATGATACTCAAAACTGTTTCTTTAAATTCATGTATAATGCTTTTTGCAGGGTAACTCTTTTCTTGTTTGGATATGTGAGGTATTTCTTTTATTTATCAAAGTCGTGTTTGGTGATGCAGAGTTAGAAATACATTATCTTTGTGTCCAAGGAGCACAAGTGTAAAATATAAAAGTCATTATTATATAAATAGACTATGTGACTTATGGGCAAAGGCCTCGGTATCTAGGGCGAATCAAATATAAACCCATGAAACAGAACAGACCTTGTAAGGATATATGTTGTCCTCTACAAAATAGACTTTGGAAACACTCACAAACCAATTTGTAACTAAGCATGATTTAATGCTCTATTAGTATATGAGGATTGAAGGACAAATGGAAAGAGACAAATCAACAGCAATTTAACAAACAAAATATATGCAGTATATATAACCGAGTTATATGCAGTATATATAAACATTATTATGACTGCTTTCTACTTTCAATGTCAGCAGCATGCAGCTCATGAAGGATGTCATGTGTCAAGAGCTGGCTTGGTGGGTATACAAGATGTGCGATAGGCTGTCCGCACACATATTCTTCATTGCTGTCATAGGTAAAAGAGACGATTTATAAAAGTTAAAAAGGGCTGATCATCACCTTTTGGGCCAAGGGTGACAATATTTTTGAAACTGTGCAGTTTTTGAACTGTTCACATGCTGCTGTAGTAAAAGTGTATAGTGGACAAATCAAATTGGCAAATGGCACCTTTGTAAATAAGCGATATGGACACTACGGAGAATCACATGCCATTAATTAAGGATGAGAGAACCAGTTTGGACCGAATCAAATTTTTGGATGGCTGGCGAACCCAAATCTTTCCAGGTTAGTTTTGGGAGGAAGAAGAAGGGGTCTCGCATGAATCTGAGAGGATGTTGGGGAGAGTGATTGCCCTGATTGGCTCCCCAGGCTGACAGGCAGCCTGGATAAGACAATCAGGGTTGCAGCAGGCAGGGAGTGCCTGAACGCCATTCAGTGCTGGGCTGTGAGAGAGGGTGGTTGGGTATTACAGTGACTGCCAGGAAAATGATCTTAGGGAAACAGTGACTGTGAAAAATCAATCAGGGACAGTCAAAAATCAATCAATCAAGCTTATTGCCAGGGACAGTGAAAGTAAAGTCTAAGATTCCAAAGAAGAGAGAAGCAGGGAAGCTGAAGGACAGGGAAAGAGGAGACAAGACTTGTGGTTGTCTGGCCTGCTATCAGAAGTGCAGGTATACCTCAAAAGCAGCTACCTGCAAGCAAATCCTTTTAATTTGTGGGGTTCAAAATATAATTAAGAAGTATAAATATATGATTACTGCAGCAATTCCCACAGTGTAGCAGCAATCTACCTGTGTGTGTTACGTTTAAATTGAGTGCCACACTTTAATCGGCCATTTACATATTTTTACTGTTTCCACACTGTAGCAATTTAATTATTTTTTTTGGGGGTGCTTTCAGTTTAATTAATCAACATATGTATGTGATTACTGAAGCAATACCCACGGAGTGGTAGCAATCTACCTGTGTGTGTTAAGTTGAAATTGAGCATCACACCTCAATCGTCCACTTATGTATTTTTAGTTTCCACATGGTTGGATTTAAAACATTTTTTGGCATTGTTAAATGTAAGTAAACCAGCATATACATATATAGACCTCAAATGTACATTTATGTGAAGTCTATTTCCACATGGTTGGCATTTAAATGTTTTTGGGGACTTGTTCAATTTAATTAAACCAGCATATAAGTGATTAACACCAATAAACAGTAAAGCACACAAAAGTATCAGTGAGAGATTAGACCTAAATCAGTTTCCCTCTCAGTGCTCACAAACATTTTTCCAATAAATTTTTATTTTGTTTTTGGATACAGATTATATTCAAACTAGCAGCATATATGCATGATGACTACACCAATAGACAGGGTACCACACAAAGATATCTGGGAGTGATAACAAATTTAGGCCCAAAGCTGTTTCCCTATTCCACATGTTTTTAATATTTATTATTTTTTGGAGGGTTGTTGATTATATTTAGAGATGAACAAATTTTAAAAAAATTTGAGCCGCTGGTTCGACAATTTTTTTGAGAAAAATCTGGTTCGATCCGACTGTATTCGCAGCGAAAAAACTGCTATTTCCTGGCTGCAGAGAGCCTTTATAGTGGTGTAGAACACTGTGCCTTGCAGTAACACGCATAGAGAGTCTGCTTTGGTAGTGAAATCATACTTTGAGTCAGTTTTAGAAATGAGTCTTGCAGTAAATAATACAGTCAGTCAGTATGACATGCAGATGACAGGCATCGCTATTAGAATCACTGCACGCTTCACTTATTTGGGCAGTCACGGGCCAAAACTGACCAAATAACTCAAGTATTAACTCAGCCTTACTTGATGTTAGTGTCAAGAAGAAGCGCACTACTTTTACACCCTCATCAGCTGATTCCACATAGATGTCTACAGATCCTGTTCTATTAAATGCTTATACAAGTAGAGCCCCCTGTGGAGAGGGTGATTAGTAGAACTACAAGTAACAGCACACTGCTAGTCAATTGCAAAAATATATAAGCAAATACTGAATGAAAAATAAGCTGCTTGGTGGCTATACTTAATGCAAAAGCAGTTGGAAGGTCTTTGCACATATAATTGATCAAACATATGTCGGACCCATCTAACGAACAACAAGGTGGCTTCCATCAGACGGGGCCTACTCTAACATGCCTCTCCTGGGCTTACAGCCTACAATCTGGGCAAAGTAGGACCCAGCTACATAATATACATGCCTCTTCTAGGCTATCAACCTGCAATATGGGCAAAGTAGAATACAGCTATATAATCTTTTTTTTATTAAAAGCACATGGTAAATGGGCAGTGGTGCACAGTTCAAAATCACCAACTGTGGGGACCACCCCCCCAGTGGCATTATCAATAGGAAAGAAAAACAAACGAACCAGCACCTCCATAGTATGTAAATTTGAGAACGCAGGTACACGCTACCTTGACTGAAAAACAAGGTGATTAGTAGAGCTACAGGTAACAGCACACTGCTAGTCAATTGCACAAAGATATAAGCAAATGCTGAATGAAATATAAGCTGCTTGGTGGCTATACTTACAGAAAAAGCAGTTGTAAGCTCTTTGCGCATATAATTGATCAAAAATATGTCAGGCCAGTGACAAGTTCGGTAGATGGGCATGACTATGTGGCATGGTGACATAGTGTGGAGATGGCAGCATCAGGAGGCCACAGAGTGGCATGGTGACATAGCGTGGACATGGCAGCAACAGCAGAAGCAGCAGCAGCATGATACCACAGAGTGGCATGGTGACAAAGTGTGGAGATGGATGATTAATCTGATGCATCAAGCATTGGTGGGTGGAAACCCTGGCTGATCCACGCCTGAATCATCTTGACAAAAGTAAGTCTCTACACATTTTGGGTGGACAGGCGAGTTTTTCTTGGGGTAACTATGGCTCCCGCCTCACTAAACACCTGCTCTGATGCCACACTACTGGCCAGGCAGGACAGCATTTCCAGGGCAAACTCTGCCAGTTGCGACCGCAAATCCAGTTTGGCTGCCCGGTAGTCCAGCGGATCTTCTATGACGGCTGGCAGGGTGCTGTCAAAGTATGCAACCACCTGCTGGTTCAGGTCCTTCTCCAGGTCTGCCTGCTGCTGCTGGTGAGTAGTTTCTTCACTATGCGGGTGAAGAAAGTTGCTCATCAGCAACTCTAGACTCAGGCTGCTGGTGCTGGTCAAGACACGACTGCTAGCTGACATGTGGACCTAAGGCCTCGGGAAGAAACCCCTGCTGCTACGCCCCCTTACTCTGCTTTGACCTGTACCTGCGCCAGAATCATTTACGCCTCTTACACTCCTCTGTGCATGGCCTGGCACTTCTCTGTCTCACATACTTTTAGCTGAACTAAATAAATTAAAAGCAAATTGAAACACCACTCAAAGTTCCAAATATATATATACATTTTTTTACTGAGATAGGCAACTAAAGGAAATAATTTCAGCATAAATAACAGCAAAAGTGAACTGTGTATATATTTCTCATATTGGACTAAAATAGGCCACTAAACGATTTCTAAGTAAATGACAGAAAAAGTGAACTGCGAATATTTTTATATTTTTGTCTAGAAATATGACAATATGCGCTTTTAGCGCAAATAACACCAAATATGTAATGCGTCTATTTTTCTCGTATTGTAATGAAATATGCCAATAAACCCTTTTTAGGCAAATAACAGCAAATATGAACTTAGTCTATTTTACTCTTTTTCTCTAGAAATATGGCAATAAACCCTTTTAGCGCAAATAACAAAAGTGACCCGTGTAAATATTTCTCGTATTATATTGAAATACGCCACTAAGGCTACATGCACACGACCGTATGTGTTTTGGGGTCCGCAAATAAAATGGATGACATCCGTATGCCATCCGTTTTTTTTTGGGGCGGATCCATTGTAACAATGCCTAAAACGGACAAGAATAGGACAGGTTCTATTTTTTTGGAGGAGTTACGGAACGTACACACTGATGCGGACAGCAGACCCAATAAAATGAATAGGTCTGCATCCTATCCTGCAAAAAAAACCCGGAATGAACAAAATACGTTCGTGTGCATGAGGCCTAAATGATATCAGCGCAGTTAACAGCAAAAGTGACCTGTGTATATATTTATCTTTTTCCACAGATAAAAGCCACTAAAGGCTTTTCAACATAGCACTTGCACCCCAATAACTAATTGCTGGAATGACAGAGCTGTATTATGAGACTATCTGGATCCCCAAGTAAGGTTTCCTGCACTTGTAAATCGCTTTTTTTCACAATGAGGATTTTTCTATCAATCTCCCTAGCATCTGCACACGTCTCTCCCTGCCTGTGAAATGATTCCTCTCACTATGCTTTCCCTGCGCTAGTAAATCACTTCTTTCCATTGTTTTTAACAATTAGTTTTTCTTTCACTCTCCCTAGCGCCTGCATAAACGTCTGTCCATGAAGTACGATAGTGAATGGCAGACTCTAAGATGGCCACCGTATTTATAGGGCTGTGACATCATCCCGCCTTCCCAGAGTTCCTTGCCACATGTCCTCACACGTGTAGCCGACATTTTAGCCGCCATTGTAGCCGGCTAGCCGCCATGTTAGAAAAAACTCAGGTATGAACTCAGCCTTACAGGTCGATGTTTGCACCAAGAAGAAGCACACTCCTTTTACACCATCGTCAGCTGATTCCACATAAATGTCTACAGAACCTGTTCTGTTACACGCTTATACAAGTAGAGCCCCCCGACAAAGTGGACAGGATGTCAGCAGTAAGTATGTGTTGATGTCACAGATTATTTTGCCCTTCCTCTGATCCGTCAGAACAGTAACACCCAAAAAACAGATCCTGTTTTTGGAGCAAACGAGGTGCAGAAGGGAAAGAAAGCTGCATTCGGCTGAGGTGGTGGAGCCACTGGGTGATGCAGCAGTTGCTGCGGCAGTCTGGACCACCACATCGGAGCCACAGTTCTCCCAGGCCACTTTATGGTAACAATGCATATGTTGACACAGGGCTGTGGTACCAACATTGGCACCCTGGCCACACTTCAACTTCTGCCCACAGATTCTACATATGGCCATGTCAACCTCCTCTGACGGCTTAACAAAAAACTGCCACACCGCCGAGTAGGTGATTTTACCCCCAACAGTCCGCACTGACTGACTGCTACCTCCGCTGCCTCCGTGAACCTGTGCATCACTACTTCCCAGACAGGTAGACTCCTGTGAAGTGGGTGGTCTACCCTGAGCACGTTTGGCTACCAACATCCCACTGCTGCCACCCTGCTGACCCCCACCAACTGTAGCGACTTTCTGGCTCTGACGCTGGCTCGCGGGTATGCTGCCACCCTCTTCTCCTGATGATGATGAAGCCCCTTCATCACCCGGCTCTCAAGTGCCCCTTCGTCACCCGGCTCTCAAGTGATAATCATCATTATCAAGTACTGTCTGCACATCACTTCTGTCATCCTCAACGGTCGCTGGGTCCCACGCCACTCTCCTCATCACTACTTGCCCGCCTAGCTCTTCCTCGCTGAAAAGAGTCAAGCCTAAGGCATATAATACTTCTTGCGGTCAGGGAACTGAAAATAACAGAGGAAGATTCAGGACAGCGGGGGCACAGGGCCTGCTCCCGGACCATGCCTACTAAGCGTCGTATCAGAGTAACCCACAGACTCTTGGCTGGGGGTGTCTGATGTCACTTGGAATGAAGTGGATGACCGAGTCAACCATTCAAGAACCGTTGGGTTGCTGATCAAGACACGACCGGTAGATGACACCGGGAGCTCAGGCCTCTTGCTGCGACCTCTGCTGCTACGACATCATTTCATCAATGATGATTTAGTGGTATGTCAGATGTCTGTAACATTGTTACAGACATCTGACATACCACTATATCATCATTGATGAAACGGGACAGTAATCAAGCATTTGATTGAATCATTTATGATTTTGCCTCCAGTCTGCAGCTTTATGCATTTTTGCATTTTTGCATTTTTATCTTTTTTACTCTTTAGACACTACGGCACATAATGACATAAAGGCTATTTTCATGGTTCACCCTTCAAGTGAGCCCCTTACTTTTCATCCTTAAATATTAGGATCATTCGTACCTGACGTGCATCATCAGACACATCCTTTAGGTATGTAGGATGTCATTTGGTATTCTGGATATGCTGCACCTCCCCTTATTTGTTATTGGTTGTTCTGCCACCACGTGATTGAAAAATCCCTAATGTAGTCCCTGAGGCTTGCTCCCAACATGAAACATTTCAGTCCACTCTTTGTCACCGGGCTCTTCAGGGGATATAAACCAGAGACTTAGAAAGCTGACTTTAAAGAAATATGCATAGTGGGAACAGTGCGCTTACCAGCAGCAGAATCTTGTCTGCTGCTAGAGCCCACCTCCAGTTTAGTCTTGCCTCCTCTGGCCGCATTAGACACGCCTGATGCCACACGGGTGTGACATATTGCTCGTTATGTGAAGCAATCACGTATCACACAACCAGCAATATGTCACACCCGTGTGGCATCAGGCACGTCTGAGGAGGCGAGAGTAAATGGGAGGTTTGCTTTAGCAGTGGACAAGATTCTGCTGCGGGTAAGCGCACTGTGGATTTTTTGCAGTGATTTGTGTATGTATATATTTTCATCTGCACAATTTATCATTTTGTGTAAGATGTCCTTGTGGTGCATGCGGTCCGCCCCGGCATCCTCTATTGTACGCATTTTTCGCTGGGGATTGCTGTTGTCTGCGGACCGCATGCGGAGGAATTGCTCCCCCAGTTATAGACACGCTACAGTGTCTGGGTTTGGAGCATTTCCACCATTTGGGCCTAGTTTTTGTCTTTATGTGTATGGAATGTGCCACTTCATTGTGTTGGTAACATTCTTTTGCACCTGGTAGCTTCTGTGTCACATGGTCTGTTATGGGTGCGACTCACAGCTTCATTCTACCTCACAGTGCATTGGTGATGCCACTATGGAGGCATGTGAGAGTCTGGCTGTGAGTTGGTTTCTAGCACTGTTCAGACCCTGTTTACACACCACGGGTAGTTGAGTGGTAGGACCCCATGCTTGCTGAGACACCGTGACGTGGTGCATGAGGGGCTCTGATATGTTCCAGACTGGAAGATATTGGCAAATTTCTCAGCTTTTAACATCGGCTTGAGGAATTAGCTAGTATTGTCAGTTGCGTATCATTTTGGTGCATTTTTTGCAGTGATTTGTGTAGGCACACCGTTCACACTATGCATAGACGAAGGGCATGCCGTTCTCCACCACTCTAGAGCCAGCATTTATCTGCCTCCTCCTTCTCCATGAACACGTTCCCATCACCAACAGCAGCTGGGCACAGGGTCGCTACTCCTGATTCCTATCACATGCTTCAGGTAAAGCGTTGCCACTCCATTTTGAAGCTGATCGGCCTCGGAGAGAGTAGCCACACCATCATGCAGTTGCTCAAATTCATCAAGCAGCCAACATCCTGCTGGCTGTTACCCCGCCAACTCCAACTGGGCACGGTGATCAGTGACAATGGGTGCAACATCGTGGCCACCCTGAATATGTGTGAAATAACAGAGGCTCTCTGCATGGTGCATGTCTTCAACCTAGAGGTGCAGCTCTTTCTAAAAAGTGCAGCATAAATGTAGTTGATTACTCTGTCAATATCAACATTTTCTCACAGTCAGGACAATGCTGAAGACTGCATCATGCCACCAATGCCTGTGGGTCAGTTTCCATGTACTTACTTTCCACATGGTTGAAATATAAATTTTTGGGAGGGGGGGGGGTTAAGTTCATGACATGAGTACTTAATTATTGTATTAATAAAAAAAATGTTGTCACAGTCCAGGCAGACTGAATGCGATCAATAGAACTCTCCTTGCTGCTGTTGCCCTATTTTGCCATTCTTGCTGTCTGTCTGTCCGGCTACCTACCATCATGATGTGTACGGCTGCTGCATGCTGCGTCTTGCATCATGCCATTTATGCCACTTGCCAGCCATCATGTTCCCCAAACCCACTCTTTTTTTAAATCTCATAACACTGTGTGTTTAAACATCATCTGCCCTGATAAGAGACAATTTTTGAACGTTTTGGAATATGAAAAAGCATGAGACATGTTCTGGCACTGTGTCTTTTTAAACATGCTGTATGATAACACTGTCAAATGTGCGTTTACCCATATAGCTATGTATGTCAGAGTCACTCAGACATTATTTACTATCGCTGTCATTATGTTCCAGAGCTTGGTGAGGGGGGATGGTGGAGGGAAAAATAAAATGATAAAAAGTAAACCCAAAAAGATAACACGTTTTCCTAAAAATCCTAGGAGGCTAAAGGCAGTTATAAACCATCTTTCAGGAAAATTGGAACAACTTTGGTTCAGCCTGAACCAATTCAGATCCAAACCAAACTTTTAAAAAAATTCGGAGAACCGGCCCTGAAACAAATCTCAACTGGCTCGCTTATCTTTACCATTATTGTGAAAGGCGAAGGTCAGCTACACGAGTGTAGAACAAAACACTACAGCGAACCAGCTCACCAAAATGAACCAGTGGGCTACCAGATGTGTGTCTAATGCAAGGATGAGCAACCTTGGGCAGTCCAGCTGCTACAAAACTATAACTCCCAGCATGCAAACTTACTTGGCTGTTCTTGTAATTCCCACAGAAGTGAAAGGAGGATTCTGAGAGTTGTAGTTTCAGAACAGCTGGAAAGCCAGAGGTTGCTGATCCCTGGTCTAAAGCAACAGTTCAGCAAACTCTACTGTGTATGGGGTTCTAAAGCAGATAGACAAAAAAAAGGATTTACTTTTTGTGGAAGAATTGGAATTGGACCTCCTCTGTTTGACAAAGGGTTGCCTTCTATGATGAGTCACGTTTTCTGCTTCATCTTTATCTGATGGGCATTGTCGTGTCAGGCAAAAAACATCAGAGAACAAACACCCTGTAACTATTGTTGGAAGAACATAAGCTGATGATAGCAGTGTTATGGTTTTTGGAATGTTTTCGTGACATTCTCTGGGCCCACTCATCCATGTGGAAAACGATCCCAACTGTGACTGCAGGTCACGTACAAATTTACATGATGATTGTCTTCCCTAGAAATGTCCGATAACCAAGACTTCCAAGTAATATTCTGTCCCCTAATATCCCAGACTCGAACTCAACTGAGCATCTGTAGGATCACCTTAATTGTTGTGTTCATTTTATGGATCCCCCCCAAGTACCCTCCAGCAGCTGTTGGTCAGCATGGCTCCAGATATTTGTGACAACCTACCAGGACCCTATTCTTTTAGTTATTTTTCTCATTTTGATATTTTCTGTGACTTCTATGGTTTTTTGACAGATCAAATATCCAGTAAAATGAGCGTTAGGGTTAGGGTTAGCTTACCAGTATTAGTGACAAGTTTTTGTGGCAAAAAATGCCTCTACCAAAAGTTAGCTGTAATAAAAGAGCAAATTTGTCAATTTCTTGGGAATTTTTTGTGCCTTCTTTTTTGCTTTTGGTGTATTTTTTTGGGGGGGGGGTCTATAGCCATTTTTTCTGTTTTTTTTCCCGCATAGATTTCTCTATAGTGAAAAAGGCCTGAATGTCAAAAAGGGACCACAAAATCTGCTTATAAAATTGATATGAATTTCATGGCATTGCTTATAAGGTCAGAAACTACCATTAGCCTAAGATAGCATAAAATTGGATGACCCTGTCAGAATATTCTCTAAATTTATCAAAATTTATCACAGTTGGTGCATAGATTTAGCAAATCTTGGCTGATCCTGTAAAAAGTTTGAAATTTTTATTTTCCCTACTCCAGCTCAAGGATAACTGACCTGACATAATTATTTTGAGCATAAAACCCTCAAAACCCCCCCAAAAAACAGGTACTTGCACCAATAACAAATTTGGCTCATTTTACAAAACCACTAAGCCATGCCCACTATTCTAGAGACTTTGCTAAAATGTGGCGCACAGAATGTCTGGTAAATCTGCCTCAGTATCACCAAGCCTTCTTGGTTCTGTTTTGCACCAATTCGATTAGCATTAGTACTCTATAAATAAGAAAATGTAAGAATATCTCTAAATGTGTGAAGATTGATTCTAAATTAAGCACATATTATTGGATGGTATTAGCAAAACTAGATTCCACATTATCTATACAATTAAAACCTTAGGGATAAATTAAAATATTTGATGTATATCATTTTCCAAATTGATTTCTATAAACACGTGAGAAAGAAAAGGTTTAAAAGATTTTCCCATTTTAAATCTTTCTAAATATCCTAGACACTATTGAATGAGTCAAAACATTGCATAGGCTAAATACATTTACAGTTCTTTGAACAAACATTGGAGTGCTTTTGATTTATCCACTATCCTCACGATATGAAATATTGTACATGTTTAGGACGGAAATATGCCTTTCAGCACCATTACATACAGTATATCAGCAGCAGAATGTTTTCAATAAAGAAAGGAAAGGGCTATAGACATCAAACGATTGTTGGTGATTTATGATGTATTTAATATTTTCTGCTGGGTGATTATTTGCTGTGAATAATCTTATGTCAATAGTAAACTTAAACCTGGGAGTTGATTGTCAGTTATGTCCATTAAAGCTTAATTCCTTCAGAAAAATCTGTCTTTATCAATTTAGTTAACCTCTTAGCTTGATGCATATTACTACTCCTTTCTACTTATCAACACTCCATCATCTAGTTTCAGCTCTCCTATCCTCACCCCAGACATGAAGCCATCTACCCCAACTTCTTCAAGCTTCAAGTTGTAAGCACCCCTGCCCTGTTCATTCCCAGAGGCTTACTTGATTTATTGTCTATGATCACAACAGCTAGGCATGTTAGGAGACTAGACTCCATAGTCACTGGACCTGGATGTGATGCCAGGTCATTTGATTAACAGATGCAGACAGGATTATTTGATGGAAAAAGGTCATCTCAAAGGAACATGACTGCAATCATATATATTATATAACATTCTACACCTTTTACTTATGTCAAATGTTATGTTGTCACAAGTTTAGGCTTTAATCAAAAGTAAATGGATCTTTGATTTGCAGGATATCAAAGAATATAAACTATGGAAAGGGCTAACATTAATCAGTGGGCTAACAACCACACTGCAGGCGTTCCAAGAAGTGCCAAGACAGAGATTTACCTTTATCTGTGAGGTTTACAGTGAGTCACATAATGGTAAGAACACAGCTTGTAGAAACATTTCTAAAGGCTTCAGCTTATATGTAAATTGAGAGTGGAGGTGTGTGGAGGAAGCAGAGAACATTCATTTTCTTACATCAAAGTTGTGTTCCTATTCAATGTTTAAAATATTGTTTCTTTAAGTTGTACATTATAAAGATTATGTAAGAACAGAATTTACATGTTACAGTATGTATATGTAAAACACTGGGAGGCGTCAATCAAATCTATCTATCTATCTATCTAGAAAAGCAAATGATGAGGCAGCACTCCAAAGTAGGCGAAGAGTGTCAGACCCAAATATTTCCCCAGTCGTAACGTTTCAGCCCAGCTCAATGAGGCCTTTTCTGTGGACTTTTGCCTAAAGTTCAGGAGGAATCGCACTCAACTTCACATTAGCTGCTGCTGATTTTAGTTTTTTGTCTCTATCTATCTATCTATCTATCTATCTATCTATCTATCTATCTATCCATCCATTTCATATGCTGGAAACCCGCCTGATCCCAGTCGGTTCCCATTATAGTGAATGGGGATCTTGCAGTGCAGACTATGCTAGATACGGTAACTATGTTTGTCTGCTCCTATGCCAAAACAGACTACCTGATTTAATGTACCTGCCGCAGATGTAAACCTACCGTTATTTTGGCGTTGCAGAGACATAGCATAGTATTAATAAAGAAAATACTGCATCACACCTTCCAGAATTCTCCAACGTGTAAGAAAATTATTAAACACAATTTGTGCTCTTTCCCATAAAAGCATTCATTTGTAGGTGAGAAGGCTAAAACGAAATTACTTATCTCCAAGTTCCACAACAAGTCAAGTTCAAACTGTTTTTTTAAAATCTTTTACGGAAGCAGCTGATACATTAAGTTATGAACATATTAATCTCCTGTGACAGTCAGCTTCCTTGGCATTGCAATTAACGTGAAAGATTGTGAGCCAAAGACATCCATTTAATGGCAACAAAAATGTAATATAAGCTATCAGTACAACTACAATGCATTCTGATGTGCAGCAGACAATGGTGCAGATGAATATGCTTTCTACTTTATTTCAATTTGCAAATAATTTAATTTTCACCCCTTGTATGAATCCATTACTTTGAGAAATTACATTTACATTTAACTATACCTGTTTAGTCTGATAACTTGCTATAATTTAAATTTATTTTTTATGGAATATTATGGAGCAATTTTACATTTTTATTATCTTTCAGTCATTGACATTTGTTACTAAGTTAATGCATATAAAGCTGAAGGTAACATTTATCTTACCTAAACACTGCTTTTAAGCAGGTCTATTACTTGCAGTGTAATTGTTTAAAATGAATTTGATGATGAAATAAATATCCGTTTGGATAATGCATTTGAAAGTTGGGCTTTCATGAACAGAACAAAGAGGCGGCCAATTAAAGCATGCAGCCGGACTTCTCTAACAACCTTACAAAGTCGGAACAGTAGTGCATATAAAAAATAACTTATCATTTAACTTAATTTATCTGTTTAAGATAACCAACAGAAATAGTTACATTGCTGTGAGTAAAGGTATTATTTATGGCTATTAAAGGGAGTATGACTACCCCCAAACCCTATGACATGCAGTACTACATGAATTGTACTACTGCCTCTGATTTAAGATAACTAACTTCTATATCCATACTATCCCCTGTTCCTTCATTGTGCACCCGCAAACTGGTACTGAAATATATTGCAAGGACTCATGAGCATGCACACATAATGGAGAGGACTCTAGGATGAGTCCTCTCCATGTATTCCAGCACCAGTTTGTGGAAGCACATTGTGGGATTAGAGATGTGCATGCACATATCCATATCCAGAGTCAGGGGGAGCAGTACTACTCACGTAATAATGCACTTCACAGGGATATGGGAAGGTGACAGATTCCCTTTAAGTTGACTATACATGGTGGTAAATGGTCAGTAGGAATAATTAAATCACAGCTCAGCAAATGTAGAATGAACCTGCTGATGTTGGTGAGATTGAGCAAATGAGTATGGGGAATAACTTACAGCTTAGTTTTCAGTTTTTAGGAGAATGAATGACCATAAATGGTTGATATTTATGGAAGGAACTCCCAAATTATAATAAAGTGTATGTGCACATCATGATTATGATGGAACAGGTTATGTAATCTTGTGGTAATACAGTTGATGGTTGATCTTTCTGGGCAGTTGGTTGGTCTTTATGGAAACAATATAGAAGAGACAATTAGGTATCTTGCTGCATAAGAGGCCTCAATGTCAGTTGTTAACTATTTCCAACTGTATTCCAGCCAGATGCACAACATGCATTAAAATACTTTATTATATATTTTTAGTTTTTATTAAGATCTCAGTCTAAAAGATTACGGGCTCATGCACACGGCCTTTGCCCGGCCGTGGCCGTATTGCGGCCTGCCTGTCCGCAATACATGGGCACCGGCTGTGTAGACTCCACATCATGGATGCGGACCCATTTGCTTTAATGGGTCTGCAATTTGTAAGGTCGGTGCAGAACAGAGGCACTCCGTGGTGCTTCCGTCGGGTTTCTGTCCATGCCTCCACACCGCAAAAAAGTAGTGCATGCACTGTTGCATTTTAGAATCTACTCCGCTGAAAGACCCTGTACCAATGTGCTATACAGTGCTTCCAGCTAAGCAGAGCAAGCACAGGCAGGGGCCCCTCCCCTCAGCTAAATTGTGGTATAACGCATTGGTATAGGGGGCAGAATTAAGCCAAGCGGGGGGGGGGGGGGTGTGGCACAGACAGGAGATGTGATCAGTACAGTGTTCGCTGCGGCCCCAGTGGAATCCATACTCCAATATAGTACTGACATATCAGTGGTGTACTAGAATACTGATTTTTAAAGCACAATAGGTACCCAGGACTTTGGGTGCCTGTTTGCTTAGGAAAACTGCTTAACAGTTAATAAAGTATATTATAAAAAATTTTTTTTGCCTATTTAGAACATTTATGTTTAAGAAAGGGTTTAGTTACTCTTTAAGTATGCATGTTTAAATATTTCAATTTAATACATTGGGAATTAAATATCTTCCACCATTTTCCCATAAAGGTAACACGAGCATTTATAATACGGTATTTTGGATTGATTTACACAATTGCATCTGTAGTTTGTTGTTAATGATTAAATGGTTTATAGTGGGCATATACTGTATATAAGATATGGCTATACGATGTAGTAGATGGATTTATAATTATTCTAACCAGTGGCAAAGGTTCTCACAAAGCTTGTTTTAGCATTAGACATAACATCTTTATCATCTGCATCCAAATTTACCCATTAAGAGTGACAGGTAGAGAAATCTAGATGGCATAGGGGGATGAGTCATGGCCAGGTGCTTCTTTACTTGCACGCGTTTTGCATTCATCACAGAAGTTCCGTATCCCATGGTTTGTCATTCTAAAGTAAAGTATAGACCTACATGAAAGACATTTTAAGAACCAATTGTGTTTGTAATGTCCTGCAGACCGGAAAACTGTCCTTGATGCTCAGAGCTGAAATATACAGCTATTATGGTAAAGCCATGAAATACAACACTGAATATATAATCCTGTAGACAAAAAAGGTATGCAAACAAGTCAAATTTTATATGACTGAACACAATGTACTGTAATAATGATTGAAAAGTACCAATTAGATCTCACAGACAGTGTGAGTAATGCTCCTCCATAGATTACCTTTTACATGACCTTACATCAAACAATAATGACTCTGATAAACTTTGGTTATAAGAAGGATTTAAGAGCATTGCTACCTCAATCACTCTCGTAAGGCATGGTATTGTATAGTTTTCACCCGCAATACTGAGAAGATTGAGAATAATAATAATAATAAAAAAAACTGTCCATGTTCATGACAGACTTATATGACCTATTTGGGGTACCAACCCCTAAGGCTACTTTCACACTGCTTGCAGCGTTCGGGTGTCCGCCTGGCCGTGCGGAGTACAATGTAAGTCAATGGGGACGGATCCGTTTGAAGATGACACACTATGGCTCAATCTTCAAATGGATCCGTCCACCATTGACTTTCAATGTAAAAGTCTGGACAGATCCGCTCAGGCTACTTTCACACTTAGAAAATTTTATACAATATAATGCAGACGGATCCGCTCTGAACGCTAGTGTGAAAGTAGCCTAACAGGTTACAGTCAAGGGAACAAAATGGATTGTGTTTGGGGTCATAAAGTCATACTTTTCTTTACAATCCCAAAACACTAGACACAAACACTATTAATAAACTTTAGGCACTACCACCATTTAGGCAGTATCCTCACTTGGGGTTATGCTCACCTGCACCTCAAAAATATCTCCAGAATACCCTTTTTTCTTACTGTGGAAATAGCAAGAGCTGTCCTTGCTGCTTTGATCCATTATTGTCTTAAAGGAATGTGTTATCAGAAAATGACCTTTTACTCTAACAATGTTTTTATGCTTAACAAATTTTTATTGAATTTTTGATGATGTTATTTTTTATTTTCCATGTCAATATCTATATTTAAGCAAAAAATAAAAAGATTTTAAAAAAAATCGAGTTTCCGTCAATTACTGTAACTCTTGCTTACCAAACTTTCCTGTGAAACCAGTGTATCCTGAGTGCTCCTCTATCTGTCCAATCACTACTCTCATGCCTCCACCTCGTGCCAGTCACTGCACTGGTTACCCATTAAGTATAGAATTCAAACTTCCCACTGTCACCCACAGTGCTGCACCCCCTATTTCCTCATATCTATCCACTACTGTACCCCCTATGTTTTCTGTTCTACCAAAGACTAAAATCCTCTATAATCTGAACCTCAGAGTCCCATCTACTTGAGTTCTTCTGAGTAGCACCAGTTCTCTGGAATGCACTACCTCTTGTAATCAGGTTCATTCCCAACAAACACAGTTTTACGTACCCCATAAGCATATATCTCTTTCGATAGCCTACTGCATCCCAAATCTAAATCTTCTTTGTTCACTAACTCTTCAAAGTTATTCCTTAGAACCCGATCCTTTTAGCTAATAGTAACCCCCACACCATATGCATTTATTTATTTATTTATTATACACACTTATATAGCGCTACTAATTCCGCAGCGCTTTACAGACATTATCATCCAACTGTCCCCAATGGGGCTCACAATCTAAGGTCCCTATCAGTATGTCTTTGGAGTGTGGGAGGAAACCGGAGTACCCAGAGGAAACCCACGCAAACACAGGGAGAACATACAAACTCCATGCAGATGTTGCCCTTGGTCGGATTCAAACCTAGGACCCCAGCGCTGCAAGGCACCAGTGCTAACCACTGAGCCACCGTGCTGCCCATTTGTACATATACTGTAGATACTCTGGTTGGTGACTGACTCATGGAGTTTTATATGTTCCCCACTTTTTAGGACAAGATTGTTGGACCATTATACAAAGTAAACACTAACCTTTTGTGTTGCCCCTATTTCTTCATAGCTTGTAAGCAACTAGAGATATTGCTCCTATTGTTTGCATTATTTCTTACTGATGGTGTTTTTTACGTGCCCTCTGATTATAAAGTGCTGCAGAATGTGTTGGCACTATATAAGTAAACGTTATTATTAAGATTATTATTATTATAGTTGTCTAGATCTGATAACATTTTCTTTTTACTGCTCCTCAAGAACTGTTACACCAACCACACAAATGAGATAGCGGACAGCTATCTCCCAGCCAACAGCCCAGCCAAGCGTACATATGTTGTGAAAGAGAGAGAAAAGAATGCAGTTTCCAGACACCCCTGGTAGTGGCTTATTTTCATCAGAACAGAAGTATCAGGCACTTGAGTCAGGAGGTCCACATATACATTCCGCAGTTGACTAGTCTCACCAAAAGTGACAGGTTTGCTCAACATGTATGCAATGTGTTTGGCATGCTTTAGACTGGTCATACACATTACATATATGTTAGACTAACACTTATTTTACTGACAGTAGAGATGAACGAATTTCCAAAAATTCAGTTTCAGCTCCGATTCAACAGAATTGGCAGTTAGATTCAATTTCTAACACCAATACAGTATTAGTATTTTCAAAGTACCAGCAAACTAATGTACATGGTTATGGGTAAATGGATGGGAGATGGTGGTAACAAGCAGCCTATTTAAAACACATTTCAGCAGGCTAACCCAATGAATGAGCATTAATAGAGATAATAGAGGTAATAGAGATCAGTAAGATTCTGTTATGCAGTATTCTGAGTAAATGTGAAAAAATTTTGACAACCGAAAGGTCGAGCAAAAGTGTTCAGACAGCTTGATATACAGTATTTTTGAAGTAGAATGTTAGTGTAGTCAGAGGAGCCAAGATTCAGAGTAGTGTATGTAGTACAGGAGGAAGTCAAAGAAAATAGTTAAGAAAACAGTAAAGATCAAGTTTATGTTCAAGGCGCAAGGCACAAACCAAACTAGTGTCACATATACCTATATACACTGAGGTCAATTGAATTAAATTTCCTACTTGTTCCTAAAGTTAGGTTATAGAACATATGTGAAAAGAAATTCTGGATTTAAAATTTTTAATATGATGATAATTGACAGTATGATAACACTAAGCTGCCAAACATTACAGCACATTGGTAAGCCAAGATTCTGGATTTAAAATGGTTCCTAGTAGGTCCATTTGCCTGGGATAACACTGAGCTTTCAAAAGTTATAGGACTCCTGTGAGATTATTTTGGACTTAAAATGGTTGCTATGAAGCCCAGAGACACTATGACACTAGATTTCCATACGATGAAGGACATCTGTGTGAACCAGTGGTTATAAAAAGTGTTGAGTGAAGCATTCAAAGTGGAATTCATTCTGAAGTTTAGGAAAACCTTGACTTGCAACAAATCTGAATTTCCTTGCGCTTCGTGGTAACAAATCAGTTTTTCCTAAAATGGCAGCTGCATGTGTTACAAAGTGAAAGTAAGAAGTCCGGGAATGCAAGGTCATCCATAATACCGTGCAGTCAGGCAATCCACAGGTAGCCTCCACGGTGATGTCACAGCCCTATAAAACCCTCATCCCGCGCAGTCTCTGCCATTGTCCTGTGAGCTGAGCATAGGGAGAGACATGGAAAGTGCTCATACGCTAGGGACAGTGTTGCTGAAATTGATTAATAGAATAATATTGGAGAGGGAGAATGCAGGGACAATGCAGGGAGAGATATGCTCCGTCAGTTTTATTTATTTATTCCTACATCAGCAGTAAACTAAGATATGTAATTCAATACCAATAAGATGGAAGCCTTTATAATTACATTGCCAGCATGCCAACCTGTACTATCCAGTCTACACCCTTTAGAGGAGCCAGGTCTTAATGATTACCATCCTCCTTTACTTCTTCCAAGTCATCCCTCACAGTCTCCATGTCCTAGAAAAGTCTGCCAGATGCAGAGAGAGAAGGAGCTGGAGGTTGCTGATGATATATTCTCATCAATATTAGATGATGTGGAAAAGGAGGAAAAGCAAATGGCAGAATAAGGGCTCCTACCTGTAGGGCAGGAGAGCGCTGGGGTTGGAGAAGTGGGTATGCCAGAGCTGATTAATATTCAGTGTTCACTGCAGGAGATTGTAGGAAAGAACAGCAATAATATGCATATTGTCCCTCAACCTAACCAGCCAAACCCCATTCCAGCAACAACCCTAGTTTAAAGATGCCACGCAGCCATTAACAATGAAGAGGGGCTATACAGTGCAGTATATGAATACAATGAAAGGCAGCTGCGGGCCACGCAATTCTTCACCGTAGCATGGCTGCAACCCACCCGCAGCACTGCAGCTCCCTGTGGCCATACTCTAAGGCAGAGTGGCCTGGGTATACCTGATTTATAGTGATTTGTGACAAATTAATCTTTAATTAAGGGCAAGAAACTCTTATTGCTGACACTTAATTATTATTTTTTAATTGGAGGTTAGTCAGCACATGCCAGTGCACAGGTGCACGTCACCATGGCTGGAAGCACAAAAGCAAAAAAAAAACAATGGAGCAGCACTCTGCAAACACAAATAATAAAGCAAATACAACAGTGCTATACTCACTATAGAAAATGTAAAATGCTAATGCAACGTTATAAATGTGAGATTCTTGGCAAATATGTTTTGCACAAAATTAGTTGTGCTTGTCCGTTGGCGTCAAGGCGATCTCTTTAGGACAGAAACCTAACACTAAATACCACATTCACTGGTGTCATACCGGCTTCCATTAATTTGAGGGAATGTAGGTTTTACATTTGTCACCTGCAGAGGTGGAATACAGAGTTTAGCATTAGCATTAGAATTTTCATTTTACAATTGTCTGCAATTTTGACACTGATGGCCTATCGTCAGGATCAGTACGAATCCAACTTCTGACACCCCTGCCGATCAGCTGTTTGAAGAAACCATGGGGTGCTTCAGTGGATGCTGCAGCCTCCATACATTATATAGTGATTCACTTGAATGGGACTGAGCTGCGTCTAAGCCATATGACCAATGAATGTGATATCACTGACCTCACCAGAGCACTGTAGCCTCTTCCAAACAGCTGATCATCAGGGATACCAGGAGTTTGGCCCTCACTGATCAGATTTTGATGTCCTATCCTAAGGATAAGCCTTTAACATGAAAATCTCAGCTACACCCTTTAAAAAGCAGACCAGTGCACTTTGAATGATTTCCCTTTAGAGCTGAAGACATGGGTTTATATGCTTATAATAATGTGGGCCTGGGAGTGCTTGGACTAGTTTGTCTTGTCTATTTTTTTATAGTAAGTACTGCATAATTTTGTTCATTTATAGAAAATACACAACATAATTCATGTTCTGAAGTTATGATTAAAGGATTAATTTTGAATTAGAGATTTCAGGATAATTGCTAGTAATAATAAAAGATGTTCTATGTGATAATGTCCTACTGGTTCACAAAGAAAACATTAACAAAGCAGGCAAATGAAAAATGGTCACTTTTATAAATAAATATATATATAATACAATAAAGATTGCAGGTGTCGTTCATGTCAAACAGTTTGAATAAGTATTTTTTTTTTTATTTTTTTTTGCAAATTGAATAATTTACAATTCTTACTGATAAACTGAGAGAACAGAAATATTTCCTTTCCTCCCTTCCTATTTTAATACTTTGCTTAACAAAATGGGTACAATTATCACAAGTATCACGCCTATATTAGGTGTATTTCTGGCACAGATTGTGGCACAAAGGTCCTTTGCACCCCAATCTATGACTTTTCCCTACTCATGCCAGGTCTAAAAATTTGGGCATGGCAGGGAATGGGCTGATAGGCCGGTCTCATTTACAATTTTTTATGCTTGTTTTAGGCGTAGAAAATGGTCTAAATGTAAGACAACTCTAAAGCTGTCTTACATTTAGAAACGTTGGTGGATATGCCAAAGTCATGTAGAGGCCGATGCCTTTACATGACTGTGGTGGATCCACCGCTAGTGCGGAGCCTTATTAAGACTGGCGTCTACAACGCCGGTTTAAATGAATGTGCCCCACAGTTTATTCCCTCATCTTCAGTGCACTATTTTAGTCCTATGCTAGCACTTTTCTGAAGCACTGCACTGAAGATGAGTGAATGAACTGAACCTACACCGGATGTCATTGTAGTGCTAGGGATGTTTTTTTATTTTATTGTTTTGACCCTGGATCAAGATGTTATCGATGGCACACAACCTCTGTAATTAAGGTCATATTTATAATAGCATGGAGTGATTGAAAGACAAGTGATAAATTATCTGTCTACCTGATTGAAAGATTATTGTTAGTCGATGACACACCATCTCATCTGATGAGAAAACTGCCAGTTGTTGGCAGTATAAATGCCCTAGGGGAGAACGAGCAACAAATGATTTAAAAATGAGAAGACAGTGAAAAATATTTAGAGATTATATAGTAAATGAACATCTTTAGAACACAAGCAACTCATTAAATTGCCGTTTCTTGATAATGAGAAAACATTTGTCTGTCTAATATGCCCTTTATTTGGCGGGAGGCTGCATCTCCTTTTTTGAATATGAAATATTCATAGGGATATGGATTTTCCAAGACTTTAACACTATGACCTATCCTGAGGACAGGCCATCAGTATCTGATCAGTTGGGGTCTGAAACCTGGGACTCCCACTGATCAGCTGCTTGAGAAGGCAGCAGCTCTCACAGTATCTCTTGACATACTTTCATCCCCTCTTGACAACATACTCACCGATTCCCACCCCTCACCAGCACCAAATTAACCATGGTGCAGAACAATGAAATATGATAACACTCTTGTGAGACCATCCTAAGAGTAAAATGTTTTTAAGAGAGTGCAAGAATAGTGCTGTGCCCTCTGTACATCTCTCCCATTCTCTCAGTGCATAGTAAATGCACCGTCCCTGCATATGATGCTCATATAGGCCTATAATTAAGATATACATGTTGGGAATGTTTGTGAGTAGGTATGTATTGTCGCTGCAATTTAGGACAAGTCCCAAACTAGGGGACTACACTCGATTGTCTGTGGAATTCAAATAGGTTAATACGTTTTCCCTAGGTGCCAGGGGATGCGGTCGACCTAAAGAATATAACAACAGCCAGACAGTTTGCTTTGCTGGTTAAAGGATTCTCTGCCGGGCAGCGCCCAACAAACCGATTTTTATTAGATGTAGATTGTGGACTTTTGTCAAATCAAAAGTATTTATTGAAGCAACCAATCAGAAACATGATGGTATAAAAATTACACTTAGACACACATGCATTACTCATATATATCATGGACGTGAGTCATCTATCTGCAAAAGTCGCTCTGTCAGTATATACTGTACCATATTCTGCCAATAAGTTCTCTATTTGTGGTGTCCGTCCAACTTCCTTCAACGAATCAAGGGACTATATGGTGTCTCACTTTTCTCAATCATAGGTTTTAGGCATAAAACTCAGAAAATGGAGATTTGACAATTTAAGTACAATTAGCACCATTCATGTTCATTAACCACTTAATTTGTTTCATATTTTCCTCCTCTTGAACATAATTTGCTAATTGTCTAAAGAGAGTCTCCTATTTGACTATATTCAGTTTAAACCAGGGCCTATTGGCCATCCATTAACTGAGGTGTACCCTTCAGGTCAGACCTTGTGAATGCAGATCTTATATCTGTTCTCCCCTGGGGAGAAGAAGGAGACACAGGTGAGCAAGTGTCTTCCTCCTCTTGAACACTGCCTGCTTAGGTATTCAGAGGATTCTCCCCAATGACTACATTCTGACTGGATTCCCCAGATCAGGGCTAATAAGCCACTCATCATCTATAGTAGACTCCACTGGACACTCAGCATCTCTCCTTGCACTTTCCTTTAAGTTATTTCCTCGAGAGGCACAGGGGCACAGTCAGGATGCAAGGCAATTACTTGCAGGTTGCATTGATATATATATATATATACAGTGGAGGAAATAATTATTTGACCCCTCACTGATTTTGTAAGTTTGTCCAATGACAAAGAAATGAAAAGTCTCAGAACAGTATCATTTCAATGGTAGGTTTATTGTAACAGTGGCAGATAGCACATCAAAAGGAAAATCGAAAAAATAACTTTAAATAAAAGATAGCAACTGATTTGCATTTCATTGAGTGAAATAAGTATTTGAACCCTCTAACAAAAAAAGACTTAATACTTGTTTGCAAGCACAGAGGTCAAACGTTTCTTGTAATTGATGACCAAGTTTGCGCACATTTTAGGAGGAATGTTGGTCCACTCCTCTTTGCAGATCATCTCTAAATCCCTAAGGTTTCGAGGCTGTCTCTGTGCAACTCTGAGCTTGAGCTCCCTCCATAGGTTTTCGATTGGATTAAGGTCCGGAGACTGACTAGGCCACTCCATGACCTTAATGTGCTTCTTCTTGAGCCACTCCTTTGTTGCCTTTGCTGTATGTTTTGGGTCATTGTCGTGCTGGAACACCCATCCACGACCCATTTTCAGTTTCCTGGCAGAGGGAAGGAGGTTGTCGCTCAGGATTTCACGATACATGGCTCCGTCCATTTTCCCGTTTATGCGAATAAGTTGTCCTGTGCCCTTAGCAGAAAAACACCCCCAAAGCAAAATGTTTCCACCCCCATGCTTGACGGTGGGGACGGTGTTTTGGGGGTCATAGGCAGCATCTTTCTTCCTCCAAACACAGCGAGTTGAGTTAATGCCAAAGAGCTCTATTTTGGTCTCATCAGACCACAGCACCTTCTCCCAGTCACTCTCTGAATCATTCAGGTGTTCATTGGCAAACTTCAGACGGGCCTGCACATGTGCCTTCCTGAGCAGGGGGACCTTGCGAGCCCTGCAGGATTTTAATCCATTGCGGTGTAATGTGTTTCCAATGGTTTTCTTGGTGACTGTGGTCCCTGCTAATTTGAGGTCATTAACTAACTCCTCCCGTGTAGTTCTAGGATGCTTTTTCACCTTTCTCAGAACCATTGACACCCCACGAGGTGAGATCTTGCGTGGAGCCCCAGAGCGAGGTTGATTGATGGTCATTTTGTGCTCCTTCCATTTTCGAACAATCGCACCAACAGTTGTCACCTTCTCTCCCAGCTTCTTGCTAATGGTTTTGTAGCCCATTCCAGCCTTGTGCAGGTCTACAATTTTGTCTCTGACATCCTTGGACAGCTCTTTGGTCTTTCCCATGTTGGAGAGTTTGGAGTCTGCTTGATTGATTGATTCTGTGGACAGGTGTCTTTTATACAGGTGACTAGTTAAGACAGGTGTCCTTAATGAGGGTGACTAATTCAGTAGAAGTGTCTAACCACTCTGTGGGAGCCAGAACTCTTAATGGTTGGTAGGGGTTCAAATACTTATTTCACTCAATGAAATGCAAATCAGTTGCTATCTTTTATTTAAAGTTATTTTTTCGATTTTCCTTTTGATGTGCTATCTGCCACTGTTACAATAAACCTACCATTGAAATGATACTGTTCTGAGACTTTTCATTTCTTTGTCATTGGACAAACTTACAAAATCAGTGAGGGGTCAAATAATTATTTCCTCCACTGTATATATATATATATATATATATATATATATATATCTATATATATATATATATATATATATATATATATATATATATATATATATAAATTCCTCTCTTGTAGCTTCTCCATGATTCACATTCAGTATACAGGCTGTATTTACAGTTGGGAACATCTTACTGACCTTACTGCCAATTTAATCAGAAATAACAAATTTAGAATTGTCACAATTATCTCACTCCTTTTTCAAACATCAACCACCAACCCATCATTTCATTTTACTAAACCAGTTAACTGGGTTTAACCGACACGGCAAATCAGACTATTTGGTAGGCCATTCTTCCTTATAATTAGCAGCTCTATAAATTTCCCTTAACATCTTAGCATGCTCCACATCAGCAGCCACCCAAACCATACCATCCTCATCATGGCATGTGCATCAAACACTTGGTCTTCTTTCTTTCTCTTTCTAAACAAAATCTGTTTCGATACCTGCTATAATGGAACACCTTTTTGTTCTCAGACTCAAGCCTCAGGGATGATTAGGCTAAGGTGCAGACTCATGAGTGGTGAGGTGGCAGCCCTCCATATGCATCTGTTTTGCATACTATATACACATTATGGTGAAAATAAATAAATAAATAAATAAATTCTGATTGTTTGATGCTCCTGTTAAGTAGGTTGCTATTCTTTCAGTATACTATAGGCCAGCCAGCTATTAAATCTGTTTAAGACACTGTGAAATTGGGACACAACTTGCAACATAATAAGTATAATGGGGTAAAGAGGTGATGCTCAAACTTTACTCAATACTCCAATCCTGATTAAACAATATCCAAATCCAGACCACCTTTCCTGACCCTGACACAGTGTGGATCACTTGCTAATATCTCTCATTATTGTGTTGAAATGGTTAAAACAGCACTCAGTAGGGACCATCAAATCTGGGATCCAGGCTTGTCCTTATATGAACTAGGTACTAGTCATTTAACATAAAGGAATTGAAGAAGCACTGAAGAAGGAGCACGCTCAAAGCTCAGAAATGCGTATGGTCGGAAATATCCTTATGTATAAGTACCCTCATATGGATCTATAAAAGCAGTGACTAATGGAGCGCTCCAGGGACTGTATAGTCACCATTTGAATAATAAAGAAGGAAAGAGTACAACCTGCCTGTTTGTCCACATCAGATCATTTCACACGTGGGATGCTGACCAGACCTTCGGTTGGACATTAATCCACGGAACACATGGGACACCATTTTGGTTTGTTTATACCACACGAAAGCAGCGCAAAGACCTGACACTCATGAATTAGAAGGAGATACGGAGGTAAGGTATATTGGTGTAGTGCATTAGGCAGACGCAACAACCAACATTTTGCCCCGCTTCTGAACAGTGCCTGTGCAACACATGGGATGCTACAACCGATACTCATCTCCGCTCCTCAACAGTGAGTAACAAACTAACATAGCGCAACAGTGTGGCGTAACAATAAGAAAGTCTAGGTACTCATCTTTGATTTTTCTACTAACATTGATCTAGAGAAAAAATAGAGATCAAATTATCAGCGATTGAACTAACTTTGGCCATAGATTTAAATATCCCAGGATAAATTTGGACACAATACAATATCTGACTTTATCGCTGAAGCAACACAAGATTTTTTCCAGTGATCTTTAGGATATTATTAGATATTTATTACATATTGTGTATCATACAGTCTATTCCTGATGATCTTTTTTTAGGATTATCAGACATTTATTTCAAATTGTGTATCATACTGTCTAATTGATGGCATTCATTCAGCAGAGATATATTGGATCTTGGCACAATTGATTTATGTGGTGAGCGACACACTGCCTCACTCCACATATGTGACATTGTCCCTACCGGTGATCCCTCACTGCTGGGTGAGATTTTTGGGCATTTATTGATATTTTTATTTTTATACTTTTTATTCTATTATATATAAAGAGCAGGATTTTATAAAGTGTATGTTTATGGTGATTCCAGATGTTGAGTGCTGATCATTTGAAATCGACTTGTTCTACACCCAGTATTTACTTACTACCACAGCCAGTATCTTCTTTTACTCTTGCATTTACTATAGGCCAGCCATTCCCTGAAAATAGATTAACATAGACAAGGACATATCCATACTGCCCCACCTTTGGAAACTTAATGTAGTCCATCTGTATTCTCTGAAATGGGTAGGATAGCCTAGATATATGCCTTCCTGGAACTCTCAAGGTTTTTCCAACATTATTACAGGCACACATCATGTAGCCTTGGACAAGCCCGGTGACAGCGTTGCTGGACCCTGGGGTTCCCACTACATTCTCTCTCGACGCATACATCAATCCATGTGTTGAATTTATCATCAACAGGCAGAGTGCACATGGAAAGGCACCATTTTACCTAACATCCAGAGCTTGTCCTCACTCATTGCTTTTTACTTTGGAGATCTTCTAGCCCTGGGTTGGCCGAGTCACATAAACCTTAGTTTGGTTTCAGGTAACGGCTGTAAGTCTGCGGTTATAGCAGTTTAATCTAGCAACCTGTTGTCTCTTTCCTCTGGATAGCATCAGGGCATTAAAAAACTCTCACACACACTTAGCATTCTTCATGGGTTCCCCATGGATCCAACAAAACCTCTGCTTCCCCAGATCGGACCATAATCATGGAATATACTAAAGGCATACCTGAAATCTATATGAATGTTAGTTATCTTACCCGCAACCATCTTACAAGCCTCAGTGAGTGCCTTCAGCTCTACCTCCTGCACTGATATTAGCTGGGGGAGTGGTTCTTGCTTGACAACATCAGTTTGGGTACTGACAACATATCCCATCTTGTGTATTCTCGGCTTGTGATATTGGGAACCACCTATACCACCTATAAAAGAAAACTCAATATTTTATACAGTTATCAATTGGATCTGAATGTACTTCCTCCGTAATTTGTATGACATCTAAACAATTGTGAACCTTCATGTAGTCTTGTAACCCAACCTCCTATCAAAATGCTGAAAATCTTCTGTAGACTCAAAGTGCTCTATCCCCTCCAGATCTCTGTGTCCATGGCCCATGTGGCTGTCATAAAGCAATTCTCTCAATGCTTTTCAAATGCTGTTAAGTACTTCCTCAAGCAAGTCAGCCGCTCCCATCATGTTCAGAAAATAAAACAAAACAATTAGCAATCAAAAAATAAGAACAGATCAGAAAAAGGTATCTATTATCTAGTTTTCACTGGCAGATAACATCTTTGGTGACACAGCTACGTCAACCATTTCATTTTGAATTAACCACATACTATCATACTATTTGATGATTTTGTCTGAATACCATATTAAAAACATTTTTAAACAAACCAATCTTATTGTTCTCACTTGGCAATATTTTACCTTACACGCATATGCAACATGTCTGTTTTAATAGCTTCATGCATTCCCTACGTACTAACAATTCTGGAGCATCTGTTCTTATGGCTCTATGTTGTGCCATTTCTTTATTATTTGCACTAGTTGTAAATGGATTGCTATTAGCCTTCAGTAAGGGTACAGAGGGGAGGTAAAAAATTAAAACTTACCACCTCCATTTGCTCGCTCCCATGGGCCGCCAGCCGCCATCTTGCTTGAAGATCTCGGCCTAAATCCCCTGCGGTGCGAGATTACATCATCATTCCGGCCGGTGTGATGACGTAATCTCGTGCCGCACAGGATTTCAGCCAAGATCTTCAAGCAAGATGGCAGCGGCCGGCCCGTCGCGAGCAAATGGAGCCGGTAAAGTTTAATTGAATTTTTTTATTGTTAATTTTACACTTAGGTGCCGCGATCATGTATGAATGCGGCATCTGAGGGGTAAAATGATGGGGGCAGCACTATCGCAGCTCCCTGTCATTGCACCCGCTACTTACAAAAAAATGCGCTTTCAATTTTTTTGCGAAATTCGGTTAATCAGCCGAATCAAACTTTTAAGAAATTCGCTCATCTCTACTCATTTACAACACACATCTATAACCTCAGAACATCAGCATCAAAGCTCCCGAGAGCATTCTCATTTATATGATCAAAAGTCTATAAACTTCACTTTATCACTGTCTATAACTTTAATGGTGTTTCTGGTAAAAACCAGTCACTAATGGCAGCAGTACACACTGACAGATCCACTTTTGAACACTGGGGTAGATGTGAGACAGGAATATATCTAAATACTACATTGTAGCTTGAAGTAGCTGCATTATGTTCTTAGCGGAGACAGCCTTAAAGTATAACTGTCATATTTATTTTTTTATTTTTTTGGGAGTATTGGATTGTGGTGATTAATATCACCTTGGTGGCCCTATTTCAACTTTTCACTGTGTACTCAATTACCCCTTAATTCCACTGTTTTGTTCCCTGTACTGCCTACTTTTACCTGTGCTTAAAATCGGGTTGCTAGGCATGGTCCGTCTATGTGTTGAAGGACGGAGGACGCAGAAGCACGCAGCCTGCAAGGTCAGATTACTGACAGCCAGGGACTGTAAGTAAATGATTAAAGCCAGGTCCTCCCCAGCAGCTGATAACAGTGCCTGGGCTGTGTGCACTTCTCCCCGTCCCTGCACTTGGCAGACGCTCCCTCACTCAGCAGAGCTGGAGAATGCAGAGTTGGAGCAGCGCAGAGCAGGGAAGGGAGATCTGCCATCTGCTCAGTGTATAAATGAAAGCAACATGTGGTAAAAGGACCCCTTTATGCTGCAGTAGATTAACCCTTTAGGGGGAGGGCTCTGGTTACTGACACTTTTGGGGTGCTATAGTTACTAGCTAGTGAGGGCAGGCGGGATTAGCCTCAGGGTGAGGGCAGTGGCGGCCATCTTAACTGAATAGTGAAATTGCAGTTTTATGCAGACTGGTTGCTAAGGGCTAAATCTCATTAAATATGGGGTGAGTCAGTCTAATAGTAACTGATTCTGGAATATCATGTTATTAGTAACTACATATATGAAAATTTAAATTAGGGTCTAAGTGTGACAGTTATCCTTTAAATACAGGGCAAGCTGGCGTTCTCTTTTACCATCAGAGATAGTTTAATTAAACCACATCTGCCAAAGCAATATCTGCAACAGGGGTTACTGCAACTCTACATTAACAAATAATATGAAGATACTTTCCTTTTGTAATCTGATCAGAGGGGGACCAAGGTCTATAAACCTTCCAACGGGGTCCTACGATTTCTTGCACTCCTTTCTTGCACTCCTTTCTTGCACTCCTTTCTTGCACTAGAACTTGGAATATTCTTCTTGGTCCCTCCTCCTCTTCTGCAGGGAACCCATAAAAAGTGAGGGGGTTGCTTTTGTCCTTGCACTGAAGCAGAAGGTGTAGGGAAATGTACTTACATACAGTGGAGGGTTAGACAATCCACTAAGCGACATTGAAACACAATTATTTGGTATATTTATGACTTGAGACACTGATGACCCCACAAGACGGCAATGCTGGTGACCCAATTTTTGTAGTGGATGTGCTTATAAAAACGTGGGTGCTGTTGGCATCAGTCTCATTGAGCAGCAGCCTGTTCTTCCTTTTTTTTTTTTTCAAAATCATAATAATAAACACATTCCTTTCCCTTCTGTAAAAATATACACTTTCCTATCCTTTCTCCACCATTCTCTCCATGCAATATTTTCTTTCTACACTGCCACTGCTTTCCCAGCCTCTTCGCCTTTTCACATACTCTGACCATTACTCACATGCTTCAACCTTCAACTGATGCTTCCATTCCTTTTGGAACTCTTTCCATTTTTCCTGATTTAAACAACCATCTTTTAGCATACCTGCACAACTAAAAATTCTCAATGCCCCTCCTCGACAACGTCTCTTACTGATATCCACTGCACTCATCGCCCTCCTTGAGGGGCGCCCCTCTTTCGGAGCCTTTGACTGTCCAGTTCCCATTGAAAAAAAAAGTGGATACGTCCCTTCTTCCACCGCACGCGAATCCAACAATTCGCATCAGCCTGGTTTCTCGCACTACGAAGCATACACTAACCAGCCCCAGCTGCTAGCACTACGAAGTGTACACAGACTGGGCACCAACCTGCTCGCACTACGAAGCATACACTAACCAGCCCCAGCTGCTAGCACTACGAAGCGTACACAGACTGGGCACCAACCTGCTTGCACTACGAAGGGTACACAAGTTGAGCTCCTTGGGATATCACAGAGAGATAGGCACTTTAGTAGCTCACTAACTATGTGCAGGCACTGTTACTCAAATCTCTCTTCCTAGTTCTTACCACTAAACTCTGGACTATTCAGCTTACTCAGCTTACAGTTCTTTATAATATGTAATGAACCCCACGGTACACAGTATCTTGTTCTTTTCTTTTACAGACACACAGCAACACAACATTCGTTCATTCTCACACTCATCAGTCTCATTTACCACACAAAAATTTCACACTAAACTTAGGTTTCAGACAACCCGTTCATACATCCACAGATAAGTTGGGATGTTTTCTTTAAATCCCAAGATTCAACAAAAGGACGATACCTGAACAGTGGTCATGACAAGTGGGAAGGCACAGCACAGTCAGTACGAACAAAATACTTTCACACTCGCGTTTGGTGCGGAGCCGTCATGGATCTGCACAGACGGATACTTTCAGATAATACAACCGTCTGCATCCATTCAGAATGATAGGGGCATGGCCTGAATGGGCTTTGCACCTCATGGTGCCATTGAGACATATGGTACTATTGGTTTTGGGTTTTCTGCCCCCCCCTCCTCTCTCCTTTTTCGTTGTGTCTCTGATTATTTCTCCTCAGGTGAAGTAAGCCAGTTGGATACCAGGCAGCTTCAGAATTGGTCAGTCTAGTTGAAGGGTCAGTGATTGTTATTGGTTAAATCTGTTGCTGTCCGGTTGCTGGGCCTTCTTCTATTTTAATCTAGGAGCTGGATTGGTTAGTGGTGCGGTTCGGCGGGAAAGCTACCTATTTAAGAAGTCATCGTACCTGTGGAGATCAGTCACCATGTCAAGAACAGAGAAGAGGCTTGTCCCGCCCGCCCTCCCTGCATATTTGTCACGGTCTTTGTTTCATTTTAGGGGAGGGGGGTAGTCGCTCAGAATTCTGGGTGGACTTAAATTATTTCAGTAAATGGACTTTAATATTATTCAATATGGTTTTATATTGGTTTAAAGTGGTTGAGTTATGTAACCCCCAAGAATTTAATAAAGACAGCAGCCTTTTCATCCATTTGAAGTTTGTGTTGTATTATTAATTATTTAAAAGGTTATTGTTGAATATGGCACCATGGATCCGTTTGTATTATCTTTAACATAACCAAGACAGATCCGTCTTGAACACCATTAAAAGTCAATGGAGGACGGATCTGTTTTCTATTGTCCAGATTGTGTCATCCCCATTGACGTACATTGTTTGTCAGAACGGATCCGTTTGCCTCAGTTTCATCAGACGGAAAATCAGACAGAAAATTAGGCATTGCACTTCGCTTGCTACACTTTTTTCCTCTCCTGCAAACCAGCTTGTATTGTCCAGTATGCTAATGTACAGTGCACGCTGCAGTGAAAATTCCTCCTCGTTTATTTCAAAGCAGTGTATTAATCTTACAAAATGTCCTCCATTATGTTTTTGGTAGAGTGCTTCCAGTTAGTTAGGGGGCCCCTAATAAATGGCGTGCTCCATACCCCAGGAACCCTTAATCTGGCCCTGCCCCACACCCCAGTCCCAGTCAAATGCTTCCTAATCTCATCTGTCCTGTACAGTACAGTTTTGATCAAAACAGTTACAATATGTTATTTAAAAAAAAATATGGACTGTAGTTTTAAGATAATAAGCCAGAAAATGTAAATTTTTTTTTCTGTATATCTATCGATTCATATCAGCAATGGAATTTCTATACATATTTTTTAATTCAGTAATTTGATATATGTAGCTGAACACTTTAAGTAATAATCTATATAGCGAAGTTAGCCAAAAAGTACTTCAGACATATTTTCAATTTTCTAGCTATAGATTTTTAAGCTGGAGTCTTCTAAATGGCATTCTTTAGTAACCCAGGGTATAGGGTTAAGCATTTAAAAAGAAAATAATATAATTCACTTAGCATGTTTAAAGTGCATCTTTACAAGTTCGCTAAAATGATTTACTCTCAACTTCATAATTTTTTCAGCTTTTTTCTTTCTTCACTTCAGTCCAGATCAACAAGGGTTGCAGGTAAGTGCAAAAATGGAATGTAGGAAAATTATATATTTTTTTCATATGTAATAATTCTGTTATATGATGTGTAGGAAAAAATAAATAAAATTATATATATATATATATATATATATATGGGATATTTAAAAATGTATCATTTTCTTAGTATCTTCTCAACTGCAGTCATATTTTTAACTGAATACAAAACATAATTTGTGCACCCAGGCTGAGGCCATTTTAAAGTCTATAGTATGACTACAATGGTAACATCCCTTTCTTACTAAACCATACCCCTTTCTTACTAAACCACACCCACTTGGCGAGCTAGGTACAGTGGATTTTTCCTTTTTTTTCACATTTGAAACTAAAATATGTTTAGATGCACCAAAACTGCACCAAATTGAACACAATGTTGGTGCATTTTACATTAAGCTCTAGGAACAATCACATTAGAAAATGGGTATTAGTGTTTAGGTCTGCTTTTCTGACCTTTTATGCTGTTTTTGCGTTACTAAACGTGCAGTAGCCAGACCATGAAATGCAGTGCAATCTGCAAGCAGCAGGATACAGAACAGGAGAAGCTGGACAGATTGATATATAGTTGTATGGCAAAAGGTTCAGAAAAACTTGTAACTAATATATTTAAGTCTCTGCCTTTTCTGAATCCAGATGTACACATGGGAGGTGTTATCAGTGACTGATAGCTATCTCTACATACAGTTGTGTTCATAATAATAGCAGTCAGACATCACTAACTTAATCAATCACTGTTTTTGGTAGAAATTATATTTATACATGGCAAATTATTTACTAGCAGGTGTAGTAGTGTAAAATAAATCCAACAGAGCCAACAGTCATGACATACTGCTGATTCTGTGTAATTTAATCACTAATTGAAAGGGGCATGTTCAAAATAATAGCAGTGTGGAGTTCAATGAGTGACGTCATTCATTCTTTGAAAAACAGGTGGCAATTATTGCCCTTATTTAAAGAATGTTGTACATGTTGGTTACAGTGCATTTCTCTCAGAAATTCTGAGGAATATGGTCCGTTCCAGACATTGTTCAGAAGAACAGCGTACCTTGATTAAAATGTTGATTGGAGAGGGGAAAACATATAAAGAAGCGCAGAAAATGATAGGCTGCTCAGCTAAAATGATCGCAAATGCTTTAAAATGGCAACCAAAACCTGAAAAACGTGGAAGAAAGCGATAAACTACCATTCAAATGAATAGAAGAATAGCCAAAATGGCTCCAGCAATCAGCTCCAGGAAGAAAAAAGAAGATCTAAAGTTACCTGTGAGTACTGTTAAAATTAGAAGACACCTATGTGAAGCCAAACTATCTGCAAGAAACCCCTGCAAAGTACCACTGTTGAAAATAAAGACGTGCACATTGACTGGCCTAAAGAGAAATGGTGCAACATTTTGTGGACTGATGAAAGTAAGATTGTTCTTTTTGGGTCTAGTTGCCGGAGACAGTTTGTCAGATGACCCCCAAACACTGAATTCAAGCCACAGTACACTGTGAAGACAGTGAAGCATGGTGGCGCAAGCATCATGATATGGGGATGTTTCTCATACCACGGTGTTGGGCCTATTTATCGCATACCAGGGATCATGGATCAGTTTGAATACATCAGAATACTTGAAGAGGTCGTGCTGCCTTATGCTGAAGAGGAAATGCCCCTGAAATGGGTTTTCCAACAAGACAACGACCCCAAACACACCAGTATACGTGCAACATCTTGGTTCCAGACCAACTAAATTGACGATATGGAGTGGCCAGCCCAATCCCCGGATCTTAATCCAATAGAAAACTTGTGGGGTGACATAAAAAATGCAGTTTCTGAGGCAAAACCAAGAAATAGAGAAAAACTGTGGAATGTAGTCCAATCATCCTGGGCTGGAATACCTGTTCACAGGTGCTAGAATTTGGTTGACTCCATGCAACACGGATGTACAGCAGTTCCTAGAAACAGTGGTTTTACAACTAAATATTAGTACAGTGAGGAACAATACAAATTTGATATATTTTTCTTCTTGTATTGATTTGGAATAGAATGTGTAGTGTTCCCAATGCATTTCTGTGTATGGAAAAAAAGCGATTTTGAGCTTTATTCACTTTTTTAAACACACTGCTTCTATTTTGAACACAACTGTACACACTTTGCTGGGTTTATCAGACAGATTATTGGGAATTTTGAGAAATGTTCCTAAGGTTGAATTTTATTCTCAAGGAGATAAACCACAGCAATGTACAGTACTGTAGCATCACCTTTCTCTCTTCTTCCTGTTCACGACACATGCATGTTTGGCTAAGCCAAGCAGGCACATGTATGGGTGATTAGGGGAGATAGCTGTTCTGCCCACAGATAATTCAAGTGTATGGCTAGCTGAAACTACAAAAGGAGGGTAATCTTGATTATTTTACTTTATATGATTGTTTCAGATAAATAGAAATATTAAACAGGCTTTCTAACAGATTAACCCCTGAAGGATCCAGCAAATTTTCATTTTTGCATATTTTTTCTTTCTGCTTTCCAAGAGTCATAACTTTTCTAATTTTCTATTCACATAGTCATATGAGGGCTTTCTTTTTTGTGGGACAAGTTGTATATTTTAACCCCTTCAGGACCCTGCCATTTTCACCTTAAGGTCCAGGCCAGATTATTTTCTTGTCACATATTGTACTTCATAACAGTGGTAAATTTGAGTCAAAATATTTCATTTTCATTTATAAAAAAAATACTAAATTTACCAAAAATTTTGAAAAATTCGCTATTTGCTAAATTTCTATTTCTCTGCTTTTAAAACATATAACCTAAAATAGTTATTACTTTACATTTCCCATATGTCTACTTCATGTTTGGATCATTTTGTAAATAACATTTTTTGAAGGCTTAGAAGTTTAGAAGCAAATCTTAAAAGTTTTAAGAAAATTTCCAAAACCCAATTTTTAAGGATCAGTTCAGATCTAGAGTCACTTTGTGAGGCTTACATAATAGAAACTACATCCCTCAAGGTATTCTAACTCATTTGTTTACCCTTTAGATGTTCCACAAGAATTAATGGAAAATGGATATTAAATTTCTGAATTAAATTTTTTTAGGCAGATTTTCCATTTTAATTCATTTTTTCAAGTAACAAAGCAAGGGTTAACAGCAAAACAAAACTAAATATTTATTCCTCCGATTCTGTAGTTTACAGAAACACCCCATATGTAGTCGTAAATTGCTATACAGGAAAGGAATGCCATATGGTTTTTGGAGGGCAGATTTCACTGGGATAATTTTAAGTTGCCATGTCACATTTTAAGACCCCTTGATGCACCCCTAGAGTAGAAACTTAGAAAAAGTGACCCCATTTTGGAAACTACTGGATAAGGTGGCAATTTTGTTGGTAGTATTTTAGGGTACATATGATTTTTGGTTGCTCTATATTACACTTTTTGTAAGGTAAGGTAACAAAAAATAGCTGTTTTGGCACCGTATTTTTTGTTTTTGTTTTTTACAATGTTCATCTGACAGGTTAGATCATGTGTTAAATCAGAATACCAAATATAACTAAATTTTTAGTTTTATGTTTTAGTTTTACATAATAAAGCATTTAAAAAAATAATAATTTGTGTCTCCAAATTCTGAAAAACATATATATATATTTTTTTTGGGCAACTGTAGGGGCAAATTTTTTTGGCTATGAGCTTTTTCGACACCATTTTTTTATGGTGTTCACCTGAGGGGTTAGATAATATGATATTTTAATAGACCTGGCTGCTATGGACACGGAGATACCTAATATGTCAATTTTTTTTTCACTTTTAACACAATAAAAGCATTTTTATAGATTGCTGCATTTTCAAACTGCTGCTTTTATAAGTGTATTGGAGATATTCAGGAGATACTCAGGAGGTAATCTGGAGGTGGATACAATCTAAAAAAAGTAAGATTTGTTTGTTTAAAATCTTTCCCCTCTTTAAAATGGCAGACCTGGTTCTGTGCAGAAATTGTTGTGCTTTTATTTCAGGTTCTACTCTTCAGAGGTTAGGATACTGTCTGATCTGTAGACAGCTCTCCATAATGCAGCAGGAAATTTCATTTTTGAAATCTGAGATTTGTAAATTAACTGTTAAACAAACTCAGGCTGGGAACATTGCAATACCACTGCCACAGAGGCCCCCTAAAAATGAAAGATGGGTTACTGCAGGTTCTGGTAGACTGAGTGTTGTGGATAGAAGACAAGTCCCACAGTCTGTGGCTCTGCATAATTCATTTGCAGCACTTTCAGAGCGCAAGAGCATCATAGAGGATGGCTCAGGCACAGTGGGTGAGGAACAATCATCTCCCATGCCTAAAGTATGCAAGACTGCAGCCAAAGACAAAAATGAGAAGGTGAGGACTGATAGTAAGCAGCTGTTGGTGGGCGATTCTATCATAAGAGGTGTGAAGTTTGAGGAAAATGGTTTTGTGAGATGTCTCCCTGGTGCTACCGCTAGCAGGGATAGACGACATATCCTTAATATTGTTAGGCAAGCAAAGCAGGAAATGGAGGTGGATGTTATTGTCCATCTAGGGACAAATGATCTGGCTTGCAATGAAATTTCAAAGGTCAAGGAAGCTTTCACACACTTGGAAATGATATACGGGAGGTTGCATCAACTGTTTCATTCTCTGCAGTTTTGCCTGTACATAACCTTCAGCATTACAGGAAAATGTGCATTAAAGAATTCCACAAGAATTAATTGCAGGCTTGGGCAGATATGTGGCAGATGAGGTTTAACACTGACAAATGTAAAGTTATGCACATGGGAAGGAATAATGCAAGTCACCCATACATACTAAATGGAAAAACACTCGGTAACACTGACATGGAAAAGGATCTAGGAATTTTTATAAACAGCAAGCTAAGCTGCAAAAAACAGTGTCAGGCAGCTGCTGCCAAGGCCAATAAGATAATTGGTTGCATCAAAAGGGGCATAGATGCCCCTGATGACAACATAGTCCTACCACTTTACAGATCATTAGTCAAACCACACATGGATTACTGTATACAGTTCTGGCCTTCAGTGAACAAGGCAGACATAGTAGAGCTGGAGAGGGTCTAGAGGAGGGCAACTAAAGTAATAACTGGAATGGGGCACCTACAGTACTCTGAAAGATGATCAAAATTAGGGTTATTCACTTTAGAAAAAAGATGACTGAGGGGAGATCTAATTACTATGTATAAATATATAAGGGGTCAGTACAGAGATCTATCCCATCATCTGTTTATCCCCAGGACTGTGACGAGGGGACATCCTCTGCGTCTAGAGGAAAGAAGGTTTGTACACAAACATAGAAGCAGATTATTTACGGTAAGAGCAGTGAGACTATGGAACTCTCTGCCTGAGGAGGTGGTGATGGTGAGTACAATAAAGGAATTCAAGAGGGGCCTGGATGTATTTCTGGAGTGTAATAATATTACAGGATATAGCTTCTAGAGAGGGATCGTTGATCCAGGGAGTTATTCTGATTGCCTGATTGGAGTCGGGAAGGAATTTTTTATTCCCCTAAAGTGAGAAAAATTGGCTTCTACCTCACAGTTTTTTTTTTGCCTTCCTCTGGATCAACTTGCAGGATGACAGGCTGAACTGAATGGACAAATGTCTTTTTTCGGCCTTATGTACAGTTGTGGCCAAAAGTTTTGAGACTTACATAAGTATTGGAAATTGGAAAAGTTGCTGCTTAAGTTTTTATAAAAGCAATTTGCATATACTCCAGAATGTTATGAAGAGTGATCAGATGAATTGCAAAGTCCTTCTTTGCCATTAACATTAACTTAATCCCAAAAAAAACTTTCCACTGCATTTCATTGCTGTCATTAAAGGACCTGCTGAGATCATTTTAGTAATCGTCTTGTTAACTCAGGTGAGAATGTTGACGAGCACAAGGCTGGAGATCATTATGTCAGGCTGATTGGGTTAAAATGGCAGACTTGACCTGTTAAAAGGAGGGTTATGCTTGAAATCATTGTTCTTCCATTGTTTACCATGGTGACCTGCAAAGAAACGCGTGCAGCTATCATTGCGTTGCATAAAAATGGCTTTACAGGCAAGGTTATTGTGGCTACTAAGATTGCACCTCAATCAACAATTTATAGGATCATCAAGAACTTCAAGGAAAGAGGTTCAATTCTTGTTAAGAAGGCTTCAGGGCGTCCAAGAAAGTCCAGCAAGCGCCAGGATCGTCTCCTAAAGAGGATTCAGCTGCGGGATCGGAGTGCCACCAGTGCAGAGCTTGCTCAGGAATGGCAGTAGGCAGGTGTGAGCGCATCTGCACGCACAGTGAGGCGAAGACTTTTGGAAGATGGCCTGGTGTCAAGAAGGGCAGCAAATCAGCCACTTCTCTGAAAAAAACACATCAGGGACAGATTGATCTTCTGCAGAAAATATGGTGAATGGACTGCTGAGGCCTGGGGCAAAGTCATATTCTTCGATGAAGCCTCTTTCCGATTGTTTGGGACATCAGGATAAAGGCTTGTCCGGAGAAGAAAAGGTGAGCGCTACCATCAGTCCTGTGTCATGCCAACAGTAAAGCATCCTGAGACCATTCATGTGTGGGGTTGCTTCTCATCCAAGGGAGTGGGCTCACTCACAATTTTGCCCAAAAACACAGCCATGAATAAAGAATGGTACCAAAACAGCTCCAACAGCAACTTCTTCCAACAACAGTTTGGTGAAGAACAATGCATTTTCCAGCACGATGGAGCACCGTGCCATAGAGAAAAAAATGATAACTAAGTGGCTCGGGGACCAAAACATTGACATTTTGGGTCCATGGCCTGGAAACTCCCTAGATCTTAATCCCATTGAGAACTTGTGGTCAATCCTCAAGAGGCGGGTGGACAAACAAAAACCCACTAATTCTGACAAACTCCAAGAAGTGATTATGAAAGAATGGGTTGCTATCAGTCAGGAATTGGCCCAGAAGTTGATTGAGAGCATGCCCTGTCGAATTGCAGAGGTCCTGAAAAAGAAGGGCCAACATTGCAAATATTGACTCTTTGCATAAATTTTTGTAATTATTGATAAAAGCCTTTGAAACTTATGAAGTGCGTGTAATTATATTTCACTACCTCACAGAAACAACTGAAACAAAGATCTAAAAGCAGTTTAGCAGCAAACTTTGTGAAAACTAATATTTGTGTCATTCTCAAAACTTTTGGCAATGACTGTACTATATTACTATGTTAAAGAATTCAATGTATGGCTTGGTGAATGGTGTCTGAACCAAGGGTTTGGCTTTGTGTCTTTCACGTTAGCTCTCATTGGAATGGAAAAGAACTGTACAAGAAAGATAGTTTGTATCTTTCTCTCATGGGAACAAATGTCCTCAGTAAACAGTTCAAAGTATTTGCTAAGAAGCATTTAAACTAGGAAAGGGGGGCAAAGGGGTGATAATCCAGCAGTCCGACTGCCCCCCGGAACAATGCCAGAAGATTCCAGTAGCATAGAGGTTAAGAAATGCCAAGCTCAGAGTCTTGTCTACAAATGCTCGCAGTTTAGGGAATAAGATCAATGAATTTGAGGCTATAATGGCATCTGAGAGTATAGATTTAGTTGCTGTTTCTGAGACATGGTTCAATGGGAGTAATGACTGGGATATAACAATATCAGGGTTATCTCTATATAGGAAAGACAGAGAAGACAAGAAAGGGGGAGGGGTGGCCCTGTATGTGAAAGATAGTATAAAATCTAATTTAATACAAGTTAGCGAGACCAATTTAGAGTCCGTTTGGATTACCTTGCAGCTTGACAATCATAAGGCAACTCGTGTAGGTGTGATATATAGACCACCTAGCCAAGTCAAAGAATTAGATGACCTACTAGTTGAGGAAATAGCTAAAATGACATTGAAAAGGGAAGTTATCATTATGGGAGACTTTAATCTTCCTGATGTAAACTGGCTAAAATAGCTAGTTCTGCCAGGAGTACAGATATTCTAAATTCCGTACTGGATTATCTCTACAGCAAGTAGTTGAGGAGCCTAAGGGCTGGATCTCACAGGCTTCCATAGGATGCAAGCCACGATGCCTATGAAAGGCATCGGGCTTGCCTTCTCTGCCATTGGGTCCCAGCCTCTGCAGCACAGAACCTCCGCAAACCCTCTGCTTGCCGCGGTCAGCTTTGTATGCAGCAGGGACCTGGCTGTCAATAACTGCCAGGTCCGTGCCGCTGATCGGGCGGGAGCAGCTCCTGCACCCACCAGATCAGCCCCCCTTACATCACGTCCAGCTGTGACGTACATGTATGGTGCAGGTTCTTAAGTCAAGTCCAGCTGTGACGTAAATGTATGGCAAGGGTCCTCAAGGGATTTATGGAGCCATTTAATTGACATTATCTTGTATTGGAAAATAAGAAAGAAAATTTTGGGTGAAAAAAATCTGATTGTTTTTGAGTATTGTTTTTACAGTGTTCACTGTAAACTAAAAATGGCATGATGTCCTTATTCTGCGGATCAATATAATTACGACAATATCAAACATATAGCCTTCATCATTTATTAAATTTAACTACTTTTAAAAAATAAAAAAAATATCTTTGCATTGCCACATTTTGAAACCCATAACACTTTATATTTTGTATATATTTACATGAGCTGTAGTTTTTATTAGAACAATTCTAAAATTTATATGATTTTTTTCACCAAGAACAATAAATCAGCCATCTTAACCTATTTATTTGTTATGATGTTAACTGTGCATGATAAATATAATATTATTTTAACATTTTAGGACATAGAAATGCCAATTATGTTTTTTTATGTTTGTATTTCAAATTGGGAAAGGGGGAGATTAAAGTTTTTCATAGTTTTGTGCTTGCTTTATATTTTTTATATATTAAAATGTTTTACTATAATTAAAAGGGTTGTCCGGGTTCAGAGCTGAACCCAGACATACCCATCATAATTTCACCCAGGCAGCCCCCCTGATGTTAGCTTTGGAGCATTTCATGCTACCATGCGCTCCCTTCCCTCTTTTTTTACAATAACACACTGCCGGGTGGAAACTTCCACCCGGCAGTGTGTTTGGTGACGTCACCGGCTCTGATGGGCATGTGTTAGCGCTGCCCTAGCCATTTTACTGGCTACGGCAGCGCTAAAGCCCGCCCATCAGTGCTGGTGACATCACCAGGCTTCCTAGCAGCCCTGTGGAGAGCCCGGTTCATCACCGGAATTCCTGAAAATGCCTTTGCCCTGAGCGATTTAGCAGAGGGCAAAGGAGAGCTCCGATACTCAAGTCAGGGGAGCTGCCTGGGTAAAAATGGAGGTATGTCCGGGTTCAGCTCTGAACCCAGACAACGCCTTTAAATAAAATCACAGTTTATCTTTGATCCAGGTTATTGCAGCCAGGTATCAGATGCCCAGAGGCAACGAAAAGCTGTCCTCTGTGGGAGGTGTATCGTCTGTGTCCTCTGTATCCCCCCATTCACGCACCAGTGATGGCCATGAGTTGGTCTGGGTGCCACCCTGCTGTGAACATGGTTCCTCCTCCTCCATCTCCTCATCCTCCACCTCCTCATCATCCAGAAATGTGCCCTGGCTGGACAATTGTGTACCTTGGGTTTGTGGGTGCAGGAACCCACCCTCTGAGCCACTTGGGAATGACTGGCCGGAAACCCTACAAAATGATGATCCCTCTTCCTCCTCCTCCTCCTCTGCCACATTCTCCTCCATCCTCGCCAGGAGCATTTTTTCAAGGAGGCATAGAAGTGGGATAGTAACGCTGAGAACGGCGTTATCGGCACTGGGCATGTTGGTGGAGTACTCGAAACAGAGCAACAAGGAACACAGGTCTCGCACGGAGGCCCAGTCATTGGTGGGGAAGTGGTGCTGTTCCGCCGAGCGACTCACCCGTGCGTGCTGCAGCTAAAACTCCACTATCGCCTGCTGCTGCTCGCACAGTCTGGCCAGCATGTGCAAGGTGGAGTTCCAGCTTGTGGGCATGTAGCATATGAGGTGGAAGGCCGAAGTTACACTGCAGCGCTGACAGGCGAGCAGCAGCAGCAGGGTGAGAATGCCGAAAGCGCACACAGACGCACTTTATGCAGCAGCTCTGACATATCGGGGTAATTTTTAAGGAATCTCTCCACCACCAAATTCAGCACATGCGCCAGGCAAGGGATGTGCTTCAAACCGGCTAGTCCCAGAGCTGCTATGAGATTTCGCCCATTATCGCACAGCACTAGGCCGGATTCGAGGCTGACTGGCACAAACCACTCATCGGTCTGTTGTTCAAGGCCCATCCACAGCTCCTGCGCGGTGTGGGGTTTGTCCCCTAAACAGATACGTTTTAAAACTACCTGCTGTCTTTTACCCCTGGCTGTGCTGAAGTTGGTGGTGAAGGTGTTACGCTGACCGGATGAGGAGCTGGTAGAGGATGAGGAAGCAGAGTAGGAGGAGGAAGCAACAGGAGGCAAACTGGAGCGCCCTGCAATCCTCGGTGGTGGAAGGACATGCGCCAAACTGCTATCCGCCTCAGGCCCAGCCGCCACTGCATTAACCCAGTGTGCTGTTATGGAGATATAACGGCCCTGACCGTGCATACTGGTCCATGTATCCGTAGTCAGGTGCACCTTGCCACAGATGGTGTTGCTGTAAGGGTTGTGCACGATGTATTGTGGGACAGCCACCGCTATAAAGCCTTTAAAACTATCCATCTCCACCAGACGGAATGACAGCATTTCAAAAGCCAGTAATTTAGAAATGCTGGCATTCAGGGATCGCGGGTGGGTAGGGGGGTACTTCCTCTTCCTCTCCAGCGTTTGGAAGATGGAGAGCTGAACGCTTCCATGGGACATTGTTAAGATGCTTGGTGACCCAGGTGTTGGTGTTGCTGGCAGATCCTGTTTGCGGGGTGGCAGGTGGCACTGTCACTCTAGAGGTGGATGAAGAGGCCGAGACTGCAGCAGAAGAGAAGGCAGGAGGAGCCAGAGACCTTTCTTGGTTTTTGAGATGTCTACTCCACTGCAGCTTGTGATTTGCACTTAGGGTACTTTCACACTTGCGTTTTTCTTTTCCGGAATAGAGTTCCGTCACAGGGGCTCTATACCGAAAAAGAACTGATCAGGCATATCCCCATGCATTCTAAATGGAGAGTAATACGTTCAGTTTGCATTAGGATGTCTTCAGTTCAGTCGTTTTGACTGATCAGGCAAAAGATAAAACCGTAGCATGCTACGGTTTTATCCCCGGCAAAAAATACTGAAGACATGCCTGAATGCCAGATCCGGAATTTTTTCCCATAGGAATGTATTAGTGCCGGATCCGGCATTCAAAATACTGAAATGCCGGATCCGTCCTTCCGGCCTGCACATGCGCAGACCGGTAAAAATGTGAAAAAATATACAAGACGGATCCGTCTGTCCACATGACAAGTGGAGAGACGGATCCGTCCTTGCAAATGCTTTCAGTCAGCGGCAGATCGGCGGATCCGGCGGCCAGTTCCGAAGACGGAACTGCCCGCCGGATCACACTGCCGCAAGTGTGAAAATAGCCTTAAATGCGGGGTCATGCAGGTTGTGCTCAGGTTGAGAACGTTTATGCCTCGCTTCAGGCTCTGATTGCACAGCGTGCAAACCACTCGTGTCTTGTCGTCAGCACATTGTCTGAAGAACTGCCACGTCAGGGAATTCCTTGGAGCGGGCTTTGGTGTGCTCGGTCCCTTGCTGTGGTGGGCAGTAGCAGGCGTACTGTCTAGAGGACGGCGCTCCACTTCTGCACCCTGCTCCCTCTTCTGCTGTGCTGGTGGCTCTGTGCGACCACCGCCTCTTCCTTCGAACTATATAGGTCACTCGCATGACCTATGTACTCATCTTGAAAGATAAGTGGTTGGGCATTGGTGCACTCAATCTCTTCCACTTCTGGAACAGGGCTAGGTGGATGGCCCTGGGAAACTCTGCTAACAGAGTTATCAAAAAGCAGAAGACACTGCTGCATGACTTGGGGCTCAGACTGCTTGGCTGATTTGCAAGGGGGTGAGGTGAAAGACTGATGGACATCGGCTGCAGGTGTCAACTGTAGTCTTTCAGCAGGAGACTGGGTGGATATTTCACAATGACATATGCAGCAAAGGCTTCCAAATAAACTTTTTTTTCCCAAACGGGTGTTTGTTTAATAACTCAATATGGCAGCAGTATATAACCCAGGAATTTCAAACGTGCTTATGCTGCAAGGCCTGAAATATTGTGTATTTTGCCCCAAAAAAGGGTGTTTTATTAATGAAATAATATAAGCCCTGTATATACAGGGTGTATCTCACATGGCCTGATCCACTGTATGCCTGAATTCAATATTGGTGCACCAAATGGCGGTATTTCAAATCTAAGAATCTAACCCAAATGTATTAAGCGGGTATCTCACAATGACATCTGCATCAAAGGCTGTGCCAACTAAAATTTTTTTGCCCTAACGAGTGTTTGTTTAACAACTGAATTTGACAGCAGTATATAAGCCTGTAATTTCACACATGCTGATGCTGCAAGTCCTGAAAATAGTGGTTTTTGGCAAAAAAGTGTGTTTTTAAAACCCCAGAAAATGATGTGTGTATTTCTAACTTAAATTACACACTGACTAATCCAGATGTTGTATATTGCCAAAAAAGTGTTTTTTGGTAACAGAATATGAAAGCTGTATATATTAAACTTGAATTTAACACTTGCAGATCAGTAAAATACTGTTTTTTGGCAAAGAAAGTGTGTTTTTAAAACCCCAGAAAATGATGGGTGTATTTCTAGCTTAAATTGCACACTGACTAATCCAGATCTTGTATATTGCCCCCAAAAAGGTGATTGTCCCAAAAGCTCAGATGCAGTCGTGGTGCACTGAGCTTGCATAAAATGGCCACCACCACCGCCCACCTAACTAACAGACGGATAAAAGTTATTTTTTTTTGGTCAATGGGCTCAGGGCAGGGTAAAACGATTGTTGCCTGCGCCCACACAACTTTTTCTATGTAGATCGCTGAGTTAGATTCTCTCCTACCGAACCCGAACCCAAACTTTTACTGAAATGTGCGGGTCCGGGGTCCAAAAATCCTAAAGTTCGGTACGAACCCGAACTTTACAGTTCGAGTTCGCTCAACACTACTAATGAGCCTGCTCCATGCATCCCTTACATGCAAATAATGTACAGTTATATCATTTTGCATTAAGGAGTTAATATGAATCCATTAGTTCTCATATTGTCATATAAATAAAAACTCTTCTGTTCTAGACATTTATTACAAGGTGATATGGTCTTATTTGTGTCCCTTGTGTTACCTCAAGGTGACAATTTTCACTTTTGTATTTGAACTCTTTTAGTAAACATTATCTTATATATGAAGGTTAATTGTGTTTTAACCCAATAGAAAATACGTTTGTGATGCATTTTCATACTAGATTATGGATTGAGATCATATGGACCTTGATAGTAATTCTGTTTAGATGAAAGAAACAGGAGAGCTAAGTGGTTCTCAGTCTATACGTTAGTCTGTTACCTTGGTAAAAGTTATACATTTTTGTTGTTTGTAATATGGAATAAATCAGAAAGTGTGTAACAAGAAATATTTTATCACCTTAAGAATGTTTGCTGATGTTATTTTTTATTTCTCATATCATCTATATTTTACAAAACGTGCTGCAAGTTTCACCCTTGGCACCAAAGGCCTCCATACATATTAGTATATTGTCTGTGGAACCCATCAGAATAGGTGATCAATGTCTGATAGCTATAGACCCCACTACTGGATCTCCAAGCAATAGAACAAGGTTCACTAATACCCCTAATTCCTCATTACTGCACAACTGCAAGGAGGAGCAGTTTAAATGGAGTGGCAGTCAACCATGTGCGCTATGCTCTAATTACAATCTATGGAACTGATGGAGATAGCTGAGCATAGTAATTACCATTCTACTTATCAGTGGAGGTCACAGCAGTGAGGTGGTCAGACACTTATCATCCATCCTGTAGGTAGATGATCATTTATTACTTTTGCTATGGATCTACTATACCATACTGCTAGAATATTTAGTGATTGTGTTTTCTGATAAAGACATTACACTGCATTACCTAAATAGAGTGACAGTCAACTCCAACCTCTCATAATATGGCACATCCGTGCTCGGAGCCTGGAGTAGGCAGTGCACTATATAATCAAGAAAAATATCCAGCACCCATAAAAACTTAAAGGGAACCCTTCACCAGGATTTTGTGCATAGAGCTGGGGACATGGGCTGCTAGATGGCCGTTAGCACATCTGCAATACCCAGTCCCCATAGCTCTCTGTGCTTTTATTGTGTTAAAAAACAGTTTTGATCGATATGCAAATGAACCTGATATGTGTCCTGTGTCCGGAGATGAGTCCAGCGGAAAGTAGCCCAGCACCGCCCCGCGCCCTCCGAATCTCCTCCTTGCTGACGTCACAGAGCTGGAGCGCCGAAATCTCACGATACGCGAGCTAGCGCATGCGTAGTTCGTTCCCTGTGCTGATGCCAGCACAGGGAATGAACATGATGCCGACACTGCGCATGCGCTAGCTCGCACATTGCGAGATTTCGGCGCTCCAGCTCTGTGACGTCAGCCAGCAAGGAGGAGATTATGAGGACGGGGGGCGGTGCTGGGCTCCTTTCTGCTGGACTCATCTCCGGAAACAGGACACATATCAGGTTCATTTGCATATCGATCAACACAATATTTTAACACAATAAAAGCACAATAAAAGCACAATAAAAGCACAGAGAGCTATGGGGGCTGGGTATTGCAGATGTGCTAGCGGCCATCTAGCAGCCCATGTCCCAGCTCTATGCACAAAATCCTGGTGACAGGTTTCCTTTAAAAATCTATTGAATATCTATCAAAAAGCTTTTGTGAGCAGTTACCACATTGCATGATTGATGCATTTTGGATTAAAAAATCCAAAAAAAAAATCCTAATCCCAAAGACCAATTTACATGAGCCAACAATTTAACGGCAGTTAATGGGTAGGAGTGTTGCTAGGAATACTCATTACTTGATAATTGCCCTGTGTAAAGGTACAGTGGATTACCCAATGCATGAGCAAATGCTTCAAAAGAGGTAAGAAAAAAAACGTAGCACTCCAATCTTCAATCCAATCGTGTGTTTATTGACACTGAACAAAAGCAAAGTTTCGACCCAAAAAGTCTTTTTTCAAGCTACAAATCAATAATGCTAGTGAACAATACATATACACCCCTCTGAATAGGTATTGGTTGGACAATTACCACAAGAGAAGGTCAACCCCTCCCCTTTCACAATATTACCATTACATCAAACCCCAGTGACACTGCTGTATATTTTTCACATAGAATCAAATCTGTGCATACATTAATTATTATTTAACACTTACGTCAGAGCTGAACTAGAGAATAGTCAACTTAATCAAGGGGAAGAACAGCGTCTCTGGCACGTTACTGCGCCTGCATGGCTTACGTATACTGAAGTGCGGCCAAAACCAAGACTACATCCGCTCACGTGTCCGGAACTGGAGGCCGTTGTCAAGCCGTTGTAGCCGATGTCAGTCACCTGATCTGTCACATGCTCACATGCGTCCTGGTAACTAGGCAACCCTCCTGACCTCCTCCAAGCCTGTATATATTTGTTATAAACACATCAGAGATCAATTAGATAGATGTTTCTCATATACAAATACAATCAGAGTGCGATGTTCTCCCTCGCCTGACCCAACATTGTGGAAAAGAATATATATATATATATATATATATAGCAGACAACATCTGACGTACCTACAAACAAGGACCGGCTATACAGAAAGGTTCATCAAGACAATGGTACCCATACATATACTGGCCCCGCAGGGTATGGAAGGGGGTACATTAATATTGTAACAAAAAAAAGACCCCCATGTAAGCCCAACCACCTTAACCCAGTGGTGAAAACAGCACCAGGTATTATGGGTAAGGGGACTCTCGGGTACAGAACCTCTGAGATGTGGAGGGGACTTAAAAGGCACATATATGTCCCGAGGACCAAACAGAGGACAAAATACTTAACAGCGCAACCCTCAATGATTCCCACCATCGGGGAGTGCATCGCGGCAAGTTGCCTGAGCCATTCACAACAGGGAAACCAAAAGGCTGAGGCATCTCCTCAGTAGGGAGATAAGTTGCCCAAATCCAGGCAACAACTGGGTCCAGCTCCCTTTATTTTTATGGTAAGGACCCCTCCCTATGTCCCCTTCATAAAAGGTACCACTCAATCCGTCCACCTCTTCGGGATTAACTAGTGCCGCCCCTATCGCATCCTGAGTTACCCCCACCCAGACAAAAACATACCTGCAAGTAGACATCTACTCCACCCGATCAACTTGTCAACCACTAGGTCAAAAAGGGGGGGAGGAAGGGGGTCCTCCAGTAGAGAAATACATATAAATAATACAGTTCCCCATTGCATAAGTCCAGCGATCAAGTGATGTATTCTATTATTCAATACCGTCCGTACCTCAATTGCATCCGTCTGTGTCTGCACATAGTTCTATAGCTCTGACGTGTGATACACCAAAATACCTGTGAAATATATAAAGAAAAAAAATTATAAATGTATTTCAACATGACACACCGTTGGGTATTCTCACTTATGTTACATTAAAAACAATAACATTGTCCCAAAATCCTGATTGCATTTAAAAAAAGGGAGCCCACCTTAAACTCCCGATTCGATTGAGACCCTTGGGTTTGAGCATATCAAGCTCAAAGATCCAATTAAATTCAAAACGCTTTAGTAGCCGTTCCCGACCCCCCCCCCCCCCCCCCCCCTCTGCATAGTAGGGGAATGCCATCAATGATTCTGAACCTCAACTGTGCCACATTGTGTCTACACCTGTAAAAGTGTTCCGGTACTGGGACTTTACTTATGGTAAATATCTCTTCATATGAATTAACACATGGTAATCTAATGTTGTTAAATAAGGGGTAGTCCTTCTGTTCATTAACTGACAGGTTTCAGAATGAAATAGATTTGTTTAATTTTTTTAGACGGATTAAGCTGAGAGTGTTCTTAAATAATCAGGAGCCCATGGACAAGCCCAGTCCAGGGAGCTCTATAGATATGGAACACAGTATGCTTACACATTAAGGGAGTCTGGCCTACATCTCAAAAATGATTTTCAACCACCTCTTAAGCAAAAGGGGGTTGACACCTATGTTTCCCTGGTCAGATCGGATATCATAAAGTTGAGGAAGCATATACATGATAAACATGACTGCAATCTGACCAGGGAAGAGGATGATGCTCTCCTCTCTCTCAGTCGGCGCAAGGAATTAACTATCAAAGCGGCTGATAAGGGAGGAACGATTGTTATCATGGATACGGACAAATATGTCGCTGAGATTATGAGCCAATTGCAGGATAGGAAAGTGTACAAACCGGTAAATGTTGATCAAAAGTTTGAGATTATGAGAAAGATTAAAATCTTGGTAGATAATGCCTATGCCAATAATCTTATTGATGGAAAATTACATTCTTTTCTCATACGGTAGCATCCGGTGACTCCAATATTTTATACTTTGCCCGCCTGGACGCCTGATAGTTGCGGGAACAGACTCAGTGTTTGCTCCCACGGCTATTTTTCTGGACAAATTATTGAGAACATTAGCGAGGGGCCTTGTCATACGTATAGGACAAAACCGACTTTCTAAATAAATTGGGGAATACTACATTTAACAAGAATGATAGGTTGGTGTCCTTCGACGTAGTAAGCTTATATACCAGCATTGAGCATGAACGGGGTCTAGAGGTGATACAATGGTCAGTAGGGCTCACTGACAATCCGACAGAGTTATGCGAATCTGTGTGTTCCCTTTTATATGCAGTGCCGGAGGACCGCAATCAAATATGGCCCCAACTGAAGCAAACGTATATATGACATACGTGGAAGAGTCATTTATATACCCATCCGCCCTTTACCAACATGTGAGGGGCTGGATGAGGTATATAGATGACATTTTTCTGATATGGAAGAGGACAGATGTTGATTTGCAGGTGTTTCATGACTTCTTGTAAAATATACATGTGCAACTTAAATTTACGAGGGTGGATTCTATACATTCCTTACAGTTCCTTGGTACTTTAGTTTACGTGACAGCTGATGGCCTACAGACAGACCTCTATGTAAAGCCAAATTACCATAATAACATGCTGAGGTTTGATAGTGCCCACCTTAAGGGTATGTTGGAATCTCTCCCATGCAGCCAGCTGCTTAGGACGAGACGCATTGTTGGCAGATGACATACTACGGATGATAGGATCTACGTTTGTCGATAGAAAATACCCCAGGAATTTGGTTAAGAGACATCTGGATAGGGTTAAACAACAGGCACGATCGCAGCTATCGAACACACATAAAAAGATGGATAGAAAAAGGGTACCATTTGTGTCTACATTTTCAACAGTAAGTGGACAGATAGCAGGAGTGCTTAAACATAATTGGCAGATCTTAGCACAGTCTTTTTCAGACACAGAGGAGTTCCAGTCCCCACCCTTGATGTCCTACAGGAGGTCAAAGAACTTGGATGACAGCCTCATGCATTCCGAATTACAGATCCCAAAGGTGACGCAGAACCTTAGGAAGGGTTGTTACCCCTGCCTTAACTACTGTAATTGTAACAGTATGCTGAAGGGGGGTGTCTTTTTTTATCCCAGTATTGGTAAGCAATACAAGATCAGGGACTTTTACACGTGTTCCTCTGATTTTGTTATCTACATGTTACAGTGTCCGTGTGGACAGCTGTACGTGGGTGTGACTGTAAATTGAGGATAAATCAACACCGGTACTCTATCCGGCAAATTTTTGGTGAAGAGACAGACACAGACTGGTGATCTTGAGGGGGAAATTCCAGTGCCGGAACACTTTTACAGGTGTAGACACAATGTGGCACGGTTTAGGTTCAGAATCATTGATGGTATTCCCCCACTATGCAGAGGGGGAAATCAGGAACGGCTATTAAAGCATTTGGAACTTAAATGGATCTTTGAGCTTGATATGCTCAAGCCCAAGGGTCTCAATCGGGAGTTCAAGGTAGGCTCCATTTCTTTATGTATTTCACAGGTATTTTGGTGTATCACACGTCAGACCTATAGAACTATGTGCGGACGCGGAATGATGCAATTGAGGTACCGGCTAATTGAATAATTGAATACATCACTCGATTGCTGGACTTATGCAATGGGGGACTGTAATATTTATATGTATTTCTCTACTGGCGGACCCCCTTTCCCCCCCTTTTTGACCTAGTGGTTGACAAGTTGATCGGGTGGAGTAGATGTCTACTTGATGTTTTTTTGGGGGGGTAACTCAAGATGCGATAGGGGTGGCACTAGTTAATCCCGAAGAGGTGGACGGATTAAATGGGACCTTGTATGAAGGGGACATAGGGAGGGGTCCTTACCACAAAAATAAAGGGAGCTGGACCCAGTTGTTGCCTGGATTTGGGCAACTTATTTCCCTACTGAGGAGATGCCTCAGCCTTTTGGTTTCCCCGTTGTGAATGGCTCATGCAACTTTCCGCGATGCACTCCCCGATAGTGGGAATCATTTGTGGTTGCTCTGTTAAGTATTTTGTCCTCTGTTTGGTCCTCGGGACATATATGTGCCTTCTAAGTCCCCTCCCCATCTCAGGGTTTTTGCACCCGAGAGTCCCCTTACCCACAATACATGGCTTACATGGGGGTCAATTTTTAGTTACAATATTAATGTACCCCCCTGCGGGGCCAGTATATGTATGGGTACCATTGTCTTGATGAACCTTTCTGTATAGTCGGTCCATGTTTGTAGGTACGTCAGATGTTGTCTGCTATATATATATATTATTTTCCTTAATGTTGGGTCAGGCGAGGGAGAACAGCGCACTCTGATTGTATTTGTATATGAGAAACATCTATCTAATTGATCTCTGATGTGTTTATAACAAATATATACAGGCTTGGAGGAGGTCAGGAGGGTTGCCTAGTTACCAGGACGCATGTGAGCATGTGACTGATCAGATGACTGACATCAGCCACAGCGTCTTGACAGTGGCCTCCAGTTACAGACATGTGAGCGGATGTAGTCTTGGTTTCGGCTGCACTTCAGTATACGTAAGCCGTGCAGGCGCAGTAACGTGTCGGAGACGCTGTTCTTCCCCTTGATTAAGTTGACTATTCTCTAGTTCAGCTCTGACGTAAGTGTTAAATATTAATTAATGTATGCACAGATTTGATTCTATGTGAAAAATATAAAACAGTGTCACTGGGGTTTGATGTAATGGTAATATTGTGAAAGGGGAGGGGTTGACCTTCTCTTGTGGTAATTGTCCAACCAATACCTATTCAGAGGGGTGTATATGTATTGTTCACTAGCATTATTGATTTGTAGCTTGAAAAAGACTTTTTGGGTCAAAACATTGCTTTTGTTCGTTGTGAATAAACACACGATTGGATTGAAGGTTGGAGTGCTACGGTTTTTTTCTTACCTTATTTGGCTATTGAGGGGTCCCTAGGGCCAGGGCCTGACACCAGAAGCACCGCCACCAAATATGGACTAATATACGTCAGTAAGTGGTGCTGTCCTAATTCTTTGTTTTTTTCTGAGCAAATGCTTCTTCGTTAGGTCAAATCATGGCTGTGCAGCTCTCACCTCTTATAATGAGCAAACGATTATTGGGAAGGAATGATTCATTCCTGATAATTGCTTGCACAGTCAGCCTGTGTAAAGGGGCCTTTAGATGCACAATACTTGATTCATTTTTCCATCAAATTATTCACTACTCATTTCCATGGTTACGACCACCCTGCGATCTGTCAGTATGGTCATGCTTGCACACATACTGCTATATAAAAAAGCAGTAGCCTATGTGTACTCCCATGGTCCTAGCCACCAGAGAGGCCAGCACTTTTTCCTAAAGTGTGCAAGCACGGTCACTGCTGGATTGCAGGTTGGTTGTCACCATGGAAATGAGCAGTGTAAAAAAGTGATGGAAAAATGAATCCAGCCAGCAAAGTGTCGCGTAGGGAGGGAAAGGTGCCTATCTTAGATACGTGCAGGGGCCTAAAGGGTGCTAAAGTAATAAGTAACAGAGTCAGGAAGCAAAGGCCAAAGCCAGGAGGTCAAGCAGGTACACAAGGGAAAAACACAATAGCAAATTCAAAACAAACCGAAGTCGGAAGCCGAGAGGTCACGTCAATTCCAAGGAGGTAACAAGGTCTAGGTCAGAAACAAAGCCGAGGTCCAAACACAATAGCAAGGTAAATAGGAACGCTGGTAAAGGTAGAAAGACCAATCATAGGCAACCTGTGGCCAGCAGGCTGCCTGTTTAAAAAGCCCAGACTGGTGAGTCACATGACGTGGCCAGCATCACATGACTCGCATAACACAGCCCAACATAACCGAGCGCTGATCATCATTATCGGTGCTCAGCTCTCCTGCTGCTTGTTGTCTAAGGGACGGAGGACGCCGGCCACACTTAGGAGGCATGCGCGGCCGGATCCTCGCCGCCCCTGGTCCCCATGGAGACGAGGATGTTGTCTGCGTCCTCGCTCCGCTATGCGCGCAAAATGCCGACGGCACTGTGAAGGCAGAGTGCGCCTCCAGCTCCCAATGTCAGTACCCCCCCTTCCCACGAGGGGCCACCGGACCCATGATTTTTGGAGTGGGTTTCTTTGGGTGAGCCAGATGGAATTTTCTCACCAACCTCTCAGCATGCATATTTTTAGCCGTCACCCAAGACCTCTCCTCAGGAACAAAAACTCCTTTTTGGACCAAATACTGAAAATAATTCTGGACCCTTCTCACATCAATAATCCTAGAGATCTCAAATTCAGATTGCCTGGCAACCTCCACTGGGGGTGGAGATTCCTGTGTAGGGGATACAGGGGACACATACTTCTTGAGTAAAGACTTGTGAAAATTATTGTGAATATGAAAAGAGTCAGGCAAACGTAGCTTAAAAGACACAGGATTAATAATCTCATAAAGCCCATTAAACCGTGGTTCAAACTTATTGGGCGTCACGTGACTCGCATAACACAGCCCAACATAGTCGAGCTCTGATCATCATTATCGGCGCTCAGCTCTCCTGCTTCTGTTGTCTAAGGGACGGAGGATGCCGGCCATGCCTAGGAGGCATGCGCGTCCGAATCCTCGCCGCCCCCCGGTCCCCATGGAGCCGAGGACGCTTCCCGCGTCTTTGCTCCGCTATGCGCGCAGAATGTAGGCGGTGCTGCAAAGGGAGAGTGTGCCGCTCCCCATGACACAAAGTAAGCAATATGGACAATCACAATACATTAGTAAGTGCCTTGTATTAACTTTTTCTACATGATAAATGCCATTTACTGAAGTGATACAACCACTTTAAATTTAACAGCCACAGTGCTATGCCTGTTTCTTTCATATATATATTAATTCATTATGATTTAAAGTACTTTAAGCTTTTTTCTTTTTAATAAGCATAACAAGGAATGCTACCACTGTCATGAAGTGACATGACTGTTACCTTTTAATTAGTATACTAATGCCATAAATAAAGAAGACATTGCAGATGTTATATAACTTAAGGACACAAATAACTAAAACTGATAAAGATCTTGAAATGTGGTTAAAATAAGTAATAAAGATCCCACAAAACCTGCCTAAGGCTATATAGATTGTCCATTTCACTGCAAAACTTTTCTTTTCCTTGTTAGCACTTACTTTAAAGACATAATTGCTTTATAACCCCAACTATCACCTCCAGAACAGAAAATCTATTCATCATAAAAATGACAATATTTAGACAAAATAGTAGTCAGAAAAGGGAAAAAAAACTAGCATATAGCAGCAGTTTTTGTTGGTTGCTTTGTAAATTATTGTTTAAAGGGAATGTGTCATCCATTTTTATTTTTTATTTAAAGTGAGTCTGTTGGCAATTTTGACCATGCTATACTGTTGACAGCACTAGGTAAGGCCTGGGAGAGCAGGACAAACATACCTTTTAAACACATGTATTCTCCTGATAAATGTATTTTTAAAAAAAATAAATATAACAACTAAAATAAGTTATATTATATTGAATACTGTATTATTAAAATTCACTAAAATCCATTAAAAACAAAATGAGAAGGAACCACATTTTGTGTATGAAGTTAGTTAATAAATAATTTATTTCTTATATAATATAGAAAATGGCGGCACAATAGCTCTAATAAATAATCGATAATAATTAGGGATGAGCGAACTCGAACTGTATAGTTCGGGTTCGTACCGAATTTTGGGGTGTCCGTGACACGGACCCGAACCCGGACATTTTCGTAAAAGTCCGGGTTCGGATTCGGTGTTCGTCGCTTTCTTCGCGCTTTTGTGACGCTTTCTTGGCGCTTTTTGAAAGGCTGCTAAGCAGCCAATCAACAAGCGTCATACTACTTGCCCCAAGAGGCCATCACAGCCATGCCTACTATTGGCATGGCTGTGATTGGCCAGAGCACCATGTGACCCAGCCTCTATTTAAGCTGGAGTCACATAGCGCCGCCCGTCACTCTGCTCTGATTAGCGTAGGGAGAGGTTGCGGCTGCGACAGTAGGGCGAGATTAGGCAGATTAACTCCTCCAAAGGACTTGATTAACTGATCGATCTGCAGCTGTGGATCATTGAGCTGCTGATCCTCAATTGCTCACTGTTTTTAGGCTGCCCAGACCGTTTGTCAGTCACATTTTTCTGGGGTGATCGGCGGCCATTTTGTGTCTTGTGGTGCGCCAGCACAAGCTGCGACCAAGTGCATTTAACCCTCAATGGTGTGGTTGTTTTTTGGCTAAAGCCTACATCAGGGTGAAGCTGTCACACCAAGTGCATTTAACCCTCAGTAGTGTGGTTGGTCAAGCTATCACACCAAGTGCATTTAACCAGCAATAGTCTGTTCATTTTTTGGCCATATACTAAATCAGGGGCAAGCTGCGCCCGTCACCAAGTGCATTTAACCCTCAGTAGTGTGGTTGGTCAAGCTGTGACACCAAGTGCATTTAACCAGCAATAGTCTGTTCATTTTTTGGCCATATACTACATCAGGGGCAAGCTGCGCCCATCACCAAGTGCATTTAACCAGCAATAGTGTGGTTATTTTTTGGCCATATCCCAGTCTAATTCTGTCACTAAATCCATACCGGTCACCCAGCGCCTAAATACTAGGCCTCAAATTTATATCCCGCTAAATCTCTCGTTACCGCTGTCCTGTTGTGGCTGGGAAAGTTATTTAGTGTCCGTCAAAGCACATTTTTTGTTCTGGGTTGAAATACAATTCCCAATTTAGCAATTTAAAAATTTAGTGGTTTCTGCTGTATCAGATCTATTTGAAATCTATCCCTAAAAGGGTATATAATATTCAAGGTGCACATAGGGTCATTCAGAATAACTTCACACACCCGCTACTGTGCATTTCCAAGTCTAATTCTGTCACTAAACCCATACCTGTCACCCAGCGCCTAAATACTAGGCCTCAAATTTATATCCAGCTAAATCTGTCCTTAGTGCTGTAGCTGGGCGAGTTATTTAGTGTCCGTTCAAGCACATTTCTTGTTCTGGGTTGAAATACAATTCCCAATTTAGCAATTTCATAACTTAGTGGTTTCTGCTATATCAGAGCTATTTGAAATCTATCCCTAAAAGGGTATATAATATTCAAGGTGCACATTGGGTCATTCAGAATAACTTCACACACACCCGCTACTGTGTATTTCCAAGTCTAATTCTGTCACTAAACCCATACCTGTCACCCAGCGCCTAAATACTAGGCCTCAAATTTATATCCTGCTAAATCTCTCGTTAGTGCTGTAGCTGGGCGAGTTATTTAGTGTCCGTTCAAGCACATTTCTTGTTCTGGGTTGAAATACAATTCCCAATTTAGCAATTTCATAATTTAGTGGTTTCTGCTATATCAGAGCTATTTGAAATCTATCCCTAAAAGGGTAGATCATATTGAAGGTGCACATAGGGACATTCAGAATAACTTCACACACACCCGCTACTGTGTATTTCCAAGTCTAATTCTGTCACTAAACCCATACCTGTCACCCAGCGCCTAAATACTAGGCCTCAAATTTATATCCAGCTAAATCTGTCCTTAGTGCTGTAGCTGGGCGAGTTATTTAGTGTCCGTTCAAGCACATTTCTTGTTCTGGGTTGAAATACAATTCCCAATTTAGCAATTTCATAATTTAGTGGTTTCTGCTATATCAGAGCTATTTGAAATCTATCCCTAAAAGGGTATATAATATTCAAGGTGCACATTGGGTCATTCAGAATAACTTCACACACACCCGCTACTGTGTATTTCCAAGTCTAATTCTGTCACTAAACCCATACCTGTCACCCAGCGCCTAAATACTAGGCCTCAAATTTATATCCTGCTAAATCTCTCGTTAGTGCTGTAGCTGGGCGAGTTATTTAGTGTCCGTTCAAGCACATTTCTTGTTCTGGGTTGAAATACAATTCCCAATTTAGCAATTTCATAATTTAGTGGTTTCTGCTATATCAGAGCTATTTGAAATCTATCCCTAAAAGGGTATATAATATTCAAGGTGCACATTGGGTCATTCAGAATAACTTCACACACACCCGCTACTGTGTATTTCCAAGTCTAATTCTGTCACTAAACCCATACCTGTCACCCAGCGCCTAAATACTAGGCCTCAAATTTATATCCTGCTAAATCTCTCGTTAACGCTGTCCTGTTGTGGCTGGGAAAGTTATTTAGTGTCCGTCAAAGCACATTTTTTGTTCTGGGTTGAAATACAATTCCCAATTTAGCAATTTCATAATTTAGTGGTTTCTGCTATATCAGAGCTATTTGAAATCTATCCCTAAAAGGGTATATAATATTCAAGGTGCACATTGGGTCATTCAGAATAACTTCACACACACCCGCTACTGTGTATTTCTAAGTCTAATTCTGTCACTAAACCCATACCTGTCACCCAGCGCCTAAATACTAGGCCTCAAATTTATATCCTGCTAAATCTCTCGTTAGTGCTGTAGCTGGGCGAGTTATTTAGTGTCCGTTCAAGCACATTTCTTGTTCTGGGTTGAAATACAATTCCCAATTTAGCAATTTCATAATTTAGTGGTTTCTGCTATATCAGAGCTATTTGAAATCTATCCCTAAAAGGGTATATAATATTCAAGGTGCAGATTGGGTCATTCAGAATAACTTCACACACACCCGCTACTGTGTATTTCTAAGTCTAATTCTGTCACTAAACCCATACCTGTCACCCAGCGCCTAAATACTAGGCCTCAAATTTATATCCTGCTAAATCTCTCGTTAACGCTGTCCTGTTGTGGCTGGGAAAGTTATTTAGTGTCCGTCAAAGCACATTTTTTGTTCTGGGTTGAAATACAATTCCCAATTTAGCAATTTCATAATTTAGTGGTTTCTGCTATATCAGAGCTATTTGAAATCTATCCCTAAAAGGGTATATAATATTCAAGGTGCACATTGGGTCATTCAGAATAACTTCACACACACCCGCTACTGTGTATTTCTAAGTCTAATTCTGTCACTAAACCCATACCTGTCACCCAGCGCCTAAATACTAGGCCTCAAATTTATATCCTGCTAAATCTCTCGTTAGTGCTGTAGCTGGGCGAGTTATTTAGTGTCCGTTCAAGCACATTTCTTGTTCTGGGTTGAAATACAATTCCCAATTTAGCAATTTCATAATTTAGTGGTTTCTGCTATATCAGAGCTATTTGAAATCTATCCCTAAAAGGGTATATAATATTCAAGGTGCACATTGGGTCATTCAGAATAACTTCACACACACCCGCTACTGTGTATTTCTAAGTCTAATTCTGTCACTAAACCCATACCTGTCACCCAGCGCCTAAATACTAGGCCTCAAATTTATATCCTGCTAAATCTCTCGTTAACGCTGTCCTGTTGTGGCTGGGAAAGTTATTTAGTGTCCGTCAAAGCACATTTTTTGTTCTGGGTTGAAATACAATTCCCAATTTAGCAATTTCATAATTTAGTGGTTTCTGCTATATCAGAGCTATTTGAAATCTATCCCTAAAAGGGTATATAATATTCAAGGTGCACATTGGGTCATTCAGAATAACTTCACACACACCCGCTACTGTGTATTTCTAAGTCTAATTCTGTCACTAAACCCATACCTGTCACCCAGCGCCTAAATACTAGGCCTCAAATTTATATCCTGCTAAATCTCTCGTTAGTGCTGTAGCTGGGCGAGTTATTTAGTGTCCGTTCAAGCACATTTCTTGTTCTGGGTTGAAATACAATTCCCAATTTAGCAATTTCATAATTTAGTGGTTTCTGCTATATCAGAGCTATTTGAAATCTATCCCTAAAAGGGTATATAATATTCAAGGTGCACATTGGGTCATTCAGAATAACTTCACACACACCCGCTACTGTGTATTTCCAAGTCTAATTCTGTCACTAAACCCATACCTGTCACCCAGCGCCTAAATACTAGGCCTCAAATTTATATCCTGCTAAATCTCTCGTTAGTGCTGTAGCTGGGCGAGTTATTTAGTGTCCGTTCAAGCACATTTCTTGTTCTGGGTTGAAATACAATTCCCAATTTAGCAATTTCATAATTTAGTGGTTTCTGCTATATCAGAGCTATTTGAAATCTATCCCTAAAAGGGTATATAATATTCAAGGTGCACATTGGGTCATTCAGAATAACTTCACACACACACGCTTCTGTGCATTTCCAAGTCTAATTCTGTCACTAAACCCATACCTGTCACCCAGCGCCTAAATACTAGGCCTCAAATTTATATCCTGCTAAATCTCTCGTTAGTGCTGTAGCTGGGCGAGTTATTTAGTGTCCGTTCAAGCACATTTCTTGTTCTGGGTTGAAATACAATTCCCAATTTAGCAATTTCATAATTTAGTGGTTTCTGCTATATCAGAGCTATTTGAAATCTATCCCTAAAAGGGTATATAATATTCAAGGTGCACATTGGGTCATTCAGAATAACTTCACACACACCCGCTACTGTGTATTTCCAAGTCTAATTCTGTCACTAAACCCATACCTGTCACCCAGCGCCTAAATACTAGGCCTCAAATTTATATCCTGCTAAATCTCTCGTTAGTGCTGTAGCTGGGCGAGTTATTTAGTGTCCGTTCAAGCACATTTCTTGTTCTGGGTTGAAATACAATTCCCAATTTAGCAATTTCATAATTTAGTGGTTTCTGCTATATCAGAGCTATTTGAAATCTATCCCTAAAAGGGTATATAATATTCAAGGTGCACATTGGGTCATTCAGAATAACTTCACACACACCCGCTACTGTGTATTTCCAAGTCTAATTCTGTCACTAAACCCATACCTGTCACCCAGCGCCTAAATACTAGGCCTCAAATTTATATCCTGCTAAATCTCTCGTTAGTGCTGTAGCTGGGCGAGTTATTTAGTGTCCGTTCAAGCACATTTCTTGTTCTGGGTTGAAATACAATTCCCAATTTAGCAATTTCATAATTTAGTGGTTTCTGCTATATCAGAGCTATTTGAAATCTATCCCTAAAAGGGTATATAATATTCAAGGTGCACATTGGGTCATTCAGAATAACTTCACACACACACGCTTCTGTGCATTTCCAAGTCTAATTCTGTCACTAAATCCATACCGGTCACCCAGCGCCTAAATACTAGGCCTCAAATTTATATCCCGCTGAATTTGAATACAATACATTGGGCCAAATAATATATTTGTTGTTGTGGTGAACCATAACAATGAGAAAAACATCTAGTAAGGGACGCGGACGTGGACATGGTCGTGGTGGTGTTAGTGGACCCTCTGGTGCTGGGAGAGGACGTGGCCGTTCTGCCACATCCACACGTCCTAGTGTACCAACTACCTCAGGTCCCAGTAGCCGCCAGAATTTACAGCGATATATGGTGGGGCCCAATGCCGTTCTAAGGATGGTAAGGCCTGAGCAGGTACAGGCATTAGTCAATTGGGTGGCCGACAGTGGATCCAGCACGTTCACATTATCTCCCACCCAGTCTTCTGCAGAAAGCGCACAGATGGCGCCTGAAAACCAACCCCATCAGTCTGTCACATCACCCCCATGCATACCAGGGAAACTGTCTCAGCCTCAAGTTATGCAGCAGTCTCTTATGCTGTTTGAAGACTCCGCTGGCAGGGTTTCCCAAGGGCATCCACCTAGCCCTTCCCCAGCGGTGAAAGACATAGAATGCACTGACGCACAACCACTTATGTTTCCTGATGATGAGGACATGGGAATACCACCTCAGCATGTCTCTGATGATGACGAAACACAGGTGCCAACTGCTGCGTCTTTCTGCAGTGTGCAGACTGAACAGGAGGTCAGGGATCAAGACTGGGTGGAAGACGATGCAGGGGACGATGAGGTCCTAGACCCCACATGGAATGAAGGTCGTGCCACTGACTTTCACAGTTCGGAGGAAGAGGCAGTGGTGAGACCGAGCCAACAGCGTAGCAAAAGAGGGAGCAGTGGGCAAAAGCAGAACACCCGCCGCCAAGAGACTCCGCCTGCTACTGACCGCCGCCATCTGGGACCGAGCACCCCAAAGGCAGCTTCAAGGAGTTCCCTGGCATGGCACTTCTTCAAACAATGTGCTGACGACAAGACCCGAGTGGTTTGCACGCTGTGCCATCAGAGCCTGAAGCGAGGCATTAACGTTCTGAACCTGAGCACAACCTGCATGACCAGGCACCTGCATGCAAAGCATGAACTGCAGTGGAGTAAACACCTTAAAACCAAGGAAGTCACTCAGGCTCCCCCTGCTACCTCTTCTGCTGCTGCCGCCTCGGCCTATTCTGCTGCTGCCGCCTCGGCCTCTTCCTCCGCCTCTGGAGGAACGTTGGCACCTGCCGCCCAGCAAACAGGGGATGTACCACCAACACCACCACCACCACCTCCGTCACCAAGCGTCTCAACCATGTCACACGCCAGCGTTCAGCTCTCCATCTCACAAACATTTGATAGAAAGCGTAAATTCCCACCTAGCCACCCTCGATCCCTGGCCCTGAATGCCAGCATTTCTAAACTACTGGCCTATGAAATGCTGTCATTTAGGCTGGTGGACACAGACAGCTTCAAACAGCTCATGTCGCTTGCTGTCCCACAGTATGTTGTTCCCAGCCGGCCTTCCCTGCACAACCAAGTATCCCATAAAATCAAGTGTGCACTGCGCAACGCCATCTGTAGCAAGGTCCACCTAACCACAGATACGTGGACCAGTAAGCACGGCCAGGGACGCTATATCTCCCTAACTGCACACTGGGTAAATGTAGTGGCAGCTGGGCCCCAGACGGAGAGCTGTTTGGCGCACGTCCTTCCGCCGCCAAGGATCGCAGGGCAACATTCTTTGCCTCCTGTTGCCACCTCCTCCTTCTCGGCTTCCTCCTCCTCTTCTTCCACCTGCTCATCCAGTCAGCCACACACCTTCACCACCAACTTCAGCACAGCCCGGGGTAAACGTCAGCAGGCCATTCTGAAACTCATATGTTTGGGGGACAGGCCCCACACCGCACAGGAGTTGTGGCGGGGTATAGAACAACAGACCGACGAGTGGTTGCTGCCGGTGAGCCTCAAGCCCGGCCTGGTGGTGTGTGATAATGGGCGAAATCTCGTTGCAGCTCTGGGACTAGCCAATTTGACGCACATCCCTTGCTTGGCGCATGTGCTGAATTTGGTGGTGCAGAAGTTCATTCACAACTACCCCGACATGTCAGAGCTGCTGCATAAAGTGCGGGCCGTCTGTTCGCGCTTCCGGCGTTCACATCCTGCTGCTGCTCGCCTGTCTGCGCTACAGCGCAACTTCGGCCTTCCCGCTCACCGCCTCATATGCGACGTGCCCACCAGGTGGAACTCCACCTTGCACATGCTGGACAGACTGTGCGAGCAGCAGCAGGCCATAGTGGAGTTTCAGCTGCAGCACGCACGGGTCAGTCGCACTACAGAACAGCACCACTTCACCACCAATGACTGGGCCTCCATGCGAGACCTGTGTGCCCTGTTGCGCTGTTTCGAGTACTCCACCAACATGGCCAGTGGCGATGACACCGTTATCAGCGTTACAATACCACTTCTATGTCTCCTTGAGAAAACACTTAGGGCGATGATGGAAGAGGAGGTGGCCCAGGAGGAGGAGGAGGAGGAGGAGGAAGAGGGGTCATTTTTAGCACTTTCAGGCCAGTCTCTTCGAAGTGACTCAGAGGGAGGTTTTTGGCAACAGCAGAGGCCAGGTACAAATGTGGCCAGCCAGGGCCCACTACTGGAGGACGAGGAGGACGAGGATGAGGAGGAGGTGGAGGAGGATGAGGATGAAGCATGGTCACAGCGGGGTGGCACCCAACGCAGCTCGGGTCCATCACTGGTGCGTGGCTGGGGGGAAAGGCAGGACGATGACGATACGCCTCCCACAGAGGACAGCTTGTCCTTACCCCTGGGCAGCCTGGCACACATGAGCGACTACATGCTGCAGTGCCTGCGCAACGACAGCAGAGTTGCCCACATTTTAACCTGTGCGGACTACTGGGTTGCCACCCTGCTGGATCCACGCTACAAAGACAATGTGCCCACCTTACTTCCTGCACTGGAGCGTGATAGGAAGATGCGCGAGTACAAGCGCACGTTGGTAGACGCGCTACTGAGAGCATTCCCAAATGTCACAGGGGAACAAGTGGAAGCCCAAGGCCAAGGCAGAGGAGGAGCAAGAGGTCGCCAAGGCAGCTGTGTCACGGCCAGCTCCTCTGAGGGCAGGGTTAGCATGGCAGAGATGTGGAAAACTTTTGTCAACACGCCACAGCTAACTGCACCACCACCTGATACGCAACGTGTTAGCAGGAGGCAACATTTCACTAACATGGTGGAACAGTACGTGTGCACACCCCTCCACGTACTGACTGATGGTTCGGCCCCATTCAACTTCTGGGTCTCTAAATTGTCCACGTGGCCAGAGCTAGCCTTTTATGCCTTGGAGGTGCTGGCCTGCCCGGCAGCCAGCGTTTTGTCTGAACGTGTATTCAGCACGGCAGGGGGCGTAATTACAGACAAACGCAGCCGCCTGTCTACAGCCAATGTGGACAAGCTGACGTTCATAAAAATGAACCAGGCATGGATCCCACAGGACCTGTCCGTCCCTTGTCCAGATTAGACATTAACTACCTCCCCATAACCATATATTATTGGACTCCAGGGCACTTCCTCATTCAATCCTATTTTTATTTTCATTTTACCATTATATTGCGAGGCTACCCAAAGTTGAATGAACCTCTCCTCTGCCTGTGTGCTAGGCCTAAATATATGCCAATGGACTGTTGCAGTGGTGGGTGACGTGAAGCCTCATTCTCTGCTATGACATGCAGACTGATTCTCTGCTGTCATGAAGCCAGATTGTCTGTTACGGGACCTCTCTGCTCTGCCTGTGTGCTAGGCCTAAATATATGCCAATGGACTGTTGCAGTGGTGGGTGACGTGAAGCCTGATTCTCTGCTATGACATGCAGACTGATTCTCTGCTGACATGAAGCCAGATTGTCTGTTACGGGACCTCTCTCCTCTGCCTGTGTGTGTGCTGGGCCTAAATATATGCCAATGGACTGTTGCAGTGGTGGCTGACGTGAAGCCTCATTCTCTGCTATGACATGCAGACTGATTCTCTGCTGACATGAAGCCAGATTCTCTGTTACGGGACCTCTCTCCTCTGCCTGTGTGTGTGCTGGGCCTAAATATATGCCAATGGACTGTTGCAGTGGTGGCTGACGTGAAGCCTCATTCTCTGCTATGACATGCAGACTGATTCTCTGCTGACATGAAGCCAGATTCTCTGTTACGGGACCTCTCTCCTCTGCCTGTGTGCTAGGCCTAAATATATGCCAATGGACTGTTGCAGTGGTGGCTGACGTGAAGCCTCATTCTCTGCTATGACATGCAGACTAATTCTCTGCTGACATGAAGCCAGATTGTCTGTTACGGGACCTCTCTCCTCTGCCTGGGTGCTGGGCCTAAATTTATGACAATGGACTGTTGCAGTGGTGGCTGACGTGAAGCCTGATTCTCTGCTATGACATGCAGACTGATTCTCTGCTGACATGAAGCCAGATCCTCTGTTACGGGACCTCTCTCCTCTGCCTGTGTGTGTGCTGGGCCTAAATATATGCCAATGGACTGTTGCAGTGGTGGCTGACGTGAAGCCTCATTCTCTGCTATGACATGCAGACTGATTCTCTGCTGACATGAAGCCAGATTCTCTGTTACGGGACCTCTCTCCTCTGCCTGTGTGTGTGCTGGGCCTAAATATATGCCAATGGACTGTTGCAGTGGTGGCTGACGTGAAGCCTCATTCTCTGCTATGACATGCAGACTAATTCTCTGCTGACATGAAGACAGATTCTCTGTTACGGGACCTCCCTCCTCTGCCTGGGTGCTGGGCCTAAATATATGCCAATGGACTGTTGCAGTGGTGGCTGACGTGAAGCCTCATTCTCTGCTATGACATGCAGACTAATTCTCTGCTGACATGAAGACAGATTCTCTGTTACGGGACCTCTCTCCTCTGCCTGGGTGCCGGGGCCTAAATATCTGAGAATGGACTGTTCCAGTGGTGGTTTCAAAGGAAAGGACCGGCACTTCGCTGATGTAGATCACAATGTAGATTTATTCAGTCACATATTCAAAATGGCATAGTGACGCGTTTCAGCACAGATGTGCTTTCATCAGACTGCATAAAACATCTTACACTCCAGCTATTTATACATAAATGAAACACAAAGGAACTGACATCATCAAAGAAGCTCCGCCTCCCTCATTAAATAAAATTCGCATATCAAATAATCGCAATGAAAAATTCGCATTGAAAAATTCGCAATTGAAAATTCGCAACTGAAAATTCGCAATTGAAAATTGAAAATTCGCAATTGAAAATTCGCAACTAAAAATTCGCAACTGAAAATTCGCAATTGAAAATTCGCAAAAAACATATCCACTCTATACTGGCGAAGATTTTCAGTCACATAGTCCATTCTTGCAGTGATTAATCACGCTGAAGAAAAAAAGAAATATATTTATCAGATTGCATAAGGCCGAATGCCTTATAGGAAGCAGGACACATTGTACTCACGATTGAGGCCCCTGGGCTCCATTGTCTGAAGACGATGGATCCAGTAAGCCTCCCTTTTCAATAACAATTTATTTCTGTCACCCCCTCGACGGGGTAATGATACACCTTCAATAATCTGATACCTCAACTGCGAGATGTTGTGTTTTTTATCATAAAAATGAAGTGTATTGGGAGTAATAAATTCTGTTTACGGATAGTAGATTTGTGTTTACTTAGTCTGTCCTTCATTCTCATTGAGGTTTCCCCCACATATAGTAATCCACATGGACATTTAAGAATGTAAACCACAAATCTACTATCACAAGTGAACGTGCCCCTTATTGGAATATTTTCACCTGAGTGAGGGTGGGAGAAACATGAACCCTTTATAACGCTGGAACAATTGACACAGTTTAAACAAGGAAAAGTGCCCCGTCTAGGTGTAGATAAAGTACTCTGTCCTCTTTCTATTTTATTACTTCCCACATCCGCCCGGACTATTTTATCCCTAATATTTTCTGCCCGTTTATAGCATATCATGGGTGGCCTCTGGAACTCTCCTATCCGTGGATAGGACTTAGATAATATGTGCCAATGTTGATTAACAATAGTCCTAAGGCGCTGGGACCAGGGATGGTATTTAATCACTAAGGGGATCCTTGTTTCTTTCTTAGTTCTATCTGGTGGTGTAATCTCAGCTTTATTACGCTGTATTTTCAATAGATCAGGGGGGTAGCCTCGCTCTCTAAATTTATTGGTCATATCGTCTAATCTTGTTTGACACATATCCCTATCACTAACGATCCGTCTAACCCTCTGGTATTGCCGCCCTGCTTCTTACTAGAATTGTTCCAGTGGTGGGTGACGGGAAGCCAGATTCTCTGCTATGGAACCTCTCTCCAATTGATTTTGGTTAATTTTTATTTATTTAATTTTTATTTTAATTCATTTCCCTATCCACATTTGTTTGCAGGGGATTTACCTACATGTTGCTGCCTTTTGCAGCCCTCTAGCTCTTTCCTGGGCTGTTTTACAGCCTTTTTAGTGCCGAAAAGTTCGGGTCCCCATTGACTTCAATGGGGTTCGGGTTCGGGACGAAGTTCGGATCGGGTTCGGATCCCGAACCCGAACATTTCCGGGATGTTCGGCCGAACTTCTCGAACCCGAACATCCAGGTGTTCGCTCAACTCTAATAATAATATATTACATAATATAAAGTATGATATAAAGTTCATGGTTATTTGACACTTCCCATTCCCTCATAACTATCCTGTGGTAAGTGCTTGTTGCTGGTGGTGAGATACTATAGCTGTCACCCATTAGCGGTGGCAACAGGTCTTGTAGCTTCCCTTCCCATTCCAGTTACACTATGAATGAACCATTTGTGCCATAGTTCACAGCCATATAGCATTTGTGTATGCCTTGTGCATTAATATACCACACGGAAATTCTTATGGATGATGACTTCGTGTAGTGTCAAATAATTATTAATAAAAAAACACATAAATTGCAAGTACTTTTAGATAGATTTAATTAATCAATTATTATTATTATTATTATTAATAATAATAATAATAAGAATAAGAATAAGAATAATAGGAATAATAATAAAACAATTAGTTTAGATGTTAAAATAATTCACATTCAAGTCACATTATTCACGTCCTACTTTTGACATCGGCAGTGTGTACCTCATGGAGGAAGTCATGTCTTGTGAGCTGGCTTGGTGGGTATATTAGGTGTGCTGTGCAGACTGGCTGTGTGCACATATATCCCTCATTGCTAACATGGTTAAAAGGGGAAATTTATCAGAGTTGCAAAAAGGGATGATTATTGGCTTTTGGGCCAAGGGCGACAGTATTTCTGAGACTGCACAGTTTAAGAACTGTTCGCTGGGGTGAACGTTTATCGTGAGAGGACAAATTGCACCATAGCAAATAAAAAAATAAATTACATTGAAACTGCAGAACACCACTTACCACCGATGTGAGAAGTGAACATCCGCTATAAAGGTGTGTGAGGGTGCACCGACACACTACAGTAGAGCAGCTCACCACCAAAATAAACCAGGGGAGACTACACATGTGCCTAAAACAACAGTTTAGCGAACCCTACTGAGTTTGGGGCTCCGAAGCAGATAGATGGTCATCCAACCTATGTAAACAAAGTTACATTGGCAGAAAAGGCTTCAATCTTTGCAGCAGTATCAGAACTGGACCTCTGCTCAGTGGTAAAGGATTTCCTTCCCCAATGAGTCAAGATTTCTGCCTCATTAAATGGTTGGATGCTAGAGTGTCAGGTTAGAAACATCAGAGAAGAAACACCCTGCAACAATTGCTGGAAGAACACAAGCTGGTGGTGGGTGCGTTATGGTCTGGTGAATGTTTTGTGGTATTCTCTGGATCCACTCCTCCATGTGGAAGGTACTCTCAATGGACTTTGGTATGAATCCATCTTTGCAGATCACATACACCCATGCATGCGGATTGTCTTCCCTGGGGCAGAAGGGATCTTCCAGCAAGACAATACGACATGCAACACAGCTAGAAATGTCCAACATTGGTTGAAAGTACATGACTCAGACTTCCAAGAACTACCCTGCCCCCCAAATTCCCCAGACTTGAACTCAATTGAGCATCTTGGGATGCTCCACCTCCATCATTGTGTTCACTCTATGGATCCTCCCCCTGCACCCTTCAGCAGCTGTGGGATGCACTGCCGTCAGCATGGCTCCAGATACCTGTGACAACCTACCAGGATCTTATTGAGTCACTCCCAGACTCTCTTTCTGCTGGTCATATTAATGTGACTCAACTTTGTGCATTTGAAAATGAATTTTCAAATACCATACTAGGGCAAAAATATCTGCAATGTAAGCATTAACTAAATGTGTGAAGCAGTCCATACACATTAGTTTTTCATTGCAACAAGTACCAATTAGTAATGCGCACACAGTACAGGCAAAGAGTAAATACAACAAGCAATGATAACACGAGAGCCACAAGCTTTGTTTACTGCCACTTTAACCTGAGTAATTGCATTCTTATGTCTATGAGAAAACCCAACTGAGTTATTTCTGTGTGCGAAAAATACACTAAAATAGCCTGCTCTTTAGAACCACTCCGATACCATTTCATTTTCCCATATGCAAAACCTTTATTTAGAGCAATGGCCAAACAGACATATTTGTGCAGCAATGCTCTGAAAATAGATGACTTACTCCAAATGCCCATTTATAGTAGACTCTGGAATGCTGCGAGTCATGTTCCATTTTTCTGCCTAGCTACCTGGGGGAGAACTAGCGTGGAGCTGGTGACATCTTCAAAGTTCTGTTCATGCATTACTATTTTAAACAATAAATGTAAGAATGTCAGACATCCTTTCTCCGTTGTAAGTCTGAGTCACTGAATAGGAGATGCAGAAACAACCAGAAAGTGCACTGTGGGATGCATATTGAATGGAGGGCTGCTGACAGCAGATGCTGAAGGAGAGAAGGTGAGAACTGATCAATTTCAAACCACAAACCTATTTGTTCTCAAGGAAATAAGCTGACAGCGGCTTAGTCACCTGTCCCTGTTCAGGACACATGTATGCTTGGCTGAGCATGCATGTGTATGGGAGATGACTCAGGTATCTAAAATGTATGCAAACCTTTAGTTGCTGTTCCCCATAGCAGCTACTATTCTTGCTATCTTTTAGATATACTCATAGAATCAGAGTCATTAAGTAGGATAGCATGGGTTTAATTTGTTATGATTTTGTAATGATCATGGTTGTTTGCAAGACTGCAGAACTTGACTTCACCTACAGTAGTAGCTTTTTCCAAGTCCTAATCAATGGCTCATGGTACTCAGAAACATCCAGGACTTCAGTAAGGCAGAATTTTGTAACAACTGGACGGTCACAACGGAAGGCATGCTGTATAAAGCACATATCAGAAAGAAAATTCAGAATAATAAAGTCACCGAAAGATGACAGCAAACTGGATGAGGATGGAAACAGATGAGGGAAATGGTACAGATAGAGAGCAATCAGGGCAGACTGGGAACTTAAAGTGGCCCTGGAAAAAACTAAAAGTGGTCTTATTTTGTAGTGGGACCCAAACTGACAGATGGCAGGGTCATCATAAGTAGGCGGGGCCAGCAATACCATATTGCTTCACATTATACCAACCCCTGAAGAGCCAAATACCAGTGCATCAAAAAATACTGCCCCAACAGCACAAAATACCCCCAAAAAACCACCCGCTGTGGTGGTCAGCGGCAGCTGCCACATTTTGTCCTCCTACTCCGTAGGTTGGCAATACAGTTACATTCAGGAGTCAGGAGGAATGCATCATATCATTACTTACCATGGCTGATGGTTGTGAGGAGGGCTCAGGCAGCTCCCTGGGGATTGGGCCACCAAGAAGTTTCTCTGTAGGGGCTGTGAAAATGAGCCACATTGGATGTAGAATTTATTTTAATCAACTTTCAGAAAAGACTAATACATATTTGTTGTCAGAATCTGAGCTGTGTAGGTCTGAATGTGTTACGTCAGTTCACTTGTGACTGTGGTATGAGAACTAATGACTGCCCCACTTCTGAGTTACATAAAAGAAGAGCAGAGTACAGTATTTCATTTTTTTTGTGGTATGAGGAGGCCCAGTGCTGATTTATCAAAGACGTTATGGCACAAAGAAGTGTGAATGAATGGATAGAGAAGTTCCCGGAAGTGTCAGCTATGAACAAAGGGCAGGATGTCCATCCACATCCATGACTGATGACAACATTGAGCATAAGTCATAGTGGATTACGTGGCAAATCATTTGCAAGTCAGCCATGGCTCTATAGTAAAGAGAGCAGTGCATTTGTGGCTCACAGTTCAACCTAAAACATTTTAGGCTGAGCTGTGACAAAAACATGTTGACAGATGGACAAAGTGTACTAAAAGGCATGGACGGATTGACCATAGACCCTATAGGGAAATTTTCCAATAGGCTGATGTCTCAGGGAGCCACCAAGTCCTCCTCTCTGCTGCTGACTGGGTACATAATGAGCTTTCAACAGTAATTATTGCTGTGAGAATCAGGTACCCATATACCCAGCCAGCAACCGCTTATGTCCTCCTGAATTCAACTGTTATGGCCTGCAGTTCACCTCCTAAGCACCCTGCTCCATGTTCCACAACTGGAGAACAGAAGATGGTAGCTATTGATGGCCACCACAGAAGGCCAGCTTTTGGGGCCTACAAAATGGGGCCACTTTTATTTATTTTTTACAGGGCCACTTTAAGTTCCCAGTCCACCCCTGTTAAAAGGCAGGGAAATTATGTAAAAATAAAAATAAAATGTATTTGTCTTTTCTGAAAGTTGATTAAAATAAATTCTACAACCATAGTGTGGTGTACCACGCCCTAGAAGAAACTGACCCTAAACTTCCAAGTGCACCAAGACAGAACAAATTCACAAAATCCAAACAGCAGCAGACGCAAAGCTACAATACAGATAACAGTAGAGACATGAAATCACAAATCAGAGGAAAATGGAAAAGGATTCAATGACTGCATACAGCTTTGGCTATACCCTACAAAGATGCACAAAAACTAAAGGTATTTATTAAAAGCATAACAATAAAAAAAAGCCCCTCCCGGAAGACACCAGACAATGCAAGTTGATAAAGGACCCAGATTCTGAGGTAAGGCAGTCACATAGCAACTGTCTTGAAAAAAGTTAGTAAACAACAAGGAAGAGATCCCTGTTGCTCAGATGAGTTTATTTAATAGAAAATTTGGGATCAGAAATAGCCAAGTTCAATGCATTCCATTTATTTATCAGGATGGTTATATTTCTGTGAGTAGAAATCTTTGGCATTTTAACCCAATGATGGATATAAAACTGTGATAATTTGTTTTATCGGAAAAAACATAATTAGCCTTCTTTATAATAAATTACTGTTAATCATATGCCATTTAATTGCCCACCATTTAAGCCAAACATTTATACACAATGATATTGTTTTTATTACCAATACACAAAACTCCAAAAGGATAAAAGAAAACTGAGGATAATGTTGTGATAATCAAATCGACTGACCTCTATGGCTTATATAATTGTATGAGGGCCATTGCCATATTTTCTATATTCATTTAATTTTTAAAGCTTGTGAAAATAAAAGTACAATACTTGCCTTGAACATGAAGTTGTAGAAATTTACATTGACATTAATTGTACAGTAGAACAAATCAGATTGCTTTAGTTAGTAACCATTAGTTACTGCTGCAAGTATAATACTATTGGTGTTGAGCAAATCCAAGTACACAAAGTGCGGCAAAGCAAAATTTCCTCGTGCTTCGTGGTAAGAAATTGATTTTGCCTGAAATGAGTTAAAAATAAATAAAAAATCATACTTGCCGCCATCTTGATTGAAGATTCCACACGAAGTCCTGTGCACGGTGACGTATGATGTCACCACACTGGCCAACGTAATGACTTCAACACGGGCAGCGTAAGATTTCATGCTGGATCTTCAAACAAGATGGCGGTGGCCGGGTCTTCGCGATCAAATGTTTGAGGTAAGTGTGATTTTATTTTATTACACACTTTAATATTCAACTCTGATGCAACAATCAGTGATGAACGTAGCATCCGAGGGATCCAATGGCGGGGAGCTGCGCAATCGCCGTTCCCTGTAATTGCACCCACTACTTACAAAGAAATGTAATTTGTGATGAAGCAATTAGTCACAAAGCAAATTTTTGGGGTAAAAATCGACGAAGCAGCCAAATTGAATTTTACAAAACTTTATTCATTTACTCATGACTAAATACTATATATGAAATGCTATACTATGCCTGTACATTGTGCTAGTTTTAGTACTGGTCAGGAGGATCATCCCCTTCCTTGTCTATTTGCTTGCTTATTCTATATGACTGTTAATCTCTTCCATGCCCTAAGATGTTCCCTTATCTGTTAAACCACTTAGAAACAAGACATCTTATTCTTCACTTCATTGACTCTGCTAGTAATAATGTAAGCTACTCATTTAGATGGACAACTGGGAGACAGTATCAAAATTACATTTACCTACTTTATAATAGGCTTTTTATTCCTCTGGTTTAGTGCCTCAGCTGTATGAATGTGAATGTGTATCAGAGAGTAATAGAGGTAGCAATGTTTCAAACAATCCAGCTAGGTTCAAAGTGCCAATGGTGATCAATTTTCATCTAGAAATGAAATTGTATGTTTAATTTGGAAAATGTGATCTGCATTTTTGTCTTAGTACAGCAGACACATAAGCACTATGTACTCTGAAACATTTTGGAAGCTGCAAATAAAATCCATTATCATGTCAGCCAAAATCTTTAAACCCAGACATTCTCTCTTGTTTCAGCCTTCCAAAAAAACATATAAACAGTCCAAAATTGCCAAATTAAACAGAACCCCTAATGAAAAATTATATAGTATGTGAAATATGCAAAAAGATCTGTCAGGTTGATCTAAATGTTTGAATTGGAAATGAGCAAATTACAAACAGAAAGCAGACCCACAAATCATGTGGGCACTCTTCTTTTAAGAAAAGCGCTTATTTCACGTAGAAAGTATTCCTTATTTTAACTTGTAAAGATTGATTAGCTTATCTTTAGAACAAGAAGAATGGTTGGTTTGCTCATAGAGTAATTACACTAGAAACGTAATTCCAATAACAATGTGTGCGTCACGTAGGCACACTAATTACAGTAAATTGGAGAACTTTTTACATCTAAGGAATAAGCCAGTTTGTTAACAGGCTAGTTACCACTGCTCAAACTACTCTGTTAACTATACAGAATCATGCTTTAAAAATTTTACTTTATTTGCAGAACAGCATAACGAATATAGTACTGTAAAATCTGTTGGTCATTTATGTATTTTATTTAAAAATAAAAGTAATGGGACCACCTGTTGACAAAATATATCTAGGCTGTCCACATTGATGCAGCCATCAATGGCAAACAATAATGTTCAGTGATGAAAGCGGTTCTGCCTTGGTACTAATGATGGCTGCCTCATAGTTTGCAAGAGGGCTATAGGACACCTATTGCCATCATTTATAGTGTGAGACACACAGAACCACCACCAGACCAACACTAGCTACCATGCCAGTTCTTGTCTGGTATTCATACAGGAAACGTTGACCAGCATTTGGTATGTCCAGGATTTCATGGAACCAGTCCTACTACCCTTTTTGGCTCAGGTGACGTGGTGTTCCAACAAGATTAAGCTCACCCACATACTGTCTGTGCTACACAACGTGCTCCTCAGGGTATTCCTGGCCAGCTCAATCGCCACATCTGCTATCTCAATTGAGAATGTCTGGGGTGAATGGAGTGATGGATCTCTCATACGCAGAAGGCAAGAACCATTTTGGCTAAACTACAGATCCAAGTTGAAATAACTTGAAATGACATACCACAGGAGCATCTGAATGACCATTATCGTGTCAGAGTGGCAGCCTGTCCCACCAATTAGTAATGTGACTGCTTCCTCAATATATGCCCTGTTGTAGAATCCAAGATAAAGGGTGCACCACATTGGTTGTGTGACCATTGACCAAGCACCACAAGTAGTTTATACTTTTATACTCAGCTCTATCGCATTGACTTTTCAATGTTTTTGTATTTTTTTTATTTTCTCGTAGTGTACATTAGTGCAACCAGAGTGAACACAAATTTAAGAAAGTAATTATTCAAAATTGGTACTCAGGATCCCACTGATCCAGACAATGAAGGCTCTGTGACATTTGTGTAGCAGTACAAATCTGTACTGCTCTTCCAGATATAACATCATATCCAGGGTTGTGATGATCAGGGGGATGCAGCAGTAATAGTTTTACCTACTCCCAGGTGCTTGAGAGGATCCAAAGATATGCCAGAACAATAATATTATGTGGAATATAATTATTTATTAAAACAGACATTTCTGGAAAGTCAATGGGTCTTTTTAAAGGGACACTAAAACCGGGAAAAAAAAAACTAAAAACATAACCTGCTATGGAAACATTATCTTTGTTTTTACCTTTTCTGCTAAGGCTACTTTCACACTTGCGTTTGGGGTTCCGCTTGTGAGATCCGTTTGAGGGCTCTCACAAGCGGCCCCGAACGGATCCGTTCATCCCCAATGCATTCTGAATGCATAAGGATCCCTTCAGAATGCATCAGTTTGGCCCCGTTCCGCCTCTATTCCGCTCTGGAGCGTTGCTTGCAGTGTTTTGATGTCCGCCTGGCCGTGCGGAGCCAAACGGATCCATCCTGACTTACAATGCAAGTCAATGGGGACGGATCCGTTTGACGTTGACACACTATGGTGCAATTGCAAATGGATCCATCCCCCATTGACTTTCAATGTAAAGTCAGGAGTCCCTATTAATATACCATCGGACCGGAGTTTTCTCCAATCCGATGGTATATTTTAACTTGAAGCGTCCCCATCACCATGTGAACGCCTCTATGTTAGAATATACCATCGGATTTGAGTTAGATTGTGAAAACTAAGATCCGACAGTATATTCTAACACAGAGGCGTTCCCATGGTGATGGGGACGCTTCAAGTTAGAATATACTAAGAACTGTGTACATAACTGCCCCCTGCTGCCTGGCACCACCCAATCTCTTACAGGGGGCTGTGATCCGCACAATTAACCCCTCAGGTGCCGCACCTGAGGGGTTATTTGTGCGGGTCTCAGTCCCCTGATCGGGTGCTGCCAGGCGGCAGGGGCCAGACCCCCCTCCCTCCCCAGTATTAAAAGTATTGGTTGCCAGTGTGCCCCCCTCCCTCCCCAGTATTAAAAGCATTGGTGGCCAGTGCGGCCCCCACCTCCCTCCCTCCCCAGTATTAAAAGCATTGGTAGCAGTGGCCACAGGCTAACAACCCCCCCATCATTGGTGGCAGCGGAGCGGCATTTCAGATCAGAGTCACAGTTTAATCGCTGGGGCTCCAATTGGTTACCATGGCAGCCAAGATGCTACTGCAGTCTTGGCTTCCATGGTTACTTAGCTTATACTTACCTGCGCTGTCTGCTCGGCGGCCGGCGCTCCTTCTACTGGTAAGTGACAGGTCTGTGCGGCGCATCGCACAGACCTGTCACTTACCAGTAGGAGGAGCGCCGGCCGGCCACAGACAGCGCAGGTAAGTATAAGCTAAGTAACTGCAGTAGCGTCCTGGCTGCCACGGTAACCGATCAGAGCCCCAGCGATTAAACTGGGACTCCGATCGGAAATGCTGCTCTGCTGCCACCAATGATGGCAAGGGGAGGGGGGTTGTTAGCCTGTGGCCACTGCCATCAATGCTTTTAATACTGGGGAGGGAGGGGAGGGGCTGCACTGGCCACCAATGCTTTTAATACTGGGGAGGGAGGGAGGGGGGCCACACTGGCCACCAATGATTTTAATACTGGGGAAGGAGGGGGGTAAATTGTGCGGATCACAGCCCCCTGTAAGAGATCGGGTGGTGCCAGGCAGCAGGGGTCAGTTATGTACACAGTTCTTAGTATATTCTAACTTGAAGCGTCTCCATCACCATGGGAACACCTCTGTGTTAGAGAGGTGTTCGTGAAAACTCAGATCTAAAAAAGATGTTATGCAGACGGATCCGCACTGAACAGATACCATAGTTTGCATTTATAGGTGCGGATCCGTCTGTGCAGATACCAGACGGATCCACACCAAGCGCAAGTGTGAAAGTAGCCTAAGACATTTTTAAACTTCTACAGAAAGCGGTTTTAAGAAATTTCCTATAGTACATATGATAATATAGTACATATGATAATGAATATAGTTTTTACTCATGGCTAGGTTGTAATAAATGAGGAATCAAATTTAGCGAAGTGGGGTCAGGATCGGGTTAGATCTATCCCTAATTCTTCCTATGGTTACCCTTGCCTAAAAGCGGAGCACCCGCCCAGAAAGGGGCAACCCCACTTTTCGTGGCTAAACCCTTTCCTGTCACCTGTAAGGCTCTGAAAATGAATGCCTCATCAATTTCACATAGACTGTCCCGATGCGTTTCCCCAATACTCAGATAATGTTGGTTCTTCAGGGGGACCAAAGTGTGATGAAAGAAGTGTATAATGGCATCCTGATAGTTAAGTTAAGTTTTAGAGAGAGTGTTTTTCGTTCAACCAGTGATAGTACTGGTACCTTGCAGCATTGGGGTCCTGGGTTCAAATCTGAACAGGGAAAATATTTGTATGGAGTTTTTGTGTTCTCACCGTGTTTGTGTGGGTTTCCTCCCACACCCCAAAAGCATATAGATAAGCAAATTGGATTCTTACAAAATTGACCTTAGTGTGTGTTGTGGGCTGGGCTTCAATGCCTATATGGCTGCCACTAACTTACCAGGTAGTCGCCACAGCCACACAAATGTTTGTCATTTGTTACTTCAACAGACTGAGCATTGATAATGCACTGGAAACTTAGAAGCTTCTTAAAACCTCCTCCTGTGTGTGCAGGGACACTATACATTAATGCACTGACATTACAGAAAATGCTACCCAGCTTTTCCATGTGCCTGAATGTCAAGTTTGCATATATAGACAGGAAGGATTTCTCACTGCCTGTCTAAGAAATTCTGACATCCAACAGTGTGGGAAAGCTCGAATGCAAGTCTTGTGGATCTGTACAAACTGTTCATATTCAGTTATTTTTTTGTAAGTAATTAATGACCATGAAAAGCAAATCTGCTAAGTTATGGTACTATTTAGTATTCAGCAGGAGGATTTATCTTAACATAGTAACATAGTAACATAGTACATCAGGCCGAAAAATGACATTTGTCCATCCAGTTTGGCCTGTCATCCTGCAAGTTGATCCAGAGTAAGGCAAAAAAAGAACAACTGTGAGGTAGAAGCCAATTTTCCCTACTTTATCTTGGTAGATTTATTATTCTGTGGTCTGTTACACATGGTGGTAACCAAGCTTTTCAAGGCAGACCTGCCTAGCTTTGGCACGCTTTAGGAGTAAGAAGGAGGATTTGTCTTGAGAGATTTAGCATTTTGCATTGTAGATCACCGTTTTGCATGGTGGCAACCCAGCTTTCCAGGATCCTGAAAAGCAAATCTGCCTTAGCTATGGCACTATTTAGGTATAGGGAAAAAATTATTTTGGTATATTTGGTATTATGCAGTTTATTACAATTCCACATAGTGGTAACCCAGATATCCCAGAACGCTGAAAGAAAAATCTGCCAAGCTATGGCAGTATTTAGGACTGAGGTGGGGAATTTGTCTTGGTGGATTTAGTATTCTACGGCCTATTACAGTTCCACATGGTGGTAACTCAGCTTTCTTAGGATGCTGAAAGGCAAATCTGCCTAGCTATGGTACTGTCTAGGAGTGAGCATGGAGATTTAGGTAGACAGTATTTAGCAATCCTTATTACAGCTCCGAATAATGTGTTGCCCAGATTTCCCAGGACCCTGAATGACATCTGTCTGGCTCTGTTACAGTTCAAAGGATTTTTAATTGGGTTTCTTACTCAGATTTTCCAGACAAATCCAGCTAAGCATTCTACAATACTGGGGATTTGCCAATTCATAAATAGGCTTATCTGGCATTCTGCCGTCTGGGAAAACTGGGTAACAATTTCTGTGGGGCAGTGATAGGGGACACATTGTTATAAAATACACTCAATGCTGCCCTGATACATAACATGAATCTATCATATGGAACCAGGGCAACATAATCGGTTGTCACCAATGCAGTTCTACAGTCTTGTCACTCAGCTTTTTCTGGACCCTGAATGGAAATTTGGTCTAGGTAATGAAGGGATTTATCAATATAACCAGAGAATTTGGGAATTTATTAGTCTGGAAAAGCTAGGTAACAACCTCAGCTGAATTGTAATGGAGGCCACACTTAGTATATACATTCTGCATATACTATGTACATAATTATAATATCAGGACAACCATGAGAATATAGTGTATACTGTATGTAGTTTGGTCTCCAGCATTCCTCCACATGCTACCCAACTTTCTAGAACTGCTGAAAGACAAATTACACAATAATGCAGTGAAGGTAAGAATTATCAATGTGTAACTGGGCAGATTAGCCATTCAGCTGTATGTAGTATGGGTGGCACCATGTATACACTACAGCTGATACAATGGCTGTTACCAAATCTATTTTGTACTATTAATAACTAGAAGATGTCTTCCAATAAAATGACCACTTACTCTGTAGACACAAATGATTCAGAGTAAACCCAGCACCCTCCTAAACCTCGTTTTGATTATGGGTTTAGTGGCCCTTTAAAGACCATTAATCATTCAATGTGACAAATAGGAATAAGAGAGGACACGTGGAAAGCATAAACACCATTTCATAACATCATATTCATCCCCAATCAGAAAATAAATGCACAATATTTATGAGCACATTTGGAGTATCGGACAACCTTCTGTTGGATCTGTATAAGCCATGATGGTTACATATAGCCAGTAAAAAAGATTTCCAGTATCCCAATCAACAGTCACAACCAAGCATAGACTGTAATATAACCGTAAAAGGCTACAAAAGGAAACAAGTGAATTTGTTGGCACAATCATTTTCTTGCATGACTCAGAAATGGCTGGTCAAAATCTTGAATTCTAAAGACTAAGAAAGAAATGAACACAAAGTGCATGTGTGCTACTTATAAACAATTGGCCATGCCTATAATAACACTTTAAATAAACCTAGTCAAGGTTTTTCCAAAATGATAGCCATGTGTTAAGGCAGCAACATATAAAATATACACATATGGAAAAGAAAATAGGAAAAAGAGTACCAACTTCAAAAGATGCTTAAAGAACAACCAAAGTTGAATTACTTTAGGCCACACTAGCGCCGGTCACGCCGTCACACTGCATTACAAGTGGTTGGCAGCATACCACTCCATCTAATCTGCTCTTCCCTGCTCCTGATGATCCATTTCAGTTGTGCAAGCTTCAATTTGCTAACCAGTTATGCCTATAGTCTAGGAGTCAATAGACTTAAGCTATCATACTTAAGTGTCTGTGTGAATAGTGAGATTGGCAAAAACAATGCGAGACCGCAGGTGTGATGTCTGATGGGATGTATGCTCATCAAGCGGGGGGTGCTAATAGCAGAGATTGCTTCTAGGGCAGCATACCTGTACCAGGCGCAGCACATTACCGTACATGTTCATTGATAGTGACGCCCAGGGACCCTTCATCTATCTGCTCATCCCACGATACATAGATACATATGACCGCACAGGTGATATTGAATATACGGTCACATAACCTTGTGCATCACTGCACACACAATACTCCAGCTGAATCATTGCTACTTGGCGTGACATTATCGCACCTAGTGGCTGTTTTTGCACTTATGGGCAGTGGCACAGACACAAAGTAACAGCAAGCAAGGTTGTCTATGGGTGTAGCGTTCATACTGAATACTGCACAGACCCTCGAATATAGAATACACTTGACATATTCCCGGAAGACAGTCTTTTATCCATATGTACACTGGCTCCATTTGATCTCTGCCTATTATCATCTATATCACCAGGTGGCTTTTCTTCTTTTTTATTTTATTTATACAGCTAAAAAAAAATATTTGTTATTTTCATTTTAAACATTTCTTAAGGCAGTGAGTTACTTTAGGGACTACAATAGGCTACATACATGAAGAGCTTTTAAAGCACATGTGCATGAAAGTGAAAAAAAAAAATATTACAGGTAATACAAGATATTAGATGAAGACAAATAGTGCACGCAGCAAGTTTTTTGTCCGGCCGCTCCTTAGCAAATTTGCCGGGTTGCAGTTGGATTTCCGCCGGCCTCCATTATAGTGAATGGGGCCGGAAAGAATGCCGGCAGTGCACGGCTGCGTCTGGCAAGGACAGGTCTGACATCCTGCACGGAAGAGCCTGCTGGCTGTGTTTAACGCAAGTGTGAAACAAGCTTTATATTCCTAGGGAATTGCATAAAATGTAATATGTTATATGCAACACCTTAATTTAGTTAAAGTACAAAATATATATTTATACTTTTTTGGCCAGTAAAGATGGAAAAAAAATAATAATTAGATTCCTCAGTGGTTGATACCTTTTAATGGCTAACTGAAAAGATGATGACAAAATTGCAAGCTGTCCTGGCTACTTAGTATCAAACACTGAAAAATCTTTATTTTTTTCATATTACATTTTCATTTATTCATTTTAAGACATTTATCAATATTATCTCACAGAACAATGGTTCTTGTTTCCCATAGCAACTAATTCTGAAATTTAATAAATGAAAGCTACATTTTGATCTGTTGCTACGGACAACTTACTATTTATAATCTTCCCATAATATTTCTGAAAAAAGAAAAAATCTTTACCATAGATAATTGTTTGTGAGGTTGCACATATTGTTGGGTTTTAACCAGCCCCCCACCCAGTGGGATCTGTTGAGAAAAGCATACTTACCTGCTTCCTTATGCTCAGTAGTGATGAGCGGCAGGGGCTATATTTGAATTTGCGATATTTCACAAATATTTTGTAGAATATTCATCATATATTCGCAAATTTCAAGAATTCGAGATTATTTTATTGAATGTGAAAAGTCGGCATTGTAAAAATCGCGTAATGCAAATTTGTAACGCGAAATACAGGCGTGGGTCCCTTTGGCTACATTTTTCAAGCTGCTAGAAGTTTCATGAGTTTCTCCTGAGACTGGAGAAAATGGTTGGCACGGCAGAATATTACAATAGCTTTATATGCAGATAGAGTCAAGTGTTCCAATATTATATTCGCGATTGCGCTGATTGGCAGTGATTAGAATATTTGCAACTTCACATTTTAGCAGGTCTGACTACAGATTACTGATTGGTGCACTAAGTATTGTTGTGAACTTGACATTGCTTCCTTCTCATTGGCCCACAAGCAAGAAGCAGAGAGGAATCATGTGTTCAGATGGAAAAAAATGCTGAATATTCGATATAACAAATATATGTACTGTATAGTAGTAATGTAAAACAAATCTCAGTGGGTGCTTGTAACGAAGTTCAAGGTTGTATTATTTAATATTATATCCAATTGGTACATGGACGCGTTTCAGCATATCCAGCTTTCATCAGCATACTGTATCAATTGGATATAATATGAAATACTAAAACCTTAAACTTCGTTACAAGCACCCGCTGGGGTTTGTTTTATTTATGTTGGTCTCGTATCCTCCCCGTGCGGGAGCGCCCTTGGTTCAGGTGCCGGCTATTCCTTGGATTACTGGTATAGTAGTGATGAGCGGCAGGGGCAATATTCGAAATTGTGATATTTTTGCGAATATTTGGGCGATTATTCATCATATATTCATGAATTCGAGGACAAGGACACAAGGAATAATTTGTTTGTGACCCAATATAGTACAGAGTACCAACAGATTTGTCATATTATAAAAAAACATTTTCCTGTCCTGTCTTATGATGGTCAATGGACTGACATAGTTGCAGATGGGGTTAAATGTGCAGCTAGAAGGGCAGCCACAATTGCAAACTATGTCAGTCCTAGTCTATATCAAGAGGAGAAAAAGTCGCAACCTGTGTGGCTTAGGACCAAGGGGAGTTATAAGTGTGGACACCACAGATGCATTTGCTGCACACACATGATTAAATCCAAGACCTTTTCCTCAACAGTAAATAATAGAGTTTTTCCTATGAAAGCGTATCTCAACTGCAATACAACCCATGCTATCTATTTGATCACTTGCACTAAATGTAAATTGCAATACGTGGGTTGCACTATTAATGCTATAAAATCTAGAATACGCAAACACATCTCTGATGTGCCCCATCATGGCAGTCGCAATGTGTCTGCAGCTAGTCTGCATTTTGCTGTCTGCCATGGTGGGGACACATCAGACATGGTAGTACAAGGCATAGAAAAGGTTTTTCTGCCCAAGCGTGGAGGAGATTATAGAAGGAAACTATTAAATAGAGAATCCTTCTGGATTTTTTCGCTGAACACACGTCAACCTGAGGGGCTCAATAAACGTCTAGATCTGATCATGCAGCAATAACTCACATACCAGGGATCTGATATGTGAACTCCTCTTTTTTCTGGAAGTATTACGGTACTCAATTCTCTGATAATGTGATCTCCATTATATTCCATCATATTCTGGCATAATACTGTTACATATTCAGTTTATATCTCATGTATCCATTATATATGTACATCCTTGTATGACATAGTTTGTGCATAGCTATTGGCCATATATATTTTCTCTATGCATACATATGGTTATATATTTATGTGTTTTTTTCTTTAAATTGATTTTCATATGAAGAGTTAACTTGAAGGTGTGGTACCTCTTTCTGGGGGCGGTTACAGGCCTGTGGGAACATTAGTGAACACAGGTGCACCCTCCCCTACAAAAGGTCTCACTCTCAATGTTTTTCTGTGTCATGAAGAAGGGCTGGAATTGTTTCTAGTAGCCCGAAAAGCTTAGACAAGACTGCTATTTTGTATCCTCGGATGAGTTTTTAACCGCAAGCTGAATAAACGCCTATTCCTTTTTAAGTGGAGCTGGATTTTCTCAACTTCTTTTTTCTATTGCCGCCCGCACCTGACACGGGCTGTCCGTGCTCACAACCAAAGGAAGGGCAGGTGAGAGCTGCTACACTCCTCTTTTTCTACATTCATGAATTCGCAAATTCATTATTTCCAGTCATTATTTTCTTGATTGCGGAAATTGGCAATTGAAAAATTTGCAATAAAAATTGGCATTACGAAAATTAGCAATCAACACTACTCCTAAAGTCAAAGATATTGCAACCTTCTCACTGGCCCACAAGCTAGAAGCAGGGAGGGATCTTAACTGATTAAAAAAAAAATCTCGAATATTCCAAATTATGAATATTTATCACTATATACGAAATATTCGCGATAAAAATTTGCAATTCAAATATTCGTAATCAACACTACTGTATAGCACTATATTCTAAATATTCACAAATTCTCGAAGTGGCAAAATCGACGATGAATATATTCGTGCTCAAAACTAATGCTGAGATATGGCTCAGTGGGTCCACCCAGTCTTTAGTAAGCTGCATATAAAGTTCTGGGATGGACGAGGTCCCTGCTGCAAGTTTGAAGCACACTGAAGACAGAGGTGGACCCACAGAACTGAGAATCGGGGCGCTGATAAGTGTACTTCCCTCAATAGGTCCTGCTGGATGGAGGGGTTATTTAAAACCCACTTAAAAGTGGGACAAACTCCTTTAAGGAACTTTCCAGAAGAGCATTCTAATAAGAATCTTCTGCTAGAGGCAGCACTGTATAATACTAAAAAGAGTGTTCTAGGGATAAATAAGATTGAGAGACGAGTGAAAAGTTAGGCCTCATGAACACTGCCATTGTTTTGGTCACTTTAATGGGGCCGCAAAAGATGCGGACAGCACTCCGTGTGCTGTCCGCATTTGTTGCTCCGTTCCGTGGCTTGGCAAAAAAAATATAACCTGTCCTATTATTGTCTGCGCTTTGCGGACAAGAATAGGCAGTTCTATTAAAGTCTGTCTGTGCCATTCCACAAATTGCGAAATGCATAAAGACGCCATCCGTGTTTTGCGGATCCGCGATTTGCGGACTGTGTGCATGAGGCTTTAATATGATGGGAACAGGAATGCACACGAAGGCAAGAATAAGTATTGTACATTGAAATTCCAGTGAAGTGACAAGCATTTTGTGGCACTTACTTGCACATTATGTTTAATTTCCAACACATGTCTCCTCTGTGACCTGAGTATTTCACATTATTGTATTATAGATAAGCACACTGTATAGTACAGATGATCAAAGCTTTGCTGAATGACCTGCTGGATTGTGCATTTGATCCAAGTCAAGGTACTAAGTGATCTCTATTGCTTGGTTATGTCATCCTTTATTTATTTGGGCAAATGTTTCAAATTTTGACCAGAAATTTGTGAACTCATATCCAGATTATACTTCAATAGTTTCAACTATTCAACTAGCTACAAGACTACAGTATATTCCTGAACAGTCAAACATTGCAATTTTCTGAATTTGACATGTCTGCCTACAAAGAGTATAATAAATAAAAAAATACCACATTTGGAAAATTCTTAGGATTAGTTATTTTAAAGGGCCTCTAAACTCAGAATCCCAACAAAGAAAAAAGAACCAACAAAACTTAACATAATAGGGTTGAGCGAACCCGAACTGTAAAGTTCGGGTTCATACCGAACTTTAGGATTTTTGGACCCTGGACCCGAACATTTCCGTAAAAGTTTGGGTCCGGGTTCGGTGTTCGGCGCTTTCTTGGCGCTTTTTGAAAGGCTGCACACCAGCCAATCAACAATCGGTTAACTGTCTGACCTTAGAAGCCATCACAGCCATGCCTACTAATGGCATGGCTGTGATTGGCCAGAGCAGCATGTGACCCAGGCTCTATATAAGCTAGAGTCATGTAGCGCTGCACGTCACTCTGCTGTTACAAGTGTAGGGAGAGGATGCTGCTGGACTTGTGATTTCAGGGAGAGAATAGGAGAGAATCTAACTCAGCGATGTGGGTGCAGGACACAATCGTTTCACCCTGCCCTGAGGCCATTGACCAAAAAAAAAAAAAACTTTTATAATTCTGTTAGTTAGGTGGGTGGCGGCGGCCATTTTATGCAAGCTCAGTGCACCAGCACTGCATCTGAGCTTTTGGAACATTGCAAATCACAATTTTTGGGGGCAAACTGCAACATCTGGATTAGTCGGTGTGCAATTTAAGGTAGAAATACACCCATCATTTTCTGGGGTATTAAAAACGCAATTTTTTTTTGCAAAAAACTGTATTTTCCAGATCTGCAAGTGTTAAATTCAAGCTTAATATATACAGCTTTCACATTCTGTTACCCAAAAAATACTTTTTTGGGCAATCTAAAACATCTTAAATAGTCAGTGTGCAATTTAAGTTGGAAATACACCCATCATTTTCTGGGGTTTGAAAAACACACTTTTTTTTTTAAACAGTATTTTCCTGTTCTGCAAGTGTTAAATTCAAGTTTAATATATACATCTTTCATATTTCTGTTACCAAAAAAACACAATTTTGGCAATCTACAACATCATGATTAGTCAGTGTGCCATTTAAGCTAGAAATACACCAATCATTTTCTGGGGTTTGAAAAACACACTTTTTGGACAAAGAAAAACACTATTTTCAAGCCTTGCAGCATCAGCACGTGTGAAATTACAGGCTAATATACTGCTGTCAAATTCAGTTCTTAAACAAACACTCATTTGGGCACAAATTTTTTGTTGGCAGCCTTTGATGCAGATGTCATTGTGAGATACACCATTAATACATTTGGGTTACATTTAGGGATGAGCGAACCCGAACTGTATAGTTCGGGTTCGTACCGAATTTTGGGGTGTCCGTGACACGGACCCGAACATTTTAGTAAAAGTCTGGGTTCGGGTTCGGTGTTTGTCGCTTTCTTGTCGCTTTTTGAAAGGCTGCAAAGCAGCCAATCAACAAGCGTCATACTACTTGCCCCAAGAGGCCGTCACAGCCATGCCTAATATTGGCATGGCTGTGATTGGCCAGTGCAGCATGTGACCCAGCCTCTATTTAAGCTGGAGTCACGTAGCGCCGCACGTCACTCTGCTCTGATCAGTGTAGGGAGAGGTTGCAGCTGCGACGTTAGGGCGAGATTAGGCAGTGATTAACTCCTCCAAAAGACTTTATTCAGTGATCGATCTGCAGCTGTGGATCAGTGAACTGCTGCTATTCAATTGCTCACTGTTTTTAGGCTGCCCAGAGCGTTTTTCATTCACTTTTTTCTGGGGTGATCGGCGGCCATTTTGTGTCTTGTGGTGCGCCAGCACAAGCTGCCTCCAAGTACATTTAACCATCAATAGTGTGGTAATTTTTTGGCTATATCCTACATCAAGGTCAAGCTGTCACACAAAGTGCATTTAACCATCAATAGTGTGGTTATTTTTTGGCCATATACTACATCAGGGGCAAGCTGAGCCTGTCACCAAGTGCATTTAACCCTCAATAGTGTGGTTGTTTTTTGGCTATATCCTACATCAGGGTCAAGCTGTCACACCAAGTACATTTAACCATCAATAGTGTGATTATTTTTTGGCCATATACTACATCAATGGGAAAGCTGAGCCTGTCACCAAGTGCATTTAACCCTCAATAGTGTGTTTTTTTTTTGGGCTATATCCTACATCAGGGTCAAGCTGTCACACCAAGTGCATTTAACCATCAATAGTGTGGTTATTTTTTGGCCATATACTACATCAGGGGCAAGCTGAGCCTGTCACCAAGTGCATTTAACCATCAATAGTGTGGTTGTTCTTTGGCTATATCCTACATCAGGGTCAAGCTGTCATCAAGTGCATTTAACCCTCAATAGTGTGGTTATTTTTTGGCCATATCCTACATCAGGTTGAAGCTGTCACCAAGTGCATTTAACCATCAATAGTGTGGTTATTTTTTGGCTATATCTTACATCAGGGGCTTGGCTGTGCTTGCTATTTTATTGAGGGGTGAAATACAATTGCCAAAATAGCAGTACCCTAAATCTGGTGTTTCAGCTGTGGCCAGCCAATTGTAATACTGTCTGCTGTCTGGCAAAGGATATATTTTTGTTCAGGGTTGAAATACAATTCCCAACTTAGCAATTTCCTAAATTAGTGGTTTCTGCTGTATCAGGGCTACTTTAAATCTATTCATTAAAGGGGTATATAAGATTCAAGGTGCAGATAGGGTCATTCTCAATAACTTCACACACACGCTACTGTGCATTTCCAAGTCTAATTCTGTCTGTAAACGTATACCTTTCACCCAGCGCCTAAATACTAGGCATCAAATTTACATTCATCTAAATCTGTGGTTATTGCTGTGGCTGGTCAAGTTATTTAGTGTCCGTCAAAGCACAGTTTTTGTTCTGGGTTGAAATACAATTCCCAATTTAGCAATTTCCTAATTTAGTGGTTTCTGCTGTATCAGGCCTACTTTAAATCTATCCCTAAAAGGGTATATAAGATTCAAGGTGCAGATAGGGTTATTCTCAATAACTTCACACACACGCTACTGTGCAATTCCAAGTCTAATTCTGTGTGTAAACGTTTTCCTGTCACCCAGCGCCTAAAAAATAGGCCTCAAATTTATATTCATCCAAATCTGTCATTATTGCTGTAGCTGGTCAAGTTATTTAGTGTCCGTCAAAGCACAGTTTTTGTTCTGGGTTGAAATACAATTCCCAAGTTAGCAATTTCCTAATTTAGTGGTTTCTGCTGTATCAGACCTACTTTAAATCTATCCCTAAAAGGGTATATAAGATCCACGGTGCAGATAGGGTTATTCTCAATAACTTCACACACACGCTACTGTGCAATTCCAAGTCTAATTCTGTCCGTAAACGTATACCTGTCATCCAGCGCCTAAATAATAGGCCTCAAATTTATATTCAGCTAAATCTTTCGTTACTGCTGTGCCTTTATTAGTGTAATACGGTACCTAAATAGATAGCCAGATAGTGTTAGGTGTCTGTAAAAAAAGGCCTGAATTTGAATTCAATACATTGGGCCAAATAATGTTTTTCTTATTGTGGTGAACGGTAACAATGAGGAAAACATCTAGTAAGGGACGCGGACGTGGACATGGTCGTGGTGGTGTTAGTGGACCCTCTGGTGCTGGGAGAGGACGTGGCCGTTCTGCCACAGCCACACGTCCTAGTGTACCTCAGGTCCCAGTAGCCGCCATAATTTACAGCGATATTTGGTGGGGCCCAATGCCGTTCTAAGGATGGTAAGGCCTGAGCAGGTACAGGCATTAGTCAATTGGGTGGCCGACAGTGGATCCAGCACGTTCACATTATCTCGCACCCAGTCTTCTGCAGAAAGCGCACAGATGGCGCCTGAAAACCAAGCCCATCAGTCTGTCACATCACCCCCATGCATACCAGGGAAACTGTCTGAGCCTCAAATTATGCAGCAGTCTCTTATGCTGTTTGAAGACTCCGCTGGCAGGGTTTCCCAAGGGCATCCACCTAGCCCTTCCCCAGCGGTGGAAGACATAGAATGCACTGACGCACAACCACTTATGTTTCCTGATGATGAGGACATGGGAATACCACCTCAGCACGTCTCTGATGATGACGAAACACAGGTGCCAACTGCTGCGTCTTTCTGCAGTGTGCAGACTGAACAGGAGGTCAGGGATCATGACTGGGTGGAAGACGATGCAGGGGACGATGAGGTCCTAGACCCCACATGGAATGAAGGTCGTGCCACACTGACTTTCACAGTTCCGTGGAAGAGGCAGTGGTGAGACCGAGCCAACAGCGTAGCAAAAGAGGGAGCAGTGGGCAAAAGCAGAACACCCGCCGCCAAGAGACTCCGCCTGCTACTGACCGCCGCCATCTGGGACCGAGCACCCCAAAGGCAGCTTCAAGGAGTTCCCTGGCATAGCACTTCTTCAAACAATGTGCTGACGACAAGACCCGAGTGGTTTGCACGCTGTGCCATCAGAGCCTGAAGCGAGGCATTAACGTTCTGAACCTTAGCACAACCTGCATGACCAGGCATCTGCATGCAAAGCATGAACTGCAGTGGAGTAAACGCCTTAAAAACAAGGAAGTCACTCAGGCTCCCCCTGCTACTTTTCTGCTGCTGCCGCCTCGGCCTCTTCTGCTGCTGCCGCCGCCTCGGCCTCTTCCTCCGCCTCTGGAGGAACGTTGGCACCTGCCGCCCAGCAAACAGAGGATGTACCACCAACACCACCACCTCCGTCACCAAGCATCTCAACCATGTCACACGCCAGCGTTCAGTTCTCCGTCTCACAAACATTTGAGAGAAAGTGTAAATTCCCACCTAGCCACCCTCGATCCCTGGCCCTGAATGCCAGCATTTCTAAACTACTGGCCTATGAAATGCTGTCATTTAGGCTGGTGGACACAGACAGCTTCAAACAGCTCATGTCGCTTGCTGTCCCACATTATGTTGTTCCCAGCCGGCACTACTTCTCCAAGAGAGCCGTGCCTTCCCTGCACAACCAAGTATCCGATAAAATCAAGTGTGCACTGCGCAACGCCATCTGTGGCAAGGTCTACCTAACCACAGATACATGGACCAGTAAGCACGGCCAGGGACGCTATATCTCCCTAACTGCACACTGGGTAAATGTAGTGGCGGCTGGGCTTCAGGCGGAGAGCTGTTTAGCGCACGTCCTTCCGCCGCCAAGGATCGCAGGGCATCATTCTTTGCCTCCTGTTGCCTCCTCCTTCTTCTTCCACCTGCTCATCCAGTCAGCCACACACCTTCACCACCAACTTCAGCACAGCCTGGGGTAAACGTCAGCAGGCCATTCTGAAACTCATATGTCTGGGGGACAGGCCCCACACCGCACAGGAGTTGTGGCGGGGTATAGAACAACAGACCGACGAGTGGTTGCTGCCGGTGAGCCTCAAGCCCGGCCTGATGGTGTGCGATAATGGGCAAAATCTCGTTGCAGCTCTGGGACTAGCCGGTTTGACGCACATCCCTTGCCTGGCGCATGTGCTGAATTTGGTGGTGCAGAAGTTCATTCACAACTACCCCGACATGTCAGAGCTGCTGCATAAAGTGCGGGCCGTCTGTTTGCGCTTCCGGCGTTCACATCCTGCCACTGCTCGCCTGTCTGCGCTACAGCGTAACTTTGGCCTTCCCGCTCACCGCCTCATTTGCGACGTGCCCACCAGGTGGAACTCCACCTTGCACATGCTGGACAGACTGTGCGAGCAGCAGCAGGCCATAGTGGAGTTTCAGCTACAGCACGCACGGGTCAGTCGCACTGCGGAACAGCACCACTTCACCATTAATGACTGGGCCTCCATGCGAGACCTGTTGCGCTGTTTCGAGTACTCCACCAACATGGCCAGTGGCGATGACGCCGTTATCAGCGTTACAATACCACTTCTATGTCTCCTTGAGAAAACACTTAGGGTGATGATGGAAGAGGAGGAGGAGGAAGAGGGGTCATTTTTAGCACTTTCAGGCCAGTCTCTTCGAAGTGACTCAGAGGGAGGTTTTTTGCAACAGCAGAGGCCAGGTCCAGGACAATGGACTCTTACAGTGGTGGGTGACGTGAAGCCTGATTCTCTGCTATGACATGCAGACTGATTCTCTGCTGACATGAAGCCAGATTTTCTGTTATGGGACCTCTCTCCTCTGCCTGGGTGCCGGGGCCTAAATATATGACAATGGACTGTTACAGTGGTGGGTGACGTGAAGCCTGATTCTCTGCTATGACATGAAGACTGATTCTCTGCTGACATGAAGCCAGATTCTCTGTTAAGGGACCTCTCTCCTCTGCCTGGGTGCCTGGGCCTAAATATCTGACAATGGACTGTTACAGTGGTGGGTGACGTGAAGCCAGATTCTCTGCTATGGGACCTCTCTCCAATTGATATTGGTTAATTTTTATTTATTTTATTTTTATTTTAATTAATTTCCCTATCCACATGCCCAACCACTTATTTTTCAAGATGAGTACATAGGAGGAGCTTCGCAGCACGTCTCGGATGATGATGAAACACAGGTGCCAACTGCTGGGGCTTTCGGTAGTGTGCAGACCGACAAGAAGGGCAGGGGTGTAGACTGGGTGGAAGATGATGTGGAGGACGATGAGGTCCTCGACCCCACACGGAATCAAGGTCATGCGAGTGACCTATGTAGTTTGGAGGAAGAGGCGGTGGTCGCACAGAGCCACCAGCACAGCAGAAGAGGGAGCAGGGTGCAAAAGCGAAGAGGTCGTCCTCTAGACAGTACGCCTGCTACTGCCCACCGCAGCAAGGGACCGAGCACACCAAAGCCAGCTCCAAGGAGTTCCCTGGCGTGGAAGTTCTTCAGACAATGTGTTGACGACAAGACACGAGTGGTTTGCACGCTGTGCAATCAGAGCCTGAAGCGAGGCATAAACGTTCTCAACCTGAGCACAACCTGCATGACCAGGCATTTAAGTGCAAAGCACGAGCTGCAGTGGAGTAGACACTTCAAAAACCAAGAAAGGTCTCTGGCTCCTCCTGCTCCCTCTTTTGCTGCAGTCGCGGCCTCTTCATCCACCTCTGGAGTGACAGTGCCACCTGCCACCCCGCAAACAGAGGATCTGCCAGCAACACCAACACCTGGGTCAAAAAGCATCTCCACAATGTCCCACGGAAGCGTTCAGCTCTCCATATCCCAAATGCTGGAGAGGAAGAGGAAGTACCCCCCTACCCACCCGCGATCCCTAGCCCTAAATGCCAGCATTTCTAAATTACTAGCCTTTAAAATGCTGTCATTCTGTCTGGTGGAGATGGATAGTTTTAGAGGTTTTATGGTGGTGGCTGACCCACAGTACGTCGTGCCCAGCCGCCACTACTTTTCAAGGCGAGCCATCCCTTCCCTTCACAACCAAGTGGGGGACAAAATCAGGTGTGCACTGTGCAATGCCATCTGTGGAAAGGTGCACCTGACTATGGATACGTGGACCAGTAAGCACGGTCAGGGCCGTTATATCTCCATAACAGCACACTGGGTAAATGCAGTGGCGGCTGGGCCTGAGGCAGATAGCAGTTTGGCGCATGTCCTGCCTCCTGTTGCTTCCTCCTCCTACTCTGCTTCCTCATCCTCTACCAGCTCCTCATCCGGTCAGCGTAACACCTTCACCACTAACTTCAGCACAGCCAGGGGTAAACAACAGCAGGCAGTTTTGAAACTTACCTGTTTGGGGAACAAACCCCACACCGGGCAGGAGCTGTGGACAGGCCTTGAACAACAGACGGATGAGTAGTTTGTGCCAGTCGGCCTGGTGGTGTGCGATAATGGGCGAAATCTCATAGCAGCTCTGGGACTAGCCAGTTTAATGCACATCCCTTGCCTGGCACATGTGCTGAATTTGGTGGTGCAGAGATACCTTAATAATTACTCCGATATGTCAGAGCTGCTGCATAAAGTGCGGGCCGTCTGTGTGCGCTTTTGGCGTTCTCACCCTGCTGCTGCTCGCCTGTCAGCGCTGCAGCGTAACTTCGGCCTTCACGCTCACCGCCTCATATGCAACGTGCCCACAAGGTGGAACTCCACCTTGCACATGCTGGCTAGACTGTGTGAACAGCAGCAGGCGATAGTGGAGTTTCAGCTGCAGCACACACGGGTGAGTCGCTCGGCGGAACAGTACCACTTCACCACCGATGACTGGGCCTCCATGCAAGACCTGTGTTCCTTGTTGCGCTGTTTCGAGTACTCCACCAACATGGCCAGTGCCGATAACGCAGTTCTCAGCATTACTATCCTACTTCTATGCCTTCTTGAAAAAACGCTCCTGGCGATGATGGAGGAAGAGGGATGATTTTGTAGGGTTTATGGCCAGTCATTCCCAATTGGCTCCGAGGGTGGGTTCCTGCTCCCACAAACCCAAGGTACACAATTATCCAGCCAGGGCACAGTTCTGGAGGATGAGGATGAGGAGGTGGAGGATGAGGAGATGGAGGAGGAGGAACCATGTTCACAGCAGGGTGGCACCGAGACCAGCTCATGGCCATCACTGGTGCGTGGATGGGGGGATACAGAAGACACAGACGATACACCTCCCACAGAGGACAGCTTTTTGTTGCCTCTGGGCAGCCTGGCACACATGAGCGATTTACATGCTGCAGTGTCTCCGCAACGACCACCGAGTTGCCCACATTCTAACTTGTGCTGATTACTGGGTGGCCACATACTGTCCTTAATTCCGTCACTGGAGCATGATCGTAAGATGCGCGAGTACAACCGCACGCTGGTAGACGCGCTGCTGGTGGCATTCCCACCTGACAGCGGGGGCATAGTGGAAGCAGAAGGCGAAGGCAGAGGACGAGGAAGAGGTCGCCGACACAGCTGGGGCATAGCCAGCATTTTAGAAGGCAGGGTTAGCATGGCCGAAATGTGGAAAAGCTTTATCAGCACGCCACAACAACTAGCACCACCAGCTGATATGGAACCTCTTAGCAGGAGGCAGCATTTCACTAGCATTTCACCAACATGGTGGAGCAGTATGTGTGCACACACCTACACGTACTGAATGACGGGTCTGTGCCCTTCAACTTCTGGGTCTCCAAATTGGGCACATGGCCTGAGCTTTCCCTTTACGCCTTGGAGGTGCTGGCCTGCCCTGCAGCAAGTGTATTATATGAACGTGTGTTTAGCACGGCAGGGGGCGCGTCATCACAGACAAGCGCAGCCGCCTGTCCACAGCCAATGTGGACAAGCTCACGTTGATTAAAATCAACCAGGCATGGATCCCTCAGGACTTGTCTGTACCTTGTGCAGAATAGACATGTATACCGGCACTAAGCAGCCATTGTTATACTGCAGCGCAATTGCTCATGTTTGTATTTTGGATATTTCACACTCTTTTGGAGTGTACCTTAATTTTAAAAAATTAAATTAAAACCAAAAACCTGTGTTGGCTATCTCGTCCTCCACCACCGCCGCTTTCACCTACTCCACTACGTCCACCGCCTCCTCAAATTCCTACTCCATATGGAACTCCACCTCATAAATCTATTTCACTACTTTGTCATTAATATTTTCTGGTGAAATTAACCAATTTTTGGGTGTATTGTACCACTGCCATACATAGTAGGCCGGTTAAAAAATAAATAAAAATATTGTCAGTTACATTTTCTGGCGAAATAAACAAATTTTTGGGTGTGTAGTACAACTGCTACACCTAGTAGACAGGTTAAACAGAAAAAAATTGTCAGTTATATATTCTGGTGAAATTCACAAATTTTTGGGTGTGATGTACCACTACTATACCTAGTAGACCGAAAAAAATAAAATAAATTGTCAGTTAAATTTTTTTGTGAAATTCACCAATTTTTTCAACAAGTTGACAGCTTGATAAATTTCAATAATTTTTCTGTTACATTCTTGGGTTGACATTATACAATTTTAGATGTGAATAAACACCTAGTATGCATAGGTGACAGGGAATAAAATTTAATAAATGATTCAGTAATTAATGCGCACCACATCCTTTCATTCAATGCTTAAACTTTGAAAAGTTGTCACACTTTTATGGTTTAATAATTTCTCCCATATTTCAACTCTATAATTTTAAATTTGAAAAAAATAATCCTCCCTTGGATGTGGTCTCTCTTTCTCATGCTCCCTCTCTGGCCTGGAATCCTGATTCCCCGCCACCCGTGATGATCACCATGGTATGCACATAAAAGAACATCGAAAGTTAATAGAGCAGATATCAAATTGGATCATGAACATCACGGGACGTGCGACATGCGACATGGTGGGGCAGTAAGTGTGCACACTCCTACACGAACCGTATTGGTTGCTACGCCTACAAAAATTGGTTGCTATGCCGACGTGCGCTTCCAGGCCACCACCGCTGTACTGTGATACACTTGATCTATACAAGTGTATTACTGCACAGTGGTGGCGGCAAGAAGCGTACGGCAACATAGTGAGTTAGCATTAGCAACCAATGACGCCGTGCGCTCGGCCACTCTGCAGGGTAACCTAACATAGTGGGTGAAATGTCACAGGAATTCTTAGTGCAAAAATCAATAATATCTAGTGAGACCTTATAAAATGTGAAGTTTGGTGCACTTAAGAAAAATTTGAATCGCAGAAGGTCGCACTGGTGATTTTTTTATAACACTCTTTATGCATATAAAGCGATTGTTCAGACATGCAGGTGAAATGTAATCACATACACTACAAATGCAAGATTACTTAGAGTCACCAGGAGTTCTTCCTCTTCCTCGTTGAACTTCGCTCCAACCATTGCATCCATCTATTTTCTAGTCGGTGTGTAAACCAGTTCCTGTACGTCACGCCTTCAGAACACGTGTCCTTAAAAAAAAAATGCTTGTAGATCGTAAAATCGCTTAATACTTCTGGTATGTCAGTGTCCATGTTGTGGGACTATGTGTGCGCATTTACTAAGTATTTTGTGGCGGCAAATATGACCTGGAGGTTTCTCATGTTCGCATGCCATTAAAATGAATGGGACCTGCCGCGAACATTTGAGCGAGTTCGAGCAATCGCATTTGCGAACTGTCCCATCTGATGTTCAACACTAGTGATTGTATGGAAAGTTGGATACAGCATATATTACCCAATTTACAATACCACCATCACAACTAATAATATTTGGAAAGACCCCCAACTGTGTGATATATATTCGTTTATTACACAGTGTATTGTGACCGGTACATTCCCACACCGAATTAGCGGTCATGGGCAGGTGTGTATAGTGATAGCCACCTGTCCCAATATCTGCATAATATGAACTGGATACCAGTGCTGAGCAGAGCAACCCCCCAATGTTTACAGGGTGATTTCACTGCTGGTTCAGTGTATCTACTGTGCCTTCCCACTGAAAGGGTAAAGCCACCCACAAGCGGTATTGATGAGCCGCTATCGGGGGGTCCTAGACCTGGGAGCCAATAATATACTTAGGCTCCAAAGTAACAAAAACAGTGGGGTGTAAGCACAGTAAATTATGCATTGTACGGTGCAGTTCCATTGTACTGCAGCCTTTTTTGGGTGTATAAGTGTAAAAAAGGAAATCTTATTTGCCATTCTGCGGTGCAGTTACATTGTTCTATAGTTTTTTTGGGGTGTACAAGTGTAAAAAAAAGTATGTCTTATTTACCATTCTGTGGTGCAGTTACTTTGTACTACTGTTTTTTTTTTGGGGGTGTATAAGTGTAAAAAGAAGTATGTCATATTTGCCTTTCTGCTGTGCAGTTACTTTGCACTAAACCTTTTTTTGGAGTGATTTAATAATCTAAAAAGTATGTACTATTTGCCATTCTGCCATGCAGTTACATTGTACTACAGCCTTTTTTGGGGAGTAAAAAAAAGTTTGTTATATTTGCCATTCTGCGGTGCAGTTACTTTGTAGTATAGCCTTTTTTGGGGTGTATAAGTGGAATAAAAGCTTGTCGTTCTGCGGTGCAGTTACTTTCTACTCCAGCCTTTTTTGGGTGTATAAGTGTAAAAAGAGTCCATTTTGTTTGACGTTCTGCGGTGCAGTTACTTTGTACTACAGCCTTTTTTGGGGTGTAGAACTGTAAAAAAAGTATATCTTATTTGCCATTTTGTTGTGTAGTTACTTTGAGCCGAATGCAAAGGGTGGACTAACTTGCCAAGATAGACCACGTGACATGCCGACCGCAGGCATCACGACATCCAGCTAATTACATCGCTCCCTAGTGCATGAGACCCGACGGACACAATATCTGAGGTAAGATCGCTCTACGCCGAGAGATACGTGGGAAGCTACGGCCGGCATGAGATATCGATCCCTCAGCAGCTAACTGTAACTGTGATCCAACACGCGTGCATGGCAAGGCAGAACTGTTATATATTCACCGTTATATATTCAGCATTGAGAAGGTTGATTTAAATGCCTTATCCATATATCAGAAAAGAAGCGCTACAGCAGAACTAATAGAATATATACTATACACTCACCTAGGGACGACCGCCTTAAGAAGGCACCTGGCCTCCCATCACCGAGCCCAGTGGGCGCAACACAGTCAGAACCCACCAAGCCATACTCTCGGCGCTCCACGTCCTGCCTCTTCTCCTTCTCTTCTCTCCTCCCATTTGTCCTCCACCTTCCACTATGCCGTTGTCGCGTTCATCTGGCAAAAGGCTGGCTTCCGTGGCCCAAATATTTGAGCGTAAAAAAATGATGATGCCGGATAATCCTCTTGCCCAACGGCTGACCGCTGGCTTGTCGGAACTGCTAGCCCGCCAACTACTGCCATATAAATTGGTGGACTCTAAGGCCTTTATAAAATTTGTGGCCATTGGCACACCACAATGCAAGATTCCTGGAAGGAAATATTTCTCCCAGAAGAGCATCCCTGAACTATGTGGCCACGTTCTGCAGAAAGTTAATATATCTCAGGCACACAGTGTCGGTGCCAAGATACATCTGACCACAGACACGTGGTCTAGCAAACACAGGCAGGGAAGGTATATAACTTTTACTGCCCACTGGGTGAACCTTCTGACGGCCGTCAAGCATGTAACCCGTGGCACCCGTGAGGATCTTGTGTTACCGCCACAGATTTCATGCAGGCCTGCTTTTCTTCTTCTCCTCCTCCTACTCCATCTTCCGTTTCCTCCTCAGCTGACTCCTCCTTTACCACTGCTACAGCCTCTTCCGCTGCACCCCCCAAGCTCCCCAGAACCTATTCGACGTGCCAGGTGATACATTGCCATGCTGTGCTGCGGCTGTTGTGCCTGGAAGCCAAGAGCCACACCGGTCCTGCACTGCTTTCAGCTCTGCGGCCACAGGCCTATCAGAGGCTAACCCCACTAAAGTTAACAGTTGGCAAAGTGGTGCGTGACAACTGTGCGAATCTGCTTAGCGTGCTGTAACAGGGCAAAATGACACACTACTGCACTTGCATGGCACACGTCATGAACTTAGTCGTGCAGCGATTCGTTGCCAAATACCCCGGGAGGCCAGGAAAATCTCTTGCCATTTTTGAAGATCTTATATGGCCATGGCTCACCTTGCTGATGTTCAGTGACTAAACCACTTGCCCGTTATCGACTACCTGTACAAACTCTGCGGCAGCACAGGTTCTGGGGAGCTTGGTTTCTTTTCACTGCACCAGTGACTGCTCATGCGCGACGCATGCAGACTTCTGGGGCCACTTAATGAGATTACCAAACTGGTCAATCACAGCCAGGGCGTCATCCGTGACATCGTACTTTACACCTTCTTTCTGGAGCGTGCATTATATTGTGTCATTGATCAAGCCGTCGAGGAGCAGGAGCTGGAAGATGAGGAAGTCGCAATGCTGAATGAATTCCCAGCGGGGGCTACTCCAAGTCAGCAGGAGTCTGAAGAGGAGTCAGAGGAGGATGGTGGCTGGGGGGAGGAGGAGGAGCAAGAAGAGCAGGCTTTAAACTTTTCAGGGATCCCTGGTGTTGTCCGTGGCTGGGGGGAAGAGACCAAGGATGACATTCTCCTGGGTGATGCGCAGGAGCCAGAGTGCTCCACCACTTCCAATTTTGTGCAAATGGGGGCCTTCATGCTCCAGTGTTTGAAGAGAGACCCTCGTATAAAAAGCATAAAGGTCAAGGACCATAACTGGGTGGCAACGTACTTAGACGCCCGGTACAAACACAAAATGGTGGACATGTTACCAGCATCACAGAGGGCTGTCAGATTGCAGCATTTCCAGGCCTTGCTGCAAGATATGCTGCATTTTGCTGTTGCGAGCACTGGCAGAGGAATTTCCACCCCCAGCGAAACAGGTGCGGGTACTAATCCTACCGCGCCTGTAAAAAGAGGGTGGTTTGAAGATGTGTTGGTCATTTTGGATATGAGATCATTCTTGCAGCCAACCCATCGACAGCCGCCCTCCGGATCCAGCCTCAGGGAACGCCTAGACAAACAAGTGTCCGACTACATCGGGTTAACGGCCGATGTGGACGCTCTGAGAAGTGAGGAACCCCTTGACTACTGTGTGTGGGGGCTTGACCTGTGGCCAGAGCTGGCACAATTTGCCATGGAACTCTTGGCTTGCCCCTCATCGAGTGTCCTGTCCAAAAGGACGTTCAGCGCAGGGAATCGCGACCAATATGGGCACTAACCTAGCTCACGACTGTGTGGACTACCTCACATTTTTAAAAATGAATGAGGCATGGATCTTGGTGGAATTCAACACCTGTGATGACCACGTGTAGTTGAATATCCTGATGCTAGTCCACACATATCTGCCAACACCCAGAACAAAGAATGGTCCTTGCCTTATGTACAGTGGGATGCGAAAGTTTGGGCAACTTTGTTAATCGTCATGATTTTCCTGTATAAATCGTTGGTTGTTACGATAAAAAATGCCAGTTAAATATATCATATAGGAGACACACACAGTGATATTTGAGAAGTGAAATGAAGTTTATTGGATTTACAGAAAGTGTGCTATAATTGCTTAAACAAAATTAGGCAGGTGCATAAATTTGGGCACTGTTGTCATTTTATTGATTCCAAAACCTTTAGAACTAATTATTGGAACTCAAATGTGTTTGGTAAGCTCAGTGACCCCTGACCTACATACACAGGTGAATCAAATTAGGAGAAAGAGTATTAAAGGGGGTCAATTGTAAGTTTCCCTCCTCTTTTAATTTTCTCTGAAGAGTAGCAACATGGGGGTCTTAAAACAACTCTCAAATGACCTGAAGACAAAGATTGTTCACCATCATGGTTTAGGGGAAGGATACAGAAAGCTGTCTCAGAGATTTCAGCTGTTGTTTCCACAGTTAGGAACATATTGAGGAAATGGAAGACCACAAGCTCAGTTCAAGTTAAGGCTCGAAGTGGCAGACCAAGAAAAACCTCGGATAGACAGAAGCGACGAATGGTGAGAACAGTCAGAGTCAACCCACAGACCAGCACCAAAGACCTACAACATCATCTTTCTGCAGATGGAGTCACTGTGCATCGTTCAACCATTCGGCACACTTTACACAAGGAGATGCTGTATGCGAGAGTGATGCAGAGGAAGCCTTTTCTCCGCCCACAGCACAAAAAGTGCCGCTTGAGGTGGGCTAAAGCACATTTGGACAAGCCAGCTTCATTTTGGAATAAGGTGCTGTGGACTGGTGAATCTAAAATTGAGTTATTTGGCCATATCAAGGGGCGTTATGCATAGAGGAAAAATAACACAGCATTCCAAGAAAAACACCTGCTACCTACAGTAAAATATGGTGGTGGTTCCATCATGCTGTGGGGCTGTGTGGCCAGTGCAGGGACTGGGAATCTTGTCAAAGTTGAGGGACGCATGGATTCCACTCAGTATCAGCAGATTCTGGAGACCAATGTCCAGGAATCAGTGGCAAAGCTGAATCTGCGCCAGGGCTGGATCTTTCAACAAGACAATGGCCCTAAACACTGCTCAAAATCCACTAAGGCATTTATGCAGAGGAACAAGTACAACGTTCTGGAACGGCCATCTCAGTCCCCAGACCTGAATATAATTGAAAATCTGTGGTGTGACTTAAAGACAGCTGTCCATGCTCGGAAGCCATCAAATCTGAATGAACTAAAGATGTTTTGTAAAGAGGAATGGTCCAAAATACCTTCAACCAGAATCCAGACTCTCATTGAAACTTACAGGAAGCGTTTAGAAGCTGTAATTTCTGCAAAAGGAGGATCTACTAAATATTGATTTCATTTCTTTTTTGTGGTGCCCAAATTTATGCACCTGCCTAATTTTGTTTAAACAATTATAGCACACTTTCTGTAAATCCAATAAACTTCATTTCACTTCTCAAATATCACTGTGTGTGTCTCCTATATGATATATTTAACTGGCATTTTTTATCATAACAACCAACGATTTATACAGGCAAATCATGACGATTAACAAGGTTGCCCAAACTTTTGCATCCCACTGTATATTTCTTGATGATTTTAATTATTTATTTATTTAATTGTTTAATTATGGATTACATTTTTAATATATTTATTTATTGATAACTTTATTTATATATTTATGTATTGAATTTATTTATGTATTTATTGATTTTATTTAGTAATTTTTTATGAATGAATTTTTTAACTATATTTATTCATTGATAACTTTATTTATATATTATTGTATTGATTAATTTATTAATGTATTTATTTATTGATGACTTTATTTATATATTCTCTTAATCGCGAATATCGGCACGTCGAGATTTCGCGAATATTTAGAATATAGTACTATATATTTGTTATATTGAATATTCGTCATTTTTTCCATCTGAACACATGATTCCTCCCTGCTTCTCGCTTGTGGGCCAATTACGTCATTGGCCCACAAGCAAGAAGCAGGGAGGAATCATGTGTTCACTTCAGATAGAAAAAAATTATGAATATTCTAAAAAGCTAATATATAGCACGCCCACCTACCTGGGACTTCTGAGCAGAGTACTTATGTATATTGTAGGCTTAGGTAAGTCCAAAGAGAGGCAGTATATTAGTGTTAGGGAGTCGGGACCCATCTGCAGAAGCCACATTGACGCCTGGTAGATGGGCCTAAGAACTTCCATTGACTCATTTATAGTAGGTATTATACCACTTTTATTTCGAATGATCCCCATTTCCTAGCTCTATTGTTTGTATGTATAATGGTGTGCAGCCATTTTCTTTTTTATAATCAGGTCTGACATTTCTTTTTTTTTCCATGCAGCACCTCCATCTTGCGCAGCTGCCTCCGCATGTCCTGCAGCCGCCTCCGCATGTCCTGCATGCCTGCATCATGTTGGGCTTGCAATTAGGCCACTTATTTTTTGTAATTGAATTAATATTGTTAGGATAGATAAAAAAAAATTAAATTAAGTGCAATTTATATTAAGATGCATGGATACAAAATGATATTGCTTTGTGAACATACCTGGGCTGGTGACAACCTCCACCTGCTCATCAGTAGCCGGGTGTGTGGAATCTGGCTCCTGGGAGGGACCAGACTCTGCAACGTCCACCTCCTCACCTACTTCAGGTGGTGTTGTTGGTGCCTCAGGCTCTTGCAGGGAGGGTCCGGCCTGGTCTCCCTCCTCTTCCTCGCCGGACACCATCACCACCTCCATCTCGTCCGTCCGTCTGAGGGAAGTGGAAACCCTGTAATCACACAATGGTCAGAATTTGGACAAACTCAGAACTCATATTCAAATCTGACATGTGTCATTTTATGTGGTAGTAACTTTAAAACGCTTTTACTTATCCAGGCCATTCCCATTCCAAAAAAAAAATTCCGTCACATACAGTTTTCATGACAGTGGTAAAATTAATTCTCAAAATTTAATTTTTATATTTAAAAAAAATACAAAATTTTCAAAAGCTTTTTATTAATTTTGAAAGAAAGGGGGTACAAATGTCATAGAAACATTTTAAAAGCAAGTGTAAGATGGTACATCTGGCAAGGCATGTACAAGCGATAGCTATGACCAGGGACTTTTACGCCCATGTTGTAGGCACCAGAGCTACCCATAATAGACAATATGAAATAACATATCTGGGCGAGAAATAAGAATATGCAAAAACTATATGAAATACTTTATGAAATTCTTTCACTCTGGGCTGACAACCCCACCCCCATGGCCCAGCACCCCCAAAAAGCCTATACCTCTCTGAGAAGAGAAAACTTCCCAGAAACCCCTATCAGGAGTAACTGTAGTTGCTGTGTCTCGAGAAGGGGGGAGGAGGGAGAGGAAGTCCTCCACCCACCAGCCACTAGACCAGTAGGTAAAGATTATACTAAGTAAACAGAGCTTAGAAAAGGACAGAGGGTGAGAAAGGAGAGGGAGGGGGAAGGAGGAGGGTCAGTACCATTATTGAGGATTTTAAGGCAATGTGAGTGTTTATATATATGTAGGAATAGAGAGTTTATCTACTTCTAGCAAGTGAGTAACAGTGATATACAAAAGGTTCTGTGATCAGTCCATGGAGTCAGTCCAAGATTTTGTGTTCTGAAGATCGCCAGTTGACCCAAAGAGACCAAATTTTATTGTATTTATGGTGTGTCCTTAATTCCCAATGGGATAGTTCTTCCAATCTGGAAATCGAGGCTACTTTGTTTTGCCAATGCACAATAGACGGAGGTCCTGGTGTTTTCCAGTTAGAAGCTATAAGAAGCCTAGCAGCCGCTATTAGGGCTCTTAAAAGACATTTTTCTGACAAGATCAAAGTGTTCGGTATGATGTTTAGTAAGGCAACTTTCAGACATCTGGAAATCCTCATTTGTTCTGACTTTAGGATAGAGTTAATGTTATCAAAGATCTGGGTCCAAAAAGTTTGTACTAATGAACAGGGCCACCAAATGTGTAAGAAGGTGACCCGCTCTTTGTGACATCTCCAACATCTATCTGCTATGGCACTATACATCTGGCTCAATCTAACAGGTGTAAGATACCACCTGGAGATCACTTTATATGTGTTTTCCTGGATGCTGGAGCATCTCGAGGACAATTTTGGGGACAGTAGTATCGCTTTGATGTCTTCTTTTGTGAATTTCACATATACAGTGGAGGAAATAATTATTTGACCCCTCACTGATTTTGTAAGTTTGTCCAATGACAAAGAAATGAAAAGTCTCAGAACAGTATCATTTCAATGGTAGGTTTATTGTAACAGTGGCAGATAGCACATCAAAAGGAAAATCGAAAAAATAACTTTAAATAAAAGATAGCAACTGATTTGCATTTCATTGAGTGAAATAAGTATTTGAACCCTCTAACAAAAAAAGACTTAATACTTGGTGGAAAAACCCTTGTTTGCAAGCACAGAGGTCAAACGTTTCTTGTAATTGATGACCAAGTTTGCGCACATTTTAGGAGGAATGTTGGTCCACTCCTCTTTGCAGATCATCTCTAAATCCCTAAGGTTTCGAGGCTGTCTCTGTGCAACTCTGAGCTTGAGCTCCCTCCATAGGTTTTCGATTGGATTAAGGTCCGGAGACTGACTAGGCCACTCCATGACCTTAATGTGCTTCTTCTTGAGCCACTCCTTTGTTGCCTTTGCTGTATGTTTTGGGTCATTGTCGTGCTGGAACACCCATCCACGACCCATTTTCAGTTTCCTGGCAGAGGGAAGGAGGTTGTCGCTCAGGATTTCACGATACATGGCTCCGTCCATTTTCCCGTTTATGCGAATAAGTTGTCCTGTGCCCTTAGCAGAAAAACACCCCCAAAGCAAAATGTTTCCACCCCCATGCTTGACGGTGGGGACGGTGTTTTGGGGGTCATAGGCAGCATTTTTCTTCCTCCAAACACAGCGAGTTGAGTTAATGCCAAAGAGCTCTATTTTGGTTTCATCAGACCACAGCACCTTCTCCCAGTCACTCTCTGAATCATTCAGGTGTTCATTGGCAAACTTCAGACGGGCCTGCACATGTGCCTTCCTGAGCAGGGGGACCTTGCGAGCCCTGCAGGATTTTAATCCATTGCGGTGTAATGTGTTTCCAATGGTTTTCTTGGTGACTGTGGTCCCTGCTAATTTGAGGTCATTAACTAACTCCTCCCGTGTAGTTCTAGGATGCTTTTTCACCTTTCTCAGAACCATTGACACCCCACGAGGTGAGATCTTGCGTGGAGCCCCAGAGCGAGGTCGATTGATGGCCATTTTGTGCTCCTTCCATTTTCGAACAATCGCACCAACAGTTGTCACCTTCTCTCCCAGCTTCTTGCTAATGGTTTTGTAGCCCATTCCAGCCTTGTGCAGGTCTACAATTTTGTCTCTGACATCCTTGGACAGCTCTTTGGTCTTTCCCATGTTGGAGAGTTTGGAGTCTGCTTGATTGATTGATTCTGTGGACAGGTGTCTTTTATACAGGTGACTAGTTAAGACAGGTGTCCTTAATGAGGGTGACTAATTGAGTAGAAGTGTCTAACCACTCTGTGGGAGCCAGAACTCTTAATGGTTGGTAGGGGTTCAAATACTTATTTCACTCAATGAAATGCAAATCAGTTGCTATCTTTTATTTAAAGTTATTTTTTCGATTTTCCTTTTGATGTGCTATCTGCCACTGTTACAATAAACCTACCATTGAAATGATACTGTTCTGAGACTTTTCATTTCTTTGTCATTGGACAAACTTACAAAATCAGTGAGGGGTCAAATAATTATTTCCTCCACTGTAAATCCCTTTCCCACTCTCTTAAAAAGTATAATGAGTTGGGGGTTTCAATTTGAAGTAGATTTTGGCATATGGTGTGCACAAGCTTTTTTGGGGTCTGCGTCTGTGAAATAAATTTTTCTAACCATGAGGGATCTTGTGTTGGGTTATCAGAGGACATGACTCGTCTTAAAGCCTTAGATATAATGGTGTGGTGGAGGTTATTAAGTGCGGGCCCTAAACTTCTCTTTCATAGTTTGTAAGTCTAATATGCTCCCTTCTGAGTCTAATAAGCCTGCAGGAGGGGAGTCGGTGCTACGAATTTGAATTGGGATAGTTTTATAACCTTCACCCGCAGTAAGAAGAAGAGGTGTGAAGGTTTTTTTTAAGCAAGCCTCTCTCAGGGAATGAGACTTCCAGATGGACAATGTAGCACGAACTAACATGTTATCTTTGCTTAGTTATAACTGGAGAGGTTTGTGGATCGGCGAAGACCAGACCTCTTAGTGGGTATCTAGTCACTTCTTCTTCTAACTGGATCCAAAGTTTGTGTTTTGGGCTCCTCACCCAATCAATCACACGACTGAGGTGAACTGCTGCAATTTATCTGGACAGGGATGGGAGGCCTATCACGCCTTTGGTAAGGGGTAGTTGTAGAATTTTATGGGAAATCCTCGGGTAAATGTCTCTTGGAAGCACTTTGGGAGCGTAATTGGGAGCACCTGGATGAGGTAAGTGAGTTTAGGAAGTATGGTATTAGAGTATTAAACATGTTTTTGCGTCCTAGCCATGAGATGAAGGTGGGCGCCCAGGAGCCCAATAAATCTGGGAGGGAATTCAGAAATGGTGTGTAGTTTAGGCTGTATAGTTCATTGAGGTCTGGAGGGATGTTAACACCCAGGAATTTCAAAGAATTCCTGGTCCACTGAAAGGAGGAGCCGGTTTTCAATTTCTTAAGAGCTTTGGGAGAGAGGTGTATGCCCATCACTTGAGACTTGGAAATATTAATTTTAAAGTTGGATATATTGCCAAACCTATCAAATGTTTCGATGATGTGGTGGAATGTCTGTTTAGGGTTTTAGACAACCAACAGAAGGTCATCTGCATATGCTACTTGTTTAATCACTAAGTCCCTGCATCTTAGACCCTCAATCTACGAGTCCTGCCTGATCGATTGTAGCAAAGGTTCTACCGACAAAATGAATAAGATCGGGGATAGTGGGCAGCCCTGCCTTGTTCCATTGCTGATATGTACCGCTCGGGACAGAGTATCATTAATCTTTATATAGGCGCTAGGAGAGGCATACATCGAAAAAATTGCTTTAACGAACAAATCTGGAAATCCAAATTTTTGAAGAGTACTAGTGATAAAGGGCCAGGCCACTCTATCAAAAGCTTTCTCCGCGTCTGTCCCAAGCAGTACAATTGGGGTCTTACGGCTTTAGGCCAGCGCGATGGCGTTAATAATTTTGTACATACCGTCTTTTCCCTCCCTACCCGGTACAAAGCCTGATTGGTGTGTGTAAATCAAGTCTTGAAGCAGGGTCTTTATCCAGGATTCTGGCATAAATTTTGAGGTCCAGGTTTAATAGGGAAATAGGTCTATAACTTGAGCAGAGAGTCAGATCTTTTTGGGGTTTTGGAATGAGTGTAATATGGGCGCTTAATGTTTGGGGAGTGAACGGAGTGCCCGCTAACGCAGCATTGAAGGCATGAATCATATAAGGGGCAAGTGTATCTTTAAAGGTTGTGTAATATATGGCCAGGAGGCCGTCTGGACCTGGTGACTTCCCTTTGGCTATCGATTTCAGAGTATCCATGATTTCGCTATCGGATATTGGTGAGCATAAGCGAAGTGCCTGTTCTGCACCAATATTGGGTAAGTTCAGCTTCTGTAGAAAGTCTTAAGTGCATTCAGCCCTCTTATGTTTGACCTCCTCATGTTCTAATGCGTTGATATTGTAAAGATCTGAATAGAAATCATGGAAAGCCTGAGCGATAGACGTATCATAAATTTGGTAGGCCTATTACCGTGGGCAAAAAATGTTTTCTTCAGCGTCAGATATAGTTTTGCCGATTGTACGTTTAGATGTGTTTTCAGCTCTTCTCTGGCTGCATTAGGTTTAGCTAGGATATCTCTCTTCTTAAGATGTTTGTGGGAGCATTCTAATTTAGAGATCCTGGAGCGCAGTTAGTTTTTTTCACCTTTCTTTGTTTAAATTGGAAGCAATCGAAATAAACTCACCCCTGATTACTGCTTTGTGCGCTTCCCACACAAATTGTGGGGATGTCTCTCCTTGTGCGTTACATGCGAAAACTTCCTGTAATTTTTTATCTATGACCTTTTGTATTTTCGGGATACTGAGCAGGGTCTCATTTAAACGCCAAATGAAACATTTGGGTGATGTGTTAGGAGGTTTGAAAGTGAGGAACACTGGTGCATGATCAGAATGTATTAAGGGGCCAATTTTTGCTTCAGAACAGATATGTAAATTGGTAGTAGGAAAGAAGATATAACCCAGTCTTTGGTATGAGTTATGCGGGGCGGATAAATGGGTGAAGTCTTTATCATTATATCTACTAAGGAGCTTTTATGTAAGGATCTTTTTATGGAGTTCAAGGTTTTATTTGGGACCGCCAACTTTCCGGTAGAAGAGTCTAGTCGGGGATTAAGGGTCAGGTTGATGTCCCCTGTATCTATGACTATCCCTTCCCTGAAAGATTCCAGTTCCAGACAAAATTTATTAAACCATTTTTTTGCATCACATTTGGGGCATAAGATATTGACTAGGGTATATAACTGAATGTGAATTCTACCCTTCACCATTACGAATCTTCCTTCCCTATCCATCATAGTGTCTAAATGTCAGTATTTCTATGTATCCCTATACTGGTGCCTGATTTGTTAGAGGAGGCAGATGAGCCATGGAACCAAAGATTGTACTTGGTCCTGGATAGCTCTGGAATTTTGTCATGTTTGAAATGGGTTTCTTGCAAAAAGATGATATTGTTTCCTTTGTGATGTTGGTTAATAATGTGGCTTCTCATTACAGGGGATTTGAAGCCTCTGACATTATAAGTAGCTAATTTAAGTTAAGCCATGAGGAAGAGTATGTGTAAGAACATGCTTGCGGTCTTACTCACTGAGAGAGTGATCCGGTGTATCCCAGAGACTATGTTGGGGCATCTGACTTCGTATTGTGGTACTTTGGGTATAGGAGGGGGAGAGGGAGGAAGGGGGGAAAGAGCCAATCTAAATAAGTAAGAGAAAGAATAAAGATTAGCAATGAACAGTGTAAATGACAACAATTCCACAAAGGTCATAACCTGAGTGTGAGAAGGAGTATAAACATAAGACCTTTTAAAGGTCCAACAATGAAACCTGAATAGGTAACAATACAACATAATATAGTTCAGAAGTCGTTCGTACAAGGTATGCACAACACAGGTAGTATTAAGTATTAACTGTACTAAGCCTATATTCAGAAACATGGTGATAACTGTATGGGCATAATTAATAAGCAATCAGCGAGAACATATAACGGGCTGATCCGAATATGGAGCGTGGGCGCCCATCCATCCCGCCATCAAGTACCAGCTGAATAAGCGGACACCGTAAGTTGAGAAGAGAGGGGGAAGGGGAGGGAGAGAAAGGCAAGGGGGGCAAGGAAGGGGTCCACGCCATGGACTAAGATCTAAGGGAGAGATCAAGTCTTACATTCTCAATGAGAAGGGTGAAGACCTTGCTCTCTAAATGATACCAATTGAGAGGAAGAGAACTGGAACCTTAAGTTCATAATTCCTCAATCTTCGTCTGCGATAAGTCACCTAGGTGTCATCTTCCCCTGCTTCTTCTTGATCTTTTGTGCATTGCTGGAGAGAACGGTTTCCCAGGTGGTTGAAGGTGGGATCTCTGAAGGGATGAAGATGTCGTTGGTAACGGACCAGTCTGGGATATCAATGTCTTCGATTTCTAGGGCAGCAAGGACATCAGGCAGATCTTTCAGTGTTCTTATGATGTATCTTTTCTCCCTCCAGGTTATTAGCATACCAAAGGGGAACAGCCACCGAAAGGCAATTCTCTTGTGTCTTAGGAAATCCGTTAGGAGTTTTAACATACGCCTTTTATTTAACGTGGCTGGTGTCAGGTCTTGGAATAGCTGAATTAGTGAGTCCTCATATTCAATATGTTCGATTTCTCTTGCTTTTTTCATTATTAGTTCCTTCTGCGCAAAGTTCAGAAGTTTACAAATTACGTCCCTTGGGGGTTCGCCAGGTTTCGGTTTGGGGCGTAATGCCCTGTGTTCCCTTTCAATGGTTATAGAATCCGAAGAATTATCACCTAACAGAGACCTGCATATCTCTTATACTGCCTTTGATACTGCTTCGTTAGCGACAGTCTCAGGAATTCCCCGAAAACTGATATTATTCCTTCTGCCTCTGTTATCTTGATCCTCTATGTAGTCATAAAGATGATTGATGTGCTGTTGGTACTTTGAGAAAGTATCAGATGCTTGCTTAGTATAGTTAGTAATGGCTGTCTGTGTGGTTTCCGGAGCATCCACTCTGCTGCCAATCTGTCTCATTTCTCTTTTGATCTCAGACAGTTCTTCCAATACAGGGTTTAGTGAGTGTGAGAGGGCCCAGGAGAGGAAGGATCTGGATAATGGGAGTTCAGCTACGGATTCTGTGGTTTCTTCATTGTCACTGTCGTTGTCTTGCGAAACTATCAATGGTTTGGATACTGCACCTTTAGGGGTGGAGATGTGTACCTGATTGAGACAGATGAGAGAGTTTCAAAAGATTTTGGGATTCTTGGCAGGTGCCCTGGTATCTGCCTACTTTTACCATAAGTTCTCCGGGTCTGAAACCACGGTGCAACATTATGTCACCTGTATCTTGAGCATAAAAGGATATAGGGCATATCGAGACCTTCACTGGCCAGAAGAGTTTAGGATCAGTGGGAGGCGAGAATGCGGCCTCTTTTGGGGGAGGTTGTCAGCCGGTGAAATGGGGAAATTATAAGGGACTCTGTAGAGGACTGGTTCGACCGTGAGAAGGTTGTATTCCTGTGTCAAGGTCTACATATAAAAATTGGGTCAATGGCCCTTTAAGAAGCATTTGTCATTTAGATCTTCATATGAAAATCCGGAAAAATTAAAGGTGACCTAATGTTGAGGCCTGAAGTTGTGAGGTTGTGGGGGGACAAAGGGGAGTAATGATCTAGCCTTATACAGTCCTAGTAATGTAAAATGGACAGATTTGACCAAGGCTGTGTTGCAAATTTAACATCCTGAGAGGGTTACATGTACGCCAAATATAGAGGTGAGTCAGTACATCATGTGCCCCTGGCAGATTCACTCAGATTTCCTTTGTTGTGATGCACTTAGGGAGTATACATGGAAGCGTGCTTTGCTCTGACCACTGCCGTGTCGCGTCTTACTGGTATACACAGTCTGTGTTGCGACCCAGCTTCAGGCAAGTGTGCAGCGTTAACAGTCTGGTAAGGCCAGAAACTAATCGGGACTGTCGGAGGGTACTTTGTCTTCAGGTGAGGTGACTGAGGGTACCCAGTCCAGCCCTGAGGCTATTAAAAGCAGCCGGTGGTAAAGTGCTGGCAAAGGGTCTTGCTAACAGAGTCCGGAGTGACTCTGACGGTAGTCCAGTGCCTAGGCCAGTGGGGCAGAAGAGGGCAAACCCGTCGTTAGCGTGTCTAACGGTTACCTCTGCTCTGGAGTGCACCTCGGTGTAGCTGGTCTCCAAGGAGAAGTCCCGGCGTGTGCTGGATGGACTCTGTCGGTAGCTGGACGCGAGGATCTGGCTCGCGATCTAGGCCACAGATGTAAACTTCGGCTGCCGGGCATGGAGAAGCCCCAAAAAGGGGTCAAAGTGCTTCTGGTGGTGATGTTCGTCCAGAGGAGCAGGTTAGAAGATCCTGCTGTCTTCGCTGGTGCCAGGATGGCGTAGGATAGATTTTAGGTCGCAGGAGCTTAGGCTAGACGCTTCCTCCCTGTTTGGCTGCTGGCCACGCCACCCTTTGACACATTTTTTTATTTGTTTTTTGACGGTGTTCATCTAAGGGGTTAGGTCATGTGATATTTTTATACAGCTGGTTATTACTGATGTGGCAATACCTAATATGTATACTTTTATTTATATTTTAGTATTACACAATAATAGCATTTTGGAACCGAAAAAAAATATGTTTTAATGTCTCCATTTAATTGTTTTATTTTTTGGCCGATTGTCTTAGGTAGGGGCTCATTTTTTGTGTGATGAGGTGATGGTTTGATTGGTACTAATTTGGGGTCATACGCCTTTTTGATTGCTTGGTGCTTCACTTTTAGTGATATAATGTGCCAGTTAGGTCATGTGATATTTTTATAGAGATGTTCGATACGGACACGTCAATACATAATATGTAAAAAAAAAATATTTTTTTTTTCAAAAAATTTTATTAACTTTATTTTGGTAAAAAGACGCTTTATTTTTCTAATTGAAAATATTTTATTTGGAAACCTTTAATTTAGTAACTTTTTTTTTTTCAGTTTCTTTTTTGTCCCTTCTGGGACTTCAACTTTTGGGGGTCTGATCCCCTTTACAATGCATTAAAATCATTCTATATTATAATGCATTGGCTGTACGTGTATTACCAGTGTAATACAGGGAGCTGGATATCACAGGCCCTCCCGGAAGGCAGCCATGATGCCTAAGGAAGGCATCGAGCTACCTTCCCTGGCATCGGTTCCCCGTCACAGCAGCGCGGGGAACCGATGGACACCCCACACATGCTTGAAGCTTGCACTTGCTGCAGTCAGCGCTGATCGTAGCCGTGCAGGGGTTAATGCGCCGGCATCTGTGATTTCACCGATGCCAGCACATACAGCAGTGGTCGGCTATCAGTGACTGCCGGACTCCTGCCCCCGATCATCCCGGCGCAGCTTCTGCACCCGCCCGATCACCATGCAGTACATTTACATCACTGGGATTTAAGTCATGTCCAGATCTGACGTACATGTACGTCATCGGGCGTTAAGGAGTTAAGTGTGTTATGTATCTAATATAATGATGTATGGGGCCTTTTACTGGAATACAGAATGTTGATTGCAGTTTATGTATATATACACACACACACATATATGTCTGTGTGTGTAAAATGCACAAAATCAGCTGGTTACATCATACATTTGTACCTCGCTGTGTGTATAAATATATATATATATATATATATATATATATATATATATATATATACTCATGGCGAGGTAGAGATGCATGTATGATGTAACTGGCTGATTTCCTACATGTCACACCAGTTAATAAGTAATCATTTGTAAAGGGATGAAATACTTATTTTCATAACTGTATATATACATTACAGAGTGTTGGAGAGAGATACAAAAGTAATGTAAGCATTGTACCTGGGCATTTTCTAGGGTGCTTGCCCTTAATCTTCCTCTTCAGCTCAGAACGGATCTCCCACACAATGGCCTGCTTCTCTGCATGGACCCCGGTGCGGTCGTAGCCCCGCTCCAACATGAGCTGAAGGATAAAGACGCAAGCATATAATCCTATTTTTTTATACAAGTATTGAAAATAATGTCCTCAACAAAACATCAAAAAGAATCTAAGTCTTTGAGTAAATTATTTGTTTATTAAAGAACGGGAAAATTTTCGATTTAATGTTACCGTTATAGGATCGGATTGTATTGTGTGGGGTCTAAACAATCGGATATTGGCCAGCTGAGAAGAGATGTACCTGTCTAGTGAAGTGACGGTACGGTATGGGGTATACAGCTAGTTCGCCCCCCTATGGTGCACCCTGGGTAACTCTAAATGAACCAGCAAATACTGGCGGTAAGAAAAAAAAAAGCTTCTCCTGAGTCCTGAGCAACGGGACACAAACTCTAATCTATAGACTGTATTTGGGTGTGTGTGTGGGGAATATAGTGTGTGGCAGGAAAAAGAGAGATATTTCTATGCTGTCCATACATACATGCTACTAACATAGTGCTGTGATGTCACAACAATACTTAGTGCACCAATCAATAATATCTACTTAGACCTGATAAAAAGTTATATGTACCGTGAAAAAAAAAAATTGGGATTATAAGTGGCGATTTTTGCTATCACAAATATTTTATAACACTCTATCTGCATTTAAAGCATGCAAGCGAAAAGTAATCAACACACACTGCAGTAATGTCAAATTACTTACAGTGATCATTAGTTCTCCCTCACTGTCGCGAAAATTGCCTTCCACCATATTTTCCAATCTTCTCAAACTTCGGGTAGTTTGAAAACAATTCCGGAATTAGGCCACGCCCTTTGCACATGCGCATTACGCAAGTTTTAGTGTACGAAGAAAGCGAATTAGCGAATATGTGACAAATATTCGTCCATATAGTCGCAAAATATATAGCGAAATCGAATATTGCCCCTGCCGCTCATCACTAGTGCTTAAGGGACTGGAAGCATTATCTGCTGAAATCCAACCGACCATCTGGTCACACTGGTCTGACTTCAAGAGTGGTGTCCTGCGCCACCCTGCAAACTGGGACATGAAGCTAGGTATCGTGGATGATTGTTTTTTTTGTTCTCTGGCAGCAGGCACAGTTTTACCGCGCCCAGGGCCACAGCCTCTGCGTGCACCATCAGCATCACGGCCACTTCCCCGTCCCTTACTGCTCGCCTTCTTCATATTAAATGTTATATATGATTGAAAGTCACACGTACAGTAGAGTACAATTTTGAAGGGTATGCGCAAACAAATTTAAAAAGGTGTTTTGGATGTGGAAACGTCACACAGGAGATATCCCGCAGATAATGTCAATGCTGTCACCAGCGGCTAATGAAAAATTACAGGGAATGTCAAAAGGTGTTTGGGATGAGGAAATGTTATACAGGAGATGTACCACTGGTAATGTCACTGTCCGCAGCGTCTACGCAAAAAAGTACACTGTATGTCACAGAAATATTTTTGAAGCGCACGCGTTACACTGCAGATGTGGCGCTGGTAATGTCACTGTCAGAAGTGGACACCGTCTATTGACAAAGTACACTGTATGTCACAGATACATTTTTGAAGCGCACACATTACACTGCAGATGTGGCCCTGGTAATGTCACTGTCAGAAGCAGACACTGTCTACAGAAAAAATACACTGTATGTCACAGATACATTTTTGAAGCTCAAACGTTACACTGCATATGTGGCACAGCTAATGTCACTCTCCGCAGCTGACACCGTCTTTGGAAAAAGTACACTGGATGTCAGATATTTTTTGGATGCGCACACTTTACTCTGGAGATATAGCGCAGACAATTTAACTGTCTGCAGCGGACACCGTCTACGGAAAAAGTACACTGGATGTCACTGATATTTTAGGGATGTGCACACTTTACCCAGGAGATATGGCACGGTTAATTTAACTGTCCACAGCGGACACCGTCTACTGAAAAAATACACTGGATGTCAGATATTTTTTGTATGCGCACACTTTACACTGGTGATGTGGCACAGCTAGTGTCGCTGTCTGCAGCGGACACCGTCTACGGAAAAAGTACACTGGATATCACTGATATTTTTTGTATGCACACACTTTACACCGGTGATGTGGCACAGCTAGTGTCGCTGTCTGCAGCGGACACTGTCTACGGAAAAAGTACATTGGATGTCACTAATATTTACTGTATGTGCACACTTTACACAGGAGATGTGGCATGGATAATTTAACTGTCTGCAGCGGACACCTTCTACCGAAAAAGTAAATTGGATGTCACTGATATTTTAGGGATGCGCACACTTTACACTGGAGATGTGGCATGGATAATTTAACTGTTTGCAGCTGACACCGTCTGCGGAAAAAGTATACTGAATGTCACAGATATTTATTGGATGCGCACACTTTACACAGAACATGTGGCGCGGATAATTTAACTGTCTACAGCAGACACTATCTACCGAAAAAGTACATTGGATGTCACAGATATTTTAGGGATGCACACACTGTACACAGGAGATGTGGCGCAGATAATTTAACTGTCCGCAGTGGCCTATTAGACGCTATTTAGTGCAGGATGATAAAAATATATATTGCTGCTTTCACACACAATAGTCTGTCCCTTCCTATGCACAGTTTTCCCTAACACTGAGCAATTTAGAACAGGTTGCGCTACAAACATATATTGCTGCTGTCACACACAATAGTCCTTAAAAGGACTTTTGGGTCTCTAAATTTTTTTTAAAATAAAAATCTTTCAATAACACTCCCTACACTGTCTGTCCCTTCCTATGTTCAGCTCTCCCTGACTAAGACTGAGCCAAACACGTGTCATCGGGTGCTTTATAGCACCCAATGAAGCATTCCAGCCAGCCAATCTCTGTAATGCCAGTAGCCAACATGGCTACGGCATTACGGTGCGTGTCAGTACCTACCTGCACGTTTATTTGCTGCGTAGCGGGGCGGGAGACTCGAGCATTGCGCTTGAGCACATGCGGTAATCAGCCAAGTATAGCCATGTGCTGAGCATCGAGATGCTTGAGACGAACTGGTGTTCGGCCGAGCATGCTCGATCAACACTAACTGTGCCCCCACCTGTGCTCAACCGGCCTTTGTCCTTTCCTATACCCTCTGCTAAAGTAGTATTATATGCCGGAGGCTCTGCTCCACTATAGAGCGACGACGAGGTAGTAGAGGACAGTCAGATCTGGAGGAGACATCCGCTGCTTTCTCCAGTAGGCGGGCAAATAGTGATGATAAGAGTCACGTGGGAGCTGATGTTGCTAGCGGTCAGGCTCCTGGCCCTGAGACCATTGAGGGGGACATCAGTGACATGCAGACAGTAGCGGATGATAATGAAGCCGATCACACTTGGGAGCCGGGTGAAGAAGGGGCTTCATCATCACAAGGAGAGGAGGTTGGCAGCTTGGGCATGAGGCAGCGGCTGAGCCAGCAAGGTGGTAGCGTGACTGGGAGTCAGCAGGGTGGCAGCAGTGGGTGGTAGGGAGCCAAACGTGCCCGGGGCAGACCGTCTGCTTTGCAGGACACTATCCACCCGGGAAGTAGCGGTGCAGGGGTTCACAGAGGCAGCGGTAGCAGGCAGTCAGTACAGAGTGTTGAGGGTAAAATGGCATATTCGGTGGTGTGCTAATATTTTGTTAGGCCGTCGAAGGAGGTGAACATGGCCATTAGACGAATTTGTGGGTAGAAGGTGAAGCGTGTTCAGGGTGCCAATTTTGGCACCACCACCTTTTGTCAACACATGCAGCATCACCATAAAGTGGCCTGGGAGTACCGTGGCTCCGATATGGTGATCCAGCCTGCTGCATCACCCAGTGGTACGTACCAAATTTCATGCAGTTAAGGCTCCACAACCTCAGCCAAAGGGAGCGTTCTGTCCTTTCCATCATCTGCTGGTCCTGATGCTCCTGCTCCTCCTACTCCTAGTCAGTCATTCCAATCATCAATCGATCACCGAAGTGATTGCAGAGAGACAATAGTATGCTTGCACTCGTCCAACTCGTGCTTCTGGCCAATTTGCTGGTGCTGCAGTCCCTCCCTTTCCAAGTGGTGGGCTCTGCACCTTTTAGAGAACTGATGGCTTGTGCCGAGCCGAGGTGGAGAGTCCCAAGCCGTCATTTCCTTGCCAAAAAGGCAGTACCAGGACTGCACACATATGTAGAACAGAAAGTGGGCCAGTTCTTAAGCCTGTCGGTGTCTGCCAAAGTGCATAACAGCGCCGACGTGTGGAGCTATAACTACTGTGAAGGACAATATACAGTATGTCCTGTACGGCCCACTGGGTAAATGTGGTTCCTGCCTAACCACACTAGCAACTTGGTTAGGTGACGCGGCTTCTGCCTCCACGTTTTCACGCCATTGCTCTTGCAAAAATGTCCACCTCTGCCTCCTCATCCTCCACCGTGTCCTCAGCCTCCACTGCAGGGGCAATTCACAGTGCCCCACTAGCATACCACATGTTGGTGTCACACTGTTCTGCCCCTAGTTTGCCTGTGCAAACTGAGTCACACAGGGGAGGAAATGATCCATGTCAGTTATCAAGAAATTGTATCCCGGCTTTCTCCACGACAACTGAAAATAGGAACCATGGTGACTGACAACGGGAAGAACATAGTGTTGGCGCTGCGTCAAGGAGTGCTGAGCCTTGCGCCCTGCATGGTGCACATGTTCAATTTGGTTGTAATGCGGTTCCTGAAGTCTTCCGCCCATCTGCAAGACATCCTGAAAATGGCCAGGAAACTTTGCATTCACTTCAGCCACTCATACGCTGCAAAGCTATATGGCCGATATGACATCGTCCTTATTTTACATCAGAATTGGCTTACGATTTGGTAGCTAAAAGCAGGAGTGGGTACAAAACACAGAAGACATGCAAATATTCCATTCACGTTTCATCTCTGTTTTGGATCCACTCCTGTATTTTTTGGGGGCTTTAGCAATACTGATTCATTACTGACCAAATGCTGACCGAGTGAAGGCTGATGCTCAACAGACAGGATCTGTTTTTTGGGCGGTTCATAGGGTCAGAGTAAGTGTAAAGTAATCAGTGACTAGTGATGTGTGGCAGGGGTCATATTCAAATTTGCGATATTTGTTATATTCTACATTTTCTTTACTCGAAAAATCGCCATGGTAATGATCGCATAATATGCGAATATTATGTGATCAATACAGGCGTGGGTCAAAAATGAATATATAAAACTAAATTCAATATAGTGCTATATATTCGTTTTTTAAAATATTCATAATTTTTTTTTCCATCTGAAGTTTGAATCATGACTTCAGACGGAAAAAAATGATGAATACTCTAAAAAAAGAATATATAGCACTATAAGGAATAAATAGAACAGGTTCTACAGACATCTATGTGGAATCAGCTGACGACCGTGTAAAAGGAGAGTGCCTGTAAGGCTGAGTTCACACTTGAGTTAGTTGGTCAGTTTTGGCCCCGTAACTGCCCAAATAAGTGAAGTGTGCAGTGATTCTAAGAGTGACGCCTGTTATCTGCATGTCATACTGACTCACAGTATTGTTTCACTACCACAACAGACTCCCCCATGTGTGTTACTGCAAGGCACAGTGTTCTACACCCCAATAAAGTCTCTCTGCAGCCAGAAAATAGCTGTTTTTCTTGCAATTCGTCACTAATAAATTGGGATCGATTCAAATCTTTTCAGAAAATTTGGCAAAGCAACCAAATCAAATTTTTTAGATATTTGCTCATCTCTAGTCACAACATTGAAAGTACATCTGTCAGCAGATTTGTCCCTATGAATGAAACTGGCTGACCTGTTACATGTGCTCTTGGCAACTAAAGTCATCTGTGTTGTTCCCGTGTTCATATGTGCCTGCATTGCTGAGAAAAATTATGTTTTAATATTTGAAAATGAGCATCTAGGACCATTGAGGGTGCACTTTGATTGACAGGGCCAGTTATGATGAGGTTTATATTACGTTCAAAATGTGGAGGGGGTAGTAATTGCAGTCAGAGCAGAGCCTCTAGGAGTATCGGCAACACCCCCGTTGCTCCTAGAGGATCATTTACATATAGTTTAACTTAATTTTTCTTAGCAATGCAGGCACATATGAACATGGGACCAACATTAATGCCTTCAGCTGCCAAGTGCACATGCAACAGGTCAGCCAGTTTCATAGGTACAAATCTGCTGACAGATGGTCTTTGATCAATGAAGAGAATTTAATGATAGTAAAGATAATGATAATAAAGATTAATTAGCAATAATGATACTGTAGTAAAGATTATTAGGATAAACAAGAAGACCATGCTCCGGTATCTTTACAGAAACATGCCTCAAATCAGTACAGCCGGTAGCATTTTCTTGTAACTTTCTTTATTGTGGAATGTTGTATGACAGATGCAAATTCCAAATATTAGTATATTAGTTTTTGACAAGGGAAGGTCCTTTGTATGTGTCACATTGCTATCTTCTTCATATGCATTGAAAACATCATACATTCTCATTCCTCTCAATGCCTTTGAAAAGTTGTCAACTTACAAACTCTGAAAAACTTTCAAATCCATGAATGCATTCATACACTTTAAAAACCAAAAGCATGAAATGCCTCTGAAAGGCTTATCATTTTCTTTCTCCACGGAAAGTGGTTTCAAATAATTAAATATAGGAGTCAATGAAACAGAAAATAGAAAATTGCTCGACTAATTTAAGCATATTCTTCCTTTTGGAAACCAAAATCACCTCTGTTTGTAGGTAATGGAAGTTGACAAGAAGACCTTTGTTATTTCATACACAATGCAATTTCTATGTGGATCTGTTGTTTTTTTTAGGCATAATGATTTACTATATTGGCTCTAGATTTGACGTGAATGACAGATGTTGCTAAGTAATGGAGATGTGGAACAAATTTCTTTTAAGAAGGGTTTGTGCCAGATGTTGGATTTTTGAAAGATAAACTTCCTTTGACATTGACTTGTGTTCTAGAACTATGAAAATTATGTATACACCAAGCCTTAAAATAAATCATTCTTCCTTTACACTGCGTGGTATAGATATCAACAGTGGACACATATTAAATGCCTTGCAATATTTTTGTCAGCGTGGTATTAGATTCATATCTGAATACAAATCCTCTCAAATGCTTTGGAGTCAGCCGGTTTTGTTTAATTACTTATGAATTAAGTCATGTTGCTTTATGGAATCAGCACTTTGTTAATATTAGTTTGTCGCATTAGTGAAAGTTATTTGGCACTTCTAATGATTGCTGTCTTAGTAAGGATCTACAAGTATCTATTATAATAAGCTGCACATGTTTTGGCTTAATTAGAAGTTTAACTCACAAAACAGATCCACATAGATTTATATCTATATTTCCTGTATATTTATGTTACAAAATTATCATAACAGACACCACAATGAAAACATCTCAATGCCCATTTATCAATTTATAACTGTGCATGTGTTTACATCATATCATCCAGAATTGTAAGGTCTCATCTACACTAGCATATTGGGACTTCATAAAACCTCAGAGTTGTGGCCGTAATACAGCACGGGTAGACTGTTATAGGACCATGACATGCTATATAGTGTTGATCGCGAATATTCTAATCGCAAATTTTTATTGCGAATATTGGCACTTTGAGAATTTGCTAATATCTAGAATATAGTGCTATATCTTCGTAATCGTGAATGTTCTAGATTTTTTTTTTCATCAGTACCCATGATCCCTCATTACTTCTTGCTTCTGGGCCAATGAGAAGGCTGCAATATCTTTGACTTTAGGAGTTGTGTTTAAAGCAAATTTTCTTATCGCAAATTTTTATTGCAAATTTTTGTCGCAAATTTTTCGATTGCTGATTTTCGCAATCAAGAAGATAATGACTGAAGATCACGAATTTGCGAACATATGACGAATATTCACCCAAATATTCACGAAATATAGCAAATTCAAATATTGCCCCTGCCGCTCATCACTGATGCTCTATTGGATGCCAGGTTAGGAAGCTATTTTGCCATACCAGAATTACTTCTAGGGAAGAATATTTACATACAATAGCACATCACTGCTCTACACCATTGAGAAGCTGCTATCCAAGGGGCAGTCCATTTCTCTTTATTTTTATGTAACTTTATTTTCATACTATACTGCATTTGACGTCATATTTTGCGTCTACTAAAACCTATTTATAGGAATTTTGATATTTACATATATTTAAATGATTATTCTGTCTATATTGTCTGCCTGTTTTGCATTGTACTATTTAAAGGGAACATGTATGATATATTTTTTCCAGTTAAACCAGATAGCAAAAACATTTCTTATATTCTAATATAATTTTTTTAGATTGTAGATTTTTTTTTTGTTCTAATTCCTGAACATGACTAGGGAGCAGTCATCTTGCCTAAACTGTTGGCAACACCATCTAGAGCTATGCCTTACAGCGGCCACCAGAGCTTAAAGATGCAATAGGCTGGAGAAGACCTCGTTGGTGCTTGTGGAAGAGTTTTCTAAGACATAGTCTTTGACCTGTGCAGAGGTCACTTTGTAAGGAAGAAGTAGATTGACTGTGACCATCACCTATTGTGAATGGTGGATCCTGTGTTCTGACCAAATCAGCAAGTTGCAATATTATTAGGCTTAGTGCCAGTGTACAATCTGCAGAATTTTACACATTTTTCTTAGATGTAGATAGGGACATGGAAAATTATGGTAAAAATAACATCACCGAAAATTCTTTAATAATATGGTTATCATTAAAACTTGAAATTAAATAAAAGGCTATTTACTGATGACATATTCGCTTTAACATCATTATTTAGTGATTCTGGTTTTAAGGGGTTTTTGTGTTATTTACTGTTAAAGATTTGTAATACTAATTTTTGTATCTGACAGTGCAGCAGTTTTTTTTTTATGTATCATTTATCTTTCCAAATTATTTAATTGATCTTTTGGTAATTGGCCAGAAAATTATTGCATAATTATAGTACCTTGCTACTATTTATGCATGAGATGATCTATAATCAAAGATAGACCTCCTTGCGCTCCCGGCTGGTGGGTCTGCAAACAATCAGCCAAGCCTGACTAACTCCGCAGCTGAGTGTCAAAAGGAGCTGTTGTCCTCCTTGAAACGCGTTGGAGGTTTTTGTCCCACGGAGGCTACGGTATCCACAGAGGTGACGTCACCGAAGCGGTCTCCAGGACGACGGTAACAACAAGCTCCCTCGCACCACGCTTGCTTCCGGCCGGGGCAGCGTCCGTGCTAGCAGGTGAGCAAATAGGACGGACTAATTGCAGCACTTCTATAGGACTGAAAAAGAAAGAAAGAACTTGGAAAAGACACACCACAGAACGTTATCAAGCAGGATCTTATCAGGTACATACTAAACTCTATATTGCACATTGTATACTGACATTACTTCTTGATTGTACCTGCCTTCTCCGTAACTTCAGTACAGATAGCAAGCGCTCCGAACTGTTCATTCATTCATTTTTTGCTCCGGTCTTGACATCTGTTCCCTCTCTTCCCCCCCCCCTCCCTCTCCTCGCTTATACTTACTTATACATCCCAGACGTAGAGGGTGGTAGCGGGTGGGCTCTGCTAATCCAGCGCTGGTGTCCTACGTTACCTTCGGGTAACACAACCATTCAATATTTATGCATGAGGTCTTAAATAATGTTTCCTCTATTATAGAATTGCAAATTGCATCTCAATTTCACAACATTGCATTCTTTCCAAGCCTCAAAGTAACTAGTTGCAAAAAGATTTGTTTTAGTCCTTATATTGCATCTGATGGGTTCACATCGCTTCAGTCAACAGTTTTCTCACATCCAAGATATTTTGTTACTTTTGTTCTATTTCTTCATTAGTAACAACTGATTTACTTAAGGAAAGTTATATTGAATCTAACCAACCTTGACTATATTGTGCAGAATCACCAGCAGGGCAATTAAACCTCAGTTTATATTAGAGCTTGTGTATAAATTAGATTGTTACTCATATAGATTAGTGCTCTTGTTAAAGTCTGTCATTTTAGAGGCCTAGTAGATTGATTGAACTTTCCTCATGATACAGATACTCATTACAATATTAGAGTAGGCTCTTGAAGTGCATTATTATGGTAACTGAAGCCTACTGCATGATTATACTTTATGTAACTTCACGGCCATCTACCACTGATTGGAAACTAACTTTTCGTATAAAGTACAAAAGCTTGGGCGCATTCAAGGAAGATACAGTTGAATACTACAGTGGAGCATGGAGCAGGCCGATGTGGGACAGTAGTGTCTTCTTTTGAGGCAGAAAGGTACTTTAATTTGGGTTAGCAATATCACTATATAAAGACAGTAAGGGGAAACTATTACTTTGAGGAGGGCACTAAAGGACACTATTAATGTGTGGGGGTGCTAAATGGGCACTATTACTGTATGGGGCACTAAGAGGGTACTAAAACTATGCATTTGCAACAAGGGGGCACTGTTACTATGTAAGGGCTCTACAAATGCACTATTATTGCAAGGTGGGCACTGAAGCAGCATTATTATTGTGTTGTGAACATTTACTGTGTTGAGGGGCATTATTACTGACTAGGCACAAAAGAGAGTACTGCTGCTATGTGGAAGCTGTAAGGGGACACTATTACTATCTTAAGGGGACTGAGCGGACACTATGTTGATGCCACTAGGAGAACACTAATGCTGCATTGAAGAGGAAGGGGGCACTATTTCATGTTTGGTGTAGAAAGGGAGGTGCACAAAGGGAAGCACTGCTATTGTGTAGCAAACTATTACCATCTAAGGTACTGTTTTGTACAATTTCTTAGGGAGCAAGTATAGGTATGGGCAACCTGTTTCAGCATTAGGAACAGAATGGGGGAATGGTACGGTTAAAGAGGCAGAAGGATGGAAGGTTTGTGTAGAGGGCTGAAATAAATGAGAAGACTGCTGAAAGCCAAAGATGTTTGGGTATGTTTGGAGAAGTTAACATGGCAGCCTATGTCACATGGCAATAAATGCAACTCCATTCAGAGAAGGTGCTACCTCTTAATCACTGGATTTGATTTTATAGTTATTAGTGTTCGTCGAGCACAAAAGTGCTCGAGTAGAACACCTCAGGATGCTCGGGTGCTCTACCAAGCACGCGAGCACAATGGAAGTCAATAAGAGAATTAGAGCATTCATAGGTAAAGGTCAGTAATTGATGGAAACACCACTGAAATGGTTCGGGAACAGCATGGGGAAGATGGCTGGATGCATCTTGGACTCCCAGGTTGCTGCTGGGAGCGATGTTGTCCGAGTAGTACGGCACTTTTACAGACTGACAATAATACGTACCAAACCGAAGATACACTAGATTTTAGAGGAAAAATTGTTAGGAAACATTATTTCCTATATATTTACTTGTATATAAAGTGCAAGTGCTGCCAAAAATTTCAAGGAAGAGGCACTACAATACAACTTGAATATCACATAAAGGAGGGCCTTATTTACATTGTGGTACAATTGTTCACGTAGTGGGACTCCTACACTCATAAAGCCTATGCACTCTGGTGGAGTTAAGAAGTCAGGGGCAATCTAGGCATTGTTAATTTTTATAAGAGTCAACCGGTCAGCATTTTCAGTTGACAGACAGATGCGCTTATCAGTTATTATGACCCCAGCAGCACTAAATACACGCTCTGACAAAGCGCTGGCAGCGGGGCAGGCCAGCAACTCCAAGGCATAGAGCGCCAGTTTGTTCCACGTGTCTTGCTTGGACACCCAATAGTTGTAAGGCACAGAGGGATCACTGAGGATGCTGACACGGTTTGCTACCGTCTTCCAAAATGTTTCCCTCCTTGCGACACTAGGCCGCGCATCAGGTTGAGGGTGCTGGTGGGGTGTCAAAAAACTGTCCCAGGCCTTGGAGATTGTTGCCCTGCCTCTGTTGGAACTGCTGTGTGTTCCCCTCGTCTCCCATCCTTGGTTGGCCAAGGAAATACGTATTTTGCAGCCAGCGTTGTCAGTTGGAAATGTTTGGAGCAATTTTTCCACAAGGAACTTATGGTATAGCACAATTTTGCTCATCCTCTCCACCATAGGAATGAGAGATGAGAAGTTCTCTTTGTAGCAGGGGTCAGGAAGGGTGAAAAACCAGTAACCGGTGTTGGCCAAAATGCACCGTGTTGGCCAAAATGCATACAACGCAAGGGTCACGGGAAAAGCAGCCTAACATAAAGTCAGCCATATGTGCCAACAGACAAGACTTTGCTGTCCTCATCAAGGGGATGACTCTCAATCTCCTCATCCTCTTCCTCCTCTTCTACCCATCCACACTGAACAGATGGAATAAACTTACTGTGGGTACTACCCCCTGTAGCAGAGGCAACCGTCTCCTGCTCCTCCTCATCATCATCATCCAATTCGCGCTGAGAAGATGAACTAAGGGTGGTCTGGCTATCAACCTGTATGCTTTCTTCCCCCATTTCCATCTCTTCCACATGCAAAGCAGCGAGCATTTGAGTAGACACAGAAGTGGAATGGTTACGCTGATAATAGCATTATCGACGCTCACCATATGTGTTGATTCCTCAAAGTTGCGCAAAACCTCACAGAGGTCAGACATCAATGACCACACGTCGCTTGTGAAGAGCGGAAGCTGACTGGAAAGGAGACGACCATGTTGCAGCTGGTATTCCACTACTGCCCTCTGCTGCTCAAAAAGCCTGGCCAACATGTAGAGCGTGGAGTTCCAGCACCTGCTCATGTCGCACAACATTCAGTGAACTGGCAATTGCAAGCACTGCTGCAGCCTTGCCAGATCGGCGTAAGCTGTCGATGACTTGTGGAAATGGGCAAACATGCGGCGCACCTTTACCAGTAGCTGAGACAAATTGGAGTAGGTTTTGAGAAACCACTGAACCACTAGGTTTAACACGTGGGCTAGGCATGGTATGTGTGTGAGCTTGCTGAGCTCCAAAGCCGCCACCAAGTTACAACCATTATCAAACACAGCCATGCCTGGTTGGAGGTTGAGTGGCGAGAACCACAGCTCAGTTCGGTCCCTTATCCCCTGACACTGCTCTGCGGTGGTGTGCTGTTTGTCACCTAAGTAGATTAGTTTAAGCGCGGCCTGTTGCCACTTCCCCACTGCAGTGCTACACTGCTTCCAGCTACTGACTGATGGTGCTGCAAGATGAGAATTCAAAGGTGGAAGTGGAGGAGGAGGTCGAAGAGGAGAAGGGGGGGGGGGGGGTTGCAGCCACTGACATAGGTGGCGGCGAAAACCCTGATAGAAGTAGGGCCCGAAATCCTTGGCGTCAGTAGCACCTGTTCCATCCCAGGGTATGGCTTGCTCCCAGCCTCCACAACATTCAACCAGTGTGCCATCAGGGAAATGTAGCATCCCTGGTCACAAGCACTTGTCCATGTGTCAGTCGTTAAGTGGACATTCCCAATAACTGCGTTGGTCAGGGCACAGGTGATGTTACGGGACACATGCTGGTGTAAGGCTGGGACTACACACCATGAAAAATATTGGCGGCTGGAGACAGAGTACCGTGGGACAGCCGCCGCCATCAGGTTCCGGAAAGCCTCAGTGTCCACAAGCCTAAATGGCAACATTTCCAGAGCCAGCAATTTGGAAAGGTGCACATTTAGTGCTATAGTCTGTGGGTGGGTGGCTGGGTATTTGCACTTTTGTTCAAAGGCCTGGGGTATAGACATCTGTATGCTGTGCTGGGACACAGAAGCTAGCTGATGGTGCTTGTGAAGGTCCAAGTGCAGGGCTGGAGGCATCCGGGCCTGCGTCTTGGAAAGGGGATTGGCCAGCACATAACACAGAGGAAGAGGAGGCAGTGGTGTGACCCGCAGAAACTGGTTGTGGACCCAGGCGTTCGGCCCACCTATTAGGCCCCTTTCATACGGGCGAGTATTCCGCGTGGATGTGATGCGTGAGTTGAATGCATTGCACCCGCACTGAATATCAACCCATTCATTTCTATGGGGCTGTTCACATGAGCGGTGATTTTCACACATCACTTATGCGTTGCGTGAAAATCGCAGCATGCTCCTCTTTGTGCGTTGCGGTGCGATAATCCACTCAACGCAGGCGCCATAGAAGCGAATGGGGTAGGGTGAAAATCGCAAGCATCAGCAAGCAAGTGCGGATGCGGTGCGATTTTCACACACGGTTGCTAGGAGATGATCGGGATGGAGACCCGATCATTATTATTTTTCCTTATAACATAGTTATAAGGGAAAATAATAGCATTCTGAATACAGAATGCATAGTAAAATAGCGCTGGAGGGGTTAAAAAAAATAAAAAATTATTTAACTCACCTTAGTCCACTTGTTCGCGTAGCCCGGCATCTCCTTCTGTCTCCTTTGCTGAACAGGACCTGGGGTGAGCATTAATTACATGAACAGGACCTGTGATGACGTCACTCCGGTCATCACATGATCTTTTACCATGGTGATGGATCATGTGATGACTGTGACATCACCAAAGGTCCTTGTTGCTACAAAAAGCTAAGATCAAGACAGAAGGAGATGCCGGGCTACACGAGCAAGTGGACTAAGGTGAGTTAAAAATTTTTTTTATTTTTTTTAACTCTTCCAGCGCAATTTTCCTATGCATTCTGTATTCAGAATGCTATTATTTTCCCTGATAACAATGTTATCATGGAAAATAATACAATCTACAGAACATCGATCCCAGACCCGAACTTCTGTGAAGAAGTTCGGGTTTGGGTACCAAACACGCGCAATTTTTCTCACGCGAGTGCAAAACGCATTACAATGTTTTGCATTCGCGCGGAAAAATCGCGGGTGTTCCTGCAACGCACCCACACATTTTCCCGCAATGCCCGTGTGAAAGGGGCCTTAGGGTGCTTTGATGCCATGTGGCGAATTATGCTAGTGGTGGTGAGGTTGCTAGTGTTCATGCCCCTGCTCATTTTGGCACGGCACAAGTTGCAAATGACAATTCTTTTATCATCCGCATTTTCCTCAAATAAGCGCCAGACTGCGCAACACCTACCCCTTGGAAAGGGACATTGCCGCAAGGGGGTGCTCCGGGGAACAGTTGTGAGCCTGTTTGGTGTGCCCTGACTTCTCTCTTTTGCCACCCAACTGCCTCTTTCAGCCTGTTGCGGTGCTGCGGATCCCTCAGCCTCTGTACTGCTGTCCCTGCTCGGCTTGCCATTTTCTAAGGTTGAGTCAGTGACTACATCGTCCAGCACCTCCTCTTCCACTTCCTCACTCTGCTCAGCCTCCTGATTTGTTGAGCTAACAACAACCTCACTTATTGACAACTGTGTCTCATCCTCATCATGAACCTCTTGAGACACTAATTGTGGTTGACTTATTGGCAACTGTGTCTCATCATCATCATCCACCTTGTGAAACACGAATTGTCATCTTCTGACTGTGGATTCTCCAGAGTTTGGGAATCAGGGCACAATATCTCCTCATGTCCCTTTTCAAGCAGGCTTGGCGAGAGGCCCAAATTTAGGAATGGCGATGAAAACATCTCCTCAGAATATCTGTGTGTGGAATCACTTGTTTGCCAAGACTTTCGATGGTGGGTGGAAGGAGTATCAGGGTGAGGATTCTGTTGACAAGACTCTTGGCTACTGAGACTGGACTTTGTGGAAGACAGGGTGGTGCTTAACTGACTGTAAGCATTATCTGCTGCTATCCAACCGACCACCTGGTCGCACTGGTCTGATTTTGAAAGTGGTGTCCTGTGCCTGCAAACTGGGACATGAAGCTAGGTATCGTGGATGAGTGTGTTTCTTGTCATCTGGCAGCAGTCACAGCTTTCACCGTGCCAGGGTCACGGCCTCTGCGTGCACCATCAGCAGCATGGCCACTTCCCCTTCCCTTACTGGTCGCCTTGCGCATATTAAATGGTATATATGCTTGCAAGTATGTCACACGTACAGTACCACAGGTTTTGTAAGTGTATGCGCAAATAAAGTACACTGAATGAATGTCACTGATATTTTGGATCCGCACACGTTAAACAGGAGGTATAGCACAAGTAATGTCGCTGTCACCACCTCCTAATAAAAAATGACACTGAATGAATGTCACTAATATTTAGGATGCACAAAAGTTATACAGGAGGTATAGCACAATTAATGTCGCTGTCACCAGCGGCTAATAAAAAATTACACTGAATTAATGTCACTGATATTTAGGATAGGCAAACGTTATACAGAAGACGTAGCGCAGGTAATGTCACTGCCACCAGCAGCAAAAAAATTAGACTGAGTGTCACTGATATTTCGGATACGCAAACGTTATACAGGAAATGTAGCGCAGGTAATGTAACTGTCCACAGCAGACAACGTCTACGGATGTCAGATATTTTTAGGGTGCGCACACGTTAGACAGGAGCTGTCTGCAGCAGCCAAACATTTGCAAGCTATTTAGCACAGGTTGGGCTAAAAATATATATTGCTGCCAGATACAACTATAGTCCTTAAAAGGACTTTTGGGTCTCTAGCAAGTTTTAGCAATTTAGTGCAGGTTGAGCTAAAAATATATATTGCTATCACACACAATAGTCCTTAAAAGGACTTTTGGGTCTATAACAAGTATAAAAACTAAAGTATTGCTATTTCAATCCCTACACTATCTCTCCCTTCTGCTCTCCAGCTCTCCCTGATTAATACTGAGCCGAACACATGTCATCGGGTGCTATATAGCACCCGATGACGCGTTCTGGCCAGGCAATCACTGTGATGCCAGCAGCAACTGTAATGCCAGTGCAGGGAGGATACTCGAGCATCAGACTTGAGCAAATGCAATATTCGAGCCATACCAGTGTTTGGCCGAGCATGCTCGCCCAACACTAAGGCCTCCTGCACACAACTGTATGGCTTTTTCAGTATTTTGCGGTCCACAAAAAACGGATCTGCTAAAAATACGGATGACATCAGTGTGCATTCCGTTTTTGCGGAACTGAACATCTGGCCCCAAATAGAACAGTACTATCCTTGTCCGCTAGGCGGACAATAATAGGACATGTTCTATCTTTGAACGGAACGGAAATACGGAAACGGAAGGCATACATTGAAATGAATGGTTCCGTATACGGTTCGTATACGGAACGCAAAAAAACGGAATATAAACGGAGAAAAAAAGTTTGTGTGCATGAGACCTAATCATTTTAAGGTCTGTAGATTGACTGTACACAATTGACTTCTGGCACTATATGATAGTAATATTGGTCATTGTTAGTGTTGAACAAATCAAAGTTAACAAAGTGGACTTAAATCAGAATTTTTGAAAAAAATTGATTTATCACAAAGGTAAATTTCCTCGCACTACATGTTAATGAATCAAATTTTCCTATAATGGCAGTAAAAAAAAAAACATACACACCTCAACCATTTGATCGTAGTGGCCATCTTGATTGAAGATAACATGCCAAATCTCGGTGCGCTGATTTTTTAACCCCTGAAAAAAAAAATCAAAGGCCTCAATGTGACTCTCAAATGCCGTGATCAGTGTTGAACGAAGCATCTAAGGGGTTCAATGGCGGGAGGTGGCGCGATCGCCATCATTGCGCTTGCTCATCTCTTCAAAACTTATCACTCTCATCCCATTGTTTCCCATGTACTTTGTCTTACCACAACAGAAGAAATGCTGCTCAGCCAATCACTGACCATTGTGATGTGTAATTGTCTGAAAATTGGTGACCCAGGAAGCATCTGATGGGGGATTGATGATGTGGGTACCGCTTCTTTTGTTTTTATGCCATTATAACCTATTCTTTATAAATTTACAAATGAATATTCACTATGTAAGGAATTCATATGCAGTGGTATCATGATGTGGACATATTTTTAGACTTTGCATATATGGTAGTTATATGACTGCATAATTTAGAGGCTATGTAAATTAGGGTAGATTCTAGTGAGCAGAGGGTGCAGCTGCCTTTTTCCCTGAATCCTCTACTCACCGAGTCTGCTGTACTGGATGGCCTGCCATTTAAGCATATTTACTATTTATAAGTCTTGGAAGGCTGTATAAGAACCATTCGGACACCTTTTAGAATAGGTATAAGCAATTGTTTCATTTTACTGGAAAATTGTAGACATCATTCCATCCTTAATACAATAGAAGCAACTTCTACCATTGGTCAGGTTTGCCAACAGTGATTTACATTTTTTGCTGACTACATGGCAAAAATCTCAGAAAGCCAAAATTTTTGTTGTAGTGTCGTCTTGTCCATGGTTCAAACTATTGGAAAGTAGCTATTATTCTAGGAGATCATTGTGTCTTTAATCGTATCTCTTCTACATATACTGATTCTAAGTATTTGAATACATTAATTATACTTTTCCATACAAATATAAATTATGAATAGGGATGAGCGAACTCGAACTGTATAGTTCGGGTTCGTACCGAATTTTGGGGTGTCCGTGACACGGACCCGAACCCGGACATTTTCGTAAAAGTCCGGGTTCGGGTTCGGTGTTCGTCGCTTTCTTGGCGCTTTTGTGACGCTTTCTTGGCGCTTTTTGAAAGGCTGCAAAGCAGCCAATCAACAAGCGTCATACTACTTGCCCCAAGAGGCCATCACAGCCATGCCTACTATTGGCATGGCTGTGATTGGCCAGAGCACCATGTGACCCAGCCTCTATTTAAGCTGGAGTCACATAGCGCCGCCCGTCACTCTGCTCTGATTAGCGTAGGGAGAGGTTGCGGCTGCGACAGTAGGGCGAGATTAGGCAGATTAACTCCTCCAAAGGACTTGATTAACTGATCGATCTGCAGCTGTGGATCATTGAGCTGCTGATCCTCAATTGCTCACTGTTTTTAGGCTGCCCAGACCGTTTGTCAGTCACATTTTTCTGGGGTGATCGGCGGCCATTTTGTGTCTTGTGGTGCGCCAGCACAAGCTGCGACCAAGTGCATTTAACCCTCAATGGTGTGGTTGTTTTTTGGCTAAAGCCTACATCAGGGTGAAGCTGTCACACCAAGTGCATTTAACCAGCAATAGTCTGTTCATTTTTTGGCCATATACAAAATCAGGGGCAAGCTGCGCCTGTCACCAAGTGCATTTAACCCTCAATGGTGTGGTTGTTTTTTGGCTAAAGCCTACATCAGGGTGAAGCTGTCACACCAAGTGCATTTAACCAGCAATAGTCTGTTCATTTTTTGGCCATATACAAAATCAGGGGCAAGCTGCGCCTGTCACCAAGTGCATTTAACCCTCAATGGAGTGGTTGTTTTTTGGCTAAAGCCTACATCAGGGTGAAGCTGTCACACCAAGTGCATTTAACCAGCAATAGTCTGTTCATTTTTTGGCCATATACAAAATCAGGGGCAAGCTGCGCCTGTCACCAAGTGCATTTAACCCTCAATGGTGTGGTTGTTTTTTGGCTAAAGCCTACATCAGGGTGAAGCTGTCACACCAAGTGCATTTAACCAGCAATAGTCTGTTCATTTTTTGGCCATATACAAAATCAGGGGCAAGCTGCGCCTGTCACCAAGTGCATTTAACCCTCAATGGTGTGGTTGTTTTTTGGCTAAAGCCTACATCAGGGTGAAGCTGTCACACCAAGTGCATTTAACCAGCAATAGTCTGTTCATTTTTTGGCCATATACAAAATCAGGGGCAAGCTGCGCCTGTCACCAAGTGCATTTAACCCTCAATGGTGTGGTTGTTTTTTGGCTAAAGCCTACATCAGGGTGAAGCTGTCACACCAAGTGCATTTAACCAGCAATAGTCTGTTCATTTTTTGGCCATATACAAAATCAGGGGCAAGCTGCGCCTGTCACCAAGTGCATTTAACCCTCAATGGTGTGGTTGTTTTCTGGCTAAAGCCTACATCAGGGTGAAGCTGTCACACCAAGTGCATTTAACCAGCAATAGTCTGTTTATTTTTTGGCCATATACTACATCAGGGGCAAGCTGCGCCCGTCACCAAGTGCATTTAACCCTCAGTAGTGTGGTTGGTCAAGCTGTGACACCAAGTGCATTTAACCAGCAATAGTCTGTTCATTTTTTGGCCATATACTACATCAGGGGCAAGCTGCGCCCGTCACCAAGTGCATTTAACCAGCAATAGTGTGGTTATTTTTTGGCCATATCCCAGTCTAATTCTGTCACTAAATCCATACCGGTCACCCAGCGCCTAAATACTAGGCCTCAAATTTATATCCCGCTAAATCTCTCGTTACCGCTGTCCTGTTGTAGCTGGGAAAGTTATTTAGTGTCCGTCAAAGCACATTTTTTGTTCTGGGTTGAAGTACAATTCCCAATTTAGCAATTTCATAATTTAGTGGTTTCTGCTATATCAGAGCTATTTGAAATCTATCCCTAAAAGGGTATATAATATTCAAGGTGCACATTGGGTCATTCAGAATAACTTCACACACACCCGCTACTGTGTATTTTCAAGTCTAATTCTGTCACTAAACCCATACCTGTCACCCAGCGCCTAAATACTAGGCCTCAAATTTATATCCTGCTAAATCTCTCGTTACCGCTGTCCTGTTGTAGCTGGGAAAGTTATTTAGTGTCCGTCAAAGCACATTTTTTGTTCTGGGTTGAAGTACAATTCCCAATTTAGCAATTTCATAATTTAGTGGTTTCTGCTATATCAGAGCTATTTGAAATCTATCCCTAAAAGGGTATATAATATTCAAGGTGCACATTGGGTCATTCAGAATAACTTCACACACACCCGCTACTGTGTATTTTCAAGTCTAATTCTGTCACTAAACCCATACCTGTCACCCAGCGCCTAAATACTAGGCCTCAAATTTATATCCTGCTAAATCTCTCGTTACCGCTGTCCTGTTGTAGCTGGGAAAGTTATTTAGTGTCCGTCAAAGCACATTTTTTGTTCTGGGTTGAAATACAATTCCCAATTTAGCAATTTCATAATTTAGTGGTTTCTGCTATATCAGAGCTATTTGAAATCTATCCCTAAAAGGGTAGATCATATTGAAGGTGCACATAGGGTCATTCAGAATAACTTCACACACACCCGCTACTGTGTATTTCCAAGTCTAATTCTGTCACTAAACCCATACCTGTCACCCAGCGCCTAAATACTAGGCCTCAAATTTATATCCCGCTAAATCTCTCGTTACCGCTGTCCTGTTGTAGCTGGGAAAGTTATTTAGTGTCCGTCAAAGCACATTTTTTGTTCTGGGTTGAAGTACAATTCCCAATTTAGCAATTTCATAATTTAGTGGTTTCTGCTATATCAGAGCTATTTGAAATCTATCCCTAAAAGGGTATATAATATTCAAGGTGCACATTGGGTCATTCAGAATAACTTCACACACACCCGCTACTGTGTATTTCAAGTCTAATTCTGTCACTAAACCCATACCTGTCACCCAGCGCCTAAATACTAGGCCTCAAATTTATATCCTGCTAAATCTCTCGTTACCGCTGTCCTGTTGTAGCTGGGAAAGTTATTTAGTGTCCGTCAAAGCACATTTTTTGTTCTGGGTTGAAGTACAATTCCCAATTTAGCAATTTCATAATTTAGTGGTTTCTGCTATATCAGAGCTATTTGAAATCTATCCCTAAAAGGGTAGATCATATTGAAGGTGCACATAGGGTCATTCAGAATAACTTCACACACACCCGCTACTGTGTATTTCCAAGTCTAATTCTGTCACTAAACCCATACCTGTCACCCAGCGCCTAAATACTAGGCCTCAAATTTATATCCGCTAAATCTCTCGTTACCGCTGTCCTGTTGTAGCTGGGAAAGTTATTTAGTGTCCGTCAAAGCACATTTTTTGTTCTGGGTTGAAGTACAATTCCCAATTTAGCAATTTCATAATTTAGTGGTTTCTGCTATATCAGAGCTATTTGAAATCTATCCCTAAAAGGGTATATAATATTCAAGGTGCACATTGGGTCATTCAGAATAACTTCACACACACCCGCTACTGTGTATTTCCAAGTCTAATTCTGTCACTAAACCCATACCTGTCACCCAGCGCCTAAATACTAGGCCTCAAATTTATATCCTGCTAAATCTCTCGTTACCGCTGTACTGTTGTTGCTTGGAAAGATATTTAGTGTCCGTCAAAGCACATTTTTTGTTCTGGGTTGAAGTACAATTCCCAATTTAGCAATTTCATAATTTAGTGGTTTCTGCTATATCAGAGCTATTTGAAATCTATCCCTAAAAGGGTATATAATATTCAAGGTGCACATTGGGTCATTCAGAATAACTTCACACACACCCGCTACTGTGTATTTCCAAGTCTAATTCTGTCACTAAACCCATACCTGTCACCCAGCGCCTAAATACTAGGCCTCAAATTTATATCCTGCTAAATCTCTCGTTACCGCTGTACTGTTGTTGCTTGGAAAGATATTTAGTGTCCGTCAAAGCACATTTTTTGTTCTGGGTTGAAGTACAATTCCCAATTTAGCAATTTCATAATTTAGTGGTTTCTGCTATATCAGAGCTATTTGAAATCTATCCCTAAAAGGGTATATAATATTCAAGGTGCACATTGGGTCATTCAGAATAACTTCACACACACCCGCTACTGTGTATTTCCAAGTCTAATTCTGTCACTAAACCCATACCTGTCACCCAGCGCCTAAATACTAGGCCTCAAATTTATATCCTGCTAAATCTCTCGTTACCGCTGTACTGTTGTTGCTTGGAAAGATATTTAGTGTCCGTCAAAGCACATTTTTTGTTCTGGGTTGAAGTACAATTCCCAATTTAGCAATTTCATAATTTAGTGGTTTCTGCTATATCAGAGCTATTTGAAATCTATCCCTAAAAGGGTATATAATATTCAAGGTGCACATTGGGTCATTCAGAATAACTTCACACACACCCGCTACTGTGTATTTCCAAGTCTAATTCTGTCACTAAACCCATACCTGTCACCCAGCGCCTAAATACTAGGCCTCAAATTTATATCCTGCTAAATCTCTCGTTACCGCTGTACTGTTGTTGCTTGGAAAGATATTTAGTGTCCGTCAAAGCACATTTTTTGTTCTGGGTTGAAGTACAATTCCCAATTTAGCAATTTCATAATTTAGTGGTTTCTGCTATATCAGAGCTATTTGAAATCTATCCCTAAAAGGGTATATAATATTCAAGGTGCACATTGGGTCATTCAGAATAACTTCACACACACCCGCTACTGTGTATTTTCAAGTCTAATTCTGTCACTAAACCCATACCTGTCACCCAGCGCCTAAATACTAGGCCTCAAATTTATATCCTGCTAAATCTCTCGTTACCGCTGTCCTGTTGTAGCTGGGAAAGTTATTTAGTGTCCGTCAAAGCACATTTTTTGTTCTGGGTTGAAGTACAATTCCCAATTTAGCAATTTCATAATTTAGTGGTTTCTGCTATATCAGAGCTATTTGAAATCTATCCCTAAAAGGGTATATAATATTGAAGGTGCACATAGGGTCATTCAGAATAACTTCACACACACCCGCTACTGTGTATTTCCAAGTCTAATTCTGTCACTAAACCCATACCTGTCACCCAGCGCCTAAATACTAGGCCTCAAATTTATATCCCGCTAAATCTCTCGTTACCGCTGTCCTGTTGTAGCTGGGAAAGTTATTTAGTGTCCGTCAAAGCACATTTTTTGTTCTGGGTTGAAGTACAATTCCCAATTTAGCAATTTCATAATTTAGTGGTTTCTGCTATATCAGAGCTATTTGAAATCTATCCCTAAAAGGGTATATAATATTCAAGGTGCACATTGGGTCATTCAGAATAACTTCACACACACCCGCTACTGTGTATTTCCAAGTCTAATTCTGTCACTAAACCCATACCTGTCACCCAGCGCCTAAATACTAGGCCTCAAATTTATATCCTGCTAAATCTCTCGTTACCGCTGTACTGTTGTTGCTTGGAAAGATATTTAGTGTCCGTCAAAGCACATTTTTTGTTCTGGGTTGAAGTACAATTCCCAATTTAGCAATTTCATAATTTAGTGGTTTCTGCTATATCAGAGCTATTTGAAATCTATCCCTAAAAGGGTATATAATATTCAAGGTGCACATTGGGTCATTCAGAATAACTTCACACACACCCGCTACTGTGTATTTTCAAGTCTAATTCTGTCACTAAACCCATACCTGTCACCCAGCGCCTAAATACTAGGCCTCAAATTTATATCCTGCTAAATCTCTCGTTACCGCTGTCCTGTTGTAGCTGGGAAAGTTATTTAGTGTCCGTCAAAGCACATTTTTTGTTCTGGGTTGAAATACAATTCCCAATTTAGCAATTTCATAATTTAGTGGTTTCTGCTATATCAGAGCTATTTGAAATCTATCCCTAAAAGGGTAGATCATATTGAAGGTGCACATAGGGTCATTCAGAATAACTTCACACACACCCGCTACTGTGTATTTCCAAGTCTAATTCTGTCACTAAACCCATACCTGTCACCCAGCGCCTAAATACTAGGCCTCAAATTTATATCCCGCTAAATCTCTCGTTACCGCTGTCCTGTTGTAGCTGGGAAAGTTATTTAGTGTCCGTCAAAGCACATTTTTTGTTCTGGGTTGAAGTACAATTCCCAATTTAGCAATTTCATAATTTAGTGGTTTCTGCTATATCAGAGCTATTTGAAATCTATCCCTAAAAGGGTATATAATATTCAAGGTGCACATTGGGTCATTCAGAATAACTTCACACACACCCGCTACTGTGTATTTCCAAGTCTAATTCTGTCACTAAACCCATACCTGTCACCCAGCGCCTAAATACTAGGCCTCAAATTTATATCCTGCTAAATCTCTCGTTACCGCTGTACTGTTGTTGCTTGGAAAGATATTTAGTGTCCGTCAAAGCACATTTTTTGTTCTGGGTTGAAGTACAATTCCCAATTTAGCAATTTCATAATTTAGTGGTTTCTGCTATATCAGAGCTATTTGAAATCTATCCCTAAAAGGGTATATAATATTCAAGGTGCACATTGGGTCATTCAGAATAACTTCACACACACCCGCTACTGTGTATTTTCAAGTCTAATTCTGTCACTAAACCCATACCTGTCACCCAGCGCCTAAATACTAGGCCTCAAATTTATATCCTGCTAAATCTCTCGTTACCGCTGTACTGTTGTTGCTGGGCAAGATATTTAGTGTCCGTCAAAGCACATTTTTTGTTCTGGGTTGAAATACAATTCCCAATTTAGCAATTTCATAATTTAGTGGTTTCTGCTATATCAGAGCTATTTGAAATCTATCCCTAAAAGGGTATATAATATTCAAGGTGCACATTGGGTCATTCAGAATAACTTCACACACACCCGCTACTGTGTATTTCCAAGTCTAATTCTGTCACTAAACCCATACCTGTCACCCAGCGCCTAAATACTAGGCCTCAAATTTATATCCTGCTAAATCTCTCGTTACCGCTGTACTGTTGTTGCTGGGCAAGATATTTAGTGTCCGTCAAAGCACATTTCTTGTTCTGGGTTGAAATACAATTCCCAATTTAGCAATTTCATAATTTAGTGGTTTCTGCTATATCAGAGCTATTTGAAATCTATCCCTAAAAGGGTAGATCATATTGAAGGTGCACATAGGGTCATTCAGAATAACTTCACACACACGCTTCTGTGCATTTCCAAGTCTAATTCTGTCACTAAATCCATACCGGTCACCCAGCGCCTAAATACTAGGCCTCAAATTTATATCCCGCTGAATTTGAATACAATACATTGGGCCAAATAATATATTTGTTGTTGTGGTGAACCATAACAATGAGAAAAACATCTAGTAAGGGACGCGGACGTGGACATGGTCGTGGTGGTGTTAGTGGACCCTCTGGTGCTGGGAGAGGACGTGGCCGTTCTGCCACATCCACACGTCCTAGTGTACCAACTACCTCAGGTCCCAGTAGCCGCCAGAATTTACAGCGATATATGGTGGGGCCCAATGCCGTTCTAAGGATGGTAAGGCCTGAGCAGGTACAGGCATTAGTCAATTGGGTGGCCGACAGTGGATCCAGCACGTTCACATTATCTCCCACCCAGTCTTCTGCAGAAAGCGCACAGATGGCGCCTGAAAACCAACCCCATCAGTCTGTCACATCACCCCCATGCATACCAGGGAAACTGTCTCAGCCTCAAGTTATGCAGCAGTCTCTTATGCTGTTTGAAGACTCCGCTGGCAGGGTTTCCCAAGGGCATCCACCTAGCCCTTCCCCAGCGGTGAAAGACATAGAATGCACTGACGCACAACCACTTATGTTTCCTGATGATGAGGACATGGGAATACCACCTCAGCATGTCTCTGATGATGACGAAACACAGGTGCCAACTGCTGCGTCTTTCTGCAGTGTGCAGACTGAACAGGAGGTCAGGGATCAAGACTGGGTGGAAGACGATGCAGGGGACGATGAGGTCCTAGACCCCACATGGAATGAAGGTCGTGCCACTGACTTTCACAGTTCGGAGGAAGAGGCAGTGGTGAGACCGAGCCAACAGCGTAGCAAAAGAGGGAGCAGTGGGCAAAAGCAGAACACCCGCCGCCAAGAGACTCCGCCTGCTACTGACCGCCGCCATCTGGGACCGAGCACCCCAAAGGCAGCTTCAAGGAGTTCCCTGGCATGGCACTTCTTCAAACAATGTGCTGACGACAAGACCCGAGTGGTTTGCACGCTGTGCCATCAGAGCCTGAAGCGAGGCATTAACGTTCTGAACCTGAGCACAACCTGCATGACCAGGCACCTGCATGCAAAGCATGAACTGCAGTGGAGTAAACACCTTAAAACCAAGGAAGTCACTCAGGCTCCCCCTGCTACCTCTTCTGCTGCTGCCGCCTCGGCCTATTCTGCTGCTGCCGCCTCGGCCTCTTCCTCCGCCTCTGGAGGAACGTTGGCACCTGCCGCCCAGCAAACAGGGGATGTACCACCAACACCACCACCACCACCTCCGTCACCAAGCGTCTCAACCATGTCACACGCCAGCGTTCAGCTCTCCATCTCACAAACATTTGATAGAAAGCGTAAATTCCCACCTAGCCACCCTCGATCCCTGGCCCTGAATGCCAGCATTTCTAAACTACTGGCCTATGAAATGCTGTCATTTAGGCTGGTGGACACAGACAGCTTCAAACAGCTCATGTCGCTTGCTGTCCCACAGTATGTTGTTCCCAGCCGGCACTACTTCTCCAAGAGAGCCGTGCCTTCCCTGCACAACCAAGTATCCGATAAAATCAAGTGTGCACTGCGCAACGCCATCTGTAGCAAGGTCCACCTAACCACAGATACGTGGACCAGTAAGCACGGCCAGGGACGCTATATCTCCCTAACTGCACACTGGGTAAATGTAGTGGCAGCTGGGCCCCAGGCGGAGAGCTGTTTGGCGCACGTCCTTCCGCCGCCAAGGATCGCAGGGCAACATTCTTTGCCTCCTGTTGCCACCTCCTCCTTCTCGGCTTCCTCCTCCTCTTCTTCCACCTGCTCATCCAGTCAGCCACACACCTTCACCACCAACTTCAGCACAGCCCGGGGTAAACGTCAGCAGGCCATTCTGAAACTCATATGTTTGGGGGACAGGCCCCACACCGCACAGGAGTTGTGGCGGGGTATTGAACAACAGACCGACGAGTGGTTGCTGCCGGTGAGCCTCAAGCCCGGCCTGGTGGTGTGTGATAATGGGCGAAATCTCGTTGCAGCTCTGGGACTAGCCAATTTGACGCACATCCCTTGCTTGGCGCATGTGCTGAATTTGGTGGTGCAGAAGTTCATTCACAACTACCCCGACATGTCAGAGCTGCTGCATAAAGTGCGGGCCGTCTGTTCGCGCTTCCGGCGTTCACATCCTGCCGCTGCTCGCCTGTCTGCGCTACAGCGTAACTTCGGCCTTCCCGCTCACCGCCTCATATGCGACGTGCCCACCAGGTGGAACTCCACCTTGCACATGCTGGACAGACTGTGCGAGCAGCAGCAGGCCATAGTGGAGTTTCAGCTGCAGCACGCACGGGTCAGTCGCACTACAGAACAGCACCACTTCACCACCAATGACTGGGCCTCCATGCGAGACCTGTGTGCCCTGTTGCGCTGTTTCGAGTACTCCACCAACATGGCCAGTGGCGATGACACCGTTATCAGCGTTACAATACCACTTCTATGTCTCCTTGAGAAAACACTTAGGGCGATGATGGAAGAGGAGGTGGCCCAGGAGGAGGAGGAGGAGGAGGAAGAGGGGTCATTTTTAGCACTTTCAGGCCAGTCTCTTCGAAGTGACTCAGAGGGAGGTTTTTGGCAACAGCAGAGGCCAGGTACAAATGTGGCCAGCCAGGGCCCACTACTGGAGGACGAGGAGGACGAGGATGAGGAGGAGGTGGAGGAGGATGAGGATGAAGCATGGTCACAGCGGGGTGGCACCCAACGCAGCTCGGGTCCATCACTGGTGCGTGGCTGGGGGGAAAGGCAGGACGATGACGATACGCCTCCCACAGAGGACAGCTTGTCCTTACCCCTGGGCAGCCTGGCACACATGAGCGACTACATGCTGCAGTGCCTGCGCAACGACAGCAGAGTTGCCCACATTTTAACCTGTGCGGACTACTGGGTTGCCACCCTGCTGGATCCACGCTACAAAGACAATGTGCCCACCTTACTTCCTGCACTGGAGCGTGATAGGAAGATGCGCGAGTACAAGCGCACGTTGGTAGACGCGCTACTGAGAGCATTCCCAAATGTCACAGGGGAACAAGTGGAAGCCCAAGGCCAAGGCAGAGGAGGAGCAAGAGGTCGCCAAGGCAGCTGTGTCACGGCCAGCTCCTCTGAGGGCAGGGTTAGCATGGCAGAGATGTGGAAAACTTTTGTCAACACGCCACAGCTAACTGCACCACCACCTGATACGCAACGTGTTAGCAGGAGGCAACATTTCACTAACATGGTGGAACAGTACGTGTGCACACCCCTCCACGTACTGACTGATGGTTCGGCCCCATTCAACTTCTGGGTCTCTAAATTGTCCACGTGGCCAGAGCTAGCCTTTTATGCCTTGGAGGTGCTGGCCTGCCCGGCAGCCAGCGTTTTGTCTGAACGTGTATTCAGCACGGCAGGGGGCGTCATTACAGACAAACGCAGCCGCCTGTCTACAGCCAATGTGGACAAGCTGACGTTCATAAAAATGAACCAGGCATGGATCCCACAGGACCTGTCCGTCCCTTGTCCAGATTAGACATTAACTACCTCCCCATAACCATATATTATTGGACTCCAGGGCACTTCCTCATTCAATCCTATTTTTATTTTCATTTTACCATTATATTGCGATGCTACCCAAAGTTGAATGAACCTCTCCTCTGCCTGTGTGCTAGGCCTAAATATATGCCAATGGACTGTTGCAGTGGTGGCTGACATGAAGCCTGATTCTCTGCTATGACATGCAGACTAATTCTCTGCTGACATGAAGCCAGATTGTCTGTTACGGGACCTCCCTCCTCTGCCTGGGTGCTGGGCCTAAATTTATGACAATGGACTGTTGCAGTGGTGGCTGACGTGAAGCCTCATTCTCTGCTATGACATGCAGACTGATTCTCTGCTGACATGAAGCCAGATTGTCTGTTACGGGACCTCTCTCCTCTGCCTGTGTGCTAGGCCTAAATATATGCCAATGGACTGTTGCAGTGGTGGCTGACGTGAAGCCTGATTCTCTGCTATGACATGCAGACTGATTCTCTGCTGACATGAAGCCAGATCCTCTGTTACGGGACCTCTCTCCTCTGCCTGTGTGTGTGCTGGGCCTAAATATATGCCAATGGACTGTTGCAGTGGTGGCTGACGTGAAGCCTCATTCTCTGCTATGACATGCAGACTAATTCTCTGCTGACATGAAGACAGATTCTCTGTTACGGGACCTCCCTCCTCTGCCTGGGTGCTGGGCCTAAATATATGCCAATGGACTGTTGCAGTGGTGGGTGACGTGAAGCCTCATTCTCTGCTATGACATGCAGACTAATTCTCTGCTGACATGAAGCCAGATTGTCTGTTACGGGACCTCTCTCCTCTGCCTGTGTGTGTGCTGGGCCTAAATATATGCCAATGGACTGTTGCAGTGGTGGCTGACGTGAAGCCTCATTCTCTGCTATGACATGCAGACTAATTCTCTGCTGACATGAAGACAGATTCTCTGTTACGGGACCTCTCTCCTCTGCCTGTGGTGCTGGGCCTAAATATATGCCAATGGACTGTTGCAGTGGTGGGCTGACGTGAAGCCTCATTCTCTGCTATGACATGCAGACTAATTCTCTGCTGACATGAAGACAGATTCTCTGTTACGGGACCTCTCTCCTCTGCCTGTGTGTGCTGGGCCTAAATATATGCCAATGGACTGTTGCAGTGGTGGCTGACGTGAAGCCTCATTCTCTGCTATGACATGCAGACTAATTCTCTGCTGACATGAAGACAGATTCTCTGTTACGGGACCTCTCTCCTCTGCCTGTGTGTGTGCTGGGCCTAAATATATGCCAATGGACTGTTGCAGTGGTGGCTGACGTGAAGCCTCATTCTCTGCTATGACATGCAGACTAATTCTCTGCTGACATGAAGACAGATTCTCTGTTACGGGACCTCCCTCCTCTGCCTGGGTGCTGGGCCTAAATATATGCCAATGGACTGTTGCAGTGGTGGGTGACGTGAAGCCTGATTCTCTGCTATGACATGCAGACTAATTCTCTGCTGACATGAAGACAGATTCTCTGTTACGGGACCTCTCTCCTCTGCCTGTGTGTGTGCTGGGCCTAAATATATGCCAATGGACTGTTGCAGTGGTGGCTGACGTGAAGCCTCATTCTCTGCTATGACATGCAGACTAATTCTCTGCTGACATGAAGACAGATTCTCTGTTACGGGACCTCCCTCCTCTGCCTGGGTGCTGGGCCTAAATATATGCCAATGGACTGTTGCAGTGGTGGCTGACGTGAAGCCTCATTCTCTGCTATGACATGCAGACTGATTCTCTGCTGACATGAAGCCAGATCGTCTGTTACGGGACCTCTCTGCTCTGCCTGTGTGCTAGGCCTAAATATATGCCAATGGACTGTTGCAGTGGTGGGTGACGTGAAGCCTCATTCTCTGCTATGACATGCAGACTGATTCTCTGCTGTCATGAAGCCAGATTGTCTGTTACGGGACCTCTCTGCTCTGCCTGTGTGCTAGGCCTAAATATATGCCAATGGACTGTTGCAGTGGTGGGTGACGTGAAGCCTCATTCTCTGCTATGACATGCAGACTAATTCTCTGCTGACATGAAGACAGATTCTCTGTTACGGGACCTCCCTCCTCTGCCTGGGTGCTGGGCCTAAATATATGCCAATGGACTGTTGCAGTGGTGGGTGACGTGAAGCCTCATTCTCTGCTATGACATGCAGACTAATTCTCTGCTGACATGAAGCCAGATTGTCTGTTACGGGACCTCTCTCCTCTGCCTGTGTGTGTGCTGGGCCTAAATATATGCCAATGGACTGTTGCAGTGGTGGCTGACGTGAAGCCTCATTCTCTGCTATGACATGCAGACTAATTCTCTGCTGACATGAAGACAGATTCTCTGTTACGGGACCTCCCTCCTCTGCCTGGGTGCTGGGCCTAAATATATGCCAATGGACTGTTGCAGTGGTGGGTGACGTGAAGCCTGATTCTCTGCTATGACATGCAGACTAATTCTCTGCTGACATGAAGACAGATTCTCTGTTACGGGACCTCTCTCCTCTGCCTGTGTGTGTGCTGGGCCTAAATATATGCCAATGGACTGTTGCAGTGGTGGCTGACGTGAAGCCTCATTCTCTGCTATGACATGCAGACTAATTCTCTGCTGACATGAAGACAGATTCTCTGTTACGGGACCTCCCTCCTCTGCCTGGGTGCTGGGCCTAAATATATGCCAATGGACTGTTGCAGTGGTGGCTGACGTGAAGCCTCATTCTCTGCTATGACATGCAGACTGATTCTCTGCTGACATGAAGCCAGATCGTCTGTTACGGGACCTCTCTGCTCTGCCTGTGTGCTAGGCCTAAATATATGCCAATGGACTGTTGCAGTGGTGGGTGACGTGAAGCCTCATTCTCTGCTATGACATGCAGACTGATTCTCTGCTGTCATGAAGCCAGATTGTCTGTTACGGGACCTCTCTGCTCTGCCTGTGTGCTAGGCCTAAATATATGCCAATGGACTGTTGCAGTGGTGGGTGACGTGAAGCCTCATTCTCTGCTATGACATGCAGACTGATTCTCTGCTGTCATGAAGCCAGATTGTCTGTTACGGGACCTCTCTGCTCTGCCTGTGTGCTAGGCCTAAATATATGCCAATGGACTGTTGCAGTGGTGGGTGACGTGAAGCCTCATTCTCTGCTATGACATGCAGACTGATTCTCTGCTGACATGAAGCCAGATTGTCTGTTACGGGACCTCTCTCCTCTGCCTGTGTGCTAGGCCTAAATATATGCCAATGGACTGTTGCAGTGGTGGCTGACGTGAAGCCTGATTCTCTGCTATGACATGCAGACTAATTCTCTGCTGACATGAAGCCAGATTGTCTGTTACGGGACCTCTCTCCTCTGCCTGGGTGCTGGGCCTAAATTTATGACAATGGACTGTTGCAGTGGTGGCTGACGTGAAGCCTGATTCTCTGCTATGACATGCAGACTGATTCTCTGCTGACATGAAGCCAGATCCTCTGTTACGGGACCTCTCTCCTCTGCCTGTGTGTGTGCTGGGCCTAAATATATGCCAATGGACTGTTGCAGTGGTGGCTGACGTGAAGCCTCATTCTCTGCTATGACATGCAGACTGATTCTCTGCTGACATGAAGCCAGATTCTCTGTTACGGGACCTCTCTCCTCTGCCTGTGTGTGTGCTGGGCCTAAATATATGCCAATGGACTGTTGCAGTGGTGGCTGACGTGAAGCCTCATTCTCTGCTATGACATGCAGACTAATTCTCTGCTGACATGAAGACAGATTCTCTGTTACGGGACCTCCCTCCTCTGCCTGGGTGCTGGGCCTAAATATATGCCAATGGACTGTTGCAGTGGTGGCTGACGTGAAGCCTCATTCTCTGCTATGACATGCAGACTAATTCTCTGCTGACATGAAGACAGATTCTCTGTTACGGGACCTCTCTCCTCTGCCTGGGTGCCGGGGCCTAAATATCTGAGAATGGACTGTTCCAGTGGTGGGTGACGGGAAGCCAGATTCTCTGCTATGGAACCTCTCTCCAATTGATTTTGGTTAATTTTTATTTATTTAATTTTTAATTTAATTCATTTCCCTATCCACATTTGTTTGCAGGGGATTTACCTACATGTTGCTGCCTTTTGCAGCCCTCTAGCTCTTTCCTGGGCTGTTTTACAGCCTTTTTAGTGCCGAAAAGTTCGGGTCCCCATTGACTTCAATGGGGTTCGGGTTCGGGACGAAGTTCGGATCGGGTTCGGATCCCGAACCCGAACATTTCCGGGATGTTCGGCCGAACTTCTCGAACCCGAACATCCAGGTGTTCGCTCAACTCTAATTATGAACCCAATTCTGATAGATCTATGTGCAGAATCTGATCCAGCAGAAAACCTGAAGCTTCCATTTCAATGAAAATGTTGTACCTAGTTCATTAACCTAATCAAGAATTATATATGGTGACTCACTAGATCTTTAATTATTTTAACAAAATATAACTTGCATTGTGACAAAAATCCCTGCATGTTACTAAATGTATTACCAAAATTATGAATTTAATGGATTATGAAAATAGAGTGTGTTTAACCTTCCTTATAAAGATAATCTTTTGTATTGATGGGAGATGATTGTTCAGGTCATCTGTGCAGCGGCAGCTCCAAGTGGAATGAATGGATTTCCCTGTCCACTAGATTAGCTTATTTAGCAGCTCTCGACCAGAGGTTCTCCCTCTATGTTACTCATATGCAGTACCGTATGTGATGATACAACTTCTTTACATTTCTAAACAATATGGAAAATGGAAGTTCCTTCTGTAAATATCCTTAAAATTCAAGAAACAATTATTCATAAAGGTCTACATCTGGCCAATGACAGCAGATAATCTGTGGTGTAAGAGACCTATCATCTACAAGAAAAAAATGTCTCTCTCTAGAAGAGTGACTGTTTTAGCTGAAAAAAGAAGAGTCTGGAATGCCTTTAAAGCTAATCTGTGTCATGTAGGAACAGTGGCGGAAGAGTGCTTTGGGAGTTATTTGTCTAGGTAAAGTACCATTGCTCTATTACACCATTTGTTGTTGTCAAGTACTTTGCCCACCTTTAATATGCTGTAGGCCTAACATCATTTACGTTTGAAATAATTTAGAGACTGCACATCCGTTCCATCTCTTTGAAAGCTGTTCCTTTGGGAAGTTGAACAAAATAAGAAAAATTGTGGGAAACACTAGTATATTGTCTAGTAGAAGCACACTATGTTCTGGTAACAGATGGCATGCTCAAACTGCTCATACAAGCAGCAAATCAAGAGCCAACTGGGATGCGAGACCTGTATTTGTCTTGCAACAACTAGGACAAATGGGTACAGTACAAAAGATTCATCACTCTTGGAATTCCTTACAGCTGGACAGGACAGCACACCACAATTGCCAATTTCCTAAAAATGGAAACTGTGGAGTCAGCTTTACAAACATTATGAAAACTGAAACTTTTAGGCTTAGTTATCCTTTAATTTAAATCAGAGTTAAGGTATTTTGATTTTCTTTATTATTTGGCAGAGGTTAAGTTGTGCTGAGAACTTGACTCTTCTGGTATATCTAATGGATTTACAGTGGCAGCCAAAATCAATAAACACAGAAAAGCATATCTACAATGAAAGAAGAATGACTTGTTTCTTAGTCCTGGCTTGACATTTCATTTACATTGAAGTAGCATCTGTTAGAAAAATAAATGAGTTCACTTTTGCCTTAAACATTCTTACGTAATATTTGCTAATAGGAGATTGAGAGTTCACATATACCTGGCATGAGGGATTTCATTATATTTAGAAAGTGTCTCGTATATAAATCAATCGACAAAATGATTTCTTTCCTTCAATAATACATATATATATATATATATATATATATATATATATGTTTACACTTTTGATGGGTTCCTATTGAAAAACACATTGAACATTGACGAATATATGGCATGTAATCATTGTAGCCTGTTCAATGCTTTCCTAGCATCTGGAAATAAGTAGACATGAAACCAAGCCCAAGTCTTATCTAGCATTAGACAAATGCTATTAATGCTTGCCTTAAAGTCCTATTGTTGTTTCTGGCTATAAAAACTGTATATACCAGACATTAGGTTATGATAGCTACAGAAAATGACCTCCAACAAGTCAATAATCCTATCATTACATTGTGTAAGAATGGCACATTAAAAACTGCATAAAATACACTAACTGAACCTGAAGTATGTCTATTTCAGATGTTCCCGACCTTTCGTGGTCATGAGCTACTTTCAAATATAGCAGGTATGTTGTGCAACACTTATTTTTAAAAAGGAAAGGGCCTATTATCGAAATATCCCAGTAACATTGTTCATAAAATGTCAGTGATGTAGATTTGACCTCATTTTTCACACTAATGCAATACGTGAAGGGGACCTGAGAGCCACATGTGGCTTTTGAGCATCTTTGGGGAACCATTGGTGTATGTTGAGGTTCTTGTAAGATGCCCCCAACCAAATAAAATTGAAATATACCCAATAGAAATTAAAATGTTATGTTCTCAAAGAACATTGTAAATGAACACTTCGCCTGAAAATATCTGCCCACCTTTGACTAGAATTATATAATCAGTATTGAAGTTCAAATATTAACTGGAGCTGTGAATGCTATAAAATATCACATTACTGTATCTCATAACCTGAAAGTCTAGAATTGATTTTTCTTTGAATTTTGCAGTTTAATTTTACCATTGCCGCTACCTTGTATACTACTCTGTTGTAATGATAGCAGCATGGCTGATATGGCTCTTTTGGTTAGGTCTAAACTGAGATTTAAACAGTTAGCAAATGAAAGATTTCATGAGCCTCATAGGAATACAATAAAGAAGACTCAGGGTAAGGAGAAGGACGAGAAGAAGTGAAATAGTTTCTTATTAGAGTCTTTGCATGCCTTTTGATAAAGGACATCACTAATTTAGAGTTCAAACAGAAATAATCTTATATTCTATTTACTTTAACGGGGGAAACAAAATGAACTATTTCCAAAGGTTATAGTCTATCAGTTGGAAAATCAATATGAAGCAGGTCATTACAGCAAACCAATTCATGCACATCCTAAGGGTTAGTAAAATCCTGTGGGATAAATGAATTCAGTTACCATGCTTAAATGCTCTGAATGTTTAATATTTTCTAGCATGCCACACCGTACAATTTTATGAAATGCTAAGATAGCAAAAGTGCCATAAGTCATGTATTTATAGTTTCTGCTGTTGGTGCAAAATGGAATCATTAAATAGATAAAACTGCATTATGTCTTACAATCTGCACTGATAATAAAAAATATGAATGAGAAATAGTGCGTTTAAGTAATAATTTATCACCAGCACCAATGGCATTCATCAAAATAGTTAGAGACATACAGTTTTTATGTTTCCACTCAGAATTTATTTCACTTTTTTCCTTTTTAAATAACTATCCAAAGATATAGCTTCTATGTATTTAACATTATCTTTCATAAGGAAAAAGCATGTTCCAGGAGATTGCAAAATCAATACTGCATTTAGGAGCAGATATATTAAATGGTAAGAACGGCTGCTAGCAATGTGGTACCGACAATGTGGAAATGAGATGCTTTTTTTTTAAATTACAAAGATACATCTGCAGCTGAAAAAAGCAGTTTTTGAACTACGCTCGTCACCATGCTTACCAGGAAAACTTATTTTAAGATGCAATCATAGTTAACTTATACCCACTGCATTTTATATTCGTCTTGGCGCAGTGACTTTGACAAGACCTTTGAATTCTAAAACTAGTAGAACATCAAGCAGATGTGTTATCAGCATGAAGCTTGTCTTAAATGTGTGTAATGAAAGGATATTTATTTTCCAAAAGATACATTTATCAAATGTAATCAGATTTTCTTATGTTATAAAGTATTAGATTATGTTATATATGAAGCTCTTCTAATACAAATGCACATAGAAGATCTTATGCATATTGACAATGGCCTAGAGTTAATTTGTCAAAGTGTACCTAAACTAAAGTAAATTTTATTAAATACTATTCTAAATCTGCAAAATAAATTTTTGTAATACACGTTTATTATTATTATAATTTATTTTTATTTTTTTCATGCTAAGTAGGCAGCTGAAGTTCAGGTGCCTATCGCACTTTAGAATCCATACTCCAATGCAACACTGTATATTGGAGTACAGATTCCCCTGCACTGGGCGCTTTACAGGCTGGTGTATCATTGCTCCTACCTGTACCAGTGCTGCTCCGCTAAAGCTTGGCATACATGGGCTATGTCAGGCTTTAGCAGAGCAGGAACAAAAAGAGAACAATGTCTTATGTGAGCACCTACCCTGCATTCACTCCACTCAGCTTTTCTAATAGCCTGCACCGATGTGGTATACAGACAAAGCTGAGTATAGCGAGCGCAGAGTAAATTAAAAAATAAAAATTAAAGTGTATTACAACATTTTTTTATTAGAGTATTTAGAGTAGGATTTAATAAAGTTTTGTTAAACTTTTTGGTACATTTTAACATTTAGAATTCCTATCCTTAAAATGTGATTGTATTTGAATGTTTTTTAAACTGTAAATCTATATACAGCATGCAATTCAGTTCTGTTTCCTTTTTTCAGAAAATATTTTTTAGAATCCATGTTTTCTCTTTCCATGCCTGCTGTGTGGGCAAGCTCTACCAGATGTGATGCTTCGTTGTGCCCAAGCTGACCATTTCTTCACTTTTGTTCCCTCTTCCCCTCTCACAGCATGCAGACTTGGAGAAATGGAGCAAAACTGCAGCTCTAAATACTCCTCCCATCTTCCAATAGGTTTCTCAGTGTATTATATTGATATTTTCAGGGACTAAGGGACTGAATCCTGCTGCAAGGTAATGAAGATGGCTCTACTAAAATACATAAAATAAAATGAATGTACTTACATATACAGTACTACTGACTTAGCCCTTCTGTAACGAGCTATGTTAATCGTTCCTAAGTATGGGACATCGTTTCCAATTGACCAGCTTTGTCATCCTAAGAAGTGTGCCTGCAACATCATAGACAGAACAGCTCAAACCAAAGTCTCTGCTACAGCATCAGCCAAGGCTGTCAAAACTATCATTTTGCTGCATGCTTAGTAGGTTCTGAGGAATTTTAGATAGAGATTAATGAATCGATTTGAACAAATTTTAAATCTGCGAGGGAGGGTCTTTCAATGGTCAAAAAATGAATATGCCAGCAGATTGACATGGCCGAACTTCTTGCGTAACCATGGAAATCCTGTGCATGCACCATTATTGAAAGTATTGTGTACATGTGTATGTGCAAATGTTATACCTGTACATACAAATCAGAGATTATGCAGACGCTACAATTAATTTAGCAGTCTGTATAAATTAGTTGGTCCAATGAGCTAATACTCGCAGTAACAGAACATGTGCGAGATTAGCGAGGTCATGCAAGATGTATGGCTATATTAGTCTGCCAGCAGAGGGAGAGTCTTTAGCTGTGGGGACACTTCTTAAAAAGTGAAAATTTGATCAGATGAACAAATGTATTTTTATGAATCGACTTGCTCATCCCTAATTTTGGATTTCATATTATGTTCAAATAGTAAGTACCGATTATAAAATTAAACATTAGGAACATTAGATTTGCATAGGTCATTAAAGAGGACCTGTCACCATGAAATGCAGTGCACTCTGCGGGCAGCATGTTATAGAACAGAAGGAGCTGAGCAGACTGATATATCGGGAAAAGATTCAGTAAAACTTGTAATTTATACATTTCTATCTCTGCTCTTTTTGAGCTCAGTTACCCATCTCTGTATACACATTTATACAAGAAACACTATCAGTCACTGATAGGGCACCCACTTTGGCAACTGAGCTCAGAAAGAGCAAAGATTTAACGTGGCATTCCAATTGGCAAATATTCTCAGAGGGATAACCTGATCTGCTGTACATTTCTTTACAGGGCAGGTAATCTGGAAAACCTCATATTGGTCAGTTGATTAAGAAGAATGACAAATGGCGCACCCTAAATTATGACTTCTGATGATGCCCTCATCTCATTAGGCGCATTCATTTGTATGTAGAGGGCGCAATGACTGGGAACGATGGTCGCACCGCTCCCCCATTATTGAACCCCTCAGATGCCGCATTCGTCACTGATTGCGGCATCTGAGGCTACAATTTAGACTTTTCAGGGGTTAATCAGGGTAAAAATATAAATAAATACTCACCTTATCCAATTGCTCGCAAGGTAGCAGCAATCTTGATTGAAGGCACCATGTGAAATCTTGTGCTGGGACATGATGACATTATCACATCATCATGCTGGCCAGGTGTGGTGACCTCATCACTGATTACATCACCGTGCTGCCTCTTTCGTGCGCAAATGGATAAGGTGAGTATTTTTTATTTTTATTCTTTTACCGCCATTTCAGGAAAAATAGATTTGTTACCACAAAGCACGAGGGAATTCAGATTTGCCGTGAATCAAAATTTTCCTAAAATTCGTATCAAAATCAATTCATTTGTCTTTGATTCTCTCAACACGAAATATAATAGTTTAACCACAGACTAATTGTTTTTAGCATGCTCTTAGAAACCAGTAGCAAATTGTTAGATTTGCATTTACACAGATCAAGTATAAAAAAAAAAATCTTAAGACAGTTCAAAATCCTTTTCTTGCAAATATCTGTTCAATTGTTATTAATAACACATCTTGAATTGCTATTTTTGCCAAATTATTTTTTATCATTGGCCATCGTGTTCCATCCATGCTGGAGGATAGATGATGGATAATTACACAGTGCTAGACCATAATTCTTCATATAAAGGCAATAATCTGTCTGCTGCAATCTTTGCATTTTCACAGCACACAGTTGCTACATTATTTTCTCCCAGCTTATTCATGTGTATGTGTTCTATCTAGGACACATGTAGATTGTGGGTTTTGGTTATTTTCTGCACTTTAATGCACTGGATCTAAAAATACATGCAAACACATAATTCACATATCTTTTGGTTCCATTGACCAAACACTGCTTCATCTACTTTACTAAAAGAGTCAGTTCCTACTGTTTCCTAGAAGAGAAACAATTGTGCGTGCTGAGAGTATTGAATAAGATGTATTCCCATGGAAACATCATAGTTATATTGATTACAGTTTCTGTATTATTTCTAAGAAGTATTGCAGATGTATGTTATTGATGTACCTGAAGATGTGATTTTTTAAATAACTTCTCTGTCTATAGAAAATGTAATTATTATTATTATTATTATTATTATTATTATTATTATTACCATTATTATTTGTAATTTGGACCTTATATGCTTTTTTTACTAATTGAAAAAAAATATGTACATTGTCATTGTAAGATTGTATATTGATACTTAGAGATATAGCCTGCAAAGTTTTATCTTGGGAAACCCACATAAGAGTTAATGATGCCAAATTAAACATTAGCAATACACACTATAAGAGATAAAGATGTAAAGAATTATATAATTTGATCTCACTAAGGTTTATTGTTATAATTGAACCAGCACTGCAGGAAAAGCCGGCACAGATGGCAATACATATTGAAGCTTATTCAGGTTCTTCTATCTTCACCACGTGGTGAGCGCGATGACGTCACCGAAGGTCTTTTTCCAGCCAGATACTGCAAGAAAAAGAAGAAAGAAGACGAGCCCAGCTGCGCGATCAAGTGGATGAGGTGAGTTACATTTTATTTATTTTTTTAACCCCACAATGGACCTTTTACTTAGCATTCTAAATTAAAGAATGCTATTATTTTCCATTATAACCATGTTATAATGTAAAATAAAATATACAGAAAAAAACAATTCCAAACCCGAACTTCAGTGAAGAAGTCCGGGTTCAGGTCTGGGTACCACACTCAGTTTTTTGTCACGCGCATGCAAAATGCATTGCACCCGCAAGATAAAAACTGAACATCGGAATGAAATCGCAGTCAAAACTGACTGCAATTGCGTACCTACTCACACGATTTTCCCTGATCGCAGACCTAATCCGGACCTAATCCGGACACGCTCGTCTGCAAGGGGCCTAATACTTCACATTGTGAGCCATTTCAAAACTATTCTAACTGGACTTGTATTTTTGTATTTTACCCCAGGTAGATATTTGATTAATCTCTGGAAGGATTAACATTTATATTTATTTAAGGTAAATTTAGAAACAATATTATTTTTCAAGAAATGTAAAAATATAAATAAGCAACAAACAGCATCTTATTTTATGCCAGCATCGGAAAATCCTTCATGTCTTGTATAAACACAGTGTAGGCCAATGTTACAATTACAAACCTTATGTATGAAACCAATTTAGTAATCTGTGAAAATATGGCTTGGAAGATGGAAAGAGTATATTTGATTTGAAAAACAATTATATAATATATATATATATATATATATATATATATATATATATATACACATACTAGTGTTGAGCAAATTGGACTTTGGTCAGAATTTTAGGGAAAATTCAATTCACCATGAAGCCAAATTTCCTCGTGCTTCGTGGTAACTAATCGAATTCCCTTAATGGCGGTAAAAAAATAAAAAATAATACCTCATTCATTTCAGCGCAAAGATCCGTCCGATGCCATCTTGCGAAATCCAATCCAATTCGGCCGAGGAGATATTTGCGCTGGATCTTTAATCAAAATGGCTGTGGCAGGCTCTTTGCAATCAAATGGATGATTTTATAATTTATTTATTTATTTACACTTTAATGTTAATGTCAGATGCCGCGATCTGAGGGGTACAATGACAAGGAGCGGCGCAATAACCACTCCCTGTCATTGCACCCACTACTTACAAAGAAGTGCACTTCGTGACAACGTAATTGTAAAATTCGACGAAACAGCCGAAATCAAATTTCCCAATACCTCACTCATCTCCAATAATAACCTTAAGATTAGTCCTAAGCCAAATACATTAATTAACACAGTGATTCCATACCCACTGCCATAACACCTATCCTGGACCAATTATGTCAATTTAAAGGAATTTTACTATAGTCACACTGATGAAATATAATTTTTATTTTTATTTTTTACCCTTGAGCTTTGACTTTTGACCATTCAGGAAACCATGTATTTTTATATATACAGTGTATACGGTAGCATAAGCTATTATTATAGAATAATTCAGAGGCTCTTGTGTATTTCTTATGTATCCCTTTTTGGTTGATGTGCCATTTATGGGAGGCCTACCATCTTGATTCCTGCCTCTCTTCAGATAGGGTTCTCCTAATGCAGCCTACATTTCCCATCATGCTTCTGGCTTTGAAGAGAGAGAGAGAGAGAGATGGGGGGGGGGGGGGGGGAGTTGCCATACAAAGAGCAGCCAGTGATAGATCAGTAACTGATTAGGTAATACTGCACTCCATGAATTGTTGGATAGGATCCCACTCCATTTTAAAAAAAGACAAAATGGATCTGGCAGGTTTTAGGTTGCAAATAGAATTAATAGCAATCTTCATTCATTGAGTGCCAGATTTTTTTGTCAGTGATAGATCAGTGACATAGCACTTTTGTCCCATAGTTCATGCATGTGATATAGCTTCTGCCTGTTTCCCATGCCTCCTGCTTGTGATAGCTTTCACCCTCTTAGCACAGGAGACAAAGAAGAACAATGTGATGCTGCATCATGTATGAATACACTGTAGATTCTACAGACAGATAATATAGATTGTGTGATTCATGGGAGTTTAATATTTTTTCAATCAATGTATAGAATCACCTATTATATGACTGTCCTCCAGTCTCTCGATGAAGCAGAAATAACATATTTAGCAGCATTCTATGCATACTGGGACATACAAAAAAACAAGACAGGTAAAGATGTATGGGGAGATGAGAGCTTCCAGGAGATGATGATAAAATCCTTTAGTTCACTGGATGTTAGCCACACAATGCTTAGCACACAGTGCCGAATCCTGACATATTTGCCGGGTAGCGGCCGGATCCCATTATAATTGATGGGGCCAGCAGGACTTGCAATAATGTCTGGCAATGGTGGATCCAGAGAGGTCTGGCAGGCTGTTCTCTGCTGGAACAGCCTGCAGGAACTAATAATGCTAGGGTAAAACTAGCCTTAGATAACTTTTCATTTTTTTAGGTCAACTACATGAGGGACAATGACCCCTATTATTTGTGATCAGGATATTTATGTTTGGTTAGGAAACTTAAGGGCTGGAAAGCAGCATTTTTTTGTGCTGTTGACTGAACCTAGGCTTTAGGAAAATCCAAAAAAAATTACTTTCTTGGAGTACATAAGAAGAGGAGTCGACAAAAAACTGACCTATCTGATCACTAAATGGGTAAAATAATTTCTAAATACAAAATTGATGGTTAGATTTCTTCTATGATTTAATTCATGTCATTTAATTGATGACTTGATATATTAAGAAATAATTCACCACATAGGGTAAAAAGAGTGGAGAATGTACCACAGTAAGGCCCCTTTCACACGAGCGAGTATTCCACATGGGTTCAATGCATGATGCAAACGCATTGCACCCGCATGGCATCTGGACCCTTTCATTTCAATGGGGCTGTGTACATGAGCGTTGTTTTTCACGCATCACTTACACGTTGCGTGAAAATCGCAGCATGTTCTATATTTTGCAATTTTCACGCAACGCTGGCCCCATAGAAGTGAATGGGGCTGTGTGAAAATCACATCCACACTTAATGCTTTTTTCACGGATGGTTGAAAAGAGATGTTGTTTGTATATCATCAGTTTTTATCACGCACGTGCAAAACGCATTCAATAGGATTGCACCCGCTCGATAAAAACTGAACAACTGAACGCGATCGCATACTAAACTGAATGGACTTGCTTGCAAAATCGCGCATTTCATACTGAACGCAACCGCAATGCATCCGGACCTATTCCGCTCACGCTCGTCTTCAAGGGGCCTAAGTGTAGTTACCTGAGGGTGTAATAAGAGAAGCCACATATTTTACTTTGGTTGTATTCCAATACAAGTCTAATGTAGAACTTGAATGTGGTTTCTTTAAAAAATAAAATCACAGTTTCTTATATCACAAGATCTTTATATTAAACCATTGATGTTTTGGTTCTGACTTTGAACTTACAGTATGGCATAATTTGCTGACTGAATGAGAAACTGAGACCCAAGTTTGCTATATTTTGCTTTGAATGAGGGTTGCTATGGCATTGTAACGTTTATCTTAATAAACAGTTCTAGTCTCGAAATGGTAGAGTCAACTTATTCTTGTCTTCATTCTCAAAGTCCTGATTAATAAAGGCTGCTCTCACTTTTTACTCCTGTCTCTGCATGTTTCCAAATCATTTTAGATTGCTGTCCCCGCACAGCAGCAATTTTCTTCCCCAAAGGTTTGAAATATTTTATGCCTTCATCTTTTTATTTAAGATACTTTTTATATATATTTTACATTTTTTTCTTCTAAAGAGTTGTCATATAAAAACCATAGCTGTGATACATACATTTTTGTTGATTCAAAATACATTTTGATATCTATATATATATATATATATTTATTTATTTTTTGTTATTTTTTTTTTATTAAACAAAAAGAACATCTATCCCTGGTATGTGGCTTTTATAAACAGTATTAGTTTTAATGTATTGATTTGGGAGTATTCATTTAAATTTTGTATTTTAGTTTCCCTTTATACCACTAGTCATCAATTTGTAAAGGTGACAATACCCATTGCATAGAATTTGATTGATGGTTGAACATTAGTTGTACAATCTTCTGGTGAATGATCATTTCAAAGACATACTCATTTTAGTCCATATAGAATCTTATAGTTGTTTGAACTGGTTAAACATGTTCAATGAAATCGGGAGATAGACAAAAGACCTTTCTGAAAAAAACCTCAGATCAGTGAAAAACGGTCCGCAAAACAACAACGGTCATGTGCATGAGCCCTTAGGGTGTGTTCACAGCATTTTTGAACTCCACATCATACCAAGATGCCATTGTGATCACATGCACCACAGATTCCAGAGAAGGGCTCTCCAGCAGTGCAGCATATATGCAGTGAAGCCTTAAAGCCAGGGGCTTGAAGCCAAAAGAACATGAAGTTGCACATTGTTAATGCAAATTATGGAATAAAGGAACATTTTTATTTTACTCACTGGATCTCTTTCTGCTTTCTAAGATGTAAAAAAAAAAACATTTGAAATGTCATAGTAACATATCAAAAGTTCGGATTGATGGTGGTCAGAGTGCTGAGAACCCCACTTACTGCTAGAATGAAGTGACAGAAGTGTTCACACAGAGCCCTCTCTCCTCACTGTAAGAGATTGACTAGAGATGGACTCATAGGGGGAGATTTATAAAAACTTGTGGTAAGGAAAACTGGCTTAGTTTTCCGTAGCAACCAGTCATATCCCACCTTTCATTTTCCAGAGTTCCGTTGGAAAATGAAAGGTGAAATCTGATTGGTTGCTATGGGCAGCTAAGCCAGTGTTCCTTTACATCAGTTCTGATAAATCTCCCCTTAGACTTTCTATTGAGCCTGTCTCCTACAGGAACATTCTATGTGAGAGCTTATGTCTACCTCATTCAAACTTTTTTAGGATATATGCACATGGTATGTATTATGTGTGGAATTTACATGCAGATTTTCAAGTGGAAAATCCAGAGTGTTGGAGAGCTCATGTGCACGGCCATTTTTGCGATCTACAAATTGCGTACCCCCAAACATGGATATTGGTCATTTTGCAGAACGGAATGCCCTGCCCCCTGTAGAACTGTTAAGAATAGGACATGTTCAAATTTTTTTTTTGCGGGTCCACAGAATGGACATAGAGATGTGGACAGCACTAGGTGTGCCATCCTCATATTTTGCGGCCCTGCTGAAGTGAATGGGTCCACATCAGATCTGCAAAAAATGCGGATCAGATGCCTACGAAAACCATGGCCATGTGCATAAACCCTAATGCAGTACCAACTAAGTAAATTAGATTTTCAAAATATAAATGTGGAAATTTTCCACCCAGAAATTAACTTACAGTGCAGATTGTAAAATCCACAGCATGTCAACTGTTTGTATGGAGTGCATATTTCACCCTTTTCTATCCAAAGGGTAAGATCTGGGGCAAATCCAAGTTAAAATCCGCAACAAAATCCACAAGTAAGGCCCCTTTCACATGAGCGAGATCCGCATTGGACTTGCAGCATATGTCAGCAAGAGCACCCGTCCTGACCTCCCAGCATTGATGGGGTTGCATAGCATTGTATTGATTTATGATGCTAAGTAACCCTTAGGCCCCTTTCCATGGGCTAGTTTTCCACGTGGGTGCAATGCGTGAGGCGAACGCATTGCACCCACACTGAATCCAGACCCATTCACTTCAATGGGGCTGTGAAGATGAGCGGTGATTTTCACGCATCACTTGTGCGTTGCGTGAAAGTCGCTGCAGGCCCCATAGAAATGAATGGAGCTGGTGCGATTTTTCACGGATGGTCGCTAGGAGATGATAGGGATGAGCAACCCCGGACCCCATTAACGTAAATTCACTGTATTATTTTCCCTTGTAACATGGTTTTAAGGGAAAATAATAGCATTCTTAATACAGAATGCTTAGTAAAATAACTCTACTTGTTCGCGCAGCTGGCATCGTCTTCTTTCTTCTTCTTTCAGGACCTGCAAAATGACATTTGATGACGTAATCGCGCTCACCATGTGGTGAGCGTGGTGATGTCAGCGCAGGTCCTGCTGAATGAAGATAGAAGGATCTTCTATCTTCATTCAGCAGGACCTGCGTGGTGAGCGTGATTACGTCATCAAAGGTCCTTTTGCAGGTCCTGAAAGAAGACGATGCCGGCCGAGCGAACAAGTGGATTAGGTGAGTTAATCTTTTTCTATTTTTTAACCCCTCAATCGACATTTTAGTAAGCATTCTGTATTAAGAATGCTATTATTTTCCCTTATAACCATGTTATAAGGGAAAATAATAAAATATACAAAACACCTAACCCAAACCAGAACTTCAGTGAAGAAGTCCGGGTTCGGGTCTGGATACCACATTCAGTTATTTATCACACACGATAAAAACTGAACAATGCAACACAATCGCAGTCAAAACTGACTGAAATTGCCTGCACACTTGCATGGGTTTCCCGCAGTGCGCACGCAAGCAAATCCGGGACGCCGGTGTGAAAGAGGCCTTAATGTTTTGGGATATATTATACAACACTGACATAATGCTGTCATTGTTAACCAATACATTTCAGAACTGTAAGGATTACATAAAGCTGGGAGGTCAAAATGGGTGACACACGCTGCAAGTCCAATGCATGGAACTCGCTTGTCTGAAAGTGGTACAACACATGCAGATATTGGTGCAGAAACACAGGGAAAATGTCATGGAAATCAGCATGAACTCAACTACCATGTGCATATACCCTTAAAGAACAGGGATACTTTATTATTTTATTTTTTTTATTCCTGGACAATCCATTTAGGCTGGGGCTACATCTGGAATTTTTGGAGCACTATTGAGGTATATAAGATTGCATAAAGTAAAACTATTACTGTGGGCTACAGCGGTGGCATAAAGGGAATCTGTCACCAGAATCATCGCCATTAAACAAAAACTATTGTCTTGTAGCACTTACTACCTCCTTTCTAGGTGTGCTTTTCTTTCCTTGCTGCTTGGTTTATATCTTGAAAAAATCCACTTTATTCCTTATGCAAATGAGCTAGTAAGGTGCCCAGAGGGGCGTTATTTTCACTCAAAGGCGCCCAGGAACACCCCCATTGAGTGCCCAGGCCCACCCTCCAGCAGAGTTTAAGCACGCCTCTCCTCGGCTCATATTCTACGCCCCCAGCAGCACCGTTACCCCCCTCCCCATATCACTGAGAGCAGAGAAGCCGCCCACCCTTGCCTTCAGTGTCACTGACAAATCCCGCCGCGCTCTTCCAGCAGAGGATGAAACCCAGTGAAACATTTGAGGCCATTTTGTTTTTCCGATCCATTGTAACTACTTTTTTTATATAGGTAAGACAATTAGGCCCATGTTAGAAAGGTTCCGTGAGCACCTCAACTCCATCAGAACAAGGAAAGGCTGCCCCCGTCTTATAGACCATGTATGGCAGAAACACGGAGGAGATAGAAAATGCCTGGGCTTTGCTGGAGTTGAGGTGATCCCATCCATGACACAAGGAGGTGACAGACATTGCCTCTTATTACAAAAAGAAGCGAAATGGATAATTCGCACGGATGCCATGAGACCCCCTAGGTCTAAATTATAGAAATGATCTTAGTGTGTTTATCTGAGATGTTACTTGATTGCTGTGGATGATTTGTAACACGCACACAGGTGATGCCCTTCTGCGTTTGAGAATTATATACCCCTTATGGGGTTAACCTCACACTCCTCCTTAAATAGGCCGGCACACCTGTCTGCGTCACACAGGTAGCCGTAAGAAGCACAATCGTGTGAAACGGCCATCGCTGCCTTATACCGCTTAGGCGTTTTTTGTTCTAAGTGAAGGTTTGTCCGCCTCAGCCCTGTGATGCTTTTGTGCACGTTTTGAAAAATCGCAATAAAGAATGGAATGATGACATCCTGCAAGTGGTGAGTGCCGCTGATTTCCTTACTTCTTCGTATTTGGATTTGATCATTGTTACTTGGCTAAGCAGGCACCACCATCAGTTTGCACAATATATACCCGGTATACACAGAGGACTATATCTGAATTATTTGACCAGCAACCTATGGGGGTGTAGTGCCGCCTGAACTTTCTTCAGTGTTGGTGAATTTCCATTGTAAATACGCCTAAAACGGACAAGAATAGGACATGTTCAATTTTTTTTTGCAGGGCTACAGAACGGACATACTGATGCAGACAGCACACGGTGTGTTGTCCACATTTTTTGCAGACCCATTGAAATGAATGGGTCTGCATCCTATCCACAAAAAAACAGAATGGGCACGGAAACAAACAACGTTCGTGTGCATGTAGCCTTAGGCCAAATGCACATGAACATATTTTCTTTCTGTGTCCGTTCCGTTTTTGGAACCATTAATTTCAATGGGTCCGCAAAAAAAAAAGGGGAGTTACTCCGTGTGCATTATGTTTCCGTATGTCCGTATTTCTGTTCCGCAAAAAAATAGAACATGTCCTATTATCGTCCGCATTAGGCTACATGCACACAACCGTGTTTTTTTTTGCGGATCCATTGTAACAATGCCTATCCTTGTCCGCAAAACGGACAAGAATAGGACATGTTGTTTTTTTTTGCGGGGCTACGGTACGGACACACGGATGCGGCTAGTACACGGTGTGCTGTCCGCAGTTTTTGCAGACCCATTGAAATTAATGGGCCCTCATCCTATCTGCAAAAAAATGGAACGGAAACAAAATACGTTCGTGTGGATAAGGCCTTATGGACAAGGGTAGGACTCTTCTATTAGGGGCCAGCTGTTCCGTTCCACAAAATACGGAATGCACGCGGACGTGATCCATATTTTTTGCGGATCCGTTTTTTGTGGACAGTCATGTGCATGAGCTCTTAAAGAACAGTGACAGACTGTGACTGAGTTCACACTTGTGTTAGAGAAAGTCCTTTCTTTTTCTGTCATTCTTTTCAGCAAAGATGCGATTTGATCTCGTAACATATCATCGTTGCTGTCAGAAACCAGCAGCAGTTTTGGCACCTTAGGTGCTGTGTGATGCTGATCACAAAATATCTTGAAGTGAGACTGGCAGAACATGATGGGGCTTGTAGTTCTATAACAGCTGGTGAGTCACAAATTGGTTACATCTGTTCTTGGGCGTAGAGGTAAATGCGAATATTCAGATTTCACCATCTAAGCAGCAAACCAGATGAAAAATACATTCGATGATCTACAGCAACCAGAGGTGACAACTCCCTTTTTCAATTAAGGTACTTGTATGAAATCAAAAAGCATCGAAACGAGTTTGATATGTTTGATAAAAGCTCAGAAAGAAATCATTCAGACAGCTGTTATCAATTTAGGAAAGATGTTTCTGTAGCTATCATGTAGCCGTAAAGGCTGGCCAAAATTGAAGATAAAGCAGAGTATACACTTTTCCTTGTGCATAATTACACTGCTGTAAGGGCTTTAATTTCACACGCTCAGCTAATTACTCCGCACAGGCACCCGGCAGCACTGCCAAAATAAAAGCTTTCATTTAAACCCTAATTAAGCTAAGTTCTTATTTTGTATTTAGTGATGTGGCTTGGGAAATGGAGCTTAAAGAGTTAAATGAAAAATTGAATTCACACAGCCTTATTCACTAAATCTTATGGTTTGTTGGATTCTTGTATCATGGAGTTAATGTTGCTGGGGTGCTTTAGTAAATGGCTCGGCAGATTTGATTATTTATATGCTTGAATTACAGCGGAAAGGAGGAGAAAATAGCAGAATTTAAGTGATGCTTTGTTCTCTTATGAAATCCCACTGTAGCTTATTGTTTATAAAATCTCTCCTTAGCTTGCCAGGCTTATCCTATGAGTGATAATCCCATCTATCATTTTTCACTCAAATTTTATTAGCTTTTTTTTTTTTTTTAACACACATAAATAGGATAAACTTGAGAAAGATATTCAAAGGCACATACTGTTTTAAAGGAGCGGCGCCTTTAAAATGGTGTGTGCTGAAGACAGGGATGAGAGTTATGAAAAGGGCTTGAGCTGCATTCTTATGTCCTACTTTTGTGTAATAGAGTCGGCAGAAGCTTCTGTCATGAACGGCTATGGCCACATTCTGCTCTTCGTCTGAGACTATCAGTTTTATAAATTACATTAAGACAAAAAAGTCGAGAAATAATCTTTCTAAAGAAAAAAGTTTTGCTAAGGTCCTCTCACGCAGATTTGCACTGACTTTCTTTTTGGGCTGCAAAAAAAAAAAAAAAAAAAACAACACCAGAATAACCTCATGCACTTTTTTTGGCCACCCAATTTTTTTTATTTTGGCTGAATTTTTTGTGGTCTTTTTTTGTGTTTGCCCACAAGTGTTTTCTTCATGGCATTTTTCCCCCTATGGAAAAAGTAATGTGAAAGTGCCTGAAAAAATAAGGAGCTACAGCGTGCTGCAGTTTTCAAAAGAAGCTAGAAAGTAAAAAAGTCACCTTAGGCCGTGCTCCGCGGCCGAGAGCGGTTCGTGGTAACACGGCCTGGCATCCTGTTGAGAACAGGAGCAAACGGCGTCATTGGTTTCTATGACGCAGTGCGCTTCATGCCGCCGCTGGACTACAGTAATACACTATACCGAGTGTATTACTGTACTCCAGCGGCGGCACAAGGCGCACGGCGTCATAGCAACCAATGACGCCGTGCGCTCCTGCTCTCAACAGGATGCCAGGCCGCGTTACCACGGACCGCTCTCGGCTGCGGAACACAGTGCATGCCTTAGTGTCACAGCGTGCTGCATAAAAAAAAAAAAAAGAAGTTAGAAAGTAGCAAAAGTCACCTAATTAACAAAAAAGCCAATAGCAAAAAAAGAAAACCTGCATGTTCTGCATTTCATATTTCCCCTAAACCTCCATCTTATAGCTGGAGCTGGCATTTATACAATGAAAAAAATATATAGGTGCAAATTTGCCAATAACAACACAAAAGTAACGAGTATCACTAGCAAAAACCTACATGTGAACCCACCCTCATAATTAATATGACGTTATATCAATGGAATGATGCTTGCATTCATGGTCCTACATTTGTCCAAGTGCTTGCATAGTGACAACGATGATGGCCGCATCTCTGAAATCATCACAGGACACATAAATAAAAGTGCTTGGATGCTATAAACATGAAAAAATGCAGCTCTCAACCTACTTTTTTATTACCCCATCCATTTATCAGGAATATGTTGTCCTACGGGAGGAAACTTTTGGAGGAAAGGGAGACACTATATTGGACCCAGATTCTGACACAACAGGGATGTCAATTATGAGGTTCAACATAGATAACCCGATCAGATCACTTGCTGATGATGTCTATCCGTTTTTTAGACTATTGTGTACGTTCATATGAGTGCAGGACAATAGTCCCGCTGGCGGCCCGACGTACACAGCATCACTGTAATCTATGATGCTGTGTGCTCCGGTGCGCGCAATCAATGCCGCTCCTGGACATATGGACCGCTCACAGACTGTATATCTCGGAGGACATACGGTCGCGTGCAAGAAGCTTTACTTTTCTGCTTTTTCTCCACACCTGACAATGATCACTTGGGGCTCTGCTGATCAGCTACTAACATCTCTGCAACTGAGAGTCACAAAGCAAGGGCTGTATAATCTTTCAAAATGAGAAGGTTGGTGGTGCAGATTTTGACGGCGTCTAGGATGTGTATGGCCACAAAATGGAGGTCTGCTGAACCCCCTACATTAGGAGAAGTCATTGCTAGTGTGGATTTACATAGTAAATATGAGACCATTATGGTCCAATCTGTTAAACATCAAGCCGCTGTCACAGTAAGGTGGCTCCTTTAGAAGAATTATAGCTCTAATAGATAAGGAATAGGGACCAAATAGCAGATTCCATTAAGGGATTAGCTGGTAATCAGTGATGGTCAGTTTGCAGTGTTCGCCAGCGAACACATGTGGGCTGCCATCTTTAGTAAGGTAGACTCACCCGTCTGGCGATGCACAGGTAAGCCCTTATCTGTGCTGGGAGTCGGTCTGAAATCAAATGCAGTCACCGGGAGCAGGCAGTTCCGAGAACAGCCACCGGGGGCCTTCATTGGGCTTTTCTCGGAACTGCCTGCTCCCGGTGACTGCATTTGATTTTAGACCGTCTCCCGGCACAGGCACAGGTAAGGGCTTACCTGTGCATCGCCGGACGGGTGAGTCTACCTTACTAAAGATGGCAGCCCGCATGTGACGATCACTGCGAACTGACCATCACTGCTGGTCATTAAGGTGCGAAGCGGTATACTTGGGCGGGGTATTATTGTAGAATATACAATATATTAGCTAATACTTTTTTTATATAAAATGGCTGCCGAATTTTTTTTTGTCTCTTTAAAAAAACAAAAATGGAAAGAATACAAATAAATAAATAAATAAATGAGAAGATCCGGTTTGAGAGATCCTTTTTAACTTGCTTCTCTTTCCTCCTTGCCAGTTGTCAAAATGAGTAGAGAAATGTTTGTTATTATAATTATAGCAATTTTTTCTGGAAAAATCCAAATCTAAAGCTTTCGACTTAAGGAGTAAAATGATTCTGTTATGACCCTGGAGATCTTCTATTGTATTTCTTATTAAATTATAGTTATAAAATTGCAGATTCATGTTTTATGCACTAAATGAAAGAAAGCACCAGAGGCTGTATATATTTATTCAAGGACTCTTTTACCATTGTCTAATGCTTAGCCACATTGTAATATTATATTTCCATATAGCACTATGGTGTAATCCATAGGGCTTCTGCTAAGTAATACTGACAAAAAGAAATGAACAATTATCCTCCATGACTGTGTTTCTCCCCACACATCTGGGAACCCTTCCTAGCCTGGCTTGTACAATAAGGAGTGGATTGGGAAAACATATGTGTACAGTATACGGTACAATGCAGTTGGCTCTTTAGTTATATGAAATTAATTGACAAACTTTTCATACAAATGCACATTATGTTTTCGTGTTAGAGCCTGAAAAACACAGAAAACAAGCGGAAAGAGATTGCTTTAGGGCTAATATCTAATTAAATCCTGTCATTTCACATTCTATGTGTTGGAATAAGTAAAATACTAACATCACAGTACAGTATGAACATAATTTCTATGAAGTCACCCATGATATACATGGAACTTTCAGATATTGATTTTCAAGTATTTCCAACTACTGCACCACTCAACTATGGGAAATTGTGTGCCCTTGTTATAAGGGCTCATGCACACGACCGTTGTTGTTTTGCGGTCCATTTTTTCACGGATCCATTGTTCCGTATCTGAGTGTTTTTCCCTCTGATTTAAGTCCTCTTCCGTTCCGTTATTCCACAAAACATATCCTTAGGATTTCCGTATGTGATCCGTTTTTTGCGGATCGGAAACAGAAGCAGTAACTTATTAATCACCAAACACATGAGCAATATGGGCTGGGCATAGCATTTCTACTGTATGGATCTGCAAAATACGGATGACATATGGATGACATACGTATGTGTTCCGTGTGCGTTCCGTATTTTCTGCAGTCCCATTGACTTGAATGGAGCTCGGACCGTGATTTGCGGACAATAAGACACGTACTACTTTTTTGCAGAATGGAAATACGGCAATGGAATGCACACTGAGTACCTTCCAGTGTTTTTGTGGACCGATTGTAGTGAACGGTTCCGCATATGGTCCGCAAAAAAAAACGGAACGGAAGCAGAAAGAAAATACGTTTGTGTGCATGAGCCCTAAGACAGTGGCAGTTGATCCATGACTAGTATACCGCAGAACAATGAGACTGCAGGGAGTGGTCAGTCAGTATGAGAAACAGCAAACCTACTGGTGACCAGTGATGGCCTGTTCGCATTGTTCGCCAGCGAACACATGCGGGCTGCCATCTTTTCTCACAAGTTCGGCGAGGCACAGGTAAGCCTTTACCTGTGCCTGTGCGCAAGCCGGTCTGAAATAAAATGCGGTCATTGGGAGCAGGGAGTTCTGAAAACAACCCGATGAAGGCCCCCGGTGGCTGTTCTCGGAACTGCCTGCTCCCGGTGACCGCATTTGATTTCAGACTGTCTCGCGCACAGGCACAGGTAAGGACTTACCCGTGCATCGCCGGACTTGTGAGAAAAGATGGCAGCCCTGCTGGTGACATGTGCCTACCGAGGAATTAAGCAAACAGCAGGAGGCACCTGATTTACTAATGGTATGATTAACTAAGACATCAAAAGCTTTGCATTAATAATTGAGTCCAGGGAAAGGAGCCAAACACATAAACACTCCAAAGCAGGGTCGGACTGGGACAAAAAATAGGCCCGGGCATTTTTGACTGAGCAGCCCAATCACATGACCCCCAACAGGCCCCACCCCCTTGCAGTCTAGGGGCGGAAATCGGAAGCACAATTGAGGGGCAGGGCCAGCCACCAGTAAGATAGGAAGGCTTCAGCCAACACACAAGCTTTACAACAACCAACATACAGACCTTGCAACAATATAGGAATAAACAGAAAAGAGTTATAATATCCTCAGTGGATCTCAACCTCCCCATCCTCCACACCCTGTACAGGTCAGTGCAGTATGCACCAGCCTGCTCAGATGACCAACGCTCGTTTACATCTGCCTGCTCGGCCTCTGAACAGGGCAATGAGAGGGAGGAGCTACCTCAACATGTGCATTGGGTATAACGGCCGTGCCCGGGAAATGGAATAGCGGCCGTGCCCGGCCGAACACAATCAGGCTAACCAGGGGTCAAGTCCTGGGAAAAAAAGTGTGGGAACTCACCCAAGTGCCTCCGCGTGATGTCACAGTGCATGGCGTTCGCAAAGGGCAGGGGAGGTCGGCTGGAGCAAGCAAGTACTGTATTTTTCTGCCCTATTAGACGCACCGGCCCATAAGACGCACCTATGTTTTAGAGGGGGACAATAAGAAAAAAATATTTTTCATTACACCTCAGGTCAGACCACCAATCAGACCCCCAATGTTAATCAGACCTCAGCTAACAGCCCCAATAAGATCCCCAATGTTAATTAGACCCCAATAAGACCTCAGATCAGACCCCAATATGAATGACCCCCAATTAGACCTCAGATAATAGCACCATGCCTCATAGCAGCCCCCAGTAGTCCTCATAGCAGCCCCCAGTGCCTCTCCATCAGCCCCCCTGTGCCTCTCATCAGCCCCCCTGTGCCTCTCATCAGCCCCCCTGTGCCTCTCATCAGCCCCCCAGTGCCTCTCATCAGCTCCCCAGTCAGTGCCTCTCATCAGCCCCCCCAGTGCCTCTCATCAGCCCCCCCAGTGCCTCTCATCAGCCCCCCAGTGCCTCTCATCAGCCCCCCCAGTGCCTCTCATCAGCCCCCCAGTCAGTGCCTCTCATCAACCTCTCATAATTTGTCAGAGGTCACTTATTCCACTTCTGCCTGCTGTGTTACTTAACCCTTTAATGACTTGGGAATTTTCCTCTTTTTTTTTTCATTTTTGTTTTTTACTCTCAGCCTTCCCAAAGCCATAACCTTTTTATTTTTCTATTCACATACATAGCTGTATGAGGGATTGTTTTTGAGGGACACTTGTAATTTCTAATGGCACCCTTTACAGATGCATATAATGTACTGGGAAGTGGGAACAAAAATTCCAAATGGAGTGGAATTATATATAAAAAAAACCAAAAAACTCCACCACAGTTTTCTGGGTTTTGTTTTTACAGTGTTTCCTATGCAGTAAAACTGACCTATTTCTTTCATTCTCTGGGCCAGTATGATTACAACAATACTATTGATACTAACAATTCCATATGTATAGTTTTTATTATAAAAAAAAACTTTGGAAAAACATTTTTTTTCTCTTTGCATCAACATCTTACCCCAATAACTTTTAATTTCTATGTATATGGAGCTCATTTTTGGAAGGGCAATCTGTACATTTCATTGATACCAATGGGGTGTGTATGACTTTTTGATCACTTTTTATTTTTATTTTTTGTGCGAGGTGAAGTAGCCCAAAAATGGAGAATCAGACTTTTTTTTTCAATTTTGCCATTTGTCGTATGGGTTAAAACGTTTAATATTTTGATAGTACAGGTGTTTTTGCATGCGGCTATACCAATGATGTTTGTTTTTAAAATTGTTTATGTACTTTTATTTTAGTTTTGGTGAAAGGAGGGATTTGAATTTTTATATATTTTTATATTTTCTAAAACCTTTTTACAGTTTTTTTTTGTTCCTTTAGGGAACTATAACAAGCAATAATTAGATTGCTTTTCTTATAGACTGCAATGCATTAGCATTGGGGTCTATGAGAATATTACTATGTTCCTATGGAGCTCTGCCACAGGCAGGGGCTCAGTAGGAAGTAATGTTGAGCAGCCTCCTGTCACTCAGAAGGGCATAGGCTACTACAGATTAGTGATGGACGAACATCGGCCAGGACGGTTCGCGAACCCAATCAAATGTTTATGAACCGCAAGTTTGCGGTGGGCCCCATTCACTGTAATGGCAGGCAAACCTGAAAAACCTTCAGCTCATACTTAGTCAAATACTTAGTAGAAGTGTACAAATAGTCGCACAACATGGATAGTGACATACCAGAGGGGGATCAATGACCAAAATTCCAACAAAAAATATGTATCTTAGGCCTCTTTCACACTACCGTATGGCTATTTCAGTGTTTTGCGGTCCGTTTTTCCGTTTCCATTGTGTTTCCGTTTCCGTTCCGTTTTTCCGTATGGCATATACAGTAATTACATTGAAAAAATTGGGCTGGGCATAACATTTGCAATAGATGGTTCCGCAAAAACAGAACTTTTCTTTGCGGACCCATTGACTTGAATGGGGCCACGGTACGTGATTTGCGGGCAATAATAGGACATGTTCTATCTTTCAACAGAACGGAAACGGAATGCATACGGAGTACATTCTGGTTTTTTTGCGGAACCATTGAAATGAATGGTTCCGTATACGGAACTCTAAAAACGGCCCACAAAGCTGTAAAAAAAAAATGGTAGTGTGAAAGAGGCCTTAATCGGGGAACATTTTTATGCGTCTTAAAGGGAAATTTTCTGAAATGTGCCCTGTTGGAGCCTAGAATAATTTTATTTTAGGCCACGGGAGTAAGAGCCTTAAGAATTGGCATTCACCTGACAAAAGAATTGTGGTTATGTGGCTTTTTTTTCACTTTTTTTTTTTGGGGGGGGGCAACTGGTATATTACACCAGTAGAAATTATTTGTTCCAACGGCGTTTGTCACTATCTGTAGCTGAGGTAACGCAGCTAAACCGCAAACAAATGCTGCACTACCTAACTGCACTATATATAAAGTATATCAGTTTTTTGGGGGGACAACTGGTATACCACACCAGTAGAAATTATTTGTTCCAATAGCTTTTGTCACTCTGTGTAGCTAGAGTATCGCAGCAGAACCGCACACAACTGCTGCACAATACAATCAACGGTAGAATTAAAAAAGAGAAAATAGGCGGCACTCACCGAATCTTCGTTAAATCGTAGCTTTATTCGGTTTGAAACATAGCGGGTGCGGCTCACATATAGCAGAAGGAAAGGCTTTGTAAACTCTGACCCTGGGTTCACACCTGAGCGTTTTACAGTGCGTTCAAACGCGCTGTAAAACGCTCAAGACATGAAATCCAATGCTTCCCTATGGGAATGGTTCACACCTGGGCGTTTTACAGCGCGTACGAACGCGCTGTAAAACGCCCGACGCTCAAACAAGTACTTGAGCTTCTTTGGGGCGTTTTGACGCGCGTTTGTGGCCATAGGACACTGCAGTCAATGACACAAACGCGCGTCAAACGCGTGTTTACTATTACAAAAAACGCGCATAAGAACGCGCGACAAAAACGCGCGTAAAACGCGCGTTTGAGAAACGCTCAGGTGTGAACCCAGGGTGAGACCTCGAGGCACTCGATTATGTGCTGTATACGATTGAAGAGAGTTAATCGTCCAGAATAGTCGGGGTTCTCTTTCTGTAAGCGTACTAATTTTGGATTCTAATGCCTTCGTGCTCATGACTTGTAAGCTGTCTTTGTTATTACATTCTGCAAAAAATGTGCCCGCATCCCGCCGACCTTGCTCAACCGCTACATTGCATGAATCGATAGCTGCATCAATGTTCGAGTCTTTATTCACATCAACATTCTCCACTATCTGTGTGCTGTGACTGTTTAAAGACATAGTCCACAATTGAATAAAAGAAAACAGAGAACACAGTCGGCACTACTGTGCGGTATGGTGCAGATGGCTAACTACTGCACAATACAAATGCACTATATAGAAAGTATATTATAAGTATGTCACACCTATCGATAGCACACCTATACCAGTCCTTAAAAGGACTTTTGTGGCCCTATTAGCTAGTGTTTGGTGTCCCTAAGGCTGGTTTCACACGGGCCTTGCGGGAAAAGATGCGGGTGTGTTGCAGAAAGATGCACAATTTTTCTGCGTGAGTGCAAAACATTGTAATGCGATTTGCATGCGCGTGAGAAAAATCGGCATGTTTCTTCTGTGAAGAAGTTCGGGTTTGGGTTAGGTGTTGTGTAGATTGTATTATTTTCCCTTATAACATGGTTATAAGGGAAAATAATAGCATTCTTAATACAGAATGCATAGTACAATAGGGCTGGAGGGGTTAAAAAATCATCATTTAACTCACCTTAATCCACTTGTTCGCGCAGCCCGGCTTCTCTTCTGTTTTCTTCTTTGAGGAATAGGACGTTGGATGACGTCACTGTGCTCATCACATGGTCCATCACATGATCTTTTACCATGGTGATGGATCATGTGACAGACCATGTGATGAGTGCAGTGATGTCACCACAGGTCCTTTTCCTGTGCACAGCAAAGATGAAGACAGAAGAGAAGCCGGGCTGCGTGAACTAGTGGATTAAGGCGAGTTAAATTATATTTTTTTAACCCCTCCAGCCCTATTTTACTAATCATTCTGTATTAAGAATGCTATTATTTTCCCTTATAACCATGTTATAAGGGAAAATAATAAAGATCAGGTCTCCATCCCGATCGTTTCCTAGCAACAGTGCGTGAAAATCGCATCGCATCCGCACTTGCTTGTGGATGCTTGCGATTTTCATGCAGCCCCATTCACTTCTATGGGGCCTGTTTTGCGTGAAAAATGCAGAATATAGAACATGCTGTGATATTTTAATGCAACGCACAAGTGATGCGTGAAAATCACTGCTTGTGTGCACAGCCCCATAGAAATGAATGGGTCCGGATTCAGTGCGGGTGCAATGCATTCACCTCACGCATCGCACCCGCGTGGAAATCTCGCTCGTGTGAAAGAGGCCTAACAGTCTGTCCCTGATCTATACAGCTACCTCTCCCTACACTGGCAAAAGACTGAATATAAAATGATGGCCAGATCAGGTTTATTTATAAAGTAGGGGGTATGTCCATGTACTGAAACGTTTCAATTGGCTGTCCTGTAACACCTGATGGATGTGTCATGGGTCAAAGTTCTTCACAATGTAAAAGAATATGGCGCCGGCAGACATAACATACAGTACAGACCAAAAGTTTGGACACACCTTCTCATTCAAAGAGTTTTCTTTATTTTCATGACTATGAAAATTGTAGCTTCACACTGAAGGCATCAAAACTATGAATTAACACATGTGGAATTATATACATAACAAAAAAGTGTGAAACAACTGAAAATATGTCATATTCTAGGTTCTTCTAAGTAGCCACCTTTTGCTTTGATTACTGCTTTGCACACTCTTGGCATTCTCTTGAATCTACAATTTTCATAGTCATGAAAATAAAGAAAACTCTTTGAATGAGAAGATGTGTCCAAACTTTTGGTCTGTACTGTATGTTCGCCCTTTTGGCAAACCGCGAACGAGCAAAGTTTGCTGCAAAACAACCGCTGGGCAAACCGCAATGCCATCTCTACTACACATACCCTCGAGTTACCCCGATTTATTACCGATGGGTAGCCGGAGCATGGCCAGGAGCGCTCGCTCACGTTTCTTTTTTTTATTGCAGAAGTCATGGTCACATTTGACCATGACATCTGAAGGGTTAAATAAGCACCCACAGCATTACTACCGGTATCGGACATTAGCCCTGGATGCCTGCTGTTTAAATCAGAAGGCAATTGGTATCTATGGTGCCCGCTGCACATGCGAGTGGGCTCCATATTTAAAGTCCCGACCACCGGGAACGGGTTAAGTGTCCCATTGTGACCCATTAAAAAGTTATGCAGCAAAAAGAGAGCATTATTGTTTTGCAAGCCTGGTGTCTGCAACGTTTCCTGTGACATCCTTAGCCATTCCCATCACATTACACTGACTGGCTAATAACATATGCTATGAAGGCTAACTGCACTGCTTGCCCTGTATTTTACTCATAGAAATTGATTAGCATAGAATTTGCATTTTAAGAGACGTATTTATAAGCTGGGGTATAATTTACTAAAAACCAAAATGTCACTCGCAGTAACCAAAGATTTTAGCTTCTATTAGGAAACAAGAAAATAAGAGGAAATGCTTGTTATGTAAATGTGAAGGTCATTGTCCTTCTTCCATAATTACCCGGGGTCAGATCCATCATTATGTCCATTCAGAAAAGGAAACGCACACAACATACTGTAACTTGTCAATGCAATGCACAAGAAAAAACTCACCCGTGAAGATCTGCAGAGCACATAAGGAGACTGATCATATCCCTTCAATCTTTTTTTTAACCATGAAATGTGTATTGATTTTTTGACTCTGGCACTATATTTTTTACTCAATACAAGCATCTCAGAGACGATAATGCATTTTTAATATGTGTATTTTGAGGTTAAACATGGCATGAACGGCTGTGGAGATTATCAGAGTTCCCTGCTTCATTGATTCAAAGAGGAAGCAAGTGCAAATCTAATTTTACAAGGAAATTTCTGAAAGAATGAATTTAATAGGGTTGATATAATAGAACAAGGCATTTTAAAATTGCATGCTCAGGTGGACAATAAGCCCTTCAAAGATATTTCTGATATTTAAAACTGGTGTACTAACTCAAACGCCAGTTCAGTAGTCATATTTAATGCTACTAGTCAAGACACTTGGTGCCAATTTGCTATTAAGTACGAAGGTGACATTGGTTTGGAAATATATGATTGTAAATCACCACACTTTATGATAAATAACCACTGAGGTTTTGTGTTAAAGTGAATCTAATATTTAACCACATTTTGTCACCCTTTGTCTTTGCAGTTTTTACGCTTGGTAAGGTGATCTCAATGTGCTTTTGAAGAAGTAAAGCTCATACATGGTTTAAAGAGGACCTGCCACCGCTCCTGATGTGTCTATTTTTAGTAATGACTTGCCTTTCCCATGTAATGACAATTCTGGAGTTCCTATTCTTATGACCCTATGTTGGGCCATTCCCTTTATTATTCTTGCCAAAGTTATGAATAAACAGCAGTTTGTAATGAAGGTCCAGATGGGTGTTACTAGTTAAGGGGTGTGTCCCTGCGTAGTCTGACGCTATCCAATCAGTGCTGCTAGGGTCAAATTGCTGATGGGGACACACCCCAAACTGGTAACGACCTAGTTGAACTTGCTAGCTATTCATTCATTACTTCTTGCAGGAATACTAAAGCAATGGCACAATATAGAATCAGCAGTCCTCTTTAATCCCTTAACCCATAACATTGTACACTTACGTTGTTATGCGCCCGCGGGTGTATGGAGAGGGCCTCTGCAGGGAGCACACTCCATATGCGGTGGGTGCCAGCTGTTACATACAGCCGGCACCCGCCCGCACTGATAGGGAATGGCGATCATAACCTCTCAGTTGCTGCCATCACAGCATAACTTTTTTCACATTTTTCACTATTAAACCCTTAGCCCCCTTGCAGACGAGCGTTTTTCCCCCGCAGCCTGTACGCATCGCAGCACCCGGCCTGACCTCCCATTGCTGCCGGGAGTCACATAGCATTATATTGATTTATGATGCTATGTATCCCTTACAGTTCTGGAATGTGTTGAATAACACTGGCATAATGCTGCCAGTGTTATCCAATACATTCCAGAACTGTAAGGGTTACATAGCATCATAAAACAATATAATGCTATGTGACCCTTGGCCGCACTGGGAGGTCAGGCCGGGTGCTGGGATGCGGACAGGCTGCGGGAAGAACGCTCGTCTGCAAGGGGGCTAAGGGTTTAATAGTGAAAAAAGTGAAAAAAGTTAAATAAATAAAAACACACCAAGATATTAAAAGTTTAAATAACCCCCTGTCCCAATTTTACATATGAAAATATACAAACAATAAAAAAACATATTGGGTATCACCGTGTCTGAAAATGTCTGAACTATTAAAATATTTTTTTTTGCTGTAATGGAAAAAAAACACTTTTTGCCACCTTTTTTTCATCTTGTCCCCCCCATAAAATGTAATAACAGTGATCAAAACATCGTAGGTATTACAAAAATGTATCAATAATAACTACAGTTATTATTACGCAAAAAAATAGCTCTCATACAGCTCTGTAGGCCAAAATATAGAAAGTTATGGCTGTTAGAATATATTTATGCAAAGAAAATTATTGTCCATTTTAGGCATTGTTACATTGGATCCGCAAAAAAAACCAAAAAAAAAAAACAGATGGCATACGGATGTCATCATTTTTTTTTTTTGTGGATTCGCAATTTGCAGACTGCAAAACACATACGGTCGCGTGCATGTAGCCTTAAAGTGTGCAGTTTTTTATCTGTTTCCTTTTAAATGGTTTCTATCATTGTTGACAGCTTTTCTGCAGTGTGCTACAGTGATATGCTATCTTTACACTGTACATAGGTGTTAACCCTCTTTTAAGTGTTGGCACCATCTTTGCATAGGTGTTTATCAATCCCTTCATATACTTATAATTTTATGTGTTCTGATATGTATTTTTAATTATTAATAAAAATATACTTGTATTTTGGTATTATATGGCAATCCTTAGATTGTGAGCCCCATTGGGAACAGTTGGTTGCTAATGTTTGTAAAGCGCTGCGGAATATAGTAGTGCTATATAAGTGCATAAAATAAATAAATGTGTCATGATTTTTGCTATTATGGTGGTTGTACCTTAGATGGTCTACATTATTCTACAGGGGAGCCACACATGAACAAGAAACAAAGAATCTTGTTGCTCAGTAAAGGTGTGGCATTTATTGGCAGAATTAAATAACTAGGCGTGACATACAGAGCCGAATGATGGCAGGTGCAGACTGGGAAGTTAAAGTGGCCCTGTAAGAGAACCGAAAAGTGACCCCATGTCACGAATCCAAATTGACAAAATTCGGGGCTACACAAATAGGCATGGCCAACACAAGCTACAACAGAAGTAGGTGGGGCCAGCAATATCATAGTGTAGCAAAAAACACCACAGAGCAGTATAAAATTCTGTTCTATCACTATCCTGAGGATGGCAACATAGTTGAATTCAGGAGGGTACTTGATGCTCCTAGCTTTAATTAATGCTGAGAACATCAGATTTCTATGTACCTGTCAAACACAAACACAACTTTTTAGGTGGCCCCCGCCCTGAACATCAGCCCACCAGGAAATTTCCATCTATGACCAATCTGCCCCGAATGGTGGTGGTTAAACAAGTGCTTTCCATAGGTACTCCCTACACACAGGTAGGTTCAATGTTAGGTTTCCCATTATGTACAATTACAAGAAGCATTAGAACTTTTCAGGTGGCCCCCGCCCTGAACATCGGCCCACCAGGAAATTTCCCTTTAGGGTCTATGACAAATTTGCCCCGAATGGTGGCGGTGAAACAAGTGCTTTTCATAGGTCCTCCGTACACACAGGTAGGCCCAATGGGAGGTTTCCCATTATGTACAATTACAAGAAGCATTAGAGAGAGAATTACTACTTTCTACAGCACTGCACCTACAGTATTAGCAGGAACAGAAATGACAAGTAAAAATGTTTTGATTACCTGGCTATATAATACTTTATAAGTCACTTCAAAACATGTTTAGTAATTTCAGAAATGCAACTCCTATCCCCCCGTCAAGCCACCATCCCTGCATCAAGTTCAATAAGTTGCCCATGCTATTAAATAATATGAACCTACGAGTCCAGCGATCCCAATAACTCAACTCTACAGTCTGAGCAAGAATTTATATCTTCAACCCAGACAACGAGTCAGCCTAGGGGGCAGCTCAGCACATGCCACAATATAGTGCAATCAAAGTCTTGTCGTATGGCAGTAGTTTCTGTACTACATAGAGAAACGTATATTGTGTAGACCACACTATTAAGAAAATAATTGCAGAACTGTTTAACAAAACTATAATGTATTAAACCAAAAGCTGGTATATATTTTTTTTTTAAATAACACTTTGCACATAGCCTAATAAGTGCTTGACATGTCAATTCGAATATCTCCAATATAATGCATTAATATTCTAAATGAAAAGGCTTTGCATGTATAACTTAACCCCTTAAGGACCTCCTCCTTACATGTATGGCGGAAGTCCGGTTCCCAAACATAGCGCCCGCTAGCATGTGTAGCGGGTGCCATAGCCCCCAGGTTTCTGCTATTTTAAATAGGGCTGATCGCATACATTTTCCCTTTCAGATGCTGTGGTAAAATGTGACCAAGGCATCTGCGCAGTCCGGAAGCGGAAGTCGCGCACTTCCGCTCCGATAACAGCATTCCCCGGCTGAGATCACGGAACCTGCTACATTGAGCTAATAGGCTGAAGCCTATACAAGCCAATACAGGCCACTAGGTGACAGCATTATATTGATATAGTGCACATAAAGTGTTCAACGGTGTCTATATAGACATCAATATAACACAATAAACACAATAGGCAATCTAATGTGTTTGCAAATATAAAAAAATATAAAAGTTCAAATCACCCCCCTTTCCTTAAAATAAAAATATTTAAACAATAAAAAAATAAACATCATAGTAACATAGTACATAAGGCCGAAAAAAGACATTTGTCCATTCAGTTCAGCCTGTCATCCTGCAAGTTGATCCAGAGGAAGGCAAAATAAAAACGCTGTGAGGTAGAAGCCAATTTTCCTCACTTTAGGGGAATAAAAAATTCCTTCCCGACTCCAATCAGGCAATCAGAATAACTCCCTAGATCAACGACCCCTCTCTAGTAGCTATATCCTGTAATATTATTACACTCCAGAAATACATCCAGGCCCCTCTTGAATTCCTTTATTGTACTCGCCATCACCACCTCCTCAGGCAGAGTGTTCCATAGTCTCACTGCTCTTACCGTAAAGAATCCTCTTCTATGTTTGTGTACAAACCTTCTTTCCTCCAGACGCAGAGGATGTCCCCTCGTCACAGTCACCGTCCTGGGGATAAATAGATGATGGGATAGATCTCTGTACTGACCCCTGATATATTTATACATAGCAATTAGATCTCCCCTCAGTCGTCTTTTTCTAAAGTGAATAACCCTAATTTTGATAATCTTTCAGGGTACTGTAGTTGCCCCATTCCAGTTATTACTTTAGTTGCCCTCCTCTGGACCCTCTCCAGCTCTGCTATGTCTGCCTTGTTCACAGGAGCCCAGAACTGTACACAGTACTCTATGTGTGGTCTGACTAATGATTTGTAAATTGATAGGACTATGTTCTCATCACGGGCATAGAAACATAGAATGTGTCGGCAGATAAGAGACATTTGGCCCATCTAGTCTGCCCAATATACTAAATACTATGGATAGCCCCTTGGCCCTATCTTATATGAAGGATAGCCTTATGCCTATCCCATGCATGCTTAAACTCCTTCACTGTATTTGCAGATACCACTTCTGCAGGAAGGTTATTCCATGCATCCATTACTCTCTAAGTAAAGTAATACTTCCTGATATTACTTTTAAGCCTTTGCCTCTCTAATTTAAAACTATGTCCTCTTGTAGCAGTTTTTCTTCTTTTAAATATTCTCTCCTCTTTTGCCTTGTTGATTCCCTGTATGCATTTAAAAGTTTCTGTCATATCCCCTCTGTCTCTTCTTTCTTCCAAGCTATACATGTTAAGGTCCTTTAATCTTTCCTGGTAAGTTTTTATCCTGCAATCCATGTACTAGTTTAGTAGCTCTTCTCTGAACTCTCTTCAAAGTATCAATATCTTTCTGGAGATATGGTCTCCAGTACTGCGCATAATACTCCAAATGAGGTCTCACTAGTGCTCTGTAGAGCGGCATGAGCACCTCCCTCTTTCTACTGGTAATGCCTCTCCCTATACACCAAAGCATTCTGCTAGCATTATGTCCTGCTGCTTTATGACATTGTCTGCCTACCTTTAAGTCTTCTGAAATAATGACCCTTAAATCCCTTTCCTCAGATACTGAGGTTAGGACTGTATCACTGATTTTATATTCTGCTCTTGGGTTTTTACACCCCAGGTGCTTTATCTTGCACTTATCAACATTACATTTTAGTTGCCAGATTTTTGACCATTCCTCTAGTTTTCCTAAATCCTTTTCCATTTGGTGTATCCCTCCAGGAACATTAACCCTGTTACAAATCTTTGTGTCATCAGCAAAAAGACACACCTTACCATTAAGGCCTTCTGCAATTTCGCTGATAAAGATATTAAACAATATGGATCCCTGAGGTACCCTACTGGTAACAAGCCCATGGTCTCAATATACTCCATTGACTACAACCCTCTGTCTGTTCCTCAGCCACTGCCTAATCCATTCAACAATATGGGAGTCCACGCACAAAGACTGCAATGTATTAATAAGCCTTCTATGTGGGACAGTATCAAAAGCCTTACTAAAGTCCAGATAAGCAATGTCTACTGCACCTCCACCGTCTATTATTTTAGTCACCCAATCAAAAAAATCTATAAGATTAGTTTGACATGATCTAACTGAAGTAAACCCATGCTGTTTTTCATCTTTCAATCCATGGGATTTTACATGTTCCACAATCCTCTCCTTAAGTATGGTTTCCATTAATTTCCCCACTATTGATGTCAGGCTTACTGGGCTATAGTTGCCCGATTCCTCCCTACTACCTTTCTTGTGAATGGGCACAATATTTGCCAATTTCCAATCCTTTTGGGACGACTCCTGTTGCCAGTGATTGGTTAAATAAATCTGTTAATGGTTTTGCTAGTTCGCCGCTTAGCTCTTTTAATAGCTTTGGGTGTATCCCATCAGGCCCCTGTGACTTATTTGTATTAATTTTAGACAGATGACTTAGAACCTCTTCCTCTGTAAAGACACATGTATCAAAATATTAATTAGTCTTATTTCCTAACTGAAGGTCCTTTTCCTTCATTTATGCCCCTTTTGATGCAACCCATTATCTTATTGGCCTTGGCAGCAGCTTGCCTGACACTGGTTTTTGCAGCTTAGTTTGCTGTTTAATAAAATTCCTAGATCCTTTTCCATGTCAGTGTTACCGAGTGTTTTACCATTAAGTATGTACAGGTGACTTGCATTATTCCTTCCCATGTGCATAACTTTACATTTGTCAGTGTTAAACCTCATCTGCAATTTATCTGCCCAAGCCTTCAATCTATCCAGATCCCTCTGTAGTAGTATACTGTCCTCTTCAGTGTCACTCTGGGACTTCAACATTACAGGGTCTGATCCCTGTTTCAATGCAGCACATTACATTCGTACATGCCGGGCCCCAAGCCTTGGAATGGCTTTGGTCTGCCATGGCAACCATCGAGTCACCGCCACACCAGCGCGGGGACCAGATGGATGAGGTGAAGAGCGCAAAACTCCAATATGCTGCGGTCAGCGCTGACCCCAGCATATGAGGCTTTAATCCACCGGCATCTGAGTTGTCACCAATGCTGGTGGATGCAGCAGGGATCCAGCTGTCAGTAGCAGCAGGATCTCTGCCGCTGATTGCATCACCCTGCACGCGGGGTGGGAGGAAGGGCTGCAGGACAAAAATGCTCGTCCTGGGGCACTAAGTATCGGCCCTTTAGGACGAGCATTCTAGTCCTGGGTCCTTAATGTGTTAATACACCCCAAAAAGGCTGTAATAATCTCATTTCAACACACAATGGCTAAGTAAGCCCCTTTTTCCACTAATAAACCCCAGAAAAGGCTTTAGAACATATAACTGCACCGCTGAACGGGAAATAATACTTTTTTTTGCCACTAATTCATGCCAAAAAGGGCTTTAGAACATCTAAATGCACCACTTAACGGCAAATAATACTTTTTTTTGCCACTAATACACACCAAAAAGGGCTGTAATTTTCTCACTTCACAACGCAACGGCTAATAAGCCTTTTTTTTCCAATAATACATGCCAAAAAAGGCTTTAGAACACATAACTGCACCGCTGAGTTGCAAATAATACTTTTTTTGCCACTAATACACACCAAAAAGGGCTGTATTTTTCTCACTTCACCACACAACAGCAAATAATATTATTTTTTGCCACTAATACACTCCAAAAAAGCTTCAGAACATATATCTGCACCGCTGATCGGCCAAAAAATCTTCAGAACATATAACTGCACCACTGAAGGCAAATAATACTTTTTTTTGCCACTAATACACGCCAAAAAGGGCTTTAATTTTCTCACTTCACCACACAACGGCTAATAAGCCCTTTTTTCCCACTAATACTCGCTAAAAAAGGCTATAGAACATATAACTGCACAGCTGAATGGAAAATAATACTTTTTTTTACCACTAAAACACACCAAAAGGGCTGTAATTTTCTCACTTGACTACACAATGGCAAATAATACAGTTTTTTTTTTTTGCCACTAATACACGCCAAAAAAGCTTTAGATACATATAACTGCACTGCTGAACGGCCAAAAAAAATTAAAATTTTGCCACTAATACACCACACACAAAAAGGGCTGTGATTTTCTCACTTCACCACACAGTTATTACGACTAATAAGCCCTTTTTTTCCCACTCATACATGCCGAAAAGGCTTTAGAACATACAGTATAGCTGAACCGCCCAAGGGCTAATAAGGCATAGAAATATTTCCTAGTAATACACCCTGTTAATGGCTGTATAGTACTTGCAATCCCATAAAAAGAACGGTTTGCTGGAATTACAGAGGTATCATCTATGGCAATTTAAATCCCTAGTCAGTGCAGTAAGGTGTAATAGGATTGTTCATATTACCAAGGTTGTACACTGCCCTATTGGACCCCGTTCTGCTTCATTACTGTGGAATAATTCCTACCTATCCTTTCCCTACACTTCTAATGGTCTTTCCCTGAACTTCTATTCAGCAAAATAAAAGTTTTCAAGTCATTCCTAGCACTTTCTCTAGCGCCTGTTGATGTCCTCCCTGCACTAAATGGCAGAATCCAAGATGGCTGAGGCTATTTATAGGGATGTGACATCACAGGGCTTGCTAGCTGCTGATTGGCTGCATGCATGGCAATGTGGGTGATCCCTCGTTCCCAGAGTTCTTTGCTCCATGTTCTAACATGTGCAGCAGCCATTTTAGGACAAAATGTGATTCGTTACGAAGTGTGAGGAAATTCAGATTTGGTGCAAATCAAATTGTTCTTGAAATTCTGATCGAATTTCACTTTATCAACTTCGATTTGCTCATCTCAAGTAGTTTTATAATGTATTTTTATCCTGCAAAGTGAAACGACTGATTTTATCATGGACATGCTTGCAAAGCTATTATCAAGCACTATAACATTATGGTGTTGGTTTACCTTCTAACAATTTAGTGACAGGTTCTCTTTCACATTACTGGGACATAGGGCCCCTATACACATTAGTGTATTGTCGACCAAACCCTCAGAAATTATTGGGTTCAGCTGAGACTCTAATGTGTAAGGGGAACTCCCAACTCACCCAATCCCAACCTGTCCATGCTATACACATAGTGTTGAGAGAAACAAAGCATCTGAAGTAGAATTTAGTCTGAAGTTTATGATAAATTCGATTATAAGCAAAGCTGAATTCCTTGCACTTCGTGGAAGCAGATAATTTTTCCTAAAATGGCAGATAGAGTTGTCTTAGAAAGAATGGGAAAAAATAATACTCACCTCGTCCACTTGCTTATGCAAAGGCAGTCTGCTTCTCTCTTGATTGAGAAAGACCTGCCGAAGGACCTGCAATGAGCGTGCAGTGACGTCATCATGTTCAGCACAGGTCCTTCGGCAGGCCTTTTTCAATCAAAAGAGGAGAGCACTGCCTCTGAGTGAGCAGGTGGACGAGGTGAGAGATTTTTTTTAAAACACAAAAGGCCATCTTGGATTAGTGTCTTACCATTTTTAACAGCTGTTAAACGAGTACACTTCTGTCTAAGCGGTCGTTAAAAACAGTTCTATTGAGTGATAGGCTGAATGGGGTTTTAACATAATGAATTATGACAAATTAATTTGTAAAAAATCTAATTTCATGTCAAACTTCGGTTAGGTTGCTGAATCAAATTTTTCAAAACTTTGCTCATCTCTAAATACACATAGACATTTGGCCAAGCCAGGCAGGTTTTAGGTTTCAAGTTTGACAAATTAACAGTACTTAGTGGATAAAGGCATGTCTTCGGATGCATCAATGTGCACCAAAATTGTCAATGCAATCCAACCAATAGTTGGATTAATATTAGACAGAATTGTCCTGCCATGCGCCAAATTTATCATCCAGCACTAACCACTGTGATAAATTTGGCACATCTTTAGACTGTCGGTTCAATTTATGATATTTACATTTTTAAGAGGATTAGTAAATCTACTACTGTGTTTGGCAGGCATTAAAAAGTCTTCAGCCCAATGCCGCATATGCCATATCCTGTATGTTTTTCATATTCAGTTCTTCTCCCCATCGCTTTTAACCTCACCTCTTCTTGGGTAAACCAGCAAAATATAAAATGTAGGTTGTCAAAAAATGCCTTAAAATAACCCCATACAGTGATAGCGTCATAACACAAGTAAGGACAATACTGGTCTCTTTCTCTTATTTTTCAATAGGAAATTTCTGTTCTTCAGATATTTTACAAGTATAATTTATTGAGGACATTGGCATTTCTTCTGTGAAAAAACAAGTGTCAAATAATGAAGTGCTCTTATGTGAGAACGACAATTAAATGCAATTTAAAATGACATTTTATCATTTCTATTTGCAACGAATGAGGACAATACCGGTCTTTCTCTCTTGTGTTTCAGTAAGAAAGTTCTGTTCTTCCACTATTTTATAACAACAAATGTAGTTTATTTAGCATTTTGTTTATATTAAATTTCCTTTTTTCATGTTTTACGTCAATAAAGGCTTTTCAACATTTCATTCTTGTTAACATTTCATACTTAGTCTAAACAGTACTAGTCATTCTATATATTGCCTAGACATTATATACAATGCATTGGCAAGTATATACAGTCCTGATCAAAAGTTTAAGACAACTTGAAAAATGGCCAAAAATCTTATTTTACATTGTTGGATCTTAACAAGGTTCCAAGTAGAGCTTCAACATGCTGACTGCAGCCCCATAACCATCAGATGGCATCTGAGACTGAAGGGCTTAAAGACCTTGTCTCCTTGAACGCCACAGAACTGCTTGTTTGGACTTTGCAAGAGAGCACCAAACATGGGACATTCAAAGGTGGAAGAAAGTTTTATTCTCTGATGAGATTTTTTTTTACCTTGATGGTCCTGATGGTTTCCAACGTTACTGGCATGACAAGCAGATCCCACCTGAGATGTTTTCTACGCGCCACAGTGGAGGGGGCGCCATAATGGTCTGGGGTGCTTTTTCCTTCAGTGGAACAATGGAGCTTCAGGAAGTGCAGGGGCGTCAAACGGCCGCTGGCTATGTCCAGATGTTGCAGAGAGCATTCCTCATGACTGAGGGCCCTTGTCTGTGTGGTAACGACTGGGTTTTTCAACAGGACAACGCTACAGTACACAATGCCCGCAGGACAAGGGACTTCTTCCAGGAGAATAACATCACTCTTTTGGCCCATCCTGCGTGTTCCCCTGATCTTAATCCAATTGAGAACCTTTGGGGATGGATGGCAAGGGACATTTACAAAAATTTACAACAGTTCCAGACAGTAGATGGCCTTTGTGCAGCCATCTTTACCTCATGGAAACGCTTGCATCAAGCATGCTGAAACAAATTTTTTAAGTAATAAACAATAACAGCGGAGCTACTCATTACTGAGTTCATGTTCGGAAGTTGGATTTCTGTTTTGGGGGGGCTTATTTTCTTTTTTGGAGGTGTGGTCCTAAACTTTTAAACAGCTGAAAAACAGCCTGTTTCAGTTTATTCGTTGTTTTCATTAAATTGAATGCTCAAATTTTTTTGGGTCTAACTCCCATTTCTTCTTGTTGCATGTTGAAGCTCTACATGGAACCTTGTTAAGATTCATCCATGCGAAATATTATATTTTGCCATTTTTCAAGTGGTCTTAAACTTTTGATCAAGACTGTAAAAGACTAAAATAACACAGAAATTTCCAGCTTAGCTTGAATACTTTAGGCATTCTATGGAATGCCTAGACATTTTATACAATGCCTGCATTTTATACACTACTTGTAACATATATGACAATATGGTCTTCAAATCGGAAAGCTATAGATGCTTGCCAAGAAGGAGGTCTTAAAACATGTATAAGCAATGATATACTGTAAGTAGAAAATGCAAAGCAGCAATATATAAAATTGTTGGTATATAATAGAAACATTGCAAGCAGTGCAAAGTTGACCATACACGTTAGATAAGTGGGGTGGGATATAGTCTAATGTTACAGTATTTAAAGGCATCTTGAGAATTAACCATGCTGGATTTTAACATACTGTTCTTCTTGTGCTCTTCCAAGAAACTGGGACATAAGCAGCTGTCACAAGCAGGCCTTACTATTAGTGATGGCCTGGACGATTTGCAAAAGCGATTGCGCAAACGTGATCAAATGTTCGCGAACCACAAGTTTGCGGTGGGCCCCATTCACTTTAATGGCAGACGAACCTGAAAAACCTTCAGGTCATATTTGCAGCCACCAAATATTTACTAGAAGTGCACAAATCGTCCCACAACATGGACAGTGACATACCAGAGGGGGATCAATGGCAAAAATTCCCCCCAAAAATATGTATTTTAATAAGGGGCAATTTTTATGCATCTTAAAGGGAGACAAATGAGCCTAGACAATTTTTATTTTAGACCACGGGAGTACAGGCCCCAAAAATTATTAATTCACCAGACAGAAAACATCAAGTGATTAGTCTGGCTGGAGGTATATTAGACGGTCATAGGATATAAATTTTAATGCAAGTCAGTGGAGTGTAGGCTCCAAACATTATGCATTCACCATACAAAAAAAATCAAGTGATTATGTGGCTGGAGGTATATTAGATGGTCAATGGATATCAATTTTACTGCAGGCCAGTGGACTACAGGTCCCAAAAATTATTCATTCACCGTACAGAAAATAACAATTGATAATGTGGTTGGAGATACATTAGGTGGTCACCGTATAACAATTTTACTGTTGGCCAGTTAGATTACAGGCCCCAAAAATGATGCATTCACCATACAGAAAAGGTCAAGTGATTATGTGGCTGGAGGTATATTAGACGGTGAATGGATATCAATTTTACCGCAGGCCAGTGGACTATAGGCCCTGAAAATTATTCATTCACCGGACAGGAAACATCAAGTGATTACGTCGCTCGAGGTATATTAGACGGTCATTGGATATCAATTTTAATGCAGGCCAGTGGACTACAGGCCCCAAAAATTATGCATTCACCAAACAGAAAAGATCAAGTGATTATGTGGCTGGAGGTATATTAGACGGTCAGCGTATAACAATTTTACTGTTGGCCAGTTAGATTACAGGCCTCAAAAATTATGCATTTATTGTACAGAAAAGATTGAGTGATTATGTGGCTGGAGGTCAATGAATATCAATTTTACTGCAGGCCAGTGGACTACCAGCCTCAGAAATTATTCATTCACCGGACAGAAAACATCAAGTGATTATGTGGCTGGAGGTATATTATTTGGTCATTGGATATCAATTTTACCTCAGGCCAGTGGAGTACAGACCCCAAAAATTATTTATTCACCGTACAGAAAAGAACAAGTGATTACGTGGCTGGAAGTATATTAGACGGTCATTGGATAACAATTTAACTTCAGGCCAGTGGAGTACAGGCCCCTAAAATTATTTATTCAACGTACACAAAAGAACAAGTGATTATGTAACTAGAGGTATATTAGACGGTCATTGAATATCAATTTTACTGCATGCCAGTACAAATACATGTCAAATACATATGTTTAAAAGAATTAAAAATATAAAATCCTCCTTCTTGAAAAAAAGCAAATGATAATAGTTGAAATTCGATAACACGTGGTCGTCATAGGTGTTGAATTCCTCCATGGCCCCAAATATTAGACATTCACCTGACAGAAAAGGCCTTTTATGCCGCTGTATGGGTTGGCAAATTCAATTAAACGTGGTCGTCACAGGTGTTGAATTCCTCCGAGATCCATGCCTCATCAATTTTGAAAATGTGAGGTAGTCCACACTGTCGTGTGAGCTAGGCGAATGCGCTTATCGGTCACGATCCCTCCTGCTGTGCTGAACGTCCTTTCGGACAGGACACCCAATGAGGGGCAAGCTAAAAGTTCCATGGCAAATTGTGCTAGCTCTGGCCATAGGTCAAAACTGCACACCTAGTAGTCAAGGGGTTCCTCGCTTCTTAGAGCGTCCACATAGGACGTTAACCCGATGTAGTCGGACACCTGTCGGACTAGGCGTTTCCTGAGGCTGGATGGATTGGCTGCAAGAATGATCTCATATCCGAAGTGGCCAACACATCTTCAAACCGCCCTCTTCTTGTATACGCTGTAGGATTGGTACCCGCAAGTGTTTCTCTGTGGGTGTAAATTCCTCTGCCAGCTCCCGCAACAGAAAAATTCAGCATCTCTCGAAGCAAGGCCTGGAAATGCTATATTCTGACAGCTCTCTGTGATGCTGGTAGCATGTCTGCCATTTTGTGTTTGTACCGGGGGTCTAACTACATTGCCATCCAATACTGGTCTTTGACCTTTATGCTAAATTAGAAGCGGTGAAGAAGGGCAGGCTCCTGCTTATCGCCCAGGAGAATGTCGTCCTCGTTCTCCTCCCCCAACCATGGACAACACCAGGGATCCCAGAAAAGTTTAAAGCCTGCTCTTCTTGCTCCTCCTCTCCCCAGCACCATCCTCCTCTGAATCCTCTTCAAACCCCTGCTGACTTGTCTCAGGTGGAGTAGCCCTCCCCTGGGAATTCATTCAGCATTGCGACTTCCTCATCTTCCTGCTCCTCGACGCTTGTTCAATGACACAACGCAATGCACGCTCCAAAAAGAAGGCTTAAGGTAGAATATCACTGATGGCACCCTGGCTGCAACTGACCAGTTTGGGGATCTCATCAAATGACCACAGAAGTCTGCATGCATCGTACATGAGCAGCCACTGGCGCGGTGAAAATAAAACAAGCTTTCCAGAACCTGTCCTGTCGCAGAGTTCGTACAGGTATTCGTTAACGGCACATTTCTGCTGGAGCAGCCTATCAAGCATATACAGTACAGACCAAAAGTTTGGACACACCTTCTCATTCAAAGAGTTTTCTTTATTTTCATGACTATGACAATTGTAGATTCACACTGAAGGGATCAAAACTATGAATTAACACATCTGGAATTATATACATAACAAAAAAGTGTGAAACAACTGAAAATATATCATATTCTAGGTTCTTCAAAGTAGCCACCTTTTGCTTTGATTACTGATTTGCACACTCTTGGCATTCTCTTGATGAGCTTCAAAAGGTAGTCACCTGAAATGGTCTTCCAACAGTCTTGAAGGAGTTCCCAGAGATGCTTAGCACTTGTTGGCCCTTTTGCCTTCACTCTGCGGTCCAGCTCACCCCAAACCATCTCAATTGGGTTCAGGTCCAGTGACTGTGGAGGCCAGGTCATCTGGTGCAGCACCCCATAACTATCCTTCATGGTCAAATAGCCCTTACACAGCCTGGAGGTGTGTTTGGGGTCATTGTCCTGTTGAAAAATAAATGATGGTCCAACTAAACGCAAACCGGATGGAATAGCATGCCGCTGCAAGATGCTGTGGTAGCCATGCTGGTTCAGTATGCCTTCAATTTTGAATAAATCCCCAACAGTGTCACCAGCAAAGCACCCCCACACCATCACACCTCCACCTCCATGCTTCACGGTGGGAACCAGGCATGTAGAGTCCATCCGTTCACCTTTTCTGTATCGCACAAAGACACGGTGGTTGGAACCAAAGATCTCAAATTTGGACTCATCAGACCAAAGCACAGATTTCCACTGGTCTAATGTCCATTCCTTGTGTTCTTTAGCCCAAACAAGTCTCTTCTGCTTGTTGCCTGTCCTTAGCAGTGGTTTTCTAGCAGATATTCTACCATGAAGACCTGATTCACACAGTCTCCTCTTAACAGTTGTTTTAGAGATGTGTCTGCTGCTAGAACTCTGTGTGGCATTGACCTGGTCTCTAATCTGAGCTGCTGTTAACCTGCGATTTCTGAGGCTGGTGAATTGGATGAACTTATCCTCCGCAGCAGAGGTGACTCTTGGTCTTCCTTTCCTGGGGCGGTCCGCATGTGAGCCAGTTTCTTTGTAGCGCTTGATGGTTTTTGTGACTGCACTTGGGGACACTTTCAAAGTTTTCCCAATTTTTCGGACTGACTGACCTTCATTTCTTAAAGAAATGATGGCCACTCGTTTTTCTTTACTTAGCTGCTTTTTTCTTTCCATAATACAAATTCTAACAGTCTATTCAGTAGGACTATCAGCTGTGTATCCACCTGACTTCTCCACAACACAACTGATGGTCCCAACCCCATTTATAAGGCATGAAATCCCACTTATTAAACCTGACAGGGCACACCTATGAAGTGCAAACCATTTCAGGTGACTACCTCTTGAAGCTCATCAAGAGAATGCCAAGAGTGTGCAAAGCAGCAATCAAAGCAAAAAGTGGCTACTTTGAAGAACCTAGAATATGAAATATTTTCAGTTGTTTCACACTTTTTTGTTATGTATATAATTCCACATGTGTTAAATCATAATTGTGATACCTTCAGTGTGAATCTACAACTTTCATAGTCATGAAAATAAAGAAAACTCTTTGAATGAGAAGGTGTGTCCAAACTTTAGGTCTGTACTGTACATGGTGGAGTTCCAGCGCGTCAGGCAGTCACAAATCAGACGTCTGACGTGCAAGTGGTGTTGCCGCTGAACGTCAGCAAGGCGAGCCATGGCCGTGTAAGATCTTCTTTCCTGGCCTGTTGCAAGACGTCCTGGACCCCGGGGTATTTGGCAATAAATCGCTGCACAACTAAGTTCAGGACATGTGCCATGCATGGAATGTGTGTCAATTTGCACTGTTTCTGTGTGCTCAGCAGATTGGCACAATTGTCGCACACCACTTTACCAACTGTCAAATTGAGCAGGGTTAGCCACAGATCGGCCTGTGACCGCCGAGCTGAAAGGAGTGCAGGACCAGTGTGTCTCTTGGCTTCCAGACACAACAGTCCCAGCACAGCATGGCAATGTCTCACCCGACACGTCAAATAGGTTCTAGGGAGCTGGGGGGTGCAGCTGAAGAGGCGGTAGCAGTGGAAAAGGAGGAGTCAGCCGAGAAGGAGAAGGAGGATGGAGTAGGAGGAGGAGAAGAAGAGGCAGGCCTGCATGCAATCCACACGGGTGCCACATGTAGCATGCTTGACAGCCGTCATAAGGTTCACCCAGTGGGCAGTAAAATTTATGCACCTTCTCTGCCCATGTTTGCTAGACCACGTGTCTGTGGTCAGATGTATCTTGGCACTGACACTGTGTGAAAGAGAAACATTCACTTGCCGCTGAATATGGCCATACAGCTCTGGGATGCACTTCTGGGAGAAATATTTCCTTCCAGGGACCTTCCATTGTGGTGTGCCAATGGCCACAAATTTTTTAATGGCCTCTGAGTCCACCAGTTTATATGGCAGTAGTTGGCGGGCTAGCAGTTCTGACAAGCCCATGGTCAGCCATTGGGCAAGAGGTTTAATCGACGTCATCAACTTTTTACGTTCAAACATTTGGGCCACGGAACCTTGCCTTTTGCCAGATGAACGCGACAACGGCACTGTGGAAGGTGGAGTGAAGGACAAATGGGAGGAGAGAGGCGTAGGAGAAGAGGCAGGACGTGGAGACCCGGGAGTGTGGTTTTGTGGGTTCTGGCGGTGTTGCTCCCACTGGGCTTGGTGATGGGAGACCAGGTGCCATCTTAACGCGGTCGTCCCTAGGTGAGTGTTGGGCTTACCGAGACTCATGCATTGACAGCACAGGCTGCAAATGGCAACACTATTGTCAGCAGCTGACACGTTAAAAAAAGCCCACACTGTGGAGCCATGTGTCTGCGTCCTGGAAGCACCAGATGTGACCCTGCATGGTGGATGGCTCACTCCAGATACATTTGCAGTCTGCTTTTTGCCTCCTGTGCACTGCAAATTCTGCCTGCTTCTCTTCTCCTCCTTATCTGCAGCTTCTTCTCTCCCTCTGAACTCCCCTCCTATTCCTCTCTTGTGGGCACCCATGTGATGTCCATCGACACTTCATCATCTTCACCTTCACCACCACTGACATTAGAGATTTCGGAGTAGGCAGCAAAAGCGAGGACCACCCTCCTTGGGCTGATGTGGGTACTGTCATCAGACCGCTGGCTGGCTGCCGTTGCTACCTTCTCTTCCTGATCCGATGCCAAGAATGGCTGTGCATCGGTAAGGTCTGGGATTGGATGGGAAAATAATTCCTCTGACTCGAGTGGCGGGGCAAGGGTGGTGGTGGTGGTGGTGTCTATGGGGGTGCACATAGCAGAGAGTGATGAGGGTGCTGATACAGAGGATGAGGAGGGTGCAGAAGCAGAAGGCTGAGTGAGACACTCAACCAACTCTGGTGTGTCCTTTGACATAATCGCATGCACCTTCTCCAACTTCCCATTTAGTCTCCGGCCTGGTGCATCTGCCCGACCCCTACGACCCCTGCGGAATGGCCTGCCTCTTCCTCTGCCTGTCATTTTCAAAATTACCCTGTGAAAAAGTCCCTATAGAAGAGCAGAATTTGTGGAAGCAGGTATATAGAACCCCTTAATAATTTTTTTGGGGCGGCAACTGATATATCACACCAGTTGAAATTATTTTTTTACAATAGCGTTTGTCCCTAAATTACAATTGTATTATATGGAAATTATATTCTAGGTATATCACACCCCTGCCTCAATCAGTTTTTTTGGGCGGCAACTGATATATCACACCAGTTGAAATTATTTGTTCCAATAGCATTTGTCCCTCTGTATAGCTGGGGTATCTCAGCAGAACCGCACACAACTCCTGCAAATTACAAATGCACTATACGGAAAGTATATTCTAGGTATATTACACCCCTGTCTCAATCAGTTTTTTGGAGGAGCAAATGTTATATCACACCAGTTAAAATTATTTGTTGAAATAGCATTTGTCACTCTGTATAGCTGGGGTATCTCAGCAGAACCACACAAACCTCTGGCAAATTACAAACACACTATATGGAAAGTATATTATAGGTACATCACACCCCTGCCTCAATCAATTTTTTTTTTTGGGGGGGGGAAACTGGTATATCACACTAGTTGCAATTAGTTATTCCAATAGCGTTTGTCCCTCTGTATAGCTGCAGTATTGCAGCAGAACCACACACAAATGCTGCACAATGCAAATGCACTATAATATACTTTCTATGTTAGAAAGTATATTATACACTCACCTAAAGAATTATTAGGAACACCTGTTCTATTTCTCATTAGTGCGATTATCTAGTCAACCAATCACATGGCAGTTGCTTCAATGCATGTAGGGTTGTGGTCCTGGTCAAGACAATCTCCTGAACTCCAAACTGAATGTCAGAATGGGAAAGAAAGGTGATTTAAGCAATTTTGAGCGTGGCATGGTTGTTGGTGCCAGATGGGCCTGTCTGAGTATTTCACAATCTGCTCAGTTACTGGGATTTTCACGCACAACTATTTCTAGGGTTTACAAAGAATGGTGTAAAAAGGGAAAAACATCAAGTATGCGGCAGTCCTGTGGGCGAAAATGCCTTTTTGATGCTAGAGGTCAGTGGAGAATGGGACGACTGATTCAAGCTGATAGAAGAGCAACGTTGACTGAAATAACCACTCGTTACAACCGAGGTATGCTGCAAAGCATTTATGAAGCCACAACACGCACAACCTTGAGGCGGATGGGCTACAACAGCAGAAGACCCCACCGGGTACCACTCATCTCCACTACAAATAGGAAAAAGAGGCTACAATTTGCACTGAGCTCACCAAAATTGGACTGTTGAAGACTAAAAATATTGCCTGGTCTGATGAGTCTCGATTTCTGTTGAGACATTCAAATGGTAGAGTCCGAATTTGGCGTAAACAGAATAAGAACATGTATCCATCATGCCTTGTTACCACTGTGCAGGCTGGTGGTGGTGGTGTAATGGTGTGGGGGATGTTTTCTGGGCACACTTTAGGCCCCTTAGTGCCAATTAGCCATCGTTTAAATGCCACGGGCTACCTGAGCATTGTTTCTGACCATGTCCATCCCTTCATGACCACCATGTACCCATCCTCTGGTGGCTACTTCCAGCAGGATAATGCACCATGTCACAAAGCTCGAATCATTTCAAATTGGTTTCTTGAACATGACAATGAGTTCACTGTACTAAAATGGCCCCCACAGTCACCAGATCTCAACCCAATAGAGCATTTTTGGGATGTGGTGGAACCGGAGCTTCGTGCCCTGGATGTGCATTCCTCAAATCTCCATCAACTGCAAGATGCTATCCTATCAATATGGGCCAACATTTCTAAAGAATGCTATCAGCACCTTGTTGAATCAATGCCACGTAGAATTAAGGCAGTTCTGAAGGCAAAAGGGGGTCCAACACTGTATTAGTATGGTGTTCCTAATAATTCTTTAGGTGAGTGTAAGTATATCACAACCCTCAGTATGTCACACCTATCGATTCCACACCTATACTAGTCCTTAAAAGAACTTTTGTGCCCCTATTAGCTAGCGTTTGGTGTCTCTATACTCTCCAACAGTCTGTCCCTGTTCCAGACAGAAACCTCTCCCTACACTGGCAAATGACTTAATGTAAAATCGCGGCCAGATCGGGTTCATTTATAGGGTAGGTGGTGTGACCATGTGCTGAAACGTCTAAATTGGCTGTCCTGTCCCTGCTGATGGATGTGTCATGGGTCAAAGTTCGGCGCTATGCAAAAAAATATGGCGCGTGCTTATATAGCCATATGTTTGCATGTTCGGCGAATCTCGAACAAGTAAATTTTGCCTCAAAACGACAGCCGGGGGCAAACTGCAAGGGCATCTCTAGTGCTGCTGCTTGCACAACAGCCACTCACATTCTCACTCCTGGATGACATGACATGGCATGGGTGTTTTCTCTTACATTATCCTGTCCGTTTCTACTTTGTTTTTACCAGACATTTTATTTTTATGCCTACATTTTTTTTTATGCCTAATTTTTCTTCCGATACCGCCATCAGGCATCTGGCACCACAAATAAATATTTTTTGGAACTTTTGATTTTAACTGTCATAAAAATCTGACAGTGTTGTGTGTTTTTAAACAGACTATTTGTTACCATCGGCGACCATCTGTGATGGACTGAACTGGTGCTGCTGGAGAGGCCTGAGGGCTAGCCTCCTTCCTATGGACTATGGACACAGAACTATGGAGACCCCTCCCCTTAGCTCCCCCCCCCCCCGGCTCATTATTCTAAAAAGGGAAAAATAGGAAGTTTCTGCCTGTGAGTGATTACGTTATCCCATTGTGTTGGTTAATGGTATCACAGGTGGGTGTTGTCTTCCTGTTAGTGATTACGTTATGTCATTGTGTTGATTAATTGTATCACATGTGTGTGTTTTATGCCTGTAACTGCATGTGATTGGTTTAAGTATAAACTGTCTCAGTCTTCCACAAGGTCCCCATGGGGAGTGTCCCTTGCTGGAAGACCTGCATAAAAATTTCTGGCATGTAGCCTCATTAAAGTGTCCTGTTCTACCCTTCATGAAGTCTGGGCTCATGTTTGGGGGATTGGAGAATTACACTCTGGGGATTGCTATAATTATTATACTTTCCAGAGTATAATCCCCAGCTCTTGTAAGAACTTGTTCTGAAAGAAGAGAGGGTCACCCACTGGAACCTGGAAACCTATCATAGGTCCAGGGTGGGTAGAACACGGCGAGATCCCAGCCAAGCTGCGGCGTGTCATGGGGTCAGCAGTGCTTACGGTATCAAGTGGAGTGCTTGGAGTACTCGGGAAGCACTAGGAGCATCCATCATCTTCTGCCTTGTCCATTATATTCCATACTGTACAGCTACCCTACCTTGTACAATATAACCTGAAACTGCTCCCAAAAAAGGGATAATTTTTTAATGGCTTTTGTAAGAAGTCATTGTATCTTCTAGAGCAATATATATTTTCTAGGGCATTATATATTTTGATAAAAAATAAAACCAAGCCTGTTGCTACTCACCAAAAAGGGATAACTTTTGGCTACTTGTTAAAAACTAGACATAGCTTATTGTGATACCACTATCTGCCTGCAAAGAAGGACAATATTTGGAACATTTCTTAAAAGCCATTATTTCTTCCGATACCACTGTCAGGTATCTGCCACCACAAAGAAATAATTTTTGGATGTTTTTAAAGAGACTGTTTGCTACCATCGGCGACCATCCATTTACTCTTAGGTCATATGTATAGCTGTCCCTTCGGAATTACCAATCCTGTCTTGGTGTTAAAAATCTTTAAAATATGTTGGATACAGCCCTTGGAGAACCCAAGTGTCACACACAACTTTTCAGGGAAATTGGAGCACTTTCAATCCAAGTTGAATTTATTAAATTATGAAATTAATCTGATGGTCGACTCAATAGAAATCGATATCAAAATGAATTTAAGGAAATAAGAAGCGACTGCGAAATAAAGTAAGGGTGTTAGGTGGCATTGCGGTCTACATATATCCTTATTTATATATGTTAGTGTGCCAGCACAGTATTGCTTTGCATATTGCTGTGAATATTACTCATGATGGCATTCATTTCTGTATGGGTGTGGGTCTTAAAGGGGTTGTCCGGGATCAACATTTAAAAAAAAAAAATAAGTTTACTCACTCTTAATAGCCGATTCAAGGTCCCCACATATGTTTTTTTTGTATTTTCTTCTCTTCTACAGGGCTCCGACAGTCCCCCTCTCATTTTTTTTTTTTTTTTATATAATATTTTATTGATTTTTTCAATAAAGAGAATACAAAGGATAAAAGGGGGTAAACAGGGGTAGACAGAGCCCCAAGGTTTGGGCACGCAGGCCATGTTGACATTACAAAGTAGTTCATGAAATCGAGACATAACTGTTGCATTGTTCCGAAGTTCACAATAGAACAGGGAAGATCGTATGTGTCAATCTTTAGAAAAGCGAGTGAACCAGCAATAGGGAAAGATTGGGCATCAAGGGGTAAAAAGAGAACGACCCAATTGGATTCAGATAAGGTAAACCTGTGAGCAAATTTAGAGGTTTGAAGCAGGGGTAGGACCATGCATCCAAAAGAGAAATGATACCTAGAGTAATTCCAGACCCCACCTATGACTTAGCAGGAGAAGCCTCTCCCCCAGTCTTGGAGTTAGTGTGTATTATCGGGAGGGCACACAATATCTTTAGGAGCCCTGTATTTAGTCCAAAGGAGCCAGTTCTTGAGAAAAACCCTATGAGAGCGTGTTTCCCAAGAGGACAATTCTTCAAATCTATGGAGCTGGTCCATCTTCTGGACCCATTGTTCCATGGTTGGCACCTGGGATTGTAGCCAACATCTGGGAAGCAGAAGACGGGCAGCAGATAACATTTGAGAAAAAACGAAGGGCAAATTTGTATGCGAGTTTCCTTGGGGGATGGAGAGAAGGGCCAGCTGGGGAGACGGTGGGATAGAGGTGCCACAAATCGTATTAGCAGTGGTAAAGATTTCCGCCCACCACTTGAGTATAGGGGGACATGACCACCAGATGTGGAGGAAAGTCCCTTTCCCCCCACAGCGCCTCCAACATGCATCCGAAGCAGATTCAGAGTATAAAGCAGTCTTATCTGGCGTATTATACCATCTAGTAAGAATTTTGTAGCAGTTTTCCTGTATTCGGACACAGCGGGAAGCCCGATGGGGGGATTCAAGGAGTTTAGGGAGAGAGTCATACGGAACAATAATATCTAAATCTCTTTCCCATAGCATTACAAAGGACGGCTTAGCTAACATTGGTGGATGTCGCAGTCTACCATAAATCTGTGAAATAAGCTTCTTAGGGATGAGATGTCGGGAGATTAGATGCTCGAACCAGACTAACGGCCTTGTCAATTCTCCCATTTTGATATGTTGCTTTAAATATGTCCTGATGTATGAGATAGAAAGGAGATCTCTGGTAGAACAATTTAGTAGAGCAGTTGCGGTTTCTTGGTCCATCCAATCTCCGGAGGGGAGGGAAAGTGAAGTTAAGGGAACCATGGAGGATCTCAACCCAATAGAGGACGAGGTTCTTAATGGCGATGGAGCGGTATCGAGTATGTCTTTTACCGTCAATAATGGAGAGGGATAAGGGATGGAACAGTGTGAGGATAAGAACCATTTCCAGGCCTCCAGCGTAGCTTTGATGATTGGGTAATGATTCATTGTACTAGGGAGGACCGATTGGTGACCCAAGAGGAGTGCCCTGGGTGGACTTTCCAGAATATCGATTTCAGTTTCCACAGCAAGAGATGGTGTTGTAGGTAGCAGCCATGCAACTGCTCGAGAGAGGAGAATGGCTTTGCCATACAATTCAGGGTTTGGGAGACCTATTCCCCCCGCTTGCCTCGGTTTAGTGAGAAGAGCGAAAGAAACTCTCGCTTTCCTCCCATTCCATATGAAGGATCTGAATTTTTTTATAATTGAGCTGTAATACTGCTTAGGGACGGGGATAGGTAAAGCTTGCTGTAAATAGGTAAGGCGTGGAAGGATCAGTGACATTAGAAGATTTTTGCGGCCAAACCAAGATAATGTGGGATTTGACTGTGCCAGATTATCAATAGCATTAAAAATTGACGTTTTTAAGGGGGCGTAATTAAGGGAGAACAGATCGCTTATATTGGTGCTGATTTTGACTCCTAAGTACGTGATACTAGGGGAGGACCAATTGAACGGGGAGTCTATCCTTAATTGGCGTTGTGTGGAATGGGGGATGTCCGAGCAGAGGACTAGGGATTTGTTAGCATTGATCTTAAAGTCTGACACTGTGCTATATGCGTCCAGGTGTATCTGTATGCGTGGTAAGGAAACTTTCGGGTTGACCGACATCACCAGGACGTCATCAGCGAATGCAGCTATTTTTTGCTCTCTACCTCCCAAACATAGACCCTCAATCTCCCTGTCCAGTCTTATTTTGGAGAGAAGTGGCTCCAGTGCTAATATAAATAGGAGGGGCGAGAGGGGGCAGCCCTGGCGAGTTCCATTGTTTATTGAGAATGGGGAGGATAGATTGCCATTCACTAGTACTCTGGCTGTAGCTCGTTCGTACATGGCAAAAGTCGCTTGTATGAAGGGACCAGGAAGGCCAAATCTCAGCAACGTTTGTTTAAGATACTGCCAATTTACCCTATCGAATGCTTTCTCAGCATCAGTGCTGAGGAACAATAAAGGGGAGGAGATTCTCTTGGCATGGCATAAGGTATTGAGTACTCTGGAAGTATTATCCTTACCCTCTCTGTTGCGGATAAAGCCCACCTGGTCCCCATGGACTATCTGAGGGAGGAGGGTAGCTAATCTGTTGGCTAGCATTTTGGCCATGAGCTTGAGGTCTATGTTTAGGAGGGAAATAGGCCGGTAATTAGAGCATTGTTTGGGGTCCTTTCCTTCCTTTGGGATTAGTGTGATATGCGCTACAGTCATATCTCTTGAAAGTGGTGTACCACAAAGTGCTAAATTACAGACCTCTAAAAGGTGGGGTATAAGAAGCTCCTGAAAGATTTTATAATATGAGATCGGTAGGCCATCGGGGCCTGGGCTCTTCCCTGGGGGCATTTGATGTATTGCGTTTTTAAGCTCCTTTAAGGTGAAGGGGGCTTCTAGGTTTGATTTTTGTTTGGTGTTTAAAGAGGGAATGTTGGATGAGTCCAAAAAGTCCAGGATAGCAGCTGAACGTGCTTCCGGCGTTACGGTGGAGGTAAGGTTGTATAAGCTATTATAGAATGAACGGAATTGTGCAGCAATCTGGCGGACTGAGAAAATCGGGCAGCCTTCAGGCGAGGTCAATTGATGCACAAAATTAGCCGTTCTCCTCTTCTTAATCCTATTCATTCCCCTCTCATTGTTGACATTGATGTTTATGTTAGCGCTAAATTACTGCCGCACATCGTCACCTACTCTGTGCATCTGCCCCCCTGAATCATTCTTTCTCCAGCCTGCTGCAGCATTTGCCTGTATTTTACATAGGAGGCGTTTACTATGCTAAGTAGCATAGTGCTCTGCCTCCTTCATTGAGAAGAAAGGTCACTGCCCGGGCTTAGCGTAATGTGTTGCCACCTAGTTTCAGCTCCTCAGTGCTCTTTCCATAATCACTGAGCGCACTGAGGCTGATGGTGACGTCACCGCGCTCCCTTTAAAGCAGAAACAGAGGCTTTGCTCTGCAGTAAGGGACCCAGTACATCACTGAATCTTTGGTGTTCACTTATAGCAATGTCCCTAATCCTGGACAACCCCTTTAAGTTAATTTTTTTTTTTTTATCATGTGATTAAATAAATATGATGGTATTTTTACTGTTGAGATTATTGTGTGGTCTTATATTTATTGATGTCCATACATATATGCTCATAACACAGCTTTATGGCTTTGTTACAGGACGATGATCTAGCAGATTGTCGGGAAGGATGTGTTTGTTCCTGACACTCTGCTGATCAATAGCAGAGGAGACCGATGCAATTACATGCACTGATCTCCTCCAGCTCCTCCAGAGTATGGGGAGGAGTGATCATGATCACTAATGCCACCTTTCTTCCCCATACTGTCTCGTTGTTTACTCAATGAATGAGAATTTTGCTACTTCATTGGGTAATCGTCAGTGCATGTAAATGGCACTTAAGTAGGAGTGGCTCAATTCTAAGCATTGTGTCAGGAGTAAACTAGGCAATGCTTATCGCCTGCCCAATACCATCCCTACAGTGAAGCATGGTGGTGGCAGCATCATGCTATGGGGGTGTTTTTCTGTGCTGGACCAGAGAGACTGGTAACGTTTGAGGGAAAGCTGAATGGAGATATGTACACAGATATTCTTTAAAGGCATCTGTCAGCAGATTTATGCCTATGTAATTAGCTGAGCTGTTGCATGTGTGCTTGGTAACTGAAGGCATCTGGGTTGGTCAAAATGAAGTTTTAATATATGCAACTGAGCCTCTAGGAGCAATGGGGGCATTGCCGTTACTCCTATAGGCTCTGATTTCTCTGTAACTGCAATGCTCTCTGTACTTTGATTCCCAGGGCCAGGCAGGTGTGATGGCATTTTCATTGCCTGGTCCTATCAATCAAAGTGCAGAGGGCAGTTGCAGAGAGAGTAGAGCCTCTAGGTGTAACAGCAATGCCCCGTTGCTCCTAGAGGCCCATTTGCGTATATTAGAACATAATTTTTCTTAGCAATATTTATAAACCTACAAAACCTCTCTGTCTAATGCTGACAGCACTACACTCCACCTGGGGCAACACGCAATGTCATAGCAAAAAAAAATGTGAGACCGATTATGAAAAGATATACCAACTTTATTTCAATAATGTATAAAAAATATGGAAGAAAAAAGGCAAGCTAAAAAGGATACATAGAGAAGCGAGGGGCAACAACTCATTGGACAGCCATGTACCTCCGCAGAACTGTAATAACAGTCTCCGGATACCAGGCTATATGCTGTGTCTCACAATAAATGGTCATAAATCTCCTAATATATATATATATATATATATATATATATAAAACAACCGCAGTAATAATATATATCACCCACCCCTATAGGGGAATATGTTGTACGACTACTATTGCCAATCAAGCAGTGATCACCATTCAATATGAGGCACACAGCATAAACCCCAAGTAACTATGTAAAACAATATACATCAAGTGGGTGAGAATTATTCAACTCGCAACCTCAGTATGTAACATAGGCCTATTTTGAACAATGTGGCATAACGATATAATCATGGACACATACTACGAGTGACGTACCTGAAGACATGGTCTGACCAAAAGGAGGTAAGGGAGCCCCAAGCGCAAGACCTCAATGCGTGTTTCACCTTAACGGCTTTGTCAGGAGGTACAGAAGTATTAAAACCCAGGGTATACACTCACCTAAAGAATTATTAGGAACACCTGTTCTATTTCTCATTAATGCAATTATTTAGTCAACCAATCACATGGCTGTTGCTTCAATGCATGTAGGGTTGTGGTCCTGGTCAAGACAATCTCCTGAACTCCAAACTGAATGCCAGAATGGGAAAGAAAGGTGGGCTACAACAGCAGAAGACCCCACCGGGTACCACTCATCTTCACTACAAATAGGAAAAAGAAGCTACAATTTGCACAAGCTCACCAAAATTGGACTGTTGAAGACTAGAAAAATGTTGCCTGGTCTGATGAGTCTCGATTTCTGTTGAGACATTCAAATGGTAGAGTCTGAATTTGGCGTAAACAGAATGAGAACATGTATCCATCATGCCTTGTTACCACTGTGCAGGCTGGTGGTGGTGGTGTAATGGTGTGGGGGATGTTTTCTGGGCATACTTTAGGCCCCTTAGTGCCAATTGGCCATCGTTTAAATGCCACGGGCTAACTGAGCATTGTTTCTGACCATGTCCATCCCTTCATGACCACCATGTACCCATCCTCTGATGGCTACTTCCAGCAGGATAATGCACCATGTCACAAAGCTCGAATCATTTCAAATTGGTTTCTTGAACATGACAATGAGTTCACTGTACTAAAATGGCCCCCACAGTCACCAGACCTCAACCAATACAGCATATTTGGGATGTGGTGGAAAGGGAGCTTTGTGCCCTGGATGTGCATCCCTCAAATCTCCATCAACTGCAAGATGCTATCCTATCAATATGGGCCAACATTTCTAAAGAATGCTATCAGCACCTTGTTGAATCAATGCCACGTAGAATTAAGGCAGTTCTGAAGGCAAAAGGGGGTCCAACACCGTATTAGTATGGTGTTCCTAATAATTCTTTAGGTGAGTGTATATAGGCCGATGAATGGGTAAATTACCTATTGGGCGCGATACCGCTATGATGTGCTCCTCAGCGTGGCCGCACCACCACACTGCACAAGCGCAGAACGTGAAGACAGCAGTAGAGCACGTCTGGATGGAGCCGGGCAGCGCATGCGCTGGACCGCGACCCATTGGAACGCACGTGACCCGCAAATACAGATGGCCATAAGCGGAAGAACCTGGACTGGTGGGCAACTGGAACTATATATCGTGGAAGATTACAATACTTACCAAATCAATGTGCCACCATGATCCATAATAAACCAATTATCCACAAAATAAAAATTAAAAATAATACATGTCAAAAACCAGTGCTAAAGTGCCAAAGTGATATCCATGATAATATACATTAAAAAAAAGGAACAACAGTCATTAATATATTAATGTGTATATATATTTTTCAGGAAATACCTCATATATGGATTTTAGAAAACATGACGAGGATTGGTTGTCACAACTTGGAACTGTTTTTGTAGAAAACTCGGCACAGGATACAGAGAAATGTGATAGTAAGGAGTTGAAGCATAAGATCTTAAGAGACAAACGAAGTTGTGGTGGAATAAAGCTGCATTGTAAAATTATCTTAATAAAAATATAGTACCACGAGGATGGCGCATTAAAATATTTTTCACTCTAGAATGTGAAGATCCCACTTTCATGAATAAGTGCTCACAAACCTTGATTGAGCTGCTGATTGGAGCAGATTGTAGCGCATTGGAGACTGTGGAGAAGGATATTGACAGCCATAAGGAAAATATCCAACAACTTTTAATCAAGGAAGAATTAGAGGTATTTGATAAAAGTTTGGAAGAAGACCTGGCCAAGTGGGAGAGAGAAATACAACTCATTAAATCAAAAACATTCCAGAGGGATTTGAGTGATTATCAACAAAATAAGATATTCATGTGGCAGAGAAGTAATACGAGATCAGAATTGCATTCACGTTCTCAATCCATAACATCATTAATATCAGAGGAGGAATGTGAAGCCTCCTTTTTAGACAGGCGTTCAGCCACTGGACGAAGACCGGCGCTGGAAAAGGTGGATCACTTTCCTTTGCCGTTCACATTTCTGTATTTCCTCTTCTGTGCGTGGATACAAAGAGTAAATACAGAAATGTGAACGGCAGAAGAAAGAGATCCAGGAAATAAAGGCAATCAACCTTTCAGATATTCAACTAACTGTGCCTCAGCAACAGGTGTTACAGAAGGGCTTATCCTTTTCCTCTGGGGGTAATTTTGATTATTTTGAAACCATTAAAGATTTGGAATTATTTGCCCATAAACTGCTCTTTAAGCATTGCAGGATTTAGAATCCCAATTGTAAGATCAGTATACGACTAAGACAAGTAGGTTTTCCGTGCATCTGCACCGGCGGTCGCAGGTGTTTCCCCCCAAAATCCTTATGTCCGGCGGTGGATGTCTTTGTTAAACTGGTGAAGCGTGAGCTAACCGAGGGAACCCCGAATGTTAGGGGTGACAATTTGACCAGACTTCAGAGACAGGCACTGCGAGAATTACAAGATCTCAAAGAAGTGGTCATTAAACCATCGGATAAGGTGGACAACGTCGTGATATGGCCGGTGCATATGTGCAAGAAGGAGGCATTTTGCCAATTAAATAACAGACAGTGTTATGGGAAAATTTATAGAGACCCTACGGACCTCTATAAGAGGGAATTAGATGAGATTTTGCTGGATGCACAGGATCAAGGTATCATTGGCTTGAAAATGATGGAGGGACTGATGGTTGATTGCCCTATTAAGCCGACATTGTACTTACTCCCAAAGGTCCACAAAAAGCTGACCAATACCCCAGGATGCCCCATTGTTTCTGGGATTGGGGAGATTATGTGCCAATGTCGGTAGGTTCATTGATTTCTTTCTCAAAAAAAGTGTAGAGACCCTCCAATCATTTGTCAAGGATACCATGGATATGCCGAGACAGTTAAAGGCATCCATGTGGATGAGGATGTGTTCCTAGTCACCTGTAATGTTGAGTCACTGTACACGTCTATATGCCTCGACCAGGGAGTGCGAGCATCAAGTTTTTTTCTATCTATGACTGATTATGATAATAATTTGGTCGAATTTATTTTGGCCCTGTTAGAGTTTATGTTAACTCATAATTATTTTCTTTTTAAGGACCACCTCTTCCTGCAGCTCCAGAGAACAGCAATGGGGGCGTCTTGTGTGCCCTCATATGCTAATTTGTTCCTAGGGCTGTAGGAGAGAGAGATTGTCCAAAATACTCCAGGGTATGATGCCGCACTCCTATGGTCGAGGTATATAGACAACTTTCTGTGGCAGGATACTGTGTCGGCCTTAGAGGACTTCCTGGCGAAATTGAATGCGAACGATCGCAATATCATATTGAGCTGGAAATACAGCCACACTAAGATAGATTTTTTGGATATTATGATTGTGAAAGGATCTGATGGATTTATATCCACTAACCTTTTTAGAAAAACGACGACTGTCTATTCCCTTCTCCATGTCTCATCTTCACACCATCTGAAAAACATAAAAGCAATACCAACAGGGCACTTTTTGAGAACACACAGGATTTGCTCTGATGACAAGCACTTTGAACCACAATCATCCCTCTTAACACAACAATTTTTGGAGAGGGGCTACCAACCAAATACGATTCGTCAAGGATATGAAAGAGCAAAAAAAGACCTCTAGAGACTCCTTTTTGGTAAGCAAAGTTAGACAAGACAATAGTATAGATTTGGTGGTGAGATTCATCACCCCATTTAGTAGTAAATGGCGATTTATTCAAAATACTATACAAAAGCATTGGTCTGTTCTTCAAACAGATGAGGACTTGGCAGCTTTTCTGATCCCTTACCCCCAAATTACATGGAGGAGATTATGTAATTTACGCAATCTTTTGACTAATAGTTATTATGTACCACAAACATCAGTTAACATATTTGGCAGTAAGGACCCTAAATGGGGATCATTCTCGTGTGGCATGTAAGTATATGGTTTGTTCCACTACTTTTTGTGACTCCTCAGGGAGAAAATGCTTAAGATAGTTCACAGTATTACATGTAACACAGAGGCAGTGGTATATTTGATCACATGGCGGTGTGATCTTGTTTGTATTGGGATGACCACAAGGGCCTTGAAGGTCCGTGTGTTAGAACATGCAAGTAGGATTCATGCAGCCTCTGATGTACTGGAGAAAGATCTGGATACTTTACTAGCAATTCCATAGCATTTTCGCAAGTATCACGCCTCTGACCCATGTGGCTTCAAAGTAAGAGGCATAGATAGAGTTAGATTGGGGTCCAGGGGTGGCAACATAAAACAAGCCCTACTACGTAGAGAAACCAGGTGGATAGTAATTCTGGACACCATGGTCCCCTGTGGCTTGAATGAGTCCAATAGCTTCTTCAACTCATTTCTGTAAGATGACACAAATTCTAAATCATGGTATATAATCTTATTTTATGTTTAGGAACTATTTTTTATATTCTGTTATTTTTTCTTTCTATTTGAGGTTATTATATTCTGCCTCTGTCTGGGACAAGGTGGAAGTGGTATAATGAAGTGGCCATGAGATGGTGTTCTTCGGATATGAAAATAAAGAAATGGAGCCAACAAGATTATGAACACAAGTGGACTTTTTCTATAATAAATTATTATATATGGGATGGGGTATTGGAGTGTTATAGCCTTCTTCTTGGAATATTATGAGATGGGAAGCTCATCTAATGCTCATTAGTAGGTCACCATTGTGAAGGTTGGGTAGATAGTCACCTGTTGGCCACCGTTATATGACCCTATTGGGTGATAAGTAATTAGTGGTATTTGTGGTGGCTATATGGGTAGATTTCTGCCCATTAGTCAATCTAGTGTGGTCTTGTAGGCGGACTTTCTACCCCTCTGATTGTAAAGAAGGGTTGGATCTTTTATGATCCAATTTTAATGTTTGCACATTTATTGGCATTAATGCCTTATAATTGGAGACTGACACATGCACTTTATTTTTTATCACTCTTTCGGGTCCCTATGTGGACTTGATGTATTATGAATTATTTTGTTTTTTAACATATTTATTATATTGATTTAGTTTGTCACTGTCTTAATTTATAATATGAGTTTATGATTGCACTGGCACTTTAAGATATAAAGGTATACAGGTCATGTGATCGCAAATAATGAATGAGTAACAATAGATATCTTTACATCTTTAGATGTGCAAAATATGTACTGTATAGCATGTATTTGAACATACACATGAATATATTTGTAAGGAAATATACAATGGAAACATACCACCCTTGCAGCATAAATATACAATGACCTCCCCTAGTCCTGGAGATAATCAAGCCTGATAAAGTAACAACTTGATTATCTCTAGGCAGAAAAGTTACAGTTTTCTCCAATATCTGGAACACCCCTTTATACATGAGGTATCCCCACACATCATATGTCCCCTGATAGCCCCGATCTAGGTGATCAACATATTCAAATTTTACCCCGATCGGTTTAGGGGTTCTCAAAGAAACATGGAAGTCTTCTGTGACCGGTTCACCCTGGGTGGGCTGCCCAAAATAGTACCACAAGTTTGGGTGTCTTTGCCGGTCACTTTAGAACAAGGGAAAAACGAATAAAGTACCGAATAGCGCTCTTCTAGAAAATTCGGTACATATAGATCCAGCGTTCGGTAATTACACCTACCGAATGGCATAGGAAGAAATATTGAAAGAAAAGGGGGATTTCTTCACAATATTAATCACTGTTGTTCCTTTTTTGTTATGTATATTATCATGGATGTCATTTTGTCACTTTAGCACTGGTTTTTGACATGTATTATTTTTTATATATTTTTTTACTTTGGTGGAGCATTGGTTTAATATGGATCATGGTGGCATATTAATTTGGCAAGTATTGTATTGTATTGTAATCTTCCCCAATATATAGTTCCAGTTGCCACCCAGTCCAGGTTCTTCCGCTTATGGCCATCTGTATTTGCGGGTCACGTGCGTTCCATTTGCGGGTCCCGTGCATGTGCTTCCTGGCCCCATCCTGACGTGCTCTACTGCCATCATCACATTCTGCACACATCGAGGTCTTGCTCTTGGGGCTCCCTTACATCCTTTTGGTCAGACCATGTCTTCAGGTACGTCACTCGTAGTATATGTCCATGATTATATTGTTATGCCACATTGTTCATAATAGGCCTATGTTACATACTGAGGTTGTGGGTTGAATAATTCTCACCCACTTGGTGTATATTGTTTTATATAGTTACTTGGGGCTTATGCTGTGTGCCTCATATTGAATGGTGATTACTGCTTGATTGGCAATAGTAGTCGTACAACATATTCCCCCATAGACGTGGGTGATATATATTATTGCAGCGGTTGTTATATATATATCCTTCTATTTTAGGAGATTTATGACCATTTATTGTGAGACACAGCATATAGCCTGTTATCCGGAGACTGTTATTACAGTTCTGCGGAGGTACATGGCTGTCCAATGAGGTGGTGCCCCTCGCTTCTCTGTATATCCTTTTTAGCTTGCATTTTTTCTTCCATATTTTTTATACATTATTGAAATAAAGTTGGTATATTTTTTATAATTGGTCCCACAGTTTTTTTTTGCTTCTTAGCAATATGGGAAGATATGAACATGGGACCAACACAGATGCCTTCAGTTGCCTTGCGCACATCCAACAGGTCAGCCAGTTTCATAGGTACAAATCTGCTGACAGATGCTCTTTAACCACTTCAGCCCCGCTAGGTGAAACCCCCTTCATGACCAGGCCACTTTTTACACTTCGGCACTACACTCCTTTCACCGTTTATCGCTCGGTCATGCAACTTACAACCCAAATGAATTTTACCTCCTTTTCTTCTCACTAATAGAGCTTTCATTTGGTGGTATTTTATTGCTGCTGACATTTTTACTTTTTTTGTTATTAATCAAAATGTAACGATTTTTTTTGCAAAAAAATGACATTTTTCACTTTCAGCTGTGAAATTTTGCAAAAAAAAACGACATCCATATATAAATTTTTCGCTAAATTTATAGTTCTACATGTCTTTGATAAAAAAAAAATGTTTGGGCAAAAAAAAAATGGTTTGGGTAAAAGTTATAGCGTTTACAAACTATGGTACAAAAATGTGAATTTCCGCTTTTTGAAACGGCTCTGATTTTCTGAGCACCTGTCATGTTTCCTGAGGTTCTACAATGCCCAAACAGTAGAAAAACCCCACAAATGACCCCATTTCGGAAAGTAGACACCCTAAGGTATTCGCTGATGGGCATAGTGAGTTCATAGAACTTTTTATTTTTTGTCACAAGTTAGCGGAAAATGATGATGATTTTTTATTTTTATTTTTTTCTTACAAAGTCTCATATTCCACTAACTTGCGACAAAAAATAAAAAATTCTAGGAACTCACCATGCCCCTCACAGAATACCTTGGGGTGTCTTCTTTCCAAAATGGGGTCAATTGTGGGGTAGTTATACTGCCCTGGCAATTTAGGGGCCCAAATGTGTGAGAAGAACTTTGCAATCAAAATGTGTAAGAAATGACCGGTGAAATCCGAAAGGTGCACTTTGGAATATGCGCCCCTTTGCCCACCTTGGCAGCAAAAAAGTGTCACACATGTGGTATCGCCGTACTCAGGAGAAGTTGGGGAATGTGTTTTGCGGTGTCATTTTACATATACCCATGCTGGGTGAGAGAAATATCTTGGCAAAAGACAACTTTTCCCATTTTTTTATACAAAGTTGGCATTTGACCAAGATATTTTTCTCACCCAGCATGGGTATATGTAAAATGACACCCCAAAACACATTCCCCAACTTCTCCTGAGTACGGCGATACCAGATGTGTCACACTTTTTTGCTGCCAAGGTGGGCAAAGGGGCACATATTCCAAAGTGCACCTTTCGGATTTTGCAGGGCATTTTTTACACATTTTGATTGCAAGGTACTTCTCACACATTTGGGCCCCTAAATTGCCAGGGCAGTATAACTACGCCACAAGTGACCCCATTTTGGAAAGAAGACACCCTAAGGTATTCCGTGAGGGGCATGGCGAGTTCCTAGAATATTTTATTTTTTGTCACAAGTTAGCGGAAAATGATGATTTTTTTTTTTTCTCTTTTTTCCTTACAAAGTCTCATATTCCACTAACTTGCGACAAAAAATAAAAAATTCTAGGAACTCGCCATGCCCCTCACGGAATACCTTGGGGTGTCTTCTTTCCAAAATGGGGTCACTTGTGGCGTAGTTATACTGCCCTGGCAATTTAGGGGCCCATATGTGTGAGAAGTACTTTGCAATCAAAATCTGTAAAAAATGACCGGTGAAATACGAAAGGTGCACTTTGGGATATGTGCCCCTTTGCCCACCTTGGCATCAAAAAAATGTCACACATCTGGTATCGCCGTACTCAGGAGAAGTTGGGCAATGTGTTTTGGGGTGTCATTTTACATATACCCATGCTGGGTGAGAGAAATATCTTGGCAAACGACAACTTTTCCCATTTTTTTATACAAAGTTGGCATTTGACCAAGATATTTTTCTCACCCAGCATGGGTATATGTAAAATGACACCCCAAAACACATTGCCCAACTTCTCCTGAGTACGGCGATACCAGATGTGTCACACTTTTTTGCTGCCAAGGTGGGCAAAGGGGCACATATTCCAAAGTGCACCTTTCGGATTTTGCAGGCCATTTTTTACACATTTTGATTGCAAAGTACTTCTCACACATATGGGCCCCTAAATTGCCAGGGCAGTATAACTACGCCACAAGTGACCCCATTTTGGAAAGAAGACACCCCAAGGTATTCCGTGAGTGGCACTGCGAGTTGCTAGAATTTTTTTTTTTTTGTCACAAGTTAGCGGAAAATGATGATGTTTTTTTTTTTTTTTTTTTTTTTCTTACAAAGTCTCATATTCCACTAACTTGCGACAAAAAATAAAAAATTCTAGGAACTCACCATGCCCCTCACAGAATACCTTGGGGTGTCTTCTTTCCAAAATGGGGTCACTTGTGGGGTAGTTATACTGCTCTGGCAATTTAGGGGCCCATATGTGTGAGAAGAACTTTGCAATCAAAATGTGTAAAAAATGGCCTGCAAAATCCGAAAGGTGCACTTTGGAATATTTGCCCCTTTGCCCACCTTGGCATCAAAAAAGTGTCACACATCTGGTATCGTCGTACTCAGGAGAAGTTGGGGAATGTGTTTTGGGGTGCCATTTTACATATACCCATGCTGGGTGAGAGAAATATGTTGGCAAAAGACAACTTTTCCCATTTTTTTATACAAAGTTGGCATTTGACCAAGATATTTATCTCACCCAGTATGGGTATATGTAAAATGACACCCCAAAACACATTCCCCAACTTCTTCTGAGTACGGCGATACCAGATGTGTCACACTTTTTTGCAGCCTAGATGCGCAAAGGTGCCCAAATTCCTTTTAGGAGGGCATTTTTAGACATTTGGATCCCAGACTTCTTCTCACGCTTTAGGGCCCCTAAAAAGCCAGGGCAGTATAAATACCCCACATGTGACCCCACTTTGGAAAGAAGACACCCCAAGGTATCCAATGAGGGGCCTGGCAAGTTCATAGAAATTTTTTTTTTTTCGCATAAGTTAGCGGAAATTGATTTTTTTTTGTTTTTTCTCACAAAGTCTCACTTTCCGCTAACTTAGGACAAAAATTTCAATCTTTCATGGACTCAATATGCCCCTCAGCAAATACCTTGGGGTGTCTTCTTTCCAAAATGGGGTCAGTTGTGGGGTGTTTGTACTGCCCTGGCATTTGAGGGTCTCCGCAATCATTACATGTATGGCCAGCATTAGGAGTTTCTGCTATTCTCCTTATATTGAGCATACAGGTAATGAGATTTTTTTTTTCCGTTCAGCCTCTGGGCTGAAAGAAAAAAATGAACGGCACAGATTTCTTCATTCGCATCGATCAATGTGGATGAAAAAATCTCTGCCCAAAAAAAAAATGGAGGGGAAAGGCATCTGCCAGGACATAGGAGCTCCGCCCTACATCCATACCCACTTAGCTCGTATGCCCTGGCAAACCAGATTTCTCCATTCACATCAATCGATGTGGATGAATAAATCATTGCCGGGATTTTTTTTTTATATATATATATATATACATACAAAGTGCTTGCCAAAGCATAGGAACGCCGCCTCCTCCTCAGCTCGTATGCCTCGGCAAACGTATCTGTCACTGCAGAGGAGAAAATCCCGTCTTGCAGCGCCGCATACACCGACTTGCGTGTAATCTGACAGCAGCGCAATGCTTCTGTCAGAATGCACATCGGTGCTGCAGCTAGTAGATCGGTTGGTCCACCTGGAAGGTAAAAAGACAAAAAAAAAAAAAAATGAAAAAACCAGGCCACAACGCAATAATTTTATTAACTTTGGGACAGAACATGTAACTTTAACTTTTGGAACTAAACATTAACCTGTTTGCTTACCTGTTTTTTTTTTTTTGTTTTTTTTTTTGTTTTTTTACCTTTATAGAACAAACCTCTCCTTCCCCATGGGTCAATGTGCAAAGCGCAAATCGCCCAAAGATGTGGCGAAGTGCGTTATGCACTTTGTCCCATGTGAAAGGAGACGTTTGCAGCAGCTGTGAGTGAATGGGCCCTAATAGCCCTGTGTGCCTATCCTGGTGAGATGATCCCTATGCTAATAGTGTACCTGTGAGTGGTACTTCCGGAAACACTCTCCAAAGCATAGGGCAGGGTGGTCGGGACAGTCAGGACAGAAATAGCGGGTGTCACGCCTTATTCCACTCCTGCTACAGACACGACATTTTTTTCGGGGTGGCGGTCGGTTTGAGGTACCAGCAACGAAACTGGGGAAGTGTCGCTCGTGTAGACGGCTAACTACACTGGTGGATGGGGCCACGGAACCTCCTGGATACAGGAGGTTCGCGATGATCTCTTCCTGAAATTTGAGGAAGGATCCAGTTCTCCCAGCCTTACTGTAGAGAACAAAACTATTGTACAGAGCCAATTGAATTAAATATACAGACACCTTCTTATACCAGCGTCTGGTGCGTCGGGAAACTAAATACGGAGCCAACATCTGGTCATTGAAGTCGACCCCTCCCATGTGGAGGTTATAGTCGTGGACTGAGAGGGGCTTTTCAATGACACGGGTTGCTCGCTCAATTTGGATTGTCGTGTCTGCGTGAATGGAGGAGAGCATGTAAACGTCACGCTTGTCTCTCCATTTCACCGCGAGCAGTTCTTCGTTACACAGTGCGGCCCTCTGCCCCCTTGCAAGACGGGTGGTAACGAGCCGTTGGGGGAAGCCCGCGCGACTAGTTCGCGCGGTACCACAGGCGCCAATCCGTTCTAGAAACAAATGCCTAAAGAGGGCCACACAATGTGTAAAAATTGTCCACATAAAGATGGTACCCCTTGCCGAATAAGGGTGACACCAAGTCCCAAACTGTCTTCCCACTGCTCCCCAGGTAGTCAGGGCAACCGACCGGCTCCAGGGTCTGATCTTTTCCCTCATAGACCCGAAATTTGTGGGTATAGCCTGTGGCCCTTTCACAGAGCTTATACAATTTGACCCCATACCGGGCGCGCTTGCTTGGGATGTATTGTTTGAAGCCAAGGCGCCCGGTAAAATGTATTAGGGACTCGTCTATGCAGATGTTTTGCTCTGGGGTATAAATATCTGCAAATTTCAGGTTGAAATGGTCTATGAGGGGCCGAATTTTGTGGAGCCGGTCAAAAGCAGGGTGGCCCCTGGGACGGGAGGTGCTGTTATCGCTAAAGTGCAGGAAACGCAGGATGGTCTCAAATCGTGTCCTGGACATAGCAGCAGAGAACATGGGCATGTGATGAATTGGGTTCGTGGACCAATATGACCGCAATTCATGTTTTTTTGTCAGGCCCATGTTGAGGAGGAGGCCCAGAAAAGTTTTAATTTCGGAAACTTGGACTGGTTTCCACCGGAAAGACTGGGCATAAGAGCTTCCCGGGTTAGCGGTTATAAATTGTGTGGCATATCTGTTTTTTTCGGCCACAACTAAGTCTAAAAGCTCCGCAGTCAAGAACAGCTCAAAAAATCCCAGGGCCGAACCGATCTGAGCCGTCTCAACCCGAACTCCAGACTGGGCAGTGAAAGGGAAAACTACGGGTGCGGCGGAAGTTGGGGACTGCCAATCAGGGTTTGCCAGCACCTCTGGGATTCTAGGGGCTCTACGGGCACGTCTTTGCGGTGGCTGCGACGGGGTCACTACTGCACGTGCCACCGTACCAGCTTCAACTGCCCTTCTGGTGCTCGCTACTTCACCAGGTTGTACGGCAGTGCTGGTACTAGGTCCAGGAAGGGCTGGGCTGCTGGTGTATGCCTCACCACGTAATCCGACAGCACCAGCCCCACTCTGCTGCTCTTGAAGCGGATCCTGCGCAACCTGCGGTCTAGCGACACGGGGCCGGGTACGCCTGCTGCTATCAGGGACCTCAGCCTCCTCGTCCGAACTTTGGGTCAGAGAGCCACTGCTTTCTACAGGTTCGTATTCTGACCCGCTGGATTCATCAGATGAGGGTTCCCACTCCTCATCCGACTGGGTCAGAAGCCTGTAGGCCTCTTCAGAAGAATACCCCCTGTTAGACATGTGGGCAACTCAATTTCGGGGTATTCCCTGAGACTACCCAAGAAAAAAAAAGCAAGCCTGTCTTACAAAGGGGAGCCTAGCGAAGTACCGGAGGCCGCTGCGGTTGATAAAAAATATCAAAACAGATTTTTTTATCGCCGCAGTGCGTGTAAAGTGAATGTGCAGTGATCAAAAAAAAATAATTTTTTTGTCACTGCGGTGGGGCGGGCGTGGGCAAACGCACGTGTGGGCGACCGATCAGGCCTGATCGGGCAAACACTGCGTTTTGGGTGGAGGGCGAACTAAAGTGAGACTAGTACTATTATAGATCTGACCGTGATCAGTTTTGATCACTTTCAGATACTATAAAAGTACAAATGCTGATTAGCGATACGCTAATCAGCGAATAACGGACTGCGGTGCGGTGGGCTGGGCGCTAACTGATCGCTAACTACCTAACCAAGGGACCTAAACTATACCTAAAACCTAACGGTCAATAACAGTGAAAAAAAAAAAAGTGACAGTTTGCACTGATCACTTTTTTTCCTTTTCACTAGTGATTGACAGGGTGATCAAAGGGTTAATTGGGGTGATCTGGGGGCTAAGTGTACTGTAGTGGGTACTCACAGTAATGATGTGCTCCTCTGCTCCTCTCCTGGAACCAACCGACCAAAAGAAGGAGCAGAGGAGCACAGCAGCCATATAACCCCATCATATTTACTAATATGATGGGTTATCTGGCTGCTGATTCGTTTTTTTGAAAATCATCAACCTGCCAGCCAATGATCGTGGCCGGCAGGTTGATGACGAAGTTCTTCTTTGAATTTTGCCGGCCCGCGATGCGCATGCGCGGGCCGGCATACCCGGAAATCTCGCGTCTCGCGAGAGGACGCACCGGCGCGTCCACCCAGAACAGCACGACCGCCGCGAAGACGCAATCCTGCGTACGGCGGTCGTGAGGAGGTTAATTAAAACCTGATCCAGAGTGCTCTAGACCTAACATTGGGCTGACATTTCACCTTCCAACAAGACACTGACCCTAAGCATACAGCCAAGAAAATAGAGGAGTGGCTTAGGGTTAAATCTGTGAATGTTCTTGAGTGGTGCATCCAGAGCCTTGACTTGATCCCAATAGTACGTCTTTGGAGAGACCTGACAAAGGCTGTCCAGCAATGGTCTCCATCTACCTGACAAAGCTTGAAAGGATCTGCAGAAAAAGTGGCAAAAATCCCCTAATCCAGATGTGCAAAACGTATGCATCATACCCAGGAAGACTGGATACTGTAATTGTTGCCAAAGTTGCTTCAACCAAGCACTGAGTAAAGGGTCTGAAGATTTAAGTTTTTTTTTCCTTTTCTATAGATTAACAAAGATTTTGAACATTCTGTTTTCACTTTGTTCATTGTGTGGTATTGGGTGCAGAATGATGAGGAAAAGTGAACAGGTCTGAAGACATTCAGAATGCACTGTATCATGTCTATGGGGAGCTATGAGTCCTTTTTGTGGTTTATACTGATCAAGAGGTCTTAATAATGGGCAACTCTCATTGTACAGAGTGTTGTAGTTGGTAGAAGGTCTAGTAACACTGTAGATAATGTAATTTGAAAAGGTTTCTACTAGTGATAGAATATCATAAATGAGCAGTTGCTATGGGGCCTGCAATGGCAAGTGGGCCCTATTAAGCCTGAGCGTGCCTAGCCTGCAAGAACACACACCGTAAAAATCATTACAGTGTGTTTGTCCATTCATCATCCCTTAGGGCCTGGGTCTCATTCCCTGGCCTATGCACCCCCCAGCAGGCACAATGCACTAGATTCATCACAGTCATTCATGTCACTGCTTCGCCTCTGTTGGGAAATGGGGATGTGCTCAGGGCACTAAAAGAGCATAACTACTTTGTGTTGGCACTAAGTGGACATAACTACTGAGTGGGTGCGAGGTGCTACGGCAAGCTTGGACAGCCTTGACTAGCCATGGGAGTGGGCTTTGCAGGGAAGTTGCTCAGGGACTGGGCCCGTTCATAAATTTACAATGGGACCCAGCCTTTTTTAGTTACACCCTGTCCATAAATAATAAATGTGATGAATAAGAGGAAATAGACATTACCATACCAGCTTGCACGCTAATATGTAACATAGTGGAAAATGTAGTTAAGTCAGGATATTTTATCATATTTTTTTTTAAACTTTTATAAACATGTGTTAAAAAGTACTGCTATCATAAAATACACATGCAGTGTTTCTGGACTTCCTGCTTAACTGTGACACACATTGTAGTTACATACTTTTTTGCTTTAATTGCTTCAGAAATTAGACTGTCAGCCAATTTCAACACATTTTTCTGTGAAGGTGGAACAAAAATAATATTATCTTGTTCTTTTAATATTACGTATGACAATTTAATGGAACTTCTTCCAGGACATAGCTTCACATCCACATGGCATTATTTTCTCTACTAACGCTGTTCTCCAGTAATTAAAAGATAACTGCAGTTTTTTATTTCAGATAACTTACATGTCACACATAGCTAATGTGCTATATCTCCTCTATATTAATTAAATGTGAGTTAGTTTCAATGCATGTAAGTTGACTAAATAATATTATATTGGCAAATATTCAGTAATCTACAATACAACATAGAGAGGTGAAGAAAGACAGAAACATTGGCTATACAAAAATGTAAGCAGCAGCCATTCCATAAAAACTGATACACTGGCCAAGATTTACTAACCCTGTCTAATTTTTAGATGGTGTAAACTTAGACTAGACTTTCTAAAAAAAGCACCATATTTATCAGTAGTTGATGCTGGATAGTAATGGATGAACATCAGACGGGACGGTTCGCGAACGTGATCAAATGTTCGCGAACCGCAAGTTTGCGGCGGGCCCCATTCACTTTAATGGCAGCTGAGCCTGAAAAACCTTCAGCTCATATTTGCAGCCACCAATTACTTAGTAGAAGTGTACAAATAGTCTCACAAAATGGACAGTGACAATCTAGAGGGGGATCAATGACAAAATGACAAAAATTCCAACAAAAAATATGTATCTTAATCAGGGGACTTTTAATGAATTTTTTTTATTTTAGGCCACCGGTGTACGGGCCTTAAAAATTAGGCATTCATCTGACAAAAAAGAAATTCTGATTATGTGGCTCGAGGTACATTATGCGGTCAATGGATAAAAATTTTACTGTAGGCCACTGGACTACAGGCCCCAAACATTAGGCATTCACAGGACAGAAAAGATCAAGTGATTATGTGGCTGGAGGTATATTACATGGTCAATGAATATCAATGTTACTGCAGGCCAGTACAAATACAGGTCAAATACATATGTTTAAAAAAACTAAAAATATAAAATTGGATTAAAAACATGGCTAACGAAATCCCCCCTCTTGAAAAAAAACCCTAATGATAATAGTTGAAATTCGATAATATGTTGTCACTGGTGTTGAAGCAGTTACAGATCAATACATATCATGTGGATGTGCAATCCATGTTTTTCTCTTTTTTGGGGGGATATTACAAAAATTTTAGCGTTTCTCTGCCACCTTCAAAAGTTTTCCGGGGTTAGTGTAAATTTAAGTTCAGGCGCACAGACTTCAGAAAGTAACGCCTAATTTATGGTGAGGCATAAGCATTATAAATTAGGCAAAGACCCCTTCAGCATGTGGGGTTATCATAGACTAGCATAAATTGCTGGTCTATAATGAATCTGGGCCATCATGTTTATATAGTAATTTCCCCCACACTACCCCATATAGTAGTTTCCTTCACACTACCGCATATAGTAATTTCCCCCACACTACCCCATATAGTAATTTTCCCCACACTGCAACATATAGTAATTTCCCCCACACTGCAACATATAGTAATTTCCCCCACATATGGATCTGGTTTTTATTAATATGCATGATGGTGCAAAAAAACACTGTATGGCATCATATGGTCCCATGGGTGGAATCCTTTTTTGTTACTGGGTACCATCATGAGGACTTGCATAGTGTACTCCTTTGGCTTATGTCATTCTACTGTAACCATATGGACAGGTTTAGTATGAGCATCAGGAGCTTTCCTGGCATACACAATAAACATTACCTTACAAACAACATTTACACAGGGCATATACATAGCAAAGGTGCATTGTTTTAAAAAATTTCTTATTATCTAGAACATGTCGAACAGTTTCATATTCTTTATCATGCGTCAGTAGAGAATTACAGATTCTGGAGACATCTTTTTATGCAGGTAATACTCGGGTGCTCGAAAATAACACTTTGGGATGATCGAGTGCTCTACAGACAATGGAAATCAATGGGAGAACCAGAGCATTAAACCAGACACCCCCTGGTCTGAAGAGGGGAGGGTGTCTGGTTCACAGGAACAGCATGGGGAGGATGTCTGGATGCATCTTGGACTCCTAGGTCGCTGCTGGGAATGATGTTGTCCGAGTAGTAAGCCACTTTTACAGACTGACAATAATACGCACAAAACTGAAGATAAAATCAATTTTACAGGAAAAATTGCTAGGAAGCATTATTTCCTGCATATTTACTTGTATATAAATTGCAAGTGCTGCCAAAAATTACAAGGAACCGGCACTCCGATACACCCTTTATTACACAAAAAGGAGGGCATCATACACACCCTTTAAAAATTATGATTGATGGCCTCCTGGTGACCCTCAAAAACATTAGGAGCAAGGGCCTGCTGGTGACCCTCTAAAACATTAGGGGCAGAGCCTGCTGTTGATCTGAGATCTAAAACATTAGGGATGAGGGCCTGCTGCTGATCTGACCATATAAAACATTAGGGGAGAGGGCCTGCTGCTGATCTGACCAGCTAAAAACATTATGGGCGAGGGCCTGCTGCTGATCTGACCATCTAAAACATTAGAGGTGAGGGCTTGCTGCTGATCTGATCATTTAAAACATTAGGAACAAGGGCCTGCTGCTAATCTGACCATCAAAAACATTAGGGGTGAGGGCCTGCTGCTGATCTGACCATCTAAAACATTAGGGGCGAGGGCCTGCTGCTGATCTGACCATCTAAAACATTAGGTGTGAGGGTCTGCTGCTGATCTGACCCTCTAAAACATTAGGTGCAAGGGCCTGCTGCTGATCTGACAATCTAAAACATTATGGGTGAGGGTCTGCTGCTGAGCTGACCCTCTAAAACATTAGGGGAGAGTGCCTGCAGCTAATCTGACCATCTAAAAATATATGGGTAAGGGTCTGCTGCTGAGCTCACCCTCTAAAACATTAGGAGCGAGGGCAGCCTAATAAGCATGTTGATATGATGGAGGAGGAGAAGGACGAGAAAAGGAAGATTGAACCATATACCCTTTTTTGTGGTGGCAGGGGTGCATGGGAATACAGTGTATGAAATACACCATCAAAGCCACATTTAAAGTGCCTTTATGTTCAGCTGCTTTCCTCTGGTGGAGTAGAGAAGTCAGGGCCAATACAGGCCTTGTTCATTTTGATAAGAGTCAACCTGTCAGCATGTTCAGTTGACAGGCGGATGCGCTTATTAGTTATTATGCCCCCAGTGGCACTAAATACCCACTCAGACAAAATGCTAGGGGCAGGTCAGGCCAGCACCTTCAAGGCGTAGAGCGCTACATGTCCAGCTTGGACACCCAATAGTTGTAAGGCACAGAGGGATCACTGACACTGTCTGCTATGTACTCCTTTACCATCTATCAAAACATTTCCCTTCTTATGACACTAGGCTGTGCATCAGGGTGAGGGTGCTGGCAGGGTGTCATGAAACTGTCCCAGGCCTTGCAGAGTGTTGCCCTGCCTCTGTTGGAACTGCTGTGTGTTTCCCTCGTCTCACCTCCTCGGTTGCCTAAGGAACTACGTACTCTGCTGCCTGCGTTGTCAGCTGGAAATTTTGGGAGCAATTTTTCCACAAGGACTTTCTGGTATTTCACCATTTTGCTAGTCCTTTCCACCACAGGAATGAGAGATGAGAAGTTCTCTTTGTAGCGGGGGTCGAGAAGGGTGAACAACCAGTAATCTGTGTTGGCCAAAATACGTATAACGCGAGGGTCACGAGAAAGGCAGCATAACATAAAGTCAGCCATGTGTGCCAGAGTTCCAACAGACAAGACTTCGCGGTACTCATCAGGATGATGACTCTCAGTCTCCTCATCCTCCTCTTCGGCCCATCCACGCTGAACAGATGGAATAAACCTGCTATGGGTACTACCCTCTGTAGCCGAGGCAACCATCTCCTGCTCATCCTCCTCATCATCATCTAATTTGCGATGAGAAGATGAACTAAGGGTGGTCTGGATATCACCCTGTGTACTGTCTTCCCCCATTTCTTCCTCTTCCACATGTAAAGCGTCCGCCTGCATTTGTGAGCAGCGAGCGTTTTAGTAGACACAGAAGCAGGATGGTTACACTGATAAAAGCGGCATCGCAGCTCACCATCTGTGTTGATTCCTCAAAGTTTCTTAAAACCTCAAAGAGGTCAGACATCCATGCCCCCTCGTCGCTTGTGAAAAGCGGAAGCTGACTTGAAAGGCGATGACAATGTTGCAGCTGGTATTCCACTATTGCCCTCTGCTGCTCACAAAGCCTGGCCAACATGTGGAACATGGAGTTCCAGTGTATGCTCACGTCGCACAACAGTCAGTGAACTGGCAATTGCAAGCGTTTCTGCAGCGCTACCAGACCAGCGGCAGCTGTAGATGACTTTCGGAAATGAGCACACATGCGGCTTACCTTGACCAATAGCTCAGGCAAATTGGGGTAGGTTTTGAGAAACCGCTGAACCACTAAGTTTAAGATGTGGGCTAGGCATGGTATGTGTGTTTGCTTGCTGAGCTCCGAAAACACCACCAAGTTACGGCCATTATTAGACACAACCATGCCTGGTTGTAGGTTGAGTGGTGAGAGACACAACTCAGTCTGGTCCCTTATACCCTGCCAAACCTCTGTGGCGGTGTGCTGTTTGTCACCTAAGCAAATTTGTTTCAGCACGGCCTGTTGCTGCTTCCCCACTGCAGTGCTACACTGCTTCCAGCTACTGAATGATAGCTGACTGGTGCTGCAAGATGAGAGGTGCTGCAAGATGAGATTCAGAGGTGGAAGTGGAGGAGGAGGTGAAGGAGGAGAAGGGGAGGGGGTTGCAGCCACTAAAGTAGATTGTGGTGGAAATCCGGACAGAAGTAGGGCTCGCAATCCTTGGCGTCGGTAGCACCTGTGCCATCCCAGGGTATGACTCACTCCCAGCCTCCACAACGTTCACCCAGTGTGCCATCAGGGAAATGTAGCATCCCTGGCCAAAAGCACTTGTCCATGTGTCAGTCCTTAAGTGGACCTTCCCAATAACTGCGTTGGTCAGGGCACGGGTGATGTCACTGGACACATGCTGGTTTAAGGTGGAAACGGCACACCAGGAAAAATAGTGGAGGCTGGGGACCGAGTAATGAGGGATGGCCACCAACATCAGGCTGCGGAAAGCCTCAGTGTCCACAAGCCTAAATGGAAACATTTCCAGGGCCAGCAATTTGGAAAGGTGGGCATTTAGTGCTATGGCCTGTGTGTGGGTACCTGGGTATTTGCGCTTTCGTTCAAAGGCCTGAGGTATGGACATCTGTATGCTGCGCTGGGACACAGAAGTGGATATGCTAGCTGATGGTGCTTGCAAAGGTCCAAGTGCAGGGCGGGAGGCTTCCGGGCCTGCGTTTTGGACAGGGGATTGGCCAGCACGTGACACAGGGGAAGAGGAGGCAGTGGTGTGACCCGCAGACACTGTTTGTGATCCCATGCGTTTGGCCCATCTATTAGCGTGCTTTGATGACATGTGGCTGATTATGCTGGTGGTGGTGAGGTTGCTAGAGTTCACGTCCCTGCTCATTTTGGTACGGCACAGGTTGCAAATGACAATTCTTATATTGTCCACACTTTCCTCAAAAAAGCACAAGACTGCGGAAAGTGTCGCTAGGATTTTCTCCGGGGAACAGTTGCGAGCCTGTTTGGCGTGGCCCGCCTTCTCTCTTTTGCCACCTCACTTCCTCTTCCAGCCTGTTGCGGTGCTGCGGATTAACCCCCCCTCTGTACTGCTGTCCTCGCTCTGCATGCCACCTTCCCAGGTTGGGTCAGTGACTTCATCGTCCAGCACCTCCTCTTCCACTTCCTCACTCTGGTCATCCTCCTGACTTGTTGACCTAACAAAAACCTCAGTTATTGACAACTGTGTCTCATCCTCATCATAAACCTCTTGAGACACTAATGGCAGTTGACTTATTGGCAACAGTGTCTCTTCCTCATCAACCACCTCGTGAAACACTAATTGCCATTTCCCACCATCATCTTCTTCTGACTGTGGATGCTCCAGAGTTTGAGAATCAGGGCACAAGATCTCCTCATGTCCCTAAAAAACAGCTATAAAAACAGCTCCTCGGAATATTCAAGTGTAGGATCACTTGTTTGTCAAGACTCTCCATGGTGGGGGAAGGAGTATCAGGGTGAGGATTCTTTTGACCAAACTCTTGGCTACTGAGACTGGACTTTGCGGACTGACTGGAATGCTGCTATCCAACCGATCACCAGGTCACACTGGTCTCACTTTGAAAGTGGTGTCCTGCGCTGCCTTGGAAACTGGGACATGAAGTTAGGTATCGTGGATGAATTTGTTTCTTGTGCTCTGGCAGCAGGCACAGTTTCAACGCGCCAAGGGCCACAGCCTCTGCGTGCACCATCAGCAGCACGGTCACTTCCCCGTCCCTTACTGCTCGCCTTGAGCATATTAAATTGTACATATGTTTGCAAGTATGCCACACTTACAGAAGCGCAGGTTTTATAAGTGTATGCACAAATAAATTACACTGAATGTCACATATATTTATTAAGTGCAAACGTTATATAGGAGATGCAGCATAGGTAATGTCGCCGACACCAGCGGTGAAAGGATTACATTGAATGTCACAGATATTTAGGATGCACAAACATTACACAGGAGATGTAGCGCAGGCAATGTAGCTGTCACCAGTGGCTAAAAAATAACACTGAATGTCAAATATATTTAGGATGCGCAAACGTCACACAGGTGATGTAGCACAGGTAATGTCGCTGTCACCAGCGGCAAAAAAATTACACTGAATGTCACAGATATTTAGGATGTGCAAACGTTATACAACAGATGTAGCAGAGGTTGTGTCACTGTCAGCAGCGGCCAAACAATTGCACGCAATTTAGTGCATGTTGCGCTATTAATATATATTGCAGCTAGATAAAATAATAGTCCTTAAAAGGACTTTTGGGTCTCTACCACCTTTCAAGACTAAACCCTGCCTAAAAAAAAAAACTATTCCTGTCCCTATACCAACATGGCTACGGCATTACAGTGAGTGCCAGCATTTCCCCGCATGTTTATTGGCTGCGTAGCCGAACACCGCGATGTGCCGAGCATCGTGATGCATGAGTCAAAATGGTGATCGGACGAGCATTCTCGTCCAACACTATACCGAATGTCATTGTTAACATGAAATTTTTTATTATTGTGATTTTAATCATATTCTTTTAATTAACGGGTTATTCTCTAGTAGTACACATTTAGTTAGTCCTCTCTGTCATCTAGATCCAATGGGGGAAAAAAAATCTGCTAGCTGTATTACAAAGGCGAATTTGCTTTTGTCCTTCAAAGAGTTCTGTGATCAATAAATCTTTGCAACAGTGTTATTTGAGAAGCTGTGCAATTTTATGAATGCTAAGAAAGAATGAGAAATAAATGCCTACAGATTCATTTGACCTAGCCAGAAGGTTGGAAAACAAAACACGATTGTTATGATGTGTCCCTTGATATTGGTCACATTGGTAGCCTAAATCTATTATATTACTACATATTGCAAATTAGCTGTAGGTCAGTACAAATACAGAAATGGGCATTCAGGATCTTCAAGTAAGGCTGAAAAGGTCAAAAAGGATGCTTTACTACAATTAGGGACCCGTGGATGTTCAGGTTCGCAGAGTTCGGACAGACTTCAGGTCAAAGTTCAGGTTTGGCACCCTAACTTGACCCGAACTCGAACCCGAACCCTATTGAAATCAAAGGGTACCTGAACTTTGGTGCACTAAAATGGCTGTAAAATAGTTGTAGTAAGGGCTAGAGGGCTGCAAAAGGAAGCAAAATGGGGGTAAGAGTAGGACAGTTGCCCTGCAAACAAATGTGGATAGGGAAATGACTTAAAATAACATAGAATAGAAAAAAAAATCTTAAAATAGTAGGCGGAGGTCAAAGTGGAGTATGAGGTTGAGGAGGCGGGGGGCGTGGCGGTGTAGGTGGAAGCGGTGGTGGGGGAGAAGAAGGTAGCCAATAGAGATGAGTGAATTGAAGTTGATGAAGTGGAATTCGATCCGAATTTCATGAAAAATTTGATTTGCACCAAATACGAGTTTTCTCACGATTTGTGGTAACAAATCACATTTATCCTTTTATGGCTGCTGCAATTGTGAGGACATGGAGCAAGGAACTCTGGGAACGCAGGATCACCCATAATGCCAAGCATGCAGCCAATAAGCAGCCATACAGTAGAGATGGCCTTGCTGTTTGCCCGGCAGTCATTTTGCTGTGAACTTTGTGCATTCGCGATTCGCCGAACATGCGAATATATGGTGATGTTCGCCGGCGCCATATTCTTTTGCATTGCGGCAAACTTTGACCCATGACACATACATCAGGTGGGACAGGACAGCCAATTGAGACATTTTAGCACATGGACATGGACACACCCCCACCCTACAACAGAACCCAATCTGGCAGCCATTTTACATTCTGTGTTTTGCCAGTGTGGGGAGAGGTTGCTTTGTGGAGCAAGGACAGGCTGTTAGGGACACTAAAGGCTAGCTAATAAATTCACAAAAGTCCTTTTAAGGACTGGTATAGGTGTGCTATCAATAGTTGTGATATACTGAGGGGTGTGATATACTTACAATATACTTTCTAACATAGAAAGTATATTATAGTGCATTTGTATTGTGCAGCAGTTGTGTGCGGTTCTGCTGCGATACCGCAGCTATATAGAGGGACAAGCACTATTGGAACAACTATTTGCAATGGGTGTGATATACCTGTTGCCCCCCAAAAAACTAATTAAGGGGTTTAATATACCTGCTTCCACCAAATATTGATTGAGTCCTATGATATACCTATTTCCACTAAATATTGATTGAGGGCTGTGATATACCCGCTTCCACAAAATACTGATTAAGGTGTTTGATATACCTGTTTCCACCAAATATTGATTGAGGGCTGCGATATACCTGCTTCCAAAAAATACTCAATAAGGGGATTGATATACCAGCTTCCACCAAATATTGATTTAAGCCTGCGATATACCTGCTTCCACCAAATACTGATTAAGGGGTTTGATATACCTGTTTCCACCAAATATTGATTGAGGCCTGCGATATACCTGCTTCCACAAAATACTGATTAAGGGGTTTGGTATGCCTACTTCCACAATAATACTGATTGAGGGCTGCGATGTACCTCTTTCCGCAAAATACTGATTAAGGGGTTCGATATACCTGTTTCCACCAAATATTGATTGAGGGCTGCGATATACCTGCTTCCACAAAATGCTGATTAAGGGGTTCGATATTCGATTTTCCCCCAAATATTGATTGAGGCCTATGAGATACCTGCTTCCACAAAATACTAATTAAGGGGTTTGATATACCTGCTTCCACAAAATACTGATTAAGGGGATAGATATACCTGTTTCCACTAAATATTGATTGAGGCCTGCGATATACCTGCTTCCACAAATACTGCTCTTCTTTAGGGACTTAGGCACAGGGTCATTTTGAAAATGACAGGCAGAGGAAGAGGCAGACCATTCCGCAGGAGTGGTAAGGGTCGTGCAGGTGCACTAGGCCGGAGGCTAAGTGGGAAGTTCGAGAAGGCGAACCCGAACCCCATTGAAATTACTTCAAAGGACAAACCAGATTTAGGTGAATGGCTCATTCAGCCTTCCGCTTCTGCACCCTCCTCGTTCTCTGTATCTGCACCCTCCTCACTCTCTGCTGTGTACACCCACAAAGACACCACAACCATCACCACCACCATAGCCCCTCCACTCAAGTCAGAGGAATTATTTTCCCATCCATTCCTAGACCTTACCGATGCGCAGCCATTCTTGACATCGCATGAGCAAGAGGAGGTAGCAACGGCCGCCACCCAGCGGTCTGACGACAGTACCAAGATCAGCCCAAGGAGGGAGGTCCCTGCTGTTGCTGCCTACTCCGAGATCTCAAATGTTAGTGGTGGTGAAGGTGACGATGATGACATGTCGATGGATGTCACTTGGTTGCCTACAAGAGAGAGAGAGGAGGGGAGTTCAGAGGGAGAGATGGAGCAGCAGAGAGGGAGGAGAAGGAGGAGAAGCAGGCAGAACTTGCAGGGCACAGGAGGCAAAAAGGAGACTGCAAATGTAACTGGAGCGACCCATCCACCATTCACAGTCACTTCTGATGCTCCCAGGACATGGCTACGCAGTGTGGGATTTTTTTAACGTGTCAGCTGCTGACAATAGTGTTGCCATCTAGTGTTGGGAGCGACTATTCGAATAGCGAATATTAATCGCGAATATCGGCACTTCGAGAATTGGCGAATATTTAGAATATAGTGATATATATTCGTAATTTAGAATATTCTTGATTTTTTTTCTAAAGTAACCTCCCTTCTTGCTTGTGGGCCAATGGGAAGGCTACAATGTCTTTGTCTGAGCTTAGCAACATCTCTAGCAACCAATAGGAAAGTTGCCTACCCCTTTCTATATAAGAACCTCTCCAGCAGCCCTTGTATGCAGTATTTTGCAGATCTGAGAGAGACTGCAGTGTTATTTTTGTGTGCTCTCTGCTTTCCTGTGTCATTACATTAGATAGTTAGTTAGTTGGTTAGTTAATTAGCTTATACTGTATGTATAATACAGTTAGTTAGTGGGAGATAGTCAGTGTAGGTGTTACGACCCATACAGTTAGTTAGTGGGAGATAGTCAGTGTAGGTGTTACGACCAGAGGATGTGGATCCTCTGTGTCAGCTGATAGAGGACTGGATTTAGTCCAATATTGCTGACTGCTGACTCTCAGAGACAGGACCCTGGTGTCTGCACCTGTTACCTTGAATGCAGCTACCTGCAGTAGTGTGAACAGAGTCCAACAAAGGCAGAATAAAGGAACAGATGGTCTTTACAGGCAGACAGTATTCAAAAGTCACTTGACAGATACAGGCACCACAAAGTTCAGAGCAATATAGCATGCAGATATAAGCAGTCTCATAGGCAGTGCAGGGTCTGGATCCAGGCAGACTTACAGGAGGAGATGGACAGATGCGTAATCAGGCAGTGCAGATATAAGCGGTCTCGTTGTCAGGCAGTGCAGAGGTCTATAATGCAGGAGGTTCAATAAACAGACAGCAGGCAGATGCGTAGTCAAATGAAGCAGAGGTCAGAATCCAGGAAATCCAATAAACAGACACAGTGGAAAGCTTCAGCGGGAGTCAAGAGGTACAACATCCACACTTGGGCACATCATGATGAGTGAAGCTGCCTTAAATACAAAATAGTCCCGCCTCCGGGTGGGGATGCTAATCAGGAACCAGCTGCCTACTCCTATAAGAAAGGGAGAGGTGCGCGTGCTATAGCTCATCAGATGACACCTGGCAAAGAGGACGGATGCGGCGGTATGCTGGTGGGCACCTGCGTCTTCTACAAGGCAAGTCAGTACTGGGACCCATAGTGCTGCAATGTGTAGACAGCGATCTTCCATCCTGCCGTGGAGACGCAGATCCCATACTGACAGTAGGTTAGATAGTGATATAGTGTAGCTGGGTTCTGCTGTCCATACATACATGCTACATACATAGTGCTGTATGTATGTACAGTGGATATAAAAAGTCTACACACCCCTGTTAAAATGTCAGGTTTCTATGATGTAAAAAAATTAGACAAAGATAAATTATTTCAGAACTTTTTCCACCTTTAATGTGACCTATAAACTGTACGACTCAATTGAAAAACTAACTGAAATCTTTTAGGTAGAGGGAAGAAAAAATATAAAAATAAAATAATATGGTTACATAAGTGTGCACACCCTTAAACTAATACTTTGTTGAGGCACCTTTTGATATTATTACAGCACTCTGTCTTTTGGGGTATAAGTCTATCAACATGGCACATTTTGACTTGGCAAGATTTGCCCACTCTTCTTTGCAAAAACACTCCAAATCTGTCAGATTGCGAGGGCATCTCTTGTGCACAGCCCTCTTCAGCTCACCCCACAGATTTTCAATCGGATTCAGGTCTGGGCTCTGGCTGGGCCATTACAAAACTTTAATTTTCTTCTGGTGAAGCCATTCTTTTGTTGATTTGGATGTATGCTTTGGGTCGTTGTCATGCTGAAAGATGAAGTTCCTCTTCATGTTCAGCTTTCTAGCAGAAGCCTGAAGGTTTTGTGCCAATATTGACTGGTATTTGGAACTGTTCATAATTCCCTCTAGCTTAGGCTACTTTCACACTTGCGTTCAGAGCGGATCCGTCTGGTTTCTGCACAGACAGATCCGCTCCTATAATGCAGACGATGGGATCCGTTCAGAACGGATCCGTCTGCATTATATTTCAGAAAGAATTCTAAGTGTGAAAGTTGTGTCAGTTGAGCCATATTGTGTCAACTTCAAACGGATCCGTCCCCATTGACTTACATTGTAAGTCTGGACGGATCCGTTTGGCTCCGCACGGCCAGACGGACACACCGAACGCTGCAAGCAGCGTTCGTGTGTTCGCCTGCTGAGCGGAGCGGAGGCCAAACGGTGCCAGACTGAGGCATTCTGAGCAGATCCACATCCACCCAGAATGTATTAGGGCCGTTCGGATGCGTTCAGGGCCGCTTGTGAGAGCCTTCAAACGGAACTCACAAGCGGAGCCCCGAACGCTAGTGTGAAAGTAGCCTTAACTAAGGCCCCAGTTCCAGCAGAAGAAAAACAGCCCCTTGGCGTGATGCTGCCACCACCATGCTTCACTGTGGGTATGGTGTTCTTTTGGTGATGTGCAGTGTTGTTTTTGCACCAAGCATATCTTTTGGAATTATAGCCAAAAAGTTCAACTTTGGTTTCATCAGACCATAACACCTTTTCCCACATGCTTTTGGGAGACTTCAGATGTGTTTTTGCAAAATGTAGCCTGGCTTGGATATTTTTCTTCCTGCTACTTGCCACTCTACCCCATTGCCCAGACATATGAAGAATACGGGAGAATGTTGTCACATGTACCACACAGCCAGTTCTTGCCAGATATTCCTGCAGCTCCTTTAATGTTGCTGTAGGCCTCTTGGTAGCCTCCCAGACCAGTTTTCTTCTCATCTTTTCATCAATTTTGGAGGGACGTCCAGTTCTTGGTAATGTCACTGTTGTGACATATTTTCTCCATTTGATGATGACTGTCTTTACTGTGTTCCATGGTATATCTAATGCCTTGGAAATTATTTTGTATCCTTCTCCTGACTGATACCTTTCAACAATGAGATCCCTCTGATATTTTGGAAGCTCTCTGTGGACCATGGCTTTTGCTGTGGGATGCGACTAAGAAAATTTCAGGAAAGACCAACTAGAGCAGCAAAACTTTATTTGGGGTTATTCAGAGGAACTTTAAATGATGGCGGGTGTATGCTGACTCCTATTTAACATGATTTTGAATGTGATTGCTTAATTCTGAACACAACTACATCCCCAGTTATAAGACACACTTATGCAACCACATTATTTTAGTTTTTTTTGTTTTCTTCCCTCCACCTAAAAGATTTCAGTTAGTTTTTCAATTGAGTGGTACAGTCTATAGGTGACATTAAAGTTGGAAAAAGTTCTGAAATGATTTATTTTTGTCTCATTTTTTTTACATCACATAAACCTGACATTTTAACAGGGGTGTGTAGACTTTTTATATCCACTGTATGTATGTATGCTACTTATATACATACATACATAGTGCTGTGATGTCACAAGTTCATAAAAATACTTAGTGCACCAATTACTAATAAGTAGTCAGACCTGCTAAAATGTGAAGTTGCACGTATTGAGCCAAAATATATTCGCATCATTAGTGCCAAGCATTTTCCCCAGTCTCAGGAAACTTCTAGAAGCTTGAAAAATGTAGCTATAGTATCCCACGCATGTATTTCACACATATTACGCGAATATTAGAATTATATAAGAAATACAAGAATATAATTTTGAATTCGCAAATTCGCGAAAATATTACAAATATTCTACCAAATATTGGCGAAATATCGCAAATTCGAATATTGCCTCTGCCACTCATCACTACTGTCAATGCATAAGTCGCGGTAAGCCCAACACTCACCTAGGGAAGGCGCCTGGCCTCCCATCACCGAGCCTAGTGGGAGCAACGCCGTCAGAACCCACAAAGCCACACTCCTGGCTCTCCACGTCCTGCCTATTCTCCTTCTCCTCTCTCCTTCTATTTGTCCTCCACTCCACCTTCCACTGTGCTGTCGTCACATTCATCTGGCAGAAGGCAAGCTTCCATGGCCCAAATGTTTGAGCGTAAAAAGTTGATTATGCTCCTGCCCAAACTCTTGCCCAACGGCTGACCGCTGGCTTTTTGGAACTGCTAGCCCGCCAACTACTGCCATATAAAATGATGGACTTGGAGGCCTTTAGAAATTTTGTGGCCATTGACACACCGCAATGGAAGGTCCCCGGAAGGAAATATTTCTCCCAGAAGGGCATCCCAGAGCTATATGGCCATGTTCAGCATTAAGTGAATATACTTCTGGCACACTGGTGTCGGTGCCAAGATACATCTGATCACAGACTCTTCGTCTAGCAAACACGGGCAGGGAAGGTACATAACTTTTACTGCCCACTGGGTGAACCTTCTTACGGCTGTCACGCATGTAACCTATGGCTCCCGTGCGGATTTGGTGTTACCACCACAGATTGCATGCAGGCCTGCATCTTCTTCTCCTCCTACTCCATCCTCCGTCTCCTCCTCGGCTGACTCCTCCTTTTCCACTGCTACTGCCTCTTCAGCTGAGCCCCCCAAGCTCCACAGAACCTATTCTACGTGCCAGGTGAGATGTTGCCATGCTGTGCTGCGGCTGTTGTGCCTGGAAGCCAAGAGCCACACCGGTCCTGCACTGCTTTCAGCTCTGCAGTCACAGGTCGATCAGTGGCTAATCCCCGCTCAATTTGACGGTTGGTAAAGTGCTGTGCGACAATGGTGCCAACCTGCTGAGCGCTCTGAAACAGGGCAAAATGAAACACGTGCAGTGCATGGAACACGTCCTGAACTTAGTCATGCAGCGACTCATTGGCAACTACCCCGGGGTCCAAGACTTCTTGCTGCAGGCCACAAAATCTCTGGCAATTTTAGATCACCACCTGCCCGTCAGAGGTCTGATTTGTGACAGCCTGACGCGCTGGAACTCTACCTTGTATATGCTTGATAGGCTGCTGCAGGAGCAACGTGGTGTTAACGATTACCTGTACGAACTCTGCAGCAGGACAGGTTCTGGGAAGCTTGGTTTCTTTTTACCGCGCCAGTGGCTGCTCATGCACGACGCATGCAGACTTCTGTGGCCATTTGATGAGATCACCAAACTGGTCAATCGCAGCCAGGGCGCCATCTGTGACATTGTACCTTATGCCTTCTTTCTGGAACATGCATTGCATTGTGTCATTGATCAAGCCTTCTAGGAGCAGGAGCTGGAAAATGAGGAAGTTGCAATGCTGAATGAATTCCCAGGGGGGGCTACTCCATCTGAGACAAGTAAGCAGGAGTCTGAAGAGGAGTCAGAGGAGGATGGTGGCTGTGGGGTGGAGGAGGAGCAAGAAGAGCAGGCTTTGAAGGGGACTTTAAACTTTTCAGGGATCCCTGGTGTTGTCCGTGGCTGGGGGGAGGAGACCGATGACATTCTCCTGGGTGATGAGCAGGAGCCAGGGTGCTCCACCGCTTCCAATTTAGTTCAAATGGGGGCTTTCATGCTCCAGTGTTTGAAGAGGGACCCCCGTATAAAAAGCATAAAGGGCAAGGACCAGTACTGGGTGGCAACGTACTTAGACCCCGGTACAAACACAAAATGTCGGACATGTTACCAGCATCACAGAGAGCTGGCAGAATGCAGCATTTCCAGGTCTTGCTGCAAGAGATGTGGCATTCTGCTTTTGCGGGCGCTGGCAGAGGAATTTCCACCCATAGCGAAACAGGTGCTGGTACCATACCTACCGCGCCTGCAAGAAGAGAGCGGTTTGAAGATGTGTTGGTCACTTCTTGCAGATCATTCTTGCAGGCAACCCATCGAAAGCTTCTCTCTGGATCCAGCCTCAGAGAATGCCTAGACCGACAGGTGTCCGATTACATCGGGTTAACGGCCACTCTGAGAAGCGAGTAACCCCTGGACTACTAGGTGTGTAGAATTGACCTGTGGCCAGAGCTGGCAGAATTTGCCATGGAACTCTTGGCTCGCCCCTCGTCGAGTGTCCTGTTCGACATTCAGCGCAGCAGGGGGAATCGTGACTGATAAGCACTCTCGTCTAGCTCACAACAGTGTGGACTACCTCACATTTCTAAAAATGAATGAGGCATGGATCTCGGAGCAATTCAACACCTGTGACGACCATGTGTAATTGAATTTCCTCATGCCAGCCCACACATATCTGCCACAACCCAGAGCATAGAATGGTCTTTGTCTTATGTACTGTATATACAGCGTTATAAAAGGCCTTTTTTTGTCAGGTGAATGCCTAATTTTTGGGGCCTGTACTAGCCTACAGTAAATATTTTATCCAGTGACCGCCTAATGTACCTCCAGCCACATAATCACAAGTCCTTTTCTGTCAGGTGAATGCCTAATTTTTGGGGCATGTACTGGTCTACAATAAAAATTTTATCCAGTGACCGCCTAATGTACCTCCAGCCACATAATCATAAGTTCTTTTATATCAGGCGAATGCCTAATTTTTGGGGCCTGTACTGGCCTACAGTAAATTTTTTATCCAATAACTGCCTAATGTACATCACAAGTTCTTTTCTTTCAGATGAATGACTAATTTTTGGGGCATGTACTGCCCTACATTACAATTTGTATCCAATGACCACCTAATGTACCTCCAGACAGATAATCACAATTTCTTTTCTGTCAGGTGAATGCCTAATTTAGAGGGTATGTACTGGCCTACATTAAAATTTTTATCCAGTGACTGCCTAATATACCTCCAGCCACATAATCGCAAGTTCTTTTCTGTCAGGTTAATGCTTAATTTTTGGGGCCTGTACTGGCCTACAGTAAAATTTGTCTTCAGTGACCTGCTAATGTACCTCCATAATCACAAGTTCTTTTCTGTCAGTTGAATTCCTAATTCTGGGGGCCTGTACTCCAGTGGCCAACAGTAAAAATGTTATCCAGTGACCGCCTAATGTACCTCCAGCCACATCATCACAAGTTCTTTTCTGTCAGGTGAATGCCTAATTTTGGGGGCCTGTATTCCTGTGGCCTAAAATAAAAAATTTCTAGGCTCCAGCAGGGCACATTTTTGAGAGTTTCCTTTTAAGATGCATAAAAATGGCCCCTAATTAAAATACATATTTTTTGTGGGAATTTTTGCCAATGATCCCCCTCTGGTATGTCACTGTCCATGTTGTGGCACTATTTGTGCACTTCTAGTAAGTATTTGGTGTTTGCAAATATGACCGGAAGGTCATTAAAGTCAATGGGGCCCACTGCGAACACGCAGTTCGCGAACATTCAATCACGAACGCACGTTCGTGAACCGTCCCGGCCGATGTTCGGCCATCACTACCAGACAGCCCTGTGAGGTCACAGCCCTATAAATAGCGTCAGCCATCTTGGATTATGTTATTTTCCAGTGTACTTAGAGATGTCAGCATGCGCTAGGGACAGTGTTAGGAAAGATTTAATTGTGCTAAAAAAACGATTTACTAGTTCAGGGAAAGATTATTCAAGGTGTAGGGAAAGGATAAGGAGGAATAACAGACTACATCAGGTCTATGCGCTAGAACTATGTTAGGAGGAGGTGGGCCTTTATCTGTTGTCCTCTTCCCTCCCTATTGCCAGTATGTCCAATTGAAGCTTCATCAGGGCTCTGGACATATCAACTTGGTGTCCAGGGGACGCGGCCAGTATCGTTATCTGTGTGCCCTGGATAACAAAACAGCCCAAAGCTCCCTTGTGTTTCCTCTGATGAGCTTTACACTCATCTTAAAGCGAAACGTACATGTAGGGATTTGGCAGGAGAGGGCTCAGTAGGGTGCATCAGTTCTAGGGTTAGGTTCCTGATTGTACCTGGTCATGGGGCTCTGTGATCAGGTTACCAGGGCTAGTGCAGTCTCTTGCCGGGCATCCTTAGGGCAAGCTGGCTTGTATCCTTAACCCTTATCTGCAACTGTTTCCAGCCTATATTATAAGTGATTTCTGGCCACCTAGTGTTATAATCATCTGTGGGCTGACCTACCATGCTTCAATTCTGAATTATATGTCTATAATTGCATCATCTATTTTATCTTGGGGCCAATTTTTCTTATCCAGATAAATATTAAAAGTTAAGTTTTATATTGATCATCTATTCATTTTTGCTGTACGATTTAGGTGGTCCATTCCACTATCTGGTTATCTCTGTTGTTATTTATAAAGGATAAGGAGGAATTATTCCACAGCATTTATGTAGAACAGTGTTCAGTAGGGGAGGTTACAGCCTGGGTAATAGGAACAATCCTATTACACCTTTCTGCACTGACTGGGGATCTAAATTGCCATTATACAGCTCTGCAATTCCAGCAAACCATTCTTGTTATTGGGGTGCATGTGCTGTTTGATACAGCCATTAACAGGGTTTATTACAATGAAATATTTCTACGTCTTAGTTGCCCTTGTGTGGTGCAGTTTAGGGATGAGCGAACTCGAACTGTATAGTTCGGGTTCGTACCGAATTTTGGGGTGTCCGTGACACGGACCCGAACCCGGACATTTTCGTAAAAGTCCGGGTTCGGGTTCGGTGTTCGTCGCTTTCTTCGCGCTTTTGTGACGCTTTCTTGGCGCTTTTTGAAAGGCTGCAAAGCAGCCAATCAACAAGCGTCATACTACTTGCCCCAAGAGGCCATCACAGCCATGCCTACTATTGGCATGGCTGTGATTGGCCAGAGCACCATGTGACCCAGCCTCTATTTAAGCTGGAGTCACATAGCGCCGCCCGTCACTCTGCTCTGATTAGCGTAGGGAGAGGTTGCGGCTGCGACAGTAGGGCGAGATTAGGCAGATTAACTCCTCCAAAGGACTTGATTAACTGATCGATCTGCAGCTGTGGATCATTGAGCTGCTGATCCTCAATTGCTCACTGTTTTTAGGCTGCACAGACCGTTTGTCAGTCACATTTTTCTGGGGTGATCGGCGGCCATTTTGTGTCTTGTGGTGCGCCAGCACAAGCTGCGACCAAGTGCATTTAACCCTCAATGGTGTGGTTGTTTTTTGGCTAAAGCCTACATCAGGGTGAAGCTGTCACACCAAGTGCATTTAACCAGCAATAGTCTGTTCATTTTTTGGCCATATACAAAATCAGGGGCAAGCTGCGCCTGTCACCAAGTGCATTTAACCCTCAATGGTGTGGTTGTTTTTTGGCTAAAGCCTACATCAGGGTGAAGCTGTCACACCAAGTGCATTTAACCAGCAATAGTCTGTTCATTTTTTGGCCATATACTAAATCAGGGGCAAGCTGCGCCTGTCACCAAGTGCATTTAACCCTCAATGGTGTGGTTGTTTTTTGGCTAAAGCCTACATCAGGGTGAAGCTGTCACACCAAGTGCATTTAACCAGCAATAGTCTGTTTATTTTTTGGCCATATCCCAGTCTAATTCTGTCACTAAATCCATACCGGTCACCCAGCGCCTAAATACTAGGCCTCAAATTTATATCCAGCTAAATCTGTCCCTAGTGCTGTAGCTGGGCGAGTTATTTAGTGTCCGTTCAAGCACATTTCTTGTTCTGGGTTGAAATACAATTCCCAATTTAGCAATTTCATAATTTAGTGGTTTCTGCTATATCAGAGCTATTTGAAATCTATCCCTAAAAGGGTATATAATATTCAAGGTGCACATTGGGTCATTCAGAATAACTTCACACACACCCGCTACTGTGTATTTCCAAGTCTAATTCTGTCACTAAACCCATACCTGTCACGCAGCGCCTAAATACTAGGCCTCAAATTTATATCCAGCTAAATCTGTCCCTAGTGCTGTAGCTGGGCGAGTTATTTAGTGTCCGTTCAAGCACATTTCTTGTTCTGGGTTGAAATACAATTCCCAATTTAGCAATTTCATAATTTAGTGGTTTCTGCTATATCAGAGCTATTTGAAATCTATCCCTAAAAGGGTATATAATATTCAAGGTGCACATTGGGTCATTCAGAATAACTTCACACACACCCGCTACTGTGTATTTCCAAGTCTAATTCTGGCACTAAACCCATACCTGTCACCCAGCGCCTAAATACTAGGCCTCAAATTTATATCCCGCTAAATCTGTCCTTAGTGCTGTAGCTGGGCGAGTTATTTAGTGTCCGTTCAAGCACATTTCTTGTTCTGGGTTGAAATACAATTCCCAATTTAGCAATTTCATAATTTAGTGGTTTCTGCTATATCAGAGCTATTTGAAATCTATCCCTAAAAGGGTATATAATATTCAAGGTGCACATTGGGTCATTCAGAATAACTTCACACACACCCGCTACTGTGTATTTCCAAGTCTAATTCTGGCACTAAACCCATACCTGTCACCCAGCGCCTAAATACTAGGCCTCAAATTTATATCCCGCTAAATCTGTCCTTAGTGCTGTAGCTGGGCGAGTTATTTAGTGTCCGTTCAAGCACATTTCTTGTTCTGGGTTGAAATACAATTCCCAATTTAGCAATTTCATAATTTAGTGGTTTCTGCTATATCAGAGCTATTTGAAATCTATCCCTAAAAGGGTATATAATATTCAAGGTGCACATTGGGTCATTCAGAATAACTTCACACACACCCGCTACTGTGTATTTCCAAGTCTAATTCTGGCACTAAACCCATACCTGTCACCCAGCGCCTAAATACTAGGCCTCAAATTTATATCCCGCTAAATCTGTCCTTAGTGCTGTAGCTGGGCGAGTTATTTAGTGTCCGTTCAAGCACATTTCTTGTTCTGGGTTGAAATACAATTCCCAATTTAGCAATTTCATAATTTAGTGGTTTCTGCTATATCAGAGCTATTTGAAATCTATCCCTAAAAAGGGTATATAATATTCAAGGTGCACATTGGGTCATTCAGAATAACTTCACACACACCCGCTACTGTGTATTTCCAAGTCTAATTCTGGCACTAAACCCATACCTGTCACCCAGCGCCTAAATACTAGGCCTCAAATTTATATCCCGCTAAATCTGTCCTTAGTGCTGTAGCTGGGCGAGTTATTTAGTGTCCGTTCAAGCACATTTCTTGTTCTGGGTTGAAATACAATTCCCAATTTAGCAATTTCATAATTTAGTGGTTTCTGCTATATCAGAGCTATTTGAAATCTATCCCTAAAAGGGTATATAATATTCAAGGTGCACATTGGGTCATTCAGAATAACTTCACACACACCCGCTACTGTGTATTTCCAAGTCTAATTCTGGCACTAAACCCATACCTGTCACCCAGCGCCTAAATACTAGGCCTCAAATTTATATCCCGCTAAATCTGTCCTTAGTGCTGTAGCTGGGCGAGTTATTTAGTGTCCGTTCAAGCACATTTCTTGTTCTGGGTTGAAATACAATTCCCAATTTAGCAATTTCATAATTTAGTGGTTTCTGCTATATCAGAGCTATTTGAAATCTATCCCTAAAAGGGTATATAATATTCAAGGTGCACATAGGGTCATTCAGAATAACTTCACACACCCGCTACTGTGCATTTCCAAATCTAATTCTGTCACTAAACCCATACCTGTCACCCAGCGCCTAAATACTAGGCCTCAAATTTATATCCCGCTAAATCTCTCGTTACCGCTGTCCTGTTGTGGCTGGGAAAGTTATTTAGTGTCCGTCAAAGCACATTTTTTGTTCTGGGTTGAAATACAATTCCCAATTTAGCAATTTCATAATTTAGTGGTTTCTGCTATATCAGAGCTATTTGAAATCTATCCCTAAAAGGGTATATAATATTCAAGGTGCACATTGGGTCATTCAGAATAACTTCACACACACCCGCTACTGTGTATTTCCAAGTCTAATTCTGGCACTAAACCCATACCTGTCACCCAGCGCCTAAATACTAGGCCTCAAATTTATATCCCGCTAAATCTGTCCTTAGTGCTGTAGCTGGGCGAGTTATTTAGTGTCCGTTCAAGCACATTTCTTGTTCTGGGTTGAAATACAATTCCCAATTTAGCAATTTCATAATTTAGTGGTTTCTGCTATATCAGAGCTATTTGAAATCTATCCCTAAAAGGGTATATAATATTCAAGGTGCACATTGGGTCATTCAGAATAACTTCACACACACCCGCTACTGTGTATTTCCAAGTCTAATTCTGGCACTAAACCCATACCTGTCACCCAGCGCCTAAATACTAGGCCTCAAATTTATATCCTGCTAAATCTCTCGTTAACGCTGTCCTGTTGTGGCTGGGAAAGTTATTTAGTGTCCGTCAAAGCACATTTTTTGTTCTGGGTTGAAATACAATTCCCAATTTAGCAATTTCATAATTTAGTGGTTTCTGCTATATCAGAGCTATTTGAAATCTATCCCTAAAAGGGTATATAATATTCAAGGTGCACATAGGGTCATTCAGAATAACTTCACACACACGCTTCTGTGCATTTCCAAGTCTAATTCTGTCACTAAATCCATACCGGTCACCCAGCGCCTAAATACTAGGCCTCAAATTTATATCCAGCTAAATCTGTCCCTAGTGCTGTAGCTGGGCGAGTTATTTAGTGTCCGTTCAAGCACATTTCTTGTTCTGGGTTGAAATACAATTCCCAATTTAGCAATTTCATAATTTAGTGGTTTCTGCTATATCAGAGCTATTTGAAATCTATCCCTAAAAGGGTATATAATATTCAAGGTGCACATAGGGTCATTCAGAATAACTTCACACACCCGCTACTGTGCATTTCCAAATCTAATTCTGTCACTAAACCCATACCTGTCACCCAGCGCCTAAATACTAGGCCTCAAATTTATATCCCGCTAAATCTCTCGTTACCGCTGTCCTGTTGTGGCTGGGAAAGTTATTTAGTGTCCGTCAAAGCACATTTTTTGTTCTGGGTTGAAATACAATTCCCAATTTAGCAATTTCATAATTTAGTCGTTTCTGCTATATCAGAGCTATTTGAAATCTATCCCTAAAAGGGTAGATCATATTGAAGGTGCACATAGGGTCATTCAGAATAACTTCACACACACGCTTCTGTGCATTTCCAAGTCTAATTCTGTCACTAAATCCATACCGGTCACCCAGCGCCTAAATACTAGGCCTCAAATTTATATCCCGCTGAATTTGAATACAATACATTGGGCCAAATAATATATTTGTTGTTGTGGTGAACCATAACAATGAGAAAAACATCTAGTAAGGGACGCGGACGTGGACATGGTCGTGGTGGTGTTAGTGGACCCTCTGGTGCTGGGAGAGGACGTGGCCGTTCTGCCACATCCACACGTCCTAGTGTACCAACTACCTCAGGTCCCAGTAGCCGCCAGAATTTACAGCGATATATGGTGGGGCCCAATGCCGTTCTAAGGATGGTAAGGCCTGAGCAGGTACAGGCATTAGTCAATTGGGTGGCCGACAGTGGATCCAGCACGTTCACATTATCTCCCACCCAGTCTTCTGCAGAAAGCGCACAGATGGCGCCTGAAAACCAACCCCATCAGTCTGTCACATCACCCCCATGCATACCAGGGAAACTGTCTCAGCCTCAAGTTATGCAGCAGTCTCTTATGCTGTTTGAAGACTCCGCTGGCAGGGTTTCCCAAGGGCATCCACCTAGCCCTTCCCCAGCGGTGAAAGACATAGAATGCACTGACGCACAACCACTTATGTTTCCTGATGATGAGGACATGGGAATACCACCTCAGCATGTCTCTGATGATGACGAAACACAGGTGCCAACTGCTGCGTCTTTCTGCAGTGTGCAGACTGAACAGGAGGTCAGGGATCAAGACTGGGTGGAAGACGATGCAGGGGACGATGAGGTCCTAGACCCCACATGGAATGAAGGTCGTGCCACTGACTTTCACAGTTCGGAGGAAGAGGCAGTGGTGAGACCGAGCCAACAGCGTAGCAAAAGAGGGAGCAGTGGGCAAAAGCAGAACACCCGCCGCCAAGAGACTCCGCCTGCTACTGACCGCCGCCATCTGGGACCGAGCACCCCAAAGGCAGCTTCAAGGAGTTCCCTGGCATGGCACTTCTTCAAACAATGTGCTGACGACAAGACCCGAGTGGTTTGCACGCTGTGCCATCAGAGCCTGAAGCGAGGCATTAACGTTCTGAACCTGAGCACAACCTGCATGACCAGGCACCTGCATGCAAAGCATGAACTGCAGTGGAGTAAACACCTTAAAACCAAGGAAGTCACTCAGGCTCCCCCTGCTACCTCTTCTGCTGCTGCCGCCTCGGCCTATTCTGCTGCTGCCGCCTCGGCCTCTTCCTCCGCCTCTGGAGGAACGTTGGCACCTGCCGCCCAGCAAACAGGGGATGTACCACCAACACCACCACCACCACCTCCGTCACCAAGCGTCTCAACCATGTCACACGCCAGCGTTCAGCTCTCCATCTCACAAACATTTGATAGAAAGCGTAAATTCCCACCTAGCCACCCTCGATCCCTGGCCCTGAATGCCAGCATTTCTAAACTACTGGCCTATGAAATGCTGTCATTTAGGCTGGTGGACACAGACAGCTTCAAACAGCTCATGTCGCTTGCTGTCCCACAGTATGTTGTTCCCAGCCGGCACTACTTCTCCAAGAGAGCCGTGCCTTCCCTGCACAACCAAGTATCCGATAAAATCAAGTGTGCACTGCGCAACGCCATCTGTGGCAAGGTCCACCTAACCACAGATACGTGGACCAGTAAGCACGGCCAGGGACGCTATATCTCCCTAACTGCACACTGGGTAAATGTAGTGGCAGCTGGGCCCCAGGCGGAGAGCTGTTTGGCGCACGTCCTTCCGCCGCCAAGGATCGCAGGGCAACATTCTTTGCCTCCTGTTGCCACCTCCTCCTTCTCGGCTTCCTCCTCCTCTTCTTCCACCTGCTCATCCAGTCAGCCACACACCTTCACCACCAACTTCAGCACAGCCCGGGGTAAACGTCAGCAGGCCATTCTGAAACTCATATGTTTGGGGGACAGGCCCCACACCGCACAGGAGTTGTGGCGGGGTATAGAACAACAGACCGACGAGTGGTTGCTGCCGGTGAGCCTCAAGCCCGGCCTGGTGGTGTGTGATAATGGGCGAAATCTCGTTGCAGCTCTGGGACTAGCCAATTTGACGCACATCCCTTGCTTGGCGCATGTGCTGAATTTGGTGGTGCAGAAGTTCATTCACAACTACCCCGACATGTCAGAGCTGCTGCATAAAGTGCGGGCCGTCTGTTCGCGCTTCCGGCGTTCACATCCTGCTGCTGCTCGCCTGTCTGCGCTACAGCGTAACTTCGGCCTTCCCGCTCACCGCCTCATATGCGACGTGCCCACCAGGTGGAACTCCACCTTGCACATGCTGGACAGACTGTGCGAGCAGCAGCAGGCCATAGTGGAGTTTCAGCTGCAGCACGCACGGGTCAGTCGCACTACAGAACAGCACCACTTCACCACCAATGACTGGGCCTCCATGCGAGACCTGTGTGCCCTGTTGCGCTGTTTCGAGTACTCCACCAACATGGCCAGTGGCGATGACACCGTTATCAGCGTTACAATACCACTTCTATGTCTCCTTGAGAAAACACTTAGGGCGATGATGGAAGAGGAGGTGGCCCAGGAGGAGGAGGAGGAGGAGGAAGAGGGGTCATTTTTAGCACTTTCAGGCCAGTCTCTTCGAAGTGACTCAGAGGGAGGTTTTTGGCAACAGCAGAGGCCAGGTACAAATGTGGCCAGCCAGGGCCCACTACTGGAGGACGAGGAGGACGAGGATGAGGAGGAGGTGGAGGAGGATGAGGATGAAGCATGGTCACAGCGGGGTGGCACCCAACGCAGCTCGGGCCCATCACTGGTGCGTGGCTGGGGGGAAAGGCAGGACGATGACGATACGCCTCCCACAGAGGACAGCTTGTCCTTATCCCTGGGCAGCCTGGCACACATGAGCGACTACATGCTGCAGTGCCTGCGCAACGACAGCAGAGTTGCCCACATTTTAACCTGTGCGGACTACTGGGTTGCCACCCTGCTGGATCCACGCTACAAAGACAATGTGCCCACCTTACTTCCTGCACTGGAGCGTGATAGGAAGATGCGCGAGTACAAGCGCACGTTGGTAGACGCGCTACTGAGAGCATTCCCAAATGTCACAGGGGAACAAGTGGAAGCCCAAGGCCAAGGCAGAGGAGGAGCAAGAGGTCGCCAAGGCAGCTGTGTCACGGCCAGCTCCTCTGAGGGCAGGGTTAGCATGGCAGAGATGTGGAAAACTTTTGTCAACACGCCACAGCTAACTGCACCACCACCTGATACGCAACGTGTTAGCAGGAGGCAACATTTCACTAACATGGTGGAACAGTACGTGTGCACACCCCTCCACGTACTGACTGATGGTTCGGCCCCATTCAACTTCTGGGTCTCTAAATTGTCCACGTGGCCAGAGCTAGCCTTTTATGCCTTGGAGGTGCTGGCCTGCCCGGCAGCCAGCGTTTTGTCTGAACGTGTATTCAGCACGGCAGGGGGCGTCATTACAGACAAACGCAGCCGCCTGTCTACAGCCAATGTGGACAAGCTGACGTTCATAAAAATGAACCAGGCATGGATCCCACAGGACCTGTCCGTCCCTTGTCCAGATTAGACATTAACTACCTCCCCATAACCATATATTATTGGACTCCAGGGCACTTCCTCATTCAATCCTATTTTTATTTTCATTTTACCATTATATTGCGATGCTACCCAAAGTTGAATGAACCTCTCCTCTGCCTGTGTGCTAGGCCTAAATATATGCCAATGGACTGTTGCAGTGGTGGCTGACATGAAGCCTGATTCTCTGCTATGACATGCAGACTAATTCTCTGCTGACATGAAGCCAGATTGTCTGTTACGGGACCTCCCTCCTCTGCCTGGGTGCTGGGCCTAAATTTATGACAATGGACTGTTGCAGTGGTGGCTGACGTGAAGCCTCATTCTCTGCTATGACATGCAGACTGATTCTCTGCTGACATGAAGCCAGATTGTCTGTTACGGGACCTCTCTCCTCTGCCTGTGTGCTAGGCCTAAATATATGCCAATGGACTGTTGCAGTGGTGGCTGACGTGAAGCCTGATTCTCTGCTATGACATGCAGACTGATTCTCTGCTGACATGAAGCCAGATCCTCTGTTACGGGACCTCTCTCCTCTGCCTGTGTGTGTGCTGGGCCTAAATATATGCCAATGGACTGTTGCAGTGGTGGCTGACGTGAAGCCTCATTCTCTGCTATGACATGCAGACTAATTCTCTGCTGACATGAAGACAGATTCTCTGTTACGGGACCTCCCTCCTCTGCCTGGGTGCTGGGCCTAAATATATGCCAATGGACTGTTGCAGTGGTGGGTGACGTGAAGCCTCATTCTCTGCTATGACATGCAGACTAATTCTCTGCTGACATGAAGCCAGATTGTCTGTTACGGGACCTCTCTCCTCTGCCTGTGTGTGTGCTGGGCCTAAATATATGCCAATGGACTGTTGCAGTGGTGGCTGACGTGAAGCCTCATTCTCTGCTATGACATGCAGACTAATTCTCTGCTGACATGAAGACAGATTCTCTGTTACGGGACCTCTCTCCTCTGCCTGTGTGTGTGCTGGGCCTAAATATATGCCAATGGACTGTTGCAGTGGTGGCTGACGTGAAGCCTCATTCTCTGCTATGACATGCAGACTAATTCTCTGCTGACATGAAGACAGATTCTCTGTTACGGGACCTCCCTCCTCTGCCTGGGTGCTGGGCCTAAATATATGCCAATGGACTGTTGCAGTGGTGGGTGACGTGAAGCCTGATTCTCTGCTATGACATGCAGACTAATTCTCTGCTGACATGAAGACAGATTCTCTGTTACGGGACCTCTCTCCTCTGCCTGTGTGTGTGCTGGGCCTAAATATATGCCAATGGACTGTTGCAGTGGTGGCTGACGTGAAGCCTCATTCTCTGCTATGACATGCAGACTAATTCTCTGCTGACATGAAGACAGATTCTCTGTTACGGGACCTCTCTCCTCTGCCTGTGTGTGTGCTGGGCCTAAATATATGCCAATGGACTGTTGCAGTGGTGGCTGACGTGAAGCCTCATTCTCTGCTATGACATGCAGACTAATTCTCTGCTGACATGAAGACAGATTCTCTGTTACGGGACCTCCCTCCTCTGCCTGGGTGCTGGGCCTAAATATATGCCAATGGACTGTTGCAGTGGTGGGTGACGTGAAGCCTGATTCTCTGCTATGACATGCAGACTAATTCTCTGCTGACATGAAGACAGATTCTCTGTTACGGGACCTCCCTCCTCTGCATGGGTGCTGGGCCTAAATATATGCCAATGGACTGTTGCAGTGGTGGCTGACGTGAAGCCTCATTCTCTGCTATGACATGCAGACTGATTCTCTGCTGACATGAAGCCAGATCGTCTGTTACGGGACCTCTCTGCTCTGCCTGTGTGCTAGGCCTAAATATATGCCAATGGACTGTTGCAGTGGTGGGTGACGTGAAGCCTCATTCTCTGCTATGACATGCAGACTGATTCTCTGCTGTCATGAAGCCAGATTGTCTGTTACGGGACCTCTCTGCTCTGCCTGTGTGCTAGGCCTAAATATATGCCAATGGACTGTTGCAGTGGTGGGTGACGTGAAGCCTCATTCTCTGCTATGACATGCAGACTGATTCTCTGCTGTCATGAAGCCAGATTGTCTGTTACGGGACCTCTCTGCTCTGCCTGTGTGCTAGGCCTAAATATATGCCAATGGACTGTTGCAGTGGTGGGTGACGTGAAGCCTCATTCTCTGCTATGACATGCAGACTGATTCTCTGCTGACATGAAGCCAGATTGTCTGTTACGGGACCTCTCTCCTCTGCCTGTGTGCTAGGCCTAAATATATGCCAATGGACTGTTGCAGTGGTGGCTGACGTGAAGCCTCATTCTCTGCTATGACATGCAGACTAATTCTCTGCTGACATGAAGCCAGATTGTCTGTTACGGGACCTCTCTCCTCTGCCTGGGTGCTGGGCCTAAATTTATGACAATGGACTGTTGCAGTGGTGGCTGACGTGAAGCCTGATTCTCTGCTATGACATGCAGACTGATTCTCTGCTGACATGAAGCCAGATCCTCTGTTACGGGACCTCTCTCCTCTGCCTGTGTGTGTGCTGGGCCTAAATATATGCCAATGGACTGTTGCAGTGGTGGCTGACGTGAAGCCTCATTCTCTGCTATGACATGCAGACTGATTCTCTGCTGACATGAAGCCAGATTCTCTGTTACGGGACCTCCCTCCTCTGCCTGGGTGCTGGGCCTAAATATATGCCAATGGACTGTTGCAGTGGTGGCTGACGTGAAGCCTCATTCTCTGCTATGACATGCAGACTAATTCTCTGCTGACATGAAGACAGATTCTCTGTTACGGGACCTCTCTCCTCTGCCTGGGTGCCGGGGCCTAAATATCTGAGAATGGACTGTTCCAGTGGTGGGTGACGGGAAGCCAGATTCTCTGCTATGGAACCTCTCTCCAATTGATTTTGGTTAATTTTTATTTATTTAATTTTTAATTTAATTCATTTCCCTATCCACATTTGTTTGCAGGGGATTTACCTACATGTTGCTGCCTTTTGCAGCCCTCTAGCTCTTTCCTGGGCTGTTTTACAGCCTTTTTAGTGCCGAAAAGTTCGGGTCCCCATTGACTTCAATGGGGTTCGGGTTCGGGACGAAGTTCGGATCGGGTTCGGATCCCGAACCCGAACATTTCCGGGATGTTCGGCCGAACTTCTCGAACCCGAACATCCAGGTGTTCGCTCAACTCTAGTGCAGTTATATGTTCTAAAGCATTTTTTTGGCTTGTATTAGTGGGAAAAAAGGGCTTATTAGCCGTTGTGTGGTGAAGTGCGAAAATTACAACCCTTTTTGGTGTTTGGTGTTTTTGGTGTTTCATTTGATATTCAGCAGTGCAGTTATATGTTCTAAAGCCTTTTGTGTCGTGCATAAGTGGAAAAAAATATGGGCCTATTTGCCGTTCAGCTGTGCAGTTATATGTTCAAGTCCTTTTGAGGAGTGTATAAGTGTAAAAAAGAAATATATATTTTCCATACAGCGGTTCAGTTATATGTTCCAAAGCCCTTTTTTTCAAAAAAAAAAATGTATTTGCCGTTGTGTGGTGAAGTGAGAAAATTACAGCCCTTTTTGGCATTTATTAGTGGGGAAAAAAAGGGGCTTATTAGCTGTTGTGTCTTGACCAGCAACCCAGCAGTTCTTGAATGGTTGACTCTGTCATCTACTTCGTCCCAAGTGACATCAGACACCCCCAGCCAAGAGTCTGTGGGTTCGTCAGCCACAACCCTTAGTTGGCATGGCTTGGGAGAAGGCCCTGTGCCCTCACCTGTCCTCAACCTGTCTCTGTCATTTTATGTTCCCTCAGCCAGAGAAGGATTATATGCTGTGGGCTCAGCCCCATTATAAAGCGAGGACAAGCCAATAGAGGACAGTCAGCAGCTACTGGCCAGCCAAGATGTGGATTAGACATCCGCTGCTTTCTCCGCTAGGCGGGTAAGTAGTGATAAGGAGAGTGGCATGGGAGCTGGTGTTGCGAGAGGTGAGGCTACTGACCCAGAAACTGTTAAAGAGGACATCAGTGATGTGCAGGCAGTACTCGATGATGTTGATGTAGCTGATTGCACTTGGGAGCTGGGTGAATTAGGGGCTTCATCATCATCGGAGAAGAGGGTGGCAGCGTGCCCATGAGGCAGCGACAGAGTAAGCAAGTTGATACTGTTTCCGGGAGTCAGCAGGGTGGAAACAGTGGGAGGTCGGTAGCCAAACGTACCTGGGGTAGAACACCAGCTTCGCAGGAGCCTACCTGCCCAGAAAGTAGTGGTGCATGGGTTGACAGAAGCAGCGGCGTGGCTCCGATGTGGCAACCGCTGCATCACCCAGTGGCACACACCCGGTTTCAGGCAGTCAGGGATCCACCACCTCAGCCGAAGGGAGCTGTCTGTCCTTCCCATCATCTGCTGGTCCTGATGCTCCTGCTCCTCCTCCTACTCCTCATCACTCATTCCATCAGCAATCGATCACCAAAGCAATTGCCAAGAGACAACAGTATGCGTGCACTCATCCAATGGCGCAGAAGCTGAATGTGTTCCTGTCCAAGTTGCTGGTGCTGCAGTCCCTCCCTTTCCAAGTTGTGGACTCTGCACCTTTCGGAGAACTGATAGCTTATGCCGAGCCGAGGTAGAGAGTCCCATGCCGTTATTTCTTAGCCAAAAAGGCAGTACCAGCCCTGCACACACATGTAGAACATAAGTTTGCCAGTCCTTGAGCCTGTCGGTGTCTGACGACCTGTGGAGTTGTAACTATGGTCAGGAACAATACATGTCCTTTACGGCCCACTGGATGAATGTGGTTCCTGCCCAGCCACACCAGCAACTTGGCCAGGTGACGCCGCTTCCGCCTCCACGTTGTCAAGCTGTTGGTCCTGTGACAATATCCACCTCTGCCTCCTCATCCTCCACCGTGTCCTCAGCCTCCACTGCAATGACAATTCACAGTGTCCCTCCAGCATACCACATGTGCAGGTCATGGCAGTGTCACGCTGTTCTGCACTTTGTTTGCGTGGGCAAACAAAGTCACACAGGGGAGGAACTTCTCTGTGTCCTTCATCAAGAAAACGAATCCTGGCTTTCTCAGCGACAACCCAAAATCAGAACCATTCTGACCGACAACAAGAAGAACATGGTGTCAGTGCTGCGTCAAGGAGGGGTGAGCCATGTGCCCTGCATGGCGCATGTGTTCAATCTGGTTGTCAAGCGGTTCCTGAAGTCTTCCACCCATCTGCAAGACATCCTAAATATGGCCAGGAAACTTTGCATACACTCCAGCCACTCGTACACCACAAAGCATACCCTCCTAGAGCTGCAGTGGCAGAATGGCATCCACCAACATAGGCTGATATGTGACGTTTCCACCCGTTGGAATTCCGTCCTCCATATGTTGAACCGACTATACGAACAGAGAAAGGCCATATACGAACAGAGAAAGGCCATAATTGATTTCTTGATGATCCAAGCGGACAGGAGTACTCCTCTGTGTAAATTTGATGTCAGCCAGTGGCAGCTCATGCATAACACCTGCCATTTGCTCAGGTCTTTTGAGGAGGCCACATTATTTGTAAGTCGCCAGAACTATGGGATGAGCAATGTCATTCCACTGCTAATGTTCTGGAACAGATGCTGGTAAATCTGGCTGGTCAGGGGACTGGAGACGTGGCGCCTAGATCTCACGGCTACATAAGCCCTGTGGGGGCTGAACAGGAGGAGGAGGAGGACATTGGAGCACAAGCAATGTGTAGCGAAATAGGTGGCTTTTAGACAAAGGTGACAGGAGAGGAGGAGCAGGAGCAGCTAGAGGAGCTACAGAGCCATGAGGAAGAGGAGGCAGGGGACCCAGACACACCATGGCAGTATGCAGTGGAGATGGAGGCAGGGAGTCCCTCCGAATCACTAGCACAATAGGCCTGATGCATGCTCTCCTGCTTACTTAGTGACAGCCGAATTGTGACCATTCGGCAGAGGGAAGACTTCTGGATCTCCACCTTGTTGGACCCTCGCTACCGGTCCAAAATTGGGGCCCTTTTTACACCGCCTGCTCTGTACAGTATTAGAACAAAGTTTTATGCAAATCAACTTCGGATGTTTCATCTGAAGTCGATTCGCTGATCCCTAGCTGTTGTGGCAGAGTGGGGGGGGGGGGGGGAGTAGGAGCAGTTACAGCTCCATCAGCAGCAACTTGAGTCTAAACTCGCTGATGAGCAGCTTTCTTCACCCTCATAGTAAAAAAAATTCTTACCAGCAGCAGCAGCTAGACCTGGAGCAGAACCTGAACCAGCAGGTGGTGGCATACCTGGACACTACCCTGCCACCCAACATTGAAGATCCACTGGATTACTGGGCAGCCAAAATGGATTTGTGAAAGCAAATAGCAGAGTTTGCCCTGAAAAAGCTGTCCTGCCTGGCCAGTAGTGTGGCATTAGAGCGGGTATTTAGTTTGGCTAGGGCCATAGCTACCACCAGAACTCGCCTGTCCACTTAAAATGTGGAGAGACTGACCTTTGTCAAAATGAATCAGGCGTGGATCAGCCAGGATTTCTACCTAACAATGCCTGATGCATCAGACTAGATCATCCATGGTGCCACACCAACACTTTGACAAAAGAGACCAGTTTCTTCTGGCTACCTGCCTCAGATACTATTCTGATGCTGCCACCCACCTGATTCCACACATCTGATGCCAAGTGCTTCTTCTTTCACCCACTATCTTCAGCTGGTACTCGTATTGCCACCCACCTCCACACTCTGTCACCGGTTCACTCTGTGGTCTCCTGATGCTGCTGTCACCTCCTCACTATGTCACCTTGCCACTCTGTGGTCTCCTCATGCTGCTGCCACCTCCCCACTCTGTCACTGGGTCACTCTGTGGTCTCCTGATGCTGCTGCCACCTCCACACTATGTCATCTTTCCAATATGTGGTCTCCTGATGCTGCTGTCACCTCCACACTATTTCACCTTGCCACACTGTGGTCTCCTGATTCTGCTGTCACCTTCAAACTATGTTGCCTTGTAATTCTGTGGTCTCCTGATGCTGCTGTCACCTCCACACTATGCCACCTTGCCACTCTGTGGTCTCCTGATGCTGCTTCTGCCACCTCCACACTGTCATTGTGCCATTCTGTGGCCTCCTCCTGATGCTGATGCTGCCACCACCTCCACACTCTGTCATTGTGCCACTCTGTGGCCTTCTGATGCTGCTGCCACATTCACACTGTCATTGTGCCACTCTCTAGCCTCCTCCTGACGCTACCGCCACCCCCAACCTCACCACTATGTCATAGGGCCACTCTATGGATTTCTCATGCTGTTCCCACCTTCCCCACTTCATGATTGGATCCCTATTTTGCCTTTTAGCCTGCTGACATCATTTATTTGACTCTTCTTCAGATCTGTCAGAATGGAGGAAACATGAGATGCACAACGGATCCTGTCTGTGTAGCAGCTGTAAGGCCTATATAGTCTCAACATAATTGGCTTGTGATTTGGTAGCCAAAAGCAGGAGTGGGAACAAAACACAGAAGACATGCAAATATCCCATTCACGTGTCATCTCTGTTTTGGATCCACTGCTGTTTTTTTTTGGGCATTAGCAATACTGATGGATTACTGACCAAATGCTGATTGAGTGAAGGCGGATGCTCCACAGACAGAATCAATTTTTTGTAGCTTATTGTTCTGACAGATAAGAGAAAGGGCAAAATAATCAGTGACATCAACACAAAACTTAATGCTGACACCATCTCCACTCTGTCGAGTGACTCTACTTGTATAAGCGTTTAATAGAACTGGTTCTGTAGACATCTATGTGGAATCAGCTGATGACTGTGTAAAAGGAGTGTGCTTCTTCTTAGCGCTAACATCAACCTGTAAGGCTGAGTTCATACTTGAGTTATTTGGTAAGTTTTGGCCCCATGACTGCCAAAAGAAGTGAAGTGTGCATTGATTCTAAGAGTGACGCCTGTCATCTGGATGTCATACTGACTCACAGTATTGTTTCAGTACCTCAGCAGACTCCCTCTGCGTCCTACTGCAAGGCACAGTGTTCTACACCACTATAAAGACTCTCTGCATCCAGGACATAGCCATTTTTTTATGGTGTTTTGCTGCAAATAAATTCTGATCAAACCACATTTTTTCAAAAAAATTGGCGAGCCAGCAGAATATATATTTTTTTTTAATGTGCTCATCTCTAATTATTATATTTCTGTGCCAGGGGTACAAAGCTGGTGTATTGCTTCCACAAAAAAATCATTATAGGTCACCCACAAAACAAATAGCCAGATTGCCTAACACTCTACCTCACTTCAGCTGCCTGCTTCCTGTCCCTGCACTACTCAGAGCTGATGGGCGGTAATACACATGATCCAGCTTGTATAGAGGATGGGTCACATAATGCACTGGCCAATCACAGCCATGCCATTACTAGACATGGCTGTGATGGCTTCTAAGTGCCCACAGCTTAACAGCTTGTTGATTGGATGCCCTGCAGCCTTTCAAAAGCGTTATTAAATGCCCAAACACCAAACTCGAACCCAAACTTTTCCGACAAAGTTCAGGTTTGGGTCCGGGTACCTGAACTCCCAAAGTTCAGTACAGACCAGAACTTTACAGTTCGGGTCGCTCAACACTAACTACAATTGATTTTCGTACTTCTGTAGCCATATGCATAATCACTTTGAAGTTTAAAAGCAAATGTCTGCGTTAAAGAGGGCCTCAGCTTTCCTGACAAATCTATTTTATTAAATATGTGTTCTAAACATGAAATAACAATTTTACAGCATCTGGTCCTGTAACTTTATGTTGTGCTATTCTGCTGTTATTCCTCCTGGAACTGTATGAATAAATTGACAACTATTCCACTTGTTAATAGGGTGTGTTTCTACACAGTCTGATACTGCAAACACTAAATGCACACTGTCAGAGTACGTAGCTTAACACCCAAATGACAAGAGGAATGCTAATTTGTTAATTTATAAATTTATTCCATGAAGAATAACGGAAGAATGGCACAACCCAGAGTTCTAATAAAAGATGATTATTAAGTTCAAGTAGAGACAAGCATTTACCAAAAGAGACATGTTAGGAGAACTGAGAAGTCCACTTTAGTAATTGGTAATGACTGCAGCACTGTAATTGACAGCAGGGATATGTTGTAAGAAATGGATAGCCTCATTGGTCATCTTAAGCGTTGACTGTGAGAGTCTGCACATTCTGCCATTTAAATGACACTAGTCTGTCCTATTTGCATTCATGATAGTTGATTCCACTGTGATATAGTTGTAAAATTCATAAGGTTAAAATCATTTGTCTTGGACTACCCTAAGCTGCTCGCTGACCTCTGTGCTGCTGTTCACCAGCAGCTCTGACCTGCTGGTTTCCTACTTCTTCCTAGTGGTCCTAGCTGCCAAAGTAGTTACTGTCTGTTCTCAGCAGACTGTGGCCTGCTTCCTGCTGGCACAGCCTCTTGCTGCCCACAAGGCAAACTTGCTCCCTCTGGTTCTTAAAGGGCAGGCAAAAGTGCACAATGATCTTCATCAGGCAATGGCTGGTCACCCAGACGCTCTTAAGGCACCATCCCCCGTGGGAAGGTGCATGAACAATAGGTTCCAGCTCGCTAGTTCCTGCCAAGGCATGTTCCTTACATTCATTTGCCCAAGCCTATCCTGACTTCTGCCTAATGTCTTTACTGATCCTGAGCTTCTTGGCCCTAACCACTGACTGTGGATCACCCAGTGATCAGTAAAACCTATTTTTCACACAAGTGTTTCTTGATCCTCATAGATCAGCAGTCACTTGAACAGAGACTAGACAGAGATGGCAGTCTGGTGGTTCTACTGCAATGAAATTCTGATCCCTTTATGAAGGTTAAAGGTGAATACCAGAGGGATCACTTAGATAACTTCCTTGGGAGTAGCTCTAAGCCAGATCTGTTCATGTAACACTGTAGGTCCAAACCAACTGTTTAACAGCAGTTTTTTTATTTCTCCATCCTTCATGACACATGGGAAATTACCATACAGCCAATCACTGGCTGAGGCAGATTACTGCTTTGGTTTAGCCAACCAATTTTACAAAGAATGGGACATAGCAGCCGGCAATGTATGCAAAGCAATAATTTCATAAGACTGAACTATTCCTGGAAGACAATAAGTCTTCTATATTTTTCACATGCTGCAAGCTATACAGTTTTTTTTTGTGAAGCACAAATAAGGGAAGAAGCTAGCTACTTCCTTTCGCACTGAAGATATTGCACTTTTGAATATTTCTGGGAGATGTGCTAGAATTATCTGACATTTTCCTTTCTTTCTGTTTGCTTGCTTTTAGATGAGATAGTATTCCAGCAAATCTAGGTACCCTTTAATGCTATTAAAGTATTGCTCAGAGATATCTTCCAAAGAAAGTGAACTATCTTGCTAGTGCCACCTTCTGGAAGTGGCTGCCTTTGGGTTGATGGCTCTCAAAGAAGGTTCTCTTTTTCTGGGAAATACCTCTTTGCATAGTATTTTCCCGTGGAACATTGGCAATAAATCTCCATAGACAGATGCTCTCCTTAAGGAGAGACAGTACCTCCCCTAAGCTCACCATGTTATTATTTTATCTTACATATTTGCCATTTTTATTCTACACTCTAAAAATACAATAATAAGTGAATATATGAATTGTATGCTCGCAAAAAGCTTGCTTTTCAATTACAAATAAACCAACATTAAGCACAGTATGCTGCAGTTATGCATATGTTTGTGTATAAAAGGAGGATGAAAACACACAGAAAAAATAAATTGCTGTACAAAATCAGTAAGCAATAAACCTAAGGACTAACAGCAAACATTTTTATTGTAGTTAGTAAGGAGATTAATAATATAGATATTTTCTTAACTTTTCTACCTTTTGATCAGTCATAGTGATGATCGAGCATGCTCGGATGAACACCTGTTCGGCTCGAGCATTTCGATGCTCGGCACATAGAAGTATTCGGCTGAATACCGCATGTGCTCGAGAGCAATGCTCGAGTCTCCTCCTAGCACGTTTCTTGGCTGCTACACAGTATTTAAGTACTGCCCTCACTGTAATGCCGTAGCCATGTTGGCTGATAGCATTACAGTGATTGTCTGGCCAGAATGCATCTATATAGCACCCGATGACACATGTGCGGCTCCTTCTTAGTCAGGGAGAGCTGTGCTGAGGAAGGGACAGACAGTGTAGGGAGTGATTTAAGAATCTTATTACCACCAAAACTTTTCAGAGACCCAAAAGTCCTTTTAAGGACTATTGTGTGTGCAGCAGCAATCTATATTTTTAGCGCAACCTGCGCTAAATAGCTAAAATTTTACAGACCCAAAAGTCCTTCTAAGGACTATTGTGTGCGGCAGCAATATCTATTTTTAGCGCATCCTGCACTAAATAGTGTTCAATAGTTGGGACGCTGCAGACAGCAAAATTAGCTGCGCCACATCTCCAGTATAAAATGTGCGCATCCAAAAAATATCTGACATACAGTGTACTTTTTCCGTAGACGGTGTCCACTGCGGACAGGGACAATAGCTGCGCCACATCTCCTGTGTAAAGTGTGGGCATCCAAAAAATATCTGACATCCAGAGTACATTGTTCAATAGACAGGTGTCCGCTGAGGACTGTGACATTAGCTGCGCCACATCTCCAGTGCAAAGTGTGCGCATCCCAAAAATATCTGTGACATCCAGTGTACTTTTTCCTGTAGACGGTGTCCGCTGCAGACATTGACATTAGCTGCGTCACATCTTCAGTGTAAAGTGTGGGCATCCAAAAAATATCTGCGACATACAGTGTACTTTTTCAATAGACGGTGTCCGCTGCAGATAGCGACATTAGCTGCGCCACATCTCCAGTGTAAAGTGTGCACATCCCAAAAATATCTGTGACATACAGTATCCTTTTTCCGTAGACGGTGTCCGCTGCGGACAGTGACATTAGCTGTGCCATATCTGCAGTGTAAAGTGTGCGCTTAAAAAATGTATCTGTGACATACAGTGTACTTTTTCCGTAGACGGTGTCCGCTGCGGACAGTGACATTACCAGTGCCACATCTGCAGTGTAACGTGCGCGCTTCAGAAATGTATCTGTGACATACAGTGTACTTTTCCAATAGACGGTGTCTGCAGCGGACAGTGACATTAGCTGCGCCACATATCCTGTGTAAAGTGTGCAAATCCCAAAATATCTGTGACATACAGTGTCCTTTTTTCGTAGACGGTGTCAGCTGCGGACAGTGACAATAGCTGTGCCATATCTGCAGTGTAACGTGTGTGCTTCTAAAATGTATCTGTGACATACAGTGTACTTTTTCCATGGACAGTGTCTACTTCTGACAGTGACATTACCAGTGCCACATCTGCAGTGTAACGCGTGCACTTTAAAAATGTATCTGTGACATACAGTGTACTTTTTCCGTAGACGGTGTCCGCTGCGGACAGTGACATTAGCTGCGCCAAATATTCTGTGTAAACTGTGCGCATCCAAAAAATATCTGTGACATAAAGTGTAATTTTTCAATAGTCGGTGTCCACTTCTGACAGTGACATTACCAGGGGCACATCTTCAGTGTAAAGTATGCGGTTAAAAAATGTATCTGTGACATACAGTGTACTTTTTTGCTTTGACGCTGTGTACAGTGACATTACCGGTGGTATCTCTCCTGTATAACATTTTCTCATCCCAAATACCTGTGACATTCCCTGTAATTTTTCATTAGCGCTGGTGACAGCATTGACATTATCTGCGGGATATCTCCTGTTTGACGTTTCCGCATCCCAAATACCTTTTTAAATTTGTTTGCACATACACTTCCAAAACCTATACACTACAGTACGTGTGACAGACTTTCAATCATGTAAAACATTTAATATGAAGAAGGCGAGCAGTAAGGGACGGGGCAGTGGCCATGATGCTGATAGTACACGCAGAGGCTGTGGCCCTGGGTGGGGTGAAACTGTGCCTGCTGCTAGAGCACAATAAAAACTAATCATCCACGATACCTAGCTTCATGTCCCAGTTTGCAGGGCGCCGTGGGACACCACTCTTGAAGTCAGACCAGTGCAGCAGATAATGCTGGATTGCAGCAGATAATGCTTCCAGTCGGTTAAGCACCACCCTGTCTTCACCAAGTCCAGTCTCAGTAGCCAAGAGTCTGCTCAATCCAATCCTCACTCTGATCCTCCTCCCTCCCACCATGGAGAGCCTGGGTAAACAAGTAATCCCACACTTGAATATTCAGAGGAGCTCTTTTCAGCTCCATTCCTTGATTTGGCCCTTCGTCAAGCACGCTTGAAGAGGGACAGATCTTGTGCCCTGATTCCCAAACTTTTGAGCATCCACAATCATAAGAAGATGATGGTGGGGAACGGCAATTACTGTTTAATGAGGTGGATGATGATGAGACACAGTTGCCAATAACTCAACGGCAATTACTGTCTCAAGAGGTTGAGGAAGAGGATGAGACACAGTTGTCAATCACTGAGGTAGTGGTTAGATCAACAAGTCAAGAGGATGAGAAGAGTGAGGAAGTGGAAGAGGAGGTGGTGGACGATGAAGTCACTGACCCAACCTGGGAAGGTGGAAAGCCGAGCAAGGACAGCAGTACAGAGGGGGAGGGATCTACTGCATCACAACAGGATGGAAGAGGCAGTGGGGTGGCAAAAGGGAGAAGGCGGGCCACAACTGTTTCCCAGAGCACCCCCTTATGTAAATCACCCTTGCCAAGTGTAGGTGTTCCACAGTCTGGCACTTTTTTGAGTAAAGTGCGGACGATAAAAGAATTGTCATTTGCAACCTGTGCCATACAAACATGAGCAGGGGACATGAACACTAGCAACCTCACCAACACCAGCATGATCCACCACATGGCATCAAAGCACTGTAATATGTGGGCTGAACGCATGGGTCCACAATCTGTGTCTGTGGGTCACACCACTGCCTCCTCTTCCCCTGTGTTACGTGTTGGCCAATCCCCTGTCGAAAGCGCAGGCCGAATGCCTCCAGCCCTGCACCTGGACCTTTGCAAGCACCATCAGCAACTACATTCACTTCCATGTCCCAGCACAGCGTACAAATCTCCTTACCTCAGGCATTTGAAAGCAAGAGCAAATACCCAGCCACCCACCACAATCCATAGCACTAAATGTGCAGCTTTCCAAATTACTGGCCCTGGAAATGTTGCCATTTAGGCTTGTTGACCCAGAGGCTTTCCGCAGCCTCATATCGGCGGCCATCCCGCGTTATGCACTTCCCATGTCGCCACTTTTTTAGGGTGTGCCATGCCTGCCTTACACCAGCATGTGTCCCGTAACATCACACGTGCCATGACCAATGCAGTTACTGGGAAGGTCTACTTAACCATGGACACATGGACAAATGCATTCGGCCAGGGAAGCTACATTTTCCTGACTGGCACACTGAGTGAATGTCGTGGAGGCCGGGAGCAAGTCATACCCTGGGATGGCACAGGTGCTACAGACGCCAAGGATTACTGGCCCTATGCCGATCAGGGTTTCTGCCAGCACCTACGTTAGTGGCTTTAACCCCCAATTCTCCTCCTCCTGCTTCCTCCTCTACTTCCACCTCTGAATTATCCGCTTGCAGCACCAGTCAGTCATCAGTCGGTAGCTGGAAGCAGTGTAGCACTGCAGTGGAGAAGTGACAACAGGCTGTGCTGAAGCTGATATGCTGAGGGGACAAACAGCACACTGCTGCACAGCAGAGAAAGAGGATAAGTGACTAGATTGAGCTGGGGCTCTTGCCACTCAACCTAGAACCAGGCATGGTTGTGTCTGATAATGGCCATAACTTGGTGGTGGCTTTGGAGCTCGGCAAGCTCACACACATACCATGCCTAGCCCACATCTTAAACTCAGTGGTTCAGCGGTTTCTCAAAACCTACCGTAATTTGCCTGAGCTACAGGTGATGGTGCGCATCGTGTGTCAACGTCCTGTCAATGCTGCAGCAGCACTTTAAATTTCCAGCTCACCAGCTGTTGTGCGACGTGAGCACGCGCTGGAACTCCACGTTCCACATGTTGGTCAGGCTTTGTGAGCAGCATAGGGCAGTAGTGGAATACCAGCTGCAACATTGTCATCCCCTTTTCAGTCAGCTTCCGCTATTCACAAGCAAGGAGTGGGCATGGATGTCTGACCTCCTGTGAGGTTTTAAGAAACTTTGAGGAATCAACACAGATAGTGAGCGGCGATAATAGCTATTATCAGTGTAACCATCCGACTTCTGTGTCTACTCAAACGCTCGCTGCTCACAATTTAGGATGACGCTTTACATGTGGAAGAGGTAGGAATGGGGGAAGACATTACACAGGGTGATAGCCAGACCATCCTCATTATATTTCATCTTCTGAGCGCGAATTGGACTATGACAAGGAGGAGGAGGAGCAGGAGACTGTTGCCTCTGCTATAGAGGTTAGTGCCCATGGAAGTTTAATTCCATCTGTTCAGCGTGGGTGGGCAGAAGAGGAGGAAGAGGATGAGTAGATTGAGAGTGATCCTCCTGATGACGACAGCGAAGTCTTGCCTTTTGGTACTCTGGCACACATGGCTGACTTCATGTTAGACCTTTCCCGCGATCCACACATTATAGGCATTTTAGACAACACGGATTGACTGGTTGTTCACCCTTCTCGACCCCCACTACAAAGAGAACTTCTCATCTCTCATTCCTCTGGTGGAGAGGACGAGCAAAACATCCTTGTTGAAAAGTACTCCAAAAATGTCCATCTTCCAACGCTGGCAGCAGAATCCGTAGTTCCTTGGCCAACCAAGGAGTGGAGAGAAGGGGAACACAAAGCAGTTCCAACAAAGGCAGGGCAACGCCTGCGACAGTTTCATGACACCCCACCAGCACCCTCACCCTGATGCGATGCCTAGTGTCACAAGGAGGGGAAAATTTTGGAAGATGGTGAAGGAGTAGATAGCAGGCCCTCACCTACAATATCTTACAGGGTCAGCTCACGAGCAGACCCTCACATATAATTTTTTAGAGGGTAAGCTCACCAGCAGGCACTCGCATATAATGTTTACAGGGTCAGCTCACCAGCAGGCCCTCAACCACAATGTTTTACAGGGTCAGCTCACCAGCAGGCCCTCGCATATAATTTTTTAGAGGGTCAGCTCACCAGCAGGCCCTCACCTACAATGTTTTACATGATCAGCTCACCTGAAGGCCCTCACATATAATCTTTTAGAGGGTCAGCTCACCTGCAGGCCCTCACATATAATGTTTTACAGGGTCAGCTCACCAGCAGGCCTTCACCTACAATCTTTTACAGGGTCAGCTCACCTGAAGGCCCGCGCATATAATTTTTTAGAGAGTCAGCTCACCAGCAGGCCCTCACCTACAAGTCCAGTCTCACTATCCAATAGTGTGGTCAACACAATCCTCACCTGTTGAGTAATTGTTATCACGGAGGAGTCTCATTCGTTATCGGAATTAACTAGACAAATCGCTCCACCAACTCAGAACGTCCATGCACCACCACCCACAGAATCGAGAAAGAGCTATCAATCTGTCAATCCTTTCCGTGTCCAGGTGGTGAGGTTTCCTGTGTTGAGTCAAATTAAGCCGCAGGCTCCACTCCTTGGTGGTGCCCTTCCGTCAATTCCTTTAAGTTTCAGCTTTGCAACCATACTCCCCTTGAACCCAAAGACTTTGGTTTCCTGGAAGCTGCTCCGCGGGTCATGGGAATAATGCCGCCGGATTGCCAGTTGTCATCATTTACGGTCGGAACTACGATGGTATCTGATTGTCTTTGAACCTCCGACTTTTGTTTTTGATTAATGAAAACATTCTTGGCAAATGATTTCGCTTTGGTTCGTCTTGCGCCGGTCCTTGAATTTCACCTCTAGCGGCGCTATACGGATGCCCCCGGCCTTCCCTCCTAATCAAGGACACAGTTTCAAAAAACAACAAAATAGAACCGGAGCCCTATTCCATTATTCCTAGCGGAAGAAATCAAGCGATCTGGCCTACTTTGAACGCTAAGCAGCAGGCACTCTCCCATAATTTTTAAAAGTTAAGCTCAGCAGCAGGCCCTCAACCATAATGTTTTAGTGGATCAACTCAGAAGCAGGCACTCGCATATAATTTTTTGGGGGGTCAGATCACCTGCAGGCCCTCGCATATAATGTTTTAGAGGGTCATCTCACCAGCAGGCCTACACTTACAATCTTTTACAGGGTAAGCTCACCTACAGGCCCTCACCGAATTATACCTAATTGGTAATTTGTGTGCATGCTGCCTTGTTTGGAATTGTTAGCCGTAGTTGTTTCTCAGGCTCCCTCTCCGGAATCATACCCTGATTCCCAGTTACCCATGGTCACCATGGTTTGCTCTGAAAATAACATCGAAAGTTGATAGGGAAGATATCCTAATGGATCATCGCCGTCACGGGGACATGCGATTGGGCCCAGGTTATCTAGAGTCACCAAAGCGGCAGAAGGCCCTTGCCCATAATGTTTTAGATGGTCAGATCAGCAGGCCCTTGCTCCAAATGTTTTTGAGGGTCACCAGCAGGCTATCAATTATAATTTTTCAAGGCTGTGTATGATGCCACCTTTATGTGTAACAATAGTGTATTGTAGTGCCGGTTTCTTGTAATTTTTGGCTGCCCTTTCACTTAGTGCATAGGTTTTATGAGTGTAGGGGTCCCACTACCTGAACAACTGTACCACAATGTGAATGAGGCCCTCCTCGGAGTGTAATTTTTGGTAGCACTTGCACTTTATATACAAATAAATATACAGGAAAGAAAGCTTCCTAAAATTTTTTCCTCTAAAATCAATTTTATCTTCAGTTTTGTGCGTATTATTGTCAGTCTGTAAAAGTGGCATACTACTCGGACAACATTGTTCCCAGCAGCGACCTGGGAGTCCAAGATGCATCCAGACATCCTCCCCATGCTGTTATTGAACCATTTCAGTGGTGTTTCCATCAATTTCTGATCTTTTCCTATGAATCAGGCACCCTCCCCTCTTCAGAGCAAGAGATGCCTGGCTTAATGCACGGGTTCTCCCATTCACTTCCATTGTGCTCAGGTGCTTGGTAGAGCACTCAAGCATCCCGATGTGTTAGGTCCTGAGCACCCGAGCACTATGGTGCTCGATGAACACTAATCAGTAATCTCTTCCTCTTGAAGCAAACTGCATCCACTGTGAAAGTCACTGTTAAAGGGGCAGTCACCGTTAAAGGGGCAGCCACTGTGAAAGTCACTGTTAACCACCTCCGGACCGCCTAACGCAGATGTGCGGTCCGGAGGTGGCAGCGCTGCGCACAGTCACGCATATACGCGTCATCTCGCGAGACGCGAGATGACGCAAGTATGCGCCCGCGCGTGCGCAGTTCGCGCCGGCATTTCGTCGAGAAGTATTTAGTCAGCAACCTGCCAGCCAATGATCGTGGCTGGCAGGTTGCTGATTTTTAAAAAAGCCAATCAAAGTGCCAGATATCAGATCATATTAGTAAATATGATCTGATATATGGCTGCCTGCTCCTCTGCTGGTTCTTTTCGTCGGTTGGATCCAGCAGAGGAGCAGGCTTCACAGTGAGTACACCAAACACTACACTATAGCCCCAGATCACCCCCCTGAACCCCAATTAACCCTTTGATCACCCCTTTGATCACCTCTGTCAATCACAAGTGAAAAGAAAAAAGTGATCAGTGCAAACTGTCACTTTTTTTTTTCCCTGTTATTGACCGTTAGGTTTTAGGTATAGTTTAGGTCCCTTGGTTAGGTAGTTAGCGATCAGTTAGCGCCCAGCCCACCGCACCGCAGTCCGTTATTCGCTGATTAGCGTATCGCTAATCAGCATTTGTACTTTTATAGTATCTGGAAGTGATCAAAACTGATCACGGTCAGATCTATAATAGTACTAGTGTCACTTTAGTTCGCCCTCCACCCAAAACGCAGTGTTTGCCCGATCAGGCCTGATCGGTCGCCCACACGTGCGTTCGCCCACACCCGCCCCACCGCAGTGACAAAAAAAAAATTTTTTTGGATCACTGCACATTCACTTTACACGCACTGCGGCGATAAAAAAATCAGTTTCGATATTTTTTATCAACCGCAGCGGCCTCCGGTACTTCGCTAGCCTCCCCTTTGTAAGACAGGCTTGCTTTTTTTTTCTTGGGTAGTCTCAGGGAATACCCCTAAATTTAGTTGCCCACATGTCTAACAGGGGGTATTCTTCTGAAGAGGCCTACAGGCTTCTGACCCAGTCGGATGAGGAGTGGGAACCCTCATCTGATGAATCCAGCGGGTCAGAATACGAACCTGTAGAAAGCAGTGGCTCTCTGACCCAAAGTTCGGACGAGGAGGCTGAGGTCCCTGATACCACCAGGCGTACCCGGCCCCGTGTCGCTAGACCGCAGGTTGCGCAGGATCCGCTTCAAGAGCAGCAGAGTGGGGCTGGTGCTGTCGGATTACGTGGTGAGGCATACACCAGCAGCCCAGCCCTCCCTGGACCTAGTACCAGCACTGCCGTACAACCTGGTGAAGTAGCGAGCACCAGAAGGGCAGTTGAAGCTGGTACGGTGGCACGTGCAGTAGTGACCCCGTCGCAGCCACCGCAAAGACGTGCCCGTAGAGCCCCTAGAATCCCAGAGGTGCTGGCAAACCCTGATTGGCAGTCCCCAACTTCAGCCGCACCTGTAGTTTTCCCTTTCACTGCCCAGTCTGGAGTTCGGGTTGAGACAGCTCAGATCGGTTCGGCCCTGGGATTTTTTGAGCTGTTCTTGACTGCGGAGCTTTTAGACATAGTTGTGGCCGAAACAAACAGGTATGCCACACAATTTATCACCGCTAACCCGAGAAGCTTTTATGCCCAGCCTTTCCGGTGGAAACCAGTCCAAGTTTCCGAACTTAAAACTTTTCTGGGCCTCCTCCTCAACATGGGCCTGACAAAAAAGCATGAATTGCGGTCATATTGGTCCACGAACCCGATTCATCACATGCCCATGTTCTCTGCTGCCATGTCCAGGGCACGTTTTGAGGCCATCCTGCGGTTCCTGCACTTTAGTGACAACCACGCCTCCCGTCCCAGGGGCCACTCTGCTTTTGACCGGCTCCACAAAATTCGGCCCCTCATAGACCATTTCAACCAGAAATTTGCAGATATTTATACCCCAGAGCAAAACATCTGCATAGACGAGTCCCTGATACATTTTACCGGGCGCCTTGGCTTCAAACAATACATCCCAAGCAAGTGCGCCCGGTATGGGGTCAAATTGTATAAGCTCTGTGAAAGGGCCACAGGCTATACCCACAAATTTCGTGTCTATGAGGGAAAAGATCAGACCCTGGAGCCGGTCGGTTGCCCTGACTACCTGGGGAGCAGTGGGAAGACAGTTTGGGACTTGGTGTCACCCTTATTCGGCAAGGGGTACCATCTTTATGTGGACAATTTTTACACAAGTGTGGCCCTCTTTAGGCATTTGTTTCTAGAACGGATTGGCGCCTGTGGTACCGCGCAAACTAGTCGCGCGGGCTTCCCCCAACGGCTCGTTACCACCCGTCTTGCAAGGGGGCAGAGGGCCGCACTGTGTAACGAAGAACTGCTCGCGGTGAAATGGAGAGACAAGCGTGACGTTTACATGCTCTCCTCCATTCACGCAGACACGACAATACAAATTGAGCGAGCAACCCGTGTCATTGAAAAGCCCCTCTCAGTCCACGACTATAACCTCCACATGGGAGGGGTGGACTTCAATGACCAGATGTTGTCTCCGTATTTAGTTTCCCGACGCACCAGACGCTGGTTTAAGAAGGTGTCTGTATATTTAATTCAATTGGCTCTGTACAATAGTTTTGTTCTCTACAGTAAGGCTGGGAGAACTGGATCCTTCCTCAAATTTCAGGAAGAGATTATCGAGAACCTCCTGTATCCAGGAGGTTCCGTGGCCCCAACCACCAGTGTAGTTAGCCGTCTACACGAGCGACATTTCCCCAATGTCGTTCCTGGTACCTCAACCCAACAGTCACCCCGAAAAAGATGTCGTGTCTGTAGCAGGAGTGGAATAAGGCGTGACACCCGCTATTTCTGTCCTGACTGTCCGGACCACCCTGCCCTATGCTTTGGAGAGTGTTTCCGGAAGTACCACTCACAGGTACACTATTAGCATAGGGATCATCTCACCAGGACAGGCACACAGGGCTATTAGGGCCCATTCACTCACTGCTGCTGCAAACGTCTCCTTTCACATGGGACAAAGTGCATAACGCACTTCGCCACATCTTTGGGCGATTTGCGCTTTGCACATTGACCCATGGGGAAGGAGAGGTTTGTTCTATAAAGGTAAAAAAAAAAAAAAAAAAAAAAAAACACACCAGTAAGCAAACACGTTAATGTTCAGTTAAAAAAGTTAAAGTTTATATGTTCTGTTGCAAAGTTAATAAAATTATTGCGTTGCGGCCTGGTTTTTTCTTTTTTTTTTTTTTTTTCTTTTTTTACCTTCCAGGCAGAGGCGTACATAGGAATCACTGGGCCCCATAGCAAAAATCTGAATTGGGCCCCTTAACCCCGCCCACTACCCACCATGGCCCCTCCCACTTCCTGACTTTGCTCCTCCCATGCCACACCCCCATTAAATAAATTTATACATGACCTACAGAAACTGTTAGGGGTTTCCTGGGGGTGACCTGTCACATGGGATATCTGCTGCAGCCTGCAGGTCTCCTTATTTGGGGTGCCATGTTAGGCTACTTTCACACTTGCGTTCGGGTCTCCGCTTGTGAGTTCTGTTTGAAGGCTCTCACAAGCGGCACTGAACGGATCCGTCCAGCCCTAATGCATTCTGAGTGGATGCGGATCCGCTCAGAATGCATCAGTATGGCTCCGTCTGTCCTCCGCTCAGCAGGCGGACACTTGAACGCTGCTTGCAGCCTGGCCGTGCGGAGGCAAACGGATCCGTCCAGACTTACAATGTAAGTCAATGGGGACGGATCCGTTTGAAGTTGACACAATATGGCTCAATTTTCAAACTGATCCGTCCCCCATTGACTTTCAATGTAAAGTCAAAACGGATCCGTTTGCACTATCATGAACAAAAAAAAAAAAGTTTTTTTTTTTTTTTGTTCATGTTAATGCAAATGGATCCGTTCTGAACGGATCTAAGCGTTTGCATTATAGGTGCGGATCCGTCTGTGCAGACACCAGACGGATCCGCTCTGAACGCAAGCGTGAAAGTAGCCTTAAAGGGAATCTGTCACTAGCAATTTACCCCCAATTTTTTTTTCAAGAATCCATGTTTAACAGAGTACCTGTTTTCCATCTGTCTTGTTCTTTTGATTGTGAGTCTTGTCATGTCTTCAAAAAATCGATTCTTATGATATGTAAATGAAGCTGTAAGGAGCCCAGAGGGGCGTTATTCTTTCTCCACGGTGCCCAGGAACGCCCCTCTGAAGTGCCGTGCCCGGCTAAGTTTGAAAACTAATAACGCCTCCAAGTTCATCTAAATCGCCTCCCAGAGGCACGGCTAAGTGCTCAACACCCCCCTCCTCAGTGCCGCGCTCTGCGGCAAACACCCCGATCCTCCTCTCGCCGGCATCCCAAATCCCGCGCAGGCGCAGTGCCGTCAGTCATCTTATCATAGCGCAGGCAATCGCCGGCACTGCGCCTGCGCGGGATTTGGGATGCCAGCGAGAGGAGGATCGGATTTGGGAGGCGATTTAGATGAACTTGGAGGCGTTATTAGTTTTCAAATTTAGCCGGGCACGGCACTTCAGAGGGGCGTTCCTGGGCACCGTGGAGAAAGAATAACGCCCCTCTGGCTCCTTACAGCGTCATTTACATATCATAAGAATCGATTTTTTGAAGAAATGACAAGACTCACAATCCAAAGAACAAGACAGATGGAAAAAAGGTACTCATGGATCCATGTTTAATAAAGTACCTTTTTTCCATCTGTGTTCTTCTTTTCCATGTCAGTCTTGTCCTTTCTTCTAAAAATCGATTCTTGCTGTAAGCCGGACTGGAGCCCAGAGGGGCGTTTTTCTTTCTCCACGGTGCCCCTCTGATTAGTGCCGTGCCCGCCTAAATATGAAAACTCTAACGCCTCCATCATTTAGCTGAATCGCCTCCCAGAGGCGCGGCTAAGTCCTAGACACCCGCCCCCCTCCTCAGCGCTGCGCTCTGAAACACCCGATCCTCCTCTCGTCGGCGTCCCAAATCCCGCGCAGGCGCAGTGCCGGCGATTGCCTGCGCCTGCGCTCTGATAATACGGCTGAGGGCAACAGCTTCAACATCGTCACTGGGCTCGGCGCATGCCCAGTGACGATGTTGAAGCTGTTGCCCTCAGCCGTATTATCAGAGCGCAGGCGCAGGCAATCGCCGGCACTGCGCCTGCGCGGGATTTGGGACGCCGACGAGAGGAGGATCGGGTGTTTCAGAGCGCAGCGCTGAGGAGGGGGGCGGGTGTCTAGGACTTAGCCGCGCCTCTGGGAGGCGATTCAGCTAAACATGGGGGGGGGCCCTGGGGAGAAAAGCAGCCGCATAGCCGGCTGCTGGTCATCAGTGGGCGGGGCCTTATCTGCGCTACGGGCCCCCCAGTGCCGCGGGCCCCATAGCAGTGGCGTGGTCTGCCTCTATGGGCGGTACGCCACTGCTTCCAGGTGGACCAACCGATTGACTAGCTGCAGCACCGATGTGCATTCTGACAGAAGCATTGCGCTGCTGTCAGATTACACGCAAGTCGGTGTATGCGGCGCTGCAAGACGGGATTTTCTCCTCTGCAGTGACAGATACGTTTGCCAAGGCATACGAGCTGAGGAGGAGGCGGCGTTCCTATGCTTTGGCAAACACTTTGTATATATATATAAAAAAAAAAAAAAAAATCCCGGCAATGATTTATTCATCCACATCGATTGATGTGAATGGAGAAATCTGGTTTGCCAGGGCATACGAGCTAAGTGGGTATGGATGTAGGGCGGAGCTCCTATGTCCTGGCAGACGCCTTTCCCCTCCATTTTTTTTTTTTGGCAGAGATTTTTTCATCCACATTGATCGATGCGAATGAAGAAATCTGTGCCGTTCATTTTTTTCTTTCAGCCCAGAGGCTGAACGGAAAAAAAAAATCTCATTACCTGTATGCTCAATATAAGGAGAATAGCAGAAACTCCTAATGCTGGCCATACATGTAATGATTGCGGAGACCCTCAAATGCCAGGGCAGTACAAACACCCCACAACTGACCCCATTTTGGAAAGAAGACACCCCAAGGTATTTGCTGAGGGGCATATTGAGTCCATGAAAGATTTAAATTTTTGTCCTAAGTTAGCGGAAAGTGAGACTTTGTGAGAAAAAAAAAAAAATCAATTTCCGCTAACTTATGCAAAAAAAAAAAAATTCTATGAACTTGCCAGGCCCCTCATTGGATACCTTGGGGTGTCTTCTTTCCAAAGTGGGGTCACATGTGGGGTATTTATACTGCTCTGGCTTTTTAGGGGCCCTAAAGCATGAGAAGAAGTCTGGGATCCAAACGTCTAAAAATGCCCTCCTAAAGGGAATTTGGGCCCCTTTGCGCATCTAGGCTGCAAAAAAGTGTCACACATCTGGTATCGCCGTACTCAGGAGAAGTTGGGCAATGTGTTTTGGGGTGTCATTTTACATATACCCATGCTGGGTGAGATAAACATCTTGATCAAATGCCAACTTTGTATAAAAAAATTGGAAAAGTTGTCTTTTGCCAGGATATTTCTCTCACCCAGCATGGGTATATGTAAAATGACACCCCAAAACACATTCCCCAACTTCTCCTGAGTACGGCGATACCAGATGTGTGACACTTTTTTGCAGACAAGGTGGGCAAAGGGGCACATATTCCAAAGTGCACCTTTCGGATTTCGCAGGCCATTTTTTACACATTTTGATTGCAAAGTACTTCTCACACATTTGGGCCCCTAAATTGCCACGGCAGTATAACTACCCCACAAGTGACCCCATTTTGGAAAGAAGACACCCCAAGGTATTCCGTGAGGGGCATGGCGAGTTCCTAGAATTTTTTTTTTTTGTCGCAAGTTAGTGGAATATGAGACTTTGTAAGGAAAAAAGAGGAAAAAAAAATCATCATTTTCCGCTAACTTGTGACAAAAAAAAAAAAATTCTAGGAACTCGCAGTGCCCCTCACGGAATACCTTGGGGTGTCTTCTTTCCAAAATGGGGTCACTTGTGGCGTAGTTATACTGCCCTGGCAATTTAGGGGCCCAAATGTGTGAGAAGTACCTTGCAATCAAAATGTGTAAAAAATGGCCTGCAAAATCCGAAAGGTGCACTTTGGAATATGTGCCCCTTTGCCCACCTTGGCAGCAAAAAAGTGCGACACATCTGGTATCGCCGTACTCAGGAGAAGTTGGGGAATGTGTTTCGGGGTGTCATTTTACATATACCCATGCTGGGTGAGAAAAATATCTTGGTCAAATGCCAACTTTGTATAAAAAAATGGGAAAAGTTGTCTTTTGCCAAGATATTTCTCTCACCCAGCATGGGTATATGTAAAATGACACCCCAAAACACATTCCCCAACTTCTCCTGAGTACGGCGATACCAGATGTGTGACACTTTTTTGATGCCAAGGTGGGCAAAGGGGCACATATTCCAAAGTGCACCTTTCGGATTTCACCGGTCATTTTTTACAGATTTTGATTGCAAAGTACTTCTCACACATATGGGCCCCTAAATTGCCAGGGCAGTATAACTATGCCACAAGTGACCCCATTTTGGAAAGAAGACACCCCAAGGTATTCCGTGAGGGGCATGGCGAGTTCCTAGAATTTTTTATTTTTTGTCGCAAGTTAGTGGAATATGAGACTTTGTAAGGAAAAAAGAGAAAAAAAAAAATCATCATTTTCCGCTAACTTGTGACAAAAAATAAAAAATTCTAGGAACTCGCCATGCCCCTCACGGAATACCTTGGGGTGTCTTCTTTCCAAAATGGGGTCACTTGTGGCGTAGTTATACTGCCCTGGCAATTTAGGGGTCCAAATGTGTGAGAAGTACCTTGCAATCAAAATGTGTAAAAAATGGCCTGCAAAATCTGAAAGGTGCACTTTGGAATATGTGCCCCTTTGCCCACCTTGGCAGCAAAAAAGTGTCACACATCTGGTATCGCCGTACTCAGGAGAAGTTGGGGAATGTGTTTTGGGGTGTCATTTTACATATACCCATGCTGGATGAGAGAAATATCTTGGCAAAAGACAACTTTTCCCATTTTTTTATACAAAGTTGGCATTTGACCAAGATATTTTTCTCACCCAGCATGGGTATATGTAAAATGACACCCCAAAACACATTCCCCAACTTCTCCTGAGTACGGCGATACCAGATGTGTCACACTTCTTTGCTGCCAAGGTGGGCAAAGGGGCACATATTCCAAAGTGCACCTTTTGGATTTCACCGGTCATTTTTTACACATTTTGATTGCAAAGTTCTTCTCACACATTTGGGCCCCTAAATTGCCAGGGCAGTATAACTACCCCACAAGTGACCCCATTTTGGAAAGAAGACACCCCAAGGTATTCTGTGAGGGGCATGGTGAGTTCCTAGAATTTTTTATTTTTTGTCGCAAGTTAGTGGAATATGAGACTTTGTAAGAAAAAATAAAAAAAATAAAATCATCATCATTTTCCGCTAACTTGTGACAAAAAATAAAAAGTTCTATGAACTCACTATGCCCATTAGCGAATACCTTAGGGTGTCTACTTTCCGAAATGGGGTCATTTGTGGGGGTTTTCTACTGTCTGGGCATTGTAGAACCTCAGGAATCATGACAGGTGCTCAGAAAGTCAGAGCTGTTTCAAAAAGCGGAAATTCACATTTTTGTACCATAGTTTGTAAATGCTATAACTTTTACCCAAACCATTTTTTTTTTGCCCAAACATTTTTTTTTATCAAAGACATGTAGAACAATAAATTTGGCGAAAAATTTATATATGGATGTCGTTTTTTTTGCAAAATTTTACAGCTGAAAGTGAACATTTTGATTAATAACAAAAAAAGTAAAAATGCCAGCAGCAATGAAATACCACCAAATGAAAGCTCTATTAGTGAGAAGTAAAGGAGGTAAAATTCATTTGTATGGTAAGTTGCATGACCGAGCGATAAACGGTGAAAGTAGTGTAGTGCCGAAGTGTAAAAAGTGCTCTGGTCATGAAGGGGGTTTCACCTAGCGGGGCTGAAGTGGTTAAAGGGGCGGCCACTGTGAAAGTTACTGTTAAAGGGGTGGACACTGTTAAAGGAGCAGCCACTGTGAAAGTCAGTGTTAAAATGGCAGCCACTGTGAAAGTCAGTGTTAAAGGGGCAGTAACTGTTAAAGGGGTGGCCACTGTGAAAGTCACTGTTAAAGGGGCGGCCACTGTGAAAGTCACTGTTAAAGGGGCGGCCACTATGAAAGCCACTGTTAAATGGGCAGTCATAGTTAAAGGGGCGGCCAATGTGAAAGTCACTGTTATTTAATATAAAATTGCAATAAATAAATACCCAAGCAACGCTGAGTCATTAGCTAGTATATATATATATATATATATATATATATATATATATGTTAGCTAATATATATCTCATTCTATCCCCACCTGTAATGATAATGATAAGGAGATCACCTATTATTAGGCTTAAAGTCAGAAAGAAAACAGTCAGCACTCCGTGTTTCCAATGGCATGGTGCACGTGTCTCGAGTCGGCCTCCCCGTAACAAAAAAGTGAAGACAAGACTGGCACTCACTGGAAAGTTGCAATTTCTTTTGTCTTTATTTGTCACATTATAATACAATTGTGATGCGTTTCGGCTCTAAGTATGAGCCTTTCTCAGACTCAAATCATCAAAACAAAAACTGGATTTAAATAGCCCGCCAGTCACAGGATATGATGTCAGGTTGTCACGGGCAACATGTACACAAATTCCACAACAAAAAAACATGAATGAAAGGAAGGGAAGTGATTGAAAAAACAGGAAAACAAAAGGGAAAAGAAAAAAAATGAAAAAAAATGACAAAATAGAAACCATTGTCACATATATAAATCCACATATGTGGTAAATTGTACAAAATATAAATATACCCAAATATATAAATAGACATCGGAAAATCACTTTGTTCCATCTCTCAATAAAATTCATCACGGTTTCTGAAGGATAAAGCAAGAAAAAAATATAAATAAATACACAAACTATGTGCAAAAGGTTTATTGTATATCAAAGGAGCTGCATATTGTTAGGAAATGCATGTTACAAAAAACTGCTCAATTCATAGTCACGGTTCAAGCCCTTTGGATCCAAGGTTTGCAATCCATGGATCCAGAAGGCTTCACGTCTCTTCAGGGTTTTAACCCTGTCACCACCTCTCCGTGGATGAGGGACCTGTTCTATTATCTGGAAGCGCAATTTAGAGATATTATGTCTGCACTGTTCAAAATGGAAAGGAATGGGGAGGAGTAGATTCTTTTTGCATATATTAGACATATGTTTGCAAAATCTATCTTTCATCCTAGTGGATGTTTCTCTTACATAAACAAGTCCATACTGACATTTCAAGATATAAATCACAAAGTTGCTGTCACATGTGAAAAAGCCACTAATCGGCCCTTCATTGCACAACAGTGTACGCATTGTAAACAAGGAAAAGTACCCCTCTTAAGGCTCTTTCACATCTGCGTTCTTTTCTTCCGGCATAGAGTTCCGTCGTCGGGGCTCTATGCCGGAAGAATCCTGATCAGTTTTATCCTAATGCATTCTGAATGTAGTGAAATACGTTCAGGATGCATCAGGATGTCTTCAGTTCCGGAACGGAACGTTTTTTGGCCGGAGAAAATACCGCAGCATGCTGCGCTTTTTGCTCCGGCCAAAAATCCTGAACACTTGCCGCAAGGCCGGATCCGGAATTAATGCCCATTGAAAGGCATTGATCCGGATCCGACCTTAAGCTAAACGTCGTTTCGGCGCATTGCCGGATCCGACGTTTAGCTTTTTCTGAATGGTTACCATGGCTGCCGGGACGCTAAAGTCCTGGCAGCCATGGTAAAGTGTAGTGGGGAGCGGGGGAGCAGCATACTTACCGTCCGTGCGGCTCCCGGGGCGCTCCAGAGTGACGTCAGGGCGCCCCAAGCGCATGGATCACGTGATCGCATGGCACGTCATCCATGCGCATGGGGCGCTCTGACATCACTCTGGAGCGCCCCGGGAGCCGCACGGACTGTAAGTATGCAGCTCCCCACTACTACTATGGCAACCAGGACTTTAATAGCGTCCTGGCTGCCATAGTAACACTGAAAGCATTTTGAAGACGGATCCGTCTTCAAATGCTTTCAGTACACTTGCGTTTTTCCGGATCCGTCGTGTAATTCCGGCAAGTGGAGTACACGCCGGATCCGGAGAACGCAAGTGTGAAAGAGGCCTTAGGTGTCAATAATGTCATCTGTCTCATTGATACTTTGTTGCTACCAATGTCAGCCTTAATTAACATATCACTAATATTTTTTGTTCTTTTGTAGCATATCATGGGTAAAATCTGGAATTCATTAACATCAGGGTATGCTCTACTAATAATGTTCCAATGTTTATTAATAACTGATCTGCATTTATTTATCCAAGGGTGGTATTTGACAAAAGAAGGAATACGTGATTTATTGCCACTTTGTGATTGTGTCTGTTTTAATTTCTTCCTCAGAAGAGATTTTGGTTACCCTCGTGTCTCAAATTTGTCTATCATTTCCTCAGTTCTAACCTCCCTTTTCTCAATATCAGAGACTATTCTACGTATTCGCTGGAGCTGTGAATGGGGTAGTGACCTCTTGACGGCTAGTGGATGATTACTAGTATAGTGGAGCAGAGTGTTCTTTACATGTAGATCAGTGCATATCTGTGCAGTTGCAAACATAAGTCTACTATATGCAAAAAGAATCTACTCCTCCCCATTCCATTTTGAACAGTGCAGACATAATATCTCTCAATTGCGCTTCCAGATAATAGAACAGGTCCCTCATCCACGTAGAGGTGGTGACAGGGTTAAAACCCTGAAGAGACGTGAAGCCTTCTGGATCCATAGATTGCAAACCTTGCATCCAAAGGGCTTGAACCGTGACTATGAATTGAGCAGTTTTTTGTAACATGCATTTCCTAACAATATGCAGCTCCGTTGATATACAATAACCTTTTGCACATAGTTTGTGTATTTATTTTTATTTATATTTTTTTTCTTGTTTTAACCTTCAGTAACCGTGATGAATTTTATTGAGAGATGGAACAAAGGGATTTTCCGAAATGTCTATTTATATATTTGGATGATTTCAGTTTGAGAAAGGCTCATACTTAGAGTCGAAATGTGTCACAATTGTATTATTATGTGACAAATAAAGACAAAAGAAAGTCTTGTCTTCACACTATTATTAGGCTTAGTGGCCAGTGCGAAGACTGCAGGACTTTTTTTTTTTCAATTTAGATATTGACATGGTATATTAAAAATAGCATCACAAAAAATCTTAAAAAATATTGACGTCTTCACGTCTGCTGACGTGGTGACATCATACGTCACTGTGCGCAGGATTTTGTGTGAGATCTTAAAGCAAGATAGCGGCGGACAGCCAGTTGCAAGCAAATGCATAAGGCAAGTATGATTTTTTTGGGGGGGTTTTACACTATTTCAGGTAAAATTGACTTGCTACCACGAAGCACGAGGAAATTTGGCTTTGCAGGGAATCGATTTTATTTTGAAATTTGTATCGAAGTCCGCTTTGATTCGCTCACCACTAATAACTGCTGTATGGAAGCTCCAGAAATTCTATTCATGTTACCAGAAACTCACCTGGTTGAAACCAGTGAGAATTTTGAGTGTAGACATATACAAATTCTTTAACTAGAAGTTAAATTAGGTGGAATTTCTTACTTTGCTTGAGATTTGTATGTACTCCTAAAGCTTACAGGCAAATATCGACTGCTGTTTACAATGGTATGTAGTTTGCTTGTAACTAGGGATGAGCGAACTCGAACTGTATAGTTCGGGTTCGTACCGAATTTTGGGGTGTCCGTGACACGGACCCGAACCCGGACATTTTCGTAAAAGTCCGGGTTCGGGTTCGGTGTTCGTCGCTTTCTTCGCGCTTTTGTGACGCTTTCTTGGCGCTTTTTGAAAGGCTGCAAAGCAGCCAATCAACAAGCGTCATACTACTTGCCCCAAGAGGCCATCACAGCCATGCCTACTATTGGCATGGCTGTGATTGGCCAGAGCACCATGTGACCCAGCCTCTATTTAAGCTGGAGTCACATAGCGCCGCCCGTCACTCTGCTCTGATTAGCGTAGGGAGAGGTTGCGGCTGCGACAGTAGGGCGAGATTAGGCAGATTAACTCCTCCAAAGGACTTGATTAACTGATCGATCTGCAGCTGTGGATCATTGAGCTGCTGATCCTCAATTGCTCACTGTTTTTAGGCTGCACAGACCGTTTGTCAGTCTCATTTTTCTGGGGTGATCGGCGGCCATTTTGTGTCTTGTGGTGCGCCAGCACAAGCTGCGACCAAGTGCATTTAACCCTCAATGGTGTGGTTGTTTTTTGGCTAAAGCCTACATCAGGGTGAAGCTGTCACACCAAGTGCATTTAACCAGCAATAGTCTGTTCATTTTTTGGCCATATACAAAATCAGGGGCAAGCTGCGCCTGTCACCAAGTGCATTTAACCCTCAATGGTGTGGTTGTTTTTTGGCTAAAGCCTACATCAGGGTGAAGCTGTCACACCAAGTGCATTTAACCAGCAATAGTCTGTTCATTTTTTGGCCATATACAAAATCAGGGGCAAGCTGCGCCTGTCACCAAGTGCATTTAACCCTCAATGGTGTGGTTGTTTTTTGGCTAAAGCCTACATCAGGGTGAAGCTGTCACACCAAGTGCATTTAACCAGCAATAGTCTGTTCATTTTTTGGCCATATACAAAATCAGGGGCAAGCTGCGCCTGTCACCAAGTGCATTTAACCCTCAATGGTGTGGTTGTTTTTTGGCTAAAGCCTACATCAGGGTGAAGCTGTCACACCAAGTGCATTTAACCAGCAATAGTCTGTTCATTTTTTGGCCATATCCCAGTCTAATTCTGTCACTAAATCCATACCGGTCACCCAGCGCCTAAATACTAGGCCTCAAATTTATATCCAGCTAAATCTGTCCCTAGTGCTGTAGCTGGGCGAGTTATTTAGTGTCCGTTCAAGCACATTTCTTGTTCTGGGTTGAAATACAATTCCCAATTTAGCAATTTCATAATTTAGTGGTTCCTGCTATATCAGAGCTCTTTGAAATCTATCCCAAAAAGGGTATATAATATTGAAGGTGCACATAGGGTCATTCAGAGTAACTTCACACACACCCGCTACTGTGTATTTCCAAGTCTAATTCTGTCACTAAATCCATACCGGTGACCCAGCGCCTAAATACTAGGCCTCAAATTTAATTCCCTCTAAATCTCTCGTTACCCACCGCTGTACTGTTGTTGCTGGGCAAGATATTTAGTGTCCGTCAAAGCACATTTTTTGTTCTGGGTTGAAGTACAATTCCCAATTTAGCAATTTCATAATTTAGTGGTTTCTGCTATATCAGAGCTATTTGAAATCTATCCCAAAAAGGGTATATAATATTGAAGGTGCACATAGGGTCATTCAGAATAACTTCACACACACCCGCTACTGTGTATTTCCAAGTCTAATTCTGTCACTAAACCCATACCTGTCACCCAGCGCCTAAATACTAGGCCTCAAATTTAAATCCCTCTAAATCTCTCGTTACCGTTGTCCTGTTGTAGCTGGGAAAGTTATTTAGTGCCCGTCAAAGCACATTTTTTGTTCTGGGTTGAAGTACAATTCCCAATTTAGCAATTTCATAATTTAGTGGTTCCTGCTATATCAGAGCTATTTGAAATCTATCCCAAAAAGGGTATATAATATTGAAGGTGCACATAGGGTCATTCAGAATAACTTCACACACACCCGCTACTGTGTATTTCCAAGTCTAATTCTGTCACTAAATCCATACCGGTGACCCAGCGCCTAAATACTAGGCCTCAAATTTAATTCCCTCTAAATCTCTCGTTACCCACCGCTGTACTGTTGTTGCTGGGCAAGATATTTAGTGTCCGTCAAAGCACATTTTTTGTTCTGGGTTGAAGTACAATTCCCAATTTAGCAATTTCATAATTTAGTGGTTTCTGCTATATCAGAGCTATTTGAAATCTATCCCTAAAAGGGTATATAATATTCAAGGTGCACATTGGGTCATTCAGAATAACTTCACACACACACGCTTCTGTGCATTTCCAAGTCTAATTCTGTCACTAAATCCATACCGGTCACCCAGCGCCTAAATACTAGGCCTCAAATTTATATCCCGCTGAATTTGAATACAATACATTGGGCCAAATAATATATTTGTTGTTGTGGTGAACCATAACAATGAGAAAAACATCTAGTAAGGGACGCGGACGTGGACATGGTCGTGGTGGTGTTAGTGGACCCTCTGGTGCTGGGAGAGGACGTGGCCGTTCTGCCACATCCACACGTCCTAGTGTACCAACTACCTCAGGTCCCAGTAGCCGCCAGAATTTACAGCGATATATGGTGGGGCCCAATGCCGTTCTAAGGATGGTAAGGCCTGAGCAGGTACAGGCATTAGTCAATTGGGTGGCCGACAGTGGATCCAGCACGTTCACATTATCTCCCACCCAGTCTTCTGCAGAAAGCGCACAGATGGCGCCTGAAAACCAACCCCATCAGTCTGTCACATCACCCCCATGCATACCAGGGAAACTGTCTCAGCCTCAAGTTATGCAGCAGTCTCTTATGCTGTTTGAAGACTCCGCTGGCAGGGTTTCCCAAGGGCATCCACCTAGCCCTTCCCCAGCGGTGAAAGACATAGAATGCACTGACGCACAACCACTTATGTTTCCTGATGATGAGGACATGGGAATACCACCTCAGCATGTCTCTGATGATGACGAAACACAGGTGCCAACTGCTGCGTCTTTCTGCAGTGTGCAGACTGAACAGGAGGTCAGGGATCAAGACTGGGTGGAAGACGATGCAGGGGACGATGAGGTCCTAGACCCCACATGGAATGAAGGTCGTGCCACTGACTTTCACAGTTCGGAGGAAGAGGCAGTGGTGAGACCGAGCCAACAGCGTAGCAAAAGAGGGAGCAGTGGGCAAAAGCAGAACACCCGCCGCCAAGAGACTCCGCCTGCTACTGACCGCCGCCATCTGGGACCGAGCACCCCAAAGGCAGCTTCAAGGAGTTCCCTGGCATGGCACTTCTTCAAACAATGTGCTGACGACAAGACCCGAGTGGTTTGCACGCTGTGCCATCAGAGCCTGAAGCGAGGCATTAACGTTCTGAACCTGAGCACAACCTGCATGACCAGGCACCTGCATGCAAAGCATGAACTGCAGTGGAGTAAACACCTTAAAACCAAGGAAGTCACTCAGGCTCCCCCTGCTACCTCTTCTGCTGCTGCCGCCTCGGCCTATTCTGCTGCTGCCGCCTCGGCCTCTTCCTCCGCCTCTGGAGGAACGTTGGCACCTGCCGCCCAGCAAACAGGGGATGTACCACCAACACCACCACCACCACCACCTCCGTCACCAAGCGTCTCAACCATGTCACACGCCAGCGTTCAGCTCTCCATCTCACAAACATTTGATAGAAAGCGTAAATTCCCACCTAGCCACCCTCGATCCCTGGCCCTGAATGCCAGCATTTCTAAACTACTGGCCTATGAAATGCTGTCATTTAGGCTGGTGGACACAGACAGCTTCAAACAGCTCATGTCGCTTGCTGTCCCACAGTATGTTGTTCCCAGCCGGCACTACTTCTCCAAGAGAGCCGTGCCTTCCCTGCACAACCAAGTATCCCATAAAATCAAGTGTGCACTGCGCAACGCCATCTGTAGCAAGGTCCACCTAACCACAGATACGTGGACCAGTAAGCACGGCCAGGGACGCTATATCTCCCTAACTGCACACTGGGTAAATGTAGTGGCAGCTGGGCCCCAGGCGGAGAGCTGTTTGGCGCACGTCCTTCCGCCGCCAAGGATCGCAGGGCAACATTCTTTGCCTCCTGTTGCCACCTCCTCCTTCTCGGCTTCCTCCTCCTCTTCTTCCACCTGCTCATCCAGTCAGCCACACACCTTCACCACCAACTTCAGCACAGCCCGGGGTAAACGTCAGCAGGCCATTCTGAAACTCATATGTTTGGGGGACAGGCCCCACACCGCACAGGAGTTGTGGCGGGGTATAGAACAACAGACCGACGAGTGGTTGCTGCCGGTGAGCCTCAAGCCCGGCCTGGTGGTGTGTGATAATGGGCGAAATCTCGTTGCAGCTCTGGGACTAGCCAATTTGACGCACATCCCTTGCTTGGCGCATGTGCTGAATTTGGTGGTGCAGAAGTTCATTCACAACTACCCCGACATGTCAGAGCTGCTGCATAAAGTGCGGGCCGTCTGTTCGCGCTTCCGGCGTTCACATCCTGCTGCTGCTCGCCTGTCTGCGCTACAGCGTAACTTCGGCCTTCCCGCTCACCGCCTCATATGCGACGTGCCCACCAGGTGGAACTCCACCTTGCACATGCTGGACAGACTGTGCGAGCAGCAGCAGGCCATAGTGGAGTTTCAGCTGCAGCACGCACGGGTCAGTCGCACTACAGAACAGCACCACTTCACCACCAATGACTGGGCCTCCATGCGAGACCTGTGTGCCCTGTTGCGCTGTTTCGAGTACTCCACCAACATGGCCAGTGGCGATGACACCGTTATCAGCGTTACAATACCACTTCTATGTCTCCTTGAGAAAACACTTAGGGCGATGATGGAAGAGGAGGTGGCCCAGGAGGAGGAGGAGGAGGAGGAGGAAGAGGGGTCATTTTTAGCACTTTCAGGCCAGTCTCTTCGAAGTGACTCAGAGGGAGGTTTTTGGCAACAGCAGAGGCCAGGTACAAATGTGGCCAGCCAGGGCCCACTACTGGAGGACGAGGAGGACGAGGATGAGGAGGAGGTGGAGGAGGATGAGGATGAAGCATGGTCACAGCGGGGTGGCACCCAACGCAGCTCGGGTCCATCACTGGTGCGTGGCTGGGGGGAAAGGCAGGACGATGACGATACGCCTCCCACAGAGGACAGCTTGTCCTTATCCCTGGGCAGCCTGGCACACATGAGCGACTACATGCTGCAGTGCCTGCGCAACGACAGCAGAGTTGCCCACATTTTAACCTGTGCGGACTACTGGGTTGCCACCCTGCTGGATCCACGCTACAAAGACAATGTGCCCACCTTACTTCCTGCACTGGAGCGTGATAGGAAGATGCGCGAGTACAAGCGCACGTTGGTAGACACGCTACTGAGAGCATTCCCAAATGTCACAGGGGAACAAGTGGAAGCCCAAGGCCAAGGCAGAGGAGGAGCAAGAGGTCGCCAAGGCAGCTGTGTCACGGCCAGCTCCTCTGAGGGCAGGGTTAGCATGGCAGAGATGTGGAAAACTTTTGTCAACACGCCACAGCTAACTGCACCACCACCTGATACGCAACGTGTTAGCAGGAGGCAACATTTCACTAACATGGTGGAACAGTACGTGTGCACACCCCTCCACGTACTGACTGATGGTTCGGCCCCATTCAACTTCTGGGTCTCTAAATTGTCCACGTGGCCAGAGCTAGCCTTTTATGCCTTGGAGGTGCTGGCCTGCCCGGCGGCCAGCGTTTTGTCTGAACGTGTATTCAGCACGGCAGGGGGCGTCATTACAGACAAACGCAGCCGCCTGTCTACAGCCAATGTGGACAAGCTGACGTTCATAAAAATGAACCAGGCATGGATCCCACAGGACCTGTCCGTCCCTTGTCCAGATTAGACATTAACTACCTCCCCATAACCATATATTATTGGACTCCAGGGCACTTCCTCATTCAATCCTATTTTTATTTTCATTTTACCATTATATTGCGAGGCTACCCAAAGTTGAATGAACCTCTCCTCTGCCTGTGTGCTAGGCCTAAATATATGCCAATGGACTGTTGCAGTGGTGGGTGACGTGAAGCCTCATTCTCTGCTATGACATGCAGACTGATTCTCTGCTGACATGAAGCCAGATCCTCTGTTACGGGAGCTCTCTCCTCTGCCTGGGTGCTGGGCCTAAATTTATGACAATTGACTGTTGCAGTGGTGGGTGACGTGAAGCCTGATTCTCTGCTATGATATGAAGACTGATTCTCTGCTGACATGAAGCCAGATTGTCTGTTACGGGACCTTTCTCCTCTGCCTGGGTTCTGGGCCTAAATTTATGAAAATTGACTGTTGCAGTGGTGGGTGACGTGAAGCCTGATTCTCTGCTATGATATGAAGACTGATTCTCTGCTGACATGAAGCCAGATTGTCTGTTACGGGACCTTTCTCCTCTGCCTGGGTTCTGGGCCTAAATTTATGAAAATTGACTCTTACAGTGGTGGGTGACGTGAAGCCTGATTCTCTGCTATGATATGAAGACTGATTCTCTGCTGACATGAAGCCAGATTGTCTGTTACGGGACCTCTCTCCTCTGCCTGGGTGCTGGGCCTAAATTTATGACAATGGACTGTTGCAGTGGTGGCTGACGTGAAGCCTGATTCTCTGCTATGACATGCAGACTGATTCTCTGCTGTCATGAAGCCAGATTGTCTGTTACGGGACCTCTCTGCTCTGCCTGTGTGCTAGGCCTAAATATATGCCAATGGACTGTTGCAGTGGTGGCTGACGTGAAGCCTCATTCTCTGCTATGACATGCAGACTAATTCTCTGCTGACATGAAGCCAGATTGTCTGTTACGGGACCTCTCTCCTCTGCCTGGGTGCTGGGCCTAAATTTATGACAATGGACTGTTGCAGTGGTGGCTGACGTGAAGCCTGATTCTCTGCTATGATATGAAGACTGATTCTCTGCTGACATGAAGCCAGATTGTCTGTTACGGGACCTTTCTCCTCTGCCTGGGTTCTGGGCCTAAATTTATGAAAATTGACTCTTACAGTGGTGGGTGACGTGAAGCCTGATTCTCTGCTATGATATGAAGACTGATTCTCTGCTGACATGAAGCCAGATTGTCTGTTACGGGACCTCTCTCCTCTGCCTGGGTGCTGGGCCTAAATTTATGACAATGGACTGTTGCAGTGGTGGCTGACGTGAAGCCTGATTCTCTGCTATGACATGCAGACTGATTCTCTGCTGTCATGAAGCCAGATTGTCTGTTACGGGACCTCTCTGCTCTGCCTGTGTGCTAGGCCTAAATATATGCCAATGGACTGTTGCAGTGGTGGCTGACGTGAAGCCTCATTCTCTGCTATGACATGCAGACTAATTCTCTGCTGACATGAAGCCAGATTGTCTGTTACGGGACCTCTCTCCTCTGCCTGGGTGCTGGGCCTAAATTTATGACAATGGACTGTTGCAGTGGTGGCTGACGTGAAGCCTGATTCTCTGCTATGACATGCAGACTAATTCTCTGCTGACATGAAGCCAGATTGTCTGTTACGGGACCTCTCTCCTCTGCCTGGGTGCTGGGCCTAAATATATGCCAATGGACTGTTGCAGTGGTGGCTGACGTGAAGCCTCATTCTCTGCTATGACATGCAGACTAATTCTCTGCTGTCATGAAGCCAGATTGTCTGTTACGGGACCTCTCTGCTCTGCCTGTGTGCTAGGCCTAAATATATGCCAATGGACTGTTGCAGTGGTGGGTGACGTGAAGCCTCATTCTCTGCTATGACATGCAGACTGATTCTCTGCTGACATGAAGCCAGATTGTCTGTTACGGGACCTCTCTGCTCTGCCTGTGTGCTAGGCCTAAATATATGCCAATGGACTGTTGCAGTGGTGGGTGACGTGAAGCCTCATTCTCTGCTATGACATGCAGACTGATTCTCTGCTGACATGAAGCCAGATTGTCTGTTACGGGACCTCTCTGCTCTGCCTGTGTGCTAGGCCTAAATATATGCCAATGGACTGTTGCAGTGGTGGGTGACGTGAAGCCTCATTCTCTGCTATGACATGCAGACTAATTCTCTGCTGACATGAAGCCAGATTGTCTGTTACGGGACCTCTCTCCTCTGCCTGGGTGCTGGGCCTAAATTTATGACAATGGACTGTTGCAGTGGTGGCTGACGTGAAGCCTGATTCTCTGCTATGACATGCAGACTAATTCTCTGCTGACATGAAGCCAGATTGTCTGTTACGGGACCTCTCTCCTCTGCCTGGGTGCTGGGCCTAAATATATGCCAATGGACTGTTGCAGTGGTGGCTGACGTGAAGCCTCATTCTCTGCTATGACATGCAGACTAATTCTCTGCTGTCATGAAGCCAGATTGTCTGTTACGGGACCTCTCTGCTCTGCCTGTGTGCTAGGCCTAAATATATGCCAATGGACTGTTGCAGTGGTGGGTGACGTGAAGCCTCATTCTCTGCTATGACATGCAGACTGATTCTCTGCTGACATGAAGCCAGATTGTCTGTTACGGGACCTCTCTGCTCTGCCTGTGTGCTAGGCCTAAATATATGCCAATGGACTGTTGCAGTGGTGGGTGACGTGAAGCCTCATTCTCTGCTATGACATGCAGACTGATTCTCTGCTGACATGAAGCCAGATCCTCTGTTACGGGAGCTCTCTCCTCTGCCTGGGTGCTGGGCCTAAATTTATGACAATTGACTGTTGCAGTGGTGGGTGACGTGAAGCCTGATTCTCTGCTATGATATGAAGACTGATTCTCTGCTGACATGAAGCCAGATTGTCTGTTACGGGACCTTTCTCCTCTGCCTGGGTTCTGGGCCTAAATTTATGAAAATTGACTCTTACAGTGGTGGGTGACGTGAAGCCTGATTCTCTGCTATGATATGAAGACTGATTCTCTGCTGACATGAAGCCAGATTCTCTGTTACGGGACCTCTCTCCTCTGCCTGGGTGCTGGGTAGTGTTGAGCGCGAATATTCGAAAAGCAAATTTTTTTCGCGAATATCGCAACTTCGCGATTTCGCGAATATTTCGAATATAGTGCTATATATTCGTAAAAACGAATATTCGTTTTTTGTTCCCCCCCCCCCCCACAAAATTACAGTACACATATAATTGATTGTTTCCCAAAGGTCCAACAGCTCAGATCTTACTCACATTGCCTAGAAAGTGATTGAGGCGCGAATCTTCGTAAGGCGATTTTATTAGCGCACATGCGAATATCGGCACGTCCCAGAACAGAGGCAAAGGGCTTTGCATTCATACATTAGTGAATTGAGTTGCGAATCTTCGTAAGGCGATTTTATTAGCGCACATGCGAATATCTACACTTGTCCCAGAACAGAGGCAAAGGGCTTTGCATTCATACATTAGTGATTGAATTGAGCTGCGAATCTTCGTAAGGCGATTTTATTAACGCAAATGCAAATATCTACACTTGTCCCCAGAACAGAGAGGCAAAGGCCTGTGCATTCATATAGTATAGCACCATATTCGCGAATACGTAGAACTTCGTAAAATTCGATTTACGAATATTCGTATTTTTTATTTTACTTTCCACCTTACAGATTACATTGATCTGTACTCTGTCAACTACTGTCATCACCCCCCACTGTATCTCGATTGATTCCCAAAAGTCTCACATTCCCTAGAAAGTGATTGAGGTGCGAATCTTCGTAAGGCGATTTTATTAGCGCACATGCGAATATCTACACTTGTCCCAGAACAGAGGCAAAGGGCATTGCATTCATACATTAGTGATTGAATTGAGTTGCGAATCTTCGTAAGGCGATTTCATTAGCGCACATGTGAATTTTGCATAGCATATGTATTATGCGATAATTCGAATTATCGCATATGCGAAATAATAACGAATTTGAATAATCGCGAATATTTTACGAATATTCTTTCGAATATTCACAAAATTTCGCGAATTCGAATATGGGACATGCCGCTCAACACTAGTGCTGGGCCTAAATTTATGACAATGGACTGTTGCAGTGGTGGGTGACGTGAAGCCTGATTCTCTGCTATGACATGCAGACTGATTCTCTGCTGACATGAAGCCAGATTGTCTGTTACGGGACCTCTCTCCTCTGCCTGGGTGCTGGGCCTAAATATATGCCAATGGACTGTTGCAGTGGTGGCTGACGTGAAGCCTCATTCTCTGCTATGACATGCAGACTAATTCTCTGCTGACATGAAGACAGATTCTCTGTTACGGGACCTCTCTCCTCTGCCTGGGTGCCGGGGCCTAAATATCTGAGAATGGACTGTTCCAGTGGTGGCTGACGTGAAGCCTCATTCTCTGCTATGACATGCAGACTAATTCTCTGCTGACATGAAGACAGATTCTCTGTTACGGGACCTCCCTCCTCTGCCTGGGTGCTGGGCCTAAATATATGCCAATGGACTGTTGCAGTGGTGGCTGACGTGAAGCCTCATTCTCTGCTATGACATGCAGACTAATTCTCTGCTGACATGAAGACAGATTCTCTGTTACGGGACCTCCCTCCTCTGCCTGGGTGCTGGGCCTAAATATATGCCAATGGACTGTTGCAGTGGTGGCTGACGTGAAGCCTCATTCTCTGCTATGACATGCAGACTGATTCTCTGCTGACATGAAGCCAGATTCTCTGTTACGGGACCTCTCTCCTCTGCCTGTGTGTGTGCTGGGCCTAAATATATGCCAATGGACTGTTGCAGTGGTGGCTGACGTGAAGCCTCATTCTCTGCTATGACATGCAGACTGATTCTCTGCTGACATGAAGCCAGATTCTCTGTTACGGGACCTCTCTCCTCTGCCTGTGTGTGTGCTGGGCCTAAATATATGCCAATGGACTGTTGCAGTGGTGGCTGACGTGAAGCCTCATTCTCTGCTATGACATGCAGACTAATTCTCTGCTGACATGAAGACAGATTCTCTGTTACGGGACCTCCCTCCTCTGCCTGGGTGCTGGGCCTAAATATATGCCAATGGACTGTTGCAGTGGTGGCTGACGTGAAGCCTCATTCTCTGCTATGACATGCAGACTGATTCTCTGCTGACATGAAGCCAGATTCTCTGTTACGGGACCTCTCTCCTCTGCCTGTGTGTGTGCTGGGCCTAAATATATGCCAATGGACTGTTGCAGTGGTGGCTGACGTGAAGCCTCATTCTCTGCTATGACATGCAGACTGATTCTCTGCTGACATGAAGCCAGATTCTCTGTTACGGGACCTCTCTCCTCTGCCTGTGTGTGTGCTGGGCCTAAATATATGCCAATGGACTGTTGCAGTGGTGGCTGACGTGAAGCCTGATTCTCTGCTATGACATGCAGACTAATTCTCTGCTGACATGAAGACAGATTCTCTGTTACGGGACCTCCCTCCTCTGCCTGGGTGCTGGGCCTAAATATATGCCAATGGACTGTTGCAGTGGTGGCTGACGTGAAGCCTCATTCTCTGCTATGACATGCAGACTAATTCTCTGCTGACATGAAGACAGATTCTCTGTTACGGGACCTCTCTCCTCTGCCTGGGTGCCGGGGCCTAAATATCTGAGAATGGACTGTTCCAGTGGTGGGTGACGGGAAGCCAGATTCTCTGCTATGGAACCTCTCTCCAATTGATTTTGGTTAATTTTTATTTATTTAATTTTTATTTTAATTCATTTCCCTATCCACATTTGTTTGCAGGGGATTTACCTACATGTTGCTGCCTTTTGCAGCCCTCTAGCTCTTTCCTGGGCTGTTTTACAGCCTTTTTAGTGCCGAAAAGTTCGGGTCCCCATTGACTTCAATGGGGTTCGGGTTCGGGACGAAGTTCGGATCGGGTTCGGATCCCGAACCCGAACATTTCCGGGATGTTCGGCCGAACTTCTCGAACCCGAACATCCAGGTGTTCGCTCAACTCTACTTGTAACGCTACGTTCATATATGCTTTGTGAAATCCGGTGGGCTGGTCCTGCAGAGGAAAAGCCTGGCGGAGTTCACGTTATCCGGCATGGCTGGACAATGCAGAGAACCACCGGATCCCCTTTGACTAAAATGGGATTGATGGTGATCTGATGTCCTGCATACATGACTTCACATGTGCCAGATTTTGTTGCAGAAAATTTGTGCAGCTAAAAATCTGTTCCATTCTTCTAAATGGACTTGTTTGGCAGCAAGTGCATGCATTTTTCTGGGACCCCCGTTGAGATGAAATTTTCTTTAACCACCTCCCATCCGCCCGTTGACTATAAACGTCCAGGAGGTCGTTCACTATCTCTAAATGGATGTTTCTGACTGTCCATTCAGAGATCACAGCTGCACACTAATCGTGCAGCTGCCGAGTGGGTTGCCCGCTGTCAGTGACAGCAGGGCAACCCAGAGAGAAAGCAGGGACATGTTTTCGCCGTGGCCAGGAGAGGGCAGGAGTGTCGGGTCTTTCACAGACCTCAATCAGCCCGGCACTGAGGATGTACAGTGTTGTATTCTCCTATACAGCCTCTCTGGGGGGTGTATTTCCCCTGTAACTGGGGCTACTATGTCAGCCCCAGTTACAGGAGAAATCAATAGTAAAAAAAAAAAATAATGATTAATGTCCCCCAGAGCTCTTGTATGACTTTTAGGGGGACACAAGTGTAAACTAAAAATAAAATAAAAAATAAAGTGTTAAAATAAAAAAATAAAAAAGGTTTCTTATGTAAAAAAAATAATAATTCCCCAAGTAAGGAATAAAAAAAATATTAAAAATATATTTTTTTATTATAAAATAGACATATTTTGTATGGCTGCATCCGTGATGGTTGGCTCTATAAATATATCACATGATCCACCCAGTCCGATAAACACCATAAAAAAAACACTGTGCCAAAAAAAGCAATTTTTGTCACCTTACATCACTAAAAGTGCAACACCAAGTGATCAAAAAGATGAATGTCCTACAAAATGGTACCAATAAAACCATCACCTCATCCCACAAAAAATTTGCCCCTACATAAAAAAATCACAAAAAAATAAAAAAAAATATAGCTCTCAGAACATGGACACATTAAAAAATAATTTTTAGTTTCAAAAATGCTATTATTGTGTTAAAGTGAAATAAATAAAAAGAAGTATACATATTATGTATTGCCGCATCCGTAACAACCAGCTCTATAAAAATTTCACATGACCTAACCCCTTGGGTGAACACCGTGAAAAAACAAAAAATAAAAACAGTTTAAAAAAAAATTTTGTCAGCTTATATCACAAAAAGTGCAACATCAAGTGATCTAAAAAGCGTATGTCCCACAAAATGGTACCAATAAAACCATCACCTCATAGCACAAAAAATGAGCCCCTACATAAAAAAATCATTTACCATAAAAAATAAAAAAAACTTTAGCTCTCAGAACATGGACACATTAGAACATACTTTTTTTTTCAAAAATGCTATTATTGTATAAAACTTAAATAAATAATAAAAAGTATACATATTAGGTAACGCCACGTCCATAATGATTTGCTCTATACGAATTTCACATGACTTAACCCCCCAGGTGAACGCTGAAAACTGTGCTAAAACAACAAATTTTTGGGTCATCTTGCCCCTTAAAGTGTTATAATGAATGATCAAAAAATCATATGCACCCAAAAATAGTACCAATAAAACTGGCACCTTATCCCCTAGTTTCCAAAATGGGGTCACTTTTTGGGAGTTTCTACTGTAAGGGTGCATCAGGAACATGACATCTAAAACCCATTTCAGCAAAATCTGCCTTCCAAAAATGATGTGGCGCTCCTTTTCTTCTGCACCCTGCCGTGTGCCCTTTCATCAGTTTATGACCACATGTGGGGTGTTTTTGTAAACCGCAGAATCAGGGTAATAAATATTGAGTTTTGTTTGGCTGTTAACCCTCAATGTGTTTTTTAAAAAAATGGATTAAAATGGAAAATCTGCCCAAAAAGTGAAACATTTTTTTTTTCCTTTAGTTCTTGTGGAACACCTAAAGAATTAACAAAGTATATAAAATTAGTTTTAACTAACTTGAGGGGCGTAATTTCTACAATGGGGTCATTTATGGTTGTATCCACTATGTAAGCCCCAAAAAGTGACTTCAGACCTGAACTGGTCCTTAAAAAGTGGGTTTAGGAAATTTTCTTAAAAATTTTAATTGCTTCTAAAATGCTAAGCCTTCTAACGTCCTAAAAAAATAAAATGACATTTACAAAATGATGCCAACATAAAGTAGAAATATGGGGAATGGTAAGTAATACACATTTTATGAGGTATCACTTTCTGTTTTAAAAGCAGAGAAATTGAAATTTAGAAAAATTTTCAAAATTTTTGGTAAATTTGGCATTTTTTCATGAAGTACAATGCGTTACGAGAAAACAATCTATGAATGGCTTGGAAAAGTAAAAGCGTTCCAAAGCTATTACCACATAAAGTGACATATGTCAGATTTGCTAAATTAGGCCTGGTCCGGAAGGGGGCAAATGGCGTGGATGTGAAGAGGTTAATAAAATCTGCCTCGTCTGAAGGCACCCTAACAGGGCCAATAGTGCTAGTGATCTTCCATTAAGGAATAGCAGATAATCCAATTCTATCCATGTACTTACAAACCAAAGGTATACTTTCACTGTACATAATAGTCTCAAATATGAGTCACACATGCATATTAAATCCTCAACAGTCAACATCTATGACATCTGTATTAATATGTGTATTATTAGTGCACATAATGCAAACATTAGGTGCAAACTATTCACATAATGATACCAAAGAATGTGAAATGAAGACACTACAGATGTGTAAGTGGATAAAAAAAAAGCTCCAAGTGTTCCTAATCCTAGCACTTGGCTTTTTCTTGTGATATCACAAGGGAAACATCTGTGCGCGATATAAACTTTTAAACAAGTCTTTCATCAAGAAGATTAAGGTCATTGTTCCAGCTCTGAATGCAAGCTAAAATATAGCAGTTTAAATTGTATTTCATTTTTTACTTTCTTTTTGTCAAACAGGTTTTAAAAAAATATGTTTGCACAGGGACTTTTCCAGCACAATATCAGGAAGAGTCAATGTATTTAAGATTTAGGCGGGGCAGCAAAATGCATAGATTACATGGTATTGCCTATGGATTACCCGTTGTTTCCATTACCTCCTTCTCTCACCAGCTTGAGCAAAAAAGAAAGAAAAAAAACAAAAAAACAAATAATAGGGTACTGTTGTAAAGATGATAGCTTGTGAAAAAGTAAATAGGAACTCCTATTGCTATGAAAACAGTGTACAGGAAAAGATCGCAGTCACCCATGGAGCTGTCATTCCTGGAATGTCGTTTCTCCTTGCCATCCTCACTGAGAGTGTACACATTCTACATGGATATTTGCTGATCCAACTTGGACTGTACTATTCTACACAGACCATTATATATCAAATATGTTGACGAATGGAATGCCTTGACGAGGGACAATAACGCAGCATACTCTACTAAAATAAAGCAGAGAAATATACATTATATTGTACTGATGCCAAATGCTTATCATAGCTCAATTACTATCTAATGCACATGAGAATTACATTCTATGTTGTTTGCTTTCCATTGCTGCTTATACAAGTAGCGGATCAACTTGCTGGACAGTCAGTTAGTGTCCCATGTGCGGCGGCCCTCCATTCATTCCTATGGAAGCGCTGAAGATAGCAGGGCAGTGGCTCGGCTATTTCCGTCAACCCCATAGAGTGAATAGAGCAGTGGCTTCGCATGCGCACTGCACCCCCCATTCATTTCAATGGGACTTCTGAAAATAGCTAAGTGTGCCACTCAGCTATTTTCGGCGCTCCCATAGGAATTAATAGAGGGCAGCCGGGCATGCGCTGTGCTCCTTACGGAACTTTTCCGGCATTGTTCTAAGCTTAAGTCCAGGTCCCAAAGATGAGACCTGCACCTATCAGACATAGGGGGTATATCCGAGATGGGAATAAGTATTTTAGATATTAGACTTGTCCGACAAGGAGGTTGCTTAGTCAAAAATAAGTGTATATAACTGCAAAGGACCATGGCCTAACCTTGCCACAATGAGTCCCAAAACATTTGGCTTCTTAATTTTGGTGTAGAGTGAACTAATAGGTAATGTAAACGTAGACTAGCCAGTCTAAACCCTGTATTAGACTGGTCGATTGTAGCAGGAACAGTTGTCAGCGATGATCCAGTAGTTTAATACTGCAAATGCTCGTTCATAGGGCAATCCAGATTTTAAAGCATGCTTAAAAATCTAAAAATAAGAAGGGCACATTTTTCCGTTTATTACAGGTATAGTGTCCTAAATATAATCCGCCACTGCAGTCATCTGATCTATCTATATGATTACTGAAATAATAGAGAGAGATGGGAGAGAAAAGGAAGGTTCCACATGGAGTTTGTCAAATAATTGATTTTTCATAGTGTGCTTGTCATGAGCTCTTGTGACTATCTTTGCTAACCTGTCCTGTTGTATATTTTATTTAATCATGTCATTTGTAAAGGGAAGCTTTATGTCTCCCTTGTACGTGTATATGGAATGTTCTTCAGTAGATAGGCTAACAATTAAACTTGTATTGACCTAGAAAGAAGATAAAAATAATATTTACTGAAATCATTATCTCAGTATCCTGCCCCTGAGGGAAAATCTTCAGGTTGCTGACGACTCATTTATAATTTCTCTATCCAGGTCAATGAGCACACAATCTTTTAACAGCATATTCGGAACATGTCTTATTTAGTCATATAACATTTTACAGTAAAATTGAAGCAAAAAAATTGGGTAATATATTGGGCTACATTTACACATTCCGGTCCCATTTTTATGCTCTGTCACTGATCTATTCTGGCCAAAAAAGTAGATCAGCTATTCCATACCTGAAAACCCACACTTTTCTATAGCCCCTTGCACATCACATTCGGGAGATCACTCTCTTGTCCTTTTTTGATGATAAGAAGGATAGGATATTAGCACAGAGGAGAGGGGCAATACGTGATGAGCAAATATTAGGGAATAGGTTATCTTGCTTTTGGGATGAGATTTGAGACACATTTTGATCAAGAAAGATGCAAGGGAGACTAAGAGAATTAATTTCTTGATTATGATGTACAAGGAGGGAAGACTAGTGAAAAAATTAAGGAAATAGGTAATAAAAAAGGAACACTGAACACCAGTGGGCATAGCCATTATGTTGCCCCATTAATAGCAATGGGGTAGGAAAGAAATAGATCTTAATAACTCATGACTAGTATTTTTGGTTTTGGACTGGGCGCCCTGGGCCAACCAGAAGAATTCATTCAGACTGTTCTGTCCTACAGACCCTGTCATTGTCTTGCTGGCTGGCTATTGCCTTAATCTAGGGCTCTCTTGGTTATGTGAGCTACTATAGGAACACATGGTCACACAGCAGCAGCAGGAAGGAAGAAAATGCAGCGAGATAATTAAAGATGGGACCCCCTGCAGGATTGTTGAGAAGGAGGGTCCCAGGGGAAAGGATACTTACTACCTCTGTGCCTTGAAGTCATCTCAGCCACTCAAAGCATCTAAAATAATAAGCTTGGTAGTTTGTTAAATAATCCACCCAGTTGTTTATATGGATTCATTGGCTGGTTCATGTGCTGTACACTGCCTATCTGTATGTAGTATAGTCAGTGTACTGTACCACTTGTATAGGGAGTGGGAGACTAGGGGACCACTCTGGTTCAAGGACCCCTGTGGGCCAGTCCAATCCTGGGTCTTTTCTATTTTAAAGGTTGCTTCACATTAATGATTTTTTTCTGCACCTCATTTTTATTTTTTCTTATCTTTATGTATTTATAAAACTGAAAAATTTAGCAAATCGATGAACAAATGAAAAAGTTCTGTCTCTTTAAGATTTTTGTATAGATGTGCATTGAATTACTTAAAGAACAATGTTGTGGGGCAATAGTGTTTTAAAAAGTGCATATACTGTAAGTTGGCATTAAAAGGTTACAACAGTGATCAGAGGCTATAGGTGCTGTTCACCTCTCCTTTTCGTTCATAAAGATTGCAGGAGGAGTAAGTGGCACCTATGAACTCTGGTCTGAGGGGTTTAGAGATGGGAAGCAGCCTCTGCTTTTGCTATTTTTGGGTATCGTATATATGCCCTTCTGTTTAAAACAACTTGTGTTTCTGCTTTGATACAACGGGAACAGACTGCAATGGAGTGTAGAGCCAATAAAATATTTTTCTGCGGTGGATCTCTGGTGAGTGCTTGGAGGATGGACGTGGCTTTGAGGGTGATGTAGTACTCAGTGACTCCATTCTGGCACTCCCTAGGGATGTATTTCCATTTTAATGCCTTCTGCAGTTCCAGGCTGAGGGGTGCATAACTAAGATATGAGCAGCCAATTCTTCTTAAAGTGTGGTAAGATGCTTTTACAATGTTACTTTCCATAGCAGCAAAGTCTTTTTGCCATAGTCGTGAACAATACTTTGCTGCCTGGATAAGGTTCTGAACTTTCTTCTCTCCTTCTCTCAGAGGTACTCTGCTATTAGAAATGCTTTCTTGGCAGCTAAAGTCTCAGAAAGTAGTTCTCCGAGTTTAGGCCTAGATAGCAGGAGATTTCATTAACACGTCTTTTCTCTTGCTTGGCTCAGATTAGACTCCTAAGTAGCCGGGGACCGACCCAGTCTATCTATTGGTTCCATAAAAAGTCTGCCAATTTTTTAACTATTTAGTTGTCTATAAAGTGTTATTAAGTGCATATACATAATAAATCACAGTATTTTACTCAATAACTTTGCATTTGCCCTTATAGTAGCAATTAACTGTTTGCAATAGTCCTCTGGGGTACTGCAATTTGCCTACAAACCTTAATAAGTAAAACAAAAATCATAGATTACTTTTTCATACAGTGCTACCATGCCTGTTTACCTAAAGAAAAAACTGTATTGGAACTGATGCAAACAAATACAAAGGTTGGGTAAAAACAGGGGTAACAGTGCGGCTGTGCAGGTCAGAAGCTATTTTTCTTAAGGAAGGGTTTCTCCAATGCAGACTCCTTGAGAATCCCACTTACTGATTGGGCAGAGCACCCATGAATCACCCTTCCTGATCATAGAGAGAAGCGTACAGCTAGACAGTTACATCTGCATAGTCCTCTCTATTTCATCCTGTTTATCCTTCTGTTACACTCTTTCTTAGTGTAATAACTACTCAGCGTCAGGTATTCAGCATTAACCCTTCCACTGCCTATACTAAGAACCTTAAAATTAACAATTTCACTACTCTAGCATAAACCTCTTTATTACCCTAGACCCTGAAGGAAAAGATATTAATCTCTAAACTGAACTTAACCGCCAAGTATTCTAATTTTAACCAATTCACTTTCCTAGATCACCAGAAATAATGGCATTAACCCATTCACTGTCCTAGACCATCCAGGTCTCTCTTAGCCACCAGGGATGCTAACACAAACCCCTTCACTGCCCTAGATTACCAGGGGTACAGACAATAAGTTTCACTGCCCTAAACCTGGATTCATTTTGATACTATTTACCTGGATACTATGTGATACTATATGTCTGCTAATTTTTATTTGATATGGTTCTGTATTGCTCTTAGTGAGAACAGTTACGATATCCATGGATGTCCTGCTCATCTAGCTAGAGGAACGTTAGGTAAAAATAGACATTTATTTTCATACTTTTACAGACATGTCACATGAATTCTTAGCATATTGCTCACAAATCAGTTATGAAAAAAGGCTAGACATCTAGTCTGTGCTGTGGATATGCTAAGGGTGGGCCTACATGCAACAATTATGTCTTTAATCTGACCAAAACAAAATAGTTTCTATGTGTAAAACCTAATGACTGAATGCAAACATTAAAAGGGTTGTCTGACTTCAGTAAATGGCATTTATCATGCAAAGTTAATACAAGGCACTAACTAATGTATTCTGATTGTCTGTACACTGCTAGTTTCCAGGGGTCACAGCCACCGCTGCAGCACAGATACGAGGTGGCCAGGACGGGAGCTGCCACGCAGGTGTGCCTATGCATGATCCCACAGTCATGGCCACCAGAGAGGCCATCACTTTTCCTTTAAGTGGTCAAGCACGGCCACCACTGCTGGATTGTAGGGTGGTCTTAACCCCTGGATATGAGCAGTGTATAATATGATAGAAAAATGAATCAAGAAAGCAAAGGAGACAATATGGACAATCACAATACATTAGTAAGTGCCTTATATTAACTTTCTCTACATGATAAATGCCATTTGATGAAGAGAGACAACCCCTTTAACCAAACTGCATAACATTCCTGACAAAATATCAGTTTTTATCATACATCTACATATAAATCAATCTGTCTATCTAATCAGAACACATGGACTTGTCTTTAATGCGAATGTGTGACAGTAGTATTCATAGGAACAGACGAGGCGAGGCTTCCAGAGATGAAGGGGAATATTTAATATGGTACAGTGCGTCCAGCATGCCTGAATATAAGAAATTCCGCAGGCAATAGCTAACACATCATATAATACATTGTTCAATTTCAATTTTCCTTTACTGCATTCATGCTACTTGAATTTTTATCCCTCTGCAAGTCTGTAGTGGAATTTTCTGTAGTCTGATTTTATTCTGGCTCTATCTATGTATAGTTGTTATATAAGTAGTAGGGATGAGCGAACTCGAACTGTATAGTTCGGGTTCGTACCGAATTTTGGGGTGTCCGTGACACGGACCCGAACCCGGACATTTTCGTAAAAGTCCGGGTTCGGGTTCGGTGTTCGTCGCTTTCTTCGCGCTTTTGTGACGCTTTCTTGGCGCTTTTTGAAAGGCTGCAAAGCAGCCAATCAACAAGCGTCATACTACTTGCCCCAAGAGGCCATCACAGCCATGCCTACTATTGGCATGGCTGTGATTGGCCAGAGCACCATGTGACCCAGCCTCTATTTAAGCTGGAGTCACATAGCGCCGCCCGTCACTCTGCTCTGATTAGCGTAGGGAGAGGTTGCGGCTGCGACAGTAGGGCGAGATTAGGCAGATTAACTCCTCCAAAGGACTTGATTAACTGATCGATCTGCAGCTGTGGATCATTGAGCTGCTGATCCTCAATTGCTCACTGTTTTTAGGCTGCACAGACCGTTTGTCAGTCTCATTTTTCTGGGGTGATCGGCGGCCATTTTGTGTCTTGTGGTGCGCCAGCACAAGCTGCGACCAAGTGCATTTAACCCTCAATGGTGTGGTTGTTTTTTGGCTAAAGCCTACATCAGGGTGAAGCTGTCACACCAAGTGCATTTAACCAGCAATAGTCTGTTCATTTTTTGGCCATATACAAAATCAGGGGCAAGCTGCGCCTGTCACCAAGTGCATTTAACCCTCAATGGTGTGGTTGTTTTTTGGCTAAAGCCTACATCAGGGTGAAGCTGTCACACCAAGTGCATTTAACCAGCAATAGTCTGTTCATTTTTTGGCCATATACAAAATCAGGGGCAAGCTGCGCCTGTCACCAAGTGCATTTAACCCTCAATGGTGTGGTTGTTTTTTGGCTAAAGCCTACATCAGGGTGAAGCTGTCACACCAAGTGCATTTAACCAGCAATAGTCTGTTCATTTTTTGGCCATATACAAAATCAGGGGCAAGCTGCGCCTGTCACCAAGTGCATTTAACCCTCAATGGTGTGGTTGTTTTTTGGCTAAAGCCTACATCAGGGTGAAGCTGTCACACCAAGTGCATTTAACCAGCAATAGTCTGTTCATTTTTTGGCCATATCCCAGTCTAATTCTGTCACTAAATCCATACCGGTCACCCAGCGCCTAAATACTAGGCCTCAAATTTATATCCAGCTAAATCTGTCCCTAGTGCTGTAGCTGGGCGAGTTATTTAGTGTCCGTTCAAGCACATTTCTTGTTCTGGGTTGAAATACAATTCCCAATTTAGCAATTTCATAATTTAGTGGTTCCTGCTATATCAGAGCTCTTTGAAATCTATCCCAAAAAGGGTATATAATATTGAAGGTGCACATAGGGTCATTCAGAGTAACTTCACACACACCCGCTACTGTGTATTTCCAAGTCTAATTCTGTCACTAAATCCATACCGGTGACCCAGCGCCTAAATACTAGGCCTCAAATTTAATTCCCTCTAAATCTCTCGTTACCCACCGCTGTACTGTTGTTGCTGGGCAAGATATTTAGTGTCCGTCAAAGCACATTTTTTGTTCTGGGTTGAAGTACAATTCCCAATTTAGCAATTTCATAATTTAGTGGTTTCTGCTATATCAGAGCTATTTGAAATCTATCCCAAAAAGGGTATATAATATTGAAGGTGCACATAGGGTCATTCAGAATAACTTCACACACACCCGCTACTGTGTATTTCCAAGTCTAATTCTGTCACTAAACCCATACCTGTCACCCAGCGCCTAAATACTAGGCCTCAAATTTAAATCCCTCTAAATCTCTCGTTACCGTTGTCCTGTTGTAGCTGGGAAAGTTATTTAGTGCCCGTCAAAGCACATTTTTTGTTCTGGGTTGAAGTACAATTCCCAATTTAGCAATTTCATAATTTAGTGGTTCCTGCTATATCAGAGCTATTTGAAATCTATCCCAAAAAGGGTATATAATATTGAAGGTGCACATAGGGTCATTCAGAATAACTTCACACACACGCTTCTGTGCATTTCCAAGTCTAATTCTGTCACTAAATCCATACCGGTGACCCAGCGCCTAAATACTAGGCCTCAAATTTAATTCCCTCTAAATCTCTCGTTACCCACCGCTGTACTGTTGTTGCTGGGCAAGATATTTAGTGTCCGTCAAAGCACATTTTTTGTTCTGGGTTGAAGTACAATTCCCAATTTAGCAATTTCATAATTTAGTGGTTTCTGCTATATCAGAGCTATTTGAAATCTATCCCTAAAAGGGTATATAATATTGAAGGTGCACATAGGGTCATTCAGAATAACTTCACACACACCCGCTACTGTGTATTTCCAAGTCTAATTCTGTCACTAAATCCATACCGGTGACCCAGCGCCTAAATACTAGGCCTCAAATTTAATTCCCTCTAAATCTCTCGTTACCCACCGGTGTACTGTTGTTGCTGGGCAAGATATTTAGTGTCCGTCAAAGCACATTTTTTGTTCTGGGTTGAAGTACAATTCCCAATTTAGCAATTTCATAATTTAGTGGTTTCTGCTATATCAGAGCTATTTGAAATCTATCCCTAAAAGGGTATATAATATTGAAGGTGCACATAGGGTCATTCAGAATAACTTCACACACACCCGCTACTGTGTATTTCCAAGTCTAATTCTGTCACTAAACCCATACCTGTCACCCAGCGCCTAAATACTAGGCCTCAAATTTAAATCCCTCTAAATCTCTCGTTACCGTTGTCCTGTTGTAGCTGGGAAAGTTATTTAGTGCCCGTCAAAGCACATTTTTTGTTCTGGGTTGAAGTACAATTCCCAATTTAGCAATTTCATAATTTAGTGGTTCCTGCTATATCAGAGCTATTTGAAATCTATCCCAAAAAGGGTATATAATATTGAAGGTGCACATAGGGTCATTCAGAATAACTTCACACACACGCTTCTGTGCATTTCCAAGTCTAATTCTGTCACTAAATCCATACCGGTGACCCAGCGCCTAAATACTAGGCCTCAAATTTAATTCCCTCTAAATCTCTCGTTACCCACCGCTGTACTGTTGTTGCTGGGCAAGATATTTAGTGTCCGTCAAAGCACATTTTTTGTTCTGGGTTGAAGTACAATTCCCAATTTAGCAATTTCATAATTTAGTGGTTTCTGCTATATCAGAGCTATTTGAAATCTATCCCTAAAAGGGTATATAATATTGAAGGTGCACATAGGGTCATTCAGAATAACTTCACACACACCCGCTACTGTGTATTTCCAAGTCTAATTCTGTCACTAAATCCATACCGGTGACCCAGCGCCTAAATACTAGGCCTCAAATTTAATTCCCTCTAAATCTCTCGTTACCCACCGGTGTACTGTTGTTGCTGGGCAAGATATTTAGTGTCCGTCAAAGCACATTTTTTGTTCTGGGTTGAAGTACAATTCCCAATTTAGCAATTTCATAATTTAGTGGTTTCTGCTATATCAGAGCTATTTGAAATCTATCCCTAAAAGGGTATATAATATTGAAGGTGCACATAGGGTCATTCAGAATAACTTCACACACACGCTTCTGTGCATTTCCAAGTCTAATTCTGTCACTAAATCCATACCGGTGACCCAGCGCCTAAATACTAGGCCTCAAATTTAAATCCCTCTAAATCTCTCGTTACCCACCACTGTACTGTTGTTGCTGGGCAAGATATTTAGTGTCCGTCAAAGCACATTTTTTGTTCTGGGTTGAAGTACAATTCCCAATTTAGCAATTTCATAATTTAGTGGTTTCTGCTATATCAGAGCTATTTGAAATCTATCCCAAAAAGGGTATATAATATTGAAGGTGCACATAGGGTCATTCAGAATAACTTCACACACACGCTTCTGTGCATTTCCAAGTCTAATTCTGTCACTAAATCCATACCGGTGACCCAGCGCCTAAATACTAGGCCTCAAATTTAAATCCCTCTAAATCTCTCGTTACCCACCGCTGTACTGTTGTTGCTGGGCAAGATATTTAGTGTCCGTCAAAGCACATTTTTTGTTCTGGGTTGAAGTACAATTCCCAATTTAGCAATTTCATAATTTAGTGGTTCCTGCTATATCAGAGCTATTTGAAATCTATCCCAAAAAGGGTATATAATATTGAAGGTGCACATTGGGTCATTCAGAATAACTTCACACACACCCGCTACTGTGTATTTTCAAGTCTAATTCTGTCACTAAACCCATACCTGTCACCCAGCGCCTAAATACTAGGCCTCAAATTTAAATCCCTCTAAATCTCTCGTTACCCACCGCTGTACTGTTGTTGCTGGGCAAGATATTTAGTGTCCGTCAAAGCACATTTTTTGTTCTGGGTTGAAGTACAATTCCCAATTTAGCAATTTCATAATTTAGTGGTTTCTGCTATATCAGAGCTATTTGAAATCTATCCCTAAAAGGGTATATAATATTGAAGGTGCACATAGGGTCATTCAGAATAACTTCACACACACGCTTCTGTGCATTTCCAAGTCTAATTCTGTCACTAAATCCATACCGGTGACCCAGCGCCTAAATACTAGGCCTCAAATTTAAATCCCTCTAAATCTCTCGTTACCCACCGCTGTACTGTTGTTGCTGGGCAAGATATTTAGTGTCCGTCAAAGCACATTTTTTGTTCTGGGTTGAAGTACAATTCCCAATTTAGCAATTTCATAATTTAGTGGTTTCTGCTATATCAGAGCTATTTGAAATCTATCCCTAAAAGGGTATATAATATTGAAGGTGCACATAGGGTCATTCAGAATAACTTCACACACACGCTTCTGTGCATTTCCAAGTCTAATTCTGTCACTAAATCCATACCGGTCACCCAGCGCCTAAATACTAGGCCTCAAATTTATATCCCGCTGAATTTGAATACAATACATTGGGCCAAATAATATATTTGTTGTTGTGGTGAACCATAACAATGAGAAAAACATCTAGTAAGGGACGCGGACGTGGACATGGTCGTGGTGGTGTTAGTGGACCCTCTGGTGCTGGGAGAGGACGTGGCCGTTCTGCCACATCCACACGTCCTAGTGTACCAACTACCTCAGGTCCCAGTAGCCGCCAGAATTTACAGCGATATATGGTGGGGCCCAATGCCGTTCTAAGGATGGTAAGGCCTGAGCAGGTACAGGCATTAGTCAATTGGGTGGCCGACAGTGGATCCAGCACGTTCACATTATCTCCCACCCAGTCTTCTGCAGAAAGCGCACAGATGGCGCCTGAAAACCAACCCCATCAGTCTGTCACATCACCCCCATGCATACCAGGGAAACTGTCTCAGCCTCAAGTTATGCAGCAGTCTCTTATGCTGTTTGAAGACTCCGCTGGCAGGGTTTCCCAAGGGCATCCACCTAGCCCTTCCCCAGCGGTGAAAGACATAGAATGCACTGACGCACAACCACTTATGTTTCCTGATGATGAGGACATGGGAATACCACCTCAGCATGTCTCTGATGATGACGAAACACAGGTGCCAACTGCTGCGTCTTTCTGCAGTGTGCAGACTGAACAGGAGGTCAGGGATCAAGACTGGGTGGAAGACGATGCAGGGGACGATGAGGTCCTAGACCCCACATGGAATGAAGGTCGTGCCACTGACTTTCACAGTTCGGAGGAAGAGGCAGTGGTGAGACCGAGCCAACAGCGTAGCAAAAGAGGGAGCAGTGGGCAAAAGCAGAACACCCGCCGCCAAGAGACTCCGCCTGCTACTGACCGCCGCCATCTGGGACCGAGCACCCCAAAGGCAGCTTCAAGGAGTTCCCTGGCATGGCACTTCTTCAAACAATGTGCTGACGACAAGACCCGAGTGGTTTGCACGCTGTGCCATCAGAGCCTGAAGCGAGGCATTAACGTTCTGAACCTGAGCACAACCTGCATGACCAGGCACCTGCATGCAAAGCATGAACTGCAGTGGAGTAAACACCTTAAAACCAAGGAAGTCACTCAGGCTCCCCCTGCTACCTCTTCTGCTGCTGCCGCCTCGGCCTATTCTGCTGCTGCCGCCTCGGCCTCTTCCTCCGCCTCTGGAGGAACGTTGGCACCTGCCGCCCAGCAAACAGGGGATGTACCACCAACACCACCACCACCACCTCCGTCACCAAGCGTCTCAACCATGTCACACGCCAGCGTTCAGCTCTCCATCTCACAAACATTTGATAGAAAGCGTAAATTCCCACCTAGCCACCCTCGATCCCTGGCCCTGAATGCCAGCATTTCTAAACTACTGGCCTATGAAATGCTGTCATTTAGGCTGGTGGACACAGACAGCTTCAAACAGCTCATGTCGCTTGCTGTCCCACAGTATGTTGTTCCCAGCCGGCACTACTTCTCCAAGAGAGCCGTGCCTTCCCTGCACAACCAAGTATCCGATAAAATCAAGTGTGCACTGCGCAACGCCATCTGTAGCAAGGTCCACCTAACCACAGATACGTGGACCAGTAAGCACGGCCAGGGACGCTATATCTCCCTAACTGCACACTGGGTAAATGTAGTGGCAGCTGGGCCCCAGGCGGAGAGCTGTTTGGCGCACGTCCTGCCGCCGCCAAGGATCGCAGGGCAACATTCTTTGCCTCCTGTTGCCACCTCCTCCTTCTCGGCTTCCTCCTCCTCTTCTTCCACCTGCTCATCCAGTCAGCCACACACCTTCACCACCAACTTCAGCACAGCCCGGGGTAAACGTCAGCAGGCCATTCTGAAACTCATATGTTTGGGGGACAGGCCCCACACCGCACAGGAGTTGTGGCGGGGTATTGAACAACAGACCGACGAGTGGTTGCTGCCGGTGAGCCTCAAGCCCGGCCTGGTGGTGTGTGATAATGGGCGAAATCTCGTTGCAGCTCTGGGACTAGCCAATTTGACGCACATCCCTTGCTTGGCGCATGTGCTGAATTTGGTGGTGCAGAAGTTCATTCACAACTACCCCGACATGTCAGAGCTGCTGCATAAAGTGCGGGCCGTCTGTTCGCGCTTCCGGCGTTCACATCCTGCCGCTGCTCGCCTGTCTGCGCTACAGCGTAACTTCGGCCTTCCCGCTCACCGCCTCATATGCGACGTGCCCACCAGGTGGAACTCCACCTTGCACATGCTGGACAGACTGTGCGAGCAGCAGCAGGCCATAGTGGAGTTTCAGCTGCAGCACGCACGGGTCAGTCGCACTACAGAACAGCACCACTTCACCACCAATGACTGGGCCTCCATGCGAGACCTGTGTGCCCTGTTGCGCTGTTTCGAGTACTCCACCAACATGGCCAGTGGCGATGACACCGTTATCAGCGTTACAATACCACTTCTATGTCTCCTTGAGAAAACACTTAGGGCGATGATGGAACAGGAGGTGGCCCAGGAGGAGGAGGAGGAGGATGAGGAAGAGGGGTCATTTTTAGCACTTTCAGGCCAGTCTCTTCGAAGTGACTCAGAGGGAGGTTTTTTGCAACAGCAGAGGCCAGGTACAAATGTGGCCAGCCAGGGCCCACTACTGGAGGACGAGGAGGACGAGGATGAGGAGGAGGTGGAGGAGGATGAGGATGAAGCATGGTCACAGCGGGGTGGCACCCAACGCAGCTCGGGTCCATCACTGGTGCGTGGCTGGGGGGAAAGGCAGGACGATGACGATACGCCTCCCACAGAGGACAGCTTGTCCTTACCCCTGGGCAGCCTGGCACACATGAGCGACTACATGCTGCAGTGCCTGCGCAACGACAGCAGAGTTGCCCACATTTTAACCTGTGCGGACTACTGGGTTGCCACCCTGCTGGATCCACGCTACAAAGACAATGTGCCCACCTTACTTCCTGCACTGGAGCGTGATAGGAAGATGCGCGAGTACAAGCGCACGTTGGTAGACGCGCTACTGAGAGCATTCCCAAATGTCACAGGGGAACAAGTGGAAGCCCAAGGCCAAGGCAGAGGAGGAGCAAGAGGTCGCCAAGGCAGCTGTGTCACGGCCAGCTCCTCTGAGGGCAGGGTTAGCATGGCAGAGATGTGGAAAACTTTTGTCAACACGCCACAGCTAACTGCACCACCACCTGATACGCAACGTGTTAGCAGGAGGCAACATTTCACTAACATGGTGGAACAGTACGTGTGCACACCCCTCCACGTACTGACTGATGGTTCGGCCCCATTCAACTTCTGGGTCTCTAAATTGTCCACGTGGCCAGAGCTAGCCTTTTATGCCTTGGAGGTGCTGGCCTGCCCGGCAGCCAGCGTTTTGTCTGAACGTGTATTCAGCACGGCAGGGGGCGTCATTACAGACAAACGCAGCCGCCTGTCTACAGCCAATGTGGACAAGCTGACGTTCATAAAAATGAACCAGGCATGGATCCCACAGGACCTGTCCGTCCCTTGTCCAGATTAGACATTAACTACCTCCCCATAACCATATATTATTGGACTCCAGGGCACTTCCTCATTCAATCCTATTTTTATTTTCATTTTACCATTATATTGCGATGCTACCCAAAGTTGAATGAACCTCTCCTCTGCCTGTGTGCTAGGCCTAAATATATGCCAATGGACTGTTGCAGTGGTGGCTGACATGAAGCCTGATTCTCTGCTATGACATGCAGACTAATTCTCTGCTGACATGAAGCCAGATTGTCTGTTACGGGACCTCTCTCCTCTGCCTGGGTGCTGGGCCTAAATTTATGACCATGGACTGTTGCAGTGGTGGCTGACGTGAAGCCTGATTCTCTGCTATGACATGCAGACTGATTCTCTGCTGACATGAAGCCAGATCGTCTGTTACGGGACCTCTCTGCTCTGCCTGTGTGCTAGGCCTAAATATATGCCAATGGACTGTTGCAGTGGTGGGTGACGTGAAGCCTCATTCTCTGCTATGACATGCAGACTGATTCTCTGCTGACATGAAGCCAGATTGTCTGTTACGGGACCTCTCTGCTCTGCCTGTGTGCTAGGCCTAAATATATGCCAATGGACTGTTGCAGTGGTGGGTGACGTGAAGCCTCATTCTCTGCTATGACATGCAGACTGATTCTCTGCTGTCATGAAGCCAGATTGTCTGTTACGGGACCTCTCTGCTCTGCCTGTGTGCTAGGCCTAAATATATGCCAATGGACTGTTGCAGTGGTGGGTGACGTGAAGCCTCATTCTCTGCTATGACATGCAGACTGATTCTCTGCTGACATGAAGCCAGATTGTCTGTTACGGGACCTCTCTGCTCTGCCTGTGTGCTAGGCCTAAATATATGCCAATGGACTGTTGCAGTGGTGGGTGACGTGAAGCCTCATTCTCTGCTATGACATGCAGACTGATTCTCTGCTGTCATGAAGCCAGATTGTCTGTTACGGGACCTCTCTGCTCTGCCTGTGTGCTAGGCCTAAATATATGCCAATGGACTGTTGCAGTGGTGGGTGACGTGAAGCCTCATTCTCTGCTATGACATGCAGACTGATTCTCTGCTGACATGAAGCCAGATTGTCTGTTACGGGACCTCTCTGCTCTGCCTGTGTGCTAGGCCTAAATATATGCCAATGGACTGTTGCAGTGGTGGGTGACGTGAAGCCTCATTCTCTGCTATGACATGCAGACTGATTCTCTGCTGACATGAAGCCAGATCCTCTGTTACGGGAGCTCTCTCCTCTGCCTGGGTGCTGGGCCTAAATTTATGACAATTGACTGTTGCAGTGGTGGGTGACGTGAAGCCTGATTCTCTGCTATGATATGAAGACTGATTCTCTGCTGACATGAAGCCAGATTGTCTGTTACGGGACCTTTCTCCTCTGCCTGGGTTCTGGGCCTAAATTTATGAAAATTGACTCTTACAGTGGTGGGTGACGTGAAGCCTGATTCTAGGCTATGATATGAAGACTGATTCTCTGCTGACATGAAGCCAGATTGTCTGTTACGGGACCTTTCTCCTCTGCCTGGGTTCTGGGCCTAAATTTATGAAAATTGACTCTTACAGTGGTGGGTGACGTGAAGCCTGATTCTCTGCTATGATATGAAGACTGATTCTCTGCTGACATGAAGCCAGATTCTCTGTTACGGGACCTCTCTCCTCTGCCTGGGTGCTGGGCCTAAATTTATGACAATGGACTGTTGCAGTGGTGGCTGACGTGAAGCCTGATTCTCTGCTATGACATGCAGACTGATTCTCTGCTGTCATGAAGCCAGATTGTCTGTTACGGGACCTCTCTGCTCTGCCTGTGTGCTAGGCCTAAATATATGCCAATGGACTGTTGCAGTGGTGGCTGACGTGAAGCCTCATTCTCTGCTATGACATGCAGACTAATTCTCTGCTGACATGAAGCCAGATTGTCTGTTACGGGACCTCTCTCCTCTGCCTGGGTGCTGGGCCTAAATTTATGACAATGGACTGTTGCAGTGGTGGCTGACGTGAAGCCTGATTCTCTGCTATGACATGCAGACTAATTCTCTGCTGACATGAAGCCAGATTGTCTGTTACGGGACCTCTCTCCTCTGCCTGGGTGCTGGGCCTAAATATATGCCAATGGACTGTTGCAGTGGTGGCTGACGTGAAGCCTCATTCTCTGCTATGACATGCAGACTAATTCTCTGCTGTCATGAAGCCAGATTGTCTGTTACGGGACCCTCTCTGCTCTGCCTGTGTGCTAGGCCTAAATATATGCCAATGGACTGTTGCAGTGGTGGGTGACGTGAAGCCTCATTCTCTGCTATGATATGCAGACTGATTCTCTGCTGACATGAAGCCAGATTGTCTGTTACGGGACCTCTCTGCTCTGCCTGTGTGCTAGGCCTAAATATATGCCAATGGACTGTTGCAGTGGTGGGTGACGTGAAGCCTCATTCTCTGCTATGACATGCAGACTGATTCTCTGCTGACATGAAGCCAGATTCTCTGTTACGGGACCTCTCTCCTCTGCCTGTGTGTGTGCTGGGCCTAAATATATGCCAATGGACTGTTGCAGTGGTGGCTGACGTGAAGCCTCATTCTCTGCTATGACATGCAGACTAATTCTCTGCTGACATGAAGACAGATTCTCTGTTACGGGACCTCCCTCCTCTGCCTGGGTGCTGGGCCTAAATATATGCCAATGGACTGTTGCAGTGGTGGCTGACGTGAAGCCTCATTCTCTGCTATGACATGCAGACTGATTCTCTGCTGACATGAAGCCAGATTCTCTGTTACGGGACCTCTCTCCTCTGCCTGTGTGTGTGCTGGGCCTAAATATATGCCAATGGACTGTTGCAGTGGTGGCTGACGTGAAGCCTCATTCTCTGCTATGACATGCAGACTGATTCTCTGCTGACATGAAGCCAGATTCTCTGTTACGGGACCTCTCTCCTCTGCCTGTGTGTGTGCTGGGCCTAAATATATGCCAATGGACTGTTGCAGTGGTGGCTGACGTGAAGCCTCATTCTCTGCTATGACATGCAGACTAATTCTCTGCTGACATGAAGACAGATTCTCTGTTACGGGACCTCCCTCCTCTGCCTGGGTGCTGGGCCTAAATATATGCCAATGGACTGTTGCAGTGGTGGCTGACGTGAAGCCTCATTCTCTGCTATGACATGCAGACTAATTCTCTGCTGACATGAAGACAGATTCTCTGTTACGGGACCTCTCTCCTCTGCCTGGGTGCCGGGGCCTAAATATCTGAGAATGGACTGTTCCAGTGGTGGGTGACGGGAAGCCAGATTCTCTGCTATGGAACCTCTCTCCAATTGATTTTGGTTAATTTTTATTTATTTAATTTTTATTTTAATTCATTTCCCTATCCACATTTGTTTGCAGGGGATTTACCTACATGTTGCTGCCTTTTGCAGCCCTCTAGCTCTTTCCTGGGCTGTTTTACAGCCTTTTTAGTGCCGAAAAGTTCGGGTCCCCATTGACTTCAATGGGGTTCGGGTTCGGGACGAAGTTCGGATCGGGTTCGGATCCCGAACCCGAACATTTCCGGGATGTTCGGCCGAACTTCTCGAACCCGAACATCCAGGTGTTCGCTCAACTCTAATAAGTAGTCATTAATGCAAATACAGTGCTTCACTTTCATAATAAGTAACCCTTTTATTAACTTTCATAGACAAAAAACTTCAGTCTAAAGCCTACGCATTTAGATTTCATAAAGAATACTTTTCACGCCTTTTACTTCCAAGTAATTATTTTTACTTGGGTCCTGGATTCTAGGAGTGTGAATAGTTTATAAATAGTTAAATAGACTTGGAGAACCTCATTTGTTTTCCTCCAGTGTTGACTTAAATTCCCGCTAAAGCTACATAATGTGGAAATTGTTGGTTGGGGGACATTCAGTATTTTGGATTTCCATTTTAAAATGAAGGGATTTTTCAAAGCTTTATTTTTTTCCTCCTCCTACCCAACAACCATTCCACAATTCCCAAGTCTATGGTGGTTGTTACATAACAGAGTTCTTTCCCCAGTGCAAACTCAGTCACAGTGATATTATGTGCCATTTATAACGCTGCCTTCTCCTTATGTAGACCCCATCGGGCAGCAAGGTCTGGGTCAATTGCTACTCTCAGGCACTAGGGCCTGGTGCAACTGCTACGTAGTTCTCATCTAGCATACAAGCATATATGAAAAAGAGAAAAAGCTTCTAATCCTCTAAAATGCAGAACTGAATTTGGTTAAAGGAGTTGTGCAGCCAGTACTTAGTAGGTCATCAATGTCTGATTGGTGAAGGTCCAACTCCTGCATCCTGGTTATAAGAGGAGGCAGCGCTTGTACATGCACTAATTCCTCCTCAACATTACACTGCGCATCATCTTGATCAGTAGTTGTGCTGGGAGTCGGACCCCCACAGATTAGATATTGATGACCTATCGTGAGGATAGATCATCAATATTACTGGCTGCACAACCCCTTTAAGGTCCCATTACATAGGTCAATAATTAGTGCCACCAAATAGCAGATGAAGGATCAGACGCTGGTGAAAAGCATCATTGATGATGATATCTGAATCATTCTAAGCTGCTGATCGTCCTGTGTAAACATGAATCTGTATGGGTAGAAGTGATCGCAGTAGTGATCGCTCATCACTATCCAGTGTGATTGCTGCATGTAAATACAGCTCTCACCTTTTCTGACGGGAGGCAGTTATCGCCGACAAACGGCTCCTTACCAATAATTGTCTGCTCACTCTTCCAGTGTAAATGCACCTTTAATTTGATTTACAGCAAATGTATTGAGCGATTGCAATCTGCCTGATTACAGTTTTAGTACATTAAAAGGGTCCGTGGCATTGTCTGCATACTCCACATGAAGTATCCGGAGAGAGGGATAGGTAAATAAACCTGGTAGAAGTGCTATTATCACCATGACACTTGATGACAGGACTTTTCATTGAGGTTATCAGGTGATAGAGAATCAAAAGGTCCTCTGGTGTCTGATAACCAGTGACACGGCTGGATAAAAGCAACAACAGGACATCATGACACATGTTCAACAAATGCCAGTGTCATTGCTGGCTGATGGACAGATGAGTGACGACTTCTAGCTTTTCAACTTGGGGAATACTTTTCCACTACTCAACATGAGATTCCTGGAGCTGGCTGGCTACTTGTAAACAAAGTAATAAATCGATTGGACCATTTCCAGATAAATGCTTTAAATGAACACTAATAATTGATAATACAGAAAAAATCCAAAGAATTTGTCCGTTAGGCTATGTCCGATTGCCATAGGCTGATCCAATGTGGAGAAGAATCCATAGGCAGAAACCCATATTCCTGATGCCAGCAATCCGCAGGTGTATAGGCCCCATTCTAATTCAATGGGGTTATTCCATGGCATTTTTGTGCAGAAGCTGTGTTAATAATGCTAAGGATTTTATTATCTGTAAATTGCTTAGTTTTTTCTCCAAGAATACCCCAGAGCAGGATCTATGGTTCTACCCAATAATGTAATTTTTATCTCTGATGCCTTCACTGATAATTCACCACTTTACTAGAATGCAGATTGTAGATTTTCGTACACCATAAATAAAACAATATTTTAGCAAGGCTATGAATTTTTTTTATGTATGCTCATTATATATGTAGATGGTAAAATTGTGTTTAAAGGCAAATGTATTCATAAAGGGTTCAGCCCACAAACAGACTTTATCGCCTATCTATAATCTCACTACTGAGACCCACACCAATCACGAGAATGGTTGTCTTGAGTCCCACGCTTGAATACTTCAGTGGTCGAAGGATGTGTATTGTGCTTTATTCAAAGTCTATGAGACTGGCAGAGAGTACAATACTCAGCTATCTCCATCAGTTCCATGAATGGAGTAGTAGTTTGCATGCGTGAACAACGCTCAATTCAAACAGGGAACTCAAGATGAACCCGAGTGGTCAGACCCCCAGCAATCATATATTTATTACCAACCCAGTGCATAGGTGTTAAATGTTGTGTGTGGGCCAACCCAAAATACACGTCCGATTTTACAACCAAGTCATTTTTACCAGAAACTACTTTGCTCTTATTCGTGAACTGTGGTTGGTATTACAGCTTATCCCCTTACACTTGCATAGGGAGAGACACAATAGTGATGCTGTTTTCACAGTTCTGGACCTATCTAGCAAACAAGCTAATACCAACAAAATAAAATAAAATATAGCTCCAAAAAAGCTGTGAAAACTTGACAACTTTAGGCACATGTTTGCTAATCAATGAGCAATGTGACAGTGGTGCAATGGTTGATGGTGGTTGTTGGCTGAAATGTGATATTGAAAAGGAGACTACTCCTCGTAAAATATGCTATTATGAGTACATTATTATTATTAATGTGAATACTTGTGTCATCAAACATTGAACTGAAGTCTAACATTTAAACACATACTCATGTCCAATATGTAACTCCTCTAAACATGTCCAGACAGCCACAAGGTGGTTGATAAGATGCAGATGTGCAGAGCAGCTTGTGCCAAGCAGAATTGAGTTAGATGTCAGCGTTCCCTGTCTTCATACCATGTCTTCACTTTCAGAGCTCTTGATGTCATATGATAAAGGAATAGGAGGGAATGTTTAAATAAACACATGAGGCTAAATGCTGGAAGAATGGATAGGTAGTGTAATGAGGACATGAGTCAGTGTCACATATTTTAGACAAATGCAAATAAAGTGTTGGGTGCAAAGTTCAGCATAGAAAAAAATTGCCTTTTATCTTTACCAGATGAATTGCCAAAAATACATGTTGCAACAATCCAGCATTACGAAAAGTGAGTGATGAAGGAAACTATTCAGTACCTAACATGCAGGAAATTCCACAGTCTATTTTTATGAGGTAACACTAATGAGATAAGAGTCGAAATGCTATCTATCTATTATTCCCATAGTGATTATGTTTTATGTAGTAAAAAGGATAATACAAATCTAAACATATATATATATATATATATATATATATATATAAAAAAAAGATAAATCATGCATGCAATGCCTCACATAAGCATTCATTACCTCCTTGCTGTTTTTCCTGTTTGTTATGTTACAACCTGGAATTAAAATTAACTTCATTTACGCAACATGCTTACATTTTGAAGCTGCAAAATATTTTTTACTGTGGCACAAACAATAATTAAGACAAAACACTGAACTTTATTGTAGAGAAGTATTCACCCCATGAAAGTCAATACTTTGCAGAGCCAACTTTTGCTGCAATTACAGAAGGAAGTCTCTTGGGATACGTCTTTTTTCGTTTAGTACATCTAAACATTGGGATTTTTGCCTATTCTACCAGGCAAACTTGATCCAACTCAGTCTAGAAGTGTTTCGTTGTTGTACAGCAGTCTTATTACTACAAGCACAGTGCCGTACATAATATAGCAGCTGTGCTTGGCATCATGCTCAGCCCCATTAACTTGAATGGGGCAGAGCTGTGCCTAGGCCGCGTAAAAGATGGACATGTCATCACAGGCCTAGAAAAAGCTGAGCGCAAGCCGTGGTGCTACTGCTAACACCACTGCCATCTCAAACAGCTGATCAGTGGGTGTCCCAGGGGTCAAACCCCTACCGATCAGATACTGATGACTAGTGATGAGCAAAGTGTCACGGATGGGGTGTGGGTGGGAAACTCCACACTGAACACAGGAGGAAAATGGATATAAACTAGGCCTGGAATCTAGGATAGAGGAGAAGGTCACCTCCTAGAATGACCCTAATCCAAGTTCTGACTAACTATCAGTATGAACTGACCTCGATGGTAGGAAAGTTTATACACAGGAACCTAGAGCCCTAACACACCCTGTAGGGCCCTGGTATAGTGACAGAACTTGAGACAACCTATTCCTCCACCAGAAGGATGAACAGGAGTCTCTCTCAGGCCTAGATACAAAAGACAGGGAAATACAACAAAGACAATACAAATAGGGAAAACGACACTTAACTTCAGGTGGAGCAAATGCAGTGTCAGGAGCTCAACTGAAATACAACAACCAGCTAGCCCATGGTCCATAAACTGAAGCTATAAACCGCACCACAAAAAGGGGTAAGCAGTAATAAATAGGGGAAGTTAAATGACCAAACCAACAACACCTGCCATAGATGTGGTCATTACCAAAACAACACAGACACAAATGATCCACAAGGAACCATTCAGATTAACCCACGTGTTGCCAGTCTCTCTTATCTCCTGGCACCTGTCACGGGAGAGTCCGTGACACAAAGTTTACAAAAATTTGATTTGGCTACTTCGCCAAATTTCACAAAGAAATTTGTTTTGTGACAAATTAGTTCATCATGAAGTACATCTCCTTGTCAGTAGTGGGCACAATGACGGGGAACGGTAATTGTGCTGTGCCCTGTCATTGAACCCCTCAGATGCCGCGTTCATCGATGATCACGTCATCTGAGATGAAAAATGAGGCCCTTCAGGGGTTAATCGGTTAAAATAAAAAATAATACACATATATATATATATATATATATATATATACGTGATACTCACCTTATCCATTTGAGTGTGAAGAGGCTGCCATGGATATCTTGATTGAATATCCTGCTTGGAATCTCACACATTGCGTGATGATGTCATCATGCTTGCCGACGTGGTGACTTCATACATCATTGTGCTCAAGATTTTGCACAGGATCTTCAATCAAGATGAAACAGTGGCCTTTCTGTGCTCAAATGGATAAGGGGAGCATGATTTCTTTCTTTTTTTAACCACTATTTCATGGAAAATTAATTAGCTACCACAAAGCAAGAGGAAATTGGGCTTCGTGGCAAATCGAATTTTCCATGAAATTCAGATCTAAGTCCTCTTTGGGTACTTCAATATGCTCAACCCTACTGTTGACCTATCCTGAGGACAGGGCACCAGTATTAAAATCTTGGAAAACCCCTTTTATAAATTCATAACCCTTGGTTACCCTATAATGCTCAACTTTTGTTAAAATAATTAAACCATACGATATGAACCTACTGTCATAAAAAAAAAATTATAGTTCACCTCCAGCTAGATCCTAATGTCCTGTCTCTAAGTTACTATGGCAGGCCAGCGCCTGCAGACTGCTAGTTTGCTGCTATATATGATATAATGTGGAGATGTTGACGCTCTTGTGGTAACTCTAGATGCTTTGTGTTACTTCCCATCCTCATAAAGCCCAATTCTTAATATAAGTGAACCTGCAAATTGCAACTCCCTACTGGAGCCACTGCCTACATGCTTCAATAGGAAACAGGAGTCCTTGTGAATGCTCTTTGTGCTACATTCGTTGGGAAAGGTGACTATCTGCTTCAGCTATATGCAAATAATTGCTAATATCTTCATGGGGGCGTGGGAGGACAACTTCATCCTTCCCACACTAGGAGTGGACATCCCAGGGGGAAAACTGACCTTCTGGAGAAGGTATATTGATGACTGTCTCCTAGTGTGGGAAGGAGGGAGGGAGGGACTTGAGTCCTTCATCGTGGGTTTGAACCAGAATGATTGGAATCTACGATTTGTGGGAGAAATCAGCAACACAAGTATTAACTTTTTGGACCTATGCATCCGGATAGAAAAGGGGCGTTTTCATACCTGCTCCTATTTTAAAGAGACAGATGTGAACTCTTATATCGATATGAAGAGTTGTCACTACGGTCCATGGCTTAAGAACATTCCGAAAGGGCAGTTCAAAAGGATGGCCCGGAACTGTACAGATGTGAATGACTATAGAACACAATGTGGGGTGTTAAAAAACAGATTTGTGGAGAGAGGATATGATGAGACCAATTTAGATGTATGTATACAGAATATAGAGGTGGAAACAAAAAAGAAAAAGGAACATGCAGAAGGAATAGTGGATAAGAAAGATAGGGATTATAGATTTTCATTTGTGACTAAATTCTGCTCCATGTCAGACAACATTAAAAAAATTGTGAAAAAGAACTGGGGGGTGTTAAAAAACGATCCAACATTAGGTAAAATAATACCTGCGAACCCATCCTTTACCTTTAAAAAAGCGACCAACATTAGAGAAAAACTCGTACATAGTGCGATACCTCCAACAAATTTAAAAAAGAAAAAAGAAGGGAAATTCACCTGGTGTGGTTTCTGTGCAGGTTGTAAAAATCGGAACTCAAAAGAACGTCTAATAAATATTAAACATATAGTATCCAAAAAGAATGGGGCCGAATTTCGCATAAAAAGTAATTGCTCGTGCGAAAATGAAGGCATTATCTACGTACTGGAATGCCCTTGGGGGCTCCAGTACGTAGGACGGACAATTAGGAAGCTGAAAGTTAGGATACAAGAACACCTACGGAACATCAGAAAAGGCCTAATGACCCACAGCGTATCAGCACACTTTAAACTAACACACGGAAAAAACCCTAATGGGTTAAAGTTTGCTGGAGTTGAAATCGTTGGGCCACACTGGCGTGGAGGGGACTCGCTGGCACACATAAATAAAAAAGAGGTGGAGTGGATTTACCACCTAGGGACCCTCCAGCCCAGTGGACTCAACATAGAGTTTGATCTAAAACCCTGTTTATTGTAAATTGAAGTTATCGGTGGCGTCATCCGACTGTTCCCTACCTGGCCTCCTAAGGACCTTCGAATGACGTCAGGATTCTGGCTGTCCCATTGGTCCATGAAGACTCGTGGTAAGAACATTAGAGGTGGAGGCGGGGTTGAGAACACCTTCATGACGCTACCATAAACGATGACGTCCACCCTGGTGACGCTCCAAGAATGGGCGGAGAGTAAATAAGTGACGCCCCAGACATGATCGAACGTCCCGAAAATTTACGGAATGTTCTGAGAATAGACGGTTATTAATTGCCAAATAATCTAGAAGGGAATAGAGGGAGGAAGATAGGAGTAAAAGCTAGAGTTGGAATACCTGCATGGTATAAGAAAATTTGAAAAATGATCCCTAGAAGGCTGATTATATATGTAATGCGGATATAAGTGGAAACCTGAAGATGTCCAATTTGATAATAGGGAGTAAGAAGTTGCTCTTGTATGTGTGTATATTCTGTTTATATTTTAAAGGCGACTACACTCAATGAATTGTTGATTCTGAAATCATTATATTAAATTGCAAATATACCACACTGATCGGAATCACACCCACTGTTATAATGAGACAGCTGGGCTACTTAAAGGGCTCAATGGTGAGCATGCTCAGTCATCGCCCCTGAAGAAGCAAGGCAGCGAAACCCGGGTCGGGCAGGATTGTGACGATCGATTTGTATTTTATGCCTTTTGTCTACTGATTTGTTGTAAGTAGAATAAAACCTTTTAAAGATAAGATTCTCAAGGGTGCTTCACTATTCTCCGTATCATCTTAAACCCTGTAGAGGAGGAGATCTGGAAAGATCGTATCCCTTGGCATTGAGGAGAGGGTGGACACCCTTGTATCATTCACCTGTGACCGGAACACATAGTGTCCAGCAGCGCGGTTCCAAAACCCATTGATTTGACTTTGCCAGTGTGAAACCTACCGCACTATTCCGGGACCAGCAGCAGCGCAAGTACTTGTCCGTGTTGTGACATAGGACTGACCACTTTGCCATAGCTATATGCAAGATGCCTGATGCACTCGCTAGCCAATAGATGTTTTTTTCCTTGGCTGTTAATGTGGGGCACCTATTGTACTCCGGCCAGCCTGATGCCTAGTTTCACTCCCTCGACTTTATGTGGGGCGCCTTATGTGCGCTCACCAATAGTAATTTAGAGCTGGAGGAGCGACTATGTTTAAAAACACTGGTCACACTCCCCCAACATGTTTCACCCAAACAGGCATCATCAGAGGATATAGTGACCAGTATTTTTAAAGATAGTCGCGTAAGGCTCGATCCGCTATTTGAAGAGGCTTCGGCGCTCTGGTGAGCAGTGGTATACAGAGGAACAAGGAATAGGCTGCAGAGTTCACCGCAGTGCCATGGCTTCTTTTAAACAGCTGAGTGGCAGGGGTGTCAGACTCCAACCAATCTATATTGATATCCAATGCCAAGGATATGGAAGGACTTTGGACATTTATTATTTTATAGAACAGTTTATTAATTGTGACCCATCAGCCAGGTGGACATGGATCACATGACCACATGGATCTTTTAAAATATGGCCTTTCAAGTTAGTTTTGGATCTCAAACATTTAATTACATGATCACAATTTAAACCTTTTAACATAAAAATGTTTTCATTAGAGGAAAGTATGTGCATTCCTAAATTATTTTCCATATGTAAGTGTGAACACATACAGATGTGCTCATGCCTGATCATAACCCTAGGACAGGCAAGTGGGCCACTTCAATTTGCTTTCCCCAGGGATCCTCACATGAGAATTTTAAGGGCCACATGCAGCACACAAGTTGGCAGTTGGGCATCACTAGCTTAGAGTATTCTTCAGGCTTGAGTTTCTCAGGTTTAATACGCTAACTAAATTGTAACCTAAAGATTATAAGGAGATTTCTAACAGAGCCTGGTGTTCTTCTCCTGACTGTTCAGAGTTTAGTAGCATAAAAGATGTACCGTATAATGGTATTCATGACCACGATCTTTACAAATCAACTACCCTGGAGAGGGCAAAGGGTATTAAGTGACAGAAGAATTTGTTTTTCTACCTAAGAGGTATTTATTTTTGTAACAAAATTTACATTTTTAAACACCAATTCTTTGATCATTACGGCACATGTTGACAGAAACATTTATGAATTCTTGAGTGCCTAGAGAATTATAAGGTTCTGCATTAAAAATTACAAGTCGCAAGGCTTGCCAAAATTCAGATTAGAAACACAGCAAAACTATGCATTTAATCTGCAAAACAACTGTCTGAAATAGATAATAGTAGGTTTTTTCCAACTCTGCTGGCTTAAAACTCCATGACTCTAAACCAAGAACTGTCTGGGGACTCTGTATATCTTACAAGGTATTGCTATAGTCAGAAAGCTAAACAAGCACAGGAAATATCTAAGCTAATATTCTCTTAAAAGAACCTGGTTCAAAAATCCTGCCACAAAGGAATATAGTTTCTTAATGGTAATCTTCCGACTGCTTGTCTCCATCCACATATGCTACTAGTTTCTAACTAATTCAGTAGGATTACTTACTGCAGAGTATAAAGTCTGTTTCGAATTATCTTACAACACGAGGAGTTCAAGATTCACTTGAATCTGTGTATTGTGAGCAGCATTTTTATTCAGTGAAAGAGATGAAGGTGAGAACTCGTAGCCTGAGTGTGAACGGTTGAACATAAGTCATTATAGTTCTCGGAAATGAGATGTGAAATGCTATAATGCTCTAGAACTGAAACAAATGAAATGTATTGATTTGATATCTCCAAGACTTATTACGGTTTGAAAATAGTACAGCGCCTAGTAAAAAATACACAATTTTATGTGTTATCTGAAGAGTGTAAATATATAATTTCACAGCATTCTAGCACATTACAGCCTTAGCCATTTGCCATGTAGTCAAATCTAATTTAGATTTGAGCCAAACAGATCCAGGATTTCAAACCCACGGTACAAAAAACAATCAAGAAAAATAAGAGGAACGTGGACAAAGAACATCTGTGTTTCAATATCCACTCTCATATCATTATATAATGACAGCTCTAAGTGACAGAGCGAATATTGTACACCCTGTGGTGGGTGTGATGCTTGTAGAGCAAATGAAAGTCACATTCAATGCTGGAGCGAGGAGCCATTACCCACTTTTGCCCTGTCTGATGTTTTTCATTACGAATTTTAGGGCCATCTCCACCTGTGAATAGTCGGTTTCAATTACTGTTATATTTCTTTTCAGGATAAAAAATCATTATATTTATTATTTTACAAAGTTGGTAGACCAAAGTTAATAAAATGGTGACCTTTTCAGAGTGATTTTTCTGCTTCATATTTACAGTGTATAGAGAGATATGGGAAACAGCCTTCAAATATTTGGAATTGGTATATTTTCCAGGGTCTGAATGACATAAAGTTCCAATTTCCATTGCGCAATATTGAGAGAATGAGAATAACTAATTGTTTGCTTAGATGATATCTATCTAGATGCATACAGCTCTTCTGAGGGCGCAGCAATATAACACAACATAACAAAAGCTAACAAAAGTCAAATTAATTTTACTGTTATTTTGCACCCTTTTTCTAATTATAAATAACAATAATAATTAATAATATTTAAGTAGGAAAGCACAGAAAATGTACAAAGTAACATATTTAAATATTCCCTCCCATGAAGAAGTATTTCCCAAATCATCTTCAGTTAGTGATGAGATTGAACTCATATTGGGCCTCTCAAACAGCCTAAGTTTGGATGTAGGTTTGTCAAAACAACTTTTAACGTCTTCTGAATCGACAGGCCACACTTAAAAAAAAAAGGTGTATAACATCTGTTGGTTCTGAACCACAATTGATAGAGCCGGCATTCCTATTAATGTCTTTGATTGACCCCACCTTTGATGGTTCTCCTATGAGGTCACTAATATTTCCAATTATGATGTCATCATCCCTGTGACACCATCAGATCTATGATGGCATTACTTGCAATTATGCAGTTATGCAATTACATGCACTGGAACCCGAGAAGAAGCAATATTAGCCAATCTTCCAGAAAAAAAAGTCAGTTAAGGCTACTTTCACATGAGCATTTTTGCTGGATCCAGCAGGGCTCAGCAAAAACGCTTCCATTACTGATAATACAACCGTCTGCATCCTTTATGAATGGATCCGGTTGTATTATATTTACATAGCCAAGACAGATCCGTCATGAACTCTATTGAAAGTCAATAGGGACGGGTCCGTTTTCTATTGTGTCTAATTGTGTCAGATAAAACGGATCCATCCTCATTGACTTGCATTGTGGGTCATGACGGATCCATCTTGCTCCGCATCCGATGACAGAAATAAAACCACAGCATGCTGCGGTTTGCTCTCCGGTATGAGAACAGAACAGAATGCATTCTGGAGCATTCCGTTCTGTTCAGTTACATTTTGTCCCCACTGACAATGAATGGGGACAAAATGGAAGCGTTTTTTCCGGTATTGAGACCCAATGACAGATCTCAATACCGTAAAATATTAACGCTAGTGTGAAAGTAGCCAAATTCATCCCACCTGACCTCATGCCTGCATCTTCATTACTAAATTTGCCTGCAGTGTCAATATTAGAGATGAGCAAATTTCTTGAAATTCATTTCCGGGTTGATTCCCATGAATTGAAAGTCAGATTCAATTTGGGTCAGAATAGATAACATCTTAATCAAAAGTTCCCAAATCTCTTTGCTCTCCTTGAACTTTATCCAAACACTTTTGAAGTCTTTAACACCAAGAGATTAGTACTGTTAAAATGACCGTGACCTATATGGCTATGGGTAAATGGATGGTAGCCGGAAGTAACAAAAAATCTGTCAGATTTTATTTTTAACTTACGGTAAATAATGGTCTAAAAATGATCCTTTTTTGGTGACTGATGTTTTCTCATCTGTGTGATTATATTGGCAGTTTCAGACCCATCTAACTCAACACCCCATGTGAATTTACTGCCCACTATGCCCCAATTTTGATACAGTGACCTCTAATACCTCTGCTATAACCACCTATACTGGAGCATTAAAGGGGTTGTGCAGGAACTATATATTGATAACGGATCCTCAGGAAAGGTAATCAATATCTGATCAGTGAGGGTCTGACACCTGGCACCCCTGCTGATCAGCTGTTCAAAGTTGAGGTGGTGCTGCATGTGAGTACTACTTCCTCTTCATTAGGCCTCATGCGCACGGCCGTTGTTTGGGTCCGCATCCGAAGCGGCCGCAAAAAACTGCACGGTCGTGTGCATGAGGCCTTAAACCGCTGAAGTATCAGCGGCTCAGTGTAATTACAAGTACTCAATCCATTCACTTTAATCGAGTGAGTACTAGTGTTGAGAGAAATTTGTTCGGCGTCTAAAGTTCAGGTTTGGGTTATCAAAGAATCGCGTTATGGATTCCGCTACCACGGACCATAACGGAATTTAGAATCCATAACGCGATTCTTCGATAACCCAAACCCGAACTTTAGAGGCAGAACTAAAAACACTAGTGAGTACTTGTAATTGCAATGTGCTGCCACTGCAAGGGAGATGAAACACGGAGTAATGAAGAGGAAGCAGCTATCCCATGAAGCGCCACCTCCTCTTTAATTAGTTTATCAGCGGGGTGCCAGACGTCGGATTCCTGCTGATCCTGACCTGAGGATAGGTCATCAATATATACCACCTGCACAACGCCTTTAAGGGGACACACCAGGAAATGTTACTAACATTGACAACTAGCCTATGTCCAGTGATGACGTGAGCAAGGTAGCGATGGCATTACCAATGTGATTTCATCCTATCTGACAACGGTAATGATTTCCATGGCATAGAGCATTTTATATGTATTTCATAGAGCCCAGGTATGGACATAGGTTTCCAAGCATGAAATGGAAACGCTAACCACAAGTTTATATATTTCACAGCATCATATAATACTAAAACAATAGGAACATAGCAGCAATAATGATTTGTCCCTACTGGGAATAGAGACACAGATGTCATTTCATAGATGCCCTGTTATTTTTAACTTTGATTAGTGGCAGGGATGATATTTAATATGCATTCTCTGGTGATATTTATTCAGGATGAGGAACTGGGTGTTTGCCTGCAAAATTGGGTTTAGTATATATCAATATTTGAAAACCTTATACATTAGTGATTAATTAGTTGCAGTAAATAACATGTGATGTGATCAATCAGTCTTATGAAATAGCAAGCTCTAATTTTGTATAATAAACACACGGCTTGTTATTAATGATGGGAGTAGTCGAAAACTGATGATAGGTTGCAACTTTGAGCAGTACCTTATTACTTCAGCCAAATAATTGTCAGCACTGAATTTTTGATTAAAACATTTCCTAAGTAGTCATTAAAGATTTGGTAATGTTTTCCTGGCTGTTCTGTACAATCCTAGGTGAAAATTGTATATCAGATATTACATTGTACAGCCAAAAGGTTTTTGCCAGCTTTCTTCAATTCTTCAAAGACAACAATGGTTTGTAAGTTGAGTTAGGAAATTCATAAACAGTTCTAAAAGGGTAAACATTGTAAATTAACAAATAACAGGAGAAGCCCCTATGAATGCTGTAGGGTTTATGGAGCTGAAAAGATATTTGCTGAAAGGGCAAACAGTTTTCCAAGGCTACTTTCACACTGGCGTTTTGGATTTTCGTTGGTGAGATCCATTCAGGGCTCTCACAGGCGGTCAAAAACGGATCAGTTTTGCCCTAATGCATTCTGAATGGAAAAGGATCCGCTCAGAATTCATCAGTATGCCTCCTTTCCGTCTCCATGCTTGCAGCATTTTGGTGTCTGTCTGATGAAACTGAGCCAAACGGATCCAATCTGGCACAATATAAAATGTATCCGTCCTCCATTGACTTTTAATGGTGTCTTGGCTATGTTAACCCCTTCCCGACTGCCATATGGCTATATACGCAGCTAGCACATGTATATACGTCATGGCAACTCTTTAATCCAAGTGCTGCAAAAGGCTTGGATTAAAGCTTCTGCCTCTGCACTGCTGCTGTCAGGGACAGCATACAGTGCAGTAATTCCGGCAAGGGACCAATCGGAGTGGTCTCTTGCTGACGATCGCTCCGATTGGTTAGTCTATGCAGACTAACCGATCAGAGCACGGCACTGTAAAAATGCCAGTTTCAGTATGTGATCTCCACTCTGGAGATCACAGCCTGAAATCGGGAAAGACATCAATTGTTACCCCGTGCCCCTGCCCTTTATAGTAGCCCCTTATGCTGGGATTGCCCTCCCGTGTGCCCCCATCGCCCCCCCCCCTTATGCCCCCTGCATCGATCTTCTCCAGCCAGCAAGTGATGGCAGCAGCTCAGGAATAGAGCCGCTGCCATCAGCAGAGAGTGTTAGCTGTAACTTACAGCTAACACTCTGCTGCAACGGGCAAAATCAGTGCTGGCACGATCATCCGTTTAACCCCAAAGATGCCGCGGTCAGCAGCCACCTGCGGCATCCATAGGGTTGAGAGGGAGGGAGCTTCCTCTCTCCTGCATTGCACTGCCGCTGCTACAATGGCAGCGGCGCACTGGTTGCCATGGCAACCGGATGCCTTACAAAGGTGTCTGGGCTGCCATGCATCTAAGGCTGATCAAACCCTGAGGGTCTGATCAGCCTTAGTGTAAATGTTGCACATGATCCTCCCTGTCCGATAAGCACCATAACATTTTTAAATAAATGTAAACTGTGTAAAAAAAAAGCAAACCCCAAACACCAAGCGATCAAAAAGGCATATGTCCCACAAAATGGTACCAATAAAACCATTACCTCATCCCGCAAAAAATGAGCCCCTACATAAGAAAATCGCCAAAAAAATAAAAAAAAACTATAGCTTTTAGAAGGTGGAGACACAAAAACATCTTATTATTTTTTATTTTTTTAATATGCTATTATTGTGTTAAAGTTAACTAAATTTGAAAAAAAGTATACATTAGGTATCACTGCGTCCGTAGCAACAAGCTCTATAAAAATATCACAAATATCACCTAACCCCTCAGCTGAACAAAGTACATTTTTTTTAAATAAAAACAGTGCCCATAAAGCAATTTTTTGTCACCTTACATCAGAAAAATTGCAACACCAAGCGATCAAAAAGGGTTATGCCCCCAAAATAGTACCAATCTAAGCGTCACCTCATCTTGCCAAAAATGAGACCCTACCTAAGATGATTAGTCAAAAAATAAAAAAAGCTATGGCTCTCAGACTATGGAGACACTAAAACATCATATTTTTGTTTTTAAAAATGATAGTATTGTGTAAAACTTAAATAAATAAGAAAAAGTATACATATTAGGTATTTCAATGTCCGTAACGATCTGCTCTATAAAAATGTCACATGACCTAACCCCTCAGGTGAACGCTGTAAAAATAAATAATTAAAAACTGTTCCAAAACAACGTTTTTTTTGGTCACCTTGTCCCATAAAGTGTAATAATGAATGATCAAAAAAGCATATGTTCCCAAAAATGGTGCCAATAAAAAGGTCAACTCTTTCTGAAAAAAATGAGCCCCAGCACAAGACGATCGGCATTAAAATAAGAAAAACAAGGCGTTCAGAAAATGGAGACACAAAAACATAATTTTCTTTAAAAAATGCTTTATTATGTAAAACTGAAACAAACAAGAAAGTAGACATTTTTAATATCATTGCGTCCATAACAACCTGCTCTATAAAAATAGCACATGATCTACCCTGTCAGATGAATCTTGTAAAAAATTAAAACTGTGCCAAAACAGCCATTTTTTGGTTACCTACCTTGCCTCACAAAAAACGTAATATAGAGAAATTAAAAATCATATGTAGCCCAAAATAGTACCAATAAAACTGACACCTTATCCCTAGTTTTCAAAATGGGATCACATTTTGGGATTTTCTACTGTAGGGGTGCATCAGGGGGGCTTCAAATGGGACATGGCATCTAAAAACCAGTCCAGCAAAATGTTCCTTCCAAAAAACATTTGCGCTCCTTTTCTTCTGCGCCTTGCTGTGTGCCCTTACATCAGTTTACGACCACATGTGAGGTGTTTCTGTTAGAGGTAGGACAATGAATCCGTTAAATCTCTTGGATTCGAGGTATTCGTGGACTCGAATCCCGACCTCATTTACTAAATTCGAATTCGAAGAATACATGACAGAGGGGACCGGTGCAGTCCCTGTATCCTAATACACTGCCCCAGCTCACTGTAGTATAATCTTATGATCTAACCTGTATTGTTAAGATATAATAATTCATCTGTATTACTTACATTACAACATTACGTTCTGTAGCAGAGAGGAGGGAGGAGGCAGGCCGGGAGGGCGGGTGGCGCGTCACTCACTACGTCACGTGCCTGTGCCGCCCACTTTATGAAACGGCGCATGACGTAGTGAGTGACACCCGCCCGTCCTCCCGGCCTTCCTCCTCCCTCCTCTCTCCTCTCTACTACGGAACTTAATGTTGTAATGTAAGTAATACAGATGGTTTATTATATCTTAACAATGCAGGTTAGATCATAAGTATATACTACAGTGAGCGGGGCCAGTTCATTTGAATACAGGGAATGCACCGGTCCCCGCTGTCATTCCTAATCCAGATGCTGGCCCCCGGCCCCTGTATTGGGGATCATTCACACTGCAGAGACAGTGTTATGGGGGGATCCGTGGATGGCACATAGCATAAGATGCTATACATGTGTCATCCACAGATCCCCCATCACAGTGCCATCCAGAGATCCCCCATAACAGTGCTATCTAGAGATCCCCATAACAGTGCCATCTACAGATCCCCCATAACAGTGCCATCTACAGATCCCCCTTAACAGTGCCATCTACAGATCCCCCATAACAGTGCCATCCACAGATCCCCCATAAAAGTGCCATCCAGAAATCCCCATAACAGTGCCATCCACAGATCCCCCATAACAGTGCCATCCACAGATCCCCCCATAACAGGGCAATCCACAGATCCCCCCATAACAGTGCCATCCACAGATCCCCATAACAGTGCCATCCACAGATCCCCCCATAACAGTGCCATCCACAGATCCCCCCATAACAGTGCCATCCACAGATCCCCCGCATACCAGTGTCATCCACAGATCCCCCCCTATAAGTGTCTGGATCACTTTTCTTCTTACACCGTTCACACAATTCTTATGTACAGGATTCGTAGGATTCGAGATTCAATAGATTTGAGAACCTTTTTGGATACAGATTTAAAAAAATTGGATTTGTCCCACCTTTAGTTTCTGTAAACCGCAGAAACAGGGTAATAAATATTGAGTTTTTTTGTTTGGCTGTTAATCCTCGATGCATTAAAGAAAAAAATGATCAAAATGGAGAATCTGCAAGAAAAAAATGACATTTTGAAATGTTATCTACATTTTCCTTGAATTATTGTGGAACACCTAAAGGGTAAACAAAGTTTGTAAAATCAGTTTTGAGTAACTCTAGGGGTATAGTTTCTGCAATGGGGTCATTTATGGAGTGTTTCTATTATGTAAGCCCCACAAAGTGACTTCAGACCTGAACTGGTCCTTAAAAAGTGGGTTTTGGAAATGTTCTTAAAAATTTTAAGAATTGCTTCTAAAATTCTAAGCCTTCTAACATCCTAAATTTTTTTTAATGAGATTTACAAAATGATGCCAACATAAAGTAGACATATGGGAAATGTTAAGTAATAAATATTTTATGAGGTATCACTTTCTGTTTAAAAAGTAGAGAAATTAAAATTCTGAAAATTTGGGATTTTTTTATAAATAAAGGTGAAATATATTGACTCAGTTTTATGACTATCATGAAGTACAATGTGTCACGAGAAAACAATCTCAGAATGGCTTGGATAAATAAAAGTTTTCCTAAGTTATTACCACATAAAGTGACGCATGTCAGATTTGCTAAATTAGACGTGGACATGGGGGCATCAATGACCCTCGGGTCTGCACCAAACGTGAGTGTGAAAGTAGATTAACCTACATGGAATGAAAAGGTAGTCAAGATAACCAATCAGTTGAGAGTTGAGACTCTTTACAAGAAAAAAGACCACTGTCTGGAACCACAGCAAGCAAAACAAAAAAAAAAACTGCTACCTTCTTTAATTACTCCACTTACTAGACGCTACGGCTATTCCTAGCTTATTCATCAGAGCCTACTGCAAGGAGAGATGGACTTGACTACTGGGGACCCAGTTAATGTCTGTGAAATAAAGCAGGGGGTGCAAGCTCACTGGTAGGGGACTTTTTAGAATGGCCAAGTGATACAGATTAGCCAGGGTCAGAATCAGGAGAGACAAAGCTAAAACAGTAAATAATGGGTTAATCCATGGGCAAGGCAAAGTGAGTTTGCTAGGAGAGGCTATTAAAGCTAAATAAGAGACAAGCCAAAGTTGATTCACCAAGATTTCTAAGTATTAGTAGAAAGTAGCACAATATACAAATGAAGTAACAGGAGCCAGGACACATATGAATCACAGGCACAGACAACCAGAAAGTGCTTGACTTAAATCTCCCACCCAACTATGGCATTGGATGCTGAGCCAAGGGTCTGATTGGCATGGTGTCTGGACTCACTGATATGGTGACCAGCCAGAGCTTGTCTGGTCAGCATGGCAATATTTCTAGAACAGCCATGAACTGGAGCGTGGCTGGGTAAGTACCTGACACTCCTGTTCCAGGATTGAAGAGTATAATGGCATGATCCAGCATTATGAGGATATAGAGAACGATTCCCCTAAGGACACACATGTCAAAATGTTTTTTGTAGATCAGTAGTCAGTAGATTATCTCTTCAAGTGTATGGCTCAATATAATGTATGACTGATATACAGATTTTTTTTTTTTTTTTTCATTTTACAGGATATGAATATGTTACACTAGTGGATGGTCATATTGCGAAAAGTTCCAAACTATATATGAGCATTTGAAAGAGTTCCAGATTACAATGTTTGATTTTCTGTTAACTGTCAGCCACAATGTCACAGGTGAGGATGAAATAACACAGCTGACAATTCTAAATATTGTTATGTTTAAGAGAAAAGTTATGAGGGAATGTGTTCCTAATAAGCATGTTCAGACAGATGTTTGCTAACCTCATATCCACTGCACAACAGGGTACTTAAAAGTGTAAAGTCACTAAACCAATAGTAATAGTAAATGCACTAATCCTAACCACAGACTTGGAATAAATCAGACAGCAAAAAAACTGAAAAAGAAAAAGAAGTTACATACACTACGTGCAGAATTATTAGGCAAATGAGTATTTTGACCACATCATCCTCTTTATGCATGTTGTCTTACTCCAAGCTGTATAGGCTCGAAAGCCTACTACCAATTAAGCATATTAGGTGATGTGCATCTCTGTAATGAGAAGGGGTGTGGTCTAATGACATCAACACCCTATATCAGGTGTGCATAATTATTAGGCAACTTCCTTTCCTTTGGCAAAATGGGTCAAAAAAAGGACTTGACAGGCTCAGAAAAGTCAAAAATAGTGAGATATCTTGCAGAGGGATGCAGCACTCTTAAAATTGCAAAGCTTCTGAAGCGTGATCATCGAACAATCAAGCGTTTCATTCAAAATAGTCAACAGGGTCACAAGAAGCGTGTGGAAAAACCAAGGCGCAAAATAACTGCCCATGAACTGAGAAAAGTCAAGCGTGCAGCTGCCAAGAGGCCACTTGCCACCAGTTTGGCCATATTTCAGAGCTGCAACATCACTGGAGTGCCCAAAAGCACAAGGTGTGCAATACTCAGAGACATGGCCAAGGTAAGAAAGGCTGAAAGACGACCACCACTGAACAAGACACACAAGCTGAAACGTCAAGACTGGGCCAAGAAATATCTCAAGACTGATTTTTCTAAGGTTTTATGGACTGATGAAATGAGAGTGAGTCTTGATGGGCCAGATGGCTGGATTGGTAAAGGGCAGAGAGCTCCAGTCCGACTCAGACGCCAGCAAGGTGGAAGTGGAGTACTGGTTTGGGCTGGTATCATCAAAGATGAGCTTGTGGGGCCTTTTTGGGTTGAGGATGGAGTCAAGCTCAACTCCCAGTCCTACTGCCAGTTTCTGGAAGACACCTTCTTCAAGCAGTGGTACAGGAAGAAGTCTGCAAGGTAAGAAAAACATGATTTTCATGCAGGACAATGCTCCATCACACGCGTCCAAGTACTCCACAGCGTGGCTGGCAAGAAAGGGTATAAAAGAAGAAAATCTAATGACTTGGCCTCCTTGTTCACCTGATCTGAACCCCATTGAGAACCTGTGGCCCATCATCAAATGTGAGATTTACAAGGAGGGAAAACAGTACACCTCTCTGAACAGTGTCTGGGAGGCTGTGGTTGCTGCTGCACGCAATGTTGATGGTGAACAGATCAAAACACTGACAGAATCCATGGATGGCAGGCTTTTGAGTGTCCTTGCAAAGAAAGGTGGCTATATTGGTCACTGATTTGTTTTTGTTTTGTTTTTGAATGTCAGAAATGTATATTTGTGAATGTTGAGATGTTATATTGGTTTCACTGCTAAAAATAAATAATTGAAATGGGTATATATTTGTTTTTTGCTAAGTTGCCTAATAATTATGTACAGTAATAGTCACCTGCACACACAGATATCCCCCTAAAATAGCTAAAACTAAAAACAAACTAAAAACTACTTCCAAAAATATTCAGCTTTAATATTAATGAGTTTTTTGGGTTCATTGAGAACATGGTTGTTGTTCAATAATAAAATGAATCCTCAAAAATACAACTTGCCTAATAATTCTGCACTCCCTGTAAAATAGACTGCAGACTTAATTAAAACTTCTTGTATGGTCCCCAGATTACCATTGACAGTACAAGTCGGGCAAATAAAAGAGGTGTATGTGGGTCAAATATGCAGTGAAACCTCTCTAAAAGACCACCCTCTTATCCAAACCACAATGTATGGTGGGTTTGCACAACCCTATTGCCCAGTCGATCATTGGGAATGAACGAACATTACTATGAAAGCTTGTTCCCTATAATAGACCCATATAAATATGCTGCCGACTGCCTGATGAATGAGCAAAATGCTCATTCATAGGGTGAATTCATCATTCACACAACACATTAAATCATTGTTTCTGGGCAGCAGATTGTGCTGTGTGAACAGTGACCTGCTGCCCAGAAACAATAAACCTTTATGAGGATGAGCTACTGTATAGCCTTAGGCCTCACTTGTCCCCATACAGTGGAGGTGATTATTTCATGTAAATGCAGCTTTTCACTTCCACAGATGAGCAAGCAATTATTGTGAGGGAAAGGTTATTTACCAATAATTGCAAGCCAGGTCGGGGGGCCATGTAAATCCAACATTACTGTGAGACATTTTTATTTCCACTTTAAATTATGCATACTGCAGGGGCGTCGCTAGGTTAAAACATTCGGGGCCTGGGCCCCGGATGTTTTGTCCTATGCCCCGAATGTCCTGCCTGCCTGCTAGATACAACTGTATTGCCGTACACAGAACGGCAATACAATTGAGTCTTACACTTGGAAAAGGAGAAGGACCTGTGGTGACATCACAGGTCATGTGATCAGCAAAACAGGCTGTGATAGGATGACCTGGATGATGTCACCATCATGTGACCAGAACAGGATTGGACCGGAATGAAGAGGAGAAGGAGCCTAATGGTGATATCTGTACATGAGGAGAGGTAAGTTAAGGGAGAGGCAGATGCTGGGAGTTGTAGTTATTTAACAGGGATGTATGTTAGGCTGAAGGGAGGGATGTTATTGACATGGAACTGTGTGCTTGAGGTGGCCGGGGAAGGGAGTGATGTTATTTACATGGGACTGTATGTGGAAAGTGGATGGTGGGGGAGAATGATGTTTATGTACATAAGAATTATTGTTTAGGCTACGTTCACACTTGTGTTTGGGGATCCGCTTGTGAGACCGTTTCAAGGCTTTCACAAACAGCCCCAAATGCATCAGTTTAACCCCAATGCATTCTGAATGGATGCGGATCCATTCAGATTGCATTCGTTCGGCTCCGTGCGGTCCCCCGTTCCATTTTGGAGGCGGACCCCAAAATGCTGCACGCAGCGTTTTTGTGTCTGCATGGCCTTGCAGGGCCAAACGTATCTGTCCTGACTTACAATGTAAGTCAATGGGGACGGATCCCTTTGCATTGACACAAAATGGTGCAATTGTAAATGGTTCCGTCCCCCATTGACTTTCAATGTCTTTTCAAAGTCAGGACGGATCCATATTGAGACTTAGAAATTCAAATCTAATACAAACGAATCGGTCCTGAATGGATGCATTAATTTGTATTATATCGGTGCGGATCCGTCCTGTACAAGTACATGACAGATCCGCACGAACGCAAGTGTGAAAGTAGCCTTAGGGGGTGATGTTTACATTGGATTGTGCGTTGGAGGCGGCTGGGGAGGAGGTGATGTTATTTACATGGGACTGTATGGTGGAAAGTGGAGTATAACTTCAGGGGGCACTGCAGATCCAGGGGACATTTTAGGCTATCTTATTACTACTGGGGGCTCTATAGGAGGGCCTTATAGATCCGCCTTATTTCTACTAACCGCACTATGGTGGCCTTATTACTACTGAGGGGTCTGTAGGGAGCTTTATTAACACTGGGGGAACAATAGGGGGCCTTATTTCTACTGGGGTCTCTGTGAGAGCATTATTAATATGGGAGGGCTCTTCTAATAATGGGGGCATTGTTGAGGAGTAGGGATGAGCGAACCCGAACTGTATAGTTCGGGTTCGTACCGAATTTTGGGGTGTCCGTGACACGGACCCGAACCCGGACATTTTCGTAAAAGTCCGGGTTCGGGTTCGGTGTTCGTCGCTTTCTTCGCGCTTTTGTGACGCTTTCTTGGCGCTTTTTGAAAGGCTGCAAAGCAGCCAATCAACAAGCGTCATACTACTTGCCCCAAGAGGCCATCACAGCCATGCCTACTATTGGCATGGCTGTGATTGGCCAGAGCACCATGTGACCCAGCCTCTATTTAAGCTGGAGTCACATAGCGCCGCCCGTCACTCTGCTCTGATTAGCGTAGGGAGAGGTTGCGGCTGCGACAGTAGGGCGAGATTAGGCAGATTAACTCCTCCAAAGGACTTGATTAACTGATCGATCTGCAGCTGTGGATCATTGAGCTGCTGATCCTCAATTGCTCACTGTTTTTAGGCTGCACAGACCGTTTGTCAGTCTCATTTTTCTGGGGTGATCGGCGGCCATTTTGTGTCTTGTGGTGCGCCAGCACAAGCTGCGACCAAGTGCATTTAACCCTCAATGGTGTGGTTGTTTTTTGGCTAAAGCCTACATCAGGGTGAAGCTGTGACACCAAGTGCATTTAACCAGCAATAGTCTGTTCATTTTTTGGCCATATACAAAATCAGGGGCAAGCTGCGCCTGTCACCAAGTGCATTTAACCCTCAATGGTGTGGTTGTTTTTTGGCTAAAGCCTACATCAGGGTGAAGCTGTCACACCAAGTGCATTTAACCAGCAATAGTCTGTTCATTTTTTGGCCATATACAAAATCAGGGGCAAGCTGCGCCTGTCACCAAGTGCATTTAACCCTCAATGGTGTGGTTGTTTTTTGGCTAAAGCCTACATCAGGGTGAAGCTGTCACACCAAGTGCATTTAACCAGCAATAGTCTGTTCATTTTTTGGCCATATACAAAATCAGGGGCAAGCTGCGCCTGTCACCAAGTGCATTTAACCCTCAATGGTGTGGTTGTTTTTTGGCTAAAGCCTACATCAGGGTGAAGCTGTCACACCAAGTGCATTTAACCAGCAATAGTCTGTTCATTTTTTGGCCATATCCCAGTCTAATTCTGTCACTAAATCCATACCGGTCACCCAGCGCCTAAATACTAGGCCTCAAATTTATATCCAGCTAAATCTGTCCCTAGTGCTGTAGCTGGGCGAGTTATTTAGTGTCCGTTCAAGCACATTTCTTGTTCTGGGTTGAAATACAATTCCCAATTTAGCAATTTCATAATTTAGTGGTTCCTGCTATATCAGAGCTCTTTGAAATCTATCCCAAAAAGGGTATATAATATTGAAGGTGCACATAGGGTCATTCAGAGTAACTTCACACACACCCGCTACTGTGTATTTCCAAGTCTAATTCTGTCACTAAATCCATACCGGTGACCCAGCGCCTAAATACTAGGCCTCAAATTTAATTCCCTCTAAATCTCTCGTTACCCACCGCTGTACTGTTGTTGCTGGGCAAGATATTTAGTGTCCGTCAAAGCACATTTTTTGTTCTGGGTTGAAGTACAATTCCCAATTTAGCAATTTCATAATTTAGTGGTTTCTGCTATATCAGAGCTATTTGAAATCTATCCCAAAAAGGGTATATAATATTGAAGGTGCACATAGGGTCATTCAGAATAACTTCACACACACCCGCTACTGTGTATTTCCAAGTCTAATTCTGTCACTAAACCCATACCTGTCACCCAGCGCCTAAATACTAGGCCTCAAATTTAAATCCCTCTAAATCTCTCGTTACCGTTGTCCTGTTGTAGCTGGGAAAGTTATTTAGTGCCCGTCAAAGCACATTTTTTGTTCTGGGTTGAAGTACAATTCCCAATTTAGCAATTTCATAATTTAGTGGTTCCTGCTATATCAGAGCTATTTGAAATCTATCCCAAAAAGGGTATATAATATTGAAGGTGCACATAGGGTCATTCAGAATAACTTCACACACACCCGCTACTGTGTATTTCCAAGTCTAATTCTGTCACTAAATCCATACCGGTGACCCAGCGCCTAAATACTAGGCCTCAAATTTAATTCCCTCTAAATCTCTCGTTACCCACCGCTGTACTGTTGTTGCTGGGCAAGATATTTAGTGTCCGTCAAAGCACATTTTTTGTTCTGGGTTGAAGTACAATTCCCAATTTAGCAATTTCATAATTTAGTGGTTTCTGCTATATCAGAGCTATTTGAAATCTATCCCTAAAAGGGTATATAATATTGAAGGTGCACATAGGGTCATTCAGAATAACTTCACACACACCCGCTACTGTGTATTTCCAAGTCTAATTCTGTCACTAAACCCATACCTGTCACCCAGCGCCTAAATACTAGGCCTCAAATTTATATCCAGCTAAATCTGTCCCTAGTGCTGTAGCTGGGCGAGTTATTTAGTGTCCGTTCAAGCACATTTCTTGTTCTGGGTTGAAATACAATTCCCAATTTAGCAATTTCATAATTTAGTGGTTCCTGCTATATCAGAGCTCTTTGAAATCTATCCCAAAAAGGGTATATAATATTGAAGGTGCACATAGGGTCATTCAGAGTAACTTCACACACACCCGCTACTGTGTATTTCCAAGTCTAATTCTGTCACTAAATCCATACCGGTGACCCAGCGCCTAAATACTAGGCCTCAAATTTAATTCCCTCTAAATCTCTCGTTACCCACCGCTGTACTGTTGTTGCTGGGCAAGATATTTAGTGTCCGTCAAAGCACATTTTTTGTTCTGGGTTGAAGTACAATTCCCAATTTAGCAATTTCATAATTTAGTGGTTTCTGCTATATCAGAGCTATTTGAAATCTATCCCAAAAAGGGTATATAATATTGAAGGTGCACATAGGGTCATTCAGAATAACTTCACACACACCCGCTACTGTGTATTTCCAAGTCTAATTCTGTCACTAAACCCATACCTGTCACCCAGCGCCTAAATACTAGGCCTCAAATTTAAATCCCTCTAAATCTCTCGTTACCGTTGTCCTGTTGTAGCTGGGAAAGTTATTTAGTGCCCGTCAAAGCACATTTTTTGTTCTGGGTTGAAGTACAATTCCCAATTTAGCAATTTCATAATTTAGTGGTTCCTGCTATATCAGAGCTATTTGAAATCTATCCCAAAAAGGGTATATAATATTGAAGGTGCACATAGGGTCATTCAGAATAACTTCACACACACCCGCTACTGTGTATTTCCAAGTCTAATTCTGTCACTAAATCCATACCGGTGACCCAGCGCCTAAATACTAGGCCTCAAATTTAATTCCCTCTAAATCTCTCGTTACCCACCGCTGTACTGTTGTTGCTGGGCAAGATATTTAGTGTCCGTCAAAGCACATTTTTTGTTCTGGGTTGAAGTACAATTCCCAATTTAGCAATTTCATAATTTAGTGGTTTCTGCTATATCAGAGCTATTTGAAATCTATCCCTAAAAGGGTATATAATATTGAAGGTGCACATAGGGTCATTCAGAATAACTTCACACACACCCGCTACTGTGTATTTCCAAGTCTAATTCTGTCACTAAACCCATACCTGTCACCCAGCGCCTAAATACTAGGCCTCAAATTTAAATCCCTCTAAATCTCTCGTTACCGTTGTCCTGTTGTAGCTGGGAAAGTTATTTAGTGCCCGTCAAAGCACATTTTTTGTTCTGGGTTGAAGTACAATTCCCAATTTAGCAATTTCATAATTTAGTGGTTCCTGCTATATCAGAGCTATTTGAAATCTATCCCAAAAAGGGTATATAATATTGAAGGTGCACATTGGGTCATTCAGAATAACTTCACACACACGCTTCTGTGCATTTCCAAGTCTAATTCTGTCACTAAATCCATACCGGTGACCCAGCGCCTAAATACTAGGCCTCAAATTTAATTCCCTCTAAATCTCTCGTTACCCACCGCTGTACTGTTGTTGCTGGGCAAGATATTTAGTGTCCGTCAAAGCACATTTTTTGTTCTGGGTTGAAGTACAATTCCCAATTTAGCAATTTCATAATTTAGTGGTTTCTGCTATATCAGAGCTATTTGAAATCTATCCCTAAAAGGGTATATAATATTGAAGGTGCACATAGGGTCATTCAGAATAACTTCACACACACCCGCTACTGTGTATTTCCAAGTCTAATTCTGTCACTAAACCCATACCTGTCACCCAGCGCCTAAATACTAGGCCTCAAATTTAAATCCCTCTAAATCTCTCGTTACCGTTGTCCTGTTGTAGCTGGGAAAGTTATTTAGTGCCCGTCAAAGCACATTTTTTGTTCTGGGTTGAAGTACAATTCCCAATTTAGCAATTTCATAATTTAGTGGTTCCTGCTATATCAGAGCTATTTGAAATCTATCCCAAAAAGGGTATATAATATTGAAGGTGCACATTGGGTCATTCAGAATAACTTCACACACACGCTTCTGTGCATTTCCAAGTCTAATTCTGTCACTAAATCCATACCGGTGACCCAGCGCCTAAATACTAGGCCTCAAATTTAATTCCCTCTAAATCTCTCGTTACCCACCGCTGTACTGTTGTTGCTGGGCAAGATATTTAGTGTCCGTCAAAGCACATTTTTTGTTCTGGGTTGAAGTACAATTCCCAATTTAGCAATTTCATAATTTAGTGGTTTCTGCTATATCAGAGCTATTTGAAATCTATCCCTAAAAGGGTATATAATATTGAAGGTGCACATAGGGTCATTCAGAATAACTTCACACACACCCGCTACTGTGTATTTCCAAGTCTAATTCTGTCACTAAATCCATACCGGTGACCCAGCGCCTAAATACTAGGCCTCAAATTTAATTCCCTCTAAATCTCTCGTTACCCACCGTTGTACTGTTGTTGCTGGGCAAGATATTTAGTGTCCGTCAAAGCACATTTTTTGTTCTGGGTTGAAGTACAATTCCCAATTTAGCAATTTCATAATTTAGTGGTTTCTGCTATATCAGAGCTATTTGAAATCTATCCCTAAAAGGGTATATAATATTCAAGGTGCACATTGGGTCATTCAGAATAACTTCACACACACACGCTTCTGTGCATTTCCAAGTCTAATTCTGTCACTAAATCCATACCGGTCACCCAGCGCCTAAATACTAGGCCTCAAATTTATATCCCGCTGAATTTGAATACAATACATTGGGCCAAATAATATATTTGTTGTTGTGGTGAACCATAACAATGAGAAAAACATCTAGTAAGGGACGCGGACGTGGACATGGTCGTGGTGGTGTTAGTGGACCCTCTGGTGCTGGGAGAGGACGTGGCCGTTCTGCCACATCCACACGTCCTAGTGTACCAACTACCTCAGGTCCCAGTAGCCGCCAGAATTTACAGCGATATATGGTGGGGCCCAATGCCGTTCTAAGGATGGTAAGGCCTGAGCAGGTACAGGCATTAGTCAATTGGGTGGCCGACAGTGGATCCAGCACGTTCACATTATCTCCCACCCAGTCTTCTGCAGAAAGCGCACAGATGGCGCCTGAAAACCAACCCCATCAGTCTGTCACATCACCCCCATGCATACCAGGGAAACTGTCTCAGCCTCAAGTTATGCAGCAGTCTCTTATGCTGTTTGAAGACTCCGCTGGCAGGGTTTCCCAAGGGCATCCACCTAGCCCTTCCCCAGCGGTGAAAGACATAGAATGCACTGACGCACAACCACTTATGTTTCCTGATGATGAGGACATGGGAATACCACCTCAGCATGTCTCTGATGATGACGAAACACAGGTGCCAACTGCTGCGTCTTTCTGCAGTGTGCAGACTGAACAGGAGGTCAGGGATCAAGACTGGGTGGAAGACGATGCAGGGGACGATGAGGTCCTAGACCCCACATGGAATGAAGGTCGTGCCACTGACTTTCACAGTTCGGAGGAAGAGGCAGTGGTGAGACCGAGCCAACAGCGTAGCAAAAGAGGGAGCAGTGGGCAAAAGCAGAACACCCGCCGCCAAGAGACTCCGCCTGCTACTGACCGCCGCCATCTGGGACCGAGCACCCCAAAGGCAGCTTCAAGGAGTTCCCTGGCATGGCACTTCTTCAAACAATGTGCTGACGACAAGACCCGAGTGGTTTGCACGCTGTGCCATCAGAGCCTGAAGCGAGGCATTAACGTTCTGAACCTGAGCACAACCTGCATGACCAGGCACCTGCATGCAAAGCATGAACTGCAGTGGAGTAAACACCTTAAAACCAAGGAAGTCACTCAGGCTCCCCCTGCTACCTCTTCTGCTGCTGCCGCCTCGGCCTATTCTGCTGCTGCCGCCTCGGCCTCTTCCTCCGCCTCTGGAGGAACGTTGGCACCTGCCGCCCAGCAAACAGGGGATGTACCACCAACACCACCACCACCACCTCCGTCACCAAGCGTCTCAACCATGTCACACGCCAGCGTTCAGCTCTCCATCTCACAAACATTTGATAGAAAGCGTAAATTCCCACCTAGCCACCCTCGATCCCTGGCCCTGAATGCCAGCATTTCTAAACTACTGGCCTATGAAATGCTGTCATTTAGGCTGGTGGACACAGACAGCTTCAAACAGCTCATGTCGCTTGCTGTCCCACAGTATGTTGTTCCCAGCCGGCACTACTTCTCCAAGAGAGCCGTGCCTTCCCTGCACAACCAAGTATCCGATAAAATCAAGTGTGCACTGCGCAACGCCATCTGTAGCAAGGTCCACCTAACCACAGATACGTGGACCAGTAAGCACGGCCAGGGACGCTATATCTCCCTAACTGCACACTGGGTAAATGTAGTGGCAGCTGGGCCCCAGGCGGAGAGCTGTTTGGCGCACGTCCTTCCGCCGCCAAGGATCGCAGGGCAACATTCTTTGCCTCCTGTTGCCACCTCCTCCTTCTCGGCTTCCTCCTCCTCTTCTTCCACCTGCTCATCCAGTCAGCCACACACCTTCACCACCAACTTCAGCACAGCCCGGGGTAAACGTCAGCAGGCCATTCTGAAACTCATATGTTTGGGGGACAGGCCCCACACCGCACAGGAGTTGTGGCGGGGTATAGAACAACAGACCGACGAGTGGTTGCTGCCGGTGAGCCTCAAGCCCGGCCTGGTGGTGTGTGATAATGGGCGAAATCTCGTTGCAGCTCTGGGACTAGCCAATTTGACGCACATCCCTTGCTTGGCGCATGTGCTGAATTTGGTGGTGCAGAAGTTCATTCACAACTACCCCGACATGTCAGAGCTGCTGCATAAAGTGCGGGCCGTCTGTTCGCGCTTCCGGCGTTCACATCCTGCTGCTGCTCGCCTGTCTGCGCTACAGCGTAACTTCGGCCTTCCCGCTCACCGCCTCATATGCGACGTGCCCACCAGGTGGAACTCCACCTTGCACATGCTGGACAGACTGTGCGAGCAGCAGCAGGCCATAGTGGAGTTTCAGCTGCAGCACGCACGGGTCAGTCGCACTACAGAACAGCACCACTTCACCACCAATGACTGGGCCTCCATGCGAGACCTGTGTGCCCTGTTGCGCTGTTTCGAGTACTCCACCAACATGGCCAGTGGCGATGACACCGTTATCAGCGTTACAATACCACTTCTATGTCTCCTTGAGAAAACACTTAGGGCGATGATGGAAGAGGAGGTGGCCCAGGAGGAGGAGGAGGAGGAGGAGGAAGAGGGGTCATTTTTAGCACTTTCAGGCCAGTCTCTTCGAAGTGACTCAGAGGGAGGTTTTTGGCAACAGCAGAGGCCAGGTACAAATGTGGCCAGCCAGGGCCCACTACTGGAGGACGAGGAGGACGAGGATGAGGAGGAGGTGGAGGAGGATGAGGATGAAGCATGGTCACAGCGGGGTGGCACCCAACGCAGCTCGGGTCCATCACTGGTGCGTGGCTGGGGGGAAAGGCAGGACGATGACGATACGCCTCCCACAGAGGACAGCTTGTCCTTATCCCTGGGCAGCCTGGCACACATGAGCGACTACATGCTGCAGTGCCTGCGCAACGACAGCAGAGTTGCCCACATTTTAACCTGTGCGGACTACTGGGTTGCCACCCTGCTGGATCCACGCTACAAAGACAATGTGCCCACCTTACTTCCTGCACTGGAGCGTGATAGGAAGATGCGCGAGTACAAGCGCACGTTGGTAGACACGCTACTGAGAGCATTCCCAAATGTCACAGGGGAACAAGTGGAAGCCCAAGGCCAAGGCAGAGGAGGAGCAAGAGGTCGCCAAGGCAGCTGTGTCACGGCCAGCTCCTCTGAGGGCAGGGTTAGCATGGCAGAGATGTGGAAAACTTTTGTCAACACGCCACAGCTAACTGCACCACCACCTGATACGCAACGTGTTAGCAGGAGGCAACATTTCACTAACATGGTGGAACAGTACGTGTGCACACCCCTCCACGTACTGACTGATGGTTCGGCCCCATTCAACTTCTGGGTCTCTAAATTGTCCACGTGGCCAGAGCTAGCCTTTTATGCCTTGGAGGTGCTGGCCTGCCCGGCAGCCAGCGTTTTGTCTGAACGTGTATTCAGCACGGCAGGGGGCGTCATTACAGACAAACGCAGCCGCCTGTCTACAGCCAATGTGGACAAGCTGACGTTCATAAAAATGAACCAGGCATGGATCCCACAGGACCTGTCCGTCCCTTGTCCAGATTAGACATTAACTACCTCCCCATAACCATATATTATTGGACTCCAGGGCACTTCCTCATTCAATCCTATTTTTATTTTCATTTTACCATTATATTGCGAGGCTACCCAAAGTTGAATGAACCTCTCCTCTGCCTGTGTGCTAGGCCTAAATATATGCCAATGGACTGTTGCAGTGGTGGGTGACGTGAAGCCTCATTCTCTGCTATGACATGCAGACTGATTCTCTGCTGACATGAAGCCAGATCCTCTGTTACGGGAGCTCTCTCCTCTGCCTGGGTGCTGGGCCTAAATTTATGACAATTGACTGTTGCAGTGGTGGGTGACGTGAAGCCTGATTCTCTGCTATGATATGAAGACTGATTCTCTGCTGACATGAAGCCAGATTGTCTGTTACGGGACCTTTCTCCTCTGCCTGGGTTCTGGGCCTAAATTTATGAAAATTGACTGTTGCAGTGGTGGGTGACGTGAAGCCTGATTCTCTGCTATGATATGAAGACTGATTCTCTGCTGACATGAAGCCAGATTGTCTGTTACGGGACCTTTCTCCTCTGCCTGGGTTCTGGGCCTAAATTTATGAAAATTGACTCTTACAGTGGTGGGTGACGTGAAGCCTGATTCTCTGCTATGATATGAAGACTGATTCTCTGCTGACATGAAGCCAGATTCTCTGTTACGGGACCTCTCTCCTCTGCCTGGGTGCTGGGCCTAAATTTATGACAATGGACTGTTGCAGTGGTGGCTGACGTGAAGCCTGATTCTCTGCTATGACATGCAGACTGATTCTCTGCTGTCATGAAGCCAGATTGTCTGTTACGGGACCTCTCTGCTCTGCCTGTGTGCTAGGCCTAAATATATGCCAATGGACTGTTGCAGTGGTGGCTGACGTGAAGCCTCATTCTCTGCTATGACATGCAGACTGATTCTCTGCTGTCATGAAGCCAGATTGTCTGTTACGGGACCTCTCTGCTCTGCCTGTGTGCTAGGCCTAAATATATGCCAATGGACTGTTGCAGTGGTGGGTGACGTGAAGCCTCATTCTCTGCTATGACATGCAGACTGATTCTCTGCTGACATGAAGCCAGATTGTCTGTTACGGGACCTCTCTGCTCTGCCTGTGTGCTAGGCCTAAATATATGCCAATGGACTGTTGCAGTGGTGGGTGACGTGAAGCCTCATTCTCTGCTATGACATGCAGACTGATTCTCTGCTGACATGAAGCCAGATTGTCTGTTACGGGACCTCTCTGCTCTGCCTGTGTGCTAGGCCTAAATATATGCCAATGGACTGTTGCAGTGGTGGGTGACGTGAAGCCTCATTCTCTGCTATGACATGCAGACTGATTCTCTGCTGACATGAAGCCAGATTGTCTGTTACGGGACCTCTCTGCTCTGCCTGTGTGCTAGGCCTAAATATATGCCAATGGACTGTTGCAGTGGTGGGTGACGTGAAGCCTCATTCTCTGCTATGACATGCAGACTGATTCTCTGCTGACATGAAGCCAGATTGTCTGTTACGGGACCTCTCTGCTCTGCCTGTGTGCTAGGCCTAAATATATGCCAATGGACTGTTGCAGTGGTGGGTGACGTGAAGCCTCATTCTCTGCTATGACATGCAGACTGATTCTCTGCTGACATGAAGCCAGATCCTCTGTTACGGGAGCTCTCTCCTCTGCCTGGGTGCTGGGCCTAAATTTATGACAATTGACTGTTGCAGTGGTGGGTGACGTGAAGCCTGATTCTCTGCTATGATATGAAGACTGATTCTCTGCTGACATGAAGCCAGATTGTCTGTTACGGGACCTTTCTCCTCTGCCTGGGTTCTGGGCCTAAATTTATGAAAATTGACTCTTACAGTGGTGGGTGACGTGAAGCCTGATTCTCTGCTATGATATGAAGACTGATTCTCTGCTGACATGAAGCCAGATTCTCTGTTACGGGACCTCTCTCCTCTGCCTGGGTGCTGGGTAGTGTTGAGCGCGAATATTCGAAAAGCAAATTTTTTTCGCGAATATCGCAACTTCGCGATTTCGCGAATATTTCGAATATAGTGCTATATATTCGTAAAAACGAATATTCGTTTTTTGTTTCCCCCCCCCCCCCCCACAAAATTACAGTACACATATAATTGATTGTTTCCCAAAGGTCCAACAGCTCAGATCTTACTCACATTGCCTAGAAAGTGATTGAGGCGCGAATCTTCGTAAGGCGATTTTATTAGCGCACATGCGAATATCGGCACGTCCCAGAACAGAGGCAAAGGGCTTTGCATTCATACATTAGTGAATTGAGTTGCGAATCTTCGTAAGGCGATTTTATTAGCGCACATGCGAATATCTACACTTGTCCCAGAACAGAGGCAAAGGGCTTTGCATTCATACATTAGTGATTGAATTGAGCTGCGAATCTTCGTAAGGCGATTTTATTAACGCAAATGCAAATATCTACACTTGTCCCCAGAACAGAGAGGCAAAGGCCTGTGCATTCATATAGTATAGCACCATATTCGCGAATACGTAGAACTTCGTAAAATTCGATTTACGAATATTCGTATTTTTTATTTTACTTTCCACCTTACAGATTACATTGATCTGTACTCTGTCAACTACTGTCATCACCCCCCACTGTATCTCGATTGATTCCCAAAAGTCTCACATTCCCTAGAAAGTGATTGAGGTGCGAATCTTCGTAAGGCGATTTTATTAGCGCACATGCGAATATCTACACTTGTCCCAGAACAGAGGCAAAGGGCATTGCATTCATACATTAGTGATTGAATTGAGTTGCGAATCTTCGTAAGGCGATTTCATTAGCGCACATGTGAATTTTGCATAGCATATGTATTATGCGATAATTCGAATTATCGCATATGCGAAATAATAACGAATTTGAATAATCGCGAATATTTTACGAATATTCTTTCGAATATTCACAAAATTTCGCGAATTCGAATATGGGACATGCCGCTCAACACTAGTGCTGGGCCTAAATTTATGACAATGGACTGTTGCAGTGGTGGGTGACGTGAAGCCTGATTCTCTGCTATGACATGCAGACTGATTCTCTGCTGACATGAAGCCAGATTGTCTGTTACGGGACCTCTCTCCTCTGCCTGGGTGCTGGGCCTAAATATATGCCAATGGACTGTTGCAGTGGTGGCTGACGTGAAGCCTCATTCTCTGCTATGACATGCAGACTAATTCTCTGCTGACATGAAGACAGATTCTCTGTTACGGGACCTCTCTCCTCTGCCTGGGTGCCGGGGCCTAAATATCTGAGAATGGACTGTTCCAGTGGTGGCTGACGTGAAGCCTCATTCTCTGCTATGACATGCAGACTAATTCTCTGCTGACATGAAGACAGATTCTCTGTTACGGGACCTCCCTCCTCTGCCTGGGTGCTGGGCCTAAATATATGCCAATGGACTGTTGCAGTGGTGGCTGACGTGAAGCCTCATTCTCTGCTATGACATGCAGACTAATTCTCTGCTGACATGAAGACAGATTCTCTGTTACGGGACCTCCCTCCTCTGCCTGGGTGCTGGGCCTAAATATATGCCAATGGACTGTTGCAGTGGTGGCTGACGTGAAGCCTCATTCTCTGCTATGACATGCAGACTGATTCTCTGCTGACATGAAGCCAGATTCTCTGTTACGGGACCTCTCTCCTCTGCCTGTGTGTGTGCTGGGCCTAAATATATGCCAATGGACTGTTGCAGTGGTGGCTGACGTGAAGCCTCATTCTCTGCTATGACATGCAGACTGATTCTCTGCTGACATGAAGCCAGATTCTCTGTTACGGGACCTCTCTCCTCTGCCTGTGTGTGTGCTGGGCCTAAATATATGCCAATGGACTGTTGCAGTGGTGGCTGACGTGAAGCCTCATTCTCTGCTATGACATGCAGACTAATTCTCTGCTGACATGAAGACAGATTCTCTGTTACGGGACCTCCCTCCTCTGCCTGGGTGCTGGGCCTAAATATATGCCAATGGACTGTTGCAGTGGTGGCTGACGTGAAGCCTCATTCTCTGCTATGACATGCAGACTGATTCTCTGCTGACATGAAGCCAGATTCTCTGTTACGGGACCTCTCTCCTCTGCCTGTGTGTGTGCTGGGCCTAAATATATGCCAATGGACTGTTGCAGTGGTGGCTGACGTGAAGCCTCATTCTCTGCTATGACATGCAGACTGATTCTCTGCTGACATGAAGCCAGATTCTCTGTTACGGGACCTCTCTCCTCTGCCTGTGTGTGTGCTGGGCCTAAATATATGCCAATGGACTGTTGCAGTGGTGGCTGACGTGAAGCCTCATTCTCTGCTATGACATGCAGACTAATTCTCTGCTGACATGAAGACAGATTCTCTGTTACGGGACCTCCCTCCTCTGCCTGGGTGCTGGGCCTAAATATATGCCAATGGACTGTTGCAGTGGTGGCTGACGTGAAGCCTCATTCTCTGCTATGACATGCAGACTAATTCTCTGCTGACATGAAGACAGATTCTCTGTTACGGGACCTCTCTCCTCTGCCTGGGTGCCGGGGCCTAAATATCTGAGAATGGACTGTTCCAGTGGTGGGTGACGGGAAGCCAGATTCTCTGCTATGGAACCTCTCTCCAATTGATTTTGGTTAATTTTTATTTATTTAATTTTTATTTTAATTCATTTCCCTATCCACATTTGTTTGCAGGGGATTTACCTACATGTTGCTGCCTTTTGCAGCCCTCTAGCTCTTTCCTGGGCTGTTTTACAGCCTTTTTAGTGCCGAAAAGTTCGGGTCCCCATTGACTTCAATGGGGTTCGGGTTCGGGACGAAGTTCGGATCGGGTTCGGATCCCGAACCCGAACATTTCCGGGATGTTCGGCCGAACTTCTCGAACCCGAACATCCAGGTGTTCGCTCAACTCTATTGAGGAGCATTATCACGGTTGGGGCAGTGTTACTAATGAAGGCATTCTAGAAGGGAATTACTATTGGTGGGACTATGAGGAGCACTATTACTATGGGGGACAGTAATGTTTCTTCAGGATAGTATTTGGGGGTATTGGGGGGGCAGGGGCGTAACTAAAGGATCATGGGCCCCGGTGCAAGAGTTCAGCTTGGGCTCCCCTTCCCTCAGTGCGTTGTGTGTCTTCTTATGCGGCACAAGTGTCTTTGGGCCCCTTCAGGCTCCTGGGCCAGGTAGCGACTGCTACCTCTGCACCCCCTATAGCTACACCCCTGAGGGGGGGGGGGGCACAGCAAGCAGCAGGATAAGACTGTGGGGACTCCAGTTGGGGGATAATGATAGAATGTGAGGAAGCTAAGATGTCTGTGTGTCACACTCTGTAGAGACGAGGCGGCTGAGAGAGGTGTCCGGACCGAGTGGAGAAGATGATGAGAGAGAAGATCTACAGAGAAGATGATGACAGAGAGGAGACGTCACCTGGAGGCCCTGGATGTGACAGGTAAGTGCTGCTGTATAGTAAGTACAGCAAAGTGCGGGGTGGGGGGGCAACATATTTATTGGGGCTTGTGCCCCGGATCTTTTGAGACCCTAGCAACGCCCCTGGCATACTGACCATCTCCTTTGAGAAGAGCACCTCCCCACTGCATCTTAAAGAGATCTCATTGTATTTATTCACATTTAGCCATAAATGTATATGTTTATTGTAGACTAGGGTTGAGTGAACCCGAACTGTAAAGTTCGGGTTCGTACAGAACTTTAGGATTTTTGGATCCCAGTATTAAATACTGCTGTTATATTCTGGTTTAAAAAAACAACAGCATTTTGTGCAAGATACTACATTTGGGGCCTTTGCTGCATTTGTGACAGTCCAATACAAGCGTTAGATACTGCTGTTATATTCTGTTTAAAAAAAAAAAACACCTATTTTGTACAAGACACTACATTTGCGGCATTTGCTGCATTTCTAACAGTCAAATACAAGCGTTAAATACTGTTGTTATATTGTGGTTTTAAAAAAAAACTCCCAATTTGTGAAAGACACTATTGGTCTGGGGGGGGGAGGGTGACACGATTAACCTATAAAAATATATAAATGGGCCATACAAAAATATGTTGAAAATAGTTATCCCTAATAAATTATTTAAATCTACTGGCATCTAAAAATTCGGTGGTCTCTCTGCCCCCCACATGTATCACTACTTCCTGGTGTCTCAATTGGTATATGCCCATTGGTGGGTGGACATGGACTATAGCAACGTAGCAACAGACTTGGCAGGTGATTTCTTAGTGTCACGTGCTGGAGGCTCAAGACAGACCTCCGGGACGTCATGCAAACAGGACACAGGCAAAACAGACCAAGGACCCACAGAGAACTTTATTATAAGTGTTATAAAAACACATGACAGTAAGCAGGTTAGGCAATAGTGGTAACACTACCACAGAACCAAGTGCAGACCAGAGGGAAAACCCAGAGAGCGGAGAACCAGTGAGCCCCGTTCTTCACAGAGCCTCTGGTGGTGGGGATGAACTGGTCGCACCTCCAGGAAGGTCCTGGTACACTTGGCCCCTACCTGCAGAGAACCAGGCTGGTGAAACCACCAGTGAAAGACAGCGAAACTGGAATCCAAGCAAACACAGGACATAGAACAGACAACAAGATGAATGGGAACCAGCACAGAAGCAGATGCATGGACCCCAAGTGGAATGGAAGCATGCCGGTCTCAGGCAGAGATTCACGCAGACTAGAGATCCTCCCTCCGAAAAACTCAGGGGTCCTCTTACAAAGGCAGGACAAACACGGGATAGGAACAGTAAGACACTGCAGGATAGACAAGGGACGGACTAAACAAGAAGCAGTAGGTACTGCCAGGCCGAACAAAGGACAGGCAGAATCAGAAGCAGTTTAGCACTGCCAAGCCTTTAGACGCAGTTAGAGCACTGCCAATCTAATCATGGGACAGACAAGGATCCAGACAGAGAACAGGTACAGAAGAACATGCAAGTACATAACATCAACAACATCACAGAACAGGTACAGGAGATCAGACAAGGCAATAACAACATCATACAGGACAGGTACAGATCAGACAAGGATATAACATCAAACACCATCACTGAACAGGTACCAACAACAATGCATTACCAGGTGACACCACAAACAAGGGCAGAAAGGAAAAAAAAACTGGGTCAGCAGCAAGGGGCTACACCCAGTAAGGCACTGAACAGAAGATGGACTGACCCCAAGCCCCACAGCTAACAGGTAGATAAATCTGGATAAGGAGGGCACCTGAATAATCACAGCCAGGAACAGACCAGGGGAAGTTAACCCTATCAGAACCAAACAGGGAGGGAAGCTTGCATGAACAGGGAAGTGAAAACACAGGCTACAGTACTGGACTTTGCCCCTGGCAACCAGCATACACAGAGTCCACAGCAGCCAGTACGCCAGAGGACAAACAACCCGTGACACAACAGAAATGCATCCATACTAAGGCCATATTCATACACAATGCCGCATCCAGCATGCATCGCAGAACCAGCATGCATAGGGATACTCACAGCCAGTACACAAAGCACATGCAGCCAGCCTGCATGGCACCAGAGACAGGAGCGACAGTGATGCAGACACGGGAGTCCACAAACACAGGCTATAGTTCACACACTACACTGCAGCCAGCATGCAGTCCCAAGCAACCAGCATACACAAGTGTCAGCCTGCAGCCACTACGCGAGGGAGCCTGCAGCCAGCCTGCACAGCAACAATTATAAGAACATGGGGAGAGAAAACATAGGGAGAGAAAACATTCACAGGCAGCAGTTCCATAAAACACTGCAGCCAGCACGCAGCCCCAAGTAACCAGCATACACAGGAGACAGCCTGCAGCCAGTATGCGAGAGGCATGCAGCCAGTCTACATGGCCAAAACTGTCAAAGTGAAACACACCGTGACCTACGTGGCTCGTATGTAGAGATGAGCGAATTTTTCCAAATTTCGATTCGGCCGGTTAGATAAATTTTTCTGAAAAATATGCTTTGATCCGAATTTATCGCGTAAAAAAATGGCTATTTCCGGGCTGCAGAGAGCCTTTATAGGGGTGTAGAACACTGTGCCTTGCAGTAACACGCATTGGGAGTCTGCTGTGTTAGTGAAACAATACTGTGAGTCAGTATGACATGCACATGACAGGCGTCGCTCTTAGAATCACTGCACACTTCACTTATTTGGGCAGTCTCGGGGCCTACACTGAACAAATAACTTAAGTATGAACTCAGCCTTACAGGTCGATCTTAGAGTCAAGAAGAAGCGCACTCCTTTTGCACCGTCGCCAGTAGGGTTGAGCGAACCCGAACTGTAAAGTTTTGGACCCCGTACCCGAACATTTCAGTAAAAGTTCAGGTTCGGGTTCGGTGTTCGTCGATTTCTCTGCACTTTTTGAAAGGCTGCAGAACAGCTAATCAACAAGCGTTTATCTCTGTGACCTTAGAAGCCATCACAGCCATGCCTACTAATTACTGGTGCATTTGGAGGATTAGTCAGTGTGCAATTTAAGCTAGAAATACAGCAATCATTTTCTGGGTTTTTCAAAACACTTTTCCAAAATTCAAAACTTTTTTGCGCTATTTTACATCCCTAGCTGCATCTGGACGTGTTAAATTCAACCGTTATATACAGCTTTCATATTCTGTTAGTAAAAATGCGATTATCTAGTCAACCAATCACATGGCAGTTGCTTCAATGCATGTAGGGTTGGGGTCCTGGTCAAGACAATCTCCTGAACTCCAAACTGAATGTCAGAATGGGAAAGAAAGGTGGGCTACAACAGCAGAAGACCCTACCGGGTACCACTCATCTCCACTACAAATAGGAAAAAGAGGCTACAATTTGCACGAGCTCACCAAAATTGGACTGTTGAAGACTGGAAAAATGTTGCCTGGTCTGATGAGTCTCGATTTCTGTTGAGACATTCAAATGGTAGAGTCCGAATTTGGCGTAAACAGAACGAGAACATGTATCCATCATGCCTTGTTACCGCTGTGCAGGCTGGTGGTTGTGGTGTAATGGTGTGGGGGATGTTTTCTGGGCACACTTTAGGCCCCTTAGTGCCAATTGGCCATTGTTTAAAAAATGCCACGGGCTACCTGAGCATTGTTTCTGACCATGTCCATCCCTTCATGACCACCATGTACCCATCCTCTGATGGCTACTTCCAGCAGGATAATGCACCATGTCACAAAGCTCGAATCATTTCAAATTGGTTTCTTGAACATGACAATGAGTTCACTGTACTAAAATGGCCCCCACAGTCACCAGATCTCAACCCAATAGAGCATCTTTGGGATGTGGTGGAACGGGAGCTTCGTGCCCTGGATGTGCATCCCTCAAATCTCCATCAACTGCAAGATGCTATCCTATCAATATGGGCCAACATTTCTAAAGAATGCTATCAGCACCTTGTTGAATCAATGCCACGTAGAATTAAGGCAGTTCTGAAGGCAAAAGGGGGTCCTACACCGTATTAGTATGGTGTTCCTAATAATTCTTTAGGTGAGTGTATTTTTCCTGTTGTACTGAAATAAACCCCTATATGCTTTCAACAGAAATAACTGCAGAAGTGAAATACGTATATATTTTTCTTGTCGTACTGAACAAGATACTAAGATATAAGCCACTAAAGGCTTTTCAACATAACACTTGCAGCCCAATAACAAAAAGTTGCAATGACAGAGCTGTCTTATGACTATTTGGATCCCCAAATAATCGTTCCCTGCACTTGTAAATCACTTTCACTAGGGACTAGCGCTTTCTGACGCTACTGGTTGAATCTAGAGCGGGACGCTGCTATACCTGTTTGTTGTGGGACTATCACGCCACGGTGCCTTTTATAACTGTTACTTTGGAGCTTCAGAACTTTATCAGTGAGTTTGGGAATAACTCGCAACAGTGACATTTGTAGTTTTCCCAGTGAACATTCAGCGTCTACGCTATTTATGCGTTTTTTATTGCGTTTTTATTGTGTGAATAATTAGTGATTTAGCTATCGACTGTACCATTTTATTGCCGTTTTATTTCAAGGATATGCCATAAAAAGTTATTAGTATTTTTCTAGATTCAGAGTGCTAGTTATAGTGAGGAAGTGCTGTTTAGTACATAGATTTCCAAAAGGAGGGCCATATTCTCTCTTTTTTTATTGTCCTTTTTTATTGTCTTACACATTAATAAATATCTGTATGATCCCTATATCCTGAGAGTGCCCAGTTCATTCATCACAAGTTTTATGTCATTTTAGTGGACTGGGTGAGTCCACTTTAGTGAGTGCACCTCTAGTTGGTCCTTGTGTGTTCATGTGCACCTCATTTACTATTTTTAATATATTTTTTCCTGTTGTACTGAAATACACCCCTATATGCTTTCAACAGAAATAACTGCAGACGTGAAATACGTATATATTTTTCTTGTCGTACTGAATAAGATACTAAGATATAAGCCATTAAAGGCTTTTCAACATAACACTTGCATCCCAATAACAAAAAGTTGCAATGACAGAGCTGTCTTATGACTATTTGGATCCCCAAATAATCGTTCCCTGTACTTGTAAATCACTTTCACTAGGGACTAGCGCTTTCTGACGTCACTCCCTGTACTAAGATGCTGTGAAATAATTCCTATTCTTTCCCTGCACTTATAAATCGTTTTTTCTATCTTTTTTTCGCAATTATTTTTCCACTTGCTGTCCCTAGCGCCTTCACACGTCTGTCCCTGCACTCTAAATGATGGAAAATGTCTGACTGTAAGATGTCCTCAGTCCTCACACGTGTTGCCGCCATTTTAGGAAAATTGTGATTCGTCACCACGAAGCGCAAGGAAATTCGGATTCGTTGCAAATCAAATTTTTCCTGAAATTTGGATCTAATTCCACTTCTTCAGCTTCGATTCGCTCATCTCTACTCGCATGAAAGCCTCACAAACCTGTTATATAGGTACCAACTAGTAGGAACCTATACCCTCTCCCTTAAAACCATCGCTCATGTCTGGTTACTTTTGCAGAAGCTTTTTGGGGCCTTTGAAACTAGAGTGTATTCCCATAGAACTTAAATTTGGTCTAACCCTCACCTCTCTCACTTTCTAGATCTGCCGGGGCCTGAATTGTGGGCTAGAGCAGGGGTCAAATATCTGACCAATCTATTTTCTGCTGATAGTAACTTTCTAACATTTGAGGCCTTCAGGGAGAATTATAATATGTTTTCCCTTTGGATTTCCTCGGGGTACTCCAGTTTCCTCCCATGAACCAAAGACATACTGATGAGGAACAAAGATTGTGAGCCCCATTGGGGACAATTTGATGCTATTGTCTTTAAAGTGCTGAGAAATATAGCAGCACTAAATAAGTGCATAAAATAACATCCTTCGCCATGTTTTTTTTCCACTACCTTTAACTTAGGCACGTTCACAGGTACAATTTGGGTCGCTAGCTGTTATACTGACCTCATACAAACTTGAAGACCAAATTGACACCCTGAAGCTTCATAAACCCTTAACTAAAGCCCATACTTTATTGCAGTCTAGTGTTAAATGTTCAGTAGATATCCCCACACTATCTGTTGATGACTGGAGGGAGGTAGCGAGCTCATATTCTTAAATAGAATATACTAAACTCCTGTGAGACTTAAATAAATGGATGTTTCCTTCTCTGACACATGCTTTCGCTGTCAGGGTGTGGTTGGGATGTACATTCATCCAATGTGATTCTGTCCTATTGCCAATTACTTTTGGTCAGAGGTCCTCCTATTCCTTAATACTCATTTCCAATTCCCCAGAATCCTTTCTACCTCTATGACCATAACTGCCTGTCCACTGTCTCTAACATCATTTCCTCTCTCTCTATGTGAAGCTGAATCAGTACAGAGGTACCAGTCAGTACCGAAGCTGACTTAAGATTGCTGTTTTAAAATGGTTTTCAAGTTGTACAATTGAAGTACGAAGTTCTCTATACAACATTCAAACAAAGTTTTGAATGAAGCGACTTCGGATTTATGATCCAAAGTGTGCTTTACTCAACCCTACTTAGGACAGGTTCATAGCAGGAATAGTGGACAGTTTAAAAAAGAGGCTTAGATGAATTCTTAAAATTAAATAACATTAATGCTTATAAAAATGTGTAGAAGTCTGGGTCTCACACACCTTTTCTAAAAATGACATCCCGAACTATCTCTTGGTTGAACTTAATGGACTTTTTACAACCGTATTAACTATGCAACTTTGTCAAAGAAATCATCAGGGCGAAAATTAGAATTTTTCTTGTTTCCAAAGTAACAAAATGGTGAAATCTAGAGTTATAATTATGATGCCAACTGGAAGAGTATGTGAAACATTGAATATATAGGATGAAATTAAGATAAGTGTCAAGCATAGCACTGAGACAGGAGGCATGCTGCCTAGGTATTATGCTAGTGCCACACACTGAGAGGAAAAAAAGCTTTAGGTAGGTTAGTAGATGTAGAAAACACAAGTAGTTCAATTTTTGAAAGATTCAGCTTCACATGGAAAGAGAGAACATGATGTTAGAGACAGTGGACAGGCAGTCATGGCCAGAGAGATAGAAAAAAAAACCAGGGCTGTGTTCTTAAGACCAATAGATCAGAGCCTACCGAGTAGAAGTTGGTGGTTTACAGTGTCAAATGCAGCAGAGATATCAGTAGAGTTTAGGGTAGGGAAACCAGATTGTAAAAGGTGAAGGAAAGAGTTAGCAGAGAGATAGCAGGTGAGGCAAGAGTAGACCAGGTGTTCCAGAAGTTTAGAGATGAAGGGAAGATTAGAGACAGGTCTGTAGTTAGCTGGGCACAATGGGTCTAGAGAAGGCTTTTTAGTAATGGGGTTATGACTGAATGTTTGAAAGAGGAGGGGAAGATACCAGAAGAGAGAGAGAGGGGTTGACAATTTTAGTTAGGTGAGTAGTGTCAGCCAGGGAGAGACTGGAGGAGGTGTGAGAAAATAGAGTAAGTAGTGCAGGTGGTAGGTGTAGAAAAAGGAGAGAAGAGAGTCTGGAGACTTCTGTGATGATGCCTAATGTAGAAAGAGAACCAGTGGAAATGTGGGAGGTAAGGGTATTGAGGATGCTTGGAGAATGAAGGCTAATTTCATGCCAGATGTTTTTAATGTTCTCTTTAAAGTAGGTGGCCAATAATAGTCCCAAAATGAGAATTAAAGTTTTTTTTTTTAGACAAACATAAATATCTTATCCATAGAATAGGTCATCAATATGAGATTGATGGGAATCTGACAACCAGTAACCCCACTGATCAGCTGTTGGTGTCAGTAAATAAAGTACAGAGCTGTTCCAACTCTGTACACTGTGTAGTGGCCATTTTCCGGTACTGCAGCTCAGCTTCCATTCACCTGAATGGAAACATCAGCTATAGTTCCAGAGAACGACCACTAAACTGCTGGCTCTGTACAATGGTTTCTTCAACTGACGGCTGTTGCTTAAAACTGATTGATGGGTGTATAGGAGCCCCATTAATCTCATATTGATGGATAGGTCATCAATAAGTTGGTCCTGGAAACTCCCTCTAACTGTACAAAGTTGGATCACATTATTTTGCTTTAAAAAAAAAAAATAAAATATATATATATATATATATATATATATATATATATATAGTCCCATTTAGTACAAGCCATCTGGTAAGAGAGTTTCCCCAACCATTCTGGCCAGAGTCAGGAACTGTAGGACTGTTTATTTACACAGCCCTGCAAGGCCCGTGCGACTCCAGACTCAATGGACAGGAGTACATTGGGCATGTGCATAGCACAGTTAATTGCCAAGCAGCCATGATTATCATAGGCACCAATTCATCTACATGGTTAATTCATATATTCCAAACAATACCGTACATAACAATATATTAGTTCAAAATATATGATTCATGCACCAAATCTGTATTCCCATAAGACTAAAAACCTTTAGGGCACTTAAAATAAAAAGAATACATGAAATAAACCTAATTCATATTAAATACACTTACATGAAAAAATAGACTGTTGGGGAAAAAATACATATCTGACATGGTCTATCTACTAATCTACTTATCAGATACATGAATGTTATTAGTGAAAACCCTAGAATCCCTTTCATTATAAAAAACATAAATTCTAAACTTTCCCTGTCATTATATTTTTAAGGACACATGTAAACCAAACAGAGACAGTTTGAATGAACAATTATTAGTATTAAAGAGCTGCAGACAAGTGTTTAGTTACTTAAAGGAAAAGAATCATTGAAGATTGATGTCTCAGGTAACCAGACGATTACTAATGTGAATACCAGTGAAAGTGTGTGTCTGATCACTGTCATTTAGAAGGTCCTGACCGGGGAAGAGGCTCACAGGCTGCATCATGATGTTTAAGTGCTATATGAAATGTAACCTAAAGCAGACATTTATATGGTTCTCATTTCTTGGGCAGCTTTAGTAAAGATTATTTGTTATTTTTATCTATTAAATATAATCCTCATTGACAAAATAATGTCAGAAATGAAAGTCTTGACTTCCTACAGAGCAGACCAGATAGATATTTTATTGAGTATTATAAAAGTGAATCACAGTGAGAAAGAATTGCGATGATTGAAACTATAGAGAACATTATGCACGTACGAAGACCTGAAACTGTGATGTTGAGCGCTGCTATAAAGTTTTACAAGTCTTTCTGAAAATAAAAGGGCAGAACAGGACAAGTGGGTGAGGTGTGAGAAAGCATAGAACACATATTGGAATTCAGTCTACTGAAAGTACAGCACACGCCCTAGCTAATACACCCATGATACTCATGACAAACCTTTATCAGTCAGCTAGCGCAAATCAGCTGTTTATACAGCATGTTGTGCATTTTTCCTGTATGACCTGTCTGTAAATGGACTGCCCAATGGCTTTAATTGTTCCTGCTATTCCTGCTGTCGTCACAGGTAGAGAATGACACCTGCCATAACACAGAATGAAGGATCTCGCACAATGTTGTTCACATTCTTCTGTAACCTGCTCTGCTGGTTGCAGAAAATGATTACTCAGCAGATTCTGGAGTTGTAACTTTAGCATTTGAATTACATGCGCATTCTCTTGTCTCTTGTAAGATAAAGCTTATTGCAGCTCATAATTTCTATTACCTACTTGATACTTTTTAGATTTTGCAAAGAGGCAGTAATTTAATTCATGTTCTTTAAATAAATGTTTGTAGACATGAACAGTTGCTATTTGTATACCTTTTGATGATCAGTGAACAAAAAAGTCTACTATGTTGTCTCCTTATAAATTATCCAGTTTGAGATCTCTCCTTCCTGATCTGACACATTTTCCTTTTTTTTTAGTGCATGCCTGTTTAAAATCCTTAACTTTTTTCTCCAGTTCTGTTACTGATTTTAGCATTTTTTGGGGTTGCTACATTGTGCTTTATTTTTTGGTACATTTTGCTATTTTTTTTTTTTTTTTATAAATGAGGTGTCAAAATTTCCTTTAGAATTTTTTTGAATGTTTTTAAAAACACAAAGTGCTCCTAAAATACCCCTTTTCATAACAGTTATTTTAACATGAGATGTATGGGTGGAGCGAGGCTTTGTTGTGGTGTCAGGAGACATTTTTTTTGTAATTATTTTTATTTTATCTTTTATATAACATTTTGTGCCTGCCATAAAGTCATACAAAAATGTAGGCTAATACATTTTTCCTGAGATTCTATGTAATAATGATGGACTGGAAGGCATTCTGACCATAAATGCTTGAAACATCTAAAATACCAAATAGAAATGGCTTTCACTAGGTCAAAATTATGATGTGTCTATAGATCCAGAAACCTAAAACATGTCCATTATGTTATATTGCGTTCTTGTTAAAACTTCCTGGGCTTTTTTTTTTTTAAAGAATATTGTGTATAGTGGATGTTGTGGTTCTGCCCATCCCTTATACTAATATTGTCCACTTTGACTTTGGATGGCAAATAGTAAGTAATATGCAGCATCTAGTATCTCATATTGCACAGGAGGATGCAAAGGAATGCATGTTATGACTTGTAAAGAAAGAGAAACTTACTCCAACAATCCAGGTGTAAGTATCTGTGCATAGGACTCGCTTCAGCATGTAAACAATTCTGTTGAAGAAGAGTGTCCAGCATGAGAGTATTCAATATTCAATTAAAATACATCCTTCCGACCAACACATTTCGATCAAAAGATAGATCTTAATCATAGCTCAAACATCATGTTCAGAAAACACACACACACATATATTTTTATATATATAAAATTAAACAACCTCAGATCCAATCAGATTTGGGTATATTCATAATGAAATAGGTGATATAAATGATTAAAGATTACTTCATTTTAACCCTTGGACGACATTGTTTACAAATATTGCACGTAAAACCTCCATTACATCAAAGTAGGTAAAAATAGTGGCATATTTCTCCATATATTATATTTATTTATATTTTTTTACCTGACCTAAATCATGATTCTCTTCCACTAATCATCAAAGACAATAAAAAAACAATGATGAGCAGGTTTTTTGATTGTTTAAATATCCAACACCACAAAGTTTGCTAATGAGCCCCTGTGTACATGTAGAAAATGCCTTGAGGCATTAGATATATTTCTGTTGGTTTTGGGGTTAGTTATATCTTTCAAATGTTCTAAGATGCTGGTTTTCTAATGGCGGGATGTCCAACCCATATAGTTTTTTTTCCCACATTCTGTACATGAAATCATGTAAATAACATTTTCATTTTCAATTAGTAATGGAAAAAGTATAAGTACAGTCTGTGTTAAAAAAAAAACTAAAAAAACTCCTTTGCAAACTTTATATGGCATATTTACAAACTTTACATGGGTGAGACCCATATTTAGAGAATACAGTAGTCCGTAACCATGCACTATTTGAGATGTAGAGTATGAGCTGAATAGGCTGGGGAACAAAATTTGTCCCAGTGATGGAGGCCGTTTGTAGATAATATTACAGCCATTTTGAAGCATTTCTTTCATAATCAAATCATCCAGAAGTATAGGTAAATATTTGGAAACTATCGGGGTCATTTAAGACCAGCATTTGAGACGCTGGCCTTAATAACCCGGTGCGCTGGCAGATGATCCACCGAAGTTATGAAGAGGCGCTGGCAGATTGTGGCACAAATAACTTTTGCGCCCGCAATCTGTGCCACAAATAAGCCAAAAATAGGCGAATTTAAATTAGTAAATGACCCTCTATATCTTTAATTTGATGAAATTAGCTACTGCATTGTAGAACTAACACTAGTTTATTGCTATAATATTTTTTGTTCTTACATTTTATTTTGTGTATACATTTATGTTGATTCCAATAGGTTTGACTACATTTTTAGCCCAATGTAACATACAATTTTTATACCCCCTCATTTTCAGACGTGTAAACAGGGTGTCCGCTTCCTTGTTAAATTCCCTGTCATTACTGCAATTACGTTTCATACGAGTGAGCGCAGCTACCTGTGGGTATTGAAAAAATTCAAAAAAACTCAACGAGGAGGGTATGTATCCAATATCCTACACAATCTTGAAGCGTATTGGATGAAGCGAGAGGTCATAGTACACTACTAGAGATCCCAACTCTCGATTTAGTTTACTTTTCTTTTTTCTTGATTGATAATATGTAGTGTTGATCGAGCATGCTCGGCTGAACACCTGTTCGGCTCGAGCATCTCGATGCTCGGCATGTGGAGGTACTCAGCCAAGTACCGCATGTGCTCGAGCGCCATACTCGAGTCTCCTGCCCTCACTGTAATGCCAGTAACCATGTTGGCAAATGGCATTACAGTAATTGGCTGTCCGGAAAGCACCATCGGGTGCTATATGAAGCATGTTAACTCATTCGTAGTCAGGGAGAGCTGAGCATAGGAATGGACAGAAAGTGTAGGGAGTGTAATTGAATATTTTTTTTTGTACAAAAACATTTCAGAGACCCAAAAGTCCTTGTAAGGACTATTGTGTGTGACCGCAGCAATATATGTTTGTAGCGCAACCTGCGCTAAATTGCTAAGTGTTAGGGAGAGCTATGCATAGGAATGGACAGACAGTGTAAGGAGTGTAATAGGAAGATTTTTATACAAAAAACTTTTCCAAGACCCAAAAGTCCTTTTAAGGACTATTGTGTGTGACAGCAGCAATATATATTTTTAGTGCATCCTGTGCTTAAAATCGTGTAATAGGTCGCTGTGGACAGTTAAATTATTCACGCCACATCTCCTGTGTAGAGTGTGTGCATGCCTAAAATATAAGTGACATCCAGTGTAGTTTTTCCATAGACAGTGTCCGCTGCAGACAGTTAAATTATCCGCGCCACATCTCCTGTTCAAAGTGTGCGCATCCCTAAAATATCAGTGACATCAAGTGACCTTTTTCCGTAGACGGTGTCCGCTGTGGACAGTTAAATTATCCGCGCCACATCTCCTGTTCAAAGTGTGCGCATCCCTAAAATATCAGTGACATCAAGTGACCTTTTTCCGTAGATGGTGTCCGCTGTGGACAGTTAAATTATCTGTGCCACATCTCCTGTTTAAAGTGTGCGCATCCCTAAAATATCAGTGACATCCAGTATACTTTTTCTGTAGACACTGCAAACAGTGACATTACCTGTGGTACCTGTCCTGTATAACGTTTCCTCATCACAAATACCTTTGTAAAAATTTTTCACATACACTTCCAAATACTATGCTACTGTGTGTGTACGTATGCATACTTTTAAGCATATATCACATTTAAAATGAAGAAGGGGAGCAGTAAGGGATGAGAAAGTGGCCGTGATGCTGATGGTGCAAGAAAAGGCTATGTCCCCGGGCACGTAGAAACTGTGCCTGTTGCCAGAGCACAAGAAAAACAATCATCCACGATACCTAGCTTCATGTTCCGGTTTGCAGGGCAGTGCAGGTACAATGCTCGAAAAGTCAGCCCAGTGTGAGGAGGTGGTCGGTTGAATTGTAGCAGATAATGCTTCCAGTCGGTTAAGCATCACCCTGTCTTCCACCAAGTCCAGTCTCAGTAACCAGGAGTCTCCCGCCTTGCCTCCCGCCTTGCACCTGGACCTTCACAAGCACTATCAGCGACCACATCCACTTCCATGTCCCAGTGCAGCATCCAACTGTCCTTACCCCAGGATTTTGAACGCAAGAGAAAATACCCACTCCCCCACCCACAGGCCATAGCACTAAATGTGCACCTTTCAAAATTACTGACCCTGGAAATGTTGCCATTTAGGCTAATGGACACTGAGGCCTTCTGCAGCCTGATGTCGGCGGCCATCCCACGTTAAGCAGTCCCCAGCCACCACTATTTTTCAAGGTGTGCCTTACACCAACATGTGTCCCGTTACATCACACATGACCTGGCCAATGCAGTTACTGGGAAGGTACACTTAACCACAGACACGTGGACAAGTGTATTCGGCCAAGGACGCTACATTTCCCTGATGGCACACTGGGTTAATGTTGTAAAGGCCAGGAGCGATTTGTACCCTGGGATTGCACAGGTGCTACCGACGCAAAAATGTGAAGTAGTCCAGCGGGTGCGCTTTTCGGTCACGATCCCCCCTGCTGCTATGAACGTCCTTTTGTCCTGGACACTAGACAAGGGGAAAGCCAAGAGTTCCATGGCAAATTGTGCCAGCTCTGGCCACAGATCAAGCCTGCACACCCAGTAGTCAAGGGGTTCCTCGCTTCTCAGAGCGTTTACACCGGCCGTTAACCCGATGTAGTCAGACACCTGTCATTCTAGGCGTTCCCTGAGGCTGGATCCGAAGTGCGGCTGTCGATTGGTTGGATGTAAGAATGATCTCATACCTGAAGTGACCAACAAATCTTCAAACCGCCCTCTTTTTGCACGCTTTGATTTAATGGAGATTTTGTATGCAATCTTTGTTTTCAATCATGTAGACAATGTCAGTCAAGGGTTAAAATGAACTCATCTTCAATAATATATATCACCTGTTCAGTAATGAATACCCGAATCTGATTGGATTCTGACGTTGTGTAATTTCCTATATATATGTGTTTGTGCCATGAATAAGATCTTTTGATTGAAACCCGCTGGTCGTTAACACCCTGGTATGTGGGAGGATGTATTTTAATTGAATATTGAGTAAAGTCTGAAGATTTTACTCTGGTGCTCGACATTGTTTTTCAGCTGAACAGTTATGACTTGTGCAGAGCTTGAAGGTATGGACTATAGAACAGGGATTCTCTCTTTGAAGCTCTGTGTCATGTGCTGCCCTAACCCATGCCCTGCACCAGGCCTTTCATAACATGTACATTCAGCCGGAGTGTTCTTTTACACAATGAAGAAACTGAAATAATATATAAAGACATACCATACATTGAACTTAAATCAATACTATGGTATGAGAAGCGAATGGTATATGAGAAACCTATGGTATATTTAACAGTATGGGCCAAATCATCTAATATTAATGTATAAAGCTTCCTCCCTAATCTCATAGGAAATGAAGACTTGTAGTAAGAGATCTAAAATCTCTTCTAGTCTTAAATCTCCTCTATGACATTCTAACACAAATGGAATAAATTATTTCTTTCAATTTTATTGCCTGTCATCAAGGTGTTAAAATTACCACCTCTGTTTTTTTAAGGATTGCAGAACATTTTTCTGAAAACTCGCTAAACTGACTTAAAGGGAAGGCATTGTCAGAAAATGGCAAAGGTTTTACATTTAACCCTTTAATGACCAGGTCTGAAAGGGGTTATATCATAAAAATTATGTATCACCTATCCATGGGTTAGGCATGGAATGTGCTGAAAAAAGAAGCTCGATCGATGGTAACCCTACCTCACAACTTAAAGAAAAGGATTTGCTGTTATTGTCTTGGTGACAGATACCTGAGGACACCCTTAGATGTTTTAGGATGCCATTCTTCTATGTAATATTAGCCATGTGGTTTTAAAGTTATGGCTGCTTCGTGTGTATTTCTTTAGTAGAAAAAAAAAAGGTGACACTTTCCTGAAGTAAACTATTCAAAGACATAGGGGGTCATTCCCAAACAGATATACGCCTCTTTTGGGACCTATATCTGGCGTAGATTCAATCAAATCTGCTACTTCAACCTGCTCACGCAGGTCTAAAAAAGGGAGCATGGTGTTGGTAGAGAAGGGAATGGACCAGTAGGCCCATCTCATTCATCATTTTCTATGCCTGGTTTAGGTATTGAAAATGGTCTAAATGTAAGACAGCAAGGAAGCTGTTTTACATTTAGAAACTTTGACGATCCACCACGAGTGCAGGGGCTCATTAAGACTGGAATCTAAACGCCGGTCTTAATAAATGTGCCCCATAATCTGTTTACATTACACTGACTTAATGTGGTTTTCAGGGAATTCAATATTGATGACCAATCCTAAATGATGACCAAGCCATGCCCTGTTGGACTTCCCACCAATGAACAAGGTTTAGATTAACCCCACCCATTTTGACTCGAGACATCCCAAATTTGCCAGGATGGTCTCTGAAAATCAGGGACAGTCCTGCCAAATTCTAGACAGTTTATAACCATGTATCAGATTAGTCTCACCCCCAGCAACCCCAGCAATCAGCTCTTTGAAGGGGGCTGAGCTCATTGGCTTTGCTGCAGTACCATGCACAATAGCTATGGTACTGTGTTCAGTATACTGTGCAGATATTTAGGATAAGTCATCAATATTGAGTTCCCAAAGCATCCTTTTAACCCATTTGTGCTATATGATGGATATATAAATATATATATATATATATATATATATATATATATATATATATATATCATGCATTAGCCATGAATGAAGTTGAGCCCCCTGCACATATATCTGATGCTGGCTGTGTAATACAATGGCTGGGATTTGAAATAACACATTTAATGCTGCAGTCATAAGCAACCCACTGATTGTCATCACCACAGTGAAGTCACAGGGCAGTTACTATGGTGGTCTGGGGCCTTATGAAAGCTCCCAGGCCTGCTATAGCAAACTGCTTTTTAAACCCTGCTTCAAGCAGGATTTACTAGGTGGTGCAGACAGCTGCCATAGACTGCAATAGTATACCGTTGCAGTCTATGGTATACAAGATTTAATGATCGCAGACTTGTGTCCCCTAAGGAGACCAAAAAGAAAGTTGCAAAAAATTAAAAATGTTCATTTTTTTTGTCAAATATAATAAAACATAATTTGCCTTTTTCCCTTTTCTAATATTGTAATAAAAAATAAAAAATAATGGATGAATTATAAAAGTATTTATCTTATCTTTATCTAAAAAAATACAAAATGGCCAAATCACAGTTTTTTTGGTGACTTTGCTGTCCAATAAATTAAATAAAAAGTGATCAAAAAGTGTTACTTATTTTTATTGCCAATAAAAATGACAGCTCAACCGATAAAAATGAAGCCCTCACACAGCTCTGTAGATATAAATATAAACAAAAAAAACTATGGGTATCAGAATTAGGCTATGGAAGTTTTTTCTTAATTTTGTAAGTACCAAAACATAATAGAAAACATTTAAATTTGACATTGCCAATCATGTTGGTTGTGTCATTTGTAGTACATAGGGAATGCTATAAAAACAAAGGCCCTGTTTTGGAATACAGGTCCTTCTAAAAAAATTAGCATATTGTGATAAAGTTCATTATTTTCTGTAATGTACTGATAAACATTAGACTTTCATATATTTTAGATCATTACACACCAACTGAAGTAGTTCAAGCCTTTTATTGTTTTAATATTGATGATTTTGGCATACAGCTCATGAAAACCCAAAATTCCTATCTAAAAAAATTAGCATATCATGAAAAGGTTCTCTAAACGAGCTATTAACCTAATCATCTGAATCAACTAATTAACTCTAAACACCTGCAAAAGATTCCTGAGGCTTTTAAAAACTCCCAGCCTGGTTCATTACTCAAAACCGCAATCATGGGTAAGACTGCCGACCTGACTGCTGTCCAGAAGGCCATCATTGACACCCTCAAGCAAGAGGGTAAGACACAGAAATAAATTTCTGAACGAATAGGCTGTTCCCAGAGTGCTGTATCAAGGCACCCCAGTGGGAAGTCTGTGGGAAGGAAAAAGTGTGGCAGAAAACGCTGCACAACGAGAAGAGGTGACCGGACCCTGAGGAAGATTGTGGAGAAGGACCGATTCCAGACCTTGGGGGACCTGCGGAAGCAGTGGACTGAGTCTGGAGTAGAAACATCCAGAGCCACCGTGTACAGGCGTGTGCAGGAAATGGGCTACAGGTGCCGCATTCCCCAGGTCAAGCCACTTTTGAACCAGAAACAACGGCAGAAGCGCCTGACCTGCGCTACAGAGAAGCAGCACTGGACTGTTGCTCAGTGGTCCAAAGTACTTTTTTCGGATGAAAGCAAATTTTGCATGTCATTCGGAAATCAAGGTGCCAGAGTCTGGAGGAAGACTGGGGAGAGGGAAATGCCAAAATGCCTGAAGTCAAGTGTCAAGTACCCACAGTCAGTGATGGTCTGGGGTGCCATGTCAGCTGCTGGTGTTGGTCCACTGTGTTTTATCAAGGGCAGGGTCAATTCAGCTAGCTATCAGGAGATTTTGGCGCACTTCATGCTTCCATCTGCTGAAAAGCTTTATGGAGATGAAGATTTCATTTTTCAGCACGACCTGGCACCTGCTCACAGTGCCAAAACCACTGTTAAATGGTTTACTGACCATGGTATTACTGTGCTCAATTGGCCTGCCAACTCTCCTGACCTGAACCCCATAGAGAATCTGTGAGATATTGGGAAGAGAAAGTTGAGAGACTGCAAGACCCAACACTCTGGATGAGCTTAAGGCCGCTATCGAAGCATCCTGGGCCTCCATAACACCTCAGCAGTGCCACAGGCTGATTGCCTCCATGCCACGCCGCATTGAAGCAGTCATTTCTGCAAAAGGATTCCCGACCAAGTATTGAGTGCATAACTGAACATAATTATTTGAAGGTTGACTTTTTTTGTATTAAAAACACTTTTCTTTTATTGGTCGGATTAAATATGCAATTTTTTTTAGATAGGAAATTGGGGTTTTCATGAGCTGTATGCCAAAATCATCAATATTAAAACAATAAAAGGCTTGAACTACTTCAGTTGGTGTGTAATGAATCTAAAATATATGAAAGTCTAATGTTTATCTGGATATTACAGAAAATAATGAACTTTATCACAATATGCTAATTTTTTTAGAAGGACCTGTACATTATATGGTAAACTAAATGGCTCCACAAAAAACTTAGCTTGTCCTGCAACCAACAATCCCTTATATGGCTATGTGAACAGAAAAATGAAAAAGTGGAAGGCAGAAGGAAAAAAAAAAACTAAAGTAAAATTAATGAAAATTTGCTTCGTCCTTAAGGGGTTAAATCTTTTGGAGTTCATATACAGAGGAATACTCACTCGTATGTATCAGTACTGTATTATACTGTGGTAAGTTTGTGATTTAAATTGAGTTGTTCTATTATACCGGAGAGCTTATTTATATCTCTCAGACTTCAGTACTTTAACCCACATTTCTCACTTTGATCTTCACCAAGTACTTCAATTATCCAGTTATATATGCAATTCAAGTATATCTTTCATAAAAGAGTTTAACAGTGCAGTAGGTATACAGTGCAAAGTCACTTTTATTGCAAGATGTAATGATTTATCCATTTGAAACACAAGCACCTGGATTGCGCCGTTTTCTCTCCCCTAGGTCTAGAGCTCCTAAATCCTCTTTATGAATGTCAGCCTGGAGAATTGTAAATTGAGAATTAAGACACAAGGTGAACAGGAAGTAGTGTCAGCAGGAATTCTTATTTTCACAGGAAATACTTGTTAGCTAAAATAATCTCCATAGTACAGTTTGTTTTTAAGGTCAGAGTACACGATTATAAGGATGTAAAGATGAGGAACATTAAATACAAAGAGAAAGGCTAGAGATTCTCATGGAAAGAGTTTACTTCCACAGTGATTCAAGTATATCTTACAATTCTCATTTCATCTTTACAGCTATAAAGAAAAAATAATATTGAACTTTATGTGCATATATTAATATAAGGTTCTAAAAGGGGTATCTGAGAGGGAAGACTTACTATTATATTAGTGTTTGGTAGGTGACCACACACATACAGGTCACCAGCAGAAGGTATTTGTTATGTATATTTAGAAAAAAATTAATAATCAATGTCATCCCAGAGCATTTAAGTCCCTTAGGCTTTGTGCACACAAATGCATTGTGCACTCTGTAAACTTTAACCTATAATACAGTAACTATATACTGGATGAATACTCCATATTATGAAGCTATTTTCTCCCTATTCTCTAAATATGGTTTAAAGGGTTTGTCTCATCTCGCTGTTACTAAGGTGAGATCAGACTGAACCATGACCAGCATGTGGCCTGGTGCTGTGCTGTTTCAGTAGGTCCTATTGCCGTGGGACTGCTCGACATTCTAAAGTGTTTGGAAGGCTTCCAACTCTTCCATGACAGATGATGTAGGGGGCGAAAAGGATCAGGTGCTTTAAATTTCAATGTCTGATCCTTTAATTTTCCTAAAATAAAAGCTGCCTCCACACTTGTCTGGCAGTGGCTTTCTCCTCTATCCTTACCGAAAGGATATACAATCACCCGAACTGATCATGTATAGGGGAGTCACGAGAGATAGCTGTTGCCTGAATGAGCATTCAACTGACCACTAATGAAGGTCTATGCCCCTTTACTCTATAGAGAGAGCGTTTGTTAATATGTGCTAAAAGTTTGATGTATGTGTATAGTGTTGAGCGAATTGAAATATCTGAAGTGGACTTCGATTTAAATTTCAGGGGAAAGTTGATTCGCCACAAAGCCGAACTACCTTGCACTTTGTGGTAACGTATCAACTTTTCCTTAAATGGTGGCTGAAAGTAAAAAAAAGATTATGCTGACCTTATCCAATTGATCACGGAGAAGCTGTCTGCTCCCTTCTAATTTCAGAAAACCTGCCAAAGGACCCCCAGTTAATGTGATGATTCAAGTGGATGAGGTGAGTAATTTTTTTTTACCCCTGATTAACCCCTGAGCAGCTGAAAGTGAGTCACAGAATGCTGTGATCAGCATTGAATGTGACATCTGAGGGGTTAAATGACAGGCAGCGTGATCGCTATTCCCAATCATTGCGCCCACTCCATACAATGGATAATGATTCATGACCAAGTAATTCAGAACAAATCAAATTTCTTGTCAAAATTCAGCAAAGCTGCCGAATCAAATTTTCTAAAGTTCGCCCATCTCTAGATGTGTCCCTTTAATGCTTGAGCTCTCAGACTTGACAAACGAATGACTCTGATGCCCTACATTATACAACAATTGTTCAGTGTAATTACTGTGCAACTGTGGTAAAATAGAGCTGAGACCTTTACTTTGAACTCCAACCCCATAGAGTAGCTAAATAAACCTTAGAAAGAAAGGAGTTCTTCCTAATCTCCCTCTGAACCTGTTCTTCAATCACCGGAATATTTTCAAAAAATGTGAGATCAAATAACTAGTGTTAACCAAGCACTAAATTGTAAAATTGAAGTCAATGGGAGAACCCGAGCATTAAACCAGGCACCCCCTGCTCTGAAGGGGGAGAGTGCCTGGTTCATAGGAAAAGGTCAGAAATTGATGGAAACATCACCAAACTGGTTTGGGAACAGCATGGGGAGGATGTCTGGATGCATCTTGTACTCCTAGGTCGCTGCTGGGAACGATGTCCTAATAGTACGCCACTTTTACAGACTGACAATAATATGCACCAAAACTAAGATAAAATCGATTTTAGAGGAAAAATAGTTAGGAAACTGTATATTTACTTGTATATAAAGTGCAAGTGCTGCCAAAAATTACAAGGAAGAGGAACTCTGATAGAACCTGTATATCACATAAAGGAGGGCCTAATTCACATTGTGGTACAATTGTTCATGTAGTGGGACTCCTACGTTCATAAAGCCGATGCACTAAGTGAAGGGGCTGCCAAAAATTACAAGGAACCGGCACTCCAATACACCCTTTGTTGCACAAAAAGGAGGGCATCATACACAGCCTTGAAAAATGATGATTGATGTCCTGCTGGTGACCCTCAAAAACATCTAAAACATTATGGGTAAGAGCCTGCTTCCGCTTTGGTGACTCTAGATAACCTGGGGCCGATCTCATGTCCCCATTCAAATGTCCAGCCTATCAACTTTCTATGTTATTGTCAGCGCAAACCATGGTGACTACGGGTAACGGGGAATCACGGTTCAAATCCGGAGAGGGAGCCTGAGAAACAGCTACGGCTACCCACATCCAAGCAAGGCATCATGCGTGCAAATTACCTATTAGGTATAATAAGGTGAGGGCTTGAAGGTGAGCTTACCCTATGAAGGATTTAAGGTGCGGGCCTGCAGGTGAGCTGACAATCTAAAAAATTATATACGAGGGCCTGCTGGTGATTTGACTCTGTAAAACATTGTAGGTGAGGGCCTGCTGGTGAGCTGAGATTTTAAAAAATTATATGCGAAGGCCTTCAGGTGAGCTGACCCTGTAAAAGATTGTAGGTGAAGGACTGCTGGAGAACAGACCCTGTTAAAAATGATATGCGAGGGCCTGCTGGTGAGCTGGGCTGGCGGGGTGTCATGAAACTGTCCCAGGCTTTGGAGATGTGTTGCCCTGCCTCTGTTGGAACTGTTGTGTGTTCCCCTTGTCTCCCCTCCTCGGTTGGACAAGGAACTATGGACTCTGCCACCAGCGTTGCCAGCTGGAAATTTTTGGAGCGATTTTTCAACAAGGATCTTCTGGTATTGCACCGTTTTGCTCGTCCTCTCCACCAGAGGAATGAGAGATGAGAAGTTCCCTTTGTAGCAGGGTCAAGAAGCGAGAACAACCAGTAATCTGTGCTGTCTAAAATGCGTATAATGTGCGGTTCACGGGAAAGGCAGCCTATAATGAAGTCAGCCATGTGTGCCAGAGTACCAACAGGCAAGACTTCGCTGTCGTCATCAGGAAGATCAGTCTCAATCTCCTTATCCTCTTCCTCCTCTTCTGCCCAGCCACGCTGAACAGATGGAATTAAACTTCCATGGATACTATTCTCTGTAGCGGAGGAAACCATCTCCTGGTCCTTCTCCTCCTCCTCCTCTTCATCGTCCAATTTATGCTGACGGACGGAGGTGGTCTGGCTATCACCCTGTGTGATTTCTTCTTCCCCCATTACCACCTCTTCCACATGCAAAGCGTTGTCCTAAATTTTGAGCAGCGAGCGTTTGAGAAGACATAGAAGTGGGATGGTGGGATAGTTACACTGATAATAGCGCTATCACCGCTCACCATCTGTGTTGATTCCTCTAATTTTCATAAACCATCACAGAGGTCAGACATCCATGCCCACTCCTCGCTTCTGATTAGTGGAAGCTGACTGGAAAGGTGACGACCATGTTGCAGATGATATTCCACTACTGCCCTCTGCTGCTGCTCACAAAGCCTGGCTAACATGTGGAACGTGGAGTTCCAGCGCGTGCTCACGTCGCACAATAGCCAGTAAGCTGGCAATTTCAAGCACTGCTGCAGCATTGACAGATCGGTTGACGCTGTCGATGACTTGCGGAAATGTGCACACACGCGGCACACCTTCACCAGTAGCTCAGGCAAATTGGAGTAGGTTTTTAGAAACCGCTGAACCACTAAGTTTAAGATGTGGGCTAGGCATGTGATGTATGTGAGCTTGCCGAGCTCCAAAGCCGCCACCATGTTATGGCCATTATCAGACACAACCATGCTTGGTTGTAGGTTTAGTGGCGAGAGCCACAGCTCAGTCTGGTCTCTTATCTCCTGCCACAGCTCTGCGGCGGTGTGCTGTTTGTCCCCTAATGTTACTTTCACACTCTCGTTTTGGCTTTTCATTTGTGAGATCCATTCAGGGCTCTCACAAGCGGTCCAAAACAGATCAGTTTGCATTCTAATGCATACTGAATAGAAAGGGATCCGCTCAGAATGCATCAGTTCAGTCTCCATTCCGCTTTGGAGATGGACACCAAAACGCTGCTTGCAGTGTCCTATCTGATGAAACTGAGCCAAACGGATCCGTCCTGACACACAATGTAAGTCAATGGGGAAAGATCCCTGACACACCCTGGCACAATAGAGAACTGATCCGTCCTCCATTGACTTTCAATGATCCGTCTTGGCTATGTTACAGATAATACAAACTGATCGTTCTGAACGGATGCAGATGGTTTTATTATCTGAATGGATCCGTCCATGACGGATCTGCACAAAACGCGAGTGTGAAAGTAGCCTAAGCATATCAGCCTCAGCACTGCCTGTTGCCGCTTCCCCACTGCAGTGCAACACTGCTTCCAGCTACCGACTGATAACTGACTGGTGCTGCACGTGGATAATTAAGAGGTGGAGGAGGAGGAGGAGAAGTGGGGGTTGGAGCCACTAACTTAGGTGCTGGCTGGAAACCATGATCGACGTAGGGCCCGCAATCCTTGGCATTGGTAGCACCTGTGCCATCCCAGGGTACGACTCGCTCCTGGCCTCCACAACATTCAGCCAGTGTGCCGACAGGGAAATGTAGCGTCCCTGGCCAAATGCACTTGTCCATGTGTCCGTGGTTAAGTGGACCTTCCCAGTAACTGAGTTGGTCAGGGCACGTTTGATGTTACGGGACACATGTTGGTGTCAGGCGGGCACTGCAAACCTCGAAAAATAGTGACGGCTAGGGACTGTGTAACGCGAAATGGCTGCCGACATCAAGGCTGGGGAAGGCCTCAGTGTCCATAAGCCTAAGGCCTCATGCACACGACCGTTGTGTGCATCCGTGGCCGTTGTGCCGTTTTCCGGTTTTTTTCACGGACCCATTGACTTTCAATGGGTCCGTGGAAAAATCGGAAAATGCACCGTTTTGCAGCCGAGGCCGTGATCCGTGTATCCTGTCCGTCAAAAAAATATGACCTGTCCTATTTTTTTGACGGACAACGGTTCACGGACCCATTCAAGTCAATGGGTCCGTGAAAGAACACGGATGCACACAAGATTGGCATCCGTGTCCGTGATCCGTGGCCGTAGGTTGCTTTCATACAGACGGATCCGAAGATCCGTCTGCATAAAAGCTTTTTCTGATCTAAGTTTTCACTTCGTGAAAACTCATTTCCGACAGTATATTCTAACACAGAAGCGTTCCCATGGTGATGGGGACGCTTCTAGTTAGAATACACTGCAAACTTTGTACAAGACTGCCCCCTGCTGCCTGGCAGCACCCGATCTCTTACAGGGGGATATGATAGCACAATTAACCCCTTCAGGTGCGGCACCTAAAGGGGTTAATTGTACTATCATATTCCCCTGTAAGAGATCAGGGCTGCCCGACAGCAGGGGGCAGACCCCCCCCCCTCCCCAGTTTGAGTATCGTTGGTGGCACAGTGTGCGCCCACCATCCCCCCCCCCTTCCTCCCTCTATAGTTAAAAATCGTTGGTGGCACAGTGTGCGCCCACCATCGCCCACCCCCCCCTTCCTCCCTCTATAGTTAAAAATCGTTGGTGGCACAGTGTGCGCCCACCATCGCCCCCCCCTTCCTCCCTCTATAGTTAAAAATCGTTGGTGGCACAGTGTGCGCCCACCATCGGCCCCCCCTCTCTCTATAGTAGTAACAACCATTGGTGGCAGTGTGCGGCCTCCCATTCCCCCCCCCCCACCACAGTAGAAGATTCATACTTACCTGCTTGCTGCTGCGATGTCTGTGACCGGCCGGGAGCTCCTCCTACTGGTAAGTGACAGTTCTTTAGCAATGCGCCGCACAGACCTTTCACTTACCAGTAGGTGGAGCTCCCGGCCGGTCGCAGACATCGCAGCAGCAAGCAGGTAAGTATGAATCTTCTACAATTGTACTATTGCTAAGTAACCATGGCAACCAGGGATGCAGTAGCTTCCTGGTTGCCATGGTTACCGATCGGAGCCCCAGCGATTAAACTGGGACTCCGATCGGAACTCCGCTGCCACCAATGATGGGGGGGGGGGAATGGGAGGCCGCACACTGCCACCAATGGTTGTTACTACTATAGGGAGAGGGGGGCCGATGGTGGGCGCACACTGTGCCACCAACGATTTTTAACTATACAGGGAGGAAGGGGGGGGCGATGGTGGGCGCACACTGTGCCACCAACGGTTTTTAACTATAGAGGGAGGAAGGGGGGGGCGATGGTGGGCGCACACTGTGCCACCAACGATATTCAAACTGGGGAGGGGGGGGGAGTCTGCCCCCTGCTGCCTGGCAGCCCTGATCTCTGGGGGATATGATAGTACAATTAACCCTTTCAGGTGCGGCACCTGAGGAGTTAATTGTGCTGATCACTGCCCTAAGATCGGGTGCTGCCAGGCAGCAGGGGGCAGTCATGTACACAGTTTTTCAGTGTATTCTAACCTGAAGCGTCCCCATCACCATGGGAACGCCTCTGTGTTAGAATATACTGTCGGAAATGAGTTTCACGATGTAGCTCATATCCGACAGTATATTCTAGCATAGAGGAGTTCCCATGGTGATGGGGACGCTTCAAGTTATGTTCGGGTGTCCGTCTGGCCGTGCGGAGGCAAGCGGATCCGTCCAGACTTTTAATGTAAGTCAATGGGGACGGATCCGTTTGAAGATGACACACTGTGGCTCAATTTTCAAACGGATCCGTCCCCCATTGACTTTCAATGTAAAGTCTGGACGGATCCGTCTGAGGCTATTTTCACACTTTAGAAATGTTTTAACAATATAATGCAGACGGATCCGCTCTGAACGGAGCCACCGTCTGCATTATGAACACAAGAAAGTCAATGAGGACGGATCCGTTTGCAATTGCACCATATTGTGTCAACGTCAAACGGATCCATCCCCATTGACTTGCATTGTAATTCAGGACGGATCCGTTTGGCTCCGCACGGCCAGGCGGACGCCAAAACGACTTTTTTTTCATGTCCGTGGATCCTCCAAAAATCAAGGAAGACCCACGGACGAAAAAACGGTCACGGATCACGGACCCACAGACCCCGTTTTTGCGGACCGTGAAAAAAAACTGTTGTGTGCATGAGGCCTAAATGTCAGTGTCCACAGTAGACACCGTCTACAGAAAAAGTACACTGTATGTCATAGATACATTTTAGAAGCACACGTTACACTGCAGATATGGCGCTGGTAATGTCACTGTCCGCAGTAGACACTGTCTACGGAAAAAGTACACTGTATGTCTCAGATACATTTTAGAAGCACACACGTTACACTGCAGATATGGCGCTGGTAATGTCACTGTCCGCAGCAGACACCATTTACTTAAAAGTACACTGTATGTCACAGATACATTTTAGAAGCGCAGACGGTACACTGCAGATATGGTGCTGGTAATGTCACTGTCCGCAGTAGACACCGTCTACAGAAAAAGTACACTGTATGTCATAGCTGCATTTTAGAACCACACACGTTACACTGCAGATATGGGGCTAGTAATGTCACTGTCCGCAGTAGACACTGTCTACGGAAAAAGTACACTGTATGTCACAGATACATTTTAGAAGCGCACACTTTACACTGCAGATATGGCACTGGTAATGTCACTGTCCTCAGTAGACACCGTCTACGGAAAAAGAACACTGTATGTCATAGCTGCATTTTAGAAGCGTACACGTTACACTGCAGATATGGCGCTGGTAATGTCACTGTCCGCAGTAGACACCGTCTACGGAAAAAGTACACTGTTACACTGCAGATGTAGCACAGCTAATGTCACTGTCCGCAGAAGACATTGTCTATTTAAAAAGTACACTGTATATCACAGATATTTTTGGGATGCGCACACTTTACACAGGAGATGTGGCGCAGCTAATGTCACTGTCCGCAGTTGACACCACCTATGGAAAATGGAAACTGTATGTCACAGATATTTTTTGGATGCGCTCACTTTACGCCGGAGATGTGGCACAGCTAATGTCCCTGTGCGCAGCAGACACAGTCTACGTAAAAAGTAGACTGGATGTCAGATATTTTTTGGATGAGCACAATTTACACAGGCGATGTGGCGCAGCTAATGTCACTGTCCGCAACGGCCTAACGGCGATGTGGAAAAAGTAGCGCACCTAATGTTGCTGTCTGCAGCGGCCTAACTATTGTACGCTATTTAGCGCAGGATGGGCTAAAAATAGATATTGCTGCCGCACACAATAGTCCTTAGAAGGACTTTTGGGTCTGTAAAGTTTTAGCTATTTAGCGCAGGTTGCACTAAAAATCTAGATTGCTGCTGCCACACACAATAGTCCTTAAAAGATTTTTTGGGTCTCAAACGTTTTGGTGGTAATAATATTCTTAAATCACTCCTTTTATTGTCTGTCCCTTCCTCTGCACAGCTCTCCCTGACTAAGAATGAGCCGAACATGCGTCATCGGGTGCTATATAGCACCCGAGGATGCGTTCCGGCCAGCCAACATGGCTACAGCAATACAGTGAGTGGAGTACTTACCTGCACATTTCTTGGCTGCAAATAACCCATGAGATGTCATATTATTTGAAGGGTTTTCTGGTGGTTTGCCAGCCTTGATAAACCATCAGCATTGACATAAATGTATGTCCTTCGTCATTTTATTTTTGCGTCCTCCAGGAATAATGTTCATAACCAAATTTGTGCTGCAACCGTTAATGGTGTACTATTTCTGTAGCTTAAAAATGGATACCAGAGGTTAATGATCAGTAAAAATAATTAAATTCACTCTGGTAGATACAGGCTGATTTGATTTTATGTTCCAAATAAGGTTCAGGGTCTCACTATCTGTGCATATTTTTTTTTGGCAGAAGGAAGAGGTAGAGAGACAAAAGTTCAGGCCACTCACTTCCATATTTCATTATTTGTGAAAAAGGCTAGACCATAGCAAAAACTATTGCATGCTACCTTTATGGGTATGTTAGGCTACTTCTGCTGGATCCGGCAAAACGTATGCCAACTGATGGCATTAGTAAGACTGATCAGGATCCTGATCAGTCTTAAAAATGCCTGATCAGTCCGAAAAATGCATTGAAATGCCGGATCCGTCTTTCCGGTGTCATCTGGCAAAATGGATCTGGCACTAATACATTGCTATGGAAAAAAATGCCGGCATTCAAGCAAGTCTTCAGTTTTTGTTGCCGGAGATAAAGCTGTAGCACGCTGTGGTTTTAACATTTGCCTGATCAGTCAAAATGACTGAACTGAAGACATCCTGATGCATCCTGAACAGATTACTCTCCATTCAGAATGCATGGGGATAATCCTGATCAGTTCTTTTCCGGCATTGAGCCCTTTTGACGGAACTCAGTGTCGGAAAAGAAAAACGCTAGTGTTAAAGTACCCTTAGGGTCACAGTGTAGATAACAATGTATTCAATATCACCAGCCTTTTTGCTTCATTAACATCCAATTTAGGCCGAATGCACATGGCCGTTGTTCACGGCCGTGAGCGGTCCTTGGAACCGCGGCCTGGATTCTTGCTGAGTGCAGGAGCACACGGCATCATGGGTTGCTATGACGCTGTGCGCTCCCTGCTGCCGCCACAGTACAGTAATACACTGGTATGATCTATACCAGTGTATTACTGTACTGCGGCGGCAGCAGGGAGCACGCGGCGTCAAAGCAACCAATGACGCCGTGTGCTCCTGCACTCAGCAAGAATCCAGGCCGTGGTTCCACGGACCGGTCACGGCTGTGAACAACGGCCGTGTGCATTCAGCCTTACAAAGTTGAGTCTTTTTCTATGGCCTTCCTTCTTGTAGCAAATAATTTTATGTATGTTCGAGGGGGCTAGGTTTGGTCTTGGTGCGTTCACCACAACGTGAACCTTCTCAGGGCTCTTGTGTATAACTTGTGCAGCAATATTGTTCCTACAGTAAGTAATAATTGATTTAAATACACATTTTTTCTCCATGAACACTCAGCCCATATTCTTTTATTATTTATTATTTTATTATTTTTTTGGGATAGTTTTAAATGGGCATCTGTCAGCAGATTTATACCTTTGAAACTCTCTGACCTGTTGCTTGTGCATGTGTTAGGGGAAGACATCTGTGTTGGTCCCCTGTTCATATGTGCCCACATTGATGAGAAAAAGGGAGTTTTGATATATGCAAATGAGCCTCTAGGAGCAATAGGAGCCTAGCCATTACTCCTAGAGGCTCTGCTCTCTCTGCAACTGCCGTGCCCTCTCCACTTTGACTGACAGGGCCAGACATTATGCTGCTTTTACTGCCTGGTCCTGTTAATCAAAGTGGAGAAGGCTCGCAGTTGCATAGAGAGCAGAGCCTCTAGGTGTAATGGAAACGCCCCTGTTGCTCCTAGAAGCTCATTTGCATATATTAAAGTTGAATTTTTCTCAGCAATGCGGGCACATATGAACTTGGGACCAACATAGATGCCTTCAGCTGCCAAGCGCATATGCAAAAAGTCAGCCAGTTTCAAAGTTATAAATCTGCTGACAGATGCCCTTTATGGGTGGGTTCACACTAGCGCTAGGGATTCCGTTATGGCTTTCCATTATAACATGGTTATAATGGAAAATAATGGAATCCATAAGACGGAAGGACAGATCCGTTCTTCTGCCCATAGACTTGTATTATGACGGAATGCAAAACATTCAGTTTGCTCTCTGTTCTAATAGAAGTCTATGGGAATATGGGAATCAAAACTGGGTCCCGTAATGCAAGACGGAAAACAAAGACTGTCGACAAGACTTTGTTTTCCGTCTTGCATAATGGGACCCAGACAGATCCGTTATGCTTTCCCATAGACTTCTATCAGGACGGAGAGCAAACGGAATGCCTTTTAAAGGCTTCCGTTTTGCATTCTGTCTGGGCATTGCGTTATTTTCCGTTATAACCATGTTATAACGGAAAGCCAAAATGGAATCCGTAACGCTAGTGTGAACCCACCCTAAGACTGTAGAATCTAATCAGTTTCTCCATAACAATGATATTATCCAAAAAGCACTGGATCCACAGACAGTCTTGTTATACCCAATCCAAGGCTCTTGGCCAGATTGCTAGAGCAAAATCAATTCTAAAGACCAGTGTGTTATCGCAATCCTTTGTATTTAATATGAGGAATACCTTGGAAACTTACACTTCTTTCTGATAAGCATACTTACATAGGATTTTTATTGAAAATCATCACAGATCTGGATACTGGCATTTGTTAATTGAACAATAATTACTATGGACTCCAGACTATTCTTTGTCATGTATAACAGAAACAAACGGAACCGCTATTTGACCCCATAGACATGTATTAGGACTCAGCAAAACATAATGCCTCTTGAAGGCTTCTGTTTTGCTTTCTGCCCTCAATAACAATATATGCTTTACTGCAGGTGGATTGAATGTGCTTTCCGATTTTCTCCTAGAAAAAAAGGACAACCCCTTTAAGTGAAGTTGAGAATAATAAAAAATCACTTGATTAGGTATAGAAGTGGGGGGCATCATGTATTAAAACTACGAGGGAGATTTGTTAAAACTGTTGTAAGGCAAAAGTAATCCCAGAAAAGTGCCCAAAGTAACCAGTTAGATTCCTCCTTACATTTTCCCAATAAGCTCTTTGAAATGAAGGTGGAATGTGATTGGATGCTATGGGCAACTAAACCAGTTTTTCTTTACACCAGTTTTGAGCTCCATTTGCTCCTATATTTAAACATTACCAAATACAGGGTCTATTTTGTCATTGGGGGATTACAATAGAAATTCTTCACATGGTCTGCATCCTCCACACATCTTACACTTTTGTACACAGGCTCCAGGACATTTGAAATTGACCACATGAACTTTCCTTTCAGGAATCTGGTTAATATAAACTTTATTGCTTTATTGTTTAAATTTCATATTCAGTACATAAGGGCTCAATAATTTTTAATATGCATATGTTTATGGGAAACTTACAGAGACATTATATTACAAAAGGAGAGTTTTCATCCTGTACATAACCCCCAGCTTGTCTTCTAAACAGGGTGTTGCATGTTCCCAAACCCTTCTGAATGTCGGAAACACAAATAATACAGTCCAGATTTTTGGCACATTATGGCTTCCAACGCCTTTAGAAAGTATTATATTTATCTGCAACATATTAACAATAGTTTAATATTGCTTGTGGTGTAATTGGCAGAACAATAAGGACACACAACTGTATCTCATTTTGTAAATACACAAATTAAAACGTTACAATTTCAAGCCCTGATATAGTTTAATTCCAGGCAAAGTTTTCTTAATGAGGTGAACCTTATGATGTAAGGTATACTCCACTGCTGAAGCAAATATCTGGGTATCACTTGTCAAAAAACGTGGTGGAAAGATTAGGGAACGCTAATCATTATGGTTCACTTAGGGTTATTGTCTAATAATGCAAATACAGATGCAAAGTCACAATATGAGAAAAACATAATTATTAAATTAAACTAGTTACAAATGTGAGACAGATTAATTGTGCTTGTGTATTGTAAACTATTTTACTAGAGAAATCAGCTTAGTATAGCAATAGCTGCTGGAAGTAAGTAGCATAGAAGCTATAATGAGACAATAATGTTACTTCAGCAGCTTGTGTCGGTTGATGCCCTACTACTTTAGGCCCTCCTCCACTCAACCTGTTTCTGATGCAGTTTGAGGACTCCAGGCCACCAGGCGTCCGTAACTTCATTCTGTAAAACTGCAAGGTTCAACCCTCTTTTGGTTTTCTCATGTGTTAATCTTTCTGTAGTATTGCAAGTTTAATCCTCTTTTGGCTGCTCATGTGTGAATCAATTCTGCTATATATATGGCATGTTGTTTGTCTTACTCACTGCCTGAGCAATAGGTGTACAAGTTTGCTGGATCCTGCAAAGGTGCTATAATCTGATTGTCTGCCCATATACTGACTTGATTTTTTTTGCTCATTTGTATAGCGTTTACATATTCCTCAGCGCTTTACAGACATCATCATCATCATCATGCTGTCCCTAGTGGGGCTCACAATCTAAGTTCTGTATAAGTATGTCTTTGGAATGTGTAAGGAATCAGAGTACCCACAGAAAATCCATACAAACACAGAGAAAAAATAGATAGATAGATTTTATCCTTGGTTCATTTGAAATTTGAACATTTTGATCACATTGCTTCCTTTATCTTCTTACCTTTTCTATTTCTTGAAATTGCTAGGTAGTCAAAGTCCATGTGGGAAGGTCAGGGCAGGCAAAGTTCCTGCAAATCTGGAAAACAAGTCAAAATGTCAAGGCAGGCAGTTCAGGGTCAGTAAGGTGATCAGTCACAAGTCAGGTCAGGAGGCAGTGGGTCACAATCTGGGATTGAAGCAGAAGTCCTTAATCTAGAGTATCCACTGTACCCATTTTATTTTTATACTGGAGCAGGGATTTTCCTTTACCCCCTGTTCTAAGTTGGTAAAGGGACCTGAGACATTTAAAATCTTCACATCATAGCACAATCTCGCCAACTTCCTGAGGCTCACCTTTTCATTCAGCAGTTCTGATTCAGACTGTTAGTCTAAGGAGGATGAGGATTTATACAATTAATTCAAATCCCTTCCCACATGGACTTTGACTGCCTAGCACAGAAATTCAAGCATAAGAAAAGGTAAAAATAAGATAATCTAAAACCAAAAATGAAAATCTAATGACAAAAGGTCCCACTTTAGAAATGTTATAGGCAAGCAGTTTATGAAACACACAATAAAAAATGCTGTGTCATAATAACTTTCATCTCTGAGCGGTGCCAGATGTCAGGAAGACCTCCAGGCCACATTTGTTGGCTACAGTTGTTGCCTTCAAACCTAAACTACACAAGAATAGATTAATTCACTAAAGCGGGTGTTTCTTTAAAAATTCTTAAAAATAAGCATTATACTAATTTACTGTGTTTCACTTCTGGAAATTCAGAAAATCTCATATAGCTAGGCTCACATGTAAAGAAATGCTAAGGAAGTCTTTGTTTGTCCACAGCATGTTATTTGCTTGCATCTGTAGATATACAGTGACCCTGCAAGCAATGGGGCAATTCACTAACTCTTTATTTAATCAAATATGTCCAAAATTATGTTCACTATGGTGTGTTATAACTTTGTGGACAGTGGAAACATTCCTTACTTAGACTCCCAAAGATCCCTTGAACAAGGACAATTTACAGTACTACTTCAGGAACTAATCGGGGATCTTTAGGTCAAACTCAAAATATTAGAATATCGTGCAAAGTTCATTTAGTACAGTAATGCAACTTAAAAGGCGAAACTAATATATGTGATAGACTCATTACATGCAAAGCGAGATATTTCAAGCCTTTATTTGTTGTAATTTGGATGATTATGTCTTACAGCTTATGAAACCCCAAAGTCACAATATCAGCTACCCTTTGCTCAGGGGATATGGATTAATTAGCTGACTAGAGTGGGACACTTTGAGCCTAGAATATTGAACCTTTTCATAATATTCTAATTTTAAGTTGCAATAATGCAACTCTTTTTAAGTTGCATTACTGAAATAAAAGAACTTTTGCACGATATTCCAATTTTTCGAGTTTCACCTGTATAACATAGAATGTCCTGTCAACTGAATGTGCCAACAAAAAACAAAGGGGCCCCTAGCCTTTTACTGCTTGGGCTATTTTGCTTCCTGCACAGAACATTCTGATGCCTAAGTTACCCTTGAAAGAAATTACTGGATGCAGCAGGGATATGTCGTCAACACGTCATCACAGGATTCCAGTGAGAAGAAATCGGGGACCCAGGAATTGGTCATACAGCAGTTGGGATTGGAAAGGTGAGAGTTTATTATCATAGCATTGTCAGCTTTTCAGAAAAATATGTTTAGGGTGCATGTTTAATTCTGACAAATTAAAGGGCTTGTCAGAGTTATTAAATAAGTCTTTTAAGGTAAAATTTCTAATAAAATAAATAAAATAACATCACCTATTTCATCTGCTGCCTCTATAATCCTTCCTGCTAGTCATAATGTTCAACTTCTTGGCTGCAGCAGTGACTTGCCTATGTTCTCCAGTCATAGCTGAAGCCAATCACTGCCACCTGTGAAAGATCAATGTGGTAACAGTGAAAGCAGAGGGGTATAAAATATATGTAATATGTGTATTCAAGATCAATGTATCATAATAAATAATAAAAAAAAGTTAACACCAATAAAAGGGGTCTAAAATGCAGAATATATTATTAAAATAACTATTTTTCCAAAGATCATATGATAATGCCAAATAGTGGAATATCCCAGGCTTCCTCTCATTTAATTCTCTCATTTTGTTATTTAACGCAGTTGTTTTTTTCAATAGACGACCAATAATTTTAGGGCTTTTCAACTGATCCCTATTTCCTCCACTGTTTTTCTTCATTCTTTCTTTCCCTCATGTTTCATCAATGATGAGAAATGACATGGAAAGGACACATGGATTAATGTTAAAGAAAGGAAATGAAAATGAGACTTTCCTCATTTTCAGATTAAGCTATGCCGGGAGGAATTTCCCATTGCCCCCTTCTTGCCTCTAAATCTTAGACCAATAGATTAATATGAAATTCTAATAAGTCTGAGCGCATTTTCTATAATTTGATGTAATCATTGTCCAGACATGGATATGTGAAATGCTCTACTTCAGGAGGTATTAATGGCATGGTCAATAACATAATTTAGAGATAAACTATATGCTTACCTCATGACTTATTATATTAAGAATTATAATTATTGAAAAGAGTCATTAGGGTAATGTCATCCAGGGATTTTATCTGACTGCCATTTTGATCTCCGGAAGTATTTTACTTCTATGAAATAATATTAACTCTTAGTACAGAGTGCTTTTTGATTTGCTTTACTCCTCCCGCAGTCGCAGAATTTTTATGCTGCTGCTGAGTTGTGACAGTCCAACAAAAGCAGAAAGTTTCCTCCTCCCTTTTTCTGCTGCTGGACAACACATTTAAGGCATTGAAGTGCTTTCCTGTTATGACCTTGAGTCTTCTTAAAGAGAACATGTCATCAGAAAATGGCCTATTGTTTGGATCACATTTTTGTGATATATATATATATATATATATATATATATATACTGTATATATATATATACTTATATATATATATATATATATATACATTATATATAAATATACATATATATATACAGTACAGACCAAAAGTTTGGACACACCTTCTCATTCAAAGAGTTTTCTTTATTTCTTTATTTTCATGACTATGAAAATTGTAGATTCACACTGAAGGCATCACAACTATGAATTAACACATGTGGAATTATATACATAACAAAAAAGTGTGAAACAACTGAAAATATGTCATATTCTAGGTTCTTCAAAGTAGCCACCTTTTTGCTTTGATTACTGCTTTGCACACTCTTGGCATTCTCTTGATTAGCTTCAAGAGGTAGTCACCTGAAATGGTCTTCCAACAGTCTTGAAGGAGTCCCCAGAGATGCTTAGCACTTGTTGGCCCTTTTGCCTTCACTCTGCGGTCCAGCTCACCCCAAACCATCTCTATTAGGTTCAGGTCCAGTGACTGTGGAGGCCAGGTCATCTGACGCAGGGCCCCATCACTCTCCTTCATGGTCAAATAGCCCTTACACAGCCTGGAGGTGTGTTTGGGGTCATTGTCCTGTTGAAAAATAAATGATGTTCCAACTAAGCGCAAACCTGATGGAATAGCATGCCGCTGCAAGATGCTGTGGTAGCCATGCTGGTTCAGTATGCCTTCAATTTTGAATAAATCCCCAACAGTGTCACCAGCAAAGCACCCCCACACCATCACACCTCCTCCTCCATGCTTCACGGTGGGAACCAGGCATGTAGAGTCCATCCGTTGCGTCGCACAAAGACATGGTGGTTGGAACCAAAGATCTCAAATTTGGACTCATCACACCAAAGTACAGATTTCCACTGGTCTAATGTCCATTCCTTGTGTTCTTTAGCCCAAACAAGTCTCTTCTGCTTGTTGCCTGTCCTTAGCAGTGGTTTCCTAGCAGATATTCTACCATGAAGGCCTGATTCACACAGTCTCCTCTTAACAGTTGTTGTAGAGATGTGTCTGCTGCTAGAACTCTGTGTGGCATTGACCTGGTCTCTAATCTGAGCTGCTGTTAACCTGCGATTTCTGAGGCTGGTGACTCAGATGAACTTATCCTCCGCAGCAGAGGTGACTCTTGGTCTTCCTTTCCTGGGGCGGTCCGCATGTGAGCCAGTTTCTTTGTAGCGCTTGATGGTTTTTGTGACTGCACTTGGGGACACTTTCAATGTTTTCCCAATTTTTCGGACTGACTGACCTTCATTTCTTAAAGTAATGATGGCCACTCGTTTTTCTTTACTTGGCTGCTTTTTTCTTACCATAATACAAATTCGAATAGTCTATTCAGTAGGACTATCAGCTGTGTATCCACCTGACTTCTCCACAACGCAACTGATGGTCCCAACCCCATTTATAAGGCAAGAAATCCCACTTATTAAACCTGACAGGACACACCTGTGAAGTGAAAACCATTTCAGGTGACTACCTCTTGAAGCTCATAAAGAGAATGCCAAGAGTGTGCAAAGCAGTAATCAAAGCAAAAGGTGGCTACTTTGAAGAACCTAGAATATGACATATTTTCAGTTGTTTCACACTTTTTTGTTATGTATATAATTCCCCATGTGTTAATTCATAGTTTTGATGCCTTCAGTGTTAATCTACAATTTTCATAGTCATGAAAATAAAGAAAACTCTTTGAATGAGAAGGTGTGTCCAAACTTTTGGTCTGTACTGTATATATATGTATATTTATATATAATGTATATATATATATATATATATATTATATATATATACAGTATATATATATATATATATATATATATATACAGCACAGAAAATCCCAGCACTCCTTGAAGTAAAAAAATGTGCAGTTTATTCACACATGTCAGAAAAGACAACGTTTCGGTTCTCTCACAGAACCGAAAGGTTCTGTGAGAGAACCGAAACGTTGTCTTTTCTGACATGTGTGAATAAACTGCACATTTTTTTACTTTAAGGAGTGCTGCGGATTTTCTGTGCTATTTACTCTGTCCTGCATCGAGGGACTACCGCGGGCACCTACACAGCTATAGCTGCATATTGAGGAGTGTTGCCTGACCTTTTCTATGGATCTATATATATATATATATATATATATCACAAAAATGTGATCCAAACAATAGGCTATTTTCTGATGACATGTTCTCTTTAAGAAGACTCAAGGTCATAACAGGAAAGCACTTCAATGCCTTAAAGGTGTTGTCCAGCAGCAGAAAAAGGGAGGAGGAAACTCTTTGAATGAGAAGGTGTGTCCAAACTTTTGGTCTGTACTGTATATATATATATATATATATATATATGGTGTGGCTTCCCAATGGCTAATTCTGAGTGATGGTGTGACGGAGAAGACCCCTTACCTCTGGGCAAGTGAGAGATGGAGATCCAGGTAGCATTGCTTAGATTTTTATCACCACTACCTCTCTGAGCTCCAGGTTGCAGCCTACCATCATGCACCCTTTGCTTCTTCATGTCCACCAATGAAGCACCAGGTGAACGCCTCTCCCCCTTTTTCAGTGATGACTTTCCCAACAAGGAAAAGGAAGATCAGGAGAAAAATCTAAAAACTCTTGATTCTTATCATGCCTCGGGCACTAAACCTGGAGATCCGAATTGTCCTAGAGATGTGATTTGCAGGATTCACTTCTTCAAGGACAAATAAACCATTTTGAAAAAAGGTAGAGACCTGGGCACATCAGCGTGTCCCGATCCTTATTCTCCCAGACCGGGTCAGACATGCACAGCAAAAGTGCAAAGTCCTTAAAACCCTGCTGGTTGCTCTGAAGGATAACTGAATCCTTTACAAATAGGATTATCTCTTACAGCCTATAGCCAAAAAGGACAGTGAAACAACTTGTTTCCCTCCTTAAAGGGACACTGTCACCTGGATTTCACTTACTGAGCTATTAATATCTCCACATCAGTCTCCACGATTTACATAAAAATATACTAGTATAACTGCCCTGTGTCTTGTAATTTGTCTATAAAATCGCTTTTATTAATATGCTAAAAACCTTCTGCTATGTGAAAGAGAGACACAGCATCCACTGCCTATGATGTCTTGTCTTCCCGAAATAGAAAACGCTATTGAGCTTATTCAAGGACATTTCTGTTTCTCCATGTCACCTTCTTCTTTTCTGCAAACCAATTTCTCAGTTATTTCATTAGCACCTTGATATTACCGCAAATACTTTCTTGCTTACTCAGTTAGTTCACTTTGTTGCCTAATATTGGCTGACCATTCCCAATGTATTGCTCCTAGGCCTGTTATGCTATGGTTACTAAGGCCTATATGGGCTTTCTTCTTATGTGTGTATGAATAGGTCGGATATTAGTGTTGGGTGAGCATGCTCGGCACATCACAGTGTTCGGCCGAATACTGCGCGTGTTTTAGCGTGATGCTCAAGTCTCCTTCTGCACGTTTGTTGGCTGCTACGCAGCCAATAAGCACTCAGGTAAGTACTGCCATTCACTGTAATGCCGTAGCCATGTTGGCTACTGGCATTACAGTGATTGGCTGGCCAGAATGCGTCATCTGGTGCTATATAGCACCCGATGACATGTGTTCGGCTTAGTCATAGGGAGAGCTGGAGAGCAGAAGGGACAGACAGTGTGGGGAATATTTTTGATTTTATTCTTGTTATAGACCCAAAAGTCCTTTTAAGGACCGTTGTGTGTGGCAGCAATATATATATTTTTACTGCAAATCTGCTGCCCGTTTGTGTTTACACTCCATAGCTGAATGACCTTCGATGACATCATAGTCATGTGATCTTTTCAGCAGTGGAGGTAGGACCTGTGATGAGGTCACCATCATGTGACCAGTGCAGAAAGAGGCAGCACTCAGCAGTGGAGACCTGTGATGCTATGGAATGAATGTAAGTGTCAGAGAAAGATTGGAGGGAGGTGACTGGTGTTATTTACATAGGACTGGATATTTTAGAAGGCTGGAGGGTAAGGAGTGATGTAATTTATATGTGACTATGAGTTAGAGGGGGGTGAAGGAAGGGATTTAAGTTATTTACATGGGACTGTATGTTATACAGAACTGTAAGGAAGATAAGTTATTTAAATGGGACTGGAGGAAGAGGACTGGTGTTATTTACATGGGACTGCATGGTATAGAAGACTGAAGGGAGAGGAGTGAAGTTATTTACATGGGACTGCATGGTATAGAAGACTGTAAGGAAGATAGGTTATTTACATGGGACTGTATCATATAGAAGACTAGTAGGAGACGACTGGTGCTATTTACATGGGACTGCATGGTATAGAAGACTGGAGGGAGAGGACAGGCATTATAATTTATAAGGGCATTACAGAGATGATTCTACCTCCGGGGGGGGGGGGGGGGGGGGTATGGCAGGAGGTATTATAATTACAGGGTGCACTGCAGAGAACATTATAAATACTGTGGGATGTGGTGGAGGGCATTACTACGACTTAGGCCTCTATAGAAGTGCCTTATAGATTACAAGAGGTGCCCTATAGGGAGGCCTTAGTACTGAGGGCACTGTAGGGAGCCGTATTACCACTGAAGATACTATTTGAGGGTTGCTTCCGCCAGACAGTGAGGCTGGTGATGTCACTTGCCCTAATGGACATGCTTTAGTGCTGCCTTAGCCTGTAAAATGGCTAGGGCAGCGCTAAAGCCACCCATCAGTGTCGGTCTGTGTTGGGCCCATGTTCATATATGCCTGCATTATTGAGGGGGGAAAAATGGGAGCAACGGGGGCATTACCATTACACCTAGAGGCTCTGCTGTCTCTGCAACAGCTACTCCCTGTCTACTTTGACAGAGCCTGGCAGTGAAAATTTCATCCCACCGGGCCATGTTAAAGTGCAGAGGGTGCGGCAGTTACAGAGAGAGCAGAGCCTCTAGGTGTAATGGTAACGTCCCCGTTTGTATATAATAAAACATAATTTTTCTCAACAATGCAGGCACATAAGAACATGGTACCAACACAGATGCCTTCAGCTGTCAAGTGCACATGTAACAGGTCAGTCCTTTAATTGTCCAAGTGTATGAGGGAGTCCTGAGGGATACCTGAAGGACTAGGTAGCATTTTACCATCAGCTATGGACTGTTGTTGTTAGGTTAACAAGTCAGGAGGATGACCAGAGTGAGGAAGTGGAAGAGGAGCTGCTGGACAATTAAGTCACTGACCCAACCTGGGAAGATGGCAAGCCAAGCGAGGACAGCAGTATGGAGAGGGAGGGATCCACAGCACCGCAACAGGCTGGAAGAGGCAGTGAGGTGGCAAAAGGGAGAAGGTGGGCCACACCAAACAGGCCCACAACTGTTCCCCGAAGCACCCTCTTGCGGCAATCTCCCTTGCCAAGGAGTAGGTGTTCCACAGTCTGGCGCTTTTTGGAGGAAAGAATTGTCATTTGCAACCTGTGCCATACCAAAATATGTTGGGGCGTGAATACTAGCAACCACCAGCATGATCCTCCATAAGGCATCAAAACACCCTAATAGGTGGGCCAAATGCCTGGGTCCACAACCAGTGTCTGTGAATCACACCACTGCCTCCTCTTCCCCTGTATTACATGTTGGCCATCCCTTCTCCAAGACGCAGGCCCGGATGCCTCTAGCCATGCATCTGGACCTTCGGAAGCGCCATCAGATAGCACATCCACAGATGTCTATACCCCAGGCCTTTGAACGAAAGCAAAAATACCCAGCCACGCACCCATAGACCATAGCACTAAATGTGCACCTGTCCAAATAGCTTGCCCTGTAAATGTTGCTATTTAGGCTTGTGGCGGCTGTTGCGCGGTACTCTATCCCCAGCCACCAATAATTTTCACAGTGTGCAGTCCCTGCCTTACACCAGCATGTGTCCCGTAACATCATCCGTGCCCCGACCAATGCAGTTATTGGGAAGGTCCACTTAATGACTGACACATGGACAAGTACTTTTGGCCATGGACGCTATATTTCCCCGACAGCACACTGGGTGAACGTTGTGATGGCCGGGAGCGAGTCGTACCCTGGGAGGGCCTCCGACACCAAGAATTGCGGGCCCTACTTACATCAGGGTTTCCGTCACCACCTCGTTAGTGGCTGCAACCCCCCCCTTCTCCGCCTCCACCTCCTCCTCCATTTCCACCTCTGAATTATCATCTTGCAGCACCAGTCAGCCATGAGTCAGTAGCTGGAAGCAGTATATCACTGCAATGGGGAAGCGGCAACAGGCCGTGATTAAACTGATCTGCTTAGGTGACAAACAGCACACCGCCGTAGTGCTGTGGCAGGGGATAAGAGACAAGACTGAGCTGTGGCTCTCGCCACTCAACCTAGAACCAGGCATGATTGTGTCTGATAATGGCCATAACTTGGTGGCGGCTTTGGAGCTCAGACACATCCCATGCCTAGCCCAAGTGTTCAACCTTGTTGTTCAGCGGTTTCTCAAAACCTACTCCATATTTACCTGAACTACTGGTGATGGTGCGCCGCGTGTTTTCCCTTTTCCCGCAAGTCATCGACAGCTTCAGCTGGACTGTCAACGCTGCAGCACCGCTTGAAATTGCTAGCTCACAAGCTTTCGTGCGACGTGAGCACTGGAACTCCACGTTTCACATATTGGCCAGGCTTTGTGAGCAGCAGAGGGCAGTAGTAGAATACCAGCTGCAACATGGTCGTCGTCTTTCCAGTCAACTTCCGCTATTCACAAGCGAGGAGTGGGCATGGATGTCTGACCTCTGTGAGGTTTTAAGAAACTTTGAGGCAATCAACACAGATGGTGAGGGTGATAATGCTATTATCAGCATAACCCTCCTTTTTCTGTGTCTACTGAAACTCTTGCTGCTCATAATTAAGGCGGACACTTTGCATGTGGAAGAGGTGGAAATGGGGGAAGAAAGTACACAGGGTTATAGCCAGACCACCCACAGTTTGTATTCTCAGCACGAATTAGATAATGAGGAGGAGAAGGAGCAGGAGACGGTTGCCTCCGCTTCAGAGGGTAGTACCCATGGAAGTTTTATTCCATCTGTTCAGCGTGGATGGGTAGAAGAGGAGGAAAAGGATGAGGAGATTGAGCAAAGTCTTGTCTGACTTCATATTAGGCTGCCTTTCGTGCGACCCGTGCGTTATACGCATTTTAGACAACACGGATTACTGGTTGTTCACCCTTCTCGACCTCCGCTGCAAAGAGAAATTCTCATCTCTCATTCCTCTGGTGGAGAGGACGAGCAAAACGGTGCAATACCAAAAGATCTTGTTGAAAAATTGCTCCAAAAATTTCCAGCTGACAACACTAGGCAGGAGAATCTGTACTTCCTTGGCCAACCGAGCAGTGGAGACAAGTAGAACACACAGCAGTTCCAACTGAGGCAGGACACTCTCCAAAGCCTAGGACACTTTCATAACACCCTGCCAGTACCCTCACCCTGATGCGGGGCTTGGTGTCAGAAAGAGGGAAACATTTCGGAAGAATGGTGAAGGAGTACATAACAGATCGTGTCAGCATCCTCAATGATCCCTCAGTGCCTTACAACTACTATGTGTCCAAGCTGGACTCGTGACACAAACTGGCGCTCTATGCCTTGAAGCTGCTGGCCTGCCTTCCACCAGCCTTTTGTCAGAGCGGGTATTTAGTGCTGCTGGTGGCATTAGAACAGATAAGCGTATCCGCCTGTCAACTAAAAATGCTGACAGGTTGACTCTTATAAAAATGAACATGGCCTGGATTGACCATGACTTCTCAACTCCACCAGTGGAAACCTGATGAACATAAAGAACAAAAACCCTGGCACACAAACCTGACTATGACTAAAAAACTTAGACAACCTTCCAGGGCTGCTGAGCCGCAATAGAAGAAATCCCATTCTAAAGATCAATTCACCACATACAAGCAATCCCTCCTCATATTCAAATCCTCACTCGTTGATGCAAAACAGGCCTACTTCTCATCTCTCATATCTTCCCTGGCCACAGCCCTAAACAACTTTTTAACACTTTTAACTCCCTTCTCTGTCCACCAGTGCCATATAAAGTATATTATAGTGCGTTTGAATTGTTCAACAATTGTGTACAGTTCTGCTGAGATACCACAGCTAGATAGAGGTATAAATGCTTTTGGAATAACTCATTGCAACTGGTGTGATATACCTGTTGAGGGGTGTGATATTCCTATAATATACCTTGCAACATAGAAAGTATATTATAGTGCATTTGTATTGTGCAGCAGTTGTGTGCAGTTCTGCTGAGATACCGCAACTAGATAGAGGGACAAATGCTATTGGAATAACTAATTAAAACTGGTGTGATATACCTGTTGCCCCAAAAATGAATAATTAAGGGGTATGATATATCTGCTTCCACAAAATACTGATTCAGGGGTGTGATACACCAGCTTCCATATAACTGTTTCCACAAAATACTGATAATGGGGATAGATATACCGGCTTCCACCAAATATTGATTAAGGCCTGCGATACACTGGCTTCCACCAAATATTGATTAAGGGGTTTGAAATACCAGCTTCCAGAAAATACTCATAAAGGGGTTCTATAAAAACTGTTTCCACAAAATATTGATAGAGAGGATTGATATACCAGCTTCCACCTAATATTGATTGAGGCCTGCGATACACCAGCTTCCACCAAAAATTGATTAAGGGGTTTGATATGTCTGCTTCCAGCAAAAACTAAATAAGGGGTTCTATATACCTGTTTCCCAAAAATACTGATAGAAGGGATTGATATACCGGCTTCCGCCAAATATTGATTGAGGCCTGCGATACACCGGCTTCCACCAATATTGATTAAAGGGTTTGATATACCGTCTTCCAGCAAATACTCATTATGGGGTTCTATATACCTGTTTTCACAAAATACTGATAGAGGGGATTGATATACCGGCTTCCACCAAATATTGATTGAGGCCTGTGATATACCAGCTAAAACCAAATATTGATTAAGGGGTTTGATATACCAGCTTTCAGCAAATACTCATTAAGGGGTTCTATATACCAGTTTCTACAAAATACTGATAGTGGGGATTTATATACAGGCTTCCAACAAATATTGATTTAGGCCTACGATACACCGGCTTACTTCAAATATTGATTTGAAAGCTGTGTTTGATATTCCAGCTTACACCAAATACTCATTAAGGGGTTCTAAATACCTGTTTTCAGAAAATACTAATAGAGGGGATTGATACACCGGCTTCCACCATATATTAATTGAGGCATGCGATATACTGGTTTCCGCCAAATATTGATCAAGTGGTTTTATTTATCGGCTTCCAGCAAATACTCATTAATGGGTTCTATATAACTGTTTCCACAAATGACTGATAGAGGGGATTGATATACCAGCTTCCACCAAATATTGATTGAGGCCTGCGATACACTGGCTTCCACCAAATATTGATCAAGTGGTTTTATCTATCGGCTTCCAGCAAATACTCATCAATGGGTTCTATATAACTGTTTCCACAAATGACTGATAGAGGGGATTGATATACCAGCTTCCACCAAATATTGATTAAGGGGATTTATATACCAACTTCCAGCAAATACTCATTAAGGGGTTCTATATGCCTGTTTTCACAAAATACTGATATAGGGGATTGATATACCGGCTTCCACCAAATATTGCTTGAGGCCTGCGATACACCAGCTTCCACCAAATATTGATTAAGGGGTTTGATATACCAGCTTCCAGCAAATACTCATTAAGGGGTTCTATATACCTGTTTCCACAAAATACTAATAGAGGGGATTGATATATTGGCTTCCACCAAATATTGATTGAGGCCTGCAATATACCTGATTCCACAAATACTGCTGTGCTATAAAGACTTTGTCACTGGTTCATTTTGAAAATGACAGGCAGAGGAAGAGGTAGGCCATTCCGCAGGGGTGGTAGGGGTCAGGCAGGTGCACCAGGCCGAAGCCTAGGCGTGTCAGCTGCTGACAATAGTGTTGCCTTCTGCAGCCTGTGCTGTCAACGCATAAGTCGCGGTAAGCCCAACACTCACCTAGGGACGACCGCCTGTCATGGTCTTACCTCCTTGCTGTTCTCCTTCGTTTGACATGTGCTGGCGGCCATCTTGGTTTCTGGGTTTCTTGTAGCCTCCCACCCTGCGGCTCCTCCTTCCCACTGGGAGGAGCTGGATGCCTAGCTCATATATATAGGAGGTCTGTGGCTTCAGTTCCCTGCTTGGTCCTCCTGTGCTCACATGCTTCTAAGACTGCTGCTGCTTCTGGTTCCTGATCCTGGCTTCGTCTGACTACCCTGCTGATTCCTGATCCTGGCTTCGTCTGACTACCCTGTTGGTTCCTGATCCTGGCTTCATCTGACTACCCTTCTGGTTCCTGATCTCTGGTTTCGCAAGACCCTGCTTCGGTTTAGCCATCCGTTTGGACTTTTGCCTTACAGCTTTATTTTCAATAAAGCCTTCTTATTTCCACTCATCTCTTGTTGTACGTCTGGTTCATGGTTCCATGACATTAGGACCAAGCCATGAATTCTGACGGTACAGGGCCATCCTCGCTACCTACGCTGGTTGCCAGACTTGATCAGCAGGATCACCTGTTGGGTCGGTTCGCTGTGGCGTTGCAAACCCTGCTTGAACGCACGGCTCATTTAGCTTCCGTTGCCGATGGGTCGGTTGTCGCTCCTGGGCCCGCTCCTACTGCCGCTCCGGTTGTTGCGCCAGAGTCTACCCCGACACCTGTTGCTGCGCCTGCGGTGTTTCGGGGTATGACCGGTTCTGCCCCCCTTCCACAGCGCTTTGGGGGAGAGCCAACTCAGTGCCGAGGTTTCCTTAACCAGGTGGGCATTTACTTCGAGTTGCTGCCACATGCCTTTCCTACTGAGAGATCAAAGGTGGGCTTCTTGATCTCGCTGCTCTCGGACAAGGCCTTGGCCTGGGCCAGCCCTTTATGGGAGAACAGCAATCCGGTGGTTGCCGAGTTTTCCGGTTTTGTTGCTTCTCTTCGGAAGGTATTCGATGTGCCGGCTCGTGCTGCCTCTGCTGCGAAGCTCCTTATGTCCATCAGACAGGGTTCACGATCCGTAGCTGAATACGCCATTGAGTTTCGTACCCTGGCAGCAGAGGTGGGCTGGAATAATGAGGCTCTGGTCGCTGCTTTCTCTCATGGTCTCTCGGATGCCTTGAAGGATGAGGTTGCAGCTAAGGACCTACCTGTGGAGCTCGAGTCTCTTATTTCTTTCCTGATTTTGATTGACACCAGACTCAGGGAGAGACCTTCCTTTCAGGAGAGCCTGCGGAGGCCTTCTAACAGATTGGCGCCTACGTTTGCTGTCCCACCCGTGCCTCCCTCTCCTCCCACGCCTCCTGGGGATGACTTGTCTGGGGGTGAACCCATGCAGCTGGGGTTTGCTCGCCTGTCCGAGGGGGAGAGGGTACTCCGGAGACGCGAGGGCCGATGCATGTACTGTGGTCTCGGTGGGCATTTTCGGTTGGCATGCCCGAACCGTCCGGGAAACGCTCGCACCTGATATCCTGTCGGGGGCAGATCTTGGGTGGAGTCTCCTCGTCCCCGGTTTCCCGTGTTGACAAACCACTGATCACGGTTGTCCTCTCCTGGGTCGGGGGCTCGGTGACGACCCAGGCGTTGGTGGACTCTGGTGCTGGTGGTTTGTTCATTGATAGTGTGTTCGCTGCCGCCAATTCCATTCCTCTGCAGCCTCGAGGTTCCCCACTGGCTCTTGAGGCGATAGACGGCAGACCCCTTCTGCCGCCACAGGTGACTCATGAGACCCTTCCAGTGGGGATGGCCATTGGTGCCGTTCACAGAGAGTCGGTCTGTCTCCAGGTTATTTCGTCTCCACACTACTCGGTGGTCTTGGGGTACCCCTGGCTCCAGAAGCATAATCCGACTTTCGATTGGAAATCGGCCGAGATCCTCTCGTGGTCACCGCAGTGTGGGGCTAGTTGCATCCATGAGCCTGTCAAGTTGCTGTGTACTTCCTCGGTCTCTCTGTTGCCTCCTGAATACGAGGAGTACCGGGATGTATTCGATAAGGTGCGTGCGGTTGCCCTACCTCCGCACCGCCCATACGATTGTGCCATAGAGTTACAATCTGGTGCCGTTCCTCCTCGTGGCAAAGTCTATCCACTGTCGGTAGCGGAGAATGAGGCCATGGAGGAGTACGTGAGGGAGGCGCTTTCACGCGGACACATTCGCAAATCCTCGTCCCCGGCAGGGGCTGGATTTTTCTTTGTGAAAAAGAAGGGCGGTGAGTTGAGGCCTTGCATCGATTACAGGGGTCTCAATCGCATCACGATCAAGAACGCTTACCCGATACCCTTGATTTCCGAGCTGTTCGATCGCCTCAAAGGGGCCACGGTCTTTACCAAACACGACCTGAGGGCGGCATATAACCTGGTAAGGATCAAGGCGGGCGATGAGTGGAAGACCGCGTTTAACACCAGGACCGGTCATTATGAATCCTTGGTTATGCCCTTTGGGTTGTGCAATGCGCCCGCAGTCTTCCAGGAATTCATCAACAATGTTTTCCGTGACCTGTTGCAGCAGTGTGTGGTGGTCTATTTGGATGACATCTTGGTATATTCTGAATCCATGGAGGCCCACATTCTGGATGTCAGACGAGTGTTGCAACGGTTACGAGAGAACAAGCTGTTCGGTAAGCTTGAGAAATGCGAATTTCACCGATCCCAGGTAACCTTCTTAGGTTACATCATTTCCGCTGAGGGGTTCTCCATGGATCCTGAGAAGGTTTCGGCTGTCTTACAGTGGCCCCAGCCCAGTGGTCTCCGTGCCCTGCAGCGCTTTTTGGGCTTCGCCAATTATTATCGGAAGTTCATCAGGGACTTTTCCATGCTAGCCAAGCCTCTCACGGATCTGACCAGGAAGGGCAGTAATCCCCAGGTCTGGCCGCCCGAGGCCATCCGAGCTTTTGAGGCTCTAAAGTCCGCCTTTGTGTCGGCTCAGATTCTGTCGCATCCCAACCCTGGGTTGCCGTTTGTCCTCGAGGTGGACGCGTCTGAGACGGGAGTAGGCGCCCTCCTGTCTCAGCGTAGAACACCAGAGGGTCCTCTGCTTCCTTGTGGGTTTTACTCCCGGAAACTGTCTTCCGCGGAGTGCAACTATCAGATTGGTGACAGGGAGTTATTGGCCATCGTGCAGGCCCTTAAAGAATGGAGGCACTTGCTCGAGGGCTCGGTGGTTCCGGTTCTCATCCTGACGGACCACAAGAATCTGACCTACCTCTCTGAGGCCAAGAGATTGACACCACGTCAGGCCAGATGGGCTCTGTTCTTGTCACGTTTTAATTACGTGGTCTCCTACCTACCCGGTTCCAAGAACATCAGAGCGGATGCCTTATCACGGCAGTACGCCGAGCTGTCCGGGGAGGAGTCGATTCCGACTTCGGTCATACCTCCGAATCAGATCCTGGCCGCCATTCGCACCAGCCTGACCTCTCCCCTGGGTGAGCAGATTTTGGCGGCTCAATCTGGTGCTCCCTCTGGGAGACCCAACGGCAGGTGTTTTGTGCCTGAGGAGTTGCGCACTCGGTTGTTGCGAACCTACCATAACTCCAAGGCCGCGGGGCATCCTGGAAAGAATCAGCTGTCCTGGGCTGTTTCACGTCTGTTCTGGTGGCCTTCTCTACGTTCCGACATCGCCGCATATGTAGCGGCATGCTCCGTTTGTGCCCAGAGTAAGTCCCCTCGGCACCTTCCGTTGGGCCTTTTGCAACCCATAACCACCGGGGAGCGTCCATGGTCACACCTGGGGATGGATTTCATTGTGGACCTCCCTGCATCCCGAGGCCATACGGTCATTCTCATGATAGTGGATCGGTTTTCCAAAATGTGCCACTGTGTACCTCTCAAGAAGTTACCCTCTGCACAAGAGTTGGCCTAGATTTTTGCCAGGGAGGTCTTCCGGTTGCACGGTTTGCCCAAGGAGATTGTGTCGGATCGGGGGAGTCAGTTTGTGTCCAGGTTCTGGCGCGCCTTTTGCTCCCAGTTGGGGATTCATCTCTCTTTCTCATCGGCCTACCACCCTCAGTCCAATGGGGCCGCAGAACGATCCAATCAGGCCTTGGAGCAATTCCTTCGTTGCTATGTCTCCGATCACCAAGACAATTGGGTTGACCTCCTGCCTTGGGCTGAGTTTGCCAGGAACACGGCGGTGAACTCTTCCTCTGGGACGTCTCCCTTCATGGCCAATTATGGGTTCCAACCTGCCGTGTTACCGGAGGTATTCTCTCCCCAGGATATTCCGGCTGTGGAGGATCACCTTTCCGTCCTACGTGCTTCTTGGGTACAGATCCAGAGGTCCCTTGAGGTCTCTGCGCAGCGCCAGAGACTCCAGGCTGATCGCAGATGAGCGCCCGCTCCTTCCTACCAGGTCGGAGACCGCGTATGGTTGTCCACCCGCAACCTCAACCTTCGAGTGCCCACTCCCAAGCTGGCGCCTCGCTTTGTTGGTCCCTTCCGAGTGCTTCGCAGGGTAAACCCGGTAGCCTATGCCCTTGCGCTACCTCCTGGCATGCGGATCTCTAACGTGTTTCATGTCTCCCTCTTGAAGGCACTGGTGTGTAATCGTTTCACTTCCTCGATTCCTCTGCCTCGTCCGGTCCAAGTGGGCAATCGTGAGGAGTATGAGGTGAGCAATATCCTGGACTCACGCCTGGTCCGCGGCCGGGTGCAGTTTTTGGTCCATTGGCGTGGTTATGGTCCAGAGGAGCGTTCCTGGGTTCCCTCCGCAGATGTCCATGCTCCTGCCTTGCTCCGAGCCTTCCACGCACGCTTCCCTCAGAAACCGTTCCTTACTCCGCGGAGGAGGGGCCCTTGAGGGGGAGGTACTGTCATGGTCTTACCTCCTTGCTGTTCTCCTTCGTTTGACATGTGCTGGCGGCCATCTTGGTTTCTGGGTTTCTTGTAGCCTCCCACCCTGCGGCTCCTCCTTCCCACTGGGAGGAGCTGGATGCCTAGCTCATATATATAGGAGGTCTGTGGCTTCAGTTCCCTGCTTGGTCCTCCTGTGCTCACATGCTTCTAAGACTGCTGCTGCTTCTGGTTCCTGATCCTGGCTTCGTCTGACTACCCTGCTGATTCCTGATCCTGGCTTCGTCTGACTACCCTGTTGGTTCCTGATCCTGGCTTCATCTGACTACCCTTCTGGTTCCTGATCTCTGGTTTCGCAAGACCCTGCTTCGGTTTAGCCATCCGTTTGGACTTTTGCCTTACAGCTTTATTTTCAATAAAGCCTTCTTATTTCCACTCATCTCTTGTTGTACGTCTGGTTCATGGTTCCATGACACCGCCTTAAGAAGGCATCTGGCCTCCCATAACCGAGCCCAGTGGGATCAACACCGTCAGAACCCACAAAGCCACATTACCGGCGCTCCACTTCCTGCCTCTTCACCTTCTCCTCTCTCCTCCCATTTGTTCTCCAATCCACCTTCCACCGTGCTGTTGTCGCGTTCATCTGGCAAAAGGTAGGCTTCCGTGGCCAAAATGTTCGAACGTAAAAAGTTGATGATGCCGGATAAACCTCCTGCCCAACGGCTGACCGATGGCTTGTCGGAACTACTAGCCCGCCAACTACCGCCATATAAACTGGTGGACTCGGAGGCCTTTAGAAAATTTGTGACCATTGGAACACCACAATGGAAGGTCCCCAGAAGGAAATATTTCTCCCAGAAGGGCATTCCAGATCTATATGCCCACGTTCAGCATCAAGTGAATTTATCTCTGGCACACAGAGTCAGTGCCAAGATAAATCTGACCACAGGCACGTGGTCTAGCAAACATGGGTACGGAAGGTACATAACTTTTTCTTCCCACTGGATGAACCTTCTGATGGCTGTCAAGCATGCAACCCATGGCACCCATGTGGATTTGGTGCTACCACCACGGATTGCATGCAGGCCTTCCTCATCTTCTCCTCCTCCTACTCCATCCTCCGTCTCCTCCTCGGCTGACTCCTCCTTTTCTACTGCTACCGCCTCTTCTACGGAGCACCCCCAAGCTCCCCAGTGCCAGGTGAGGTGTTGCCATGCTGTGCTGCAGCTGTTGTGCCTGGAAGCTAATAGCCACACCGGTCCTGCACTGCTTTCAGCTCTGCGATCACAGGCCAATCAGTGGCTAACCCCGCTCATTTTTACAGTTGGTAAAGTAGTGTGCGGCAACGGCGCCAATCTGCTGAAAGCGCTGAAACAGGGCAAAATGACACACATGCCATGCATGGCACACGTCCTGAACTTAGTCTTGCAGAGATTCCTTGTTAAATACCCCGGGGTCCAGGACATCTTGCGGCAAGCCAGGATAATCTCTGCCCATTTTAAAAGATCTTACACGGCCATGGCTCGCCTTGCTGGCGTTCAGCGGCGACACCACCTGCTCGTCAGACGTCTGGTTTGTGATAGCCTGACACGATGGAACTCCACCTTGTATATGCTTGATAGGATTCTCCAGCAGCAACGTGCCGTTAATGGCTACCTGTACGAACTCTGCAGCAGGACAGGTTCTGGGGAGCTTGGTTTCTTTTCACCGTGCCAGTGGCTACTCATGCGCAATGCATGCAGACTTCTGTGGCCATTTTATGAGATCACCAAACTGGTCAGTCGCAGCCAAGGCGCCATCAGTGACATCATAGCTTACTCCTTCTTTCTGGAGCGTGCATTACGTTGTGTCATTGATCAAACCGTCGAGGAGCAGGAGCTGTAAGATGAGGAAGTCGCAATGCTAAATTAATTCCTAGAGGGGGTACTCCATCTGAGACAAGTCAGCAGGAGTCTGAAGAGGAGTCAGAGGAGGGCTGGGGGGAGGAGGAGGAGGAGGAGCAAGAAGAGCAGGCTTTAAACTTTTCGGGGATCCCTGGTGTTGTTCGTGGATTGGGGGAGGAGAACAAGGATGATATTCTCCTGGGCGATGAGCAGGAGCCAGGGCGCCCCACCTCTTCCAATTTAGTGTAAATGGGGGTCTTCATGCTCCAGTGAAGAACGACCCCCGTATAAAAAGCATAAAGGGCAAAGACCAGTACTGGGTGGCAATGTACTTAGACCCCGGTACAAACACAAAATGGTGAACATGTTACCAGCATCACAGAGGGCTGTCAGAATGCAGCATTTCCAGGCCTTGCTTAGAGAGATGCTGCATTCTGCTGTTGCAGGCGCTGGCAGAGGAATTTCCACCCACAGCGAAACAGGTGTGGTAACCAAACCTACCATGCATGCAAGAAGAGGGCGGTTTGAAGGTGTTTGGTCACTTCGAACATTAGATCATTCTTTCAGCCAACCTATCGACAGCTTCCCTCTAGATCCAGCCTCAGGGAACGCTTAGACCGACAGGTGTCCCACTACACCGGGTTAACGGCCGATATGGACGCTCTGAGAAGTGAGGAACCCCTTGACTACTGGGTGTGCAGGCTTGACCTATGGCCAGAGCTGGCACAATCTGCCATGGAACTCTTGGCTTGCCCCTCATCCAGTGTCCAGTCCGAAAGGACGTCCATCGCAGCAGTGACCGATAAATGCACTCGCCTAGCTCACGACAGTGTAGACTACCTCATATTTCTTAAAATTAATGAGCCATGGATCTCGGAGGAATTCAACACCTGTGACAACCATGTTTAATTGAATTTCCTCATGCCAGCCCACACATATCCACCATCACCCAGAACAAAGAATGATCCTTGTCTTATGTAAATACAGCGGCATAAAAGGCCTTTTCTGTCCGGTGAATGCCTAATTTTTGGGGCCTATACTCCACTGGCCTGCAGTAAAATTAGTATCCAATTACTGTCTAATATACCTCCTGCCACATAATCACTTGATTTTTTCTGGACGGTGAATGCCTAATTGTTGGGGCCTCTGAGGAATTCAACACCTGTGACGACCACGTGTTATCGAATTTCACCTATTATCATTTGGGGATTATTCAAGGGGGCGAATTTCATAGCCATGTTTTTAATCCAATTTTATATTTTTAGTTATTTTAAACATATGTATTTGACCTGTATTTGTGCTGGCCTACAATAAAATTGTTATCCAATAACCGTCTAATATACCTCCAGCCACATAATCACTTGCTCTTTTCTGTCCGGTGAATGTCTAATGTTTGGGGTCTTTACTCCACTGGCCTGCAGTAAAATTGTTATCCAATGACTGTCTAATATACCTCCAGCCACATAATCACTTGATCTTTACTGTACGGTGAATGCATAATTTTTGGGGCCTGTAATCTAACTGGTCAAATGTAAAATTGTTATACGGTGACGCCTAATGTACCTCCAGCCACATAATCAATTGTTCTTTTCTGTACGGTGAAGGGATAATGTTTGGGCCCTTTACTCCACAGGCCTGCAGTAAAATTGTTATCCATTGACCATCTAATATACCTCCAGCCACATAATCACTTGATCTTTTCTGTAAGATGAATGCATTATTTTTGGGGCCTGTAATCTAATTGGTCAACAGTAAAATTGTTATACGGGGACCACCTAATGTACCTCCAGCCACATAATCACTTGATCTTTTTCATACTTCTGCCTCATTAGAATGCAGTAAGAAAATCATCATTAGAAACTCACTGCTGGCTACTTGAAAGTACTGCTGGCGGCTTGGGATGGCTTTTGCCGCTGACAGGTTCCCTTTAAGACTCATAAAAATGGGCCATGATTAAAATACATATTTTTTGTGGGAATTTTTTTCATTGATCCCCCTCTTTTATGTCATTGTAAATGTTGTGGGACTATTTGTGCACTTCTAGTAAGTATTTGGTGGCTGCAAATATGACCTCAAGGTTTTTCAGGTTCACTTGCCATTAAAGTGAATGGGGCCCGCCACGAACTTGCAGTTCTCGAACATTTGATCGCGTTCGCACAATCACATTTGCGATTCGTCCCGGCCGATGTTCGTCCATCACTAATTATACCTAACAGATAATTTGTGCGCATGCTGCCTTGCTTAGCTATGGTAGCTATAGCTGTTTCTCAGGCTCCCTCTCCGGAATCAAACCCTGATTCCCCGTTACCTGTAGTCACCAATGTTTTGCGCTGACAATAACATTGAAAGTTGATAGGCCAGACATCCGAATGGATCGTCACTGTCATTGGGACGTGCGATCAGCCCCAGGTTATCTAGAGTCACCAAAGCGGCAGCAGGCCCTCACCCATAATGTTTAAGATGGTCAGATCAGCAGGCCCTTGCTCCTTTGAGGGTCACCAGCAGGCCATCAAGGCTGTGTATGATGCCCTCGTTTATGTGTAATAAAGGGTGTATTGTAGTGGCGGTTCCTTGTAATTTTTGGCAGTCCTTTCACTTAGTGCATAGGCTTATGAGTGTAGGAGTCCCACTACATAAACAATTGTACCACAATGTAAATAAGGCCCTCCTTTATGTGATATACAGGTTGTATCTGAGTGCCTCTTCCTTGTAATTTTTGGCAGCACTTGTACTTTATATACAAGTAAATATACAGGAAAGAATGTTTCCTAACAATTTTTCATATAAAATCGATTTTATCTTCGGTTTTGTGCGTATTATTGTCAGTCTATAAAAGTGGCGTACTACTCGGACAACATCTTTCCCAGCAGCAACCTGAGAGTCCAAGATGCATCCAGACATCCCCATGCTGTTTTTTCCATCAATTTCTGACCTTTTCCTATGAACCTCCCCTCTTCAGATCAGGGGGTGCCTGGTTTAATGCTCAGGTTCTCCCATTGACTTCCATTATACTCGGGTGCTTGGTAGAGCACCCGAGCATCCCGATGTGTTCGGCCCGAGCACCCGAGCACTATGGTGCTCAATCAACAGTACTCCTGTCTTTTGTATCTATGGACAATTCACTGAAAAAAATGCACCAAAATGAGCCCCTCATGCACCACATCACGGTGTCTCAGCTTGCATGGGGTCCTACCAATACCTCACAATGTATTTGTGATACTACTATGGAGGCATGTGAGAGCCTGGCTGTGAGTTAATTGCACTGTTCAGACCATGTTCACACACCACGGGCAGTTTAGTGGTAGGACCCCATGCTTGCTGAGACACCGTGACATCGTGCATGATGGGCTCCGATATGTTCCTGACTGGAGTTTTTAACATCGGCCTGAGGAATTGGCTAGTATTGTCAGTTGCATATCATTTTGGTGCATTTTTTTCAGTGAATTGTTTATGTATATTTTTTCATCTGCACAATGTATAATTTTGTGTAAGATGTTCTTGTGGTGCATGCGGTCCGCACCGGCATCCTCCATTGTACGCATTTTTTGTCGGGGATTGCCGTTGTCTGCGGACCGCATGCGGAGGAATTGCTCCCCCGGTTATAGACACGCTACAGTGTCTGGGTTTGGAGCATTTTCACCCGTTTAGGCTTTTTTCAGTAAGTCTTTGTGTCTATGGCCCATCTAGCTGCTCTCTAAAGATAGGAAGTCTTAGCATATTTAGGTATAGTGACCAGTGTGAAGATTGCTGAATTATATACAGCTTTTTTTAATATAGAGAGTGGCATGGAAAAATAAAATAAAACTGACCAAAATGCTAAAAAAAATATGTTTAACATGAAAACATGATTTTAACTATAGTTCATTTTCTGATAACACATTCCCTGAATTTATTTCCATAAAGAGAAGCTAAACGGAATTCATTTCTAGATTTCTTTTTACTCAAATAAGAACAGAGCCAGGGGTGCAGTTTAGGTGGACCAAAGTGGCAAGTTTATCCAGCTTTCCTGGGTATATGAACATAACACCAGAGCAAATACAGCAATGCTTTATTTATATATAATGTGTATCGCCACCATATGCTGCTGATGGACTCTCTCTAAGGTGATGTGATCAATTGTCAAAATGGGTAAACTATCTACACATTCAATTATTTTAATAGACAGATTGGACAATTTGAAAGAAAGTGAGCGCAAATGTTTCAGTGTGCATGAGCCTAATGCGGCCATCAATTCTGAGTAACATCTAATTGGACTCCAATCGATGTTCAGCAGGATTCAAAGAAAACACAATTAAGTGTTTAACTATGAAGAGATGTTCGCACTATGGGCTAAAAGTCCACATCCAGTTAATTTGACCACATTTGGGATTTTTAATAAAAGTTTGGTTTTTTAACCATATACAAATAGTTAAAACAATTAGTTTTACAATTGAACAATTTACAAAAGAAGTGGCAAGTAGCAGGCTGTTGTGAAATTTCATTGTAAAAGCATTTCAAAATAGAAAGACATGGCATACAGTCACATAGATTTAGAGCATTAATGTGCAATGCATTAATGTTTCCAGATGGAAATCAATAAAGAGCGAGGGTTTGGTAATACAGCACCATCATTTCCAGAGTTGTGCAGAATTATCATATTTGAAAGTTTATGACAGTGAAATATTATTGGTATTCAGACTTCCTGCTACTCAGGGATCTTACCTAAAGTATCTTTGCTTAAAGGGTTTGTCCAAAATAATAAAAAATCTTGAACAAGTCATACAATGTCCTGAAATAAGAAAAACATTATGTGGGACTGCTGGAGGAGGCACTTAAGGGAATTTTTTATAGTATTTTAACTGATGAAATATCCTCTGGATGAGTCAACAGTATCTGATCGGTGGGGGTCCGACACCCAGAGCCCACCCAGAGGAGATTTTTAAGAAGACACCACCGCTCACAGTAGTGCTGTGGCCTTCTGTCTTCTCACCAAGCACAGCATCGTATATTGTACAGCAGCTGTACTTGGTATCGGAGCTCAGCCCCATTAACTTCATTTGGACTATGTTGCACCTAGGGCTACTGCGAGCGACGGTGTCCCCTCCCTCAAACAACGGATCGGCAGCGATGGATACTGATAGACCTATCCATCAGAAAACCCCTTTAATTTATGATGACGTATGCTCCTTATCATAAAATAAGCACATCCTCCAATGACACAGGGGATATCAAAATAACTGACCCCCAATGTACTCACTTATTTCTCCAGCGCTGTCCTCTGTGGTGCTGGTCCAGTACTCCTATTGTTTGTTTGTTTTCAAACAACAGCAGCGACATGCTTGAATACAGCATGTGACCGCTGCAGCCAGTCATTGTCTTCAGTAGTCTACAATTGAGAACAGTGATTGGCTGCAGCGGTGAGGTGCTGAATCCAGGCACGTCACAGTAGCTGTAGACCACTGAGGACATCGAGTGGCTGCACTGGTCACATGCTATATACAGGCACCCCTTCTGAATAATAGATGTGTTAGTGTTCATCAGTGTTTTGCACATTTGCTTAAAATCTTTTTACAAGGAGCAATTTTAGCACAAGTGGATCAGTGCTCATTTATAGGTCCTTTCACACGGTCCGTGGCAAACTGAATGGGGTTTAACAATCGGCACAATGATTGTTTATCCCCAATCCAATTCACATATTGTAAGCAGTGCACCCCCTATTAAAATTAGTCAATGTGCACCCTATGAACAGTGATTTTTTTGTGCAACCTAAATGATGAGATCACCTAGCAAATGAGCATTTGCATGTTTCCATGAGGCAATGATGGGAACAAGCTTTTTTCGTTCCTGATAATGTTCATATAAAAGAACACTTACTTTATTTAAGGGCAGATTCACGCGAATTTGGTTTGGTTCCGCATTCGAAACGCATTTTCTGTGCTGTCTACATCTGTTGCTCTGTTACGTGGCCCCGCAAAAATTATAGATCGTGTTCTATTCTTGCCTGTTTTGCAGACAAGAATAGGCATTTCTATAATGTGCCGCCCATTCCGTTCCTCAAATTGTGGAAGGCATATGGGCAGCATCCGTGTTTTGTGGATCCGCTATTTGCGGACCTCAAAACACGGTACATTCGTGTGCATAAACCCTAACACTGTGGTATCTATGCCTTCTACTGGGAACTGGTAATTTAAAGGGTCACTAACCCCTGATGTTGTGGGCGTCTGAGCTCTGAGATGCCCAGTGATCCCTAGAATGAGGGGGAGAGAACTGCAGGGATAGCATGCTCTTTCTGCTTGTTGCTGAGGATGGAATCAAGATGGGCCCATACACTTCTATGGAGCTTGTCTCATGCAGCAAGGAGAGAGAGACCGATATGTAGGCGCTTCTTTCCTCTCGTTTTAAAGGGAATCTGTCACCTTCCTTTAGAGCCCAAGCACGACTCTTCCAGCATAAGTAACTGCCCACACCCGAACTCTTTGCCACCACCGCTATGTGAAATCTCATGCAGGCACAGTACCACGGACTGCCGACACGATGTAGAATCTCCTGAGGGCAACAACTTCAAATGTGTCACTGGGCATGCACCGAGCTCAGTGACAAATTTAAAGCTAGGTGGCGGGAAAGAGGTGGGGGTGGCGGCAAAGAGTTTGGGTGTGGACAGTTACTTATGCTGGAAGAGGCGTGCTTGGGCTCTTAAGGAAGGCGGGCTGGGCACTGTAGGGGGGACTTACTGGGCTCCAGAGAAGGATAATAACCCCCTTCTGGGCACCTTGGACACTCATTTGCATAACATAAAAAGTGGATTTTATCGCTAATGAAACCATGAAACAAAAAATGAAGACTACAGCAAGAAATAAGGTATTTTATTGTACACAGCAGTAGTAACACCTTAATATGCTCAAACCAGGTGACAGATTCCCTTTAAGGATTGTGGTTGTCCCACCACATATCTAACTTTTTGATGTGTCTCTATGAAATTTTGAAGGTTTTTTGAAAAGCTAGTGACCCTTTATCCTGCCCATGTATCAGTAAATGTCAGTTTATACTGGAAATAGCCATTACAACATCTTTGTTGTAGGATTAGCGCTGAGCATAATTGGAAGAATAAATAAAACTATAGGTTATTGATAAACTTTAACAATTGTACATTAAAACCCATTGTCGCTGTCGATATTGATAAATGTAAGCACTACTTGTAGGGACATCTTCATTTACAATACTTAGCATGTGGCTGATTGCTAAGCAAAATTGATGCTGACTGCAAGGGAGGAGAAACTGCTTTCTGATGACCGTGCTGATAGTAAAAGGTCAATAGATACTTCTACGATATTTTAGCCACTGATCATTAATTGCAACAAGGTTAAAGCATGCTAAGTTCACTAAATTATTGGTTGGATAGCTTTGGCCTTATTACTTACACTTATTGCTACCTTCACATTGTCAATGAACTTGTTGGCTATTGTGATGTGAAACATGTTGTACTGGTGAGGGTTTACAATCTCACTAATATCTGGAATTATACTGATTTTGGAGGGAACAACATTTTGGGCACAGTTTTTACCAAAATCATTATGAAAGTTATCTGTTTGTGAACACAAAGTTATCTGTTTGTGAGCATGAAACAATTGTGCAAGTTACAAAAAAAAAAAAACATTTAAAAAAGAGAGCCATTTCTTACCTGGTAAACTCCCCACCATGCCAGGACTGATGCTCCAGTGGTCCTCAAGCAACTTACATTACAGTAGAGATCTTGTGCCATACCAGCAGGGGCAGATTGGCAATGTACATGCAGTAGGCAGATGTTTTCAGTATCCACTCTTGCTCTGCTTAGGAGTCCCTTTGCTTGACTTCCATTAATAGAGTAATTCTTGGGGGTATCCCCAAACACTGTTAGTATTCTGGCAGTGTGTGGGGATACCCCGTATATTTAAAAGGTCTTCTGTCTCTACTTTTAAACTGTCACTAGAGGAGTTTAGAACTTACAACCTTTTGCTTCAGAGACCTTACCAATTGTGCTACAGAGCACACTGTTGTCTTCAAGCAGGGGTGCACCACCAATGAGGCAAGGTAAGGCAATCGCCTCAGGCAGCACTTGGTACTGCCTAGAGGGGGGCAGCGGAAGGGCCATATGCAATGAACGCTTTCATTGTGGCAAAAGCGTTAGGTTAAGAAATTGGCATTGGGTGCCGCCGCTTCAGTCAGAAGAAAGGCTAGGTGCATCCCTGTCTGCAAGGAGAAATTCTCAAAAAAAAAAAAAAATTCATTAGTATTATTGTACAATGTACTGGTATCTACAGATACTTCTCTGTATACCAGGACATTGGAATAACAATATAAGCCTAATTTATTTAATAATCACAAAAATAAATTCAACTTTTGCTGTTATCCTAGTGTCTAAGTATACAGAGATATATCTGTAGATACCAGTACATTGTACAGGCCTGCTAGCAAAAGTTTTTAGTTAGAGGAATTCCTCTTACATCATGCTGTCAAGCCTGTGGCTCAGCTGGCCCCTGGTTTAAGACCCGCTAGTGACAATTTGGATAAAAGGGGAATAAAAGTTTTTAAATACACAGGGGTGTTCTCAATCACTATTATAATGCTCAAGGCCCTAGTTATATGGGAGAATGACTTTTATTTTAACCACTTCCTGAAGTCCACCATACAAGTCTATGGGAACAGCAACCAAACAATCATATTTTTGAGTCCCCTAGGGTGATTTAAAAAAGTGAAAAAAAAGTTTTTTTAAAAAATTATAAAAATTCAAACACCTTCTGCTAGTTTGGCTCTGCCTACAACATTGAGCCACTTCTAGGATTTTTTCCAGGGCCACTTTGAGTTCCCAATCCACCCCTGCATACTAGAATGTATTCATTTCTGCCAGTCAATGACTTAAAGAGCATCTGTCAGCAGAATCAACCCTATCAAACAAGGCATAGTGTCTAGTAGGGTTAATCTGGCTGAGTAAATAATATGATAGCTACAATACCTTCAGAAACCCAATTGAATTGAACCCAATTGAATATAGAGATATTCAATTGGGTTCAAGTCAGGGCTTTAGCTGGACCACTTAAGGACATTCACAGAGTTATCCCTAAGCCACTCTGTGCCGTCTTGGCTGTGTGCTTAGGAACATTGTCTCACTGGAAGGCAAACCTTTAGCTCAGTATGAGGTCCAGAGCACTATGGATCAGATTTTCATTAAGAATACTTCAGTACTTTGCTCCATTCAGTCAACCCTGACCAGTCTACCTGTCCATGCACTTTGAAAAACCTCCAAAGTGTGATGCTGCCTCCACTGTGCTTCACTGTAGAGATAGTATTGAATGGGATAGTATAATATAGAGGCTATGTTCCTATGGAGCTCTTTTGCATAGCTCCATAGTAACACTGTGTAATTAGAGTCTATGCGAGAACTAATCCAATTACTGTTTGTTAAAGTTCCCTAGGGGAAGTATTTAAATATATACTGTATATACTTTGCTTGAGAAAGGCTTCATGTTGGAGCCGAAACGTCGCGTTACCACTGGGTGAATAAACAGCTTTCCTATTTTCACCATACTGCAGTGCTGCTCTGTTTTTCATTTGTGATTATATATATACAGTATATATATATATATATATATATATATATATATATATATATATATTTATACATATACACATCATTGGCATAGGCTCCTGCAAAAAGCCTATACTATTAAAATATAAAAATATGTATCCCATACAGAAAATGGCAAAACGGGAAAAAAAAGGCAGATGCAGTCGCTTTGCCTACCACAAAAAATATTTTGAAAAATGGATCAAAGTCATACATCCTCCAATATAGCATCAATGAAAAATATAGATTATTGAGTATTAAAACAGAAAAAAACTATACATATGTGGTTTTGTTGTAATCATACTGATCCATAGAATGAAAGTGACTGGTCAGTTTTATCACATACGAAATGCTTTGAAAATAAAACCCATAAAACTTTGGCGGAATTTAGTTTTTTTAATAACTCCTCCCCATTTTGAATTTTCCCCCGCTTCCCACCACATTGTATGCAACCGTAAATAAAATGCAATTAGAAAGTACAACTAGTCCCACGAAAAACAAGCCTTCATACGGCTATGTAAATAGAAAAAATAAATAAAATTATGGCTTTGGAAAGGCTGTGAGTAAAGAACTAAAATAAAAAAAATTGAAAATCGCCAATTCATTAAGGGGTTAAAAATTAGCATTTTGTTCTCTACACTCCAAATCATGCATAGATTAATTAGCTTTTAGAATAGATTCTAGAATACTTCTTTATGTTTTAGATAGCAAATTTGGTTCCTATTTCCATGGACTGCACATCTGCATATCATTTTGCTAAGCAAAATGTATAAACTTGAGGCTTTTCATACATGTTTCGATCAAAAAGTGTAAGTCCGTTTTCCGCTTCAAGGCCATCTCTTTCAAGTGGGTCCCTAAACTAAGATGGCACTAGTATGGCAACTGCTGGTAGCACCACATGGCACTTATGAGAATGGACCATTCAGCTGCTCAATGATACCCCTTCTAACAGGCTAAGTCCCCATTAGGCCTCTTTCACACTACAGTATGTTGAATTCAGTGTTTTGCGTTCCGTTTTTCACGGATCCGTTGTTCCGTTTTTTGCTTCCGTTGTGGTTCCGTTTCCGTTCCGTTGTTCCGTTCTGTTTTTCCGTATGGCATATATAGTATACAGTAATTACATAGAAAAAATTGGGCTGGGCATAACATTTTCAATAGATGGTTCTGCAAAAAACGGAACGGATACGGAAGACATACGGATGCATTTCCGTATGTGTTCCGTTTTTTTTGCGGACCCATTGACTTGAATGGAGCCACGGACCGTGATTTGCGGCCAAATATAGGACATGTTCTATCTTTTCAACTGAACGGAAAAACGGAAATACGGAAACGGAATGCATACGGAACACATTCCGTTTTTTTGCGGAACCATTGAAATGAATGGTTCCGTATACGGACCGTATACGGAACGCAAAAAACGGACCGCAAAACGGAAAAGAAAAACGGTAGTGTGAAAGAGGCCTAACTCTGGGCCCCACCACTCCACAGGCACAGAACAACAGTACCAACATGAGCTTTCATAATCTATTCACATGGTGGCTTTTGTTGCTGTGGTACTGGGTTTGTGTGGCCCTGAGCCTAGGCGTTGTAGCCTCACAGCAGGGGTGCTGTTGGGCTGCTTGGTCACCCTGCCTACAGGAGCTGTGTCACGGCAGCTGCAATCACCAACAGTGCTGAGCTGTATTAGGGTAGAAACCCACTTGAAATGTGTCTCCATGAAGAAGTAAGTAGGCTTAGGTAATTTTGATCAAAACATATGAAAAGAAACCCATTTTCATGTTTATAAATTGTGCTTAGCAGCAATGGACCAGTATATAATGAGGATTTGCTTTCTGTAGACTTTTTTTTTTGTACAGATGCTGCATTCACATATTCTGTGCCCTTATTTTTGCTTTTTCGTGGTATCACCAATTGTATTTAATTAGCAGGAGTCTACATAAGGTTACGTCCACGCAAGACCACTCGGCTGCAGATTTCTCAGATATCTGTCACTACAAAACCCTCCCTAAATGGGCTAGCTTTTGTGGGGGCATCACTTCAGAAACCAGGCCAAGACTTCTGCTGATTTCAACATTAGCATTGCTAAGGAAAGTCATGGCTAAAACCCCCAGCATAAACTGATATGCTATGAACTAAAAACCTTCAGCACAAGTCAGTCCATGCTGTCATTTTTTATTTTTATTTTTCACAGGGTATGGATTAAATTTCTGAAATCTTATCAACTTTGCAGCATTTACAGCACTAGTGGCCATACCCTACTTTAGTCTGAGTCTGTCTTCTGAAGCCACATGGAAAAGTGAGCTTATGTGATTTGTTCACATGCATTTTGATCAAAACTTATACAAAGAACCTCGTGCTAGTATTTTCTTTTTCTTAAGTTGTTACATGTTAATACATTGATGACAATAGAATTGTTAAAAAATAGGAATGTGTTGAGTCCAAACAAAGAGATTGGCCTGTGCATAATGAGCATGAGCCCTACAGCTTTACTCATCGACATGTGCTTGATCTGGTCAGACCAACATGGTGCACTTTTGAACCCTAATGTATATCTCAGCAGTATATCTAAATTCACTAAGGCTGAAGTCCCTAAAGTAGTTCACACATAGATAATACAATCTAATGTTTACATCAGTGCCTTATCCAGAAACATGACTAAAAAATGATAAAACCTGCTTATCTTGCAAACAAATCCAGACAATAAATACAAAACAAAGGTTTTCCTTGGATTACATCGCTTACTTTGTACAAAACGCATGTAAATGAGATAAAGAAGTTAAATATTGTAAAACACAGTTGTACACCACACACCATTAGCAGGTGGGTATATGACCGGCCTTTATATTCATAAATAAGGACAAGATGAAGCAAACTCTGCAGAATACCATTTTATCACATCTTTTTTTACCAACATTTCTATTGAACAAATTGCTTGTCCAAACAGATTGCCATAATTTGGCTTCCATTGTACTACACTGTTAGCATATTTAAAGCAGTATGTCTTATGTTAAGCATTTATGGCGTATCCACAGAACCACAGCATTAGGCCTCTTTCACACTAACCGTATGGCTATTTCAGTGTTTTGCGGTCTGTTTTTCACAGATCCGTTGTTCCGTTTTTTTTTGTTTCCGTTGTGTTTCCGTTTCGGTTCCGTTCTTCCTTTCCGTTTTTCCGTATGGCATATACAGTATACAGTAATTACATAGAACAAATTGGGCTGGGAATAACATTTTCAATAGATGGTTCCGCAAAAAACTGAATGAATAGGGAAGACATATAGATGCATTTGCATATGCATTCCGGTTTTTTTGTGGACCTATTGACTTTAATGGAGCCACAGAACGTGACTTGCGGCCAAATATAGGACATGTTCTATCCTTGCACGGAACGGAGATACGGAAACAGAATACATACGGAGTACAGTCCGTTTTTTTTTGCGGAACCATTGAAATGAATGGGTCCGTATACGGAACGCAAAAACGGAAAACGCAGTGTGAAAGAGGCCTTAGTGGGATTTAACCCCTTTACGCATAATTATGCACATGCAAGTCATTAGCGTCGGCAGCTTTTGACCCGCTCCCTATTCACTACATATGAGTGGTCAGCTGAGTATGCATATGCATGGGAGGATCACGAGAGATAGCTGTCAGCCAAAGGAGCACTCAGCTGACACTTATTTCATATGTCTGGCGAGATTAACGGGAACCTGTCACCATGAAAAACTAAATATTCTGCAGGCAGCACATTAGAGAGCAAGAGGAGCTGAGCAAATTGATATATATTTTTATGGCAAAAGATTTGTTATAACTTGTATTTCATCCATTTAAAGTCCTGCTTATTTCTGGCTTTGAAGTCAATGAGACAGTCCTATCAGTGATTGACATCTCTCTCTGTATGCACAGTCATAGAGGGCAGGCTGTCAATCACTGATAGGACCGACTCCTTGACTGATAAGCCCAGAATGAGCATGGATATACCGTAACTGTATAAATTACAAGTAATACTGAATTTGATCCCATAAAACTATAACTCAATCTGCTCAGCTCCTCCTGCTCTATAACATGCTGCCTGCAGCTCAGACACCATGTTCCATATGACAGGTTCCCTTTAAATCTGACAGCTGCCTAAGGTCTATGTCCAGCTTTAAAATTATCTATACAATAAATATCAGACTCTAAGCTAGTAGAAGTATTCCCACCTAGGGCATTGCTAGCATATCATTAGGATAGGCCATCAATGTCATATAGATGCTGGTCCCACCTCTGGAACCAGCTGCTATCTCCAGAATGAGGCCTACAAAGAGAAGGAGAGCGCACCCTGCATAGGTGGCATGCTCTCTATTCACTGTTATGGGAATTCCGATAGTAGCCAAGCAATTGTGGCAGACCTAGTGCTTTTATTTCCTGTTCAACCATGCATTTATAGGAATGCCAAATACAAAAAAACACTATTACAAACGTCTGGCCACATTAGCTTTTCTGGCCAGTGGTGAACATCTATATTTGTCAAGAGCTGGAGAAGCCAGATTCATAGTGATCAGCAAATCTCCAGGTTAGTCCTTCAACAGTAGACAACTATAGCTCCGAATGAGCACCGATTGATGATATACATATCTTTCAAATGGTCTGATACAAATTGAATCGGGGATGAATGATTCTTACTACAATAGATCATCCCCCATTCAGTTTGCATATAGTTGACAGCACATCCCTTGTTTTGGGGCCATATATATAATAGATGTAATGACTTAGGGCCCTTTCACACTTGCGTTGTCCGGATCCGGCGTGTCCTCCACTTGCCGGAGGTACACGCCGGATCCGGAAAAACGCAAGTGTACGGAAAGCATTTGAAGACGGATCCGTCTTCAAAGTGCTTTCAGTGTTACTATGGCAGCCAGGACGCTATTAAAGTCCTGGTTGCCATAGTAGGAGCGGGGAGCGGGGGAGCGGCATACTTACAGTCCGTGCGTTTACCGGGGCGCTCCAGAATGACGTCAGAGCGCCCCAGGCGCATGGATGACGTGTACATGCGATCACGTCATCCATGCGCCTGGGGCGCCCTGATGTCACTCTGGAGCGCCTCGGGAGCCGCACGGACGGTAAGTATACTGCTCCCCCGCTCCCCACTACACTTTACCATGGCTGCCAGGACTTTAGCGTCCCGGCAGCCATGGTAACCATTCAGAAAAAGCTAAACGTCGTATCCGGCAATGCGCCGAAACGACGTTTAGCTTAAGGCCGGATCCGGATCAATGCCTTTCAATGGGCATTTATTCCGGATCCGGCCTTGCGGCAAGTGTTCAGGATTTTTGGCCAGAGCAAAAAGTACTGCATGCTGCGGTATTTTCTCCGGCCAAAAAACGTTCCGGTCCTGAACTGAAGACATCCTGATGCATCCTGAACGGATTTCTCTCCATTCAGAATGCATTAGGATAATCCTGATCAGGATTGTTCCGGCATAGAGCCCCAACGACGGAACTCTATGCCGGAACCGGCCAACGCAAGTGTGAAAGGGCCCTTAGACAAGCGTTTGCTCATTTGTCGGGTGATTATATCGGGTATGTTTTCTCCAGATCATTGGCATATCTAAAAGAAGTCTTAAAATGAAATAACTTTATGAGACAAGCCTTTAGAGAGTATTAAAATGTAACCTTACACAATTATTCTGAGAATTACCCACCATTTTCCCCCTTCATTTATTGATTGCAAAATCTAAGCTACTAAAATGTTTTGTATTTTTATTACAATATGCATTTTTTTCCTGGTACAGCACAAGTGTACTTTTCCTATAGGCTGCAATTATCTAAGTTATTCACCATCTAGAACCAATGTGTAATGCATTCTTATTATTGCCTGTCACGTTTTCCAAAAAGGCATGGTCTTGCATAAATCTAATTACTGTGCTGAAGACAAATACAAGTCCCAGTAAACATTTTAACCTATTTCGAAAGCACTTAAAAGAATATTACAGGATCTATTTTCTTCTCATAAACAAAGTAAATTTCTTAAATTTCCTCCCTTAAAGCTGTCACGTTGAAAGTGTGCTTTACGAATTAGGTCTGCAGTGCGTATGTAAATACATTAATCCCCATAAGCAATTTCAGTTCCTTTTTACAGAGCTCCTGTGTAGCATATGAAGTTAACGATTCACAAAAAATTGACTGCACTTATGAGTTCTGAATACTTTTATGGTTGATTTGGGAAAAAGTACAGCATTATGCTGTGTAGTATACTTAGCCAATCACTTTTTATACATTCAACATATCTAACAAGTTTACAATGTTAACTTATTTCATCCTAATGACTGCTCTTCTACCCCCTTAAGCTGTGAAAATGCAAATGTGAAGCATCTTTAAGTAGAAGCCATTTTGATTTTATTAGTACTTTTATACCGTAATATGCCTTCTGAAAGGAAAACGGCTCAGGGAAGACTGACAGATGTTTAGATTTTTAATTATATTTTGTTCCTGGAGGTAGACAAAGGGAAGAAGAGAGCCTTCAGTACTGTGTATTTTTACAAGTACATAAAGCCTGACGTGGAGGTTTTGGTGGAATGAGCTTTGCTGACGGGTGATGACAACAACAATAATGTACCAGATTGACACTGTGTGAAAGAAATAAAGCTATGCATGCAATTTACATCTAAAAGAAAAAATAAACTCTCCCAGGGAAGCAGAAGGATGATATACTGTAACTTTTTCTTTATATTCCAAATGTATTTGTGTCATCTCCATTTCATAGCTTCTTCTCAAAAGAATTGTAGCTTGTTTTCGGCTCAGTAGATCCCATAAAGGGTTATTTCATTAAAGCCAACTTCTTTTAGAATGCCGCCGCCTGGGTGGGTTCCACTTACGATATTCCCATAGAGCAGTTGATTTTGCTGGGGGAGGCCACAACCAGGAAATGTATTATTACATGTCAGATATTTAGGTGAATGGTTGTCCAAGTAATTCAAAGGCTGCTCAAGTCAACTAGAACTGGAGCCACTCACTGTTTGTGAGATACGTTCAGGGCTCTCACAAGTGGTCCAAAACAGATCAGTTTTGCCCTAATGCATTCTGAATGGATAAGGATCTGCTCAGATCAGGATCAGTTTGGCTCCGTTCCATCTCCATTCCGCTCTGGAAGTGGACACCACGACACAATCTGGCACGATAGAAAACGGATCCATCCTCCATTGACTTTTAATGGTGTTCAAGATGAATCCATCTCAGCTATTTTAAAGAGAAAACAGCCTTACACATACTTATTAAACAGATTTGACCACTTATTTTGGTTGGTTGGTCTTATTTTTTTACTCTGATTCTCCCGCAGATTTCAGAGAAAAGAGGGATTGGGAATATACGAGTTCAAGCCACTGCAAAAGGTATCTGTAATGGCTGAGCATGCATGTCTATAAAGGGTTAGGAGAAATAACTTCTGGTCTGACAAGCATTTGAGCTTCTTTTTCGAAGAAATGCTAACAATTTTTTTTAAATTCATAAACTAACAAATTCAAATATTAAGTACATCAGAAAGCTGATTGTCCTAGTTTCAATAACAGCGTGTGTGACACCAGTCATCGTATTTATAGATGAACCTAGGTGAGGCTTATGCTATCTCCACTACCCTATAATTAATAGAAAAAAGGACATGCTAGTTATGCTTGGTTTGTTTTATATGTAAATTGATTCTTCTGAAACATTCTTTGATGTTTGCTTTAGAGTTCTCTTAAGAAACATAATTCAGAGTCACCAATGGAATTGAAAAGGGTGATACTCTCACATATGCACACACTGATAAACTTATGTCTGCTTCAAAGTCAGAGATTACTCAAGTCTACTGAAGGCCCCTCTTCAGACAAAAGATATCAACTGGTAATCAGTGAGTGGATTGCTAATGTAGTAGAGCCAGGAAAAGATAAGTACAGTTGTGTGTCAGCACACCCTGGTGATAAATGAGTTAAGCTTTTATAACGCGGCCCAATCTGAGTATGTCCATGATTAAGAGCTAGGCAGGTATAGCCTGTGTGAAAAGGTGAATGGAAAACAATAAACTGATAGATGGGTCATTACTCCTCTCTCTTTCACATGGGACTTACTTAATGAGTGTTTTCATATTTATTAAACAAACAAAAGTAGTGCAATTTTTTTTTGTTTGCACTGAATTTATGTAATAATTTAAAGGGATTGTTCATCTTTGTGGAGCTTTTCTACAGAACTCAGAGCCTGGCTGGAGCTTAAGTGGTAATCATGCTTACCTGATCCCCACCTCTAGGTTCCATCTTCTTCTCTGCCCACCAGCTCTGCAGATCTGGGGTCTCCCGCATCAACATGCAGTTTGACAGTGGGTCACGTGAACGGTTCAGCCAATGACTGGCCGCAGAGGTCACATGTCACTTATGCATCATATCATTGGGTCACGTGATCCTTTGATGACTGCTTAGATCATTGGCAGTCACATGACACAGCTTCAAACCAGTTGTTGATGCAGGAAGATCTAGAAGCTATAGAGCTGGCAGTGCAATGATGGAATCAGGCGGCAGCAGGGCTTAGTTAAAGGGGTTGTCCGGGTTCAGAGCTGAACCCAGACATACCCTTATTTTCACGCAGGAAGCCCCCCTAACGCTAGCATCGGATGCGCTCCCTTGCCCTGTGCTAAATAGCGCAGTGCAAGCAATCTTTTATTTACAATAACACACTGCCGGGCGGAAGCTTCCACCCGGCAGTGTGTTCGGTGACCAAGGTGTTCGGTGACGCAGGGCAAAGGAGACCATCGAAGCATGAACTGCTCTAATGCTCCTGTCAGGGGGGCTGCCGGGGTGAAAATGGAGGAATGTCCGGGTTCAGCTCTGAACCCGGACAACCCTTTTAAGTATTACCACAGAGGGTCTTGCCATGCTATTGAGTCTGTAGAAAAGCTTCACAAAGATGAACAGCCCCTTTAAATATCTACAATAAGGATAATTCACATTACAATAATGATACAAATACTACTAAATGTCTATATCAGAATATATTACATAAAGGGAGAGGAAACTGAACCTCATAACAAAGGGGAAAAATTGGCTCATGATGAAAGACAGAAAGAAAGAGAGAAAGAAAGAAAAAAAGAAAGAGGGGGAGAGAGAGTTTTTCAGGCAATTGAAGTACTTTCAATTCAGGTAAACTTTATTTGGAAATAAAATAAATTCACTCATCTATACTTATGACTTATACATGTATTGCTATAGCAAATTATGCACAGTGAGTTCTATATATATATGAAGCAATAGCAAGCATAAAACTTTATAATATAATATTGAGCATTTATTTTAGGTATATTTTCATGGTGAAAGCAGTTTAAACAGATAGGGGCTGTCTTCGTGATCTTAGTCAGTTGATAATTCTCTCAGCAAATGTTCAGCTTCTGTTTAGTTTCCGCTAGCTGTAGGCTGGTGAATAATAAATGGCACCTGTCCTATAAGTAGAGAAAAGAACTGAAGAGAAAAGATTTCCAGCTACACTGGTCTATGGGAAAGCAGAATAACGTAGATGTGACTTCATGGAAGTGATGAATCCTGTGCATTTCTTCACATGCAGTTTGTCAGCCGATCATTCAGTAGTTGGGGACCCAGTATGCTTAGCATTCTATTTAAAAAGTTAGCTGGAAAACGCTAAACTCCCTTTTAAATAGTATTCAGCCAGGCTTGCTGATTATCATGGGTGGTTTCTTCAACTTTAGGTGATCATGTGTTATTGCTGGGTGAGGCCATGTCGGACCACACATTTACATAAAGGCCTTAACTTTGTATTGCATGGATGGTTCAGGTCTGCCTTATTTGCGCTGTACTGAGAGGGGTGTTGTGAGAATTTATGAGAGATATATAGATAGATAGAACACATTAGACTCTCACCTACAGTGAAGTCCTTCAAAAGAAACCTAAAAACCCACCTCTTTAGACAAGCTTATAACCAGTGACCCTGCTACTGCTATACCACCATTACCACCTTTATCTTCACCTTTTGTATCCATACCTCAAAGATTGTAAGCCCTCACAGGCAGGGCCCACTCTCCTTCTGTACCAGTTTGTAACTCGTCTTGTTCGTGCTTAGTGCAATCATGTGTATTATGTATGTATATCCCTTTTCATATGTACAGTGCCATGGAATGAATCTTGCTTTAATAAATAATAGATAGATAATCACAAGTGGTCTCAAGAGGATGTCCAGCACAGCCTAAAGGTCCTCATATACATGACAGTAAAGCCCATATACAAGAGAGTATCCCAATTCTCCCTGACAAATAATTTTGGGGGAAAGAAGTAGTGTTGAGCGAATCGAAGTTAGAGAAAATTTGATTTGCTGCAAAGCCAAATTTCCTCATGCTTTATGGTATCAAATACATTTTCTCTGAATAGCGGTAAAAAATTAAAAATAAATAAATAAATACTTACCACCTCCGTTTCAGCACGAAGAGCCGGCAGCTACCATCTTGATTGAAGATCTTGCACGAAATCCTGTGCATGGTAATGTAGGACGTCACCACGCCGGACAACGTGATCACAGGCCGCGCAAGATTTCAGTCTAGATCTTCAATCAAGATAGTAGCTCAAACAGAGGAGATACCGGTAAGTCTAATTTTTTACATTTTACACTGTGTTATTACTGTCAAATGCCGTGATCAGGTATGAACGCATCATCTGAGGGGTACAATGACTGGGGGCAGCGCAAAAGCCGGTCCCTGTCATTGCACCCACTACTTAAATGCGCTTCGTGACAAAGTAAATTAGTTACAAAGCAAATTTTCTTGTAAAATTTGCCAAAGTAGCCGAACCAAAATTTTCAATACTTTGCTCATCTCTAGAAAGAAGTATTGGGTAAGCTGAAATTCAACACAATCCTTTTGTTTTCAAGAGAGGTAAGCCACCACAAGAAGTGTCTGCTGGTGGTTTACTTCCCTCTCCATATAGAGAACACATACAAGTTCATCCAAGCAGAATGTGCATATGTATGGAGGAGTGAGGAAAGATAACTGTCGGCTGAACAAGCCTTTAGCCAACAGCTATAAATGGGAACTTTAACAAGAGTTTCCAGCTATAAGCAAGCTTTTACTCATAACTAGCCTCCTAGTACATTCAAAACACATGGCCTAACAGTCAATCTCTAGAGAGGACATTTTTTATTCTATTCACTAGAATTATTAGTATAAAAAGAGGACATATGAACCACAGAGACCTCCTTTTTTTCTCCAAATCTCTAAGCAAACAAGCAAACACTTGCCCATTTCAAGTGCACTATTTTGTTGGAAACAAATGGTAATTATACTGAGAAAATATGTTTTGAAAGGTTCATTCATCAAACTAATAGCTAAAGTAGGGAAACAGAAATCACAACAAGAATGGTGACAATGAAAATATATACATTTCTTGCAAGAGAAAACTAAGTAAGTCCCCTTTCTACCCAACCGCATGTGTCAGCTAATTAGTTATCTTAAACAAAGTAACAATGAAGTGAGAGGAACTAACAGGGACAAACACGTTTCCAGCTGTTTGTCTTTCATTCTGTAAATTGGTTGTGATGATGTATAGGTCACAAACAAAGTAACATGATTTATATTGAACCTATTCTGACACAGGACGCTGATTGACATAAGAAAGTTGGTGCAGTCTGCAGAATTTCAAAGCTTAATATAGCCAACAAATGGTATGATAAGCAGTATAATATACTAAAACAAAGATAACTGGGCACTCTCAGAATATCTGGACCATTAGAATTTTATTAACATATAATAGCATGAATAACTGTACGGGCTGACAGTAATAATATTAAAATATACAAAACCATAAAACACAACATGCAGTAATATAATATGACAAATGGAAAATGGTATACTAAAAATATAAATACTAAAATTTGAGGAATAAAATGGAATATTCGATAATATATCGTATGAATATTCGACAAATATTGAAATCGGAAAGTCTCGTACTAAATGGTTGCGATAAACCAATGTCCTTTAACACCGTCCCTTTCGATATGTATCAGGGATATCCAAAAATAAGCAAAGTCCCAATGCGCAATCAAATGAACAAACTCAGGCGGTGTCCCGCTAATAGCATCCACCAGCGGCGTCCCACTGGAATATTAGTGCAGTTTTTAAATAGCTGGATAATAATCGCTGGATAAAATCGAACGGTCTTACCGTCTCCCTTGATAAATCGACAAAGATGAAGTTATGGTCCTCTGAGTTTGCAGACCAATATTTCTTAATAAACTCGCACACAAGCAATTGTTTGGCACATGTAGTCAGGCCTTCACCATGGAATCAGGCCTTGCAAGTTCTTTTCCAAATATGCCCTTCGTGTGACAGATGATTCTTTCTTTGCGATTCTCCGGTCAAAACTCCAGCTTCCCAAGTGGTCCACGATTTGGGGTCCTGTCTAGGCTAGACGCGTTTCGGGGTTAAACATTACCCCTTCCTCAGTAGCTCCTGAGGCTACTGAGAGAGGGGTGATGTTAATCCCCGAAACGCGTCTAGCTTAGACAGGACCCCAAATCTTGGACTACTTGGGAAGCTGGAGTTTTGACTGGAGAATCGCAAAGAAAGAATCATCTGTCACACGAAGGGCATATTTGGAAAAGAACTTGCAAGGCCTGATTCCATGGTGAAGGCCTGACTACATGTGCCAAACGATTGCTTGTGTGCGAGTTTATTAAGAAATATTGGTCTGCAAACTCAGAGGACCATAACTTCATCTTTGTCGATTTATCAAGGGAGACGGTAAGACCGTTCGATTTTATCCAGCAATTATTATCCAGCTATTTAAAAACTGCACTAATATTCCAGTGGGACGCCGCTGGTGGATGCTATTAGCGGGACACCACTTGAGCTTGTTCATTTGATTGCGCATTGGGACTTTGCTTATTTTCGGATATCCCTGATACATATCGAAAGGGACGGTGTTAAAGGACATTGGTTTATCGCAACCATTTAGTACGAGACTTTCCCATTCGAATATTTGTCGAATATTCATACGATATATTATCGAATATTCCATTTTATTCCTCAAATTTTAGTGTTTATATTTTTAGTATACCATTTTCCATTTGTCATATTATATTACTGCATGTTGTGTTTTATGGTTTTGTATATTTTAATATTATTACTGTCAGCCCGTACAGTTATTTATGCTATTATATGTTAATAAAATTCAAATGGTCCAGATATTCTGAGAGTGCCCAGTTATCTTTGTTTTATTATATTGTTCTTTTATAGAGTGGACTGGGTGATTCCACTCGACTGAGTGCACCTCTTGGGTCTATAGCCAGTCCAGTGCGTCACATTTACTCCTTTTTCAGTATAATATACTATATACAGTAAATGAGAGGAGAAGCTATAACACACTGTATAAAAAAAAATAATAGGAGAAATCTTTAGCTTAATTAGAAACATTTCATTTGCTTGTGCTGCGTTAGTAAGATTCCTTCCCAGTATAATCAGCATTTCAATATATTTTTTTATATTAAATCTGTTTTATTTCACTTGGAATCAATTTACAAAGCCCAGTACGTGCATAGGAATAATATTACATCAAGATTCACATTTTAACATATCATTCAAACAGTAGCTGCATATTATAAACTGATATAGAATTGTCAAGTACCCTTATAAACCCATCCGGCCCTCAGCTTCCCCATGCCTAGGCCAATGATAATCTCTGGTGTTCTGGCAATGTGCTGCCTTCAACATTACACCTAAAAGAGGAATAGGAACGTTTCTTGGGGGGAGGGGGGTCGTTGAAGGCTACTACCTTGTCATTCACTAGTATAATGAGTACAAGAGAGAGGGAACTCCTTCGACCGGCTTGTCACTGTGTTTGAAAGAAAGCAGCTATGTCTTTAATGTCATGTACAATTAGGGGCTGTCAATGGACGTTAGATTGTAAGTGTCCCTTGGCCAAATACACAGATCTATGGGTATGTTCATACTACATATATTACAGCTTTTCAAGGCCATTAATAATATTATCCTTTGATTAAACAAAGCTTATGCAGTTATTAATGTTTTTTTTTTCCAGGAGTAGAATACTGATGGCATGTCCTCAGGATAGGGCATCAATGTCTGATCGGTGGGGGTTTGACTCCCGGTACCCCCGCTGATCAGCCGTTTTAAGTGGCTGTGGTGCTCCAGTAAGCACAGAGCCTTCTTTCTAGACCAGTGGCATCATGTTTATCAGTCACATGACCTAGGCGCAACTCATTCTTATTCAAATGACTGAGCCTGGGCTGCAATACCTTGCACAGCAACTATTCAATGCTATGAGGAGGCCATAGCACTCACGGTGCCGCAGCCTCTTCAATCAGAAGGAGTGCTGGTGCCAGATATCATTCAACTACTGGAAAACTCCTTTAATCACTTAATGTTACAGACTTATCAGGTTTGTCTAGATGTATGGAAGATACCATACTGTGTATCAATAAGTAAAACAACAACAGAATCTTTCTATTACTCAGTTTGATTATATTATCTATGTGTTTATAGCAGCTTTTAGACTGAGGTTCTAGTTCCTCTAATTTCTAGGGCTCTGTACACATCACGCTAGTGGTGTATGCTCAGCGTATATGTAGAGAATAAGTCCCAGCATACACACTAAGCACATCCATAGGGCTTCATTAACCAAGTTGGTGCCAAAAGATTGGCTTCAGATTACATCAGATTACCATACCATACCATAGTCAACTATATTCTATAGAAAAGTACACTATGTAGTAAAAAATATACAGGACCCTATTGCAACCTCTTTTATGCATTGGGATATGTCTAAACTTGTGTTGAATCGAATCGAGATCTGATATTGATTCTTTCAAACACTTCGGTTTTAATGTTGTCTCCGAAAAGCATTAAAATGTATTGCCTCGCTGTAGGCAAAAATTATTTCAGCCAAAGTCGCGCAAGACTTCAGTGAATTAATTTGGTAATCACTTCTGTATCTTTAAAAACATTTTAAAATAGCAATACAAAATCAGGTTTGGTACCAAGGTATGAGCCGGTACCAAACCCAAATTCGTATCGCTATTTTAAAATTCACCAAAGCCTTGCGTGAATTTGGCTGAAACAAATTTTGCCTTACCGGAGGCAATACATTTTAAAACTGTACATGGAGACAGCATTAAAACTGAAGAGTTTGAATGAAGCGACTTGGGATCTCTGATCAGAAGCTCAATTCGCTCAACACCAGTCATAACCGTCTGTCTGAGGTATAAGTCAGGAGCTTTTCCAGGTGTATATGTCATAGCATGAGGTTAACAGAGGCTTATCATGAAGGATATGAGCCCTAATGTTAGCTGTCAGTAAACCGGGAATGTTTACGGTATAGAGAAATGAGTTGACATGAATAATGATTCAGCTACCAGTGGAAACATGATAAAGGTGAACAGTATCATAACACATATATCACAAATTGCCTTATTTGAGGAACAGGCCGATCTGATTAGACCTGATCTGCAGCATTACGTCTCAGAAGTATGGAATTCCTATTACTGCTATTATTAGAGTTTATGGAGGTTGCACGCTGTGGGTGTTACTTTGTGATAAGTTTATTCATGCAGGTGGCAGAGTGTGTGACAGATAGCTGAAAAATGTCACAGAAGACAAATGTGGGATCATCTCTACTTCAATTCCTTTGAAGTTGGCTCTTTAGATCACACATGTACTTTAGAGATTTTGCTTGGCTCTATCACAACAGTTTCACCTAGTGACGTTATTGCTATTTGGAAAGGATTGGGCAATGTGTCTGCTGACTCACGTGGTGCCGGAGTATAGTTTTTATATGACTTGGGAAGGCACCTGCGAGGAAACATTTCTCTTGAACTCTTTTAGGCCCTCTTCATCTGTCACAACACAATAACCCCACCCGGAGTTGAAAAGAAAGCCTCATTAACAGACCAAAGGCCATTGCTGGTGATCCCATAGGGAGCCTGATGAAAAAAGGATCTGCAGCGCTAATTTATGTTTTTACAAACTTTTTTTTTTTTGTTTCCCAAAGTATCATTGGAGTAGAAGTGAATTGAGATGATGGTATCTAGGCCTGCCATATGCTCCCAGGCACTGCAGGGAGCTGCAGCCAAAAACACTTCTGTCCGGAGCAAAGCTGTGAAAACAAACCCTTTCCAGATTAGTGGCGTGCACTGCTGCACAGGTCACCTGGTGTGTTGTAATTTATTCTCCAATGCTGCTCATCTAAAACATCCAAGATTGCTTAATGTATCTTTTCCACTTCCTAAAACACACAGATATAATTCATGTTCACCATAACCACCGGACAGTTTGTTGTTACTCATTTACACATCACGAAACTTAACTCAGCGTGTGAAGGGAGATTTGCACTTTTCATGTTGTTCGGTATTTTCTAATCACTGTGAGATAGATCATTATATTCCATTTGCACGATAAAAAAATTATATTTAGCGTACTTTGACACTTGCGGCAGAGGATTCTAGCAGGTAGTTCCGTCGCCGTAACTGCCTGCTGAATCCGTCAAAACGCATGCAAACTGATGGCAGGATCCTGATCCGTCTGACAAATGCATTGAAATGCCGGCTCCGTCTCTCTGGTGTCCTCTTGAAAAACGGATCCGGCATTTATTTTTTTCACATTTTTTGCGGTCTGAGAATGCGAAGACCGTAAAAACTGATCAGTTTTGCCGGAACACGCGAGGCTGGATCCGGCATTAATGCATTTCAATGGGAAAAATGCCAGATCCGGCATTTCGGCAAGTGTTCTGGAATTTTGGACAGAGATAAAACTGCAGCATGCTGCGGTATTATCTCCGTCCTGAAAAGTCAAAAAGACTGAACTGAAGACATCCTGATTAGGGATGAGCGAACTCGAACTGTATAGTTCGGGTTCGTACCGAATTTTGGGGTGTCCGTGACACGGACCCGAACCCGGACATTTTCGTAAAAGTCCGGGTTCGGGTTCGGTGTTCGTCGCTTTCTTGGCGCTTTTGTGACGCTTTCTTGGCGCTTTTTGAAAGGCTGCAAAGCAGCCAATCAACAAGCGTCATACTACTTGCCCCAAGAGGCCATCACAGCCATGCCTACTATTGGCATGGCTGTGATTGGCCAGAGCACCATGTGACCCAGCCTCTATTTAAGCTGGAGTCACATAGCGCCGCCCGTCACTCTGCTCTGATTAGCGTAGGGAGAGGTTGCGGCTGCGACAGTAGGGCGAGATTAGGCAGATTAACTCCTCCAAAGGACTTGATTAACTGATCGATCTGCAGCTGTGGATCATTGAGCTGCTGATCCTCAATTGCTCACTGTTTTTAGGCTGCACAGACCGTTTGTCAGTCTCATTTTTCTGGGGTGATCGGCGGCCATTTTGTGTCTTGTGGTGCGCCAGCACAAGCTGCGACCAAGTGCATTTAACCCTCAATGGTGTGGTTGTTTTTTGGCTAAAGCCTACATCAGGGTGAAGCTGTCACACCAAGTGCATTTAACCAGCAATAGTCTGTTCATTTTTTGGCCATATACAAAATCAGGGGCAAGCTGCGCCTGTCACCAAGTGCATTTAACCCTCAATGGTGTGGTTGTTTTTTGGCTAAAGCCTACATCAGGGTGAAGCTGTGACACCAAGTGCATTTAACCAGCAATAGTCTGTTCATTTTTTGGCCATATACAAAATCAGGGGCAAGCTGTGCCTGTCACCAAGTGCATTTAACCCTCAATGGTGTGGTTGTTTTTTGGCTAAAGCCTACATCAGGGTGAAGCTGTCACACCAAGTGCATTTAACCAGCAATAGTCTGTTCATTTTTTGGCCATATACAAAATCAGGGGCAAGCTGCGCCTGTCACCAAGTGCATTTAACCCTCAATGGTGTGGTTGTTTTTTGGCTAAAGCCTACATCAGGGTGAAGCTGTCACACCAAGTGCATTTAACCAGCAATAGTCTGTTTATTTTTTGGCCATATCCCAGTCTAATTCTGTCACTAAATCCATACCGGTCACCCAGCGCCTAAATACTAGGCCTCAAATTTATATCCAGCTAAATCTGTCCCTAGTGCTGTAGCTGGGCGAGTTATTTAGTGTCCGTTCAAGCACATTTCTTGTTCTGGGTTGAAATACAATTCCCAATTTAGCAATTTCATAATTTAGTGGTTCCTGCTATATCAGAGCTATTTGAAATCTATCCCAAAAAGGGTATATAATATTGAAGGTGCACATTGGGTCATTCAGAATAACTTCACACACACCCGCTACTGTGTATTTCCAAGTCTAATTCTGTCACTAAACCCATACCTGTCACCCAGCGCCTAAATACTAGGCCTCAAATTTAAATCCCTCTAAATCTCTCGTTACCGCTGTACTGTTGTTGCTGGGCAAGATATTTAGTGTCCGTCAAAGCACATTTTTTGTTCTGGGTTGAAGTACAATTCCCAATTTAGCAATTTCATAATTTAGTGGTTCCTGCTATATCAGAGCTATTTGGAATCTATCCCTAAAAGGGTATATAATATTGAAGGTGCACATTGGGTCATTCAGAATAACTTCACACACACCCGCTACTGTGTATTTCCAAGTCTAATTCTGTCACTAAACCCATACCTGTCACCCAGCGCCTAAATACTAGGCCTCAAATTTAAATCCCTCTAAATCTCTCGTTACCGCTGTACTGTTGTTGCTGGGCAAGATATTTAGTGTCCGTCAAAGCACATTTTTTGTTCTGGGTTGAAGTACAATTCCCAATTTAGCAATTTCATAATTTAGTGGTTCCTGCTATATCAGAGCTATTTGGAATCTATCCCTAAAAGGGTATATAATATTGAAGGTGCACATTGGGTCATTCAGAATAACTTCACACACACCCGCTACTGTGTATTTCCAAGTCTAATTCTGTCACTAAACCCATACCTGTCACCCAGCGCCTAAATACTAGGCCTCAAATTTAAATCCCTCTAAATCTCTCGTTACCCGCTGTACTGTTGTTGCTGGGCAAGATATTTAGTGTCCGTCAAAGCACATTTTTTGTTCTGGGTTGAAGTACAATTCCCAATTTAGCAATTTCATAATTTAGTGGTTTCTGCTATATCAGAGCTATTTGAAATCTATCCCTAAAAGGGTATATAATATTGAAGGTGCACATAGGGTCATTCAGAATAACTTCACACACACGCTTCTGTGCATTTCCAAGTCTAATTCTGTCACTAAATCCATACCGGTGACCCAGCGCCTAAATACTAGGCCTCAAATTTAAATCCCTCTAAATCTCTCGTTACCCACCGCTGTACTGTTGTTGCTGGGCAAGATATTTAGTGTCCGTCAAAGCACATTTTTTGTTCTGGGTTGAAGTACAATTCCCAATTTAGCAATTTCATAATTTAGTGGTTTCTGCTATATCAGAGCTATTTGAAATCTATCCCTAAAAGGGTATATAATATTGAAGGTGCACATAGGGTCATTCAGAATAACTTCACACACACGCTTCTGTGCATTTCCAAGTCTAATTCTGTCACTAAATCCATACCGGTGACCCAGCGCCTAAATACTAGGCCTCAAATTTAAATCCCTCTAAATCTCTCGTTACCCACCGCTGTACTGTTGTTGCTGGGCAAGATATTTAGTGTCCGTCAAAGCACATTTTTTGTTCTGGGTTGAAGTACAATTCCCAATTTAGCAATTTCATAATTTAGTGGTTTCTGCTATATCAGAGCTATTTGAAATCTATCCCTAAAAGGGTATATAATATTGAAGGTGCACATAGGGTCATTCAGAATAACTTCACACACACGCTTCTGTGCATTTCCAAGTCTAATTCTGTCACTAAATCCATACCGGTGACCCAGCGCCTAAATACTAGGCCTCAAATTTAAATCCCTCTAAATCTCTCGTTACCCACCGCTGTACTGTTGTTGCTGGGCAAGATATTTAGTGTCCGTCAAAGCACATTTTTTGTTCTGGGTTGAAGTACAATTCCCAATTTAGCAATTTCATAATTTAGTGGTTTCTGCTATATCAGAGCTATTTGAAATCTATCCCTAAAAGGGTATATAATATTGAAGGTGCACATAGGGTCATTCAGAATAACTTCACACACACGCTTCTGTGCATTTCCAAGTCTAATTCTGTCACTAAATCCATACCGGTGACCCAGCGCCTAAATACTAGGCCTCAAATTTAAATCCCTCTAAATCTCTCGTTACCCACCGCTGTACTGTTGTTGCTGGGCAAGATATTTAGTGTCCGTCAAAGCACATTTTTTGTTCTGGGTTGAAGTACAATTCCCAATTTAGCAATTTCATAATTTAGTGGTTTCTGCTATATCAGAGCTATTTGAAATCTATCCCTAAAAGGGTATATAATATTGAAGGTGCACATAGGGTCATTCAGAATAACTTCACACACACGCTTCTGTGCATTTCCAAGTCTAATTCTGTCACTAAATCCATACCGGTGACCCAGCGCCTAAATACTAGGCCTCAAATTTATATCCCGCTAAATCTCTCGTTACCGCTGTACTGTTGTTGCTGGGCAAGATATTTAGTGTCCGTCAAAGCACATTTTTTGTTCTGGGTTGAAGTACAATTCCCAATTTAGCAATTTCATAATTTAGTGGTTCCTGCTATATCAGAGCTATTTGAAATCTATCCCAAAAAGGGTATATAATATTGAAGGTGCACATTGGGTCATTCAGAATAACTTCACACACACCCGCTACTGTGTATTTCCAAGTCTAATTCTGTCACTAAACCCATACCTGTCACCCAGCGCCTAAATACTAGGCCTCAAATTTAAATCCCTCTAAATCTCTCGTTACCGCTGTCCTGTTGTAGCTGGGAAAGTTATTTAGTGCCCGTCAAAGCACATTTTTTGTTCTGGGTTGAAGTACAATTCCCAATTTAGCAATTTCATAATTTAGTGGTTCCTGCTATATCAGAGCTATTTGAAATCTATCCCAAAAAGGGTATATAATATTCAAGGTGCACATTGGGTCATTCAGAATAACTTCACACACACGCTTCTGTGCATTTCCAAGTCTAATTCTGTCACTAAATCCATACCGGTCACCCAGCGCCTAAATACTAGGCCTCAAATTTATATCCCGCTGAATTTGAATACAATACATTGGGCCAAATAATATATTTGTTGTTGTGGTGAACCATAACAATGAGAAAAACATCTAGTAAGGGACGCGGACGTGGACATGGTCGTGGTGGTGTTAGTGGACCCTCTGGTGCTGGGAGAGGACGTGGCCGTTCTGCCACATCCACACGTCCTAGTGTACCAACTACCTCAGGTCCCAGTAGCCGCCAGAATTTACAGCGATATATGGTGGGGCCCAATGCCGTTCTAAGGATGGTAAGGCCTGAGCAGGTACAGGCATTAGTCAATTGGGTGGCCGACAGTGGATCCAGCACGTTCACATTATCTCCCACCCAGTCTTCTGCAGAAAGCGCACAGATGGCGCCTGAAAACCAACCCCATCAGTCTGTCACATCACCCCCATGCATACCAGGGAAACTGTCTCAGCCTCAAGTTATGCAGCAGTCTCTTATGCTGTTTGAAGACTCCGCTGGCAGGGTTTCCCAAGGGCATCCACCTAGCCCTTCCCCAGCGGTGAAAGACATAGAATGCACTGACGCACAACCACTTATGTTTCCTGATGATGAGGACATGGGAATACCACCTCAGCATGTCTCTGATGATGACGAAACACAGGTGCCAACTGCTGCGTCTTTCTGCAGTGTGCAGACTGAACAGGAGGTCAGGGATCAAGACTGGGTGGAAGACGATGCAGGGGACGATGAGGTCCTAGACCCCACATGGAATGAAGGTCGTGCCACTGACTTTCACAGTTCGGAGGAAGAGGCAGTGGTGAGACCGAGCCAACAGCGTAGCAAAAGAGGGAGCAGTGGGCAAAAGCAGAACACCCGCCGCCAAGAGACTCCGCCTGCTACTGACCGCCGCCATCTGGGACCGAGCACCCCAAAGGCAGCTTCAAGGAGTTCCCTGGCATGGCACTTCTTCAAACAATGTGCTGACGACAAGACCCGAGTGGTTTGCACGCTGTGCCATCAGAGCCTGAAGCGAGGCATTAACGTTCTGAACCTGAGCACAACCTGCATGACCAGGCACCTGCATGCAAAGCATGAACTGCAGTGGAGTAAACACCTTAAAACCAAGGAAGTCACTCAGGCTCCCCCTGCTACCTCTTCTGCTGCTGCCGCCTCGGCCTATTCTGCTGCTGCCGCCTCGGCCTCTTCCTCCGCCTCTGGAGGAACGTTGGCACCTGCCGCCCAGCAAACAGGGGATGTACCACCAACACCACCACCACCACCTCCGTCACCAAGCGTCTCAACCATGTCACACGCCAGCGTTCAGCTCTCCATCTCACAAACATTTGATAGAAAGCGTAAATTCCCACCTAGCCACCCTCGATCCCTGGCCCTGAATGCCAGCATTTCTAAACTACTGGCCTATGAAATGCTGTCATTTAGGCTGGTGGACACAGACAGCTTCAAACAGCTCATGTCGCTTGCTGTCCCACAGTATGTTGTTCCCAGCCGGCACTACTTCTCCAAGAGAGCCGTGCCTTCCCTGCACAACCAAGTATCCGATAAAATCAAGTGTGCACTGCGCAACGCCATCTGTAGCAAGGTCCACCTAACCACAGATACGTGGACCAGTAAGCACGGCCAGGGACGCTATATCTCCCTAACTGCACACTGGGTAAATGTAGTGGCAGCTGGGCCCCAGGCGGAGAGCTGTTTGGCGCACGTCCTGCCGCCGCCAAGGATCGCAGGGCAACATTCTTTGCCTCCTGTTGCCACCTCCTCCTTCTCGGCTTCCTCCTCCTCTTCTTCCACCTGCTCATCCAGTCAGCCACACACCTTCACCACCAACTTCAGCACAGCCCGGGGTAAACGTCAGCAGGCCATTCTGAAACTCATATGTTTGGGGGACAGGCCCCACACCGCACAGGAGTTGTGGCGGGGTATTGAACAACAGACCGACGAGTGGTTGCTGCCGGTGAGCCTCAAGCCCGGCCTGGTGGTGTGTGATAATGGGCGAAATCTCGTTGCAGCTCTGGGACTAGCCAATTTGACGCACATCCCTTGCTTGGCGCATGTGCTGAATTTGGTGGTGCAGAAGTTCATTCACAACTACCCCGACATGTCAGAGCTGCTGCATAAAGTGCGGGCCGTCTGTTCGCGCTTCCGGCGTTCACATCCTGCCGCTGCTCGCCTGTCTGCGCTACAGCGTAACTTCGGCCTTCCCGCTCACCGCCTCATATGCGACGTGCCCACCAGGTGGAACTCCACCTTGCACATGCTGGACAGACTGTGCGAGCAGCAGCAGGCCATAGTGGAGTTTCAGCTGCAGCACGCACGGGTCAGTCGCACTACAGAACAGCACCACTTCACCACCAATGACTGGGCCTCCATGCGAGACCTGTGTGCCCTGTTGCGCTGTTTCGAGTACTCCACCAACATGGCCAGTGGCGATGACACCGTTATCAGCGTTACAATACCACTTCTATGTCTCCTTGAGAAAACACTTAGGGCGATGATGGAACAGGAGGTGGCCCAGGAGGAGGAGGAGGAGGATGAGGAAGAGGGGTCATTTTTAGCACTTTCAGGCCAGTCTCTTCGAAGTGACTCAGAGGGAGGTTTTTTGCAACAGCAGAGGCCAGGTACAAATGTGGCCAGCCAGGGCCCACTACTGGAGGACGAGGAGGACGAGGATGAGGAGGAGGTGGAGGAGGATGAGGATGAAGCATGGTCACAGCGGGGTGGCACCCAACGCAGCTCGGGTCCATCACTGGTGCGTGGCTGGGGGGAAAGGCAGGACGATGACGATACGCCTCCCACAGAGGACAGCTTGTCCTTACCCCTGGGCAGCCTGGCACACATGAGCGACTACATGCTGCAGTGCCTGCGCAACGACAGCAGAGTTGCCCACATTTTAACCTGTGCGGACTACTGGGTTGCCACCCTGCTGGATCCACGCTACAAAGACAATGTGCCCACCTTACTTCCTGCACTGGAGCGTGATAGGAAGATGCGCGAGTACAAGCGCACGTTGGTAGACGCGCTACTGAGAGCATTCCCAAATGTCACAGGGGAACAAGTGGAAGCCCAAGGCCAAGGCAGAGGAGGAGCAAGAGGTCGCCAAGGCAGCTGTGTCACGGCCAGCTCCTCTGAGGGCAGGGTTAGCATGGCAGAGATGTGGAAAACTTTTGTCAACACGCCACAGCTAACTGCACCACCACCTGATACGCAACGTGTTAGCAGGAGGCAACATTTCACTAACATGGTGGAACAGTACGTGTGCACACCCCTCCACGTACTGACTGATGGTTCGGCCCCATTCAACTTCTGGGTCTCTAAATTGTCCACGTGGCCAGAGCTAGCCTTTTATGCCTTGGAGGTGCTGGCCTGCCCGGCAGCCAGCGTTTTGTCTGAACGTGTATTCAGCACGGCAGGGGGCGTCATTACAGACAAACGCAGCCGCCTGTCTACAGCCAATGTGGACAAGCTGACGTTCATAAAAATGAACCAGGCATGGATCCCACAGGACCTGTCCGTCCCTTGTCCAGATTAGACATTAACTACCTCCCCATAACCATATATTATTGGACTCCAGGGCACTTCCTCATTCAATCCTATTTTTATTTTCATTTTACCATTATATTGCGATGCTACCCAAAGTTGAATGAACCTCTCCTCTGCCTGTGTGCTAGGCCTAAATATATGCCAATGGACTGTTGCAGTGGTGGCTGACATGAAGCCTGATTCTCTGCTATGACATGCAGACTAATTCTCTGCTGACATGAAGCCAGATTGTCTGTTACGGGACCTCTCTCCTCTGCCTGGGTGCTGGGCCTAAATTTATGACAATGGACTGTTGCAGTGGTGGCTGACGTGAAGCCTGATTCTCTGCTATGACATGCAGACTGATTCTCTGCTGTCATGAAGCCAGATTGTCTGTTACGGGACCTTTCTCCTCTACCTGGGTTCTGGGCCTAAATTTATGAAAATTGACTCTTACAGTGGTGGGTGACGTGAAGCCTGATTCTCTGCTATGATATGAAGACTGATTCTCTGCTGACATGAAGCCAGATTGTCTGTTACGGGACCTTTCTCCTCTGCCTGGGTTCTGGGCCTAAATTTATGAAAATTGACTCTTACAGTGGTGGGTGACGTGAAGCCTGATTCTCTGCTATGATATGAAGACTGATTCTCTGCTGACATGAAGCCAGATTGTCTGTTACGGGACCTTTCTCCTCTGCCTGGGTTCTGGGCCTAAATTTATGAAAATTGACTCTTACAGTGGTGGGTGACGTGAAGCCTGATTCTCTGCTATGATATGAAGACTGATTCTCTGCTGACATGAAGCCAGATTGTCTGTTACGGGACCTTTCTCCTCTGCCTGGGTTCTGGGCCTAAATTTATGAAAATTGACTCTTACAGTGGTGGGTGACGTGAAGCCTGATTCTCTGCTATGATATGAAGACTGATTCTCTGCTGACATGAAGCCAGATTGTCTGTTACGGGACCTTTCTCCTCTGCCTGGGTTCTGGGCCTAAATTTATGAAAATTGACTCTTACAGTGGTGGGTGACGTGAAGCCTGATTCTCTGCTATGATATGAAGACTGATTCTCTGCTGACATGAAGCCAGATTGTCTGTTACGGGACCTTTCTCCTCTGCCTGGGTTCTGGGCCTAAATTTATGAAAATTGACTCTTACAGTGGTGGGTGACGTGAAGCCTGATTCTCTGCTATGATATGAAGACTGATTCTCTGCTGACATGAAGCCAGATTGTCTGTTACGGGACCTTTCTCCTCTGCCTGGGTTCTGGGCCTAAATTTATGAAAATTGACTCTTACAGTGGTGGGTGACGTGAAGCCTGATTCTCTGCTATGATATGAAGACTGATTCTCTGCTGACATGAAGCCAGATTCTCTGTTACGGGACCTCTCTCCTCTGCCTGGGTGCTGGGCCTAAATTTATGACAATGGACTGTTGCAGTGGTGGCTGACGTGAAGCCTGATTCTCTGCTATGACATGCAGACTGATTCTCTGCTGACATGAAGCCAGATTCTCTGTTACGGGACCTCTCTCCTCTGCCTGTGTGTGTGCTGGGCCTAAATATATGCCAATGGACTGTTGCAGTGGTGGCTGACGTGAAGCCTCATTCTCTGCTATGACATGCAGACTAATTCTCTGCTGACATGAAGACAGATTCTCTGTTACGGGACCTCTCTCCTCTGCCTGGGTGCCGGGGCCTAAATATCTGAGAATGGACTGTTCCAGTGGTGGGTGACGGGAAGCCAGATTCTCTGCTATGGAACCTCTCTCCAATTGATTTTGGTTAATTTTTATTTATTTAATTTTTATTTTAATTCATTTCCCTATCCACATTTGTTTGCAGGGGATTTACCTACATGTTGCTGCCTTTTGCAGCCCTCTAGCTCTTTCCTGGGCTGTTTTACAGCCTTTTTAGTGCCGAAAAGTTCGGGTCCCCATTGACTTCAATGGGGTTCGGGTTCGGGACGAAGTTCGGATCGGGTTCGGATCCCGAACCCGAACATTTCCGGGATGTTCGGCCGAACTTCTCGAACCCGAACATCCAGGTGTTCGCTCAACTCTAATCCTGATGCATCCTGAACGGATTGCTCTCCATTCAGAATGCATAAGGATAAAACTGATAGTTCTTTTCCAGTATTGAGCCCCTAGGACGGAACTCAATGCCGGGAAAAAAAAAAAATAACGCTAGTGTGAAAGTACCCTTACCGTTCAAAGAAGTCTACGGTGACATCAATCTGTTGATGTGAAGGAAATTATTATGTCTAGTCTTTAGACAAGAAGCATGAGTCTGTGAAGAACGTGGTAGAATTTGATTTGGTCTGCTCCTGCTAAAGAAGGGAAAAGGTATTATTTGCTAATAGCAGATGACATACACATTTCCCATCTGATAGACCCTTGTGTAACTTAAATTTGACACTACATAATGAGCTTACTACAGTACTTATCCAGCCAAGCAAAAACAAATATATATAATTGTCACTAACTTAAAAAAAAAAAAAAAAAATTGTTATGTCATGGGGACATAAAAAGTTGTGATCAATAGGGTCTAAGTCCCCCACTGATCTCTAGAATGATGGGAGAGAAGTGCATGCTTATTGCATTATCACTCCTCGCTGCATGATACAGGCTCCATAGAGTCCCACCTCATTCCATCCTCAGCAGCGAAGAAGCAGACCACAATATGCGCAGGATTCTTTCCTCTCGTTCTAGACATCAGTGGGGGTCTTAGTACTCAGACCCCCATCATTAACAATTATGACATCAAAAATGTTGTGACATTGTAAGTTTTATATGAGATTAGCACAAAGGGGAATATTAACAAAAGACTGCCAGTTCAAATGCCAGTCTAAGTGAAAAAAAGGTCTACCTGTATAAGATGCTCCAATTTATTAAGTGGCACCATATTAACCACTTCAGCCCCGCTAGGTGAAACCCCCTTCATGACCAGAGCACTTTTTACACTTCGGCACTACACTCCTTTCACCGTTTATCGCTCGGTCATGCAACTTACCACCCAAATGAATTTTACCTCCTTTTCTTCTCACTAATGGAGCTTTCATTTGGTGGTATTTTATTGCTGCTGACATTTTTACTTTTTTTGTTATTAATCAAAATGTAACGATTTTTTTGCAAAAAAATGACATTTTTCACTTTCAGCTGTAAAATTTTGCAAAAAAAACGACATCCATATATAAATTTTTCGCCAAATTTATTGTTCTACATGTCTTTGATAAAAAAAAAATGTTTGGGCAAAAAAAAAATGGTTTGGGTAAAAGTTATAGCATTTACAAACTATGGTACAAAAATGTGAATTTCCGCTTTTTGAAGCAGCTCTGACTTTCTGAGCACCTGTCATGATTCCTGAGGTTCTACAATGCCCAGACAGTAGAAAACCCCCACAAATGACCCCATTTCGGAAAGTAGACACCCTAAGGTATTCGCTGATGGGCATAGTGAGTTCATAGAACTTTTTATTTTTTGTCACAAGTTAGCGGAAAATGATGATGATTTTATTTATTTATTTTTTTCTTACAAAGTCTCATATTCCACTAACTTGCGACAAAAAATAAAAAATTCTAGGAACTCGCCATGCCCCTCACGGAATACCTTGGGGTGTCTTCTTTCCAAAATGGGGTCACTTGTGGGGTAGTTATACTGCCCTGGCAATTTAGGGGCCCAAATGTGTGAGAAGAACTTTGCAATCAAAATGTGTAAAAAATGACCGGTGAAATCCAAAAGGTGCACTTTGGAATATGTGCCCCTTTGCCCACCTTGGCAGCAAAAAAGTGTGACACATCTGGTATCGCCGTACTCAGGAGAAGTTGGGGAATGTGTTTTGGGGTGTCATTTTACATATACCCATGCTGGGTGAGATAAATATCTTGGTCAAATCCCAACTTTGTATAAAAAAATGGGAAAAGTTGTCTTTTGCCAAGATATTTCTCTCATCCAGCATGGGTATATGTAAAATGACACCCCAAGACACATTCCCCAACTTCTCCTGAGTACGGCGATACCAGATGTGTCACACTTTTTTGCTGCCAAGGTGGGCAAAGGGGCACATATTCCAAAGTGCACCTTTCAGATTTTGCAGGCCATTTTTTACACATTTTGATTGCAAGGTACTTCTCACACATTTGGGCCCCTAAATTGCCAGGGCAGTATAACTACGCCACAAGTGACCCCATTTTGGAAAGAAGACACCCCAAGGTATTCCGTGAGGGGCATGGCGAGTTCCTAGAATTTTTTATTTTTTGTCACAAGTTAGCGGAAAATGATGATTTTTTTTTTCTCTTTTTTCCTTACAAAGTCTCATATTCCACTAACTTGCGACAAAAAATAAAAAATTCTAGGAACTCGCCATGCCCCTCACGGAATACCTTGGGGTGTCTTCTTTCCAAAATGGGGTCACTTGTGGCGTAGTTATACTGCCCTGGCAATTTAGGGGCCCATATGTGTGAGAAGTACTTTGCAATCAAAATCTGTAAAAAATGACCGGTGAAATCCGAAAGGTGCACTTTGGAATATGTGCCCCTTTGCCCACCTTGGCATCAAAAAAGTGTCACACATGTGGTATCGCCGTACTCAGGAGAAGTTGGGGAATGTGTTTTTGGGTGTCATTTTACATATACCCATGCTGGGTGAGAGAAATATCTTGGCAAAAGACAACTTTTCCCATTTTTTTATACAAAGTTGGCATTTGACCAAGATATTTTTCTCACCCAGCATGGGTATATGTAAAATGACACCCCAAAACACATTCCCCAACTTCTCCTGAGTACGGCGATACCAGATGTGTGACACTTTTTTGCAGCCAAGGTGGGCAAAGGGGCACATATTCCAAAGTGCCCCTTTCGGATTGTGCAGGGCATTTTTTACACATTTTGATTGCAAAGTTCTTCTCACACATTTGGGCCCCTAAATTGCCAGGGCAGTATAACTACCCCACAAGTGACCCCATTTTGGAAAGAAGACACCCCAAGGTATTCCGTGAGGGGCATGGCGAGTTCCTAGAATTTTTTATTTTTTGTCGCAAGTTAGTGGAATATGAGACTTTGTAAGGAAAAAAGAAAAAAAAAGAAAAATCATCATTTTCCGCTAACTTGTGACAAAAAATAAAAAATTCTAGGAACTCGCCGTGCCCCTCACGGAATACCTTGGGGTGTCTTCTTTCCAAAATGGGGTCACTTGTGGCGTAGTTATACTGCCCTGGCAATTTAGGGGCCCAAATGTGTAAGAAGTACCTTGCAATCAAAATGTGTAAAAAATGGCCTGCGAAATCCGAAAGGTGCCCCTTTACCCACCTTGGCTGCAAAAAAGTGTCACACATGTGGTATCGCCGTACTCAGGAGAAGTTGGGTAATGTGTTTTGGGGGGTCATTTTACATATACCCATGCTGGGTGAGAGAAATATCTTGGCAAAAGACAACTTTTCCCATTTTTTTATACAAAGTTGGCATTTGACCAAGATATTTTTCTCACCCAGCATGGGTATATGTAAAATGACACCCCAAAACACATTCCCCAACTTCTCCTGAGTACGGCGATACCACATGTGTGACACTTTTTTGCAGCCTAGATGCGCAAAGGGGCCCAAATTCCTTTTAGGAGGGCATTTTTAGACATTTGGATCCCAGACTTTTTCTCACACTTTCGGGCCCCTAAAAAGCCAGGGCAGTATAAATACCCCACATGTGACCCCACTTTGGAAAGAAGACACCCCAAGGTATTCAATGAGGGGCATGGCGAGTTCCTAGAATTTTTTTTTTTTTGCATAAGTTAGCGGATATTGATTTTTTTTTTTTGTTTTTTTCTCACAAAGTCTCACTTTCCGCTAACTTAGGACAAAAATTTCAATCTTTCATGGACTCAATATGCCCCTCACGGAATACCTTGGGGTGTCTTCTTTCTGAAATGGGGTCACATGTGGGGTACTGCCCTGGCTTTTTTTTTTATACTGCCCTGGCTTTTTAGGGGCCCTAAAGCGTGAGAAGAAGTCTGGAATATAAATGTCTAAAAATGTTTACGCATTTGGATTCCGTGAGGGGTATGGTGCGTCCATGTGAGATTTTATTTTTTGACACAAGTTAGTGGAATATGAGACTTAGTAAGAAAAAACAAAAACAAACAAAAAATTTCCGCTAACTTGTGCCAAAAAAAAGGTCTAAATGGAGCCTTACCAGGGGGGGGGGGTGATCAATGACAGGGGGGTGATCAATGACAGGGGGGTGATCACCCATATAGACTCCCTGATCACCCCCCTGTCATTGATCACCCCCCTGTAAGGCTCCATTCAGACATCCGCATGATTTTGTACGGATACATGGATACATGGATCGGATCCACAGAACGCATGCGGACGTCTGAATGGAGCCTTACAGGGGGGTGATCAATGACAGGGGGGTGATCAGGGTAATCAGGGTGATCACCCCCCTGTCACTGATCACCCCCCCTGTAAGGCTCCATTCAGACATCCGCATGATTTTTTACGGATCCATGGATACATGGATCGGATCCACAGAACGCATGCGGACGTCTGAATGGAGCCTTACAGGGGGGTTATCAATGACAGGGGGTGATCAGGGTAATCAGGGTGATCACCCCCCTGTCACTGATCACCCCCCCTGTAAGGCTCCATTCAGACATCCGCATGATTTTTTACGGATCCATGGATACATGGATCGGATCCACAGAACGCATGCGGACGTCTGAATGGAGCCTTACAGGGGGGTTATCAATGACAGGGGGTGATCAGGGTAATCAGGGTGATCACCCCCCTGTCACTGATCACCCCCCCTGTAAGGCTCCATTCAGACATCCGCATGATTTTTTACGGATCCATGGATACATGGATCGGATCCACAGAACGCATGCGGACGTCTGAATGGAGCCTTACAGGGGGGTTATCAATGACAGGGGGTGATCAGGGTAATCAGGGTGATCACCCCCCTGTCACTGATCACCCCCCCTGTAAGGCTCCATTCAGACATCCGCATGATTTTTTACGGATCCATGGATACATGGATCGGATCCACAAAACGCATGCGGACGTCTGAATGGAGCCTTACAGGGGAGTGATCAATGACAGGGGGGTGATCAATGACAGGGGGTGATCAGGGAGTGTATATGGGTGATCACCCGCCTGTCATTGATCACCCCCCTGTAAGGCTCCATTCAGACGTCCGTATGCTTTTTGCGGATCCGATCCATGTATCCGTGGATCCGTAAAAATCATACGGACGTCTGAACGGAGCCTGACAGGGGGGTGATCAATGACAGGGCGGTGATCAATGACAGGGGGGTGATCAGGGAGTTTATATGGGGTGATCATGGGTGATCAGGAGTTTATAAGGGTTAATAAGTGACGGGGGGGGGTGTAGTGTAGTGTGGTGTTTGGTGCTACTGTACTTACCTACCTGAGTCCTCTGGTGGTCGATCCTAACAAAAGGGACCACCAGAGGACCAGGTAGGAGGTATATTAGACGCTGTTATGAAAACAGCGTCTAATATACCTATTAGGGGTTAAAAAATTCGGATCTCCAGCCTGCCAGCGAGCGATCGCCACTGGCAGGCTGGAGATCCACTCGCTTACCTTCCGTTCCTGTGAGCGCGCGCGCCTGTGCGCGCGCGTTTACAGGAAATCTCGGCTCTCGCGGGAGGACGCGTATATGCGTCCACCCAGAAGAGCAGGACCGCCGGCAGGACGCAATCCTGCGTACGGCGGTCCTAAGGTGGTTAAAGGGGTAGTCTGAGTTATGAAAAAAAATATATATAGCACTGTGAGGCCTCATGCACACGACCATTGTTGTGTCCCGTGTCCGTTGTTCCGTTTTCCGTGATTTTCTGCGGACCCATTGACTTTCAATGGGTCCGTGGAAAACTCGGCTAATGCACCGTTTGGCATCCGCGTCTGTGATCTGTGTTTCCAGTCCGTGAAAAAAATATGACCTGTCCTATTTTTTTCACGGACAACGGTTCGTGGACCCATTCAAGTCAATGGGTCCGTGAAAAAACACAGAGGCACACAAGATTGTCATCCGCTTCCACGCGTCCGCGTCCGTTTATTTCCTATCATTTTTTATGGCAAACTTGACTTAGATTTTTTATTTACTTTCCTTCATGTCTGGAGATCCTCCAAAAATAAAGGAAGACACACGGAAACAAAAATGGACACGGATCACGGAACAACGGAACCCCTTTTTGCGGACCGGAAAAAAATACTGTTGTGTGCATGAGGCCTAAATCTGATAGGCAGCAGTAACTGAGCTAAGCAAGTTTTAGGTAAAAAAAAATAAAAATTATATTTCCTCATTTCCCTGTTTCTCTTCTGGCCCTTTGTTTACTTGCAATAACAACAATCTCTGCCCCTCCCCCTTCTCTGCAAAGCAGGTGAATATAAGTGCTGCCCTGAGTGACATGTCTGCCTGTTGGGAAACTAAGCATTATGTTGTATGTGTATAAATACAAGTCCCAGCTGTACAATTACACTGCTGATACACACAGGATCTTCCACCTACCTGTTCTTGTGCAGAACTCCTCTAGTCTGTGAGCTCCTGTGCCCAGCATTTGTCTCCTCACTGTCTGCAGCTACTCAGTAATGCCTTCTGCCCTGAGTCTGTGCAGCTAAAGGGGTTAAGAATCCAGGGAGAGAGCAATAAGCAGCAGCCGGCAGTGCAGGGGGGAGTGGCCATCACAGTGATGTCTTGTGTACAGACTTATATCTGCTCTCTCAGGCTTGTGCACTAATCATCATCAGAGCAGGGAGAGAAGCTGACATAACAGGTCATGTGACCCTCAGTGAAATCTGAGAAAGGAGCAACTACAGATGCAGTAAGTTAATGGAAAAGCTGTTACATTTGATTAGTTAGAAACATACAAAGAACAAAAAATTAACTGGGACAACCCCTTTAAATAATTTGTGGCATTAGAGGCAGAGCTTGCTAAGAGCTGATTTGCATACCCTCTTCACTGAATTACAGAGAAGCCTTGCCTGGCCTATAAGACTCCTCACAGCACTCTCCTTAAAGAGATATAGTATCCCCCGAATCCTGACCTAAACCCCTCAACCAGTTAAGCCAGTACTCTCTGCTCTACTTCATGAGGGCCAATCACCCTGAAACAGCGGTCTGCAGATGAGATGCTGGCTTAATTAGAGACAGAGCATGCTAAGAGGTTATTTGTATACCCTCTTCCAAGCAAATGATCAGGAATGAATGGTTCATTTCTGACCATTGCTGTACATCGGTCTGCTTAAGGGGCTATTAAATGCTATTGTGATCACTCGTCCCCATACAGAATCATTGTTTCTGGGCAGCAGATCCCTGCTTACACAGCACAATCTTCTGCCCAGAAACAATGATTGATGCGACTGCATGAATGACAGGATCACCCAATGAACGGGTGTTTGCTCGTTCGGTGGTTGATGGGCAGATTGTTGGGAATGAGCTAGTCTAAATCCACCATTACTGTTAGGCCTAGTTCACACGATCGTATGGCTTTTCTAGTTTTTTGCGGTCCGTTTTTCACGGATCCGTTGGTCCGTTTTTGACTTCCGTTGTGTTTCCGTTTCCGTTCCGTTTCCGTTCCGTATGTCCGCAAAGAATAGCCATATGGTTTCCGTTTTTAATCCGTTTTTTGCGGATCAGAAGCGAAATAGAAAAGGTTGGACATCATCAGTTTAGGCCACATCCCTTTTTCACACCCCCTATTTAAGTTGGTCATGTGATATTGTGACTCCATTTTCATCAGCTTGTTTCAGCATTGAGAGCGTATTTGGAATCCTGTGTTTGGCAGACATTGGTTTCTGGCTACAATTTTCTGCTGTATCATGGCTGAGGAGGAACTGGTTCTCTTGTGCTGGCTGCTTTCTCGGGACTTCGATCCGCAGCCAACTCTGCAGAACGTGGAACCGAGGAGGAGGAGGCAGTGGGTTCACCCTATTGTCTCTCAGCGGCACAGGAAGGGTCATTTCCACACGCTGTACGTGGATCTGCGACAGCATCCTGATAAATTTCATCGGTATTGTCGTATGTCTGTGAGCAGCTTTGACTTGTTGCTAGCGACTCTGCGCCCTGGCCTCACCTACCAGGACACAAATATGAGGCGCTGCATTTCTCCAGAGGAACGGCTCATCGTCACGTTGAGGTATGCATCGTTTATTTTATAGAATGTGCATAGTATTACATGTTATTAATGTTATCATTTTGTTATGTGTCATAGTGTTGCGCCAAAATTTTCTATGGTAAATATAGAAATAGTAGTGTAGACGGGCACTCTATACCAGGAGACACACACATATAGAGTGCACGTCTACACTACTATTTTTCCATTTTCCATTTGATCTGACTGGGTGATTCAGGCTAGACGACTAGCGCCTATACATATTTACTGAGCGGGTGACCAACCACTTTGGTTATATTAGTTGTAAATGGTGAATGTTATAGTATATAATCTTTTTTTTCTTTTTGTTTTTCAGATTCTTGGCAACAGGGAATTCATTTGTATCTCTGCATTTTGAGTTCCTGCTGGGAGTCTCGACGATTTCTATGATAGTTCGTCAAACATGTGATGTGATTTGGCAGCGACTCAGGGAAGCGGTGATGCCAGAGCCCAAGGCTGAGGATTGGATCCGAATAGCTGAGGGTTTTTATGGTGATGCGCAGTTTCCCAACTGCATTGGGGCACTGGATGGCAAACACATTCGTGTTAAGAAGCCGCCTCACTCAGGGTCCCTGTACTACAATTATAAACAGTATTTCTCTGTCGTGCTAATGGCCTTGGCTGACAGTAATTACAAGTTTATAATTGTGGATATTGGGGCATATGGTAGCACTGCAGATGCGCGCATTTTCAGTGCTTCCAGAATGTGTGAGAGACTTCGAGCCAACCAGCTTGCCCTACCAGAGCCCAGATTGCTGCCAGGTTCTGCGGGACCACCGGCTCCATTTGTAATTGTGGCTGATGAAGGGTTTGCTTTGGCACCACATGTCATGCGACCCTTTCCCAGACGCAACCTGGATGACAGCAGACGTATCTTCAACTATCGGCTGAGTAGAGCTCGTCGGTATGTTGAGTGTGCGTTTGGAATACTCACACAGAAGTGGAGAGTATTCCTGTCATCCTTACAGATGGCACCGGAGAATGCCACCCGGGTTATTCAAGCGTGTGTCATCCTGCATAACTTTGTCAGGATTAATGATGGTCCCTCAGAAGTTGAGGATTTGGAATCTGGTACATATTCTTCTTCCGGAGGATTGGACCAGACCCTTCACGGACGACCTGGAACTGCAGCCCTTGCAGTTCGGGCCCTCTATGAAGAATATTTTTCAAGTCCTGAGGGAGCAGTGCCGTGGCAGATGGGCGTAATTCATGGCAGAGTGTAAAATAATCTGGACTCTGGTAATCCTAGTAACTTTATTTTCCTAGTTTTTTATTTACTTTTTTGGTTGGTGGTGGGGTTATATATTGATAGTGTAGGGACTCACAAGACAAAGAGGACCCTTGACGTGGGCTTGTGGGCTGGGGTTATATTGTATGAATTGTCAAATAACATTTGTGTAGTTGAAATTGCGAAATTAGTCAATTTTCCGGACTACAAAAATCAGATATTTGATTGTATACAACAACCCTCTAATACCTCTTCAAAACGAAATCCGACTTGTGTTATGATTGCATACGCACCCATATGTTGCAATACTTATTCCAAACTTGTCATTTTTCCCCGAGGCATGCCGAAGACTTTTAAAGATGCTGTCCAAGGTCCCGGATTCGGAGATTATTCAAGCACATACAACATGATTCCGGAAGGTTGAGCAGCGTTGACTTTATGTGTATTTCCAGCCCAAGTTGTAATGATTCATCAATAAAAAGATGTGTATGACGTTTGGAGTGTAGTGATGTAATTCAAACATGTAATGTTGTATACTGTTTAAATGTTGATGCTAATAAAAGGATAGAGATTTTTGCAATCTTTGTATATATTTTTAATTAACATTTTCCATGGTAAAAATAAAAGTGCTTCATATTCAGCTATCAAATACCCAACAAATAAACAAAAAACAAATTACATTTCGGATAATTCCCGCATAAAAGGGCCCTGTGTGCTTGGGCCAGCCACATTAGGGGGTGGTGGGTATCTAATCCTTGGTACAGGACAAGGGGGTCGAGGGGCAAAATCATGTTCCTGAGAAAATAGGGGCTGGGAATAAGTTTGCTGGATGGGCTGTTGGAAATACATACTGGGCCCTGGTTGGGCTGATGTGCCAACGCTTATAGTTAAAGCCCGACAATGTACATTATGGACTGCCCGCACTAGCTCCACTGGGTCCATAGGGCTTTTTAGAATGTTGGCTACAGTAGCCATAACCGAAACAAATATATCTTGCTTTTCAGCAGACAAAGGTTCGATAAGTGGCGCTAGGCCACTGAGCATTCTTTCTTCCTTGCCCTCAATCCTTCTCTGCCTTAAATACTCGAGCACCTGACTTTCAACAATGGCTCGAGTATTTAAGGCAGGTTCGGCAGGCTGTGGTGCGCCCCTTCTCCGCCGTGATGGTCTCCTTAATAAAGGTTCGGGGCTCGAATGAACCTCAGCCCCAACCTCCACAGCAGAAGACTCCTCCCTCTCTGCCGGATCCAACGGTTGCGACAGTAGTGGCTCTTCAGTGGCCAGAGAAGGGGAATCCTGTGGAGCAGCCACACGCTCCTCATCACTGGTTGTAGACTCCAGGCCTCTCTGCTCTTCCAGGCTGTCAACGGTGCTGTGGAATGAGAGAGTAATGTAAATAAGATTGGTATATATATATATATATATATATACATTGTATGAACATATAAGCCACATTTCGTAACCCACACTGGATGACATGGGTCCAGTAAACGTGTCAAATATTGAATATCAGGATAACTAATCAATCTGAAAAGGCGTTTGGAGATCCTTATTATGTTAATATAGAGCTGCACAGATGGTTGTCCCTTATCGCTATCCTCACCTGTTTATAATGTTAGCCATTTGTTCCGGTCATATCAGGATAAACAATGGTAGCTGGAATACTTTAGTGATCATTGTGGTGACAAGGGCAGTATATTCACACTAGATATTATAACAACATGTACCTGGCTTAAGCACTCAAGCCATAGTTGTATACTAGCCTATAAAACATTACTGGTAAAATGAAAATTTTTTAACTAAAAATAAGCCACTAATAATAGATTTGGGGACATTCCTAAGCAAACATTCTAAATAATCTAGGCATTTCATACTTACGGCCTAAGGTCCAGCACTGGCTTTAAGAAAGCCAACTGCCGGGTATAAAGGTATGGCTTCTTTCGGACGCCTCCATCACCACTTTTGCCCATGGCCTGAACTCGTTCCCGGCGGAACTGATCCCGGCACGACTGCCAGCGAGTCTTTAAGCGTTGGACTGTAGAAATATAACATACCAACAATTGTAACGTAAAAAATGTAATCACACGTATAAAATCACATGACAAAATATGGTTACTACTACATTAAAACCGGCAAATACTTAATTTAGTATACCATATACTGGAGATTTTCTAACCTAATAGGCTGAATAACCTGCAAAATAGTAGGATTGTTGTAACCCGGGAATCATAACAGGCCTTTAAACATTATTCACACTTGATATTTGGACATTACAGGGATACACAATATAAGTATACAGTATACAGTACACACACAGTATACCTCTAATCATGTCCACACATGAAATATATATCAGACTGCAGCAGGCCATGGTTATAATTGAGGTTTTAGTACAGCAGGTGAGCCACAGGTGGCCATGGCTGATGAATAATCAAGCAATATATAGTGCTGAGCACTTTCACATTGAAAACACAACATCCTCATGGTGCACATTAAATAAAAAAACATACTGATTTACCTGCTTGTGTAATATACTCCAATATACACCACTGCTTGACAAGTAACAATGACATTATAGGCATTTTACACATAAAACACATCAACATGGGTTGTCATACCTAATTTTCGGCGTTTGGAGGAAGTGCCCTTCTCCCACTCTCTGGGCAACATGTCACGGGTCACCTCGTCCCATGCCCGCTCCTTGCACATGCGGTCGTGATAGGCCTCCGTCCGAGTGTCCCAAAGCAGAGGACGTTCCTGGATCAGCAGGATCAATTTCTCCACATCCATCTTGAGAAGCTGCTATCTTGCAAGGCAGACAGGCTGGGGCCGGTTTCAGCACCTGCACATGTGCTCTTGGCAAAGTTTGTAAACACCGAACACATGGCTAAAGTAGGCTGGGCCTGGTATTTCTAAATTAGTGATCCGCAAAAAACGGATGACATACGGATGTGTTCCGTATGCATTCCGTTTTTTTTGCGGACCCATTGACTTTAATGGAGCCACGACCCGTGATTTACGGCCAAATATAGGACAAGCTCTATCTTTCAACGGAACGGAAAAACGGAAATACGGAAACGGAATGCATACGGAACACATTCCGTTTTTTTTGCGGAACCATTGAAATGAATGGTTCCGTATACGGACCGTATACGGAACACAAAAAAACGGCCCGTACACCCGCAAAAAAAACGTTCGTGTGAACTAGGCCTTATCCAGATTGTAAAATCGACTATTTTACTAACAGATAGCATCTTTCCTTAACAGTAGCAATTAAATAAAAATAGGATCACCATCTAAATAGGAGGTTTTTCTCTGTGTGCTGACTGATAAAGACAATATGTTGTATTTTATTGTCATTGGTGTAGTTCTGCTGAAATTAAAAATAAAAATGGACCAAAATTCTTAAAAAACTGCTTTCTATGAATATTCAGTTAAAAATACCCCTTTCTGACAGGTGTATCCCTTTAAGCATCTCAAGACAAGAGTATCATGCATTAAGCTGTAATTGAAGTGACTTGGCACATAGTAAGGCATATCGATATACATGATTTTATGTACGCGTCCATCAGCAGCCAGCGCTACAAAATATCTTGAATGCACAAAATGTTGGCTAATGTTTCCTTCTGCATGGAATTAATAAAATTTCAGGTCTATTGAAGGTTTCCTATGGTTTGAAATTCCCATAGTATACTTGAGAATGCAATGTAACTGAAAGCATTAAATTGGCAGAACACATGAATGAAATGTAATTCCCATCGCTGAGCAGAATTCTTTAATCAGAATCAGTAAGTCAAATGTGCAGTTAAATAATAGTAGTTTTAATAAAAGAGGGAGGCTCACAGGACCGGTGCGGAGATACGGCTGCGCTCCTTAAGTGTAAATTGAAAATTTTGACCCAGAGATTTTGTCGATGTGTTCTAATTGCCAAACAGAGGCAGAAATTAATATCACAGTAATTAACAGCACCCAGAGGGGCAGGAACTGTGGTGACAGGTAATACATGATTTAATAACTTTTACAAAATGGCACATCCATATACTGGTGGCGGTTCATTATATTAACGTAATTTCCCGTTTCCTTCAAGGATCTGACAAATGCCCTTACACCAATCACCGTAAGCAACGAGGAATGGCAACTTTTTTTTTGACAGGTTCTTGATTTTATGATAACTGCTGGTATTTCTACAAATGATTGAACATTCTGGGGTCAGAATGAGGGGCTCAGATCAGCCTGTACCACTGTAGACTATGAATAGTCTTGATATTAGACTAGCGATGCAGGTTTTTTTCCCGGAGTCTCATTGCTAAACATTATGCTATTCAATAAAATTCGGTGGTATTTTTTTCCATATCCACCTGTGTAACCGTATTGTTTCCTGAGCGTACACAAGGCGAACTGACAAAAGAAAGGGATCATTTTAAGAATGTTCATATGTGTACGGTGTCTTTTATGTTACTGAATGACTCCTGATGTGAGGAATTGTTTAGCTGCTCCCAGGAATCTTGACTCTACGGAAAATGCTGTGAAGTGTATTGTGAGGTTCGGTGGCGGGCAGCTCATCATATTGATCCTAGAAAGCAGAGCAAACAAAAGTATTGTGTGGAATATGTTGCTGAATGCTACAGAGGCTTTTTTTTCTCACTTGTGAAATGTCGATGGCTGATAAAAGATAATGAAACAATTTAATGAAACGTTGATCCTTTAAAGATCATCACGATTTCTAAAAGAAGTCGGTGAATCACAGCAAGTATATTATTTTACAGCTTTATACCTGCATTCATAGCAGTGCTTCTGGTTTTAGACAGAGGCTTACAATGCTACAAGACGATTGCATTTCTGTACATGCAATTTGTTATATTTGCAATTTTTAAAAAGACATATCCCACAATGAAGGTGTATACCATTGGATATGTAAGAGACATCCTAGACATGAGTGAATTTATTGAAATATGTTTTATGTCTGATTCAAAATATATATTTTTTTCATATCAGAATTGATTCTGCACAAATCGAATATGCTCCAATAGGCCTGAAAATATAGTATGACACTCTTAGGACTCCAAGGATATTTTTTCCTTCTCTCTTTTCCTTCATTTTTTTGTGTGATTTTTTTGCTCTTTCTACTCCTAGACGTGATGACAGCAATAGCAAATAATGTCAAACTGACTCTGACATACATAAAACATATGTATTTTTGACTGTATTGACAAAAACACAATAAGACGTTACATGTGTCATGCTTTTTCATGTTAGAAACCTTCCAAAATGTGTCCCTTTTTGGGGACAGATGGTGTTTAAAGGAAGTCTAAAAATTGTTAGGTCAGCACTACTCACTGGGATCCCAGTATTCCAATTCGTGGTGGTGCCCGCAGCGATGGATCCCGGTCTCTGGGGTTCCCGTAATAAATAGCAACAGATGAAGAAGCCGCGGCACTCAGAAGGATAAATTCCAATTTCTTTTATTTCACCTCTTGTGGCAACGTTTCGACCAAACGGTCTTTATCAAGCACCTTATCAAGTGCTTGATAAAGACCATTTGGTCGAAAGAAACGTTGCCACAAGAGGTGAAATAAAAGAAATTGGAATTTATCCTTCTTAGTGCCATGGCTTCTTCATCTGTTGCTGTTTAAAGGAAGTCTGTCACCAGTGGTGACCATTTTTAAGCCTTTTCATCATGGTATAGCTCTTCTATTGTAATTTACAAACATATCTTTATCTTTATGTCCTATCCTCTTCTTTTGAACTCTAAAAACAGTTTAAAAAAAAAAGAATGGAGCCCCACTCCTCACCTCCTCTTTTTCTCTCCACCTCCTAGCCTAGCCTAGCCTAGCCTAAAGTCCTCAATGTCAACATGATGTCACTGCAAATCTCGTGCAGGCGCACCTCTCTTTTATGTTAGCACCTATATCGTTTGTGAACATCTGTGGGTATCGGATTCTTCAACTGAACTGTGCATGTGCCAGTAGTACGCACAGTTCACTTGACATGTACCTGTCCATCTTCCTGATATGTGCAGTTCAGTTGGAGAACCCGATGCCCACAGAAATTCACAGTTAGTGCAGGCGCACACATAAAGATTTCAAGTGGCATCATGATGACACAGAGGAGGTTAGTCTTGGTGAGTATGTGAAGAGAATTCGAGAAGGGAGGAATAGGGTTATGTTTTGATGGGATAAGCAAAGCCCCTTGGACTTTTTTATTCTTCCTTAATTATAAAAAAAAAATGACTTCAGATGAGGAGGGAACAGGATATAAAGATATATTTGGAAATCACAATTGTAGAGTCACACTGCAATGTAAAGGGTTAAACATGTTTGCTGGTGGTGATAGATTACCTTTAAACACACACAATGTTATGGGGGGGCAGTGGCTTGTCGGTATCAGGTAGACATAAATTATGCCTCAACAGGGGCAGATATCTGCCCCTGCTAATGCACATAAGGTTAGTTTCAAAATAAACTGTGTCTTTTCTGTAATACGTATTCAAAATGATGCCTTAATAGGGGCAGAATGTCTGCCTGTATATACACACACATAATTGTTAATTGTCAGAAGAAACAATGGCTTGTTCTGAACCAGCCTAGAAAAATTCTCCCTTTGAATTGGAGCAGCAGCAGTACAGTGTAAAGGGTAGGGTCATTTCGGGATATGGCCACAGTAGTAGTAACAGACAAGACAATTTATGTGTATGCCTAATTAGGGGTAGTAGTAGTAATAGTAATAGGGGTAGATCTGTAGCAGTAGTGGTAATGGTAGTAAGCAGATTAGCAGATCAATTGGGGAACCTTCAGCACTGGCAGATCTATTCATCGTTCTCAGTCTGTGAAAACCATCACTCCATGCTAAAATCTGTTTAACAAAAGTGTTGTTTTGTACACTGGGTATGACATTTCCACCTGCAATGCTGAAAATCCTAACTGAGATAACACTAGAGGCTGGACAAGACAATACATAGAGAGCAAACTGGGCCATTTCTGGCCACTGTTTCAATCTGCCTCAAAAGTCCATGGTTTTAGGAAACAGGGTGTGTGCCATGGGTTCAGGCCATTTTGAAAATAGGATAATTTCAATTTTTTTTTTTTAAATGGACACCTGGGCATAAGTACAAATATCCTACAGCAAAATTACATTTTGGGGAAGGTGCAGAACTGCACAGCTATGGACACCTGGCCAAAAGTCTGACTGGCAAAAACTGCAACTGATGACATAGAGAAGAATTACACTTTGATATAGGTAAAGAACTGTGCCAATACAGACACCTGCCCAAAAGTCCAACTGATGGAATATGGCAAAAACTGTGAATGATGGCATTGAGAAGCATTACATTTGAGAGAAGAATTCAATTTTGGGGAAGACACAGAACTGAGTGGTACCATAGCAACTGCCTTGTCAGCAATTTGGCTAGGTGAGAGTTCAGCTTGCACACAAGCTAATTGCTGGTTGTGAATAGTTGTCTCATAACCACAGTTTCCATTATAGATGTTTCACAATGGAGTGGAGGACTAGTAGGAGGAGGGTTCTGAGCAGAAGAAGTAGCTGATGATGACGATAAGAACACTGAAATGTTAGTGGATACGTGTAGTAATGAGGGAACCCGGACCGGTACGCTCTGGACCGGACCGAACATTATCGTGTCTGGGTAACAGACACAGACTTTGGCGCCAAAGTCTGTGTCCGTGTTTGTTGTTTGTAGTTTAAATAAAGCTTTTTGAAAGGTTGCAGCACAGCCAATCAACATACGTTTAAGCTGTGGGCACTTGGAAGCCATCACAGTCATGCCTAATACTGGTGACCCTGCATGCATAAATGTCGGAACACGTGGTGCACCACCCTTCTGCTCTGACTAGTGTAGGGACAGAATGCTGCTGCACTGAGGGACACTGTTAGGCTTTTATTATTTTAGATAACTCTATTGGTGACCTGTAGGCATTTATGTGGGTGCAATCCAACACCTTTGCTCCAGTGACACAGAAATAGAATACTTAATAGGGCTCTTCAGTCTGTGGGTGACCTGTAGGCATTTTTGTTTGGTGAAATCCTACTCCTTTGTACCAGTGACAGGAAAATCCAACAATTATTTAGTCTGTTAATTGTGTCAGTGACACATATCTGTTCTTTTTGGGTGCAAAACTCTTTACTTGTCACCGTCACAGGGTAATATAATAGTTAATCAGTCTGTTAATTGTGTCAGTGAGACAAACCAATTTTTTGAGGTGCTAAACACCCCCTTTGCATCCATGACACAGAAATACAATAGTTAATCTGTCTGTTAATTTTGTGGGTGACATAATCCCATTTTTTTGGGTTAGATACACCTCCTTTGAATCCGTGACACAGAAATACAATAGTTAATCTGTATGTTAATTTTGTGGGTGACATAATCCCATTTTTTGGGAGTGAGATACACCTCCTTTGAATCCGTGACACAGAAATACAATTGTTCGTCTGTCAGCAAATTTTGTGGGTGACCTTAAAAAAATGAGGAGAGTATCAAATAAGGAACGTGCAGGGAGAGGATGTTATGTATCTGTGCCAGCTACACTCCCAAATGAAACACTTTCCTCTGGTGCACGCAGGCGACAGGACATTCTGTGTCATTTAGTAGGCCTGAGAAAAGGTGAGGCCAGAACAAGTAGAGGCGGTAGTAGATTGGATGTTTGACAGTGCCTCCAGTTCCTTCACATTGTCTTCCACCTGGACCACTGCTAAAAGTGTAGAGTTGGAACCAGCGGCCCACGGGCACCCGTCTTCCACCTCAAACCCTTGTCACTTATGCTTTTTGATGACTCTGCTGGTGGGATTTTCGTGACCTAGCCCTGCCCCAGAAGTGAAAGAGATTGAATGCACTGATGTCCAACCACTTGTGGTTCTTCCATGTCCTCATCCTCAAACATAACAGCACTTCTCTGATGATGATGATGAAACACAGGTGTCAACTGCTACGTCTTTCCTCAGTGTGCAGACCTGCCAGGAGGGCAGGGATGAGGAGTGGGTGGAAGAGGATGTGGCGAATGATGAGGTCCTAGACCTCACATAGTATCCAGATTATGCCAGTGATGTGTGCACCAGCTGCACAGCAAAAGAGGGAGCAGCGTGCAAAAGTAGAGTGGCCAGACCCAGCCAGTATGCCTTCTACTGCCCAACGCGCCAAGAGACATAGCACACCAAAGCAAACGCAAAGAAGTTCCCTGGCATAACAGTTATTCAGGCAGTGTGTTGACGAAAGGACACGGGTGGTTTGCACACTGTGCAGTCAGAGCCTGAAGCAAGGCATAAATGTTCTAAACCTGAGCACCACCTGCATGACCCAACATCAAACTGCAAAGCACAAGCTGCAGTGAAGTAGACACCTGAAGAACAACGAAAGATCAGAGGCTCCTTCTGCTCCCTCTTCAGCTGCGTCTCGGCCTCTTCCTTCACCTCTGGAGCGACAGAGGCACCTGCCACCCCGCAAAGAGAGGATGTCACAGCAACAACACCACCAACACCACTGTCACCATGGAATCGTTCAGCTGTCCATCCCCCAAACACTGGAGAGAAAAAAAAAGTATCCCCCTACCCACCGGCGAGCCCTGGCATTTCAAAATTGCTGGCCTTTGAAATGCTGCTATTCAGTCTGGTGGAGACGGACAGTTTTAAAAACGTCATGGTGACAGCTGTCCCATGGTACGTGGTTCCCAGCCACCACTAGTTTTACAGGCAGGCCATCACTTCCATGCACGAACAAGTGGGGAAAAAAAGCAGGTGTGCGCTGCGCACTGTTTTGGTGAATAAACTACAGTTTTGCATTGAAGACTTGAGTGTGCTGCGGTCCTTCACTCAATTCTGGATAACTGGGGTATTATGGGCTGTTAGCCATCACCGTTGCCACCACTTTTTCTATACATTTTCCATAAGTGCTGCAACAACCTTTTCTGTATCTAAAGCATTCACTAATATGGTTATGGCAATGCAATGTCTACGGTAAAATGTCTTTGAACTATGCATTCAATAACGCATATAAAATTTTATTTTTGCTGTAATGCTTTTGTGAGAACTGAACATTATCTTTCACGAATATGCAAAGCATTTGATAACATGGGTATAATAATGACATTACTGTCATTAGTGTTGAGCGAATCACACTTCAATCCGAACTTCAAGATAAATTCAATTTGCCGCAAAGCCAAATTTCCTTGTACTTCGTCATCAGGGGCCGTGCGATGACACACTTTGTTTTTGACAAATCACACACTGTTATTTATTAGTGTTCGGCACCAATATTCAAATCTCAAATTTAAATTGCGAATATCCCCACTTCGAGAATTGGCGAAGATTTAGAATACAGTGCTTTATATTCGTATTTGTGAATATTCTAGATTTTTTTTAATCTGAACCCTCCCTGCTTCTTGCTTGTGGGCCAATGAGAGGCCTGCAATGTCTTTGTCTGAGCTTAGCAACATCCCTAGCAATCAAAGTTGCCTACCCCTTACTATATAAGAACCTCCCCAGTAGCCCTTGTATGCAGTTTTTTGCAGTTCTGAGAGAGACAGCAGTGTTATTGCTGTGCTCTCTGCTTTCCTGTGTCATTACATTAGATCGTTAGTTAGTTAGTTAGTTAGTTAGTTAGTTAGCTCATATATATATAATACAGATAGTTAGTGGGAGATAGTCAGTGTAGGTTAGCTAGTGATAGAGTGTAGCTGATAGGTTCTGCTGCCCATACATACATGCTACAGACATAGTTCTGCTGCCCATACATACATGCTACAGACATAGTTCTGTGATTTCACAAGTTCACAACAATGCTTAGTGCACCAATCAGTAATATGTAGTCAGACCTGCTAAAATGTGAAGTTGCACGTATTGCGCAAAAATATGCGCATCATTAATTGCCGATTTTTGCAATCGCAAATATATTGGAGCACTCTATCTACATATAAAGCTACTGTGATATACTGCCATACCAACCATTCTCTTCAGTCTCAGAAAACTTCTAGCAGCTTGAAAAATGTACCAAAAATGACCCACGCTTACGTTGCGCACACAATACAATCATATTACATTGCCGATTTTCGCAATCAAGAAAATAATCACAAATTCTCGGATTCTCGAATTTATGATGAATATTCGCCCAAATGTTAGCAAAATCACCTTGAATTTGAATATTGCACCTGGTGCTCATCACTATTATTTATATCAAATGCCCCTATCATGTATGAACATGACATCTGAGGGGTACAATGACTTGAAGCGGCGCAATGGCTGCTCCTTGTGAATGCACAAACTACTTACAAAGAAATGCACTTTGTGACAAAATAATTAGTCACAAAGCAAATTGTTTGGTAAAATTTGGCGAAGCAGCCGAATTGAACTTTTGAATGATTTGCTTATCACATAAAATACTTTTCCTATGTTGCAACGTACTTAATAATGTGGGTATATTAATGGCTTTATTGATTGCCATAAAATGCTTTTGCTGTAATGCAACGAGTTTAATAACACAGGCATAATAATGGCACTATTGATTGAAGTAAATATTTTCTTTGCTATAAAGCAACATGTTCAGTACAACAGGTATAATAATGGCTAGTGATGGACGAACATCTGCCGGGACGGTTCGTGAACCGCAAGTTTGCAGCAGGTCCCATTCATTTTAATGGCAGGCGAACCTTAAAAACATTCAGCTCATATTTGCAGCCAAGAAATAATTACTAGAAGTGCACAAATAGTCCCACAACATGGACAGTGACATACCAGATGTATTATTCGAATTTGCGATTTCCATTCATAATTTTTTTCTATGCAAAATATCGGCAATATAATTTTCGCGTACACACATGTGCAAATGCACTATACAGTACCCAAATGAACTATAAAGAAAGTATATTGGTATATAACACCCCCCTTCAATCAGATTTTTGGGGGGACGACTGGTATATCACACCTATAGAAATTATTTGTTCCAATAACGCTTGTCCCTCTATATACCTGCAGTATCGCTGTAGAACCGCACACAACTGCCGCACAATACAAATGCACTATAATATACTTTCTAACATAGAAAGAATATTATAACATTGTACAAGGAAGGCAATCCATTAGAATATACATGAAGATAAAACGTAACCTTTAATAATGTTACTATGAGTGTCCATTCACACGTCCGTATGTGTTTCACGGATCCGCAAAACACGGACACCGGCAATGTGCATTCCACAATTTGGGACCGCACATCGCTGGCACTATAATAGAAAATGCCTAATCTTGTCTGCAATTGCAGCAGCAGTATAACTCACTTCTTGTTTGAAAAAGGCACCTGTGAGTGCCGAAACGCCGTGCGTCATATGAGTGACCAATAAATCTATCACCAGCAAAGATTTTTTTGGGAGTGCCGGTTTTCTTTCATTCTTCTGATTTTGGGATTACCTCCACACAAACCGAGCACCCCTCAACCAGTACGCTGTGCCGCCTGACTTCATTACACAAAAATAGGCGGAAACGGAAGCACGGATGCGGAAGTGCGGATCCGCAAATGCGGATGCAGACAGTACATTCCGGCCCCATTGAAAATGAATGGGTCTGCACTGTTCTGAAAAATTGCGGAACGGATGCGGACCCATTTTGCGGACGTGTGAATGGAAAAGATATTCCTCAAAATGAAAATTAATTAAATTATTAAAGTTAAGCAAAAAACATAGATGTGGTAGGCAATAACAAGTGCTCTGCGGCACTAAATCAGGTGCTCGGCGGCACCAAATCAGAAACCATATGTCCTACCACAATCCTGGGGGTTCCAGTGCACATCCATGAATCCCAGAGGGAAAGCAAAAAACATCTATCCCTGGGCTAGATGAAGATGTGGTATTGAAGGACAGGGTGGGCCAAGAACTGTCCCTGATATTGCTCTACAGGGAGGTGCTATTCTGGCTCTGATAGCCTAACCACAGACCACCCGCCCTGATAAGAGCAACCCCGTCCAGAACCTTACCCTATATAAAAATGGCCCTGGTAAGCCCCTAGCACCTAGGCCCCTGACTTCCAGGTGATCACTATATAGAGCTATGTGTTTTTGACTCATTATAAAAGTATATTATAAGTATATCGCACCCCTCTGTGTATCACACCTATCGATAGCACACCTATAGCAGTCCTTAAAGGGACTTGTGTGGCCCTATTAGATAGTGTTTGGTGTCCCTTACAGTCTGTCCCTGCTCCACAAAGCAACCTCTCCCTACACTGGCAAAACACTGAATGTAAAATGGCGGCCAGATCAGGTTTATTTATAAGGGAGGGGGTATGTCCATGTGTTGAAACGTCTCAATTGGCTGTCCTGTAACACCTGATGGATGTGTCATGGGTCAAAGTTCTTCACAATGTAAAAGAATATGGCAGGCGTGAATATCTCCATATGTTCGCATGTTCGGCGAATCGCGAACACGCAAAGTTCGCCGCAAAATGACCGCTGGGTGAACCGCAAGGCCATCTCTAATAATGGCTTCATTGCCATAATATGCTTTTACTATAATGCAACTGATTAGGTCACTTTCACACTAGCGTTTCTTCTAGGAAGGCTTTCAACAAGATTGTGGGGTGTGTCTGTGTGAATATTTGCCCATTCATCCAGAAGGGAACTTGTGAGTTCAGGCACTGATGTGGGACTGGAGGGCTTGGCTCACAATTTCTGTTCTTTTCTACTTCTTCTGTTCCTAAATGCTTCCGCTTTGCTATAATACCACTCAGTTGATTGTTGAATGTCTACTTGTTACAACAGGGGCATCCTATAACAGTACCATGATGGAATTCAATGAGCATGCTAAGTGCTAAATTTTATAAACCTGTGTTAATGGGGTTGAATGAAACATCTAATCCAATAATTAATAGGTGTTTCTGAATACTTTTGTCATAGTGTATATTATATTATAAACCATACTTATTAGACAACATGCAACCTGTTATCCTAAGCAAAGTGCAGCATCAACTGAGCTTGTCATAATTGATTCATGATAGAGATTGTTAGCAGAAATAAAATTACTACTTTATTTTGTATAGATGCTGAGTTGCCTATTTGTAAAAGTGATTTTGAGTAAAGATATGTTAATTTCAAACCAATATGGTAATGTCTTTGCCTTAGGTAACCTAAATCCAATGATGTACATCCCCCATGGGCACTAATTATTTTCAAGTAATTGTAGACATTTCTCCATCACAAGGTTACTGAAGTTTACTAGCAGTCATATAAAAGATTCAACAAGAGGCAACAATTACTAATCAATAAGAGGTTAATTCTCCATGTTGGCTCAAAGTATTTTGATTTCTAATAGTGACAAAGCTGGCCATACACAATAGATAGAAGTTGGTTGATGCTTTAACATCGGTAGAACATACATATGGTGAAAGTTCAGTTCACAAACAGATCCATACACACTTTAGTCCATATTGAACATTATAGTTGGTCAAATTGCCCATACACGTTCAATAAAACTGTAAAGGGGAGCTGGCGACGCGCTTCCCCTCTGGAGCGCTGTCGGCACTCCCGTTAGTGAAGAGGAGTGAGGACGCGGACAGCGTCCTCATCTCTATAGCAACCAGAGGGCAGGGAGGACCCGACCGCACATGCTTCCTCGGCGTGGCCGGCATCCTCTATCGCCTAGGCAACGAGCACATGGGGAACTGAGCGCCGATATTGATGAGTTGGCGCTCAGCTGTTCAGTTTCTGCATCTACTTCACTGTATGAGGACGAGGGATCGCTATAGCGTCCACATACAGAATCATGGTTTCTGAGCAGCAGATTGCTGTTTAGACCACACGATCTGCTGCCCAGAAACTATGATCGGTGGTGCCTGCATGAACGACAGGATCAGCCTTTAGCTCAATTATCGGGTGATCGTCAACACATTTAGAGGGGCAAAACAACCGTTCGAAGGAGCCACAATCTTTGGGCGATTATTGGCTTGTGTAAATGCAGCTTAAATGTCTATTCTGCTGTAAATCAGGTATCATTGTTAATAATTACCTACCAGAGTAAAAAGCAATGAGCCTTTGTTTTTAGAAGGATTCATTTGATGACAGCATTTAAGAACAAAGGTGAGTTTATCATTTGCTAAGACTACTGAGCTCCCGCATCTCGTGTGTCTGAGTATATTCCAGACAAATGTTTATCGATGCTAGAACAACTCTGTAACCCAGCTTGAGCTAAAGTTAATAAAATAAGGATCATGCATTTCACAACAAATCTGCTTTATGGAGATGTTTATTTACTTGTCCTGTCGTAAAACAATATATTTAAAGCACATTTGTGGTCAACTAGGCAAAAGGCATATGTACATTATAACTGCTATAGTTTTCTAACCTTTTTAACCCCTTAAGGACTAAGTATATTTTATTTTTGCATGTTTTACTTTTCCTCCCCACATTCCAATAGCCAGAACTTTATTTTTATTTATTTTTTCCATTTTACGTAGCTTATTTTTTGCAGGACAAGATAAAAAATTTTGTGGCACCATTTAATTTACCATGTCTTGTATTGAAAAACGGAAGATAAATTATGTGGGTTAAATTGAAAAAAAGAAAACAAAGCACACAACTCCATCAAGGTTTTTTGGGTTTTGACATTAGACATCCACTGTAGTCTAAAAATAACATTAATATAAAAAATAACAGTAACTAGTTTAACATAAATAGTTTTCTTATATTTTGTTCTACAGAGCTGTATAAGGGCTTGTTTTTTGCAGGACGAACTGCAGTTTTCACTAGTACCATTTTTGGGGTACATTCAACTTTTTGATTACTGTTGTTCTACTTTTTTGCGAGGACAAGGTGACTAAAAAATGGTGAATCGCGTGTGTATTGTTTTTTTCCATAATGACATTCAACGCGCAGGAAATTTTAAAAATATTTTAATAGCACAGATACGTTCACAGCTTAGCAGGAATCTTACCATGGCAGACCTGGGAACCTCCAGCAGGACCCAGGCTGTCATCATAACCAATCGAAGTCATGCAATTTCACAGTGGAGGCTTCAATCAGAAGGCATGCTGCGGTTTTCCTTCCGTCATGGGATTTGGAGCAATCATGACCCACAATACAAGTCAATGAGGACGGATCAGTTTTCTCTGACACAATCTGACACAATAGAAAACAAATCTGTCCAATGGAGTTCATGATGGATCCTTTTGGCTATGTTGAAGATAATTCAACCAAATTCGTTCATAACGGATGCAGATAGTTGTATTATCAGTAACGGAAGTGTTTTTGCTGAGCCCTGCCGGATCCAGCACAAAAACACTAGTGTGAAAGTAGCCTCAAAGAGGACCTTTCATGGGTCCAGGCTTGATTACGTTAGTAGCAGGACATTTAGGGCATACATGGGGGATGTTCCTGCACTTACTATTATTTCTAGGCGCCGCTCCATTGCACCGCTCTAGCCCCCATTACCTTGTCCCACAGTGTATGCTAATCGCTAGCATCGGAACACCATGGAGGAGACATCAGCTTCTCTACCTGGGCGTTCCTTCTTTCTGGCTGTAGTGCTGTCCAATCTCAGAGCGTCACAGCCAGAAAGAATTAAACTGAATGTGACGGTGACGCTCTGCGCTGCGATTGGACAGCGCTACAGCCAGGAAGAAGGGATGCCTAGGGAGAGAAGCTGATGTCTCCTTCCCGGTGTGCCGATGCTAGTGATTAGCATACAGTGCGGGACAAGGTAACAGGGGCCAGAGCGGCGCAATGGAGCGGCGCCCAGAAATAATAGTAAGTGTATAGACTTCCCCCACGTATGCCGTAAATGTCCTGCTACTTACCTAATCAAGTCCCGACGCATGGAAGGTCCTCTTTAAGGTTATAGTGCACTAAGCTGCTTTCTCCAATATCTTCTGTGACAAAAGAAGGTTTAAACTGAATATACAATCAGAAAATTACCTATATTTTTCAGTTAAATTTTACATTAAACATATTTTAAAATAATTTTGGTGATGTTATATTTAATTTTCCAAGTGACTATAGTTAAAAAAAAATCCTGCAGTTTTTGCATTGGCTGCTAATTTTAATAATATGTGCAACTTTTCAGCACAGACATTTTTGTGGTTCATAACCAACAATACTCCTCCCGTATGGCTATGATCCAGCTGCCATGTTTGATCCATCCAGCAAGTTCAGCCCAACTGGTTTTAACCCTAATACAAGCTTTCCACATCCAACTTCCTTGAGGGCCACATGGTGTTCAGCACTAACTGTTCTGTGATGACCTTACATGTCCAGGGCTACAAACTCGCTGCCTTGAAGGAATCACCATGTGTCTACCACTTTGCCGACAGGTTAGCCGCTCAACGTAGTATGTCATTGGGATCGGGGACTGTAATACTGAAGCAGACTAATTTATTTGGTAAAACACTAATTTATTTAGTAAAACACTAATTTCTTTGCTACAGGACTAATTTAAAATAACTTTTCAGACAAAAAACAACTATCAACTCATAAGCAATTCTGCTGTGCGAAGAATCTTTGCACTGCCCACAGGGTGTTAAATAAGACCGATCTGGAACACTAAATTACAGTAACTGTTTGGCTAACAGAAATGGTTAAATAACAACGTGGACACATCACAAACAATATAATGAGATAGGTGTGCGTATCTATTAAACAATGTGGACACCCCGCTAAGCAGTCAGCTTATTCACTCCAATATCAGAATCAAGGCTTAATGGAATTGTTTATCTATTAAACAAGGTGGACACCCCAATAACAGTAAAAGTAGACAGGTTATTCACCCTAATTTGAGAATCAAGGCCTAGTAGAATTGCTAATCTATTACACAAGGTGGACAAGCCAATAACAGTAAAAGTAGACAGGTTATTCACCCTAATATGAGAATTAAGGCCTAGTAGAATAATCTATTAAACAAGGTGGACTCCACTCTAACAGTAGAACAAGACAAGCTATTCGCCCCAATTTGAGAATCAAGGACTAATCTCATTGCTTATTTATTAGACAAAGTGGACATTTCAAAAGCTTATTCACCTCAATTTGAGAAGCAAGGCATAATAGAATTTCTTCTCTATTTAACAAGGTGGACTTCCCAATAACAATTAAATGAGAAAGCTTATACACCCCAATTTGAGAATCAAGGCCTAAAAGGAGGACACCCAGTGGCGTACCTCCCTTAGAGTCAGACATTGCAGCTGCTATGGGGCCTGGGGGACCCGCAATAGAGGATAGGCCCCACCCCCCAATTAGCTACAATACTGGCTCACGTCCAGATTCAGTCTAGAATTCCTATCGTCAGTGGAGAAAGTTAAAGCACCTTTGATGCTGTCATCACAGGTCCTGTACATCTTACAAGGGAACTGCACAGGCAATAGTGTAGTTCCCAGGTTAGAACAGTGCATCTGCCAAGACCTCTGATAACATAATCTTCAGCATTACAGGTCCAGCACTAGTGTTGAGCGTGAATATTCGAATTGCAAATTTTTTTCTTGAATATCGTGACTTCGAGATTTCGCGAATATTTAGAATATAGTTCTATATATTCGCAAAATCGAATATTCTTTTTTTTTTTTTTTTTATTGTTATATTTTTTTCTTTCCCACTTCCATAAAGTTGTTCTTACCTGTCTTTTGGATTCCTGGCTTCCTGGCTGCTCCAGTCAGTGCCTGTTGCCGCTTCTGCCGACTTCCGTGCTCATGGAGCGTCCCCATCACCATGGAAACGTCTCCATATACTAGAATTTACTGTCGGATTTGAGAATTACGTTGAAATCGCAATTCGATTAATTCAAGTTATAATAATCGAATTTCGATTTCAACTTAGCACTGCTATATTCCATATTCGTTAAATCTAACCTAATATGGAATATAGCAGTGCTAAGTTAAAATCGAAATTCGATTATTATAACTTGAATTAATCGAACTGCGATTTCAACTTGGACCTGGTTTACTATGGTTGGCTTGGTAGAATTAGCGAATAAGACAAATGTATTTGTCATATTCCACAAAACGAAGATAACGAATGTATTCGTCATATTCCACAAAACGAAGATAACAAAGTATTCTCCATCTTCGTTTTAGCTACCTATTCATCAACTTCGCTAATTCTAGCAATCATATAGGAAAGTTTACTATAGAGACAGCTAAGTTTAATTCGCTATCCGATTATATTACTTAGCCTTTTTTTTTATAAATAGAATAATTATAATACCTGATAATTATTATAATTATTCTATTTATAAAAAAAAAGCTAAGTAATATAATCGCATAGCGAATTAAACTTAGCTGTCTCTATAGTAAACTTTCCTATATGATTGCTAGAATTAGCGAAGTTGATGAATAGGTAGCTAAAACGAAGATGGAGAATACTTTGTTATCTTCGTTTTGTGGAATATGATGAATACATTCGTTATCTTCGTTTTGTGGAATATGACGAATACATTCGTCATATTCGCTAATTCTACCAAGCCATTGAAGCCAACCATAGTAAACCAGGTCCAAGTTGAAATCGCAATTCGATTATTATAACTTGAATTAATCGAATTGCGATTTCAACTTAGCAGTGCTATATTCCATATTAGGCTAGAATTAACGAATATGGAATATAGCCGTACTAAGTTGAAATCGCCATGCGATTACTTCGAGTAATATTAATTGCATTGCGATTTCAACTTGATGCTGCTGCTGGATCTCAACTAAACCAGGTCCAAGTTGAAATCGCAATTGGAATAATTCAAGTTATAATAATCGAATTGTGATTTCAACTTGGACCTGGTTTACTATGGTTGGCTTCAATGGCTTGGTAGAATTAAGGAATATGACAAATGTATTCATCATATTCCTCAAAACGAAGATAACGAATGTATTCGTCAAAATCCACAAAACGAAGATAACAAAGTATTCTCCATCTTCGTTTTAGCTACCTATTCATCAACTTCGCTAATTCTAGCAATCATATAGGAAAGTTTACTATAGAGACAGCTAAGTTTAATTCGCTATGCGATTATATTAATTTGCCTTTTTTTTATAAATAGAATAATTATAATAATTGTCAGGTATTATAATTATTCTATTTATTTAAAAAAAAAGCTAAGTAATATAATCGCATAGCGAATTAAACTTAGCTGTCTCTATAGTCAACTTTCCTATTTGATTGCTAGAATTAGCGAAGTTGATGAATAGATAGCTAAAAACGAAGATGGAGAATACTTCGTTATCTTCGTTTTGAGGAATATGACGAATATATTCGTCATATTCGCTAATTCTAGATATCAAACCATTGAAACCAATAGGAAAGTACTAGCCTTACGTTAACCTAGTACATAAGGCCGAAAAAAGACATTTGTCCATCCAGTTCGGCCTGTCATCCTGCAAGTTGATCCAAAGAAAGGCAAAAAAAAACTTTGAGGTAGAAGCCAATTTTCCTCACTTTAGGGGAATAAAAATTCCTTCCCGACTCCAATCAGGCAATCAGAATTAATTACCTGGATTAACGATCTCTCTCTAGTAGCTATATCCTGTAATATTATTACACTCCAGAAATACATCCAGGCCCCTCTTGAATTCCTTTATTGTACTCACCATCACCACCTCCTCAGTCGTCTTTTTTCTAAAGCGAATCACCCTAATTTTGATAATCTTTCAGGGTACTGTAGTTGCCTGCATTCCAGTTATTACTTTAGTTGCCCTCCTCTGGACCCTCTCCAGCTCTGCTATGTCTGCTTTGTTCACTGGAGCCCAGAACTGTACACAGTACTCCATGTGTGGTCTGACTAATGATTTGTAAAGTGGTAGGACTATGTTCTCATCACGAGCATCTATGCCCCTTTTGATGCAACCCATTATCTTATTAGCCTTGGCAGCAGCTGCCTGACACTGTTTTTTGCAGCTTAGTTTGCTGTTTATTAAAATTCCTAGATCCTTTTCCATGTCAGTGTTACCGAGTGTTTTACCATTTAATAAGTACGGGTGACTTGCATTTTTCCTTCCCATGTGCATAACTTTACATTTATCAGTGTTAAACCCCATCTGCCACTTATCTGCCAAGCCTCCAATCTATCCAGATCCCTCTGTAGTAGTATACTGTCCTCTTCAGTGTTAATTACTTTACACAGTTTAGTGTCATCTGCGAAAATTGATATTTTACTATGCAAGCCTTCTACAAGATCATTAATATATATATTGAAGAGAATAGGGCCCAATACTGACCCCTGAGGTACTCCACTAGTGACAGTGACCCAATCTGAGTATTTACCATTAATAACCACCCTCTGTTTTCTATCATTGAACCAGTTACTTACCCACTTACAGACGTTTTCTCCCAGTCCGAGCATTCTCATTTTATATACTAACCTTTTATGTGGTACAGTGTCAAATGCTTTGGAGAAGTCCAGATACACGACATCCATTGATTCGCCGCTGTCAAGTCTAGAACTTACCTCCTCATAGAAACTGATTAAATTTGTTTGACATGACCGATCCCTTACGAAGCCATGCTGATATGGCGTTATTTGCTTATTTCCGTTAAGATGCTCTAACATAGCATCTCTCAGAAAACCTTCAAACAGTTTACCCACAACAGATGTTAAACTTACCGGCCTAGAGTTTCCAGGCTCTGTTTTTGGACCCTTTTTGAATATTGACACCACATTTGCCATGCACCAATCCTGTGGGACATTCCCTGTCAATATAGAATCTGCAAATATCAGAAATAAGGGTCTGGCTATGACATTACTTAATTCCCTTAGGATACGGGGGTGTATGCCATCCGGTCCTGGCGATTTGTCTATTTTAATCTTTTTAAGTCGCTGTTGCACTTCTTCCTGGGTCAGACAGGACACTTTTAATGGGGAATTTATTTCAACATTCGGCATGTCATCTGACAGTTTGTTTTCCTCAGTGAATACATCATTACTCTTTAACGGGCCGACACCTTCAGATTTATACTTTTTAACATTTATATAATTGAAGAACATTTTAGGGTTAGTTCTACTCTCTTTGGCAATTAATCTCTCGGTCTCTAGTTTGGCCGCTTTTATTTGTTTTTTTACATGTTCTATTTTTTTCCATAGTTTTTCAGTGCTTCCGTGCTACCTTCCTATTTTAGTGTTTTATATGCTTTCTTTTTGTCATTTATTGCTTTCTTTACAGTTCTGTTTATCCACATTGGTTTCTTTTTGTTCCTTAACCTTTTATTCCCATACGGTATGTACCTCTCACAATAAGATTTTAGGATGCTTTTAAAGATATCCCATTTTGTGGCTGTATTTTTATTTGTGAGGACTTTATCCCATTTAGTTAGGCCTATGGCCTCTCTTAGTTGGCTAAATTTAGCTTTTTTGAAGTTTGGTATTTTTGTTCCTCCCTGTAGAAACGCTCTCTTTAATGATAATTGGAAAGTTATTACTTTGTGGTCACTATTTCCCAGGTGTCCCCCAACCTGCATGTCTGTTGTTCTGTCAGGCCTATTGGTTAATACTAAGTCCAGTATGGCCGTCCCTCTAGTCGGGTCCTAAACCAGTTGGGAGATGTAATTGTCTTTGGTTATTGCCAACAACCTGTTTCCTTTATGAGATATACAAGTTTCAGTTTCCCAGTCTATATCTGGGTAGTTGAAGTCCCCCATAATAACCACCTCATTATGATTTGCCGCCTTGCCAATCTCATTTAGTAGTAGATTTTCTGTGGACTCTGGTATATTAGGTGGTTTATAGTAAACTCCTATTAGTAATTTATTGTTGTTTTTAGCGCCATGTATCTCTACCCACAGTGACTCCACATGTTCATGTCCCTCACTTGTATCTTCTCGGACTGTGGGCTTTAGACCGGACTTTACATAAAGACAGACCCCTCCCCCTCTCCGGTTTTGACGATCCTTTCTAAACAGACTGTAACCCTGTACATTAACTGCCCAATCATAGCTATCATCCAGCCATGTCTCAGTTATTCTCACTATGTCATAGTCCTCCTCACACATCACTAATTCCAGTTCACCAGTTTTATTAGTCAGGCTTCTGGCATTAGTATACATACATTTGAGAGGTTTATGTATATTTTTTACCCTACACCTTTCCTTCTGAACTGTTCTATTCCCTCCTTCCATTCCTCCCCCAGTCTCACTAATTTGCCCCCGTTCTCTATCTGCACTATCTTCCCATCCTATAACATAATTACCCCCCCAGTCCCTAGTTTAAACACTCCAACCTTCTAGCCATCTTCTTCCCCAACACAGCTGCCCTTTTTCAATTCAGGTGCAGCCCGTCCCTACGTTAGAGCCTGTAGCCGATAGAGAAGTCGACCCAGTTCACCAGGAACCCAAACCCCTCCTTCCTACACCAGTTCTTGAGCCACTTGTTAATCTCCCTAATCTCCCGCTGCCTTTCTTGTGTGGCCCGTGGTACAGGTAGTATTTCGGAAAATACTACCTTTGAGGACCTTGCCCTAAGCTTTTGACCTAAATCCCTGAAATAATTTTTAAGGACTCTCCACCTACCCCTAACTTTGTCATTGGTTCCGATATGGACCATGACCGCTGGATCTTCTCCAGCCCCTCCCAGTTATCTGTCAACCCGATCCGCGATGTGTCGAACTCTAGCACCAGGAAGACAGCACACTGTTCGGCGATCACGGTCTTTGTGACAGATTTTCCTATCTGTTCCCCTAATAATTGAGTCTCCCACTACCAGCACCTGTCTGGCCTGCCCTGCTCTCCTGGTCCCCTGCTTACCGGAGCTGGCATTCCCCTGACTGGCAGAGGAAGTGTCTGGCTGCGGCAGTGCCATCCCTGGACTGACATCCCCCTCATCTGCCAAACGTGCAAACTTGTTGGGGTGTGTCAGATCAGGGCTAGCCTCCCTGGCACTCTTCCCTCTACCCTGCTTTCTAACTGTTACCCAGCTAGCTACCTCACTTTCCTCAGCCTCCTCTCTGTACCCTCCCCCTCATCTACCCCAAAGAGTGCTTGCTTGGTGAGAAGCAAACTCTTTTGCAAATTGTCAATGCCTCTCAGTGTTGCAACTTGCCTATTTAGAGACTCGATTTGCGATTCCAAACAGGTAATTTGCTCACATCTTGAGCAAAGATATGCACCCTTGAACTCCTGTTCCAGGACTGCATACATCATGCAAGATGTGCACTGGACTGCGTTGTCAATTGTGCAACACATACTAAATGGGGATTACACCAGCAAAGCAAAAATACAATATAATGTAGTACTAAGAAACTGGCTAATTACAGTCCCCCACTGAAGTCCCTGAATCTAAAGTCACTTAATCTTAAGTCACACACTTAATCAACCACGCGTTGCGGTCAAACTCACGTTATATAGCTCCTTATATAAATAAATATAGATACAGCTCACTACACCAGCCTGGTTTGTTTTCCCTCTGGATTCAAAAAGGCTGTGCTGCTCACACTGCTGAGTTTTTATAGTCTCCTAATTAGACAACCACACCCGAATTAGACAGCCACACCCTAATTACTCACCTGTGAATCCAGAGGAATCATGACTTCAGATGGCAAAAAATGACGAATATTCTAAAAAACAAATATATAGCACTATATTCAATATAGTGCTATATAGTCGTTTTTTAGAATATTCTTTTTTTTTTTTCCATCTGAAGTCTTGATTCCTCCCTTCCTAAGTTGCTTGTGGGCCAATGACTCATTGGTCCACAAGCAAGAAGCAGGGAGGAATCATGTTTTCAAATGGAAAAAAATTATGAATATTTGATATAACAAATATATTGCACTATATTAAAAATATTTGCAAATTCTCAAAGTTGTGATATTCGCAATAAATGTTCGTAATTTGAATACTCACGCTTAACAATATTAGTCACTGCCAGTAGCAGTGTGAGGGACACTAATGGCTCAGCGATATGTGCAGGACATCCTGTAGCCACATGTGTTGCCTCACATGGTAGGGCTTCCAACTGCGATTATTCAGCAGGAAAAATCCCCCATTGATGGTGTCCGAGGAGTGTGTTTTCCAGATTGCAAGACTTCCTTGGCCTGCTTGGTCACCAGATTTATTGGTACTCAACCATTTATGGGACCAGCCAGGATGCCAGCTTTGAGTGTGCAGGATCTACAGACCCAGCTGTAACATTTGTGGGCAAACATGCTACAGGATATCATGCGCAACCTGTATGCCTCCATGCTCAACCATATCTCATTTTGTAACCTAGCGGTGGCCCATCAGGCTGCTAGACCCTGTTTCAATTGTACAGTTTTCCCCAATAAATTTTCTAATATCGTAATGACTTACATATAGAATCTAGTGTTGAGCGTGAATATTCGAATAGCGAATATTAATCGTGAATCGTCATTTCTTTCTTGTGGGTCAATGAGTCATTGGCCCACAAGCAACTTAAGCTGGAAGGAATCATGGAATGACGAATATTCTAAAAAACAAATAAATAGCAATATAGGGGATATATTCGTTATTCAGAATATTACTTTATTTTATTTTTTATCTGTATGGTCGTTCGCATACTCCTTCCCGACAAGTGTCCCCGTCACCATAGGAACGCCTGATCGTGAAAACTCAGATCCGATGGTATATTCTAACCCACAGGTGTTCCCATGGTGACGGGGACGCTTGCGGGGAGGAGTATGCGAACGACTGTACAGATTGAAAAAGAAAAAAGACGAATATTCAAAATAACAAATATTCGCTATATTGCTATACACTCACCTAAAGAATTATTAGGAACACCTGTTCTATTTCTCATTAATGCGATTATCTAGTCAACCAATCACATGGCAGTTGCTTCAATGCATGTAGGGTTGTGGTCCTGGTCAAGACAATCTCCTGAACTCCAACCTGAATGTCAGAATGGGAAAGAAAGGTGATTTAAGCAATTTTGAGCGTGGCATGGTTGTTGGTGCCAGACGGGCCGGTCTGAGTATTTCACAATCTGCTCAGTTACTGGGATTTTCACGCACAACCACTTCTAGGGTTTGCAAAGAATGGTGTGAAAATGGAAAAACATCCAGTATGCGGCAGTCCTGTGGGCGAAAATGCCTTGTTGATGCTAGAGGTCAGAGGAGAATGGGCCAACTGGTTCAAGCTGATAGAAGAGCAACGTTGACTGAAATAACCACTCGTTACAACCGAGGTATGCAGCAAAGCATTTGTGAAGCCACAACACGCACAACCTTGAGGCGGATGGGCTACAACAGCAGAAGACCCCACCGGGCACCACTCATCTCCACTACAAATAGGAAAAAGAGGCTACATTTGCACTAGCTCACCAAAATTGGACTGTTGAAGACTGGACAAATGTTGCCTGGTCTGATGAGTCTCGATTTCTGTTGAGACATTCAAATGGTAGAGTCTGAATTTGCCGTAAACAAAATGAGAATATGTATCCATCATGCCTTGTTACCACTTTGCAGGCTGGTGGTGGTGGTGTAATGGTGTGGGGGATTTTTTCTGGGCACACTTTAGGCCCCTTAGTGCCAATTGGCCATCATTTAAATGCCACGGGCTACCTGAGCATTGTTTCTGACCATGTCCATCCCTTCATGACCACCATGTACCCATCCTCTGATGGCGACTTCTAGCAGGATAATGCACCATGTCACAAAGCTCGAATCATTTCAAATTGGTTTCTTGAACATGACAATGAGTTCACTGTACTAAAATGGCCCCCACAGTCACCAGATCTCAACCCAATAGAGCATCTTTGGGATGTGATGGAACGTGAGCTTCGTGCCCTGGATGTGCAGCCCTCAAATCTCCATCAACTGCAAGATGCTATCCTATCAATATGCGCCAACATTTCTAAAGAATGCTATCGGCACCTTGTTTAATCAATGCCACGTAGAATTAAGGCAGTTCTGAAGGCAAAAGGGGGTCCAACACCGTATTAGTATGGTGTTCCTAATAATTCTTTAGGTGAGTGTTTATTTGTTTTTTAGAACAAGCATCCCTGTCACCATGGGAACGCCTGTGGGTTAGAATATATCATCGGATCTGAGTTTTCACAATCTCAGGGAAAACTCAGATCCGATGGTATTTTCTAATCCACAGGCGTTCCCATGGTGACGGGGACGCTTGTTCTAAAAGGAGTATGCGAACAACTGTACAGATTGAAAAAAATAATTTGAATATTCTAAATAGCCAACCAATAGGAAAGTTGCCTTATACAGTTAAAAGAAAATCACAATACGCAAATAATTAAATTGCATATTATTCGCAATAAATAGAATAATGACGAATATTCGATTTTGACGAATATAAGACAAATATTCAAGGCGAATATTTATCACCTGTGATGCTAGAGAGGCTCGTTCCCATCGTGGCTTGTTATTGACTACCCCCCATGTCACTGGATGTTTTCATCTGCATGACGGGACGGAGGCAGTAGTGGCTGTGTGGGCATCAGGATCAATGCGGGAGCTGGGGAATGAGGTAAGTAGTGGCCATGTATTTTAGAGGGCATTATAGGGGCATTATAGGGGGCCACCAATCATATCCCCCCCTGCAAGGTGACTGATGTGCTGGGGGGGCCCTGTAGGACTCAGGAGTACAGTGTGCTCCCCCCCCCCCGGTGGGGGAAGGGAGTTAAAGGGGGGAGGAGTAGGAGGAAAGCACACTGTCCTTATGAGTCCTCTATGAGCCTACAGGGTGCCCCCCTCAAACCCCACTGCTTGCTGCTGCCCTCCCCCTCATAAAGAATGCTAATTTAATTATTTTACCAAGGAATCTGTGTACTGACAGCTTTAAAACTGACCAAAACAACTAGATTGCCATTTATCATATGTTTCGCCATATAAAATGCACCTGTCTATAAGACACACCTAGGTTTTAGAGGTAAAAAAATAAGAAAACTATATTTTTCATCAGACCTCAGAACAGACCATCAATGTTAATAAGATCCCAATCAGACCTCAGATCACACTCCCAATGTTAATAAGATCCCAATCAGACCTCATATTAGACCCTCAATGTTAATAAGGCCCCTATTCTGACCTGCATGTTAATGATCCCTATATTAATCAGACCTCAGATCAGACCTCCATGTTAATTACCCCATATTTATCTGACCTCGGATCAAACCTCCTTGTTAATAAGACCCCTTTATAAATCTGACCTCAGATCAGAGAAAAACATCCAGCACTCTTCATGGTCTTCCTGCCACACTGTGACTCAATGACGTACAACGTGAGGTCACAAAGCTGTGCTCAATCACAGCACAGTGATCGGCCAAGGAAGACCAGGAAACAGAGAGTACAGAGTCCACACTGGGAGCGCTGCATTCACAGTTTCCCAGTCCTCCTATACCAATGAGCGCTTCCATAATAGAAGTGCTCATTAGTATTCACCCCATAAGACACACTGACAACCCCCCCCCCCCCTCTTTTGGAGGGGAATGTGCATCTTATAGGGCAAAAAATATGGTTCTCCTTGGTTAGATAAACTCATAAAAGCATTCTTCCTTTTCTATGGTCTAGACATTTTTGAGATGGTCCAGATTATGGAACATTTTCTAATCTTCAACTGGTCAATCACATTTAACAGAACATTCTATAATACTTATAATTACTAATTTCTTGTACAAAATGCTCATTTCAACTAATGTGCTTCAAGTGACTCTGAAAGCATAACTGTTGCAATTTTAAACATAATGTCCATTTGCAAAAGACTGACATCCAAAGAATGGCTAACTCTTAATGCTGCACTGAAGTGGATACTTTCCAGACAGCAAATTTTTTTTATATATATATATATATATATATATATATATATATATATATATACATATGTTATAATTTTCCTCTTATTGTATCAGCTCAGGAATATTAAATGTAACAGACATGTTCTATATTGACAACCGGAATGACTGGTTCTTATAGGGGTCAGTGATTTTTTTACAAGACCAAAGCTACCTATATGGTAAATTCATTAGGATAGTGTCAATTTATCTCTGTGATGAAAATATTTTCCAGTTTAAGCCAAAATTAATTTTTACTACAAAATAATAAAATTGTTACAATCTTGAAAAATGCCCCCTACCTTAGGGACCTTTTACACAGAACCAAGATTTGTAGGAATGCTTGCTCACCCACTTGTAAATATGCCACCGATCATATGACAAATGAGTGAATGCTCATTTGTCAGGTGATCAGCTTTTTTCATTATTGTTCAGCAGCACATAGCCCTGTTTAAACCAGAGATGAGCTGCCACCAAATAAACACTGCATGGGGGAAAAAAAATAAAAAATAATGATTGTTTGTCCCCAAACTAACAATATTTGCAGCATGTAAACAGCACTTAATTAGCACCAATTAACATGCTGTCATATAGATCAGATTTTATTAACAGGCAGGAAATCTGACACTTTACAAGAACCCATAGACCTCCTCCATGCTGCATTTTTTGACCACCTGCCTCTCGGCATGTTTGCTGAGCTGCAGCCGCATCTCCCGTCCGTCCCCATTATAGTGAATGGGGCCGAGTCGGACTTCCGGCAGCACGCTTGTGCGAATGTTATCTGCCAGGCTGTTCCCCTGCCGGAACAGCCTGCTGGACACATCTAACGCTATTGTGAAAGTAAACTTACATTGTCATGTAGTGACCACAACAGCCCACCCTCCTGGTCACAAGTTGTGCCTTTATCATGGACGTTTACACATAGGACTGGAGGTTTGGTCCTGTAACTGTAGCATAGTAACATAGTATATAAGGCCGAAAAAGACATTTGTCCATCCAGATCGGCCTGTTATCCTGAAACTTGATCTAGAGGAAGGCAAAAAATAAATAAAAAACTGAGGTAGAAGCCAATTTTCCCCACTTAAGGGGAAAAAAATTCCTTCACGACTCTATTTAGGCAATCAGAATAACTCCCTGGATCAACAACCCCTCTCTAGTAGCTATAGCCTGTAATATTATTACAGTCCAGAAATACATCCAGGCCCCTCTTGAATTCCTTTATTGTACTCACCATAACCACCTCCTCAGGCAGAGAGATCCATAGTCTCACTGCTCTTACTGTAAAGAATCCTCTTCTATGTTTGTGTACAAACCTTCTTTCCTCCAGGCGCAGAGGATGTCCCCTCGTCACAGTCACAGTCCTGGGGATAAATAGATGATGGGAAAGATCTCTGTACTGACCCCTGATATATTTATACATAGTAATTAAATCTGCCCTTAGTCATCTTTGCTCTAAAGTAAATAATACTAATTTTGATAATCTTTCAGGGTACAGTAGTTCCCTCATTCCAGTTATTACTTTAGTTGTCCTCCTCTGAACCCTCTTCAGCTCTGCTATGTCTGCCTTGTTTACAGGAGCCAAGAACTGTACACAGTACTCCATGTGTGGTCTGATCAGTGATTTGTAAAGTGGTAAAACTCTGTTCTCATCACAGGCATCTATGCCACTTTTGATGCAACCCATTATCTTATTGACCTTGGCAGCAGCTGCCTGACACTGGTTTTTAAAAACTTAGTTTGCGGTTCACAAAAATTCCTAGGTCCTTTTCCATGTCAGTGTTACCTAGTGTTTTACCATTTAGTATGTATGGGTGACTTGCATTATTTCTACCCATGAGCATAACCTTACATTTATTTGTCAGTGTTAAACCTCATCTGCAACTACTCTTCCCAAGCCTCCAATATCTCCAGATCCATCTGTAGCAGTATACTGTCCTCTTCCGTGTCAATTACACATTTTAGTGTCATCTTCAAAATTTTTATTTTACTGTGCAAGTTACTTACCCACATGCAGACATTTTCTCCCAGTCCGAGCATTCTCATTTTATATACTAATCTTTTATGCGGTACAGTGTCAAATGCTTTGGAGAAGTCCCGATATACTACATCCATTGATTCGCCGCTTTTAAGTCTAGAACTTACCTCCTCATAGAAACTGATTAAATTAGTTTGACATGACCGATCCCTCATGAAGCCATGCTGATATGGCGTTATTTGTTTATTTTCATTAAGGTACTTCAAGATAGAATTTTGTAGAAAACCTTCAAACTGTTTTCCCATGACTGATGTTAAATTTAACAGCCTATATAATTTCTGGGCTTTGGTTTTGGACCCTTTTGAATATTGGCACCACATTTGCTACGCGCCAATCCTGTGGAACACTCCCTGTCAGTATAGAGTCCTTAAATATCAGAAATAAGGGTCTGGCTATGACATTACTTAATTATCTTAAGATACGGGGGTGTATGCCACCTGGTCCTGGCAATTTGTCTATTTTAATCTTTTTAAATCGCCACTGTACTTCTTCCTGGGTCAGACAGGACACCTTTAAAGGGGACTTTTACATTTTGCATTTCATCTGACAGTATATTTTCTTAAGTGAATACAGTGGATACAAAAATATTGAATAGCTTTGCTTTCTCCTCATTGCTCTCTGCAACTCCCCCCTCATCACTATGTAAAGAGCCGACACTTTCAGGTTTATACTTTTTACAATTTATATAATTAAAGAAAATTTTTGGGTTAGTTCTACTCTCTTTGGCAATTAATCTCTCAGTCTTTAGTTTGGCCGCTGTTATTAGTTTTTTATATATTCTATTTTTTTCCTTATAGTTTTTCAGTGCTTCCTCGCTACCCTCCTGTTTTAGTGATTTAAATGCTTTCTTTTTGTCATTTATTGCTTTCTTTACAGTTCTATTTATCTACATCCAGTTAGGCATATGGCCTCTCTTGGCTAAATGTAGCTTTTTTTTAAGTTTAGTATTTTTGTTCCTCCCTAAATAAACACTCTTTTGAATGATAACTGGAAGGTTATTACTTTATGGTCACTATTTACCAGGTGTCCCCCAACCTGCACATCTGTTGTACTGTCAGGTGTATTGGTTAATACTAAGTCAAGTATGGCCGTCCCTATAGTCGGGTCCTGAACCAGTTGGGAATTGTAGTCATCTTTAGTTATTGCAAAAAACCTGTTTCCTTTATGAGATGTACAAGTTTCAGTTCAGTTCCCAATCTATATATGGGTAGTTGAAGTCTCCCATAATAACAACCTCATTATGATTTGCCGCCTCGTCTATCTCGTTTAGTAATAGATTTTCTGTGGACTCTGGTATATTAGGTGGTTTATAATAAACTCCTATCATGAATTAATTATTGTTTTTGCCTCCATGTAGTTCTACCCACAGTGACTCAACATGTTCATGTTCCTCACTTATATCTTCTCAGACTGTGGGCTTAAGACAGGACTTTACATAAAGGCAGACCCCTCCCCCTCTCAGGTTTTGGCGATCCTTTCTAAACAGGCTGTAACCCTGTACATTAACTGCCCAGTCAAAACCATCAACCAGACAAGTCTCAGTTATTCCCACTATGTCATAGTCCTCCTCACACATCACTAATTCCAGTTCTCCATTTTTATTAGTCAAGCTTCTGGCATTAGTATAATTTTTTTTTAGAGATTTATGTATATTTTTTCCTTACACCTTTCCTTCTGAACTGTTCTAGTCCCTCCTTCCATTCCTCCTCCAGTCCCATTTCCTTGCCCCTGGTCTCTATCTTACCTATAATGTAATTGCCCTCCCCAGTCCCTAGTTTAAACACTTCTCCAACCTTCTAGCCATCTCCATGGTGCTCGCCCCTTTAACAGTGACTGCCTCTTTAACAGTGAACGCCATAGCCCCGTCCGTTTAATAGTTTCCCCTTTACCCCATATATGTAGCAGTGTAGTTGTGCTGTCATATGTCATCTGACTGAATATTTAAGGACCTGCAAATTGCTAAAACCTGTGATCAGTTGTTATGGCAACCTGGAGTAGGATCTGCGAGCTTCTATTGGCTAATAAGGGACATGTGACCGTGTAAATAGCAGTTTGGATTTAAGTGAAAGGGTTGCTCGCTTCTATTGGCTAATGCAAGTTATTTTGGGGGAATATCTCAGGAACGGTTGGTCCTAGAGAGCTAATACCTGGTCTAAAACCTTTACGGACACCTGATGCACACCTGAGTCATTTGGTCACGCATAAAGAATGTCCAGACAGGCGTCTAGACAGACAGAAACTCATTTATATATAGTCAGGTTCATAAATATTGGGACAGCGGCACAATTCTAACATTTTTGGCTCCATACACTACCACAATGGATTTGAAATGAAACCAACAAGATGTGCTTTAACTGGAGACTGTCAGCTTTAATTTGAGGGCATTTACATCCAAATCAGGTGAATGGTGTAGAAATTACAACAGTTTGCATATGTGCCTCCCCCAAAAGTAATGGGACAATTGGCTTCTCAGCTGTTCCATGGCCAGGTGTGTGTTATTCCCTCATTATCCCAATTACAATGAGCAAATAAAAGGTCCAGAGTTCATTTCAAGTGTGCTATTTGCATTTGGAATCTGTTGCTGTCAACTCTCAAGGTGAGATCCAAAGAGCTGTCACTATCAGTGAAGCCAGCCATCATTAGACTGAAAAAAAAACCAAACCCATCAGAGAGATAGCAAAAACATTAGGCGTGGCCAAAACAACTGTTTGGAACATTCTTAAAAACAAGGAACACACTGGTGAGCTCCGCAACACCAAAAGACCCGGAAGTCCACGGAAAACAACTGTGGTGGATGACTGAAGAACTCTTTCCCTGGTGAAGAAAACACCCTTCAAAACACTCCCAAGTCACAAATCAAGAGAAGACTTCACCAGAGTGAATACAGAGGGTTCACCACAAGATGTAAACCATTGCTGAGCCTCAAAAACAGGTAGGCCAGATTAGAGTTTGCCAAACGACATCTAAAAAAAGCCTTCACAGTTCTGAACTTGTATCAGAGTGATGGGAAGAGAAGAGTATGGAGAAGGAAAGGAACTGCTCATGATCCTAAGCATACAACCTCATCAGTGAAGCATTGTGGTGGTAGTGTCATGGCGTGGGCATGTATATCTGCCAATATAAATGGTTCTCTTGTATTTATTGATAATGTAACTGCTGACAAAAGCAGCAGGATGAATTCTGAAGTGTTTCGGGCAATATTTTCTGCTCATATTCAGCCAAAGGCTTCAGAACTTATTGGACGGTGCTTCACAGTGCAGATGGACAATGACCCAAAGCATACTGCAAAAGCAACCAAAGAGTTTTTTAAGGGAATGAAGTGGCATGTTATGCAATTGGCAAGTCAATCACCTGACCTGAATCCGATTGAGTATGCATTGCACTTACTGAAGACAAAACTGAAGGGAAAATGCCCCAAGAACAAGCAGGAACTGAAGACAGTTTCCATAGAGGCCTGGCACAGCATCAGCAGGGTTCAAACCCAGCGTCTGGTGATGTCTATGTGTTCATCACTTCAGGCTGTAATTGACTGCAAAGGATTTGCAACCAAGTATTAAAAAGTGAAAGTTTGATTTATGATTATTTTCTGTCCCATTACTTTTGGTCCCTTAACAAGTCCCCTAACACATATTCAAACTGTCGTAATACCTACACCGTTCACCTGATTTGGATGTAAATACCCTCAAATTAAAGCTGACAGTCTGCAGTTAAAGCGCATCTTGTTTATTTCATTTCAAATCCATTGTGGTGGTGTATAGAGCCAAAAATTATAGAATTGTGTCAATGTCCCAATATTTATGGACCTGACTGTATGTAAGAGATATTTTTAACTTAATGCATTAATAAAGATTTGTTGTTTTCATTTTAATCCGCCCACTCCTATTCAGTGAATCAGGTTTCTGTTAGCGACAGCAACCATGAATCTTTTCATCAGTGTTTCACCCTATTTTTTTTTATTAGTTTTATGGGGGATGGCATGCTTTTTGGCTGGGGATTTAGATGTGGCAAAATGGAGCAATGAGGCCAGAGAAGTATTTTCAGATAAGGAACTAATAAAACAGACTTCTTCACTTAGCATAACGAGTGCGTTCATGATTCCATGAACCTGACAAGAGTGTATAAGGAACACGTGAGAACATGGTGGGAGGTACAATCCCATGAGACATACATTAAGGACAAAATAGTCCCACGGGGGCTACACATCCCCATTACACCTGATGCCAGATTACACTCCCCAGAATTCCTTGTAAAGTGGGAAAATGAATCAATCGAATCCTTCCTTTGATGTGATTGCTTATTGATGAAGAAACGGCGTTATTATCTAAAATTGACAGGGAATTGAAGGAGAGTATTGAGCAATCTCCAAAAATTTTGTAATAACCCAGACTTTAGCAAGAAAGAGAATACCTTACAATTAGCAGTGGAAAAATGTACCCTCTTTATCAAAAATAAGAAACATTGCCAATATATCAGGGACATGCAGGATTTCAAAGAGGGCAGAATCTTTAATTTTGGAAGTAGTAAAAGCAAAACTCCAGGGACAGATACAGAACACTCCTCCTCTTAGTGTGAAAGTGAAACAGACTCCAACAGGAATAGACCCTTTCATAAACACACAAACTAACAAAGTACAGGGCAGAACCAATAGAAGCAGGGGCAACATTCGAAACAAAAGGGGTGGTTTTTTAGGGGGCACTCCACCAGTCTCAGAGTACCTCCTGAGAGGCAGGACAAATCAATAAAAATGTGTCTCTCAAGTCTCATAGAACCCAATAGTCTCCAAGTCATCAACCTCTCGACACGCAATCTTACTAGGGGGGAAGTTGCCCTCCTACAACGAGGCCTGTCATTTGTGCCCACTCAAAAGTTTAAAGCATTCAAATGGGTTAAGGATATCAACTTGTTTGTACATATTAAAATGGAAGAAGTTCCTCCGGAATCATGATGAACTACAGTGTACTGAGTTAGGCATTATCCCTGAAGATCTGCCAGATGTAGAACTGCTGGCCGATCTTTGGGAAGACAGACAAAGAAATATCGGTGAAGCTCCCTTTACGACCTTAAGGGTACCCTCTACAAAATCCCCACCATTCAACGATCACTCACCGCTAGATACATTTCTTGAAGTGATGACGCAGGAATTATGCCATCTTGAGGGAAACGTTCCATATCACCCCAACATACAAGAACATGAAGTTGAGGGACTACTAGCTCTAGAGAAGGAAGCAAACATTTTTATCAAACCCTCCGATAAAGGGGCCAATATTGTCATTCTTGATAAACAGCAATACCTCACCATGTGTGACAACATTCTCTACAATGCACAATGCTATGAAATTTTACGTACCAACACGTCCGACCAATATCGTGTTCGATTGACCACAATTGTGAAAACTGCTCTCTCCGAACACCTGATTAGTAAAAGTGAACTGGACTTTTTACTGCCTCCACATCCGGTCATGGAGTGCTTTTATGGCATACCAAAAATACATAAGGGCACTAACCCCTTCAAAGGAAGGCCAATTGTGTCAGGCGTCGGCAGCCTTACACAAAAGATAAATATATATGTGGACACCATTCTGCGTCCATTTCTTCTCTTGCTGCCATCCTATATATGTGACACCATCGATGTTCTGAACCGGTTAAATGATGTCATCATTGAAGAGGACGTATTTCTGGCCAGCCTGGATGTGGAGGCACTTTACAGTTCGATCCCGCACGATAAGGATTTGGAAAAAATAAAAGGGTCTCTCAGTGGGGCATGCACTTTGTAGGCCATAATCAGTTTATGGTGTCCTTACTGGACTTCATTCTCCAGCATAACATCTTCTTCTGTGGCAAAATCTTCCGCCAGCTCAGGAGAGTGGCAATGGGAAGTCCCTGTGCTCTGACCTTTGCCAATCTCTACCTGGGCTGGTGGGAGAAGGAGGGTGTTTTTGGTGAAGAAAGTGAGGAGTGGTCATCATGTATCCAGCGTTGGCTAAAATACATTGATGACGTTCTAATTATGTGGAAGGGGGATGTCAATCAATTCAACTCCTTCATGGCACGACTCAATATCAGTGACTGGGGGTTATTCTTTACCTCCGTGATAGAACGCCACTCCATGGCCTTCCTTGCTTTAACGATCACAAGGGGGGCAGGCAACCATCCAACCACCTGCCTATATAGGAAATCTACTGCCACCAACAATCTCTTGCAATGGGAAGTTGGCATCCATGGGCTCTGCGGAAGGGCATCCCTAAGGACCAATATTTAAGGGAGAGGCGGAATTGTTCCAGTACTTCTGAGTTTAAGTTGATTGCCGACGACTTACGTGGTTTTAAATCAGGCATAACATCAGCCTGCTGTGAGGAGAGAAAAAATCTCCTTGTCCCCATAAAAAGGGACATGAACGAAGAGACTCCCAAAATCATTGGGATGTATGATGCAGGACACCACATTGTAAGGAAACTCCTCAATCGCCATTGGGGTATTCTGAAAACAGACCCCGACATAGGCGATTTGGTGGGGACCTCCCCCTCAATCATATTTTGGAGGGGACAAAATTTTAAAGACCAGCTGGTACATAGCTTTATGAAACGGACACAGCCTCATACCTGGCTATCACCCCACATCAAAGGCTGTTTTAGATGTAGTGGATGTATTGCCTGCAAATCCATCAAAGTAGGGAAGAATTTTACAAGTACAGTTACTTCCCAAGTCTATGACATCGGGACACACATTAATTGCAGGACCACAGGGGTCATTTATTTGGCCATATGTTCCTATGGCCTGCAATATGTTGGAAAAACGCTCCGTTAGTTCAGACGCAGGGTGGGGGAACACATGGGTGACATTAGGAATAAAAGAGACACTACCCTTGCTAGACATGTCGTCGAGCTGCACGATGGCAATGCAGACACTATAACTTTTCAGGGAATCAAATGTATTGCCCAATCACGCAGTGGGGGGGGGGGGGGGGGGTGATTTGGACAAAAGACTATTATGTAAAGAGCTGGAATGGATTTTTCAGTTGTGCACCGAGAAACCGAGAGGTTTGAACGAAAGGAGTAGCCATGCATGTTTTATCTGACCGTATAGCCCACTCCTTTGTTGCAGGGACCTCCCTGTTACAATCTTGGTTTTTCGTAGGAGCCTTAATCATATATGCAACACCAAGTAATTCTCCGCAGCTCTAAATAGACATATTTGGTTCCTTGGAGGGCTCATCATCATTTTTCTTTTATACAGCTCAGCATGTGTCTGATACCCCGCACTATGTGACGGCGAGACCGTGATATTACATATATGCACAGTAAGTGTGTTTAGATAACATATGTAATTGTTCCTAATTATCCTGTCTGTGTTATATACATTTTCTTGTTGCCTCTATGCCCCTGTTGGTCTCTTCATCTTTACCAACAGTCTAATGTAATAGGCCGCTTATTCCCCCCCCCCTTACCTCCTTACAGGAGGGACGCAGCACAGTATAGCATGAGGCAAGTCACCAGGACTTGGGATGTCACATGCGGTTGCACCACACCCCTCTCCAGGTGATTGGTTGCCTCAACCAAGCCTCCCTCCTGATTGAATATTCACCATATTTAAATCAGCAGGGAGGAGCGCGCGCGCACAGCCATACCAGCGTCAGTGCTGCTGCACGATTCACATGCATCAAATGCTTGCTCTCTCTGTTTAATAGGCTCCTCTGTATCTATGCCTGCGTATGCTCCTGATGAAATGCCCGCTACAGGGACATAGAAACACATCGAGCAGGACCATCATAGTCACTAAGATCGCAGTCTAGCAGAGGGAGGGTCCGTAGGGATCTAAGCACTAGAGAGCTCTCCTAACTCGTCTTGTTTATGCTTAGTGCAAATGACTGTATTATTTATGTATACCACTTTTCATATGTACAGCGCCAAGAATGAATGGTGCTTTAATAATAAATAATATTGATAAAAAAAATATTGAGGATAGGGACCCCTCACAAACTTGGATGTGGTGAGGGAACTGACACTGGAAAATACGATAGTCCCAGCCTCTTCACAAACATCACATCAGTGGTGAGACCACTGCCCTGTGGACGATGGTTAGCTCAGCGTACACCACTTGTACAGGTGGGACACCTATTGCAGCCTTTTTCGTTCTTATAAGGGGATAATATTTTTAACTTAATACATCAATAAAGAATTGTGGTTTTCATTTTAAGCTCCCCACTCCTATTTAGTGAATCAGTTTGCCGTTAGCAACAGCAAACATTTATCTTTTCATCAATGTTTCGTCATTAGTACAAAGCCAAAGTCGGACACATAGCATTATAAATCATTGTAACGCCGTGAGTTCATGGCACAGGAGCAGCATTCAGTCAAGAAAATACTGTTGTCTCATAGAGCATATTTCACAGACTGAATACACTTGTGTGAAAATGTGATGTGAACCCAGCCTAAGAATGGTGGCTGAGGGACTGTGATGACCACTGCGACAGTGAAGGGAGCTCAGAAGATTATGTGATTAACTTCCGGTGAAAAGCTAGAGAAACACTATAGCCCAATGGAGAGTAATTATATAAAAGTATTATATATTTTATATTTCTAGACAAATGTAGAACAAGCTAATTAGAAAAAAACATAGGGATGTATTCAACAATTAAACTAATTTTCAAAGTTGGCTAGATACCTTGCACTCAATTACCAGACTATGTGTACTAACTTGTGAAACTGGTCTAGTATGATACATATCTATTTCTGTTTACCACAATGTAACCCTTTGTGGACAACCATATTACCTAATATGTAGTGATATATTTTTATGTGTATGGCTATCCGAAGAAGTGGTTAGAAACCTAGAACTAAATGTAAAGCAATAGCATATACATCCAATGTAGCTGTAAAAAGTGTGTGTTTACTTAAAGAAAGACAGGCAAAAAGATATACAGTCAGGTCCATAAATATTGGGACATCGACACAATTCTAAAAATTGGATTTGAAATAAAACAAACAAGATGTGCTTTAACTGCAAATTGTCAGCTTTAATTTGAGGGTATTTACATCCAAATAAGGTGAATGGTGTAGGAATTACAATAGTTTGCATATGTGCCTTCCACTTGTTAAGGGACCAAAAATAATGGGACAATTGGCTTCTCAGCTGTTCCATGGCCAGGAGTGTGTTATTCCTTCATTATCCCAATTACAATGAGCAGATAAAAAGTCCAGAGTTTATTTAAAGTGTGCTATTTGTATTTGGAATCTGTTGCTGTCAACGCTCAAGATGAGATTCAAATAGATGTCACTATTAGTGAAGGAAGCCATCATTAGGCTGAAAATACAAAACAAACCCATCAAAGAGATAGCAAAAACATTAGGCGTGGCCAAAACAACTGTTTGGAACATTCTTAAAAAGAAGAAATGCACTGGTGATATCAGCAACACCAAAAGACCCGGAAGACCACGGAAAACAACTGTGGTGGATGACCAAAGAGTTCTTTCCCTGGTGAAGAAAACACCCTTCACAACAGTTGGCCAGATCAGGAACACTCTCCAGGAGGTAGGTGTATGTGTGTCAAAGTCAACAATCAAGAGAAGACTTCACCAGAGTGAATACAGAGGGTTCACCACAAGATGTAAACCATTGTTGAGCCTCAAAAACAGGAAGGCCAGATTAGAGTTTGCCAAACGACATCTAAAAAAGCCTTCACAGTTCTGGACTAATGTCCTGTGGACAGATGAGACCAAGATCAACTTGTACCAGAGTGATGGGAAGAGAAGAGTATGGAGAAGGAAAGGAACTACTCATGATCCTAAGCATACCACCTCATCAGTGAAGCATGGTGGTGGTAGTGTCATGATGGCGTGGGCATGTATGGCTGCCAAAAGAAATGGTTCTTTTGTATTTATTGATGATGTGACTGCTGACAAAAGCAGCAGGATGAGTTCTGAAGTGTTTCGGGCAATATTATCTGCACATATTCAGCCAAATGCTTCAGAACTCATTGGACGGCGCTTCACAGTGCAGATGAACAATAACCCAAAGCATACTGCAAAAATAACCAAAGAGTGTTTTAAGGTAAAGTAGTTGAATGTTATGCGATGGCCAAGTCAATCACCTGACCTGAATCCGATTGAGCATGCATTTCACTTGCTGAAGACAAAACTGAAGGGAAAATGCCCCAAGAACAAGCAGGAACTGTTGCAGTAGAGTCCTGGCATAGCATCACCAAGGAAGAAACCCAGCGTGATGTCTATGCGTTCCAGACTTCAGGCTGTAATTGACTGCAAAGGATTTGCAACCAAGTATTAAAAAGTGAAAGTTTGATTTATGATTATTATTCTGTCCCATTACTTTTGGTTCCTTAACAAGTGAGAGGCACATATGCAAACTGTTATAATTCCTACACCGTTCACCTGATTCGGATGTAAATACCCTCAAATTAAAGCTGACAGTCTGCAGTTAAAGCACGTCTTGTTCGTTTCATTTCAAATCCATTGTGGTGGTGTATAGAGTCAAAAATGTTAGAACTGTGTTGATGTCCCAATATTTATGGACCTGACTGTAGATAGATAGATAATCAACAGGGGGGTTCCGAGATGATGTCCATTTGTCCTAATAGGTTTAATTTCTGTATAATACATTACAGTAAAAAAATAAAAATAAAATTCTTCTCATTATTTTATATACTTTTTTGTATGCAATTTGAAGGTCAAGAAAATGTTTCTAAACTGTATTTGTTTTAGTGTTTATTAATTATGCATAATTTGATGCTCACACACAAGAGACTTTCCATGGTCCACTAGTGTCCTTTTTCTACAGTAATGTATTCAGTAAATGTTGCTGACAATTCAAGTGATAAAATTTCACATACTAGAAAAATAGAATATGAGACAAAAATCTTAGCTACATTATTGCAAAAACTTAATTTATTGATAATTTTACATAGCAGGGCACAAGATATCCTGCTCGAGTGGTGTGAGGCATAGAAAGACCATATGTTAAAACTATTTTTATAGGGTTACGTGTTTTCAGAACATTCAATGCTATACGTTTTTTTTCCTGATGCATATGGGTGTGTGCGCATATTTAATAAGTACATTCACAGTTGCTAAACAGGTTTTTGCAACTAAGTCAGCAGCTTTCATTTACTAAGTTTTATAAATCAGCTATAACCAAAAATGGTGTAATGATAAGTTTCATCAAAACATAAAGGGGAAATCCTATGAAACTTGAAAATCAGACACCATATAGTACATGACAATATCTAACAAAGCTAGAACCAGCCCTGTGCCTCACATGGATCCAGAGCTTACACCATTCATTGCTCCAATTGCTAGATTTATGTCAAGCTGGCAGCTCAGAGGGCATGTCCCTTCTGCTGCAGCTCTCTCCCTATCACAGCTCCGGAGACAGTTTAAAGATGGAACTGAGCATGTTCGTCCACCTCAACAAGGCGGATAGAGATATATGAAAAAGAACAAATAGCAGGTGGCACTATACAAATACCTTTTATTGAATAACAGACTGACTATACTGGCAATACTTTTAATTACATACAATTGCAGAAGTATTCAGATGCATGTGCTAGTTTGAAAATGTTTTGTGGACAATCCCTTTAAACTCTTCTCTGTCACATTTTGTAAACTCAGCCATAATAGATTGTGAGGTAAAAAAAAACAAAAAAAAAACATTGATAAATATTAAAGAGGATTTACACTCAAAATATTAAAATGGTCAACCGTTAATAAATCAGAGATATTTGCCGTTTTCTTGGAGTGGCTATTTGGCAAGGAGTGTTACCTTAGTGGCTGTTACTTTTGAGCCTTAAAGTGTAACTGTCTTTTAGGTTTATTTTTAATATTGAGTAGGGAGGGACAGGAAACATTTTTGTAATGTACTTCATTAGGGAAATATGTTCCTAAGTAAAATATGCAAGCCAAATGCAAATACGGAACACACACCAAAAAATACATTAAAAAGTTATAATTTTATTGGATTAAGCTAAAAAAAAATAAAAAAATGAAGAAAAAAAATGGAGAAACTGTCTTCAGTCTATGTAGAATATGTAGAATATTTTTATTCCATTATGTTTTTTATAGAGGATATATTTAGGAGAAAATATAAAAAACAACCCATTTCTCAAGATGCAATAAAAAGAGCTTAATATGTTCTGCCATAAATGATTGCTATTATTTATTGTAAAGGCGATCAATATGTCACTGTTTGTGATAAATCATAATTACCCATGATATGTTTGCAAGAAATGCAATATGTTTCTCTGACTTCTTCGATAATGTGCAGTGCTGCCAGCGGTCAGGAGTTCTTCAATTTATATTGTCGTCGGACATGTTATGATCCAGGATGGTCCTAGAATTTATCAGGCCATAAGTGGATATTGTGATTTTTTTCAGCTATGGACTGTATTGAAAATAAACATTAATTATACTATATTATATTTGATCCCTTCAGCTTTCCATACTGGTTAAAACTAAAGCTAGTTTCGCACTAGTGCTTAACCTTTTCAGGACCCTGAGATTTTCCATTTTTGCGTTTTTGTTTTTCACTCCCCGCCTTACCATAGTCATAACTTTTTTATTTTTCTATTCACATAGCCTTATGAGGGCTTATTTTTTGCAGGACAAGTTGTCCTTTCTATTGTCACCATTTACGGTTGCATACCATGTAGTAGGAAGCAGAAAAAAAAATCCAAATGGGGTAGAATTGGGAAAGAATTTTTTTTTACTCTATACACTATGTGATAAAATTGACCTGTTCTCTTCCTTCTCCATGTAAGTATGGTTGCAATGATACAAAACTTGTATAGTTTTTCCTGCATTTCAATACTGAAAAAATAATTATAACCATATTCTGACCCCTATAACTTTTATGTGTATGGGGCTGTGTGAAGGCTCATTTCTTGCTGGACGATCTGTTCTTTTCAGTGATACCAATTTGAAGTGACGTGAAAAAGTGCGACTTTTTGATCACTTTTTATTAAAAAAATTCCTGTTATGCCATTTGCCATATGCCATTAATATTGTTATATTTTAATTGTATGGGCATTTTCGCACATGGCAATGCCCATGATGTTTATTTTTTTCATTGGTTAAGTATTTTTATTTTAAGGAAAGGCGATTGATTTGAACTTTTAGGTTTTTCAATTTTTTTTATATTTGTAAAAACTTTTTTTTTTTACTTTTTGGGTTACAATAACTGGCAATCATTAGATTGCCCATTGTGTTCATTGATGGCTATAAAGCCATCATTAAACACTTAATTTGGAATAAAACAATACAATGCTGCCACCCTGTGGCCTGTATTGGTATATTCCTGAAATAGACACCAAAGCCTGCTTGAGGCTTCGGTGTATTTCAGCGATGTAACAGGTTCCCCGATCTTAGTCATTTGACCATGGCATCTGAAGGGTAAAATGTATGCAACCAGCCTTATGGCTGATCACATACCTGTGCCGCGGGTCTCTGCTATTTAAAATAGCAGAAACCCGGCGGCTATGGAGCCCGCAGCACATGCAAGTTGGCACCATGTTTAGGGACCTGACTTCTGCAGTACATATACGGCAGAGGTCCTTAAGGGGTTGATATCTGGCAGACAGTTCCAACAAGGAACAGCCTGCCAGATCTCTCTGCATTCCAGCATTGCCGAAAGCTAAAGCATCGCTGTCCAGCCCCATTAACTATATTGGGGACCAGCTGAGATCCAGCCACAACCTGGCTGTACAAAATCAATTTGTGCATATTTTTCTAATTTTTATTTCTCTAGGGTGACTGCTACAGAAGGACAATATTTTGCATTTAATTTTCCATGGTAAAGTACAGCTGAAAAAAAATAAGAAAAATAGCCAAATATTATAAAGAAAAATATGTTTCTATGAATATTGAGTTAAAATACCAATTTTTGATGAAAGAGTCCAATAAAGGAGAGGTTTATATAAAACATACTCCAAGTATTTCTACACACGAACACAAAAATGTGTCCATTGCATGTGGTAGAAAGAAGCTTTAACAACTTTTGGGAAAGTACCAGAGAGGTAAATGCAATTTTTTTTTATAGTTAAACAATTACAAAAAAGCAGTAGTACAATTACAAAAGAGAGAAATAAGAAAAACAAGCACAGCATGTAGGAGGCCCTCTGCAGGTTGTGTCTGGTATTGTAGAAGTGTTTATTCAATGAATAGCTGCTAATAATAATAATAATAATAATAATAATAATAATTATTATTATTATTATAATAATAATAACAACCTTTATTCATATAGTGCTAACATATTTTGCAGTGCTTTGCAATCAGGGGGTTCATGTACAAACAAATTCATACATTACATAGCTAAAAACAAGTCAACAATTAAAACAAGAGGAATGAGAGTCCTGCTCAGAAGAGCTTACAATCTGACAATCTTTAGGAAAATAAGGGTGACACAAAAGGTATTGTGCATAGCAAAAGGTAAAATTGCTTGTTTTGTGCAATCTTAACAAAATAGGTTAGTAGATAAAGCTGCATGAGTCAGTCACCAGCCAATATTTGTAGTGCTTCTCAGTGCATGAGTATGTGGTAGATACAGTTGGGGAGGGAGTGAATGTAGAAGAGTTAGATTAGGAGATGTGAATGGCCACTCTAAAAATATGTATTTTTAGAGAGCGCCTAAAACATTGCATGTTGAGAATTAACCTAATTGCTTGAGGGCTTGGGGTAGGGCATGTCACAGAACTAGTGCAGCTCTGGAGACGGAGACGGGAGTGAGAGGTTCAGATTGAGTTGGATGTGAGCTTTAAACAGTTTGCATAGCGTAGAGCACAGGTAGGGTGGTAGACAGAGATTAGTGAGGATATATAAGGGGTGCATATAAGGGGGAGAGTTTTGTGGGTGAGAGTAAGAAGTTTAAATTTAATCCTGTACTGTATGGGTAACTAGTTCAATGACTGGCAAAGGGTGGAGTCAGTTAGCAGTTAGACAGATAGTTGAGCCTGGCAGTTGCATCCAGGATCTATTGGAGAGAAGAGGGTTTAGTGTGTGTGTGTGTGTGTGTGTGTGGGGGGGGGGGGTGTTTTACCAATTAACACTAAGTTGCAATAATCAAGATGAGAATGGATCAGGGCAACAATGAGAGTACTTGTTGTTTCCACAGGAAAAAGGGAAATTCTAGAACTCTTTTGAGATGTAGCTGGCATGAGTGGGCAAAATAGGAGTGTAGGAGGAGAAATAAAGACCAAACATGGTACCGAGACAGCGGGCCTGCTGCCTTGTGCTAGTACCGCACGCTGAGAACTAACAGAAATAGAATGGTGTGCAACAGGCAGGAAGTGCTCAAACCTATATGCAGTTATGCACATATATACAGGGTTTCTCAAGTAGCTCGGGTCCTAACACTCACCTACCGGAGCCGTATGGGCAATACCAGGGGCCAGTGGGCGAATTACAGGAGTGTGAGGTCCGACTCACAGACCACTCACCAGTTACCTCCAGCATTTACCATGCTAGAAATGGGAGGAGGGAGCTACTTGAGAAACCTTGGCACGGTGCTCGGGCTCAGACATGTCCTCATAGTAGGACATGTTGGCGAATCTCTCAATTTTAGCATCAGTTTGAGGGCTTAGTAAGTGCACCTGTCCTTGTTATTAGATTGTTAAACTGTTTATCACATTCACATAATTGCTATCTTGTGTAGGATGTCTATTGTGGTACTTGTGGTCCGCTGCGGGCATCCTCCACTGTATGCATTTTTGCTGGGGATCGCCATTAGCAATGGGCCACAAGTGCAGGATTTGCTCCCCTGTATACATGTGCATAACTGCATATGGGTTTGAGCAATTCCTGCCTGTTGAACACGCTATTTCTTTTAGTTTGCTTGTATATGGAGGTGTATAAACTCCAATTCAAATGTGCCTGTTTTTCCATCTACAGGCTACATTTAGGTGCACCTGAGAAGCCTGGGCCATACTAACCAGTCTTGAGTGGGACTTGCAGACTCCTCCCTCTTCCCATTGCTAGCATAGTAGATGCTGGAGTTAACTGGTGAGTGGTCTGTGAGTCGGACCTCACACTCCTGTAATTCGCCCACTGGACCCTGTGAGCAAAAGTGAGCAAAAAGGTAGTGGATGAGGCTAGTGTAGACCGACTGTTCCAAAGGTTTAGAGATGAAGGGCAGATTAGAGATTGGTCTGCATTTAGTTGTGCCTGATTGGTTTAAGACATGCTTTTTTCAGTAATGAGGTTTGACAATGTTTGAAAGAGAAGGGGAAGATACCAGAAGAGAGAGAGATAGAGGTTGGAATTTTTAGTTAGGTGAGTAGTGACAGCTGGGGAGAGAGACTGGAAGAGGTATGAGGAAATAGGGTCATTAGTGCAAGTAGTGGGTCATGAAGAAGAGCGAAGCCTGGAAACTTCTACTTCTGTGACTCAATTAAATGCAGAAATAGAACCACAGGAGGTGCAGGGGAGAATGGGATTGATAATGCTTGGAGACTCGGAGCTAATGTCATGCTGGATATTTTCAATGTTTTCTTTGAAGTAGATGGGCAGATCATTATCACAGAGGTTGGTGATGAGAGCCTGCACTATTTGACTGAGGAGAAGAGATTGCCTTGCGTTTCGCCCGGCGGTCATTTCGCGGCGAACATTGCACAATCGCGATTCACCGAACATATGGCGATGTCCATCAACCCATATTCTTTTGCATTGCGCCAAACTTTGACCCATGACACACACATCAGGTGGGAAAGGACAGCCAATTGAGACGTTTCAGCACATGGACACACCCCCACCCTTTAACAGAACCCGATCTAGCAGCCATTTTACATTCTGTGTTTTGCCTATGTACGGAGATATTGCTTTGTGGAGCAGGGACAGACTGTTAGGTACACCAAATGCTAGCTAATAGGGCCACAAAAGTCCTTTTAAAGACTGGTATAGGTATGCTATCGATAGGTGTGATATAATGAGGGGCCTGATATACTTATAATTTACTTTCTAACATAGAAAGTATATTATAGGGAATTTGTATTGTGTAGCAGTTGTGTGCGATTCTGATGCGATACCACAGCTATATAGAGGGACAAACGCTATTGGAATAACTAATTGCAACTGGTGTGATATACCTGTTGCCCCCCAAAAAATTGATTGAGGGGTGGGATATACCGATAATATACTTTCTAACATAGAAAGTAAATAGTGCATTTTTATTGTGCAGCAGTTGTGTGCGGTTCTGCTGCTATACCGCAGGTATATAGAGTGACAAGCGCTATTGGAACAACTATTTGCAATGGGTGTGATATACCTGTTGCCCCCCAAAAATTGATTAAGGGGTGAAATATACCTGCTTCCACAAAATACTGATTAAGGGGTTTGATATACCTGCTTCCACAAAATACTGATTAAGGGGATATATATCCTTCTTTCACCAAATATTGATTAAGGCCTATGATACACCTGCTTTCACAAAATATTGATTAAAAGGATTGATATACCTGCTTCCACCAAATATTGATTGAGGCTTGCGATACACCTGCTTCTACAAAATACTGATTAAGGGGATTTATATACCTGCTTCCACCAAATATTGATTGAGGCCTGCGATCCACCTGCTTCCACAAAATGCTAATTAAGGGGTTTGATATACCTGCTTTCACAAAATACAGATTGAGGGGGGCGATATACCATCTTCCACCAAATATTGATTAAGTGGTTCTATTTTCTGCTTCCACAAAATACAGATTGAGGGGTACAATATACCTGCTTCCAACAAATATGGATTGAGGCCTGTAATACACCTGCCTCCACAAAATACTGATTGAGGGGTGCAATATACCTGCTTCCAACGAATATTGATTGAGGCCTGCGATACACCTGCTTTCACAAAATACTGATTATGGGGATTAATATATCTGCTTCCACCAAATATTGATTGAGGCCTACGATACACCTGCTTCCACAAAATACTGATTGAGGGGTGCAATATACCTGCTTCCAACAAATATTGACTGAGGCCTGCGATACACTTGCTTTCACAAAATACTGATTAAGGGGATTGATATACCTGCTTCAACCAAATATTGATTGAGGCCTGGGATACACCTGCTTACACAAAATACTACCAAATATTGATTGAGGCCTGGGATACACCTGCTTCCACAAAATACTGATTAAGGGGATTGATATACCTGCTTCCACCAAATATTGATTGAGGCCTGGGATACACCTGCTTCCACAAAATACTGATTCAGGGGTTTGATATACCTGCTTCCACAAAATACTGATTAAGGGGATTGATATCCTGCTTCCACCATATATTGATTGAGGCCTGCAATACACCTGATTCCACAAAATACTGATTAAGGGGTTTGATATACCTGCTTAAACCAAATATTGATTGAGGCCTACGATACACCAGCTTCTACAAAATTTTGATTAAGGGGATTTATATAACTGCTTACACCAAATATTGATTGAGGCCTGGGATACACCTGCTTCCACAAAATACTGATTGAGGGGTGCGCCACTTGGCAGTCTGACGACAGTACCCAGATCAGCCGCGCTGTTGCTGCCTACTCCGAGATCTCTAATGTCATTTTTGGTGATGATGGCGATGATGACATGTCGATGGACGTCACGTGGGTGCCCACAAGAGAGGAAGAGGGTGGGAGTTAAGAGGGAGAGACGGAGCAGAAGATAGGGAGGAGAAGGTGTCACGACAGGTGGGTAAGCGGGGAAACAACCAAACACAGGGGAAACCAACAGAACAAATGACTAGGCCCAAAAGCTAGGGAGAAAAGGGTCACCTCCAAGTGATCCCTAAAAGCTTTCCCTAGACTGCTGTGCCCATGTGCATACCCTTAGGGTGGATATGCACATGGCCTCGTGCCTAAACACCCTGGGCAAATCCTAAGCAGCAGGGAAAAGGGAAGAGGCAGCCTGCTTCTTCCAACGAGGAAGAAGCAAGCGTCTCCCTTAAGACCTAGATAACACACACAAAGGGAAAGGACGGAGAGAACTTATCTTGAGAAGAGCTGGAGCAGACGATCCACCACAAATCAAGAGCTCGTAGAAAATAACTGTAACCCGCACAGGCCACTGGGGGAAGGAGGGATAAATAGCCTCACTAACGATGAAACCCAGTACACCTGAGGGAAGGTGGATCCAGCTCAAATCCAAATCAAAACAAACCAAGAAGTCAGACATGTGCAGCCAGTCTGACAGATCTCCGCACATTCACAGGGCAAGGCGTGACAGTACCCCCCCTTCTACAGGTGACCTCCGGACACCCCGGACCAACCTTATCTGGGTGTGCCCTGTGAAAGGCCCTCACCAGACAGCTAGCACTGACATCAGCAGCAGGAACCCACATTTTACTCAGGACCGTATCCCTTCCAATGCACCAGGTACTGGAAGATCCAGACGAAACGCCACCGGGTTGACAATCGCAGAGACTTTGTAAGGGCCAATAAATCTTGTACCCAATTTCCAAGATGGTGCCTTCAGTTCTATGTTTCTAGCGGACAACCACACCGATTCACTCACACACATGTCCGGACCAGTCATACGTCTCCTGTCAGCCATTCGTTTATATCTTTCAAACATCTTTTCCAAATTAACTTGGATCTTCCGCCAGATAGATGACAAGACAATTGATGATCTCTCCTCTTCTGGCATCCCAGAAGATCCAATCCCAGAAAAAGTACCAAACTGTGGGTGAAAACCATATGCGCCAAAAAATGGCGATATATCAGTGGACTCCTGTCTACGGTTATTGAAGGAAAACTCGGCAAGAGACAAGAACGAGAACCAGTTATCCTGGTTCTCAGCAACAAAACACCTCAAATAGGTCTCCTGGTTTTTGTTAGTGCACTCTGTCTGACCATTCGACTGAGGATGAAAAGCCGAGGAAAAAGACAGTTGAATTCCTAGGCGAGAGGAGAACGCCCTCCAAAACCTGGAAACAAATTGTGTCCCCTTATCAGACACCACATCAGAAGGAAATCCATGTAGTTTCACAATGTTATCGACAGAAACCTGAGCAAGAGTCTTGGCATTGGGCAAGCTAGGCAATGGTACAAAGTGGGCCACCTTACTGAAGCGGTCCACTACCACCAAAATGACAGTTTTTCCAAAGGAACACGGTAAATCGGTAATAAAGTCAATGGACAAATATGTCCAAGGACGAGACGGGATGTATAAAGGAAGAAGGGATCCTGAAGGCCGAGTGTGAGCCACCTTCGCGCGTGCACAGGTCTCGCAAATTGTCACATAACTCTACACACTCTTGCGCAACCCTGGCCACCAGAATCTTTGCTTCCAGGATGTCCCGCAAGGACAGTATCATGATGTTCCTTGAACACCTTGTATCGCAGTTTAGGAGGAACAAACAACTTGTCTAGAGGACAAGAATCAGGAGCCTCCTCCTGGGCCCCTAACACCTCCATCTCCAACTCGGCGTACAGAGCGGAAACCACCACCCCATCAGCCAAAATCGGAGTAGGATCCTCTGAATCACTCCCCCAAGGAAAACTATGTGACAACACATATGCTTTGACGTTTTTAACCCCAGGGCGAAAGGTGACCACAAAATTGAACCTAGTAAAAAACTGTGACCATCAAGCCTGTCTAGGATTCAGGACCTTAGTAGACTGCAAGTAAGCCAAATTCTTGTGATCAGTATATACCGTAATAGGATGAGTAGCCCCCTCCAGCCAATGATGCCATTCCTTAAAGGCCAATTTAATGGCTAGCAACTCTCTATCTCCCACATCATAATTTCTTTCAGCGACCGAGCGCTTTCTGGAAAAAAAAAGCACACGGACACCATTTGTTAGGGGATGGACCCTGTGACAGAACTGCTCCGACCCCCACTCTGATTCATCAACCTCCACGATAAACGTTTGAGACACATCAGGTTGCATCAGAATGGGAGCAGACGCAAAACATTTCTTAATAGAAGAAAAGGCCTGTAATGCCTCATCCGACCAGACAGAAAAGTCGGCCCTTTTTTTTAGTTATGTCAGTGAAAGGTTTTACAATGGTGGAATAATTCAAGATGAATTTTCTGTAGTAATTGATAAAACCCAAAAACTGCATCAGAGCTTTCTGATTCTCAGGCCGGTCCCATTCCAGTACCGCCCGGAACTTTTCGGGGTCCATACGAAAACCAAATTCAGAAAGCAGGTATCCTAAAAACAGTAGCTCCTGGACAGCAAATACACATTTTTCCAATTTTGCATACAATTTATTCTCCCGAAGGATCGACAACACCTGTCTCACGTGATCCTGATGGGTCTCCAAATCGGGTGAGTAAATTAGTATATCATCAAGGTAAACAACAATGAACCTTCCCACTAAATGATGGAAAATATCATTCACAAATCGCTGAAAGACCGCTGGCGCATTAGTTAAACCAAAGGGCATGACAAGATTCTCGAAATGACCTTCGGGTGTATTGAAAGACGTTTTCCACTCATCTCCTTCCTTGATTCTGATCAAATTATAAGCTCCTCTAAAATCCAGCTTGGAGAACACCTTGGCTCCGACAATTTGATCAAATAGATCAGAAATCAAAGGAAGGGGATACGGATCACGGACCGTAATGAGATTCAATTCCCGGAAATCTAAACACGGTCTAAGTGATCCGTCTTTCTTTTATACAAAAAACAAGCCGCAGGGGACTTAGATGGCCTAATATGTCCCTTTGCCAAACTCTCTGCAATATACTTCTGCATAGCTTCTCTTTCGGGTTGGGAAATATTGTATAGTCGAGATTTTGGCAGTTTAGCTCCAGGCATGAGATTGACCGGACAATCGTATTCTCGATGTGGAGGCAGCTCCTGGGCTCCACCCACCGAGAATACGTCTGCAAAATCAGAGAGAAACTGAGGTAGGACCATAGTTGACACCCCTGAGATAGAAGCACCAAGACAGTTGTCCGAACAAAATTCACTCCGGCTACTGATTTGTCTTGTGCCAGTGCCAGTCAATAGTAGGGTTATGCTTTATCAACCACGGTAAACCCAGTACCATCGGAGCAGGCAAGCCCTTCATAACAAAACAAGAAATGGACTCAACATGTAAATCACCCACCCTTAACTTAATGTCATGAACGATATGAGTCAGACTTTTGTGAGAGATGGGCGGAATAGATAGCAAACACTGGTATCTCTTTATCTAAAGTGCTAGTTCTGAAACCAAGGTTTTGGAAGAACTGAAAAACAATAAGGTTTACCCCACACCACTGTCAACAAATACCTCAAAATCGCAATTTCCTGAGTCTAGCTCCACCATGGCAGGCAGGAGGAAACGGGTACTGCAGGGAGAATGCATATTTGCTTGCTCAGACTCCCCATTCAGACTACCAAGAGTCTTTTCCACAGAAGTAACATAGTTTATTCAACTTCCTAAAATCCCTATCACCTGAGCGAAAGGAAACCTGGCCCAACTGCATAGGCTCCTCTCCTGCCCCTGATTCAAAAGTAATCTTACCCCGGGAACTAGGTGGGATGGATCCTCTTACAGACGGGACCCCCTGCTCGAGAGGAATCTTATACCTTTCTCTAAGACATCTATTAAGCCGCACTGCCAAAGACATGGCCTTCTCCAATGAATCGGGATACTTTGCGCAGCTTAGATTCAGCCATAGAGACACGGTCTGGGTCATCATAAATCAAGCCCAAGGTTCTAAAAAATTCATTCACCAACCGGAGGGATGGTGTACCGGTCGGTAGAGAAAAAGCCCAGGACTGTGCGTCCCCTTTGAACAGAGATATAATGATCCCCACTCTTTGATTCTCGTCACCAGATGACATCGGCCGCAGACGAAAATACAACCTGCCGGACTCCCTGAACCGTATAAAGTCATCACCACCCCCTGAGAACCTATCAGGGAGAGCGACTTTAGGCTTTAAGCAGACCTGATTTTCACTAACGGCGCCAGACGCCAGAGCATACTGACACCGTGAAACAGAACTGCAGCAACCTCCAGCGATAATAGTAGTAAAATAAATATACATTAGAGAAGCAGAGAGAGAGGGGGGGAGGGGGGAGGGAGGGGGTAGTTTGTTTTCCCAGTTGGGGAGGAAGGGAGGAGGGAGGGTAGGGGAACTGTATTGTCTATGAATATCTTGCTTACACCTTGATTGAACGATTTGTATTTGTATTATACAATTGTCTTGACCACCAAAGTATTGGTATTTATGTACGATCTGTATGCTATTGAAAGTAATTTGGAAACTTAATAAAAATTATATTTCAAGAAATATAACCCACACAGGCCACTGGGGAGGGGGGGGGGATAAATAGCCTCACTAACGATGAAACCCAGTACACATGAGGGAAGGTGGATCCAGCTCAAATCCAAATCAAAACAAACCAAGAAGTCAGACACGTGCAGCCAGTTTGACAGATATCTGCACATTCACAGGGCAAGGCGTGACAGAAGAAGAAGAAGCAGGCAGAACTCGCAGTGCATAGACTGCAAATATATCTTGAGAGAGCCATCCACCATGCATGGTCACATTTTGCGCTCTCAGGACGTCGTCACATGGCTCCACAGTATAGGCTTTTTTTTAGCATGTCAGCTGCTAGCAATAGTGTTGTCAACGCATAAGTCACGGTAAGCCCAACACTCACCTAGGGACGACCACCTTAAGAACGCACCTGCCCTCCCATCACCAAACCCAATGTGAGCAATGCCGTCAGGACCCACAAAGCCACTCTCTCGGTGCTCCACATCCTGCCTCTTCTTCTTCTCCTCTCTCCTCCCATTTGTCCTCTACTCTACCTTCCACAGTGCCGTCGTCGCATTCATCTGGCATAAGGCAGGCTTCCCTGGCCCAAATGTTCGAGCGTAAAAAGTTGATGACGCCAGATAACCCTCTTGCCCAATGACTGACAGCTGGCTTGTTGGAACTGCTAGCCCGCCAACTACTGCCATATAAACTGGTAGACTCGGAGGCCTTTAGAAAATTTGTGGCCATTGGCACACCACAATTGAAAGTCCCTGGAATGAAATATTTCTCTCAGAAGGGCATCCCAGAGCTATATGGCCACGTTCAGTGGCAAGTGAATATATCTCTGGCACACAGTGTTGGTACCAAGATACATCTGACCACAGACACATGGTCTAGCAAACACAGGCAGGGAAGGTACATAACTTTTACTGCCCACTGGGTGAACCTTCTGATGGCCGTCAATAATGTAACCCGTGGCGCCCGTGTGGATTTGCTCGAAATCCAAAAGACGGGGGCACATCAAAACTGATATAAGAGTGCCGGCACACGGTATGAGATATACAATATAATTCAAAAAAAGAAAAAGAATACCGAGATAAGAGCCGCACTTCTAAAAATATATCAAATTTATTCAAGACAACAGACACAACAAAGAATAGCTTAAAATCATTGTATACAATAAATTAAGGCTATGTGGACCAATTGTGTACCACACGCCACCCTGACTCACCACAAGACGTGTGGATTTGCTGTTACCGCCATGGATTGCATGCAGGTCTGCCTCTTCTTCTCCTCCTCAGACTGCATCCTCCGTCACCTCCTCGGCTGACTCCTCCTTTTCCACTGCTACCGCCTCTTCCGCTGCTGAGATGTTGCCATGCTGTGCTGTGGCTGTTGTGCCTGGAAGCCAAGAGCCCCACCGGTCCTGCACTGCTTTCTGCTCTGCGGTCACAGGCAGATCATTGGCTAATCCCGCTCAATTTGACAGTTGGTGGTTTGCAACAACGGTGCCAATCTGCTGAGCGTGCTGAAACAGGTCAAAATGACACACATGCCGTGCATGGCACACTTCCTAAACTTAGTCATGCAGCGATTTTTTACCAAATACCCAGGACCCAGGTCCAGGACATCTTGCGGCGGGCCAGGTAAATCTCTTGCCATTTTAGAAGATCTTACACGGCCATGGCTCGCCTTGCTGATGTTCAGCGGCGACACCATCTGCCCGTCAGACGTCTGATTTGTGACAGCCCAACGTGCTGGAACTCCACCTTGTATATGCATGATAGGCTGCTGCAGCAGCAACGTGCCGTCAACGACTACCTGTACGAACTCTGCAGCAGGACAGGTTCTGGGAGCTTGTTTTTTTTTTTTATTGCGCCAGTGGCTGCTCATGCGTGACGCATGTAGACTTCTGCGGCCATTTGATGAGATCACCAAACTGGTCAGTCGCAGCCAGGGCGTCATCAGTGAAATTGTACCTTACACCTTCTTTCTGGAGCGTGCATTGCATCGTGTCATTGATCAAGCCGTCGAGGAGCAGGAGCTGGGAGATGAGAAATTTGCAATGCTTAATGAATTTTTAGGGGGGGCTTCTCCATCTGAGACAATTTAGCAGGAGTCTGAAGAAGATGGTGGCTGGGGCGAGGAGGAGGAGCAAGAAGAGCAGGCTGTGAGGGGGATTTTCAACTTTTTAGGGATCCCTGGTGTTGTCCGTGGCTGGGGGGAGGAGACCAAGGACGACATTCTCCTGGGCGATGAGCAGGAGCCAGGGCGCTCCACTGCTTCCAATTTATAGCAAATGGGGGTCTTTATGCTCCATTGTTTGAAGAGGGACCCCCATATAAAAGCATAAAGGGCAAGGACCAGTACTGGGTGGCAATGTACTTAGACCCCCGGAACAAACACAAAATGGCGGACATGTTCTGTTTACAAGGCAGATCATTTTTGCACGCACCAATACTCACAGTAACGGGGAATTCACAAGATTATCATGTCTGCATGAGATGTATGGCCATGTCAATCTGCTGGCACATTAGAATCGTCTGTAGAGGAATGTTCCCTCACAGACGTAAAATTTGTTTAGATTCAAATGAATCGGTTCAATAATCTCTAAAATAATCTTTCTTAAAGGAGTCCCAGAGATTGTTTGCAGGACTTATGCACATCCATTCACAAGACTTGAGATGGGAAATATGGTATGGTATTAAAGTTACATCTTTCAGCCTCTAGGAGTACAGCCTAGCCTAGATGACCATCTCTAATGGAATTCCATGTAAAAACCATCTTAAAACATATCAGCTTTACATAGCACCAGGGGTGGACTGGGAACTTAAAGGATAACTGTTGTACATATTTTTTTGGAGTATTGGATTGTGGTGATTAATATCACCTTGGTGGCACTATTTCAACTTTTCACTGTGTATTCAATTACCCCTTAATTCCACAGTTTTGTTCCCTGTACTGCCTATTTTTACGTGTGCTTAAAATAGGGTTGCTAGGCATGATCCGTATATCTGTTGATAGACGGAGCATGCAGCGTGCAGGCTGCGTGCAAGGTCACATTACTGATGGCCAGGGACTGTAAGTAAATGATTAAAGCCAGGTCCTCCCCAGCAGCTGATAACAGTGCCTGGGCTGTGTGCACTTCTCCCTGTCCCTGCGCTTGGCAGACGCTCCCTCACTCAGCAGAGCTGGAGAATGCAGAGTTGAAGCAGCCCAGACCAGGGAAGAGAGATCTGCCATCTGCTCAGTGTATAAATGAAAGCAACATGTGGTAAGAGGACCCCTTTGTGCTGCAGGAGATTAACCCTTTAGTGGGGAGGGCTCTGGTTACTGTCACTTTTGGGAGGCTATTGTTACTGGCTAGTGTATGTGAGGAACTCAATGCATTGTGGGTAGTGAGGGCAGGCGGGATTAGCCTCATGGTGAGGGCAGTGGCGGCCATCTTAACTGAATAGTGAAATTGCAGTTTTATGCAGACCTGTTGCTAAGGGCTGAATCTTATTAAATATGGGGTAAATCAGTCAAATAGTAACTGATTCTGGAATATCATGTTATTAGTAACTACATATATGAAAATTGATATTAGGGTCTAAATGTGACAGTTATCCTTTAAAGTGTCCCTGTAAAAAAATACTAAAAGTGGCCCCATTTTGTAGTAGGGTACAAATTGATGGAAGGCAGGACCAGAAATACCATATTGTGCACATTATACCACCCCAACAGAGCCAAATACTACAGTCCTTTACAAAATACTGCCAGCAGTACAAAATACTTCCCCAAAAACTTCCAATGGCCGGCCTTGAGGAGTGCCCATGCGGCTCCCTGTGCACTGCCCACCAGGAAATTTCCCTGTAAAATCTATGGCCAATCCACCCCTGCTTAGCACATTTGAAACACCACAAATAAAACACCACAAACTAACAGTTAGGCTATATTAACACCATACTCCGAATTGAAGACAATATAATTTAGAGTCTATGCATAGCATTCTTAAATTAGTAAACCAAACATAGCCAGCCAAAGTATTTTGTAGAGCAGGTGATGCCAGCACCCTAGAGGCACCTTATGTAATACATTTTAAAGGGGTTGTCTTACAGTAAAAAAATAATAATAATCTTTGGGAAACAGACAGGCTTATAAAAAAAAAAAGTAACTCACCTTCTAAAATCTCTCTGTTCCAACACTGTGGGTCTGCCCTTGGTCCAGAAGTCATGACATCATGGCCAATATTCATGTCACCATTCAATCATTGGCCTCAGCATTCGCATTGGCGTTCATAGCTTTACAATGTTATGGGTGAATATATATATATATATATATATATATATCTATATATATATATATATATATAGATAGATATAGATATATACTGTATATATTGTGAAATCAACTGAAGTGGTAGTATTCAAAGAACATAAATGTGATCTCCATTTCCATGGCAAGCTTTTGAAATAAGGTAAACATGGTTTACTTTAGCCATTCCACATGTCCAACAACAACAATTCCCTTCTGCAAACCTATGCAGCTGAATAAACATAGACAGTTATACGTGTTGACACCCACATATTCAGCGTTTGTTAACTTCCGAATTTAGGATGAGTTTTGATATATATCTCACAGTAAAAATAATACTATCACAAACTGCACTGAACTACTGAACTAGGGAATTTTGCTGGCATCAGTATTCATATCCTAAAAGGGAAGTGATAGCTGAGATAAAAGCCCATATACAAAGCTCAAATGCTTCCCATAGTTTTAAACAAATGCAAGGTATTTTACAGGGCATTTTATCTACTTCAGCTGTAAAATCATTTTAAATTTTTATTAGTTTACATATCAAGTACAACAAAATTGGCTGATAAGGCTCCATTCACATGTTTGCAGTGTTCTGCGGATACGCAAATTGCCGGGCTGGCACCCCAATAGAAATGCCTATACTTGTCCGCAGCTGTGCACAAGAATATGACGCTCTATTTTTTTGCGGAGCGGAAGTTTGGGGCCGCGGACTGGAACAGCGGATGCGGACAGCACACTGTGTGCTGTCCGCATCTTTTCCGTCCCCATTGAAAATGAATGGGTCCGTACCCGTTCCGTATAATTGCAGAACAGTTCTGTACCCAAAGTGCGGACGTGTGAATGGACCCTAACACTGAGAAGTACATTTATTGAACTATCTAACTAGATTTTATACTAAAGTAGTGCAACTGACAGTAGACTTAACAAATATAGAGAAAACCTGAAAAGGTACCAAGGCAGAAGTTGGTGATTACAAATGTGCAGTCTTCTACTATGTAAATTAAATAAATGTAAATTTTGTTCTATGTAATCCTGGAAATGTTGATAGTACAGAAGTATATGCAAAGAGGTATCTCTCAGAGAAGGAGAACTGTCTACGTATTGGAAGTAGCTCCCTATAAGTCCATTTTTGACTTGTCAACAAGTCACTTTTGGTATGGACGCCTGTTAGCTACTGTATCATCTTGCAGTGTAATGCAGTCTAATACTGTCTACCACCAATTGCTTTTGGCATTCTGAAAGATCAGGATTTCCCCACGGCAGATCGTGCTGTCTAATTACAATCTGGCACTGGCAAACCACTATACAGCATGAGGATGTGTAATAGCAGTGGTCTCCTCTGCTAGCAAGCAGGCGATTGCCAGGAAGAAATACTTCCATCCCGACAATCGTCTGCCTGATCCGGGTGTCTATGACACCCTTAAGACTGTACATAGCTGGTCTCCTAAAGGAGAGCCGCCACCTTCCCTAATCTGCATCCAATACATCTCACTGATTAGAGGCAAGTACCTTGACTTAGCTAAGCCATATAGCCATCCACAAACAGCTATTTTCTCTTGCCATGTTCCAAGGCTTGTTGAACAGCTGGACATTGACTTATAGGAAGCAACTATGATAATCTATAGGTAGTACTAGTTAGACTGTTTTTTTGAGAAATATCTATTTGCATATATTTTCCCATAGAACATAGCCACTAAGTCTCCATACATAGCAGAGCTAGTACCTCCCCCCATAAGTATATGGAGGATAAGTATGGCACATGCATGAACAGATTTGTGATATACAAAGTAGTATTACCAAAGCTAACATTTGCATTTATTTCATATCATAATCAGACACGCATTCAATTCTCATATTATTGTGTCATCATTTTAAAGGGTTTGTCCGTTCTTATGTAAATGAAACTTGCACAAGCTATGCAACATTGTAATCTACTTTGGTTTCAATTCCTCTTGTATCATTTCTACTTGCTGTCAATAATTGGAAGCATTCATTGTTCACACACAGAAGTTGAAAATTTATCCTGCCTTTTAAGGTGGCCATACACTTTAGATAGCTGCATGCTGAATGCTCGTTGGGCCATTAACTATCTCTAATGGCATGCCCATATACAGATGTAGCAGGGTTAGCACTCAAACTCTTAACTCAAATTTCTTAAATCATCGTGTTATCTTGAACGAAAAGTGATTGAAAAGCAATTGAAGGTGTTTGTTTAGTTTAGATAACACATCTCAGAAATCTCAGAAAGCATCAGTGTTAACTCTACTACATCGGTACGTGCATACTCAGATCAACAGCCGACAATAAAGGGGTTGTGCCATCAACATTTTATACATTTTTCAAACCAGAATTTAGATGTGAATACTTTTTTAACTGCATGCAATTAAAAACTATAACCACTGAGCTATCCGATAAAATGTATCTGTACAGCGCCACCTGCTGTTTGTTCTTTTCATTATTTTTTGTCCACCTCACTGAGGTGGTCGCAAATGCTCAGTTGAAATCTTCAACTGTCACCAGCCATATCTTTTGTTAGTAGCTGTGGCAGTTACAGGGAAAGGGCTACAGCAGAAAGGACATGCCTCTGAGAAAGGACACTTTCCTTCAGCTACCAGCCTGAAATAAATCTAACAGAACAATTGGAACAATGAGTGGTGGAATTTCTGGTTCAATGTGAGGTACAGGGCTGGTTCTAATTTTATAGATATTGTTATAAACATTGAATGTACTATATGATATCTGATTTTCAGTTTAGAGGAGTTTTTCATATTTTTGCATGTCTTTGAATTTAAATTCAAGCCAGCTGTACCTCCTACACACTCCATTCCAGCTCCCTGGTTTCCCTGGTTCTCTTCTGAAGATTCCTTTTCCTGGACCTAGACTGTTATGGATGGATGGGGTCATGTGCACCACTGCAACCAATGACTGGCCAATGACAAGACCTGCAATGATTAAACTTTATCTATATGCGACTTGGCAACCCTTTAAATTTTTTATATTTAGTCTCAACCCTTAGGCCCCTTTCACATGGGCGAGAATTTCACGCGGGTGCAATGAGTGAGGTGAACGCATTGCACCCGCACTGAATCCGGAACCATTCACTTCAATGGAGATGAGCGGTGATTTTTATGCATCACTTGTGTGTTGCCTGAAAATCACAGCATGTTCTATATTGTGCGTTTTTCACGCAATAGAGGCCCCATAGAAATAAATGTGGCTGCTTGAAAATGACAAGCATCCGCAGGCAAGTGCAGATGCGGTGCTATTTTCACGCATGGTTTCTAGGAGATGATAGGGATGAGCAACCCCAGACCCCATTAAAGTTTATTCACTGTATTATTTTCCCTTATAACATTGGTATAAGGGAAAATAATAGCATCCTTAATACAGCCTTGCAGGGTTAAAAAAAATAATAATAATTACTCACCTCATCCACTTGATCGCGCAGCCGGCATCATTTTCTTTCTTCTTCTTTCAGGAACTGCAAAAGGACCTTTGATGACGTAATCACGCTCACCACGTGGTTAGCGTGGTGATGTCAGCGCAGGTCCTTCTGAATGAAGATAGAAGATCCTTCTATCTTCATTCAGCAGAACATGCTTTGACATCACGACGCTCACCACGCGGTGAACGGGATAACACCATCAAAGGTCCTTTTGCAGGTCCTGAAAGGAGAAGAAAGAAGAAGATGCTGGTTGTGCGATCAAGTGGATGAGGTGAGTAATGTTTTTAATATTTTTTAGCCCTCAATTGACATTATACTTAGAATTATGTATTGAAGAATGGTATTATTTTTCATTATAACTATGTTATAATGGAAAATAATAAAATCTACAGAATATGAAAGCAAAGCCAGAAGTTCATTGAAGAAGTCCAAGTTCGGGTCTGGGTACCAAATTCAGTTTTTTCTCATGCGCGTTCAAAACCCATTGCACTCGCGTGGAAAAAACTTAACATCTGAACACAATTGCAGACAAAACGTACTGCAATTGCGTGCCTAGTCATGTGGGTTTCCCGCAATGTACTCTGAACGCATCCGGCCCTCACTCGTGACGCCCGTGTGAAGGAGGCCTTAATGCTGCAGTCAATGTAGACTGATGATCTGGCTGCCCAATACAGCCCTAGAAGTGCCTCTGATTAAATGATGAACAAGCAAACACTTGTTCATTGGGCAATCAAGATTTTTAAGCACGCTTAAAAGTTATGATTTGCTGGCGGCAGATCATGCTGTCTAATCATGATCTTCTGCTGGCAAACAACTAGTCAGTCTCGCAGGACTTCGGTGAATAACTTCAGACTTCTATTTTAGGACTTAAAAACTATAGATGAGCAAAACTTCCAATATTTGGTTCGTTTCGGATTTTCCAAATTTTTGAAAAAGTTTGCTTGGAGTCCAACTCTATTTGTTCCGAACCAAAGTTGCTCCATTTGCCCTGGAAATTTGGTATATAACCTCTTTAGTCCTCTAAAACAAAGATTTATTTTATGAAAAGCTTGTATGTCTTTTCATTAATTTTGAACAAATGTATTAATTTCCCCTCACCCATTTCTCCAGTCTGATGCTGCATCAGGTGTAACTGTATCTACTTTTATTGTTAACTGACTGAAATGAACTCCTTCCTGGTGATGACAGAATGCTATTGATTGCTTTATGTGCTGTACATTGTACCTGTAGCCAAGGTATCATTCGGTACTGAAGCTGTCTTCGGACTCCAGTTTTAAAATGGTTTTCAAGTTTAAAAATCAATGCTGAAGTTATTTACCGAAGTCTTGCAAGACTTTGGTCATAATGAATTTTTACCTAGCTGGAAGCCATACATTTAATGCCATATGGAAACGGGTCTCTGTGCAGCAATAAAATAAAGTTTTGAGCGAAATGACTTAAGATCTTGGACCCGAAGCTCGATTCACTATACATTACTAGTCAGTATGGGGACAAGCGATAGCATTAGCAATCATTCCTCCCTATATTGTGGAGCAGATTGCTGCATGTAATAGAAGTAGTCTCCTCCACTGACGAGCAGGCGATTGCCAGTTTGCAATCTACCATATCAAATCCTGCAGAGAAATCCAGAAAAATCAAAAGAGAATAGTTGCCATTCTTTTTTGCTGACTGTCAGGTGATTGTTAGGGGCAATTTGGTAACGGCAGTACAGTGGAGTCAATAAGAGAGCTTGAACAAAGATAACTTATTAAGCGAGAGTAGATGAGATGTTCCAGGAGTTTAGAGATGAAGGGTAGGTTAGAAACACATTGGTAGTTAGCAGCACAGGTCGGGTCAAGAGATTTTTTTTTTGTAGTGGGGTGTAACAGAATGTTTTAAAGAGGGAGGAAAGATACCAGAAGAGGTTAACTATTGTAGTTAGGTGATTAATGACAGCTGGGTAGAGGGACTCAAAGAGGTGTGAGGGAATAGGATCACTGCTGCATCTTGTGGGTCGAGAAGAAGAGAAAAGCCTTGAATACATTTTCACTGCCTGGCCTGCCAGTCTAAGTGGTGGTGGTGCAGAATAGGATATAGGAAGCAGAGCTTTCAGTGCAATGACGCCAACGACGTTGCTCCCAAGGTCTCATTTACATGTTATAAAACATTGATTTTGTACAGATTGAGTTCACCTAAATGAAAATTGAGATCAAAAGCATTACATTAAGCTGACATGTGAACATCTGTGCTAAAGACCTGGCAACTTACCTCAGACATAGGATTGGTAACATTCAGGAGGAAATAATCTCCTAGTCCTCAACCTGCCTCATCCCTCCCACACTTCCTCATGTTTTACTTTCTTTCTTTGATCCTATATTCTCCAGCTTTACTCTAAGGTCTGTGGGGTTTTGCTCTGGTAGACAGGCTAGCGGACGCAGTATAGAGGCAATCACAAAGTCTTTAACTTAAACAGTTTGGTGTTTATTTACACATAAGGAAACACAACATGACCGTTCACAGTCTTGGTGTTTGTTCACACCATGCAGTTTTCCTAGAACAAAATCTTCACCTGGTTAGCAGTCTTTCTCCAGCCGTCCACAGCAGGCTTTAGGTGCTGTTTTCCAGCATGAAGCTTTCAAGCCTTTAGCACAGCACCAATTCACAGATCCCAAAACAGAGTCTCCACAGCTTCCCTGTCAGATGGAGGATCAACCACACTCAGCTGAGACTGCTGCCTGGGTTTTATATAGGCCAATAAAGACCCGGCCTGGAGCGTGGGGAGAAGCCACCCACCCAGAACTTTGGCTACTCCCAGTAAGAGGCGGCCCGGATCGGCTTTACAGCCATACTAACAACAAACAGTGTCAATCAGCACTAGCTGCCACTGAGTTAAAACTACCGGATCTTACCTTATCGTGGCCAGGAACCTCGGTGACACATACCTTTCATCAATGATGGCACATTGCGCCTTCCTACAGGTCTCACAGGAGCGTGTTTAGCATATGAGCTGTATAGGGATGGAACGCATGTCAGTCTCCATCCCTGTACAGTGCTTGTGCCAAAAACAATCTTTCGAGACCTCAGGGTCAGGCATGAATATATCCATCTTGTGTGGCTTTGCCCAAATCTTGTCAGATATTGGCAGGAGGTTCTCACGGTGGTAGGTGGTAAATGCAAGGTTAGTATCCCCTTGGATCAATAGTATAGTATCCTTGGGGTTTGACTATGGTTTTATTGAGTACTATTTAATTTTCAAGAGTATATGAATTGTATAGGGTTTATTACATGGGTAGGGGATCGCTAATGAGCGTTCGTATGAAGGCTCATTAGTGATCATCTTGCAGTATAATACTGCCACCAGGGGCGGATTGGCCATAGATCTTACAGGAAAATGTGAACCGATGCCCAGGGGGTAGCCTGGGCCCTATGCATGGACGACTAGTGGAAGTGTTTTGCTGCTGGCAGTATTTTTTGCTGCTGGCAGTATTTTGTGGACTGTGGTATTTGGCTCTGTTGGGGTGGTATAATGTGTAGCAATATAGTATTGCGGGCCCTGTCTTCCATCAATTTGGAGCCAAATACAAAATGGGGCCACTTTAAGTTCTCAGTCTGCCCCTGATTGTCACCAATTGCCTGATGAACGAGCTTGTTTATTGGGAATCGTTTACCGGTAAAAATCGTTTACTGTTGGCAGATAGTACTATCTAATTACGATCTACTGCCGGTAAACCACAGTGCCATGCAATGTTATTGAAACACTTTTGTTATCATCCAGTTTTCCTACAGTTCAGTTCTGTCATAAATTCTTGGTACTGGAGTTTAGACTTTTAAGATCTAATAACAGGCTAGAGATTGGTCTACAATTTGGAAATTTTGTTTTGAAAATCTAGATCTGAAAGATTGGAGTAAGTATAATTATTGGAACTTGAAATTATAGTGAGTCCACATGTAGCATAGGTGATTTGAATATTTTTTTTTCTCTGCTCCTGGTGGCTCATCTTTTGAATGAGCTACCAGCAGATCTTTTGAATTTTGTACTTTATCTGTATTAGTATTTTTGTATGCTAGTAGTTAGTAGTTAGTTTATTCAGCGACAGCCCTTAGTCGGCATTTTGCATATGCATGTTAGGGCAAATGATCACCCTCAGTTGGGGTAAAGGCAAAGTTTTTGGTCTTATTGAGCACTACAGTGCCATATTTATAATATTATAGTCAGAAAATATATTGCATATAAGTAAATCATTTGAATCACCATTAACATACAGAAAAATATTATGATTGGAAAGGCGTATTGTGAATAACCCAACCACAAGCAATGTAAATACTACTTTTTCAAATTTCAAGAAATCTTTCTTATTGAAGACTTTTAGCAATGTATGGGCTCATGCACACAAATGAGTAGACCCTGTGCTAATGCTGTGGACTGTGTGCCAGCCATTTATGGATGAAGACCCATTCACTTAAATGGGTCAGCAATTCGCAAGATTCAATCCGCACCATAAAAAAAATAGAACTTATTTTTTTGCAGTGCAGAGGCACGGACCTAAATCCCACTTAAGCACTCTATAGTGCTTCTGTGGGCATCTGCTTCATATCTTGCGGATTGTGGACCCATTCATTTGAAGCATCAGTGATACAGAGCGCACAAGGCCGGTGCCTGTATATTGTGGACCAGCTGTTTGTGGGCCACAATACGGGCATGGGCCACACACGTTACTGTGCATGAGCCCTTAAAGGTGTAAACATTTACTACGTGTTTTTCCAATTTCAAGAGCTCTTTCTGATTCTTTGAATTATTTTGCCTAAAGTGCATTATTACATTGATTTCAGACTCTATAATCATCAGTTTAAGCCTCAAATAATTACTTTATAGTGTTCATATTTGAATTGCTTTCACGTTAACCTAGCATCTACCATTAGACACTTGTCTACATAGTAGAATACAGGATTTAGCTACTCTTGAATATTTGTGTTACTTTAGTCTTATTAGCTGCTGAAATGTATTCTCTCTTCACTTATTTCATGCCATGAAAGTTGTAAGTGCTTAAAACCTAGTCAAAATACAGAAGAGTTATTTTTTCTAATACTAAAGCAAGCATTGTATGTATAGATACATAAAATGTAAACAAAATGCCTATGTATGGATTGTTTATGTACAGAGATATTTAGATATTTTCATTTTTCACCTTAAGGACCAGGACATTTTTTGCAAAATTGACGTGTTATTTTATGTGGTGATAACTTTAAAACGCTTTTACTTATCCCGACCATTCTGAGATTGTTTTCTCGTCACATATTGTACTTCATGACAGTGGTAAATTTGAGTCAAAATATTTCATTTTTATTTATAAAAAAAATACCAAATTTCCAGCAGCAATATATATATATATATATATATATATATATATATATATTTAGTTCCCCCTTCGTTAAATACCTTGTAATAGGCCACTGCGGACAGTTAAATTATCAGCCCCACATATCCTGTTTAAAGTGTGTGCATCCCTAAAATAACAGTGACATTGAGTACACTTTTTCCGTAGACGGTGTCCCCTGTGGACAGTTAAATTATCTGCCCCACATCTCCTGTTTAATGTGTGCGCATCCCTAAATATGAGTGAAATCTAGTGTACTTTTTCCTTTGACGGTGTCCCCTGCGGACAGTTAAATTATCCGTGCCGACCCAGGAAGAAGTACAACAGCGACTTAAAAAGATTAAAATAGACAAATCGCCAGGACCGGATGGCATACACCCCCGTATCCTAAGGGAATTAAGTAATGTCATAGCCAGACCCTTATTTCTGATATTTGCAGATTCTATATTGACAGGGAATGTCCCACAGGACTGGCGCATGGCAAATGTGGTGCCAATATTCAAAAAGGGCCCAAAAACAGAGCCTGGAAACTCTAGGCCGGTAAGTTTAACATCTGTTGTGGGTAAACTGTTTGAAGGTTTTCTGAGAGATGCTATGTTAGAGCATCTTAACGGAAATAAGCAAATAACGCCATATCAGCATGGCTTCGTGAGGGAACGATCATGTCAAACAAATTTAATCAGTTTCTATGAGGAGGTAAGTTCTAGACTTGACAGCGGCGAATCAATGGATGTCGTGTATCTGGACTTCTCCAAAGCATTTGACACTGTACCACATAAAAGGTTAGTATATAAAATGAGAATGCTCGGACTGGGAGAAAACGTCTGTAAGTGGGTAAGTAACTGGCTCAATGATAGAAAACAGAGGGTGGTTATTAATGGTAAATACTCAGATTGGGTCACTGTCACTAGTGGAGTACCTCAGGGGTCAGTATTGGGCCCTATTCTCTTCAATATATTTATTAATGATCTTGTAGAAGGCTTGCATAGTAAAATATCAATTTTCGCAGATGACACTAAACTGTGTAAAGTAATTAACACTGATGAGGACAGTATACTACTACAGAGTGATCTGGATAGATTGGAGGCTTGGGCAGATAAGTGGCAGATGAGGTTTAACACTGACAAATGTAAAGTTATGCACATGGGAAGGAATAATGCAAGTCACCCGTACTTATTAAATGGTAAAACACTCAGTAACACTGACATGGAAAAAGATCTAGGAATTTTAATAAACAGCAAACTAAGCTGCAAAAAACAGTGTCAGGCAGCTGCTGCCAAGGCCAATAAGATAATGGGTTGCATCAAAAGGGGCATAGATGCCCGTGATGAGAACATAGTCCTACCACTTTACAAATCGCTAGTCAGACCACACATGGAGTACTGTGTACAGTTCTGGGCTCCTGTAAACAAGCAGACATAGCAGAGCTGGAGAGGGTCCAGAGGAGGGCAACTAAAGTAATAACTGGAATGGGGCAACTACAGTACCCTGAAAGATTATCAAAATTAGGGTTATTCACTTTAGAAAAAAGACGACTGAGAGGAGATCTAATTAATATGCATAAATATATCAGGGGTCAGTACAGAGATCTATCCCATCATCTATTCATTCCCAGGACGGTGACTGTGACGAGGGGACATCCTCTGCGTCTGGAGGAAAGAAGGTTTGTACACAAACATAGAAGAGGATTCTTTACTGTAAGAGCAGTGAGACTATGGAACTCTCTGCCTGAGGAGGTGGTGATGGTGAGTACAATAAAGGAATTCAAGAGGGGCCTGGATGTATTTCTGGAGCGTAATAATATTACAGGCTATAGCTACTAGAGAGAGATCGTTGATCCAGGGAGTTATTCTGATTGCCTGATTGGAGTCGGGAAGGAATTTTTATTCCCCTAAAGTGAGGAAAATTGGCTTCTACCTCACAGGGGTTTTTTGCCTTCCTCTGGATCAACTTGCAGGATGACAGGCCGAACTGGATGGACAAATGTCTTTTTTCGGCCTTATGTACTATGTTACTATGTTACATCTCCTGTTTAAAGTGTGTGCTTCTATGTCTGTTTTAAATTTTTCAATAGACAGTGTCCTCTTCTGACTGTCAGGAGTGGGTACTTTGCATGCCCCCCCCCCCCCCCCGCTTGCCTTCCTTGGGTGTGGTAGTTTCCTTGGATGTGGTAGTTTCTCAGGCTCCCTCTCCGGAATCGAACACTTATTCCCCGTTACTCATGGTCAACATGTTAGGCGTATAAAAGAACATTGAAAGTTCATAGGGCAGACATCCAAATGGATCATAGACGTCACGGGGAAGTTATCTAGATTCAACAAAGCGGCAGCAGGCCCTCACCCATAATGTTTGCAATGGTCAGCTCACCTACAGGCCCTCAACCATAATTTTTTTGATGGCCAGCTAAGCAGCAGAGACTCTCCCATAAGAGTCTGGTCAACACAAACCTCACCGCCGGGGGTTATGTAACTAATTAGCACGGAGGAGTCTTGTTGGTTATCGGAATTAACCAGACAATTTTCTCCACCAACTCAGAATGACCATGCACCACCACCCACAGAATCGAGAAAGAACTATCAATCTGTCAATCCTTTCCGTGTCCGGGCCAGGTGAGGTAAGCCGTGTTGAGTCAAACTACGCCACAGGCTCCACTCCTTGTGGTGCCCTTCCGTCAATTAGTTTAAGTTTCAGCTTTGTAACCAAACTCCTCCCAGAACCCAAAGACTTTGGTTTCCCGGAAGCTGCTCGGGGGGTCATGGGAATACCGCCCGTCGGATTGCCTGTCGGATCGTCTTTGAACCTCCGACTTTCATTGTGGATTAATGAAAACATTTTTGGCAAATGCTTTCACTGTGGTTCGTCTTGCGACGGTCCACGAATTTCACCTCTAGCGGCGCAATACGGATGAGACCGGTCGTCCCTTTAATTATGGCCCCAGTTCCAAAAATCAACAAACTTTTGGGCTGAACTTGCACTTTATATACAAGTAAATGTACAGGAAAGAATGTTTCCTATGAATTTTTCCTCTAAAATTGATTTAATCTTTGGTTTTGTGCGTATTATTGTCAGTCTGTAAAAGTGGCGTACTAATCGGAAAAAATTGTTCCCAGCAGCGACCTGGGAGTCCAAGATGCATCCAGACATCCTTACCATGCTGTTCCCGAAACATTTCAGTGGTGTTTCCATCAATTTCTGACATTTTCCTATGAACCAGGCACCCTCCCCTCTTCAGAGCAGGGAGTACCTGGTTTAATGCTAGGGTTCTCCTATTAACTTCCATTATACTCGGGTGTTCCCCATGTGTTTGTCCCGAGCCCCTGAGCACTACGGTGCTCGATCAACACTACCTGCCAATTTAATTTATAATTGGTTTCTTTAAATCATATTTCAAAATCAAAACCTTGTGGTTTAAAGCAGTAAATCTGGCACTGAATCCAGGAGCACTCCCTTCTGTTCTATTAGTAGTTTCATTTGACCTATCTGAACTCATAAACAAGATCCATAATTCACCATTTTTACTTCAGTAATAAAACATTGCACAAAACAGGAGCTGTAGAAAATATGGCCTTAGTCATTAACTACAAAGTAGTTCACCCAAAATATAGGTGAGCCATTTGAAATGCCACTGCAACAAGTCTTTAAAATGCTTGCCAAGATACACAGTCAGTTATGATCAGGCTAGGCAACTATGAACTGTTATGACAATCAAAAACATTTTATGCAGTCAGGCATTTCTTTCACAAATGACAGCCAAATCTATAATTAATTACGGGTGACATTCCAGGTACGTTGCCCAGGAAATTGTCCAAGGCAAATATTGCATTGTCTAGGAATTTTCTTTGCTGTGCTCTTATTGATATGTCACATTTAAAACAGTTACTATAATTTTAACTGAGCTCTCTGTCATTGTGAAAGTTTGCCCCTCACTGTGTTTCCTTCACCATGCAGCTCCATGCCAGATGTGACACAGTGAGTCATATTGGTCTGGTATTCCATTACACCAGCCTAATAATTGGCGACCAGTAATTGCTGTTTCAGAAAAGGAAGTATGAAAGATGATTGCTTTCTGTGGGTAGTAAGTGCCATACCATGGAAATAAAATGAAGCAAATGAGCTATATATATATATATATATATATATATATATATAATGAGAAAGAGCTAAAGTCCGAGTTGACAGATTAAAAAAGACAGAGAATAGCAAGAGAGAATATTGGAACAGGTTATAGCAAATAATAAAAAAAAAAAAAGCATCCTAAACAACATAGACAGAGAGAAAGAGAATTTCCTGAAATTAGTTTTGGGTCCAATTCATAATATTTTTGAAAAGAGTTGAATTCAGGTATGATTTGATTTTACCCAAATATGCTCCATTCGCCCTGAAAGTTGGAATATAAAACATTGTGGTCTACTATGACTTATAGACATTTTTTTTTTTCTGGAAAGACTCTAGGACCAGAGAGAATCACAGAGAGACTAGTAAGCTACTTTTGGTTTCTGAGCAATATATATGCGCTATTCTGGAGGGTATTATTTCTCATTATTACTAAAGAAACGTTATGTGGAGACATAACCACACATAAAAAAAATATAATCTTATTATCAAAATGTCCTGATTGAACAGTTTGAAGCTACCACCAGTGGAATGTTATTATAAAAAAGTACTTACTGAACAGTTTGAGGCTACCACCAAAAACTTGGTGGATAAATAAATAGGGTAAATTCTATGAAGCGCAGGACTTTTTTTTTCTGTCATGTATAACGGAATCAAACAAAACCGTTATTTGTGCGCATAGACATGTCTTAAAGGGTTCCGTTTTGCATTCTATCCTAAAATTCCATTATAACTCTGTTTTAACTGAACACTATAATGGAATTCCTAGGGCTGGTGAGAACCCGCCCTAAGAATATTTGCAAAAAAGGATGTGTTAGTAGTTTACATTTATTCTACAACAGGGCAACATCCCTAAACATACAGCCAATGTCTTTAAGAGCTATCTTCAGCATAAAGAAAAGCAAGGAGCTCTGAAAGTGATGATATGTATGTAGAATTGAGGCTGTTTTAAGGCAAAGGTTGGTCACAACAAATATTGATTTAGATTGCCCTCGTTCATTCAATTTGCAGTTCCTTTATTGTTAGTAATAAACTATCAAGATTTCTATTTTTGAAAGCATTCTTACCACACCTGCCTAAAAATCTATTTATCTATCTATCTAGTTTGGTAGAATATATCTCTATGTGCGTGTTTAGCAGTATATGATGTATTATTTTAATTTGCAACATTACTACTTCTTTCATTCTGATAATAGCTATTATAAAGTACATTGTAACATAAAATGCATTTCAAACATGTGCCTGTACTGAAAACCATAAATGTCAAGAAAACATGTTGATCTGCAGAAGTCATGAATTCAGTTACATAGAAAGTGGTAAAATTGGACATTTATTGCCTTTGAAATAGTGAAAAACCGTTGGCACTTAATGGAAATGAAAAGTGACTCAATCTCAACTACATTAGAAAATAAACTTTTACAAACTAGTAATGGTTGCCAGCATGACTTTGTACAATTCACACTCTGTGGCGGCAGAACAGCTCTTTCTGACTGATTCTGTTTAGGAAGGGTGTAGCTTCATGTCTCAGTCATGTTTGTATAATCATTAGTAATTATTCTGCACCCAAGCTGTTTATTCTTTATATAATAGAGCTCTTCAACTACCCCATTACCTCTGCCCAAGGAAATAAACTCAACCCTTCCTTCAGCATCATACTGAAAAAACAAAGTTACCAGTTTCTTAGTAATAGAAAGACTAACCTCTTAGGATATAAACATTGTGTTTGGGATATGACAAGACATCAATCATCACCATAATTGTCAATGGTTTGGCAATGTCATGGAATTAAATTTATGGTTTGCTTATGGTTATGGCTCAGTGGTTCTGAGTACATATGTCATATACTCATGCTTCTCTAAGGGTTCCTTCACTCACACTACTTTTTAGCTTTTTTAAATCTTGAAACATTTTTGCCTTTTTTCAAGTCCTACATGAATGACTATGGAAATAATAAACACAATACCCAAAGCATGCTACACTTTGAAAAAACACCACAAATACTGCAGCAGATTTACTAATCCTGTTTAACACATAGATAACATAAGTGAATGGTGGATGCACTACATGCACTAACTAAGCAGGTAATGATCGGAAAGGAACCGTTCCTTCCCAATAATTACCCGCATGTCAGAGGAGGTGAGAGACGCATTTACATGAAGAGATCACTTCCACTGTATAGAAATGAGCGATAGATACTGCAATCTCTTGTCCCCATACAAAATCATTTTTTCTGTGTAGTCACATCACCAAATATTTCAGCAATGAAGAAGTGGGTTATTGGCGACACCTTTTTGCAGCCAATGGATGTGAATGAGTGTTTATATGAGTGTTCATTCCATATAATCTGCCCTGTAATAATGCCTTGTAAAGGGACCATGAGGCAGTTTAATAATGTGGCAAATTTATCACGGTGGCTCAGACTAGATTATACATTTTCTACATGACTAGACAGTTACTTATCTTCTTATCTTCTATTGGTTGGCCTCCCTGGTGAATCTTTTCGTTTCATGGTTGGAAGAATTCTTTTTTTTTTTTTCTGAAAACAATCCATTTTCAACTTCCATTATTTGGTACGGGAGATTCATCGACGGCCTCATCATTATATGGGGTGGTCGATGGAACGATATCTTTCCTTTTGGAACATACCTAAATAATAATGAATGCAATTTGCACTTTAAATTGAATTATGATGCAAGTGTAATTTTCACTTAGCATACAGAATGGAGAAATTGCCACATCTACTTATGCCCCATTTGGACAATTCACTGCTACATGCTAAATCCTGTCATCCAATACATGTCATTAAAAATATCCCTAAGGGTGAACTTATTTGGTGTAGGAGAAACTGCTCAGATGACGCAACTTTCAATAGGGAATGTGAACAGGTCTCTAGCCACTTCAGGGCTAGGAAGTGTCCCAATTGGACTCTGGAATTGGGATGGAAATATGCCTCTGACAAAGACAGAAATTAGTTATTAACCCCTAACCCTGCTAAGTCAGGATCAGGCAAACACCAAAGAAATAATAAAATAAATAATAATACAAAAAAAAAAAGAATATTACATTCTCCGCACCATACAGCCTTAAAGGGAACCTGTCACCTCTGCTATGCTACCCCCACTGAGCGTTTCTAAATGTTCATTGTGTTGCCCTAAACATATAAATTACACTTTTAATTTTATTTGCAGTCGAATTCAATAAGTATTATGCATTTTTGTACTTCCCGCCTTTTATGCAAATTAACATAAAAGAGTCATATCTTGCTTGTGTGACCAGAGAAGAGTCATATTTTCAAGCTCTGACTCATCTCAGGTTAATTTGCATATGTATCAAATGGGTTTTATACACAATAAAAGCACACAGAGCTATGAGGACTGGGTATTGCGGATGTGCTAGCGGCCATCTAGCAATCCATGTCCTCATTGTGTTGCAAAGAGGGCACCTGCTATTGGTTCGTTACTTTAGCCAAGTTTTTTTTTTTTCTGACAAACCTCGCTATACATGGTTAGATACAAAAGTTTTTTTAAATGCGCCCATAACATGTGCCGCTGCTGCGAAAATTTCAAAAACCTTTTGCTCTTTCAATACCAATAGCACTTATAAAATATCTTCATATATATATATATATATATATATATATATTTTTTTTTTTATACCAAATTTGTGGTGTACCTTGTGAACTGCAGTTTGCAGTTTGTGTAAACTGCAGTACGTAAGTTGTACCACAAACACCCTGAAGACAAGGATACGCAAGCATCTTTCTGAAGTTAATAATGAAAAGGCGTTGAATATTTCTGTTGTGTCTAAACACTTTACTAACATCCATAAGGGAAATTTATTCTCCTTTACTTTTATTGGTATTGAAAGAGTGTCTAGACCATTTAGAGGTGGAGATCATAGGAGAAAGCTTTTGGCCAGGGAAACATTCTGGATTTTCATGTTAGAAACTAGAGCCGCAAATGGTCTAAATAAAAGATAGGATGTAATTTATTATTATGAAATTAATTTATATTAGTAGGATATTTTACCACTATATATTATGCACTTTATTGTAGAGTGAGCAGTGATAGACAACATTTTTGAAGTTATCATGTATATTAAGTAATTTTTTTTTTTCATTATAGGCGTCTTCTCCTCCTCCCCCTCTCCTTGAATAATTATTCATGAACCTGTGGAGACCTAATGATATTCACCTAATCATGTATGTGTTGATTTACTATTGGTTACCCTATTTTCCAAACGTGTATTTTATCTTGTAAAAGAGAAAAGAGACACCACGCTTAGCCTAGTAAACCTGACCCTATTAATCTCTTGTTCTGACCGTGTAAAACTTGTCCACCTCAGTTTGAAACAACAAGATTACCTTGGTTCTGATATATAGGATCAGGGGGCCACCTTCTCAGGCGTTCCAATATGCACGTTTTCTTCTGCACAGAGGAAAATAGCTGGTAGAATAAGCTGTATGGAGTTCGCCCCGGCCGTTAGCAAAACTCCGCTTGTACCTACGCTCACGCTCGCAAAAGGGAGCTGGTGACGTCACCTATTGAGCTACGGGCTGCTGTGAGCACCAAGAAACCTACCTACGCGTTTCGAGTAATGCAATACTCTTCGTCATGAAATTAATCTAGTGCCCCCAGTAGCTTCCTTTTATTCTACTCGCTCATGATCTTAATTGGCTCCGGCTTCAGAAATTCGACAATTTAAAATATATTCGGTAATTCAATATCTTGATTTCTGCGTTTAAACCATTCGGGACCAGCGTGTTCATATTAAAAATCCATTGGGTTTCTTTTTTCGACATATTTTTTATGAAATCGCCTCCTCGTATATCCATTTTAACAGTTTCCATCCCAAAAAAGGAGGATCCCTCGAATTTACCATTATGTTTTACTTTATAATGTCTCGAAAGAGGATGCCCTTCAGATTTTTTATTTATATTATATATATGCTCACTCAATCGTTTTTTTAATTGTCTCTTTGTGCGTCCAATATATAGCTTTTCACAGGAACACTTTATTGCGTGAATAACTCCTTTGGTACTACAAGTTATGTAGTCCCGAATTTTATATTCGTAGGTGCCATCCTCATTTGTTATTCGATTCATTTTGATAGTATTATTCTGCGATTTTTTACACACCATGCATTTTTTGCAAGGAAAAAATCCTTTTAACCTGTGCTTGTCATTTTCTTTCTTACTGTTTATTATGGCCACACATTTTTTCTTAGGTACAATTATGTTCCCGATATTGGCCGCTTTTTTTATAAACAAACGCTGGATCTTTAATAAATAGATGTCCTATTGTCTTGTCTTCTTTTAAAATATCCCAGTGACGTTTTGCGATATTCCTAAAGGTTCTAGTTTGTACGTTGTACAGGATGATGATGGGTGGGATTTTTTCTATTTCTTTCTCTTCCTGTTGTATCCGTGAAATTTTTTCCACCGTTATGTTTTTTAGAAGGTTTTCCCTCTCCATAGATTTAATTTCATCTTTCTGTTCCAATAGCTTATTCATATTATATCCCTTTGATGCAAATTTATTTTGTAATTTCTCTGCTTCTTTATCATACTCTATCATCTCTGTGTAATTACTCCTAATACGTAAAAATTGGCTCCTGGGTATATTATCAAGCCAACAGGGCAAATGACAGCTAGTCCTGGAAATATAACAGTTGGAATCGGTAGGTTTTTCATATATGTTTTTGTGCATAATTTTTCCCCCTTTACATAAATAGTTAGATCTAAAAAGTTTATTTCCCTAAAACTGTATGTAGGAGTAAACTCTAAATAAAATTCATTTTTATTAATTTCAGTTAAAAACTTCTTTAAACCAGTTTCTCCCCCTCCCAAATAAAAATTACGCCATCTATGAAGCGCCGCCAGAGGACGAGGCCCGTCCGGATCTCGTTGTTGGGGTGTATAGCTTCCAACTCCCACCTACTAACATATAAATTAGCGAACCCCGTTGCGAACCTCGTCCCCATAGCGGTCCCCCACGTCTGTAAATAAATATCATCCTTATATCTAAAAAAAAATATTCTAAAATAAATGAAATACATTCCCCAATAAATTCTATCTGCGTATTAGGCAGCTCTCCTTTATTTTCGTATTCGCAGCCTTTATTATTTTCAATTACCGTATACAATGATTTTACGTCTAGCATACCTATTATATAATTCTCTCTCCACTGTATTTTTTCCAAAATTTGGAGTATGTGCTTAGTGTCTTTAAGATAGGTGGGTAGGGACTGTGCGCAATGCTGTAAATATTGGTCAACATATTTGGATAGTGTACTAGTTAGGCACTGTACCCCTGATACTATAGGCCTACCATGAGGCCTATTGGCATCTTTATGTATTTTGGGGTTTTGTCAGAAGATGGCCATTTTTGGGTATCTGTTGTCAATGTAAAAACTTTCCTGTTTGTGAAGAATGCCTTTATCCCTGGCTTTATATACCAGTTCTTTTAGTTCCTTTAAAAAAATTTCTGTTGGATCCTTTTTTAATAATTTATACGTTTTGCTGTTGCTTAATATGTTTGACGCTTCCCTATCATTATCCTCTTTATTTAATACTACAATCCTTCCCCCCTTATCTGCCGGGCGAATGAATATCTGATTGCTTTCTTGCATATTTATTATTGCTTTGGTTATATTACTCAAATATTTTGATCTTTTTGATATTTTTATTTTCTTGATATCCCTCGTGACCAGGTTCATAAAAGTATTTAATGCTGTGGAATATTCATTTATTGGGTCCAACCGAGACCTGGGTTTCAGGCTAGTATGTTTAAATGGGTCATTATTGGTTTCTGTTTCTTCCTTTCGATCCCTATTTTTATTCTTTTTTATATATTATTTCTTTAAAGCTATACGCCCCCCTCCTTACCTCTTTGCTTCATTATTTTTTGTAGTTTCTTGGGTCTAACTGCATTCTCCGTAGTACCTCCTATTCTATTACCGCAATTCTCATTCCTATCTGTCTCGCACCCCTCCCCTCTATTCAGACTTATTCTACTTTCTTCCTCATCCCCTTCTTTATTCTCCTCTAGGGGGCTATACCGGTTGTATGTTGCAGTTGGTAGTAGTTCTCTTATACTACAAGTTACAGGTTCCTTTTCCACCTCATTTTCTACGAATGTTTTCTCCTCACTCATTGTTTCTTCCTCGCTATGTACTGTCATCAGGGACAATAACTCTTCTCGTTCTTCATTATATTGTGGTATATATTCATCTATAGTATCAAAAGAATTTTCTCTATATTTAAATTCTTGGGCAATGTTGGGCAGGGAATCCCAATTAAATTTTCTTAATTTTTTCTCTTTTATTTCTTCTTCCTTCATATTTAATCTTCGTTTTATATTTTCTAGAAGATGTTTTATATCTAAATGATCTTTCCATGGTCTTAATTCTTCGAATATTTGTTTGATGTTTTCATTCGTATTTATTAATCTTTGATTTCTTTTCCTAATAATAAATTCCATTGTTTTACGTGAGAAGTTATGTAACATTAACTTCCATTCTTCCACAATATTCTGATCCCCCATATTCCCTGATAATAATTTATCAATTTTTAATCCCCTTGGTACAATGTCATATTCCAGATATTTTTCTAGGGACGCAATTTCCCAGAGATCTTTCATCTCACTTAAGTAAATATTCCAATTGTTTCAAGGTTGCTATGATATGCGGGAGGTACGTTTTTTTTTCTTTATGTTGGCTATCACTCTGCCGAATATTTCCCATCTTAAAGAGTGTTTGAACCCTCTGTATACGTTCCTTCCTATCCCACCACAATATCAACATTTTTGTATGTTACGATAATACACCTTCTAATAATCAATGCTACACCTTCTAATAATCAATAGATTATCGACGAATGAACTGTTTGTAAAAAGGCTACCTATAGTCAATGACGGATGCAACAATAATATACCTTTCTAATAATCTGTAAACTATCGACGAGTGGAATCTTTGTAAAAAGCTGCCTATAGTGGATGGTGTGCAAAAAATCACAGAATAATACTATCAAAATAAATCGAATAATAAATGAGGATGGCACCTACGAATATAAAATTTATAACTTGTAGTACCAAAGGAGTTATTTACGCAATAAAGTGTCCTTGTGAAAAGCTATATATTGGACGCACAAAGAGACAATTAAAAAAACGATTGAGTGAGCATATATATAATATAAATAAAAAATCTGAAGGGCATCCTCTTTCGAGACATTATAAAGTAAAACATAATGGGAAATTTGAGGGATCCTCTTTTTTAGATAGAAACTGTTAAAATGGATATACAAGGAGGCGATTTCATTAAAAATATGTCGAAAAAAGAAACCCAATGGATTTTTAATATGAAAACGCTGGTCCAGAATGGTTTAAACGCAGAAATCGAGTTATTTGGTTTCGATTAAATTACCGAATATATTTTAAATCGTTGAATTTCTGAAGCCGGAGCCAATTAAGATCATGAGCGGGTAGAATAAAAGGAAGCTACTGGGGGCACTAGATTGATTCCCTGACGAAGAGTATCGCATTACTCAAAACGCGTAGGAAGGTTTCTTGGTGCTCACAGCAGCCCGTAGCTCAATAGGTGACGTCACCAGCTCCCTTTGTGAGCGTGAGCGTAGGTACAAGCGGAGTTTCGCTACCGGCCGGGGCGAACTCCATACAGCCTATTCTACCTGCTATTTTCCTCTGTGCAGAAGAAAACGTGCATATTGGAACGCCTGAGAAGGTGGCCCCCTGATCCTATATATCAGAACCAAGGTAATCTTGTTATTTCAAACTGAGGTGCACAGGTTTTACACAGGTCAGAACCAGAGGTTAATAAGGGGCAGGTTTACTAGGCTGAGCACGGTGTCTCTTTTCTCTTTTACAAGTGATTTGTGTAACCCCTTATAACAGTTATTGCGGAGCTGTTTTTTGACACTGCTGCTTATCCACTGTTATTAGCGCCGGTGGTATATTACTGTATATATTTTATCTGTTGCTTTGTGTGAGATTTTTTTTCTTTTGACAAATGGCTAGTGTTGCCCGAAACGCGTCAAGAAAACTTGCATGTGTATGCTTCAAAAAAAATCTACAGTTCATAGAAAGGCAGTGCTGGATCCTTGTTTTTCCATTTTGGGAGTCTTCACTCACCTTGACATGCCACGTCCACTGACATATGATTTACTCCTAGGTTGGAGCTGGTAAGGGAGTTTTTCTTTCATACATCTATTTACTTAGTTATCTAGTTTTAGAACAAAATTTTGATACAATTTGCACAAATTGTCGCATTATGGGTCACATATCCTTGGCTAAGGCTGAGTTCACACTTCGGTTATTTGTTAAGTTATTTCCATCAGTTATAATGTGACTATGTGACTAGGAAAGGTCGCCCTCACCTCTACAGCAGCTTGGAGGGGGGTGAGGAGGCTCTGCTATTCTGGGCTCCAGCTCCTGCGCTGAAGTCACTGCACAAAAATTAGATATGATGTTAGGATACTAGGCTTTCCAGCATATATCATATAAGATTGCTCCAGTCCTACCTACTGTGGAGAAGGATCTCTGCTTTACATTAGATGGTAATGATGCAACTCTCTGTCATGCCTCACTAGACTGACAGGTACAGGGAGCGTGACAGCATCGCTTACTGGAGAGCAGTATAGCAAAGCCCTGCCCTCCAAGCCCCTATAGAACTGAAGTCAATCTGTACTAGTCACATTCTAGGTTGGGTTGCGCCATTTAAAGTAGAAGTAAAGGATACCACAGTTATGCAAGTTTTTTTTTTTTTTGCGCAAATTTCACAAAAAATGTCAGCATGATTCTTTAGCCATCTTTCTTTTTGTTAGCATAGCACTTTCTTTAGGGTGGCATAGCCCCAAGAGCATACAAGCTGCTAGGTCAGGGATCCATAACCTTCAGCACTCCAGCTGTTCAGAAACCACAACTCCCAGAATCCTATTTTCACTTCTATGAGAGTTACAATAACAGCTGAGTAAATGTGCTTGATGGGAGTTGTAGTTTCTGATCCCTGTGCTAGGTGGAAGAGTTATATGGTGGGTGCCAGACACCTCAGGTGGCAGATGATCTCCCATGAGAACAAAAGGATGTTGACATCCAGCAACCCAATCCTCCCCCTTCCCCACTACCACTGACATCTACCATCATGGGAGTTTGGTCACCCCTATACATATTAGATGGTCACCCGTTCTTGCGGAAACTGGTGGGTTTGGCCTACATTAATCTAATATGTAGCTATAAATACAGTAAGTACTACTTTATTATTATGATTGAAAAGCTTACCTCACTGTAATACTCAGCTCTAAACTCCAAGGAAATCAAAGTGTATTATTCAGGTGATGGGTTCCTGGAGGAATATACTCTTACTTCTGCTATATAGCCCTACAGTATGTTAATTAACCTTTCCTATAAAGTATTCCCAGGCAGATTTTCAAATACAGAAATTCTTCTAGCACTCAATTTTATATGTTTTAATTTAGTTTAAAAATAGGTATTGTGGTGGCAGTATTGACACAGTAAGCTTATAAACCGGCAGTTTAATTGATTGTATTCATTGAAGTTGACTGCTAAAACAATTTCCAATAATCATTGTTAAGCTTATTCAGGTGATAGTTTTATTAACCATAAGCCTCCAACCAAGTAAGGCGGAAAATGAGTCATTGTTGGGCACCAAGCCTTTTTCCTAGCAACAGTTGTATTGGCAGTAAATTAGTTTTTACTGAGGCACAGCAGTGCAAATAGGAGGTAGACTAAAAAGTTAAGACATGGGTATTTATGACCAGGACTTCTCCAGGTTGTCTCATATGTGATAGCTTATCTGGCTGCATTATCTTTTTCCTGACCTTGCATGGACACTACTTTATATTTACTCAGCATCAGCTGGTTAAGGGCTTTAATTGTACAATTATCTGAGATTGTTTCGATCTAGGCAGATGTTGCCCTCAGGTTCAGAAGCTCTGGAAAAGACACTGATAAGAGCTTTTATCAAAACACTTTATGGCAGCTTTGGACTGTAAATTAGTCACCACAGTTGTAGAAACCTGCTGAGTTGTGCTACACTGAAATACAAAATGTATACGAAACCAGGAAGAAAAACAGCTGAGAGAAAAACAAAAAAGGAAAAACTTTTAATGTGTGTTCTTTATTGTAACAAAGCATAGATAACCAGTTTATATATATATATATAGACCTATAGAATATATCTGAGTTGCTATTCTTGATTACGTTTCTTATGCTTGTAGCTATTTGAACCTCATGCTCCAGGCTTGTACTTCTTCTGTAATGATCTAATGCATAATGCAGTAAAAAGAATTCTTGGTTCCTAAGCAGAGGAACAGAAGCTGCCTTTACGACTCATCTCTTATAGATCAAAGGGAGACAGACTTTATCTTGTAATGCTAGAGTCCCCAAGCCTTCTATTCAATTTACTCTTGATTATCTACATTTACTCTATATTTTATTCATGCATTTTTTACTATACAAGTGTGCACGATGAACTAGCAGGATCTCAATGAGGGAAATATTTTCTGTCTCTAAAAATTACCATCTGAACCTTTCAGAGTATCCTCTAGATTATTGAAATATGTGCTGAAATATGTACCTTGTGTGTTTTCCTCTGTATTTATTTGTATTATAGCTTTATAAATAAATGACATCTATACTGTCCTTTCCATCTGTTACTACATAAGTATTATTGAATCTATTACCAATCTGTAGGAACAAAAAAAATACATGGATCGCACATCCACATGCCATGCATTGGATCGCACATCCCAATGCCATTCCTTACTGCATCTCAGCTTAATTTATAATCATCTCCATTGAGACACTTAGAATACATTTTGATCAAAATGCATAGATCCACTGTCACTGGGGAAGGGGAAAACACCAGATACACATGTAGTGTCCCACTAGGCAAAGGTGGGCACTACACAAGGGTTAATATGACCATTGTAAGGGATATGATGTTTTATGTGTATTTTCCTATTGTCTGTGTATCAGGCCTGTTAGGGTGTAGTTCCTCCTCCTAGTCATTAGAGGGAGATAGGGAGCCCCTAATATATATATAGCTAGGCCCAGACAGGAAAGAGTCAGTGTAGTCCAAGAGGCTAGTAAGTGCAGTCTAGCCTGCCTGAAGTTCTTGAGCCAGAGTTAGCTCAGAAGATTTGCCCCAGGAGAAGGGTTTGCCTCCTGAGAGGAACCAAGTTCCCACCAAGCAGAGCAGAGTCATTATTCCAGCTAGACAAGTAAGCTGAAGGGCAGAAGGATTTACCCAAAGCAAGTATAAATACCTGAAGAAGTTTGCTACCAAGGATAAAGCTAGCATTAGGGCATACGGGCCTTGGGATTGAGACAGCCAGGAGTTCTGAGGAATAGTGCACAGGATTTCTGAGGAAGAGTGCAGCCTGGTCTGTAAGTGTTGTTTTACCCTCTGAGTATCTTGCAAAGAACATTGTACCTGCCATATATTTAAAACCTGCTTATTACTGCTGCTGTACCTGTAACTTTACAAAAGACTGTATAAAGTTAACCGTTTCCAGTAAAGAAAGTTTGGTTCACCACAACATCGTGTTCCTCACTTATTACCTCTAGCAATCGGTGTGCCACCGTTACAGGCACTGGCATCACAAATGTTAAAGTGACCTTGCCCCAGGCACATTAAACATCTGCAACATCCAGGGCACCTCACCCAACATCAGGCCTGGTCCCTACATACAGAGAGTGCCCCAGAGGACCCCTGTGCCAGCCTCTCTATCACTGCTGTACGCCTGCCCAGGGTCTTCCTACAAACTGTGAGTAACCCAGAGCAACCCTCGTATGCCTATTAACCGTGACCTTACATCACAATACCCTGCAGGTCGGCGTACTGCATATTTTGGACATCATGAACAGGATCCAATCGTTCCTGCGCCATTGTGGAATATAAACTGTGTGCCACTATTTGCCCATAAAGTGAAAAGCCCTAACTGTTTATTTGAAAAATTGCTGGGCCAAAGAACTGTAATAATCGCTGTGTAATGATTGTGTTGCTGGGGACTGTTTGCAGTTTGTTTAAGTCACCGCTTGCTGTCAGTGAATAGACAGCGATGTGCTCAAAGATGGCCACCTAAGTTAGACCAGATTATTTGTGCACCTCGTTGTGTCCGTTTGACAAAGAGAAGCTACCGCCCAGCCTGCAAGAAGGAAAAACGCTGTTCTGTCTATAAAGAAGATACCGCCTACCTTGAATCCCGGAGCTCCAAGAGGCAGCGCCTACCTTCTGACACTGCGCGTGGAACTCCCGTACTACTTAACCACGCACCTCGCAAGATTTGGACTAAGCATCGTCGGAGTAGGTACAAACTTTTGTATTCACCGGCTCCTTTATATATCCGCACCGGGAGGGTCCCGATCCTTGCCAGGTGACTGGGGAAGGTTCCCCACTAGTAATAAGAGACTTGACCTGGGGGAGAAATCAGTCCACCTTAGCTCCGGTCTGCTCCATCATTTCTTAAAGGGCCATACTCACTCCATAGCCCTTTTAGCAACACTATGTCCGCACCTGAAGAAGCGGGGCAGACGGCCCCAGATGTGCCTTCTGAAGTTCACGCAGCTGATAATAGGGCGCCTGCCGCTGCAGCAGCATGAAGCCTGATGCCACTGACCATGCCATATTATTTTGGGACCCCCTGGTTCCCGCGATACTCCGGGGAAGACCATAAACTGAAGGAGTTTAGGGACCAGATCCTGGCCCTGTCCCGGCTCTACCCTATCTCTGCTGAACAACAAATGGAGATCCTCCTAGCCCAGTTAGAAGGGGCCGCCCGCAGGGAAGTCATGTCATGGCCCCATTCTGAAAAGAGTAGTCTGGAGCAGATTTTTGATCGCCTCGGCACCACGTTTGAGGCCAGAATGGTGTCCGAAGTTAAGATGCAATTTTTCAGCAGGAAGCAACAGCCTGGTGAGTCACTCCGTGATTTTGCTCTGTCCCTGCAAGAAACCCTAAGGGCTGTGGTCCAAGTGGACCCCAAGGAGGCTGATGATCAGGACCGGACTCTGAGAGAGCAGTTCATTGCGGGTATAAACATTGAACACTTAAAGGGCCACCTGAGGATGCTGTCGGCCCAACACCCCAATTGTGCGTTTTTGGACTTTAAAGAGCTGGCCATCACTAAGAGCCTGGAGAAGGTGTGCAGGAAAATAGAGGAATGGGAGAGACTATTGTTACTGGTAGATGAAAACCCCCTTCCTCCAAGGCTCCCGCCTGCATATAGAGGGGTATGCCCCAAAGAACCTGATGGGCGACCGAGTTACCCATCTAAGAGTCGCAAGCAGCCTGTCTGCCACTATTGTAAAAAGTATGGACATACTGAATCAACGTGTTGGCAGTTAAACGGGCCACCCCTGAGGCTGAGGACCGCCCCTCGGGAGGTAGAACAATAGGTCCAAAGGATCCAAGCTGGATGTCCAGATATGTAGGATCTCGTCCAAAAATTTACATATGCATCAACAGGATGGATCCCTCTGCCTGCCACGGAGACGTTCCAGACCACGCAGAGCAGCAGCACCCCTGCCAGTGCCTCTTCAGTATCCTGGTGGGAGGAACTTCATGTGGGGAACGAATCCACCCCGAAGGAGCAAATAGAGGGAGTTCTGAAGCTGGTGAAAGAACACCACAAGACCTTTAGCAAGCACTCCACGGACTACGGAGAGGTCAGTGTAATCAAACACACCATACCCACTGGCTCTCATCCTCCTATCAAGGAGAGATACAGACCCATACCACCTACTACCTATCAGTCCATAAAAGAAATGATACAGGAGATGAAGGACTCTAATATAATCTGGGACAGTCATAGTCCCTGGGCTGAGCCCCTAGTTCTTGTCCGAAAAAAAGATGGCAGCATAAGGTTCTGTGTGGATTATAGAAAAATCTATCAAATCACCCACAAAGACGCTTATCCGTTACCACGAATTAAGGAGTCCTTAACTGCCCTGGGGTCATCAGCCTACTTCTCCACTCTGGACTTAACTAGCGGGTACTGGCAGGTACCTATGGCCCCCGAAGATCAGGAAAAGACCACTTTTACTACCCCTATGGGTCTGTTCGAATTTGATTATATGCCTTTCGGACTGTGTAACACTCCAGCGACGTTCTAGCGGTTGATGGAGCATTGTTTAGGCCATAGGAACTTTGAGACTGTACTATTATACCTAGATGACATCATTATCTATTCCAAGACGTATGAAGACCATTTAAAACACCTGGCTGAAGTGTTTCAAGTCCTTGTTAAATATGGTGTGAGACAGTGACAGGTCTCACGCAGCTTAGAGGAAAGGAAGGGGTGGATAGTGCGGTGCACACCCCTATTCCACCACAGGTGAGGCAAGCTGGAGATAATAAAGGCTGGCATAAAGCACCTCCCAGGGTGTCAGCAAGGGGGAAGTGTTGTCTTGGGACAGAGACTGTGACAGAGGCCTGGAGGCTCTGTGAGTGTGGTCTCAGCCAGGCAAGGCTGAGGGGCCACGAGGCTGGGTGGTAGCCTGGAGTTGGGGGACGTAGCGACGCCTGGGAGGGTCGCAGGGCCATAGTCAGGCAGACTACTGAACCCAAATCCCCCACAAGAAACAGTTAACTGGAGAAAGTGGGCATACTGTGCTCTGTACAGCAAGGAGGCTGTGGGACATTTGGCTGACAAAGCTGCATGAGTTCACAAGATGTGAACCCTGACCTAGGTGAGTCAGGAAACTTTGTGTTGAGTTAGAGCCTGGACGGGCAAGTGTTTATTATTTTGTCACTTTGTTGTTGCTGGTCTTGCACAATAAATGCAATGTTTGGACATTATATACGTGTCTGGTGAAGTAACCTGTGAGAATGACCCCCGGAGAAGAGCTAAACCCCCACAATGGCCTTAAGAACAAGCTGTCCAAGTGCAATCTGCTGAAACCAGCAGTAAAGTATCTAGGGCAAGTTGTTAGTGCCGAAGGAGTCCAGCCTGATCCTGATAAACTTGCTGCCGTCCGTAATTGGCCTACACCCACCACCGTGAAAGAGGTGAGAAGTTTCCTCAGCTTTGCAGGATATTATAGACGGTTCATCCTGCATTTTGCACAAATTGCGGATCCAATCCAGGAACTCCTAAGGGGACATCCCAAGAAGAGTCCAAAGACTCCTATCCCTGTTGAATGGAATGGAGAACGGGAGATTGCCTTCCAGCTCCTAAAGAAGAAGCTGACTGAGCCCCCTGTCCTGGATTACCCGGATTATCAGAAGCCGTTTCACCTCTACATGGATGCCAGTAAAAGAGGCCTGGGAGCTGTGCTGGCTCAGGTGCAAGACAAGAAAGAGAGGGTGATTGCCTATGCCAGTAGATCCCTGAGGGGAGCTGAGAAAAACAATCAGAATTATAGTTCTTTCAAGCTGGAGTTCCTTGCTTTAGTGTGGGCTGTAACTGAAAAGTTCAAAGACTATCTTGCTGCCACCCTGTTTGTCGCCTTCACGGACAACAACCTTCTGACGCATCTGAATACAGCCAAGTTAGGGGCGCTGGAGCAAAGATGGGCCTCCCGCCTTGCCAACTATGACTTCACTATGAAATACTGAGCAGGCCGCTCCAATGATAATGCTGATGCCCTGCCTCGGCTCCCCACTACAGAAGCACCAGATGAACCAAAGGATGCCTGGGAAGAAGTGGAGATGCTGGCGTTTTACAACAAATTTGCTCAGCAAGATAATATTCTCACTGAAAATCACTCAGCTGCTGATTCTGCTTCATCAAATATTCCTGAGTCCAGGGGCGAAAAAGAAAGGTACATTAAGCTCCAGTCCGAAAGTAGAGTCCTCGGTGAACTGCTCGACTTCCTTACTAGTGGGAGAACTCCTGAGAGAGTCCGCAGGAAGAGTGCAGACCCAGAACTAATGAGACTGTGGAGACATCGCCACCAACTCTTCCTCCAAAAAGGCCTGTTGCTGAGGAGGAGCCTGGATCCAGTGTCCTGCGATAGGGTGTACCAGATCCTCATACCACGTCGGGATGCCAGTCTGGTGTTAGAGATGTATCATGACCAATCCGGACACTTCGGCGTGCAGAAAACTGAGGCCACTATTCGCAGGAGGTTCTATTGGATCGGGATGAGAGAAGACATTGAAAAATGGTTCCGGGAATGTACTGCTTGGGAGAAGTGAACGTTGGGAGAAGTGAACGCCATGACCAGAGAGCACCTCTCCATCCTATCATGAGTAAAGCTCCCTTAGAACTTGTTGCCATTGATCATGTGAAGTTGGAGCCAAGTCGCTCAGGGTATACTTATGCCATGACCATTATTCATCACTTCACTAAGCTTGTCGTAGCAGTGCCTGTGAAAGACCTGACAGCCAAGACTGCGGCGGAGGCGTTCTGGAAGAATTTCCTCCTGCCCTACGGCTGCCCAGAGAGGAGCCTCACCAACCAAGGTTCTGCATTTGAATCACAGTTGTTACAAGAGATGTGCCTGCTACATAATTGCCAGAAAGTCCGTAACCACCTCCTATCATCCGCAAGGTAATGAACTCTGTGAAAAGATGAATCAAACTCTCATTGAAATGCTATGAGCAGTACCCCCTGAGACAAGGGTAATTGGCCTACTCTGCTGCCACAACTCATGTACACCTATAACAATGCAATTCACTGCTCCACCGTGTACACGCCCTTCTATCTGATGTTCAGCCGTCAAGGGAGCCTACCTGCTGACCACTCCCTGGATGTACAGGTGCCTGATATCAATCAATCCACTACCAAAGTCTAATTGGGTGGTGGAGCATCAAAGACGTCTCCTTAATGCTAAGGAGATTGTTGAGGAGCACATGGAAAATGCCCGAGAGCGACAGCAGAGAGACTATGACCTGGCTGCTCATGCGGAACCTCTAGCTTTAGGAGACATGGTGTGGTTGAAAAATAACCACTGAACCAGTAAATTGGACGGTAAGTGGGAAAGGACTCCCTACGTCATTTCTTCTATCTCTCTAATGCTGAGGCCCACATTTATCAAATTTCCAGAGAAGGTAAAGGCTCCCAAATTGTACACAGGAATTGATTAAAACTCTGCATAGAAGGAGAAAATGCAGCTGAGGACATTGAACCGGAGTCTCCTGAACCCGAGTTGCCAGCCCAACCTGCTGATCCTATGCAGGCTGTTGAGAACCTGATACATGACAAAGAGTCACTTCATTAGTTCCTCACACCCTGGTTGAACTTGGTGGTACCAGCTCCAGTCCCTGCAAGTCCTCAACCCCAGGGTGACCTGCCCAGAGTGTACCCGAAAGAACTCCAGAGCCTGTGGACTCCTCTGACCCTCCTGAACCAAGGCAGGAAGAACCTCTGCTAGTAAAAAGGTCCATGCAGTCTACTAAGGGGCACCCACTGTGAGATTTGGAGACTACATTATGGGCATACGGGCCTTGGGATTGAGACAGCCAGGAGTTCTGAGGAATAGTGCACAGGATTTCTGAGGAAGAGTGCAGCCTGGTCTGTAAGTGTTGTTTTACCCTCTGAGTATCTTGCAAAGAACATTATACCTGCCATATATTTAAAACCTGCTTATTACTACTGCTGTACCTGTAACTTTACAAAATACTGTACAAAGTTAACCGTTTCCAGTAAAGAAAGTTTGGTTCACCACAACATTGTGTTCCTCACTTATTACCTCTACCAATCGGTGTGCCACCGTTACAGGCACTGGAGTCACGAATCTTAAAGGGACCTTGCCCCAGGCACATTAAACATCTGCAACATCCAGGGCACCTCACCCAACATCAGGCCTGGTCCCTACATACAGAGAGTGCCCCAGAGGACCCCTGTGCCAGCCTCTCTATCACTGCTGTACGCCTGCCCAGGGTCTACCTACAAACTGAGTAACCCAGAGCAACCCTTGTATGCCTAGTAACCTTTACCTCACATCGCAATACCCTGCAGGTCGGTGTACTGCACACACAAAAGAAATAGCCAACAGTCTAGGCCTCAAAAGCTAAGCGTTAGCCCAGTGGCCTGTGTCGGCGTTGCTGCCCCATCCGCAGGCGCCGTGCTCCTTCTTTTCCCTCCTGCTGCCCAGCTGACAAACACAGGCAGCAACTAACTTAACTCTGCTACATGTGATCCATGCCAGTGTTTCCTTGCTGCTGGAAACTTGCACTGGTGCTGAAGCTTTGCGTGGGTGTGTCTCTCTTTCCTTTGTGGCAGGAGACACTCCCTCTGTCTCAGCAGCCAATGGCCGGACCCTTCCTCCCTCTATAGTTAAAAATCGTTGGTGGCACAGTGTGCGCCCACCATCGCCCCCCCCTCTCTCTATAGTAGTAACAACCATTGGTGGCAGTGTGCGGCCTCCCATTCCCCCCCCCCCCATCATTGGTGGCAGCGGAGTTCCGATCGGAGTCCCAGTTTAATCGCTGGGGCTCCGATCGGTAACCATGGCAACCAGGAAGCTACTGCAGCCCTGGTTGCCATGGTTACTTAGCAATAGTACAACAGTAGAAGATTCATACTTATCTGCTTGCTGCTGCGATGTCTGTGACCGGCCGGGAGCTCCTCCTACTGGTAAGTGACAGTTCTTTAGCAATGCGCCGCACAGACCTTTCACTTACCAGTAGGTGGAGCTCCCGGCCGGTCACAGACATCGCAGCAGCAAGCAGGTAAGTATGAATCTTCTACAATTGTACTATTGCTAAGTAACCATGGCAACCAGGGATGCAGTAGCTTCCTGGTTGCCATGGTTACCGATCGGAGCCCCAGCGATTAAACTGGGACTCCGATCGGAACTCCGCTGCCACCAATGATGGGGGGGGGGGGAATGGGAGGCCGCACACTGCCACCAATGGTTGTTACTACTATAGAGAGAGGGGGGGCCGATGGTGGGCGCACACGGTGCCACCAACGTTTTTTAACTATAGAGGGAGGAAGGGGGGGCGATGGTGGGCGCACACTGTGCCACCAACGATTTTTAACTATAGAGGGAGGAAGGGGGGGGCGATGGTGGGCGCACACTGTGCCACCAACGATTTATTACAATAGAGGGAGGGAAGGGGGGTGATGGTGGGCGCACACTGTGCCACCAACGATATTCAAACTGGGGAGGGGGGGGGGGTCTGCCCCCTGCTGCCTGGCAGCCCTGATCTCTTACAGGGGGATATGATAGTACAATTAACCCCCTTCAGGTGTGGCACCTGAGGAGTTAATTGTGCTAATCACGGCCCCCTGTAAGAGATCGGGTGCTGCCAGGCAGCAGGGGGCAGTCATGTACACAGTTTTTCAGTGTATTCTAACCTGAAGCGTCCCTATCACCGTGGGAACGCCTCTGTGTTAGAATATACTGTCGGAAATGAGTTTCACGATGTAGCTCATATCCGACAGTATATTCTAACGTAGAGGCGTTCCCATGGTGATGGGGACGCTTCAAGTTATGTTCGGGTGTCCGCCTGGCCGTGCGGAGGCAAGCGGATCCGTCCAGACTTATAATGTAAGTCAATGGGGACGGATCCGTTTGAAGATGACACACTGTGGCTCAATTTTCAAACGGATCCGTCCCCCATTGACTTTCAATGTAAAGTCTGGACGGATCCGTCTGAGGCTATTTTCACACTTGAACGGAGCCCCCGTCTGCATTATGAACACAAGTGTGAAAGTAAAGGGACTCCTGACTTTACATTGAAAGTCAATGGGGACGGATCCGTTTGCAATTGCACCATATTGTGTCAACGTCAAACGGATCCGTCCCCATTGACTTGCATTGTAATTCAGGACGGATCCGTTTGGATCCGCACGGCCAGGCGGACGCCAAAACGACTTTTTTTTTCATGTCCGTGGATCCTCCAAAAATCAAGGAAGACCCACGGACGAAAAAACGGTCACGGATCACGGACCCACGGACCCCGTTTTTTCGGACCGTGAAAAAAAACTGTCGTGTGCATGAGGCCTTACTGTGTACCGAATCCTGCTATTGTACTCCTGGACTTTGCTATCTGCCACCTGCCTCTGAACTCGGACTTAATTTATGGACTTTGCCAGTTTGCCGCCTGCCCCTGACCTCGGACTCTGTTTGCTGACTTGATTGCCGCCTGTCCTGACCTGTACCTCCAGGCCTCGTAAGTCCCCTTGGTGCTTGCACCGAGCACTCTGACTCCCTGATCAGCTGCCACTGACTTGGGGACAACTCTGGAGTGGCACCTGGCAGCTACCCTATGGCCCAAGCCTATCCCCACCATCAGGGGCTCTAGTGAATACCAGGTAGCTGCTTAGTTATGCCCCTCCTGAGTATACCCAGTCAGTGGTGCAGTGGGTCCACACCCGCTTGCATAACAGTTTGCTCAGGCCATGGACCCCACTGATCCAAACCCTCTTAGTAACATCCAGTTACACCAGGAGTTGGTCCAGCAACATGAGCGTCAGGATCAAATATTGTCCTACCTACGCACTGTGAATATGCGTCTAAATTACCTGACATCTGCTAACCCTGAGTCATCAAGCTTCTCTGCCCAGGTCAATTCGGCTTCTGCTCCGTCCTCTTCCTACGTACCTGGATCTGGACCTTGTCTCTCCGCTCCTCCACATTTTAACGGTTACATTATGGCGCCCCCTCCACTGTGGCGCCTAGAAAACATCTCAGGTGGGATCTGCTTGTCATGCCAGTAACGTTGGAAAACATCAGGACCATCAAGGTTACATTTTTTCTCATCAGAGAATAAAACTTGTTTCCACCTTTGAATGTCCCATGTTTGGTGCTCTCTTGCAAAGTCCAAACAATCAGTTCTGTGGCGTTCAAGGAGACAAGGTTTTTGAAGATGTTTTTGAAGCCCTTCAGTCTCAGATGCCGTCTGATGGTTATGGGGCTGCAGTCAGCACCAGCAAGGGCCTTAATTTGGGTCGAGGATCGTCCAGTGTCTTGACGGACAGCCAATTGGATCCTCCGGCTCAGTGCTGGTGAAATTTTTTTGGGTCTTCCACTTGACTTTTTTGTTCCATAACCCTCAGGATCATTTAAGAAATTCCAAATGACTGTCTTACTGCGTCCCACCTCAGCAGCGATGGCACGCTGTGAGAGACCCTGCTTATGCAGTTCAACAACCCGACCACGTTCAAAAAGAGTTTTTTTGCCTTTGCCATCACAACATGTGACTACCTGACAGAAAATGACTTTTCATCAGCTGAAAAACAGCCTGTTTCAGTTTATTCGTTGTTTTCATTAAATTGAATGCTCAAAAAATGTTTTGTCTCACTCCCATTTCTTCTTGTTGCATGTTAAAGCTCTACTTTGAACCTTGTTAAGATCCAGCCATGCTAAATATGATTTTTTGCCATTTTTCAAGTGGTCTTAAACTTTTGATCAGGACTGTATTAACACTTATTTTCTCAGGTGTTCAAATACTTTTGTTCAGCAGTTCAAGACAAATACATTCTTTAAAAATCATGTGATTTTTTTTTCTGTCTCTTAGAGTGGGAATGCACCTACAATGTGAATTTTAGACCCCTCCATGATTTCTAAGTGTGATAACTTGCAAAATCGCATGAGTGTTCAAATACTTTTGTTCCTCACTGTATATATGGAGTAAGACTTCCATTGTGCTCAGGGTGCTCGGTAGAACACCCGAGCATCACAAAGTGTTGTACTCGAGCACCCGAGCACTTTGGTGCTCGATCAACACTAACCTTCACCAATCTGATAATCAATGCTATTAATATTGTAATCCTGAATAATATGGTCATGTAAATGGCTCATAACAGAGTTTTTATTTCTTAAAGCCATAGTACCAGATAGTGACCGACACAGTAATAGTGGCCTAAATAGTACTAGTACCCTACGCAGTAAACAGTACTCCTGATGTGTCCCCTTTGTGCAAAACACACAGAAATATGCACCCGTTTGTGTTCCCCATAGAGCAATAATTCCCAGAAACTGAGTGAATGCCACAAACCTTTCCCAAAGTAATTTCAATGTAATAAAAAATAGAAAATAGAAAAATTATACTTACATAATCCCATTCCTGAGAGCTGTGAGACAGCTATCAGAGCATTGCATAGGGAATAAATGTCATCTACTGAACATTAACTATCTCCTGAGAAAAGAGATACAAACAGGATTCCAAAAAAAGTTGGGACACTATACAAATAGTGAATAAAAACTGAATGCAATGATGTGGAGGTGCCAACTTCTAATATTTTATTCAGAATAGAACATAAATCACGGAACAAAAGTTTAAACTGAGAAAATGTACCATTTTAAGGGAAAAATATGTTAAATCAGAATTTCATGGTATCAACAAATCCCCAAAAAGTTGGGACAAGGCCATTTTCACCACTGTGTGGCATCTCCCCTTCTTCTTACAACACTCAACAGACGTCTGGGGACCGAGGAGACCAGTTTCTCAAGTTTAAAAATAGGAATGCTCTCCCATTCTTGTCTAATACAGGCCTCTAACTGTTCAATCGTCTTGGGCCTTCTTTGTTGCACCTTCCTCTTTATGATGCACCAAATGTTCTCTATAGGTGAAAGATCTGGACTGCAGACTGGCCATTTCAGTACCCGGATCCTTCTCCTATGCAGCCATGATGTTGTGATTGATGCAGAATGTGGTCTGGCATTATCTCGTTGAAAAATGCAGGGTCTTCCCTGAAAGAGATGACGTCTGGATGGGAGCATATGTTGTTCTAGAACCTGAATATATTTTTCTGCATTGATGGTGCCTTTCCAGACATGCAAGCTGCCCATGCCACACGCACTCATGCAACCCCATACCATCAGAGATGCATGCTTCTGAACTGAGCGTTGATAACGACTTGAGTTGTCCTTGTCCTCTTTGGTCCGGATTACATGGCGTCCCAGATTTCCAAAAAGAACTTTGAATCGTGACTCGTCTGACCACAGAACAGTCTTCCATTTTGCCACACTCCATTTTAAATGATCCCTGGCCCAGTGAAAACGCCTGAGCTTGTGGATCTTGCTTAGAAATGGCTTCTTTGCACTGTAGAGTTTCAGCTGGCAACGGCAGATGGCACGGTGGATTGTGTTCACTGACTATGGTTTCTGGAAGTATTCCTGAGCCTATTCTGTGATTTCCTTTACAGTAGCATTCCTGTTTGTGGTGCAATGTCGTTTAAGGGCCTGGAGATCACGGGCATCCAGTATGGTTTTACGGCCTTGACCCTTACGCACAGAGATTGTTCCAGATTCTCTGAATCTTCGGATGATGTTATGCACAGTTGATGATGATAGATGCAAAGTCTTTGCAATTTTTCGCTGGGTAACACCTTTCTGATATTGCTCCATCTTTCTGCGCAACATTGTGGGAATTGGTGATCCTCTACCCATCATGGCTTCTGAGAGACACTGACACTCTGAGAAGCTCTTTTTATACCCAATCATGTTGCCAACTGACCTAATTAGTGTTAATTGGTCTTCCAGCTCTTCGTTATGCTCAAATTTACTTTTTCCAGCCTCTTATTGCTACTTGTCCCAACTTTTTGGGGATTTGTTGACACCGTGAAAATTTGAATCAACGTATTTTTCCTTTAAAATGATACATTTACTCGGATTAAACGTTTGATCTGTCATCTACGTTCTATTACAAATAAAATATTGATATTTGCCATCTCCACATCATTGCATTCAGTTTTTATTCACAATTTGTTTAGTGTACCAGCTTTTTTGGTTTATATATCTTGCTAGCACCACCTTGTGGAATCACAATCCAATGTTTTAGCAATGCCTTGGGATTAGTGTTGAGCAAGCATGCTCGGCAGAACACCAGTTCGGCTCGAGCATTGTGATGCTCGACACATTGTGGTGTTTGGCTGAATAACGCTTGTGCTCCAGCGCAATGCTCGAGTCTCCCCCCTTCATGTTTGTTGGCTGCTACACAGCCAATAAATGTGCAGGTGAGTACTGCCACTCACTGCAATGCCATAGCCATGTTGGTTACTGGCATTACAGTGATTGGCTGACCGGAACGCATCATCGGGTGCTATAAATATATATTTTAAGCGCAACCTGCGCTAAATTGCGTGCAGTTGCTAGAGACCCAAAAGTCCTTTTAACCGCCTCCGGACCGCCTAACCCAGATGTGCGGTGCGGAGGCGGTAGCGCTGCGCACAGTCACGCATATACGCGTCATCTCGCGAGAAGCGAGATGACGCGAATATGCGCGCGCGCATGCGCAGTTCGCGCCGGCATTTCGTTCAGGACTATTTCGTCAGCAACCTGCCAGCCGTGATCATTGGCTGGCAGGTTGCTGATTTTTAAAAAATCCAATCAGAAGCCAGATAACAGATCATATTTGTAAATATGATCTGTTATATGGCTGCCTGCTCCTCTGCTGGTTCTTTTCGTCGGTTGGATCCAGCAGAGGAGCAGGCTTCACAGTGAGTACACCAAACAGCACACTTTAGCCCCAGATCACCCCCCTGAACCCCAATTAACCCTTTGATCACCCCTTTGTCAATCACTAGTGAAAGGAAAAAAGTGATCAGTGTAAACTGTCACTTTTTTTTTTCACTGGTATTGACCGTTAGGTTTTAGGTATAGTTTAGGCCCCTTGGTTAGGTAGTTAGCGATCAATTAGCGCCCAGCCCACCGCACCGCAGTCCGTTATTCGCTGATTAGCGTATCGCTAATCAGCATTTGTACTTTTATAGTATCTGGAAGTGATCAAAACTGATCACGGTCAGATCTATAATAGTACTAGTGTCACTTTAGTTCGCCCTCCACCCAAAACGCAGTGTTTGCCCGATCAGGCCTGATCGGTCGCCCACACGTGCGTTCGCCCACACCCGCCCCACCGCAGTGACAAAAAAAAATTTTTTTTTGGTTCACTGCACAATCACTTTACACGCACTGCGGCGATAAAAAAAATCAGTTTTGATATTTTTTATCAACTGCAGCGGCCTCCGGTACTTCGCTAGCCTCCCCTTTGTAAGACAGGATTGCTTTTTTTTTCTTGGGTAGTCTCAGGGAATACCCCTAAATTTAGTTGCCCACATGTCTAACAGGGGGTATTCTTCTGAAGAGGCCTACAGGCTTCTGACCCAGTCGGATGAGGAGTGGGAACCCTCATCTGATGAATCCAGCGGGTCAGAATACGAACCTGTAGAAAGCAGTGGCTCTCTGACCCAAAGTTCGGACGAGGAGGCTGAGGTCCCTGATACCACCAGGCGTACCCGGCCCCGTGTCGCTAGACCACAGGTTGCGCAGAATCCGCTTCAAGAGCAGCAGAGTGGGGCTGGTGCTGTCGGATTACGTGGTGAGGCATACACCAGCAGCCCAGCCCTCCCTGGACCTAGTACCAGCACTGCCGTACAACCTGGTGAAGTAGCGAGCACCAGAAGGGCAGTTGAAGCTGGTACGGTGGCACGTGCAGTAGTGACCCCGTCGCAGCCACCGCAAAGACGTGCCCGTAGAGCCCCTAGAATCCCAGAGGTGCTGGCAAACCCTGATTGGCAGTCCCCAACTTCAGCCGCACCCGTAGTTTTCCCTTTCACTGCCCAGTCTGGAGTTCGGGTTGAGACAGCTCAGATCGGTTCGGCCCTGGGATTTTTTGAGCTGTTCTTGACTGCGGAGCTTTTAGACATAGTTGTGGCCGAAACAAACAGATATGCCACACAATTTATCACCGCTAACCCGGGAAGCTTTTATGCCCAGCCTTTCCGCTGGAAACCAGTCCAAGTTTCCGAAATTAAAACTTTTCTGGGCCTCCTCCTCAACATGGGCCTGACAAAAAAGCATGAATTGCGGTCATATTGGTCCACGAACCCGATTCATCACATGCCCATGTTCTCTGCTGCTATGTCCAGGGCACGTTTTGAGGCCATCCTGCGTTTCCTGCACTTTAGTGACAACACCGCCTCCCGTCCCAGGGGCCACCCTGCTTTTGACCGGCTCCACAAAATTCGGCCCCTCATAGACCATTTCAACCAGAAATTTGCATATATTTATACCCCAGAGCAAAACATCTGCGTAGACGAGTCCCTGATACATTTTACCGGGCGCCTTGGCTTCAAACAATACATCCCAAGCAAGCGCGCCCGGTATGGGGTCAAATTGTATAAGCTCTGTGAAAGGGCCACAGGCTATACCCACAAATTTCGGATCTATGAGGGAAAAGATCAGACCCTGGAGCCGGTCGGTTGCCCTGACTACCTGGGGAGCAGTGGGAAGACAGTTTGGGACTTGGTGTCACCCTTATTCGGCAAGGGGTACCATCTTTATGTGGACAATTTTTACACAAGTGTGGCCCTCTTTAGGCATTTGTTTCTAGAACGGATTGGCGCCTGTGGTACCGCGCAAACTAGTCACGCGGGCTTCCCCCAACGTCTCGTTACCACCCGTCTTACAAGGGGGCAGAGGGCCGCACTGTGTAACGAAGAACTGCTCGCGGTGAAATGGAGAGACAAGCGTGACGTTTACATGCTCTCCTCCATTCACGCAGACACGACAATACAAATTGAGCGAGCAACCCGTGTAATTGAAAAGCCCCTCTCAGTCCACGACTATAACCTCCACATGGGAGGGGTGGACTTCAATGACCAGATGTTGTCTCCGTATTTAGTTTCCCGCAGAACCAGACGCTGGTATAAGAAGGTGTCTGTATATTTAATTCAATTGGCTCTGTACAATAGTTTTGTTCTCTACAGTAAGGCTGGGAGAACTGGATCCTTCCTCAAATTTCAGGAAGAGATCATCGAGAACCTCCTGTACCCAGGAGGTTCAGTGGCCCCATCCACCAGTGTAGTTAGCCGTCTACACGAGCGACATTTCCCCAATGTCGTTCCTGGTACCTCAACCCAACAGTCACCCCGAAAAAGATGTCGTGTCTGTAGCAGGAGTGGAATAAGGCGTGACACCTGCTATTTCTGCCCTGACTGTCCTGACCACCCTGCCCTATGCTTTGGAGAGTGTTTCCGGAAGTACCACTCACAGGTACACTATTAGCATAGGGATCATCTCACCAGGATAGGCACACAGGGCTATTAGGGCCCATTCACTCACTGCTGCTGCAAACGTCTCCTTTCAAATGGGACAAAGTGCATAACGCACTTCGCCACATCTTTGGGCGATTTGCGCTTTGCACATTGACCCATGGGGAAGGAGAGGTTTGTTCTATAAAGGTAAAAAAACAAAAAAAACAAAAAAAATAACACCAGTAAGCAAAAAGGTTAATGTTCAGTTAAAAAGTTAAAGTTACATGTTCTGTTGCAAAGTTAATAAAATTATTGCGTTGCGGCCTGGTTTTTTCTTTTTTTTTTTTTTTTTTTGTCTTTTTACCTTCCAGGTGGACCAACCGATCGACCAGCTGCAGCACCGATGTGCATTCTGACAGAAGCATTGCGCTGCTGTCAGATTACACGCAAGTCGGTGTATGCGGCGCTGCAAGACGGGATTTTCTCCTCTGCAGTAACAGATATGTTTGCCGAGGCATACGAGCTGAGGAGGAGGCGGCGTTCCTATGCTTTGGCAAACACTTTGTATATATATATATAAAAAAAATAAAAAAAAATCCCAGCAATGATTTATTCATCCACATCGATTGATGTGAATGGAGAAATCTGGTTTGCCAGGGCATACGAGCTAAGTGGGTATGGATGTAGGGCGGAGCTCCTATGTCCTGGCAGACGCCTTTCCCCTCCATTTTTTTTTTTGGGCAGAGATTTTTTCATCCACATTGATCGATGCGAATGAAGAAATCTGTGCCGTTCATTTTTTTCTTTCAGCCCAGAGGCTGAACGGAAAAAAAAATCTCATTACCTGTATGCTCAATATAAGGAGAATAGCAGAAACTCCTAATGCTGGCCATACATGTAATGATTGCGGAGACCCTCAAATGCCAGGGCAGTACAAACACCCCACAACTGACCCCATTTTGGAAAGAAGACACCCCAAGGTATTTGCTGAGGGGCATATTGAGTCCATGAAAGATTTAAATTTTTGTCCTAAGTTAGCAGGAAAGTGAGACTTTGTGAGAAAAAAATAAATAAAAAAAATTCCGCTAACTTATGCGAAAAAAAAAAATTCTATGAACTTGCCAGGCCCCTCATTGGATACCTTGGGGTGTCTTCTTTCCAAAGTGGGGTCACATGTGGGGTATTTATACTGCCCTGGCTTTTTAGGGGCCCTAAAGTGTGAGAAGAAGTCTGGGATCCAAATGTCTAAAAATGCCCTCCTAAAAGGAATTTGGGCACCTTTGCGCATCTAGGCTGCAAAAAAGTGTGACACATCTGGCATCGCCGTACTCAGGAGAAGTTGGGGAATGTGTTTTGGGGTGTCATTTTACATATACCCATGCTGGGTGAGAAAAATATCTTGGTCAAATGCCAACTTTGTATAAAAAAATGGGAAAAGTTGTCTTTTGCCAAGATATTTCTCTCACCCAGCATGGGTATATGTAAAATGACACCCCAAAACACATTCCCCAACTTCTCCTGAGTACGGCGATACCAGATGTGTCACACTTTTTTGCTGCCAAGGTGGGCAAAGGGGTACATATTCCAAAGTGCACCTTTCAGATTTTGCAGGCCATTTTTTACACATTTTGATTGCAAGGTACTTCTCACACATTTGGGCCCCTAAATTGCCAGGGCAGTATAACTACCCCACAAATGACCCCATTTTGGAAAGAAGACACCCCAAGGTATTCCGTGAGGGGCATGGCGAGTTCCTAGAATTTTTTTTTTTTTGTCACAAGTTAGCGGAAAATGATGATTTTTTTTTTTCTCTTTTTTCCTTACAAAGTCTCATATTCCACTAACTTGCGACAAAAAATAAAAAATTCTAGGAACTCGCCATGCCCCTCACGGAATACCTTGGGGTGTCTTCTTTCCAAAATGGGGTCACTTGTGGCGTAGTTATACTGCCCTGGCAATTTAGGGGCCCAAATGTGTGAGAAGTACCTTGCAATCAAAATGTGTAAAAAATGGCCTGCAAAATCTGAAAGGTGCACTTTGGAATATGTGCCCCTTTGCCCACCTTGGCAGCAAAAAAGTGTGACACATCTGGTATCGCCGTACTCAGGAGAAGTTGGGGAATGTGTTTTGGGGTGTCATTTTACATATACCCATGCTGGGTGAGAGAAATATCTTGGCAAAAGACAACTTTTCCCATTTTTTTATACAAAGTTGGCATTTGACCAAGATATTTTTCTCACCCAGCATGGGTATATGTAAAATGACACCCCAAAACACATTCCCCAACTTCTCCTGAGTACGGCGATGCCAGATGTGTCACACTTTTTTGCAGCCTAGATGCGCAAAGGTGCCCAAATTCCTTTTAGGAGGGCATTTTTAGACATTTGGATCCCAGACTTCTTCTCACACTTTAGGGCCCCTAAAAAGCCAGGGCAGTATAAAAAACTTCTCCTGAGTACGGCGATACCAGATGTGTCACACTTTTTTGCAGCCTAGGTGGGCAAAGGGGCACATATTCCAAAGTGCACCTTTCGGATTTCACCGGTCATTTCTTACACATTTTGATTGCAAAGTTCTTCTCACACATTTGGGCCCCTAAATTGCCAGGGCAGTATAACTACCCCACAAGTGACCCCATTTTGGAAAGAAGACACCCCAAGGTATTCTGTGAGGGGCATGGTGAGTTCCTAGAATTTTTTATTTTTTGTCGCAAGTTAGTGGAATATGAGACTTTGTAAGAAAAAATAAATAAATAAATCATCATCATTTTCCGCTAATTTGTGACAAAAAATAAAAAGTTCTATGAACTCACTATGCCCATCAGCGAATACCTTAGGGTGTCTACTTTCCGAAATGGGGTCATTTGTGGGGGTTTTCTACTGTTTGGGCATTGTAGAACCTCAGGAATCATGACAGGTGCTCAGAAAGTCAGAGCTGTTTCAAAAAGCGGAAATTCACATTTTTGTACCATAGTTTGTAAATGCTATAACTTTTACCCAAACCATTTTTTTTTGCCCAAACATTTTTTTTTTATCAAAGACATGTAGAACAATAAATTTGGCGAAAAATTTATATATGGATGTCGTTTTTTTTGCAAAATTTTACAGCTGAAAGTGAAAAATGTCATTTTTTTGCAAAAAAATCGTTACATTTTGATTAATAACAAAAAAAGTAAAAATGTCAGCAGCAATAAAATACCACCAAATGAAAGCTCCATTAGTGAGAAGAAAAGGAGGTAAAATTCATTTGGGTGGTAAGTTGCATGACCGAGCGATAAACGGTGAAAGGAGTGTAGTGCCGAAGTGTAAAAAGTGCTCTGGTCATGAAGGGGGTTTCACCTAGCGGGGCTGAAGTGGTTAAGGACTATTGTTGTATCTTGCAGCAATATATATTTTTAGCGCAACCTGCGCTAAATAGCTTGCAATTGTTTGGCCGCTGCAGACAGCGACATTATCTGCGCTACATCTCCTGTGTAACATGTGCGCAGCCTAAAAATATCTGTGACATCCAATGTACTTTTTCCGTAGACGGTGCCCAGTGCGGACAGTTACATTACCTGCGCTACATCTCCTGTATAACATTTGCGACATCCAGTGTAATTTTTGCGTAGACGCTGCGGACAGTGACATTACCTGTGCTACATCTTCTGTTTAACGTTTGCACAGCCTAAAAATATATGTGACATCCATTGTACTTTTTCCTTAGACGCTGTGGACAGTTACATTACCTGCGCTACATCTTCTGTTTAACGTTTGCACAGCCTAAAAATATCTGTGCCATTCAGTGTACTTTTTCCGTAGACGGTTTCCGCTGCGGACAGTTACGTTACCTGCTCTACATCTCCTGTATAACTTTTGCGCATCCTAAAAATATCTGTGAAATCCATTGTATTTTTTCCATAGACGCTGCAGACAGTGGCAATACCTGCGCTACATCTCCTGTATAACGTTTGCACATCGTAAAAATATCTGGGACATCCAGTGTACTTTTTCCTTAGACGCTGTGGACAGCGACATTATCTGCGCTACATCTCGTTTAACGTTTGTGCAGCCTAAAAATATCTGTGCCATCCAGTGTACTTTTTCCGAAGACGGTTTCTGCTGCGGACAGTTCCGTTACCTGCTCTACATGTCCTGTACAACTTTTGCGCATCCAAAAAATATCTGTGAAATCCAGTGTATTTTTTCCATAGAAGCTGCGGACAGTGGCAATACCTGCGCTACATCTCCTCTATAACGTTTGCGTATCCTAAAAATATCTGTGACATCCAGTGTACTTTTTCCTTAGACGCTTTGGACAGCGACATTATCTGCGCTACATCTCCTGTTTAATGTGTGTGCATACTAAAAATATCCGTGACATCCAGTGTACTTTTTCCATAGACGGAGTCCGCTGCGGACAGTTACATTACCTGCGCTACATCTCCTGTTTATTGGTTGTGCAGCCTAAAAATATCCGTGACATCCAGTGTACTTTTTCTGTAGACGGTGTCGGCTGCGGACAGCAACATTACCTGTGCTACAGCTCCTGTATAACATTTTTACGCATCCCAATTATCTGTGACATTCCCTGTAATTTTTTCTTAGCGGCTGGTGACAGCAGCGCCATTACCTGTGGTACATCGCCTGTATAACGTTTCCGCATCCCAAATATCAGTGACATTGACTGTAATTTTTTCTTAGCCGCTGGTGACAACACGCCCATTACCTGTGGTACCTCTCCTATATAACATTTGCGCATCACAAATATATGTGACATTGACTTAAATTTTTTCTTAGCCACTGCTGACGGGAGCGTCATTACCTGTGGTACCTCTCCTGTATAACTTTTCCGCATCTCAAATATCAGTGACATTGACTGTCATTTTTTCTTAGCCGCTGGTGACAGCAGCGCCATTATCTGTGGTACCTCTTCTGTATAACTTTTCTGCATTCCAAATATCTGTGATATTGAATGTAATTTATTTGCGCACACACAAAAAACTGCACTACTGTACGTGTGACACACTTGCAAGCATATATACCATTTAATATGCGCAAGGCGAGCAGTAAGGGACGGGGAACTGGCCATGCTTCTGATGGAGCACGCAGAGGCCATGGCACTCGGCGCGGTGAATCTGTGCCTGCCTGCAGAGCACAAGAAACACACTCATCCACGATACATAACTTCTAGTTACAGTTTGAAGGGCGGCACAGGACACCACTCTCAAAGTCAGGCCAGTGCGGGCAGTTGGTTGGTTGGATTGCAGCTGATAATGCTTCCAGTCTGTTAAGCACCACCCTGTCTTCCACAAAGTCCAGTCTCAGTAGCCAAGAGTCTGGTCAAAAGAATGCTCGTCCTGATCCTCCTTCCTCCCACCATGGAGAGTCTTTGCAAACAAGTGATCCAACACTCGGCTATTCTAAGGAGCTCTTTTCATCACCATTCCTTAATTTGGGCCTCTCGCCAAGCTCGCTTGAAGAAGGACATAAGGAGATCTTGTGCCCTGATTCCCAAACTCTTGAGCATCCACAGTCACAAGAAGATGACGTTGGGGAACAGCAATTAGTGTTTCACAAGGTGGATGATGATGATGAGACACAGTTGCAAAAAGTCAACGTCAATTAGTGTCTCAAGTGGTTGATGATGAGGATGAGACACAGTTGTCAATAAGTGAGGTTGGTAGGTCAGGAGGATGACCAGAGTGAGGAAGTGGAAGAGGAGGTAGTGGATGATGAAATCACTAACCTCGACCTGGGAAGGTGGAAAGCCGAGCAAGGATGGTAGTAAAGAGCGGGAGGGATCCGCAGCACTGCAACAGGCTGGAAAAGGCAGTGGGGTGGAAAAAGGGAGAACTCGGGCCACACCAAACAGTCCCGCAACAGTTTCCCAGAGCACCCCCTTGCGGAAAGCTCCCTTGCCAAGGGGTAGGTATTCCGCAGTCTGGTGTTTTTTTGATGAAAATGAGGACGATAAAATAATTGTCATTTGCAACCTGTGCCATACCAAAATGAGCAGGGGAGTGAACACTAGCAACCTAACAACCACCAGCATGATCTGCCACATGGCATCAAAGCACCCTAATAGATGGGCCGAATGCCTGGGTCCACAATCAGTGTCTGCGGGTCACACCACTGCCTCCTCTTCCCCTGTGTTATGTGCTGGCCAATCTCCTGTCCAAGATACAGGCCCGGATGCCTCCCGCCCTGCACCTGGACTTTTGCAAGCACTATCAGCTAGTGCATCCACGTCCCAGCACAGCTACAGATGTCCAAACCCCAGGCCTTTGAACGAAAGCGCAAATACCCAGCCACCCACCCACAGGCCATAGCACTAAATGCGAACCTTTCCAAATAAATTGCTGGCCCTGGAAATGTTGCCATTCAGGCTTGTGGACACTGAGGCTTTCCGCAGCCTGATGGCGGTGCCGTCCCTCGTTACTCAGTCCCTAGCTGCCACTATTTTGTCTGGTGTGCTGTCCCTGCCTTACACCAGCATATGTCTCATAACATCACATGTGCCCTGACCAACACAGTTGTTGGGAAGTTCCACTTAACAACTGACATATGGACAAGTGCTTGTGGCCAGGGACGCTACATTTCCCTGACAGCACACTGGGTGAACGTGGTGGAGGCCGGGAGCTAGTCGTACCCTGGTATGGAACAGGTGCTACCGACACCAAGGATTGCGGGCCCAACTGCCATCAGGATTTCCACCACCACCTACATTACTGTAGCTAGCCAGCTAGGACCTGTCCTAGGTTGCTATTATAACTTATATGTGTATGTAGCTAAACCTTATATGTGTATGTGTTAAAGACAAAAGCAGAGTTATTTACTGTGACATCATGTTTTGGATGTCATATTACTGTTATATTTTGTGTTTGCAGAAGCAGAAAAAGATAATATGCCTTTAAGATTTATTTTCTAATGTAAGGGAAACACAGCGACACAGCAGAAACAACAGAAAGCATAGTGTTAATCTGTTGTTACTGGGCAGAAGTCTATACCAATCACAGCCAGCGTCTCATACAGCAAGAGTTTTCACCAATCACAGCCAGCCTCACAGACAGCCTTTCTGGGAATTCCCCCAGCACCTACTGCTGGAATCATTATTCACCAGAGACAGGAGCTGAAGAGACATTCACTCCACTGACAGCTGAGTTTTATGGGAACAAGATGCCAATATAGGTATTTAAAACAAGTTATATAATGTTAGTATTGTTTTTAGAACTGTATACTGAACTAAATATATATATGTGTTTACTTATAGTTCCACCAATTGCAACCATATAAATTCAATTGCAAGTTTCAAATTGCAAGCTACAATTGCAAGCATTCAGATTCCATATTGCAATCCAAATTGCATGCAACCATACCAGATCATACTCAACCAATCTGCAAATATTCACTGCTAACTGCATACTGCTATTTTGTGATATCTTTTCAACACATGTTTTGTACATGGACTATCTGCTGCGGAGGCGGCAGTGTTATATATGAAGAAACGTTGAAGTTAATAAATAAGTTATTTGAAGCATTTGGTGTTCTCTTTAAACCTACTGTTTCCATAGAATGGCACAAGAGGAATTACAGATTAATAGACAATCTGGTTAGACAAAAAACTGCTCCTTATGAAGGGACACCTGGTCCCGAAACGCGTTGAGCCGGATATTATCTATTAGAATAAAGAATGTTAAAAGAAGCTTCCTGAATGTAGCTGCCTTCATATGCACACAAGTATATAATCCCCACCACCAGTTGGTGATTTTAACTTTGTTTTTAATGTTTCTTTCATTGATACATTTATATCATTTTTTTTATATTTTTTCATTTTTTACATAGTTTTTTTTTATATTTGCTTTTATGGTCTTTTGTGCAATACTGTACCCAAAAGATTTTTTCCAGTAGTACAGACCACTGTTCCATCTGCTAGTATACACATTGGACTGGCGCTCTCCCAAGGTCACCTCTGCGGGACATAGGGTGTGATCATACACCCAATCCTCCTGCCCTTTCTCCTCTTTTACATTTACCTGCAGACCAGTTTTTCCACTTGCCTGACCTTATATTGCCCCTCTCTCCCCATCCCCTCTCCATCACCTGGCGCCTCCAGTTATTTCGGATCTTTTGGATATCTGTCCTGCAAGATCTGTTTAACCCTCTCTCTCTCTCTCTCTCCGCATAGACTAAAAGTCAGAGATATCAAAATTCTTCTAATGCCACAGCACAAAAGGCACTTCATAGTGCTGCGCCTGCCACAATTAGTGTCTGAAACCCCCCTCTTCTCCTCCTCCAACTCCTCCTTCACTTCCACCTCTGAATTGTTATCTTGCAGCACCATTCAGACATCAGTCAGTAGCTGGAAGCTGTGTAGCACTGCAGTGGGGAAGCGGCAACAGGCCGCGCTGAAATTTATTTGCTTAGGTGACAAACAGCACACCGCGCAGAGCTGTGCCAGGGTATAATGGACCAGACTGAGCTGTGGCTCTCGCCACTTAACCTACAACCAGGCATGGTTGAGTCTGATAATGGCCGTAACTTGGTGGCAGCTTTAGAGCTTGGCTAGCTCACACACATACCATGCCTAGTCCATGTGTTAAATAGTGTTGAGATCGAATATTCGAAAATATATATTTTTTCGCGAATATGGAGAATTTGAGACTTCAAGATTTTGCAAATATTTAGAATATAGTGCTATATATTTGGAATGATGAATATTATTATTTTGTTTGTTTTGTTTTTTTAACACAGTACATATCAGGTGATCATCCCTTCCGTCTTCTAGCTTGTGGGCCAATAAGAAGGCTTTGTCAGAGCTTAGCAACATCCCTAGCAACTAATAGAAAAGTTGCCTACCCCACGATAGTATTTTGCGCACATTACGCAAATAATACTTTGCCGATTTTCGCAATAAAGAATATAATCTCAAATTCCCGAATATATGACGAAAATTCTATAAAATATTAGTGAAATATCGCGGATTTGAATATTGCCCCTGCCCCTCATCACTAATGTTAAACTTAGTGATTCAGTGGTTTCTCAAAAACTACCCCGATTTGCCTGAGCTACTGGTGAAGGTGCGCCGCGTGTGTGCCCATTTAAGTCATATTGCCAGCTCACCGACTGTTGTGAAACATGAGCATGCGCTGGAACTCCACGCTCCACATGTTGGTCAGGCTTTGTGAGCAGCATAGGGCAGTAGTGGAATATCAGCTGCAACATGGTCGGCGCCTTTCCAGTCAGCTTCCGCTGTTCACAAGCGACGAGTGGGAATGGATGTCTGACCTCTGTGAGGTTTTACGCAACTTTGAGGAATCAACATAGATGGTGAGCGGCGATGCAGCTATTATCAGTGTAACCATCCCACTTTTCTGTCTACTGAAACGCTCGCTGCTCACAATGAAGGCAGACGTTTTGCATGTGGAAAAGGTGGAAATGGGGGAAGACAATACACAGGGAGATAGCCAGACCACCCTCACTTCGTCTTGTCAACGCAAATTGAATGATGAGGAGGAGCAGGAGACGGTTGTCTCCGCTACAGAGGGTAGTAACCATAGCAGGTTTATTCCATCTGTTCAGCATGGATGGGTCGAAGAGGAGGAGAAGGATAAAGAGATTGAGAGTCATCCTCCTGATGAGGACAGCAAAGTCTTGTCTGTTGGGACTCTGGTACACTTTATGTTATGCTGCCTTTCCCATGATTCTCGCGTTATACGCATTTTGGCCAACACCGATTACTGGTTGTTCACTCTTCTTGACCCCCATAGAACTTCTCATCTCTCATTCCTGTGGTGGAGAGGACGAGCAAAATGGTGCAATACCAGAAGGTCCTTGTGGAAAAATTGCTCCAAAAATTTCCAGCTGGCAACACTGGCAGCAAAGTATGTAGTTCCTTGGGCAACCAAGTAGGGTAGACAAGGGGAACATACAGCAGTTCCAACAGAGGCAGGGCAACACTCTCCAAGGCCTGGGACAGTTTCATGACACCCCGCCAGCACCCTCACCCTGATGCGTGGCCTACTTTCACAAAGAGGGAAAAATTTGGTAAGATGGTGAAGGAATACGTAGCAGACCATGTCTGTGTCCTCAATAATGCCTCTGTGCCTTACAACTATTGGGTGTCCAAGCTGGACACATGGCATGAACTGGCGCTCTATGCCTAGGAGGTGCTGGCCTGCCCTGCCACCAGCATTTTGTCTGAGCGGGTATTTAGTGCTGATGGGGGCATAATAACAGATAAAGCGCATCTGCCTGTCAAATGAAAATGCTGACCCGTTGACTGTTATCAAAATGAACAAGGCCTGGATTGCCCCTGACTTCTTTACTCCACTAGAGGAAAGTGTCTGAACATAAAGGCACTTTAAATTTGGCTTTCATGGTGTATTGAATACACTGTATTCCCATGCTCCCCTTCCACCTCAAAAAAGGTTATGTGGTTCAATCCTCTTTTTATTGTCCTTCTCCTCCTCCTCCATCATATCAACATGCGTATTAGGCCGCCATTGCTCCTAATGTTTTAGAGGGTCAGCTGAGCAGCAGGCCCTGAACCATAATTTTTTTGATGGTCAGCTCAGCAGCAGGCCCTCACCCCTAATGTTTGAGATGGTCAGCTGTCACAGACGTTCCCATGGCAGGCACCAGGAGATTGGAGAGACGGGCAACCCATAAGTTAAATTGACAAGTTCACTGTGGATCTTATTGTGCCTGTTGGTAAATTACCTTTCCCAAAAGTAGCCACTTCTCACTCTTGGAGATGCGGTTTATAGATTTTCTTCCTGTCTTCTAACTTGCTAGTCGGTTGTACTCGTGGTGCTTCTGGAGTTGCCAGTTTTCTACTTTCAGGTAAGTCTTTTCTTTTCTTATTATTTTATGTTTGTTATATTCCCTGTTGTTTGTATCTGGGCCTAAGGCAGAGACTTCCATTCGTCCATCTGGGAAGGAATGGGCTGTCTTTGGTCCTAACCTCATTCCAGGGCCTTATTGGGCTATAAGGGCCTAGGTATTCAGCATATGAATATTCCTACCTTCAAGGTCTATTCATATTGATTGGTTAGTTAGGGCCCGGATTAGGGTTGTTTAGGAGGTGAGTGGTGAACTGTTTCATCCCTAGTTTCCAGGCCCAGTTACTGTTCCCCTTCCCTTCTGCGTTTAGTGTGGAGTTTTCCCCTCACACTGATCCTGACATTATAGACCGCCAAATAGTCGCCAATTTGTTGTCTGTATCAGTTTAGCCATGGATGCTATTGCTGCACTGACCGGACAGCTACAGGGGGCTTTCTCTGGAGGTGGATGACCTCCGCACGACCATCTCACAGATGCAGAGACCACTGTTGGCTGATCCTAGTAGTGGTTACCTGACCTGTCCTGAACCTAAACTTGCTCTCCCGGACAGATTCTCGGGGGAAGTGATAATTTTATTCGGTTTAGGGAAGCAGCGTGCAAATGGTACTTTAAATTGCGTCCACACTCATCTAGGGACAAGAGCCAGAGAGAGGGTGTGATTATTTAGTTGCTTAAAGGGGATGCCCAGTATTGGCCTTTTTCTCTGCTGATCAGATATCACTCTCCATCTGATCAGTAGATGCATTTTTCGGAGCTTTAGGTCTCATCTATGATGACCTAGACCAATCCTCCCTGGTCGAGACTAAATTACGCGGCCTGCGTCAGGGAGAGCGTTCGGCGGAGATCTATTGTTCCGAATTTAGGAGGTGGGCTACGGATACTGAGTGGAACGATCCAGCTCTGCGTCACCAGTTTTGTCAGGGATTATCTGAGAGGCTGAAGGACGCTTTGGCCTTTCACGAGAATTCTGAGTCTTTAGAAGCCGCTATGTCTTTGGCTGTACGTATTGACGCTTGAGAGACACATATAATTTTTTAGGTCAGCTCACCAGCAATGCCCTCGCATATAATGTTTTATTGGGTCAGCTCACAAGCAGGGCTTCACCTACAATCTTTTACAGGGTCAGCTCACCTGAAGGCCCTCGCATATAATGTTTTAGTGGGTCAGCTCACCTGCAGGCCCTCACCTACAACCTTTTAGAAGGTCAGCTCACCAGCAGCCCCGCACCTAAAATCTTTTACAGGGTCAGCTCACCTGCAGGCCCTCGAATATAATGCTTTACATGCGGATCCGTCATGGATCTGAAAAACGCTTCCATTACAATAATACAACCGCATGCATCCGTCATGAACAGATCCGTTGTATTAATTTTTCTATAGCCATGACAGATCCATCTTGAACACCATTGAAAGTCAATGGGGGACGGATCCGTTTTCTTTTGTGCCAGAGAAAACGTGTCCGTCCCCATTGACGTATATTGTGTGCCAGGACCGATCCATTTGGCTCCGCTTTGTCAGGTGGAGAGCAAAACACTGCATTCAGAGTTTTAGTGTCCGTCTCCAGAGCGGAATGGTGACGGAACGGAGGCAAACTGATGCATTCTGAGCAGATCCTTTTCCATTCAGAATGCATTAGGGTAAAACTGATCCGTTTTGGAGAGACCTGAACGGATCTCGTATAGTATCAAGTTTGCAGCAGATGCAAGGAAATACACTGTGATTTTCAAAGCAATGAAAATTCTGTACTTTTTTAATTTATTTATTTTATGCACTTATATATTGCTGACATATTCCGTAGCGCTTTACAGACATTATCATCAAGCTATCCCCAATGGGGCTCCCCAATCTAAGTATGTCTTTGGAGTGTGGGAGGAAACCGGATTACCCATATTAGAGTAGACAATGCAGTCGGACATATTACTCTATGCAGCAATTAAACATAAGATTAGAACATAAAATGTTTGCAATGCCCATCCATTCTGAACTATTGTCCAATAAACTGAGTACATGATAAACTTTCTGCTCACTGAAGCTCATGATATAGTTCGGGAGCCATACTTGTAAGCACATGTCTAGGAACTGCAAATCCGGAGACAGCAAAGAACAGCCTTTGCGTTTATATAGTGTAGCTCTTTTTATAAGTTCAAGGGTGTATTCACAGCCTCTGAATGCCAGAAATAACAATCACTTTAAATTAGACCTCAGTGCAATGAAGTTGAATTTCATGCTGTCTTTTGAATTCTTGCTGAACAAAGTAATGATTATTTTTCTCCCTGTTCAATACTGACACTTGCCACATATTCTTGTCTTAATAGTCAACCCCTACATTTTATGGAATGTGAAATGTATGTTTAAAAATGTCCTCCACAGTTTTTCAACTGTTTGAAAATTGCGACTCAATAAACCCAGGGAACCACAGTATTAATTAAAGGCAACTTTTTTTTTCCACATGATTCAGGGTCTTTCATTCTTGATCTGTTTAGAAAGGCTGATTTGCATAAGAATGCATCTTCTCTGCTGTTCTTGCATAATGTCACAATAACACTGCTAACGAAGAAACAGACCGTAAGAAAAACCTACAGCAGTTACATTGCTGGCGAACTCTGCTTTTACATTTTACTGTAGTAGGAATTGCTTACAATCAGTAAGTTCAAGACAACCTTTAACACTATAAACTGATGGAGAGGATGGTGGGTGAGAAAATGTTAGTGACTACATTCAATTCCTCTTGATCTACAGATAATTTCACCTGTAGAACTGCCTCAGTTTATGACTATGTCCTTTGACATTTTGAATGCTGGAAAATGAAAAAAAAAAAAAAAAAGAACACCCGAAAAACTTAATGTGATTGAGCTGAGATTGGCAAAATATAAACTGCTAGTGGTTCTTGATCAATGATGACACAATCAAGGTTTATTTTGGGTTCTGCAGCAGCGTATATGTAGAGGCAGGGTCACATTAATACTAAGTAGCATCTCGATTTGCTGCAATACAGACTGCCACTTTGGCATGGTCATACAGATGCTGGATATCCCCCTGTGTATATGTAATTCCAAGATCTTTCAGCTTGGGCCAAGGTGGTTGCTGCTGTGCATGTGCAGTAAGCCCCTAAGGAGCAGGTGCAGAGAATGGGAGTAATAGTGTCCCTGATGAGATGTTGTGGCATGGTGTTTTCCCTCAGGACTTTGCTCTCTAAGGATTTTTGCAGTGGAAAAGTGAATTATAGAATCAAGATACAAGTAAAAGAATAAAAGTCTCTCTTTACTCAATGCAAAAGATAATTTGGAGAAGATACAGCAGTAGTTTGCACAAAGGACAATTTATATCTCCAGGTGATAAGGTATGGTGGCTGGCAAGGCAGACAATGACGCCACAGATGTGCCATCTTGCTGGTGGCTCTCAACAACAGCTGTATGTTAGTACTTGAATATATAAGTGTCCACTGTGAAAATGCAGGCTTTGAGTTGGTCTGGCCTGAATATAATGTAGGTGATGGCAGGGGTGCACCTAACCTTTCTGCTGCTTGAGGCAAAAATTGAAAGGCGCTCCCCTCCTTCCCAATGCCAATTTCTTAACCTAACCCCTTCCCTTCAAGCCATTGCCCTTTGGCTGCCCCCCTCTTGCCCCTACCTGGTGCTGCCTGAGGCAATCGCCTCACCTAGCCCCATTGGTGGTGCATCCCTGAGTGATGGGTATGCCTCACCTGTAGTAAGGTCTGTAAAGCTGTGGTTGCTGGTCTCTCTGCTGACTATAAACACTGTGACTATTCTTATACTATCTTATCTGGAGTTTTAATATTCTTGCATTCTCTCTGGAGTAGTGGTGTTGATCCTGTGGGTCTCAACACTACGCATGATAGCAGTAGGTGCTCTCCAGCTCTCCTGCAAACTCTGATATCACTTAACACTATTGTTTGCCATCGGGGGAATAGCTAAATGCTCATGGGCCCTGGTGCAAGAGTTACCTTTCAGATCAAACTACCATATAAAAACCAAGATGAGACCCCCATCTCAGACCAGACCCCCTTTAGACCTCTATGTCAGACCCCATATCAGACCCCAGTTTTAGATCTCAGATAAGACCCCAATTAGACCTCCAGACTAGTGTTGATCAAGCACTTCGCAATGCTCAGGTGTTCTACTGAGCACAATTGAAGTCCCCCAGGCATCCCTTGCTCTGAAGAGGGGAGGGTGTTGGGATTCTAGTTCAGCTTAGGAGTCCCTTCTCTGACTCCATATATAGCTATATCCATATATACAGTCAGTGCTTGAGGTTCTGAAAAGTTTCTGCCAGGATTTGAACTCCCAACATTGTATATTAAAGGCAAGGACCTTATCCACTCAGCTATAAAGCTGAATGCTAAACATAAAAATCGTATGGTGATTCATGGCACCTTTACACAGAGCAGTTATAGGGAACAAAACACCTGATAGGGCTCTAGCTTCCGGTGTATGAACATTCCTACCATCGAGTTCTGTTCATACGGGCAGCATGGTGGCTCAGCACTGGTGCCTAGCAGCGCTGGGGTCCTAGGTTTGAATCCGACCAAGGGCAACATCTGCATGGAGTTTGTATGTTCTCCCCGTGTTTGCGTGGGTTTCCTCTTGGTACTCTGGATTCCTCCAACACTCCAAACACATCCTGATAGGGACCTTAGATTGTGAGCTCCATTGGGGACAGTTGGATGCTTATGTCTGTAAAGCACTGCGGAATATAGTAGCGCTATATATAAGTGCATAACATACTGATAGTAGTCAGGGCTTGGTCTAGGGATTCACTAGGTGGTGACCTTTCCCCTTTCCCTAGTTTCCAGGCCTAGTACCTTTTCTCTTTCCTCCTGTGTTTTCTACCTACACCTCGCTGTGACAATAGAGCCCCTAGTAGATTCCCCAGAGTGCTCCTCTTCCTCTTCCCTTCTCCATAGTGCCCCCATGTGTGTCAGCATATGATTAGGACCCCATAGTGCTTCTCCATATTGCCCCCTTCCTTGAGTGCCAGTATATAAGATAGGGCACCCAGCATAGCGTAAATGAAAATAATAATCATATACTTACATCTGATTTTAATGATGAGATGTAAGCCTCTTCCGGCCTGTGTCCCATGTTGTACGGCTCAGGCGGCGTGATGAAATCATTGTGCCACCTGCACCAGCCTCTGATAGTCTGCAGGCCTGGTGCCTAAAGCCTATCAGAGGACCGGGGAATGGAGACACTTCTGCCCTGCTGCAGAAATAATCTGTATCGCCATCCTCAGGAAAGCGATACAGATTATTTCTGCGGCAGGGCAGAAGTGTCTCCATTCCCTGTTCCTCTGATAGGCTATAGGCACCAGGCCTGCAGCCTCTCAGAGGCTGGTGCAGGTGCCCTCCTCGCACACTGGGCCCCTGTGCAGCCGAACCGGCTGCACAGGCGGTATGTCCACGCCTGCATAGATCTCAGGATTTTTTATATGTCTCTTTCCTAGTTTGCTTCTTAGTATCCAGTTATTTTGTATGTGTGTTTTGAACTCATGTTATTCATGTCATACTCTGCATCACTTAACCTTTGGCACATCTGACTTATCTTCTTCCCTATCTAATGCAGTACTGGATTCCTACTTTGCTTGACTCTGCACCCCCTGGATTATAAAATAACTTCTAGAATTCATCCCTGGTTCTGCATCTGTCAGACTTATGAATCTATTTCCAGCTCCTGTATTTCCATTGCATTACATGATAGTTACTTTTAAATTTTTTCATTGCCCATAGGAACTGTTGGGGAGATTTATCAAACTGGTATAAAGTAGAACTGGCTTAGTTACCCATAGGTTTAGGGTTAGGGTTACATTCTATTTTTCATTTTCCAAAGGAGCTGAGAAAAATGTAAGGTGGAATCAGATTGGTTGCTATAGACAACAAAGCCAGTTCTACTTTACACTGGTTTGATAAATCTCTCCCAGTATCTTCTGTTAGATTCCCATCTGCTAAATGTTATCCAGACACCTCAGTCCTGGGGCCAGCAAAGTACTTCAACCTTAACTGAAGTTGTTGAAAGGGTGGCAATATAAGTGAAAATAAGCTGTCTGATTTGTCCTTTCTTCTGGGTATTTCCTGGTAATCGAAATTGGCTCAATTGCCTTGAAAAGGACCATATCCTAGGACCCTATCCTAGGACCATATCCAACCCCTTTCAAGCTCATTAATGCAAAGACAGCATTAGTAATGTCAATGTGACAGTGACACATATGGCTATAGATAAACAAATTGTTGCAAGTAGGAACAAACAGCCTATTTACTAACACACTGCACTGCACATCAAATTTTATTTTTAAATTTAAAAAACACAGTCCGAAAACTATTCCTCTTTGGTCGCTGATGCATTTTTATCTGTCTTCTGTTCTACAAAATGTTGGCTGCCATTTTGAGCAAATCACAAAAGTTTTAGAGTCTCAGAAATTAATATTTTTATGCATAATGTATCACTTGGTGTCCAAGCATACGTCATTTATCCCAGTACTAAAGGATAAAGAAGAATTTTCATTACTGGAGACAAAAATGGAATAGATGTTCTGAAAATATTTCAACAGAGTTATGAAAAAAAGTCTCCATGTTATTAAGTAAACTCTAGAAGCAACAACAAGTCTGCAATACAGTTATTAAACTCCTATCATTATTTTCTGTAGACAGCACAAATAGCATAATGCATTTCTAGGCTAAGGTAAAATAAAGTACAATCTGTAAACAGGTTAATGAAACAGGACAGTTTTTCTTTGTCATGTCTTGCTGGCCTTTTTAGGGTGGCACTGCTTTTTTACACTAAGATTGTGCTTTTTTTAATAATTGTATATATTGCTTGATAAAGACTGCATTGAGTGGTTAAAACTAGGGATGAGCGAACTCGAACTGTAAAGTTCGGGTTCGTACCGAATTTTGGGGTGTCCGTGACACGGACCAGAACCCGGACATTTTCGTAAAAGTCCGGGTTCGGGTTCGGTGTTCGTCGCTTTCTTGGCGCTTTTGTGACGCTTTCTTGGCGCTTTTTGAAAGGCTGCAAAGCAGCCAATCAACAAGCGTCATACTACTTGCCCCAAGAGGCCATCACAGCCATGCCTACTATTGGCATGGCTGTGATTGGCCAGAGCACCATGTGACCCAGCCTCTATTTAAGCTGGAGTCACATAGCGCCGCCCGTCACTCTGCTCTGATTAGCGTAGGGAGAGGTTGCGGCTGCGACAGTAGGGCGAGATTAGGCAGATTAACTCCTCCAAAGGACTTCACTTGATTAATTGATCGATCTGCAGCTGTGCATCATTGAGCTGCTGAAATTCAATTGCTCACTGTTTTTAGGCTGCCCAGACCGTTTGTCAGTCACTTTTTTCTGGGGTGATCGGCGGCCATTTTGTGTCTTGTGCGGTGCTGCGACCAAGTGCATCCAAGCTGCGACCAAGTGCATTTAACCCTCAATGGTGTGGTTGTTTTTTGGTTAAAGCCTACATCAGGGTGAAGCTGTCACACCAAGTGCATTTAACCAGCAATAGTCTGTTTATTTTTTGGCCATATACTACATCAGGGGCAAGCTGCGCCTGTCACCAAGTGCATTTAACCCTCAATGGTGTGGTTGTTTTTTGGCTAAAGCCTACATCAGGGTGAAGCTGTCACACCAAGTGCATTTAACCAGCAATAGTCTGTTAATTTTTTGGCCATATACTAAATCAGGGGCAAGCTGCGCCCGACACCAAGTGCATTTAACCCTCAGTAGTGTGGTTGGTCAAGCTGTCACACCAAGTGCATTTAACCAGCAATAGTCTGTTCATTTTTTGGCCATATACTACATCAGGGGCAAGCTGCGCCCGTCACCAAGTGCATTTAACCCTCAGTAGTGTGGTTGGTCAAGCTGTCACACCAAGTGCATTTAACCAGCAATAGTCTGTTCATTTTTTGGCCATATACTACATCAGGGGCAAGCTGCGCCCGTCACCAAGTGCATTTAACCCTCAGTAGTGTGGTTGGTCAAGCTGTCACACCAAGTGCATTTAACCAGCAATAGTCTGTTCATTTTTTGGCCATATACTACATCAGGGGCAAGCTGCGCCCGTCACCAAGTGCATTTAACCCTCAGTAGTGTGGTTGGTCAAGCTGTCACACCAAGTGCATTTAACCAGCAATAGTCTGTTCATTTTTTGGCCATATACTACATCAGGGGCAAGCTGCGCCTGTCACCAAGTGCATTTAACCCTCAATGGTGTGGTTGTTTTTTGGCTAAAGCCTACATCAGGATGAAGCTGTCACACCAAGTGCATTTAACCAGCAATAGTCTGTTCATTTTTTGGCCATATACTACATCAGGGGCAAGCTGCGCCCGTCACCAAGTGCATTTAACCCTCAGTAGTGTGGTTGGTCAAGCTGTCACACCAAGTGCATTTAACCAGCAATAGTGTGGTTATTTTTATATCCCAGTCTAATTCTGTCACTAAATCCATACCGGTCACCCAGCGCCTAAATACTAGGCCTCAAATTTATATCCCGCTAAATCTATCGTTACCGCTGTACTGTTGTGGCTGGGCAAGTTATTTAGTGTCCGTCAAAGCACATTTTTTGTTCTGGGTTGAAATACAATTCCCAATTTAGCAATTTCATAATTTAGTGGTTTCTGCTATATCAGAGCTATTTGAAATCTATCCCTAAAAGGGTATATAATATTCAAGGTGCACATAGGGTCATTCAGAATGACTTCACACACACGCTACTGTGCATTTCCAAGTCTAATTCTGTCAGTAAATCCATACCGGTCACCCAGCGCCTAAATACTAGACCTCAAATTTATATCCCGCTAAATCTGTCGTTACCGCTGTCCTGTTGTGGCTGGGCAAGTTATTTAGTGTCCGTCAAAGCACATTTTTTGTTCTGGGTTGAAATACAATTCCCAATTTAGCAATTTCATAATTTAGTGGTTTCTGCTATATCAGAGCTATTTGAAATCTATCCCTAAAAGGGTATATATTATTCAAGGTGCACATAGGGTCATTCAGAATAACTTCACACACACGCTACTGTGCATTTCCAAGTCTAATTCTGTCAGTAAATCCATACCGGTCACCCAGCGCCTAAATACTAGGCCTCAAATTTATATCCCGCTAAATCTGTCGTTACCGCTGTCCTGTTGTGGATGGGCAAGTTATTTAGTGTCCGTCAAAGCACATTTTTTGTTCTGGGTTGAAATACAATTCCCAATTTAGCAATTTCATAATTTAGTGGTTTCTGCTATATCAGAGCTATTTGAAATCTATCCCTAAAAGGGTATATAATATTCAAGGTGCACATAGGGTCATTCAGAATAACTTCACACACACGCTACTGTGCATTTCCAAGTCTAATTCTGTCACTAAATCCATACCGGTCACCCAGCGCCTAAATACTAGGCCTCAAATTTATATCCCGCTAAATCTGTCGTTACCGCTGTCCTGTTGTGGCTGGGCAAGTTATTTAGTGTCCGTCAAAGCACATTTTTTGTTCAGGGTTGAAATACAATTCCCAATTTAGCAATTTCATAATTTAGTGGTTTCTGCTATATCAGAGCTATTTGAAATCTATCCCTAAAAGGGTATATAATATTCAAGGTGCACATAGGGTCATTCAGAATAACTTCACACACACGCTACTGTGCATTTCCAAGTCTAATTCTGTTAGTAAATCCATACCGGTCACCCAGCGCCTAAATACTAGGCCTCAAATTTATATTCAGCTGAATTTGAATACAATTCATTGGGCCAAATAATATTTTTGTTGTTGTGGTGAACCATAACAATGAGGAAAACATCTAGTAAGGGACGCGGACGTGGACATGGTCGTGGTGGTGTTAGTGGACCCTCTGGTGCTGGGAGAGGACGTGGCCGTTCTGCCACATCCACACGTCCTAGTGTACCAACTACCTCAGGTCCCAGTAGCCGCCAGAATTTACAGAGATATATGGTGGGGCCCAATGCCGTTCTAAGGATGGTAAGGCCTGAGCAGGTACAGGCATTAGTCAATTGGGTGGCCGACAGTGGATCCAGCACGTTCACATTATCTCCCACCCAGTCTTCTGCAGAAAGCGCACAGATGGCACCTGAAAACCAACCCCATCAGTCTGTCACATCACCCCCATGCATATCAGGGAAACTGTCTGAGCCTCAAGTTATGCAGCAGTCTCTTATGCTGTTTGAAGACTCTGCTGGCAGGGTTTCCCAAGGGCATCCACCTAGCCCTTCCCCAGTGGTGGAAGACATAGACTGCACTGACGCAAAACCACTTATGTTTCCTGATGATGAGGACATGGGAATACCACCTCAGCATGTCTCTGATGATGACGAAACACAGGTGCCAACTGCTGCGTCTTTCTGCAGTGTGCAGACTGAACAGGAGGTCAGGGATCAAGACTGGGTGGAAGACGATGCAGGGGACGATGAGGTCCTAGACCCCACATGGAATGAAGGTCGTGCCACTGACTTTCACAGTTCGGAGGAAGAGGCAGTGGTGAGACCGAGCCAACAGCGTAGCAAAAGAGGGAGCAGTGGGCAAAAGCAGAACACCCGCCGCCAAGAGACTCCGCCTGCTACTGACCACCGCCATCTGGGACCGAGCACCCCAAAGGCAGCTTCAAGGAGTTCCCTGGCATGGCACTTCTTCAAACAATGTGCTGACGACAAGACCCGAGTGGTTTGCACGCTGTGCCATCAGAGCCTGAAGCGAGGCATTAACGTTCTGAACCTGAGCACAACCTGCATGACCAGGCACCTGCATGCAAAGCATGAACTGCAGTGGAGTAAACACCTTAAAACCAAGGAAGTCACTCAGGCTCCCCCTGCTACCTCTTCTGCTGCTGCCGCCTCGGCCTCTTCTGCTGCTGCCGCCTCAGCCTCTTCCTACGCCTCTGGAGGAACGTTGGCACCTGCCGCCCAGCAAACAGGGGATGTACCACCAACACCACCACCACCTCCGTCACCAAGCGTCTCAACCATGTCACACGGCAGCGTTCAGCTCTCCATCTCACAAACATTTGAGAGAAAGCGTAAATTCCCACCTAGCCACCCTCGATCCCTGGCCCTGAATGCCAGCATTTCTAAACTACTGGCCTATGAAATGCTGTCATTTAGGCTGGTGGACACAGACAGCTTCAAACAGCTCATGTCGCTTGCTGTCCCACAGTATGTTGTTTCCAGCCGCCACTACTTCTCCAAGAGAGCCGTGCCTTCCCTGCACAACCAAGTATCCGATAAAATCAAGTGTGCACTGCGCAACGCCATCTGTAGCAAGGTCCACCTAACCACAGATACGTAGACCAGTAAGCACGGCCAGGGACGCTATATCTCCCTAACTGCACACTGGGTAAATGTAGTGGCAGCTGGGCCCCAGGCGGAGAGCTGTTTGGCGCACGTCCTTCCGCCGCCAAGTTTTGCAGGGCAACATTCTTTGCCTCCTGTTGCCACCTCCTCCTTCTCGGCTTCCTCCTCCTCTTCTTCCACCTGCTCATCCAGTCAGCCACACACCTTCACCACCAACTTCAGCACAGCCCGGGGTAAACATCAGCAGGCCATTCTGAAACTCATATGTTTGGGGGACAGGCCCCACACCGCACAGGAGTTGTGGCGGGGTATAGAACAACAGACCGACGAGTGGTTGCTGCCGGTGAGCCTCAAGCCCGGCCTGGTGGTGTGTGATAATGGGCGAAATCTCGTTGCAGCTCTGGGACTAGCCAATTTGATGCACATCCCTTGCTTGGCGCATGTGCTGAATTTGGTGGTGCAGAAGTTCATTCACAACTACCCCGACATGTCAGAGCTGCTGCATAAAGTGCGGGCCGTCTGTTCGTGCTTCTGGCGTTCACATCCTGCTGCTGCTCGCCTGTCTGCGCTACAGCGTAACTTTGGCCTTCCCGCTCACCGCCTCATATGCAACGTGCCCACCAGGTGGAACTCCACCTTGCACATGCTGGACAGACTGTGCGAGCAGCAGCAGGCCATAGTGGAGTTTCAGCTGCAGCACGCACGGGTCAGTCGCACTACAGAACAGCACCACTTCACCACCAATGACTGGGCCTCCATGCGAGACCTGTGTGCCCTGTTGCGCTGTTTCGAGTACTCCACCAACATGGCCAGTGGCGATGACACCGTTATCAGCGTTACAATACCACTTCTATGTCTCCTTGAGAAAACACTTAGGGCGATGATGGAAGAGGAGGTGGCCCAGGAGGAGGAGGAGGAGGAGGAGGAGGAGGAAGAGGGGTCATTTTTAGCACTTTCAGGCCAGTCTCTTCGAAGTGACTCAGAGGGAGGTTTTTGGCAACAGCAGAGGCCAGGTACAAATGTGGCCAGCCAGGGCCCACTACTGGAGGACGAGGAGGACGAGGATGAGGAGGAGGTGGAGGAGGATGAGGATGAAGCATGGTCACAGCGGGGTGGCACCCAACGCAGCTCGGGTCCATCACTGGTGCGTGGCTGGGGGGAAAGGCAGGACGATGACGATACGCCTCCCACAGAGGACAGCTTGTCCTTACCCCTGGGCAGCCTGGCACACATGAACGACTACATGCTGCAGTGCCTGCGCAACGACAGCAGAGTTGCCCACATTTTAACCTGTGCGGACTACTGGGTTGCCACCCTGCTAGATCCACGCTACAAAGACAATGTGCCCACCTTACTACCTGCACTGGAGCGTGATAGGAAGATGCGCGAGTACAAGCGCACGTTGGTAGACGCGCTACTGAGAGCATTCCCAAATGTCACAGGGGAACAAGTGGAAGCCCAAGGCCAAGGCAGAGGAGGAGCAAGAGGTCGCCAAGGCAGCTGTGTCACGGCCAGCTCCTCTGAGGGCAGGGTTAGCATGGCAGAGATGTGGAAAACTTTTGTCAACACGCCACAGCTAACTGCACCACCACCTGATACGCAACGTGTTAGCAGGAGGCAACATTTCACTAACATGGTGGAACAGTACGTGTGCACACCCCTCCACGTACTGACTGATGGTTCAGCCCCATTCAACTTCTGGGTCTCTAAATTGTCCACGTGGCCAGAGCTAGCCTTTTATGCCTTGGAGGTGCTGGCCTGCCCGGCGGCCAGCGTTTTGTCTGAACGTGTATTCAGCACGGCAGGGGGCGTCATTACAGACAAACGCAGCCGCCTGTCTACAGCCAATGTGGACAAGCTGACGTTCATAAAAATGAACCAGGCATGGATCCCACAGGACCTGTCCGTCCCTTGTCCAGATTAGACATTAACTACCTCCCCTTAACCATATATTATTGGACTCCAGGGCACTTCCTCATTCAATCCTATTTTTATTTTCATTTTACCATTATATTGCGGGGCTACCCAAAGTTGAATGAACCTCTCCTCTGTCTGGGTGCCAGGGCCTAAATATATGCCAATGGACTGTTCCAATGTTGGGTGACGTGAAGCCTGATTCTCTGCTATGACATGCAGACTAATTCTCTGCTGACATGAAGCCAGATCCTCTGTTACGGGACCTCTCTCCTCTGCCTGGGTGCTGGGCCTAAATATCTGACAATGGACTGTTGCAGTGGTGGCTTACGTGAAGCCTGATTTTCTGCTATGACATGCAGACTGATTCTCTGCTGACATGAAGCCAGATCCTCTGTTACGGGACCTCTCTCCTCTGCCTGGGTGCTGGGCCTAAATATATGCCAATGGACTGTTGCAGTGGTGGCTGACGTGAAGCCTCATTCTCTGCTGTGACATGCAGACTAATTCTCTGCTGACATGAAGCCAGATTGTCTGTTACGGGACCTTTCTCCTCTGCCTGGGTGCTGGTCCTAAATTTATGAAAATGGACTCTTACAGTGGTGGGTGACGTGAAGCCTGATTCTCTGCTATGATATGAAGACTGATTCTCTGCTGTCATGAAGCCAGATTGTCTGTTACGGGACCTCTCTCCTCTGCCTGGGTGCTGGGCCTAAATTTATGAAAATGGACTGTTGCAGTGGTGGGTGACGTGAAGCCTGATTCTCTGCTATGATATGAAGACTGATTCTCTGCTGACATGAAGCCAGATCCTCTGTTACGGGACCTCTCTCCTCTGCCTGGGTGCCGGGGCCTAAATATCTGAGAATGGACTGTTCCAGTGGTGGGTGACGTGAAGCCTGATTCTCTGCTATGACATGCAGACTAATTCTCTGCTGACATGAAGCCAGATTGTCTGTTACGGGACCTCTCTCCTCTGCCTGGGTGCTGGGCCTAAATTTATGACAATGGACTGTTGCAGTGGTGGCTGACGTGAAGCCTGATTCTCTGCTATGACATGCAGACTGATTCTCTGCTGACATGAAGCTAGATCCTCTGTTACGGGACCTCTCTCCTCTGCCTGGGTGCTGGGCCTAAATTTATGAAAATGGACTGTTGCAGTGGTGGGTGACGTGAAGCCTGATTCTCTGCTATGATATGAAGACTGATTCTCTGCTGACATGAAGCCAGATTCTCTGTTACGGGACCTCTCTCCTCTGCCTGGGTGCCGGGGCCTAAATATCTGAGAATGGACTGTTCCAGTGGTGGGTGACGGGAAGCCAGATTCTCTGCTATGGGACCTCTCTCCAATTGATTTTGGTTAATTTTTATTTATTTAATTTTTATTTTAATTCATTTCCCTATCCACATTTGTTTGCAGGGGATTTACCTACATGTTGCTGCCTTTTGCAGCCTTCTAGCCCTTTCCTGGGCTGTTTTACAGCCGTTTTAGTGGCAAAAAGTTCGGGTCCCCATTGACTTCAATGGGGTTCAGGTTCGGGACGAAGTTCGGATCAGGTTCGGATCCCGAACCCGAACATTTTCGGGAAGTTCGGCCGAACTTCTCGAACCTGAACATCCAGGTGTTCGCTCAACTCTAGTTAAAACGTTGCAGAGGGGTCAATAAAGGGTCCACCGTTTTTCACCTTATCTACTGGAGTGCTGCCTCATCTTTTGAATATATATCATTCCATTAGCTTTCTAGCCTGCGGCTTGGAGGATTTTGCACCCATGGTCTATTGGACTAGTGCTGCTGTCTGACTTTTTGTATATATATATATATATATATATATATAATGTTATTTTATGTGTGTCATGATGCAACAATTTAGAGAATAAACAAATTAGGGAATAAAGCTAACAGCTATCGTGTTGCCTTAGGAAAGTAAGGATTGATTGAAAATGCACGTAGTGATTGTCACATAAAATGAATACATATATTTATCTGTCATTCTTAAGACTTTTGAAAGTCGAAAAGGTAACCTGGCTCATTGCTTCTGCTTCTCATCATTTTAAGTGCTTTTACTTTATTCACTGTAAAAATAAATGATGGTGGAGCAGAACAAAAATATGTATTTAGCACTGATGGGTATAGTCCATTTTCAAAATAAGAAAATGAACTTCAAATGCTGAACTATTAATAAAAAACTTTTAGTACAGTTGGTACAAAGGACATTTTCCATGGAATAGTCTTAAGCAGTCCACACCATTAAATAAATGTTGGCTCAACACATCAATTTTAGCAGATTTAGCAAACAATCTAATGTATACTGGGGCAGCCAAACCATCTCCCAGCAAGACGAAGATCTGGTACATTAGAAACTATACATTACTAGAGTTGAGTGAACCCGAAATTCAAAGGTGTTGTCTGAAGAAATAATTTTTAGGTAAAATTTCAGTACTCACCTCACCAATCCAGCTGCTGTTCTAATAATTACTAAGTCCACAATGGTCAATGCTTCCCGGTCCAAGTCCGAAATGGCAGGAGATATCTGCTCAGTCGATCAATGGCTAATGTTAATGCCATACTTATTTTTGGTGCATTGACATGTAGATACTGTACCTTTAACTCTGAATGTTATTTTTACAATGTTTTCTGTGACAGGAACATGAACAAGATAGATCTCTCGATGAAATGTGAGGATGCAGGAGTATAGCATGATAGAAGCTCCTAAGTTCAAAGGTGTTGAGGCATCACTGTAGACAAGCTATGCTTGAAAGATGTGGCTTGAGGATGGCCCCAAAGATTAGCTAAAACATGCGTAAAGCTTGGATAAATAAATCCACATTTGGTTCACTTCATGGAGTGTTACATCTTCTATTCTAGCTGTATACTAATAGTGGAGTATATAATTAGGTGGATTGGCACGCCATGTAGTTGGTGTAAAGAGCAGTGATAGGTTTGCTACATTCCCTGTCATTTCATCACAGTCCAGGAGAAGGTCTGTGGCCTAGTCTGGGGTGCTGACAGCTTACAATGCTAACAGAGGCAGTTAACCACAGGCTCTTTGAGCAGTGATGGACTGCTTCCAGTGTGGTGCTCTGATCCTGTTACATGGTCTCCCAGGGAAGGGGTTGCTGGGGCAATTTTAAACTTTTTCAGTATCCAGAGGACACAAACATAGTTGAATGGCACCACTGCCGGGACACTTGGTGCAGGGACATTGTTTGCCTTATGGTTGAAGATGCCCTGGAGCAATTCTTGAGTGTGGGTCCTGTGCCAGGTTCAAGAGTTGCACATAGAACTGACCCTCTAACAAGCTTGTACTACTTCTAAACAGCGGAAAAGTCTGGAGATTTATGCTTTCGACAAATGATTTTTGCTGCTGCACGTGTAGACCACCAACCTCATAATGGTGCCATTATGTGCAGGGAGCAGGAGTTCTTGAGTCACTCATGAGAATATCACATGAATCTTACAGTAAATACCTTTATGACAGATTCTCCTTAAAGGGGTTGTCTCACTTCAAACATTAGTGGCATATCGCTAGAATATGCCTCTAATGTCAGATAGGCGTAGGTCCCACCTCTCACACCTATCTCTAGAACGGATAGCCCCAAAAAATGCATTTGCAGTGGGTTTTATAATTACTTATTGGCCAGCATATAATATTCTAAAAAAACAATAAAATAAAATAAGAATCTTTCTTTAAAATCATGTCTTAAAAAAAAATAAAATGTGTGAAACCACCGCAAAAACTTATTTGCATCGAAAAAAAAAAAAAAAGGTTACATCTGGAATCACACATGCTATATTTGATGCAGTTTTTTGAAGCTCAAAGGAACACTTATGTCAGAAAAGGGTATTTTTTAAACTGGATATTCATCGAAAACTTTTTTTGTAATTTTTACATTACTATATTATTGAAAATTTAAATACAAATAATGTCCTTCTATAGCAGTCAGAATGGAGATAAAACTCTTATATATAGATATCACAGCTCTCATGTGCTCATAGGCCTATATAAAGATGGCTACAGAACAACTATCATTCAGGAATCATCCTGCTATGTCTGTTTAGTTCAGATTGTCTTGCCCTCAGGTTTTCCCACAGTTAAGATGGTGGATTGTGTTTCAGCTGGGTGTCATCTTACTTCCTGTTTCACATTTAAACCTCTCAAGCCTGTTACTAATTACTTAAGTATTGTAGTATTGTGTTTTAGCTTCTGCTTGTGCAGTCCTCTTGCTTGGAACTAGCTCTCTGGTTTGTTCGTCCTCCTTGCGGTTTACCCTGCTACTCTGTGACATCCTGCTACCTCCTGTTGCTGACCCGGATTGCCTTACTACGTTCCCGTGCCACCTGCCCTGACCCATTGCTCGTCTGACCTCGGCTCTACTGCATCCTTCGGTACTGCACCGTTGCTACCAGTAATGGCTCTGCCTATCTGGCTCTTCTGTATCCTTCGGTCCTGCAAAGTTGCTACTGGTAACGGCTCAGCCTGTCTGGCTCTGCTGCAAAGCAATTCAAAGCACATATTTGCGGAAAAAAAATAATTACTAGCAGACCCCAATTTTAATTTTTTTTTTCACAAGGGGTTAAAGGAGAAAATGCACCCCAGGTTGTGTTCTCCATTTTCTCCCTATTCAGGAAACGCCCATATGTGCTTGCAGACTGTTATATGTGCATATAGCAGGCAAATGGCAAAATATGAATTTTGCTGACAGGCCTAAATTGGCAGACATGGATTTTAGGTGCCATGTCACATTAAATACATTTTCTGAGGTCCCTAAAATGAAAAAAAAAAAAAAAGATCTGATCCCATTTTGAAAAGAGCACCCTCGTACAAACATTTTAAGTGGTGAAAAGGGTACTTTTCAGCAAACAGGTGTCTCACAGAAGGCAGAGATACTTAAGAAAGGATTTCAAAGTGCACATTTGTAAAAATGAAAAATTAGTAGCAGACCCCAATTTTTCACTTTCACAAGGGGTTAAAGGAGAAAATGCACCCCATTATATGTTCCCCATTTTCTCCCCTTTTTGCAAACACCCCATATGTGCTTGTAGCCTACTGTATTAGCGCACAGCAGGTCTCTAGAGGCAAAGTGCAAAAGCTGGCCTGAATTATAAGACATAGATTTTAGGTGCCATTAAGGAAACACCCCATATGTGCTTATAACCTGCTATATTGGCGCACAGCAGGGCTCTATAGGCAAAAATATTTATTTTGCAGGCCAGAATAAACAGACATGAATTTAGGTGCTATGTCTCATTTAAAAAATTCCTGAGGTCCCCAGAAATTGAAAACCCGAAGAAGTGATCCCGTTTTGGAAAGTGGACCCCAGTATTTTAAGGGGTGGAAAGGACACTTTGGACCTAACAGGTGTTTTACAGAAATTAATATGTACAGTCGTGGCCAAAAGTTTTGAGAATGACACAAATATTAGTTTTCACAAAGTTTGCTGCTAAACTGCTTTTAGATCTTTGTTTCAGTTGTTTCTGTGATGTAGTGAAATATAATTACACGCACTTCATACGTTTCAAAGGCTTTTATCTGCAATCACATGACATTTATGCAAAGAGTCAGTGTTTGTAGTTTTGTCCCTTCTTTTTCAGGACCTCTGAAATTTGACTGGGCATGCTCTCAATCAACTTCTGGGCCAATTCCTGACTGATAGCAACCCATTCTTTCATAATCACTTCTTGAAGTTTGTCAGAATTAGTGGGTTTTTGTTTGTTCACCCGCCTTTTGGGGATTGACCACAAGTTCTCAATGGGATTAAGATCTGGGAGTTCCTAGGCCATGGACCCAAAATGTCAACATTTTGGTCCCCGAGCCACTTAGTTATCATTTTTGCCTTATGGCACGGTGCTCCATCGTGCTGAAAAATGCATTGTTCTTCACCAAACTGTTGTTGGATTGTTGGAAGAAGTTGCTGTTGGAGGCTGTTTTGGTACCATTCTTTATTCATGGCTGTGTTTTTCGGCAAAAGTGTGGGTGAGCCCACTCCCTTGGATGAAAAGCAACCCCACACATGAATGGTCTCAGGATGCTTTACTGTTGGCATGACACAGGACTGATAGTAGCGCTCACCTTTTCTTCTCCGGACAAGCCTTTTTCCAGATGCCCCAAACAATCGGAAAGAGGCTTCATCGGAGAATATGACTTTGCCCCAGTCCTCAGCAGTCCATTCACCATATATTCTTCAGAAGATCCATCTGTCCCTGATGTTTTTTTGGGAGAGAAGTGGCTTCTTTGCTGCCCTTCTTGACACCAGGCCATCTTCCAAAAGTCTTTGCCTCACTGTGCGTGCAGATGCGCTCACACCTGCCTGCTGCCATTCCTGAGCAAGCTCTGCACTGGTGGCACTCCGATCCCGCAGCTGAATCCTCTTTACGAGACAATCCTGGCGCTTGCTGGACTTTCTTGGATGCCCTGAAGCCTTCTTAACAAGAATTGAACCTCTTTCCTTGAAGTTCATGATGAGCCTATAAATTGTTGATTGAGGTGCAATCTTAGTAGCCAAAATATCCTTGCCTGTGAAGCCATTTTTATGCAACGCAATGATGGCTGCACGCGTTTCTTTGCAGGTCACCATGGTTGACAATGGAAGAACAATGATTTCAAGCATCACCCTCCTTTAAACAGGTCAAGTCTGCCATTTTAACCCAATCAGCCTGACATAATGATCTCCAGCCTTGTGCTCATCAACATTCTCACCTGAGTTAACAAGACGATTACTGAAATGATCTCAGCAGGTCCTTTAATGACAGCAATGAAATGCAGTGGAAAGGTTTTTTGGGGATTAAGTTAATTTTCATGGCAAAGAAGGACTATGCAATTCATCTGATCACTCTTCATAACATTCTGGAGTATATGCAAATTGCTATTATAAAAACTTAAAGGGAACCTTTCACCAGTTTTATGGTGCCCTAACTAAGGGCAACATAAATAAGTGACTGAATCTTTTAGCGCAATGCTGGGTCACTTTCTTTAATTGACCCAGTCAATCTGCCAACATCTTGTATTGAAAAGCTCCAGCTGATAATGATTAGTCATAAATATTCATGAGCTCCTGACTCTCCCCGCCCACCTGCTACTGAATGACAGTTTGTTTCCATAGGAATCAGCAGCAGGTGGGCAGGGGAGTGGCTATAGCTCTGAATTAAATATACGCTGGACTCGAATCAGCTCATTAGCATGCGGCATGCGGCATCTTTGTGTGTATATTATGAGGTAACCATCTGTCACACTAGTAAGTGAATACATCTAAGGCACTTTTTAGTAGTTAATGATTGTATATAATTAGTTAGATTATAATCAAATATCCACATGACAGGTTCCCTTTAAGCAGCAACTTTTCCAATTTCCAATATTTATGTAATTCTCAAAACTTTGGCCACGACTGTAGTGGCTTGTGAAAAGTGGATATGTAAGCTATGTGGACTAAATCAAAGGTATAAGGTTGTAAAATTACAGGGTACATCAAGGATGAAATTAATACTCCATGGATGTGTGGTAGATCCTAAAACAATCCGGCATGCATAGGCCAGGTTTTTCAGTGGTAAATGGTGTCTTTCCTTATCCCCCTTTTGGAACACACCATGCATCTTTTTTGGGTCCTTCCCTTCCTTGCTGTCTGGGGAAATTGACCTGGAAAATGTTGCCCTGGTACAACCCGGGCACCATGTAATGTGACACTCCCCGGCCTGCCTTTGAAAAATTAGGGTCTCGATAACCACCTCTTGGAACTGGAGGAAAGTTCCTGTGTGGCCTGCAGATTGAAATAGATGTACACACTGTAGGGCTTCAGAACTTGATCTGAAAGATCAACTCCTTCCAGGTGCTTATTGTAGTCCAGGATGCAAACTGGTTTGCGGACAGTGGGAGTGGTACCTCGCACATGAGCAGGGGAGCTGGTATTTGTGTGAACGGTGGTCAGTAAAAGGATATCCTTCTTGTCCTTGTACTTAACCGCCAGCATGTTCTCATGGAGGAGAGCCCTGCTTTCACTCATTCTCAGTGGCTGCCCTTCCAGGGATCTAGGGAGGCCTCTCAGATTTTTGCACACTGTGCCGCAAGCCACAGTACTGGCAGTTGGGGACCTGAATAGGTGTATGCTGGTATAATATTTATCCACATAGAGGTGGTAACGCTTATCCAGCAGTGGGTGCAGCAAGTCCCACACAATCTTTCCACTAACACCTAGGATGGGGGGCATTCTGGGGGTTCTATGCGGGAATCTTTTCCTTCATAAACTTGGAACTTGTGGGTGTACCCGGAGTTACTCTCACAAAGATTGTAAATTTTTATGCAATACCTTACCCTTTTGCTAGGCAGGTACTGGAGGAGTCTAACCCTCCCTTTTAAAAGTAACAGGGACTCATCTACACATACCAGAAAACTTGGTGTTATAGTGGTCAATGACGGGCCTAACCTTAAACAGACAGTAAAATGTCGGGTCATTTTGGGGTGGGCACTGTGTATTGTCATTGTAGTGTAGGAATTTACGAATTGACTCAAAACACTTCCTGGTCATGGTGTTACTGTTAATTGAATTCTGGTAGAAAATGTCTGAACTCTATTGAGTTTGGCTTCTTTACTATGCCCATATGCAGCATGAGTCCCCAAAACTTCATAATCTCTGCTGCACTTACTGGGGTCAAACCTAGGGGTCTATGTAAAACTTTATTTAGTATGGGGTGTGTATGTAGTGTTTTCATACTTGAAGGGGCTTGTTATAAACTTGATATATTGAGAAAAGAGTAAAAAAAAATAATGTAAAAAAAGTAATAACTACATGCATGCGCAAACCTACACTAACACTACCTAACTAAAATTGATTTCTATATATATATATATATATATATATATGTATGTTGAGATTTATATATGTAGATAAAACTAACTACACAAACAACAACAAAAAAATGTGCACAGTAAACTGAGCAGACCGGTCAGAAAACTTGATGTTTCTGATCAGCGCTCAGCAGAAGCAGTACGCACGCACACATATATTATTTGTGTGAAAAAATCTATACTAACACAACCTAACTAAAATTGATTTCTACATATATGTGTGTATATATATTAGATACTAGCAGAAGGACCCAGCTTTGCACGGGTATATTTCATCTATTTCCTTTAATGTTTCCGTGTGTCGAAAAAGATATCAACAGTTTCCCCCATAACATTGACCTCCACAGTGCCCAGCCCTTTAACAGTGATTTCCACAGTTCACGTCCCTTTAGCAGTGACCTCCACAGTGGCCACACCTATAATATTGACCGCCATAGTCCCTTTAACAGTGACCTCCACAGTGCCCGCCCATTTAACAGTGACCTCCACAATATCCAACTGCCTTAACAGTGACCTCCACAGCAGTTGCCCCTTTAATAGTGGACACTGCCCCTTTAACAGTGATCTCCACAGTGCCCGCCCCTTTAACACTGACCACCCCTTTAACAGTGAACTTCACAGTGCCCGCCCCTTTAACAGTGACTTCCACAGTGCCCCTCCCTTTAACAATGACAACCCCTTTAACAGTGACCATCTTAGTGTCCGCATCTTCAACAGTGACATCCACAGTGCCCGCCCCTTTAACATTAACCACCCCTTTAACAGTGACCTCCACAGTAACTGCCCCTTTAACAGAGACCTCTGCAGTACCTGCCCCTTTAACAGTGACCTCCAAAATGCCCTCCTTTTTATCAGTGAACTCCACAGCGCCCGTCCTTTCAATAGTGGTCCTTCCCAACCATGAATGTAGCAGTGTAGTTGTCCCATCATGCGTCATATGACTGAATATTTAAGGACCTGCAAACTGCTAAAACCTGTGATCAGCTGTTATGGCAAACTGGAGTAGGACCTGTGAGCTTCTATTGGCTAATAAGGGACATGTGACCGTGTAAATGGCAGTTCAGATTTAACCCCTTAAGAACTTTGGGATTTTCCATTTTTGCGTTTTCATTTTTCACTCCCCGCCTACCCATAGTCCTAACTTTTTTATTTTCCATTCACATAGCCTTATGAAGGCTTATTTTTTGACAAACAAGTTGTACTTTCTAATAGCAGCATTTAAGGTTGCATACGATATAGTAGGGAGCTGGAAATAAATTCCAAATGGGGTAGAATTGGGAAAAAATGCAATTCTGATAAAGGTTTTTATTTTTTTATTTTTTACACTATACACTATGCGGTAAAATGTACCTGTTATCTTCATTCTCCAGGTCAGTATGGTTCAAACGATACCACACTTATATAATTTTTCTTGCGTTTTAATACCTTTTGACAAAAAAAAGTTTTTTATTTCATAACCATATTCTGACCCCTATAACTTTTTTGTATCTATGTGTATGGGGCTGTGTAAGGGCTCATGTTTTTGCAGGACGATCTGTTCTTTTCAGTGTTAACAATTTAAGTGTGTGCGACTTTTTTACCCTCTACGCCATTTGCCGTATGCCATTAATATTGATGTATTTTCGCACCCGGCGATACCTATGATGTTTATTTTTTTTAATTGGTTAAATATTTTTCTTTTAAGGAAAGGGGGGTGATTTTGCACATTATTTATTTTTTATATTTGTAAAAACTTTCTTTTAATTTTTTTTATTTTTTACTTTTAATAAGTCACCTTGGGTGACATTAACTGGCAATTATTCTATTGCCCTTAGTATTCAGTGATGGCCAAATAGCCATCATTGAAGACTTCATTTGTACTATATCAATACAAGGCTGCCACTTAATGGCCTGTATTGATATATACATCTAATTGACTCTGAAGCCTGCTTGAGGCTTCGGTCAATAAGCGCAAGGTAACAGGTCCCCCGATCTCAGCTGGGAAACACTGTTACCGGTCCAGAAATGCGCGGCTTCCAGTTCCAGTCTGTGCAGATACCGTAATCACATTTGACCACGGGATCTGAAAGGTAAGATGTATGCAATCAGCCTTATGGTCAATCGCATACATGTGCTGTGGGTCTCTGCTATTTAAAATAGCAGAGACCCTGTGGCTAAGGTGCCCCCTGCACGCGTGAGCATGTTTAGGGATCAAACCCATGATTTGCAGCTATGTCATGGGTCCTTAAATGGTTAAGTGAAAGACTTGCTGGATTCTATTGGCTAATGCAGGTCATTTTTGGTCGATATTTCAGGAACGGTAAGTCCTAGAGAGCTGAGACCCAGTCTAAAACCTTCCTGGACACCTGATGTACCTGTGTGCCAAATTGGGAGAAGATAGGTCCAGTCGTTTCGCATAAAGAACGTCCAGACAGACGACTAGACAGACAGAAACTCCTTTTTTAATATATAAGAGATAACTAACTACTTGGGGAAAAAAACTGCACAGTAAACTGAGCAGACCGATCAGAAAAATGATGTTTCTGATCAGCGCTCAGCAGGTGCAGGACGCACACAGATATTATGTGCGTGGAAAAATCTACACTAACACTACCTAACTAAAATTGATTTCTATCTAACACTAGTACTTTTTACCCAAAAAAAAAAAATGAGCACAAAAGCAACCAGTAACAAAAATGGTCCCTTTTGGTGCTCAGGGCTGCAGAACGCACGCAAGTGGACGTTTTGTGCGTTCGTGCAGACATTGCAGTATAAAAATTTACTGCAGATACAAAAAAAGAACACTAGCTAAAAATTAACACATACAAAAGTCCTGATCAAAAGTTTAAGATCACTTGAAAAATTGCAAAAAATCATATTTAGAATGGTTGGATCTTAACAGGGTTCAAAGTAGAGCTTCAACATGCAACAAGAAGAAGAAATGGGTTTGAGACGAAACATTTTTTTGAACATTCAATTTCATGAAAACAACAAATAAACTGAAACAGGCTGTTTTTCGGCTGATCAAAAGTTTTGGACCACACCTCAAAAAAAAAATTAAACCCCCCAAAACAGAAATCAAACTTCCAAACATGAACTCAGTAATGAGTAGCTCCGCCGATATAGTTGATCACTTCAAAAATTTGTTTGAGCATGCTTGATGCAAGCGTCTCCATGAGGTGAGTGGGAACATTTCTCCAAGTGGTGAAGACGGCCGCACGAAGGCCATCTACTGTCTGGAACTGTTGTCCATTTTTGTAAACTTCCCTTGCCATCTATCCCCAAAGGTTCTCAATTGGATTTAGATCAGGGGAACATGCAGGATGGGCCAAGAGTGATGTTATTCTCCTGGAAGAAGTCCCTTGTCCTGCCGGCATTGTGTAGTGTAGCCTTGTCCTGTTGAAAAACCCAGTCATTACCACACAGACGAGGGCCCTCAGTCAAGAGGAATGCTCTCTGCAATATCTGGACATAGCCAGCAGCCGTTTGACGCCCCTGCACTTTCTGAAGCTCCATTGTTCAACTGAAGGAAAAAGCACCCCAGACCATTATGGCGGCCCCTTCACTGTGGCACGTAGAAAACATCTCAGGTGGGATCTGCTCGTCATGCCAGTAACGTTGGAAACCATCAGGACCATCAAGGTTACATTTTTTCTCATCAGAGAATAAAACTTTCTTCCACCTTTGAATGTCCCATGTTTGGTGCTGTCTTGCAAAGTTCAAACGAGCAGTTCTGTGGCGTTCAAGAAGACAGGGTCTTTGAAGACTTTTTTGTTTTTGAAGTCCTTCAGTCTCAGATGCTGTCTGATGGTTATGGGGCTGCAGTCAGCACCAGTAAGGGCCTTAATTTGGGTTGAGGATCGTTCAGTGTCTTGACAAACAGCCAATTGGATCCTCCGGCTTAGTGCTGATGACTTTTTTTGGGTCTTACACTTGACTTTTTTGTTCCATAACCCTCAGGATCATTTAAGCATTTAAAAAATTTCAAAGGACTGTCTTACTGCATCCCACCTCAGCAGCGATGGCATGCTATGAGAGACCCTGCTTATGCAGTTTAACAACCCGACCACGTTCAAAAAGGGAGAGTTTTTTTGCCTTTGCCATCACAACGTGTGACTACCTGACAGAAAATGACAACGAATCCACATCTTTGCACAGATTTGGCCTTTTTAAGGCATGTGGTCCTAAACTTTTGATCAGCTGAAAAACAGCCTGTTTCAGTTTATTTGTTGTTTTCATTAAATTGAATGCTCAGAAAATGTTTTGTCTTGCTCTCATTTCTTTTTGTTGCATTTTGAAGCTCTACTTGGAACCTTGTTAAGATCCAGCCATGCTAAATATGATTTTTTGCCATTTTTCAAGTGGTCTTAAACTTTTGATCAGGACTGTATGTATATATATATATATATATATATATATATATACATGTTGGTAAGGCTGAGGTTCAGCCTGCATTTGTGGGAGGGGCTTAAGCCTTCTTAAACCCCCACTTACCTCATCACAGTGGGCGTTCCGGTTCTTGGTGATCCACTGGCTAGTGTTGGTATGTTTCCTGGTACCTACGGTCGCCTCTTGCTGAGTTTGTGTCTCCTGGTGGTAAGTATGGGGCTCTTTCGCAGGGCAAGAGCTGAGGAGGTCTGGCGCCCTCCCTCCGCCTCATGCTGCCGGTGCGTTCCAGCGTGGAGCGCACGGGCTTCCGGCTAACCCCCCCCTCCGCTCGTCTCCCAGGGTTCTTGGCATATGGCGTCAGGGGACGTACCCGGCAGCCGGTCCGGCTCACCCATGCCGGGGGGGTTAGGTGTGGGTGGCTCACAGGTCTGGCCAGCATTCCTGTTCCCGGCACGGCGCATGGGGGCGTGCGTTCCAGGGTGGAGCGCACGCACTTCCGGGTGCCGGTCCTCACCGCTCCACTGGCTTCCGGCGGCTGCTTGGTCCTACCGGCTCAACAGTGTCTCCCCGATCGTCGGGGGGGAGGGGCCGGTTCATCTTACCAAGCAGCGGCACCTCGGGTCCAGCGTAGCAGCCGGTGCACACGGGCGTGCGTTCCAGGCTGGAATGCACTCCTCTTCCGTCGCCCACAATGACGTTACCCTCCCCTGCCCCGTCGCCCTGGCTGCATGGTGAGCTTGCGTTCCACGCTGGGCATGGGATCACGGGCAGCCGGGCCGGACTGGGAGAGGAGGGAGGAGGTGTCAAGAATTAATTATCCATTAAATAAAGCGGTCAGCATGCGCAGCAAACCCACAAAAAAAAAAAAAAAAAAACAACCCCAAAGGGGGGAATGAAATTAAGGTACGTTCGGGGTAAACCCGCCATAGTCCGCAAAAAAAATAAAAAAAAAATAAGGAAAATAAAATGGATTCACAGACAACCCCGCCATATAGTTAAAAAAAATAAAATAAAAATTTTTTAGATTTACTGAAAACCCGCCATACAGTAAAAAAAAATCAAAAATAAAAAAAATAATAATTTTTTAATTCGGGGGTCCACGTGGGACCAGTCTGGCTCCTTCCCACTTCGGCCATCGGGTCACATCCGAGGGGTCTGGTTTCCCTGGTTCGCCCAGGCCATCATGTTTTGTCAGGTCACCAAGTCGTTGTCTGCCGGTTACAGTCGGGTGGCCGGTCACGGTTGGTGGCGCCCCCTCCTTCCCTGGTACGCCCAGGGCTCGGCTCACTCCTGGTATGCCCAGGTCTTCACGTTTCTTGTCTTACACATGGGTTCACGCACCTGTCCTTCGGCTTCAGGTCTCCCTAGGCGGCCATCTTCGGCTTCTCCCCTGGGCATTCTTGCTGTCCGTAAATCTGAAGTTCATGGCTTACCACTGCCCTTCGCGGGCCGCTGCTACGCGCAGCCTCTATTTTCAGGGCTACGCGCCTTCTCTCCTGTCAAACCGCCTGGCTCGCCCAGGCGGCTCTCTTCGGTCAGGTGTCCGATCCGATGCGCTCGGATGGTCGCTTGGCCTTAGGGTGAGCCCCAGCCTGGCCAGTTCGCCTGGTTCCGCAGGTTGGGGGACACCCATAGCCTCTGCACTTTCAAATGTTTCGCCTGTTGCTTTATTTACAGGAGTTTTGTTCCCAGTTCTCCGTTCCTTTTTCGGTCCTGTTCAGGTAAGTTCGTGCTGGCACCACCTCGGTCCCAATCAAATCATAACCACGCGTTAATTACCTTCGTCTGTTCGGCTAGGCCAGGTTCGTCGGAACCGTCTTGCGAATTCCGTTACCGGTACGTGTCTCTCTATCGTGCACCAATCTAATCTCCAAGTACGTCATCACCTTCTTTTTTTTTTTCTTTTCTTTTTCTTTTTCTTTATTTTGTCATACCATATATTTTTTAGCTGCTCTGCCATGTCTCGAGCCTCGGATATGGAGGACGGCTTTTCCATCTCCGGCTCGATCGCATCAAGCCAAGCGGGTCCCTCGTCCCTTCGGAGCTGGACCATCCCAAAACTATTGGCCGAGTTAAACCGGAGGGGCATTCCACACCCGGCCACCGCAAGAAAGGCAGAATTATATAAACTGCTCATGACCAGCCCTAGCACCACGGCGGTGCAACCGGAGGCGTCGGCCATCCAGTTGTCCCTGGTACAGCTGCAGGCGACCCTGAATTCCCTGGTGGACTCGGTAGCGGACGTTCGGGCTAGAGTTTCGGAGCTCGAATCCCGGCCACCCGTTGTACCTCCGGCTCCCGTTCCGCTGATGACCCCATCTACATCAGGCTGGCTGGCTACAGGTACGCCAAGACCCATTCCACAGGTGTCCCCCTCTCACTTCATTCCTGATAACCTTAAAAGAGACATCCTGGCGGGGAAAGATGTCAATTTGGCATCAATCCTCATTGCCGCTCAAGATGTTCCCGAGAACCGGGTCATCAACTGTGGTGATGTGTCGGTGGTCCTTCGGGCCAAGGATTCACGGCTCAACCGCAAGTTGACCATCCCGGAATTTGTCCTGGCCTTCAGCCTCTTCAGGGACATCGTCTGCACCGCACAGCCAGAGCGAAGAGAGGAGCTGGACAGCTATTTGTACCTAGTCACTGACCTAGGGCACAAGTATGGTGGGTCGGCCTTCTATGACTACCACCGTTCCTTTGCAGCCAAGGCGGCAGCAGCCCTGGCCCAGTTCCAGTATGTCACCAGCTGGTCCTTGATTGACACCAAACTTTTCTGCCGTCACTTCGCTGGCCTCAGGGCTCCCAACTGTGCGACATGTCAGTCGATTTTCCACTCCTCTGAATGGTGCCCCAATACCGCGCACCCGTCTCAGGACAGGGCCATCCCGGGGCCCTTTGGATCATTTCCATCCAACCCCTCCACAGACAAGCTCGGCAGACCTATTGTCTACCTGGGGAAGAGCCAGGTCTGCAATAACTTTAATTCAGGAGGGTGCTCTTATGCCAGCTGCCGATCGCTCCACGTCTGCTCCCTGTGCTTCAGGGCCCACCCACGGTCCGCCTGCCCAAAGAAGTCTTCCAAGGGTTCCTGACTAGCGGACATCAACGTGGACCTCTTGGCGGCACTCCTTCGCGATCACCACGATCAAGACTTCGTGGCGTTCTTGTTGGCAGGCTTCCGCAAGGGGTTCCACACAGGGCTCATCGCTCTGCCACAGGTGCCCTGGGAGGGCAGGAATCTGCTGTCCGCCACCCTGGACCCTCCAGCAACCAGCGAGTTGTTCCAGTCGGAGGTATCCAAGGGGTTCCTCATAGGCCCGTTCCCACGCATCCCATTTTCCTCATGGCGCATTAACCCCATCGGCTTGGTAGCAAACAAGAACACCAATAAAAAAAGATTAATTTATGATCTGTCTGCCCCTCATGTGTCCGGTGTTCCAAGCCTCAATTCTCTGATCCCCTCAGAAGAATTTTCCATGCGTTATTCCTCGGTGGATGACGCCATCCAGGCCATCCTGTCGCATGGTAGGGGCGCTTGGCTGGCAAAAGTTGACATTGCAGATGCATTCAAACTCCTTCCCATCCTGCCGCAGTTATGGCAGTTCTACGGTATTGAGTGGGCCGGCCAGTATTTTTTCGCCAACAGGCTCACGTTTGGATCCAAGAGTAGCCCGTGGTTATTCGACCAGCTGGCCAAGGCGCTACATTGGATCCTGATCCATCACGGGGGCCTCCGGTCGGTCATTCACTACCTCGACGATTTTCTTGTTGTCAAGGATCCGCAGGGCGGGTCAGGCATACTTTCCGTCCTCCTCGAATTGTTTGCCAGTCTGGCTGTTTCGGTCGCGGAGTCTAAGACTGAGGGTCCGGCCACGAGGGTATCATTCTTGGGCATCGTCCTGGATTCGGTTCTGTTGCAAGCCAGCCTACCAGAGGAGAAACTCGCTCAGTGTCGGGAGGTCATTTCCCATGCGGCAGCCACAGGATGCCTCACTAGAGTCGAGTTGCAGTCTCTTCTGGGGCGGCTCAACTTTGCCTCCAGGATTATGCCCCAGGGGAGAACCTTCGTGTCAAGGCTGCTCCAGCTTCTTCCCTCGGCACCCGAACAGGACAGCATCATCCGATTGGACGGCCAGGCCATGGCGTACCTGGCTATGTGGAAGTTGTTCCTGTCCCGGTGGAACGGTGTCACCTTTTTCGTGTCACCTTGGTCTTCCTCCTGCCCGACTATTTTTTCAGACGCAGCTGCATTTTGCGGCTACGCTGCCATTTGGGGTTCCCAGTGGCTAGTGGATCGTTGGCCCAGTGCCATCTTAGAGGAGGCTGAATCCATCCACACCTCCTCTTTGTTGGAATTATACCCCATTGTGGCAGCGGCTCAGGCTTGGGGCCACCTCTGGGCCAACTTGCCGGTGATGTTTGTGACAGATAACCAGGCCTTGGTCGACATATTGGCCAAGGGCAGGGCCAAGTCCCCCAAAATCATGGCGCTGTTGCGCCAGCTGGTTTGGCTTACCCTGTCGCATAACTTCCACGTGCATTGTAGCCACATCCCGGGGGAGAGGAATATAGCAGCCGACGCGCTGTCCAGATTTAATTTCAAACTTTTCTTCCAGGTAATGCCGGAGGCCGAGCCACGCAGATTTCCCACCCCGCCCTTCAGTTCCCTGACAATGGACTAAGCATACTCATCGCGTCAGCAAGGGACCTGGCGCAGCAGTCCCTTGCCCCCAACACGGCCAGGAACTACCTTTCAGGCCTGAGAACCTTCCAGGAGTTCTCACGTCTGCACCCGCAGGCTGGCCTGGCAGACATTCCTTACGTCATGGCCTTCATCGCCCATTGTCACCACCAGTTACACCTCTCCTACAACACCATTAAGTTGTACCTAGCGGGCGTCCAACACCACACCATGCTCCGCAACCCGGGGGGCGGGTCCATTCTTTCTGCGCATGCGGTCAAGGCCACCTTGCGAGGGGTCCAGAAGGGTGGGCCCAATGCCCCGTCCCGCAGGCAGGGCATCACGGGGGAGATGTTCCGGAAATTATCTTCAGCCCTGGATGGTGCTCCTTTTGGGCCCTTTCCCAGCTGGGTCATCAAAGCTGCCATGTACTTAGCATTTTATGGCTTCCTTAGGCCGGGCGAGTTCACGTGTGGTACGGCGGGACGGTGCAGCCTGCACAGAGAGCAGCTGGTGAGGGTGATTGACCATTACGCGCTGAAGATAATTACCACCAAAACCAGTCAAACTGGCCCCCGGGTGGAGGTCCAGTTCTTTCCCACTAGCAATGAATGGTGCCCGATACAGGTATTTGACCGGCTCATCCTCGCCCTCCGGGAGGCGCCACCTCACAGCCCTCTGCTACCCCATCTGAAGGGAGCTCTCACCACGGCGCAATTCGTCAGCCACATCTGCACGGTGGCGGCTGGCTTGGGATTGGACTCAGGAGCGATAACCGGTCATTCCTTCCGCATTGGTGCCGCCTCCGCGGCTTCCCGGCGGGGGGTCCCCGCCCATGTCATCCGGAAAATGGGGAGATGGCGTTCGTCTTGCTTCGCCAGATACATACCTAACCCGCAGGTGGAGATTTTGCAGGCATTTCGGTCTTTGGTGTTATAAGGTAATAAAGTCTTGCACCTTAACTATTGTTGTCATTTTTGCCCCCTTTTAGGCTACTCTCATACCCGGCTCCAGGCACACCCCAGCCGGTTTAGGTTCCAGGCAGGCACTCTGCCCTAGTCTCGTATTTAGCCTCGACCACAAATATATATATATATATATATATATATATATATAGATAGTAATTACTAAAATTGGGCGTCACTCTATATCAGGCTACACAGACAAGTTGGATTGTATATCAGAAATTTTTATATTTATATATATCACTTTAAATTTACAACATGCTGCATAAAATTCACACACTAAAACAATATTATGATAATAATATCAATATTAAAACTCTAGGCACTGGAAAATCTTAGGGGGGGCTCATGAAAAAATCATTGACATCCACAGCTATGGTAATAATCAATTTCTGTACTTTATATAGAGTACATTACCGCTCCTGTATCCGGCCCGTTTATGCACCCACTTATCAGGCGCGATGCTTTAGTTGCAGGCTTCCAGGACCAGTCGGTGAAGTCTCTGTGGTTTCCCCTCTTGCCTGGATAGCGATGCAGTTTCTTTCTACTGCTTTGACCTTCCAGGACCTGTGTGGCATCCCACGTGGTTAGCTGGCGGTCAGGTGACTCAAATTTCAGGCGGGGTTTTCAAAGTAGATTGTAATAGCGGTAGTCTGTGTGTCAGGTAAGGGCCTGGGCAGGTTGAGTCGCGCCGGCGCACTAGTGACTTCGTCTTGGCTACGTTTCAGGCTCTTCTCACCTGGGTCCAGCAAAGCGGAAGCGATCTGTGCATCCTCCTCTGCTCCAATTTCTTGCAATATATATATATATATATATATATATACAGTACAGACCAAAAGTTTGGACACACCTTCTCATTCAAAGAGTTTTCTTTATTTTCATGACTATGAAAATTGTAGATTCACACTGAAGGCATCAAAACTATGAATTAACACATATGGAATAATATACATAACAAAAAAGTGTGAAACAACTGAAAATATGTCATATTCTAGGTTCTTCAAAGTAGCCACATTTTGCTTTGATTACTACTTTGCACACTCTTGGCATTCTCTTGATGAGCTTCAAGAGGTAGTCACCTGAAATGGTTTTCACTTCACAGGTGTGCCCTGTCAGGTTTAATAAGTGGGATTTATTGCCTTATAAATGGGGTTGGTAACCATCAGTTGCGTTGTGGAGAAGTCAGGTGGATACACAGCTGATAGTCCTACTGTATAGACCGTTATAATTTGTATTATCTCAAGAAAAAAGCAGCTAAGTAAAGAAAAACGAGTGGCCATCATTATTTTAATGAAGGTCCGTCAGTCCGAAAAATTGGGAAAACTTTGAAAGTGTCCCCAAGTGCAGTCACAAAAACCATCAAGCGCTACAAAGAAACTGGCTCACATGCGGACCGCCCCAGGAAAGAAAGACCAAGAGTCACCTCTGCTGTGGAGGATAAGTTCATCCGAGTCACCAGCCTCAGAAATCGCAGGTTAACAGCAGCTCAGATTAAAGACCAGGTCAATGCTACACAGAGTTCTAGCAGCAGACACATCTCTAGAACAACTGTTAAGAGGAGACTGTGTGAATCAGGCCTTCATGGTAGAATATCTGCTAGGAAACCACTGCTAAGGACAGGCAACAAACAGAAGAGACTTGTTTAGGCTAAAGAACACAATCTGTGCTTTGGTCTGATGAGTCCAAATTTGAGATCTTTGGTTCCAACCATCGTGTCTTTGTGCGACGCAGAAAAGGCGAACAGATGGACTCTACATGCCTGGTTCCCACCGTGAAGCATGGAGGAGGAGGTGTGATGGTGTGGGGATGGTTTGCTGGTGACACTGTTGGGGATTTATTCAAAATTGAAGGCATACTGAACCAGCATGGCTAACACAGCATCTTGAAGTGGCATGCTATTCCATCCGGTTAGTTGGACCATAATTTATTTTTCAACAGGACAATGACCCCAAACACACCTCCAGGCTGTGTAAGGGCTATTTGACCATGAAGGAGAGTGATGGGGTGCTGCGCCAGATGACCTGGCCTCCACAGTCACCGGACCTGAACCCAATCGAGATGGTTTGGGGTGAGCTGGACCGCAGAGTGAAGGCAAAAGGGCCAACAAGTGCTAAGCATCTCTGGGAACTCCTTCAAGACTGTTGGAAGACCATTTAAGGTGACTACCTCTTGAAGCTCATCAAGAGAATGCCAAGAGTGTGCAAAGCAGTAATCAAAGCAAAAGGTGGCTACTTTGAAGAACCTAGAATATGACATATTTTCAGTTGTTTCACACTTTTTTGTTATGTATATAATTCCACATGTGTTAATTAATAGCTTTGATGCCTTCAGTGTGAATCTACAATTTTCATAGTCATGAAAACAAAGAAAACTCTTTGAATGAGAAGGTGTGTCCAAACTTTTGGTCTGTACTGTATATATATATATATATATATATATATATATATATATTGTATATATGATTCTAACTATTACTTCTTAAAAAAAAAAGAAAATAAGGGACAGATAACAAAAATATATATCTGCACCAAGGAAAAGATCCCAGGTGCTAAACGGTGAAGTACGGACTGATAAGCACTTGGCGTTCACAGCTCGCACACAGAAAAAGTGGTGCAGAGCAGGAAAAAAAAAGATAAAAGTGACAAAGAAAATCTAAAATTCTTCACCGCAGGCAAAATCGGACAAGGACAATAAGCATATGCACTTGTCAATAAAGGAGGAGATCAGTTCTGGAATTGATAGGGAGGAATGTGCCTGGGGAAGCATCAAGGCTTCCTAGTAAACGTAAAAGCCCATTCATTTTGTTTGCTTCTACTTTCTCTGCATCACCTCACTACAGACCACACCATGCTTTTTATCTAGAATATATAAAATACATATAATAGTAACAGTTTTAAAAATATACTTATAAGGGTAAGTGCACACCTGTTGCAGACATTCAGGTATTCTTTTCTGGCAGAGGAATAGAATACTGGAATTGCCATAACCGGCATAGCTGGACATTATACACTATAATGGAGTCCTCTGGGTTTACATCATGAACACTGACATTCTGCAGGACAAAAAAAAAAAAAAAAAACACACTAAATTTGGGGCACATTCAATAGAGTCATGAACATGGCCCACTAGCCTGGAAATGGTGCATAACCATATTACAAAAGTTTATATACGGGATGAGAATAGACTACCTCCAAAGGCACCAGCTGAAAGTTTTGCCGTGGCCCTCACAGTCCCCTGACTTGAACATCATTGGAAATTTGTGGACAGACCTCGAAAGAGCAGAGCATGCAAGACAACCCAGGAATTTCACAGAACTGGAAGACGTTTGCAAGAAATAATGGATGAAAAACCCTCAAACAACAACTGAAAGACTCTTGACTGGCTACAAGAACATTTCCAAGCGGTGATACTTGCCAAAGGGGTTTTACTAGGAACTAACCATGCAGGGTACACAAATGTTTGCTTCAGGTCGCTTTTCTTTTTGTTATTTTGAAAATATAAAAGATGAAAATAAAAAAAACTAATGTTTTTGCTTAAAATATAAAGGGAATGTGTCATCATTAAATTTATGACTTTTAGAGATCATTTCATCTTCAACTTGCTTAACTGTTCACAGTAACAGTATTTGCTTGTACAATACATTACAATAAGGTCTACATTTGCCTTGTATTAAGTGAGCTCTGCTCCTGACACTACATGCCTCATAACCTGGGACATGTATGTCCAGAAAGGTGCACAAAAGGTTTAATAAGGAGATTGTTTGGCAAAATTTACAATCTGTTAGTGCATTATGTTTATATAGTGCTGTTGCTGAACTTATGCCCCAGATATATGCAACTGAATTCCTCTATAGATTTCTGTTTTGTGTCCAAAATGGGATCCCAAAAAAAGAAAAAATGTCCCCCCTTTTACAATGCAAGTCAATGACAACTCAATTCAACAGAAAAGTATTAAAGGGTTTGTCCACAATCTTTACAAGTGATGACCTATCCTCAGTATAAACCATCACTACCTGCTCTGCATGGATATAACACTCCACAACCCTGTTCTGCAGTAGTTCTGGTGACCAAAGTCGGCACCGAAACTTCATAGCATTGTCCTTTGTGCAGTTGACGGTGATGGTTATTGCAGCTCTGATCTCCTTGAAGTAAACGGGAGCAGTGCTGCACTTACCACCTGTATCCTCTGCTTAATGGACAGATCTATTTAGTTCTGGTGTCAATTTCCGTTGCTGGATCTACTGTACAACAGCTGATCTTCAAAATTGCATCGTCTCTGCCTGTGACGATCGGATAGTAGCGATCGGATGAGAAGGCTGAGCTTAGCAACCTATCTTGATGGAGTAGACAAAACCTTCAAGTTTTATCTTTAACCTACCAAGATCACAGACACTTTAACACAGTGGACAGAACATATTGTGGACCCTGGACCCGAATTGCTTAACTACTAAAAACTAGTTTTTAAGGATTACCCTGAAGATGCAGTATTTAAGTGTGTCCGCAATCTTTTTCCATCCATGTAGAAGTTGAAAAAAGAAATACAATAAACTGCAGTGATTGACATAACAGTGTTTCCCATACCTGGAAAAAATGCATTTAATGTGGCTCCTTTATGGTTTTATTCCATGTGTCTGTGCCTGTTTTTTGTTTGTAGCTGCCTCAGAAAGCCATGGATTCATTGTCTTATTGTATTTAATGCACCCTGGCAATACTATAATAGTGCAGTGGAAAATGGCACTTCATTTGAAAAAGCACACATGGTTCTCCATTTACACTGAAAGCCTTGAGAAAGGATGAACCTATTGCTTTGAGTGTATTTATTAGCGCATAGCAGAAGTTACCATCCAATGCCACTGTATCAACATTTTATGATATGCCGTCTCCTTGTAAAGCACCAATGTGTAAGTAATCCTACCAGGCAATAAAAGGGGTGTTTTTAACATAGCACTTGTGCATATGGTGATATGGCGTTCCATGGTTTAAAATTTTCAGTCAGTCGTATGTGGTAACTGTATTAATAGGATCATGGGCAGCAACTGTGCACTTGGAGATGAAATAATGTTAATTTTGAGTATTCTGTTTAAAATGACCAAATCTAGATTGCATTGTATGAATGGTATTTATTGAACCCATCATTCACCCGATCAGGAGAATGTCTCCCCAGCCCCCAATATCCTAAATGCTGTCAAATATGAGTCTTTTAATGATAGTACAAAAGCTTGCATGAAATGAAATTGGATCAAGGTTAAAACCTTGCAAAATGTATGGTTATACAAATAATAGATTATGGGGAATTGGTTTCTTACAATTAAAGCCTTTGTACAATGCCTCATCAAGGCTCAATTCGTAATTGCAGAAGAAACCATTAAATATTACTTAAGGTGCAGATGCTAATTGTAGGGGAGGCTACAATCTACTGTATATCAACACAGAAGAGGTTACTTTACTGTAAAGGTCTCCAAACACATTAAAGGGAACCTGTCATCAACTTTATGCTGACTGTACGGAGGGCAGTATGAAGTAGTGACAGAAACGCTGATGTCAGCGGTGTGTCACACATCAGCTAAAAGTAAGTGGTTCCTGAGAACCAACATCACAATCATTGCAGACTGGGCCTTGAAAAGAGTCACATCTACCTGAGAAGAGTCATGGTTATTCATGAATTCCTGCTCTCCCTGCCCACCTGCTGATGACTGACAGTCTCCTACCTAGTTTTCTCTGTTTCTCTCTAGGAGAGAACTGCCAACCATCAGTAGATGGGCGGGAGAGCAGGAGATTATGAATAACCAGGACTCTTCTCAGGTAGATTGGACTCTTTCACATCACTCCGTCATCAGGGGTGATGACGGCGCGATGTGACTGACGGTGCATTTAGCTTGACGCAGGTTGGTGGATTATTCTGACATAGGAGTGTGGTTACAGACGCGGCCAGATGACAGGCATCCGTCACACATCATATTGGGTGTGGAGCCTGTCAATCACAACATTCAGCTATATTAACTTCCAGTCTGATAGGGTACTCATTGCTGCCCAAATCCCCTGAAGAAGCCAGTTATCTGGCGAAACATGTTGGGGGCAGATAGAGTTTTTAAGTCAGCGATCCACTCTACTGTCAATTAGCTAATAGTAGTCCGGCTGACCTAATTATCAAAGGTAGAGCAGATTAGCAGTGCGATACGGCATCAAAAACGTTAACATACCGCATGCAGTGTGCACCAACTTAGAGATAGACAAAAATCAGTCAGCGTATGGTACTACGAGGTGATGCACATATATTTAGTGGGATGAATGAATTCAGTCCCCACAATTCAGCCTAGTTGTAGGTGTAACTGCATGCGGCATAAAGGCAGTAAACTGCCTGTAAGTGAAGGGGTGAGAGCTAGTGCACGGACTCTCCCTCCTTACTAATCAGTATCAATTGATTGCTCAGAGGAGTGGGTACTGTATTTTTAAACCTCTTTTTTTTTCTTTTTTGGTTCGTTAGTTAAAATAAAATAAAGGTATAAAGTACTCATTTTAATTCAAATATCAATAAAAGTGAAGTATTAAAATTTTCACCTGGGGCAATCTGGGACTATCTGTATTATGTTATATACTAACCAACTATCTAATGTAATTGGATAAGGAATAGGATCCAGATGAAAGGACAGAGCACAGCAATGACACTGCTGTCTCTCTCTCTCAGAACTTAAAAAAAAACTGTAGAAAATGGCTGCTGGGGAGGTTCTTATATAGTAAGGGGTAGGCAACTTTCCTAATGGTTGCTCGGGATGTTGCTAAGCTCAGCCTTCTCATTGGCCCACAAGCAAAGGATCATCGGTTCAGATGAAAAAAAAATCTAGAATATTCGCAAATACGAATATATAGGACTATATTCAAAATCTTTGCAAATTCTCGAAGTGGCGATATTCGCGTTTCGAATATTCGTGCCCAACACTACTGGCGTAGTGATCTCATAGTGAAGCAGGTGAAGCGACCTATACATCTTTCATTCACTGTTCCCTACTTCTAAATTAATTCTCTAAACTGAAGAGAAAATTGTGGGTGCAATACATACCATTTGTATTTCTGGGGCTATATTTGAGGGATTTACTAAGAAGGGCTGATTGTAGTACATCGTGGTAGATGTACTGTAGGTGCATGATTGTTTCATGTGACAAGCTACTGCTGCCCATGGAGAGGGAAGACACAATTCCTCTAGATAAAGCGAGTAAAAAGAGAAAAAAAACAGCACTGATACAGTTAAAAAATAGTGGATTACTCCAGATATTTTTTTTTTTTTATAAAATTCGTAGGATAACCCCTTTAAGAAAACATGTATGGTTTACCAGGGCAGTGGTGGCGAACCTATGGCCATGGGTGCCAGAGGCGGCACTCAGAGCTAGTGTTGAGCGTGAATATTCGAAGAGCGAATTTTTTCACAAATATCGGCACTTTTCAGAATTTGAGAATATTTAGAATATAGTGCTATATATTCGTAATTACTAGTGATGAGCGGCAGGGGTCATATTCGAATTTGCGATACTTTGCAAATATTTTGTAGAATATTCATCGAATATTCACGAATTTGAATATTTGTTATATTCAAATTATTTATTTTTTACTTGAAAAATCTGCAAGGTAACGATCGCGTAATATGCAAATATTACACGATCAATACAGGCGTGGGTCAAGAAATGAAAATATAGCACTATAGAATATAGTGCTATATATTAGCTTTTTAGAATATTTGTAATTTTTGATGATTCCTCTGACTTCAGATGGAAAAAAATTACGAATATTCTAAAAAACGAATACATAGAGCAATATAGCTAATTTAGTGCTATATTCGTTTTTCTGAATATTCGTAACAAGAATATATAGCAATATAGCGAATATAAAAAAAAAACTAATATAGAGCAATTTAGCTAATATAGTGCCATAATCTTTTTTTTTTTTTAACCTCTCTTCAGGACACAGGGCGTACGGGTACGTCCTGTGTATTTCCGATCACCGCCGCCCGGTGGGCAGTGATCAGAACTCGGTGCCTGCTCAAATCATTGAGCATGCACCTTGGCTAAATGCGCGGGGGGGACCTATGACCCCCCCGTGTCGGCGATAGCCACAAACCGCAGGTAAATTCAGACCTGCGGTTTGCGGATTTACCTGCGGTTTGCGGCAGCGATCGGCGGTGCCATCAGGTCCCCATGCGGCTGTAGGGGAGACCTGATGGCATGGAAGGCAGTGCGATGCCTAAGGAAGGCATTGTGCTGCCTTCCGGTGACAAGCCTGTGAGATCCAGCCCCCTGGATCTCACAGGCCGGAAGCTGTATGAGTAATACACACAGTATTACTCATACAGACAATGCATTCCAATACAGAAGTATTGGAATGCATTGTAAAGGATTAGACCCCCAAAAGTTCAAGTCCCAAAGTGGAACAAAAAAATAAAGTAAAAGAAAAGTAGAAAAAATTAAGTTTCCCCCCCCAAAAATTAAAAGTTTCAAGTAAAAATAAACAAAAATGTAATTTTCCCCAAATAAAGTTAAAAAAAATTGGTAAAAAAAATTGGTAAAAAAAAAGGGAGGGGGGGGAAGTATACATATTAGGTATCGCCGCGTCCGTATCGACCGGCTCTATAAACATATCACATGACCTAACCCCTCAGATGAACACCGTAAAAAAAAAACTGTGCTAAATGAACCCTTTTTTTGTCACCTTACATCATAAAAAGTGTAATAGCAAGCGATCAAAAATAGTACCAATCTAACAGTCACCTCATTCCGCAAAAAAGGAGCCCCTACCTGAGACAATTTCCCTAAAAAAACTATGGCTCAGAATATGGAGACACTAAAACATCATTTTTTTTTTGTTTTAAAAAAGCTGTTATTGTGTAAAACTTACATTTAAAAAAAAAGTATACATATTAGGTATTGCCGCGTCCGTATCGACCGGCTCTATAAAAATATCACATGACCTAACCCCTGAGATAAACACCGTAAAAAATGTAAAATAAAAACTGCGCAAATAAACCATTTTTTGTCACCTGACATCACAAAAAGTGTAATAGCAAGTGATCAAAATGTCACACGCACCTCAAAATAGTGCCAATAAAACCGTCATCTCATCCCGCAAAAATCATACCCTACCCAAGGTAATCGCCCAAAAACTGAAAAAAATTATGGCTCTCAGACTATGGAAACACTAAAACATGATTTATTTTGTTTAAAAAAAGAAATTATTGTGTAAAACTAACATAAATAAAAAAAAGTATACATATTGGATATCGCCGCATCCGTGACAACCTGGTCTATAAAAATATCACATGATCTAACCTGTCAGAGGAATGTTGTAAATAGCAAAAAATAAAAACGGTACCAAAACAGCTATTTCTTTGTTACCTTGCCTCACAAAAAGTGTAATATAGAGCAACCAAAAATTATATGTACCCTAAACTAGTACCAACATTACTGCCACCCTATCCCGTAGTTTCTAAAATGGGGTCTCTTTTTGGGGAGTTTCTACTCTAGGGGTGCATCAGGGGGGCTTCAAATGGGACATGGTGTCAAAAAAAAACAGTCCAGCAAAACCTGCCATCCAAAAACCGTATGGAATTCCTTTCCTTCTGCACCCTGCCGTGTGCCCGTACAGCGGTTTGTGTCCACATATGGGGTGTTTCTGTAAACTACAGAATCAGGGCCATAAATATTGAGTTTTGTTTGGCTGTTAACCCTTGCTTTGTTACTGGGAAAAATGGATTAAAATGGAAAATCTGGCCAAAAACTTAAATTCTGAAATGTCATCTCCATTTGCCAATAACTCTTGTGGAACACCTAAAGGGTTAACAACGTTTGTAAAATCTGTTTTAAATACCTTAATGGGTGTAGTTTCTCAGATGGTGTCACTTTTATGGAGTTTCTACTCTAGGGGTGCATCATGGGGGCTTCAAATGGGACATGGTGTCAAAAAAAACAGTCCAGCAAAACCTGCCTTCCAAAAACCTTATGGCATTCCTTTCCTTCTGCGCCCTGCCGTGTGCCCGTACAGCGGTTTGCAACCACATATGTGGTGTTTCTGTGAACTACAGAATCGGGGCCATGAATATTGAATTTGGTTTGGCTGTTAACCCTTGCTTTGTAACTTGAAAAAAATTATAAAAATGGAAAATCTGCCAAAAAAGTGAAATTTTGAAATTGTATCTCTATTTTCCATTAATTCCACCTAAAGGGTTAACAAAGTTTGTAAAATCAGTTTTGAATACCTTTAGGGGTGTCGTTTATAGAATGGGGTCATTTTAGGGTGTTTTTTATTATGTAAGCCTTGCAAAGTGACTTCAGACCTGAACTGGTCCCTAAAAATTGGGTTTTTGAAAATGTCTGAAAAATTTCAAGATTTGCTTCTAAACTTCTAAGCCTTGTAACATCCCCAAAAAATAAAATATCATTCCCAAAATGATCCAAACATGAAGTATACATATAGGGAATGTAAAGTAATAACTATTTTTGGAGGTATTACTATATATTATAGAAGTAGAGAAATTGAAACTTGGAAATGTGCAATTTTTAAAAAAGTTTTGGTAAATTTTGTATTTTTTATAAATAAAAATGATTTTTTTTCACTTCATTTTACCAGTATCATGAAGTACAATATGTGACGAAAAACAGAACAGTCTCAGAATGGCCTGGATAAGTCAAAGCGTTTTAAAGTTATCAGCACTTAAAGTGACACTGGTCAGATTTGCAAAAAATGGCCTGGTCTTTAAGGTGAAATAAGGCTGTGTCCTGAAGGGGTTAATAGTCGTAATTTTTTTCTAATCTGAACTACAGATGAGAAAAAAATGACAACTATTAGACAAAGAAGATTATAGCACTATATTAGCTAAATTGCTAAAAATTTGTTTTTACGAATATTCGCTATATTGCTATATATTCTTGTATATTTAGAATATTACGAATATATAGCACTATATCAAATATATTTGTTTTTTAGAATATTCGTCTTTTTTTTTTTATCTGTACAGTTTTTCTTCTTCGGCATAATCCTCCCCAACAAGCGTCCCCGTCACCATGGGAACGTCTGGGGGTTAGAATATACCATCGGATCTGAATTTTCATGATCGCGATACAGATTTTTTTAAAAATATACGGATATTCTAAAAAACAAATATAAATTTTCTTAAAAACTAATATATTCAATATAGTGCTATATATTTGTTTTTTAGAATATTCGCCATTTTTCCCATCTAAAGTCATGATTCCTCCCTGCTTAAGTTGCTTGTGGGACAATGACTCATTGGCCTACAAGCAAGAAGCAGGGAGGAATCATGTGTTCAGATGGGAAAAAATGCTGAATATTCGCTATAACGAATATATAGTACTATATTACAAATATTTGCAAATTCTCAAAGTTGCGATATTCGAGATAAAAATTGGCTATTCGAATATTCGCGCTCAACACTAGTAATGACAAATATTTTATATATTTTTTTCTCTTAGCAACATCCCTAGCAACCAATAGAAAAGTTTCCTACCCCATGCCGGTATTTTGCGCTCATTACACAAATAATACATTGCCAATTTTCGCAATCAAGAGTATAATCTCGAATTCGTGAATTCACAAATATATGAAGAATATTCTACAAAATTGTCACAAAATATCGCAAATTTGAATATTGCCCTTGTCGCTCATCACTACTCAGAGCCCTCTCTGTTGGCACCCTGAAAAAGTCTATGGTGCACCAATATGCCTTTGACCTTTCCTGCCATTCATCAGCGCAGGGTGCACTATGAACGGCACAGGCAGCACATTGAATGCAGGCAGGCTATTATAGCTAAATGATAAAGTGTATGGAAGATATACTGTTGGACTGTAGTATTTAGGTTAAATTGCCGTGTCGGCACTTTGCGATTAAATAATTGGGTTTTGTGTTGCATTTTGGGCACTCAGTCTCTAAAAGGTTCACCATGACTGGTCTAGGGTAACAGTTATCTAAAGGCCATTTTCACTAGTACCTGGTACTTTTTGGCACCATTTGACCACACTGCTGCTAGTGACTGATCAGAGAGAACCATATCTACATTGAGAGAAACTACCTTGTACAAAAACAGAGTACAAGTGACTACAGTAGGGTAGATCCAGTACCATACAGTTGAACAGTGGTTTTAGATACAGTATATATCCACCTTAAGAACCTTGGAACTCCCTGTTAGAGGAAATTGTGATTGACCAATTATTGAAAAATATTTAATTATACAAGTTACGGGTATTATATTACTGAATATAGGTCATTCATCCACATATGTATTATAATTGTCTATTCTATTGTCTAGTTGTTCTCATTTATTCTATTTTAAATTATTAGAGTTGGCATGGGAGGTTATTTAGCCTTTCTCTGGATCTGCATTCTAATACATTTGGTTGAAGAAAAAGGTATTTTGTCCTTTTTGAACTCCACTGTGTTACTTTGTATACTGTAAGTTATGTCTATGTAAACTATCATGTTTCTACATCTCTTACAAGAGGTGTATATGTTCTTCTTGGAAAATAGGCTAAACCCATTCATTTTGCTGGATTTATAAAGAGATAACCTCCATTATATCCAAGGAATGCAGGTACCAACATGCATGCCGAGCCCACTCCACACCACTCCTGGTGCCAAATGGCCACCAAAGAATGCAATGAGAGTCCACACCTATATCTCTGCTGGTGCCAAATGGCTTCCAGTGAATGAGGGAGAGCAGGCTAAGATATATACTCACACTAATTAAAATCAGCCTATGGGGCGGACGAGCTGGTCAGTAGTGCACGACTGATGTTTCAGCCACACCTCCAGTACAAACTGCAAAGAAAAAGGGGGTCAGTCAGCACATCCCAATGCGTAAGGGCACGTTGCTATGGCTGAGACCAACACTGTAAAACAAAAACATGCAATGCAACAGCTCTCTGCAAACCAAATAAAGTACAAAAATGCATAAAAATTGCTAGTGCTATACTTATAAATTAGAGATGCTTGGCAAATCATTTGGTACAAAATTATATATAATGAATGCCATTTTGGCACCAAAGATGACAGAAATTAAAGCAGGCCAGCATGCATGTGGAACCTACACTTCCCGAATTGTATGGTAGCCGTCATGGCACATAACAGGTAGAATTTAGTGTTAGGAACCCGTCTTACAGAGATCGCCTTGACGTGCGGCAGACGGGCTCAATAATTGTGTACAAAATGATTTGCCAAGCATCTCTAATTTATAAGTATAGCATTAGCAATCATTATGCATTTTTGTACTTTATTTGGTTTGCAGAGAGCTGTTGCATTGCATGTTTTGTTTTACAGTGTTGTTCTCAGCCATAGCAATGTGCCCCTGGGCTTTGGGATGTGCTGACTGACCCCCTTTTTCTTTGCATAAAGAGATAACCTATTATTCTTAAACCATGTATGAAAGCATATGGAACACACAATGAAAATATATAAATAAAGGAGGATATAAAGGGACAGGTGAGGTGTTAGCTTGAAACAATGTCCATAAGTTAAATTTTTACACAAACAGATAACCTGCATTTAAATGAGAGGTTATCACTTGTACATACCTTTGTCTCCTTGCAAGGAAATTATCAATTTCCATTATGGTCACTTTGTTGGGTGCACTAAGTACATATCTTATAGATGTAAGAGACTGATAATAGTATAAATCTTGGATTGCCGATGTTTGTGTGAAAGTTCATGGGAACCACAAATCTAGTACTGGATATACCATTAATAATAACACAAGGGCTGATCTTACTCGGGCTTTGTTTCTGGTTCTAACCTTTCTGAGATATGGTCCCTAATTTATGACTTTCATTTCCGTACTAAATCAAGATACAAACTGAAACCGTTGCCAGGATTTGGAATAATGTTTTCCTTTTCCCTTAGGATTATATTAACTGTTTGCCCTATAGTAGGAATGTGTTTTATAGTATTATATTTATGTTTGGACACGTTGCATTTGACTGTACTAATGATGTATAGTGTAAGTATTAGGTGGCAAAACAAACTATTATTGTAAAAGAAAGGAAATAGTTTAAAGAGTATAAACGGTCTTTGAGTTCTCATAGTTCATTGATGGAAATATGCAATTATAGGGTCTTAAAACTAAGCCATTAAGAAACAGTAGGAACGCTTTGATGGTTATGAGCCACTAAGTAGCATAATTTATTAAATATTTCACTTCTACAGACATATTAGTAAGACAGCATAAAAATGTACTCTACAGCTTGAAAAACTGTAATGTAAGGCTACAGTATAATTTTTTTTTTTTTTTTTTTTTGTCTATGTGGTTAAAAGATATCCACGGTGCAACCATAATAGTGATATTCACACTGGCCTAATAACAGTGACCCCCACAGTGCCCATCTGCCTTAACAGTGAGGGCTCTTTTACACCTGCGTTCTTGTCTTCCGGCATAGAGTTCCGTCGTCGGGGCTCTATGCCGGAAGAATCCTGATCAGTTTTATCTTAATGCATTCTGAATGGAGTGAAATCCGTTCAGGGTGCATCAGGATGTCTTCAGTTCCGGAACGGAGCGTTTTTTGGCTGGAGAAAATACCGCAGCATGCTGCGCTTTTTGCTCCGGCCAAAAATCCGGAAGACTTGCCGCAAGGCCGGATCCGGAATTAATGCCCATTTAAAGGCATTGATCCGGCCTTAAGCTAAACGTCGTTTCGGCGCATTGCCGGATCCGACGTTTAGCATTTTCTCAATGGTTACCATGGCTGCCAGGACGCTAAAGTCCTGGCAGCCATGGTAAAGTGTAGCGGGGAGCGGGGGGGCAGCATACTTACCGTCCGTGCGGCTCCCGGGGCGCTCCAGAGTGACGTCAGGGCGCCCTAGGCGCATGGATGACGTGATCGCATGGCACGTCATCCATGCGCATGGGGCGCTCTGACGTCACTCTGGAGCGCCCCGGGAGCCGCGCGGACTGTAAGTATACCGCTCCCCCGCTCCCCGCTCCTACTATGGCAACCAGCACTTTAATAGCGTCCTGGCTGCCATAGTAACACTGCTTTCAGTTCACTTGCGTTTTTCCGGATCCGGCGTGTAATTCCGGCAAGTGGAGTACACGCCGGATCCGGACAACGCAAGTGTGAAAGAGGCCTGACCTCCACAGCTCCTGCTTCCTTAACAGTGACTGCCACACCACTTTGCCCCTTAACAATGATTTCCACAGTGCCCACCCCCCTTAACAGTGACCTCCACAGTGCTCAACCCCCTTAACAGTGACCTTCACAGTGACACTCTCCCTTAATAGTGACGTCCACAGTGCCCCGCTTACTTAACAATGACATCCATACTGGCTGAGTTGTCATGGAATCCTGGTGTAAAACTGTGTGTATGTCAATGAAGCAAAAACTGAAGCATCTGCAAGCTTCTATTGGTCGGGTCAGTAGAGATTGTGTGACCGTGTGTATGTCAGTTAGCATATGAGTGAAAGACCTGCGAGCTTCCATTGCTAATACAGGTTGTGTGATGATGCAATAGTTTTTATTTCTTGTGAATATCTCAAGAACTATATGTTCTGGATAGCTGAAAAAAGAGAATTCTAAATAAAGTCAATATTTTATGTGTCCACCCTTTGCCTTTAAAACATCAATTATTGTACATACACATGCATATATATTTTGTATGAACACAGCAGAAAGGTTGTTCCAAACATCTTGGAGAACTAATCACAGATATTTTGTAGATGTAGGCTTGATCAAATCCTTCTATATCTTTATGTAATCCCAAACAGACTCAATGATGTGGAGATCACTGAACTGTGGAGGCCATATCATCACTTCCAGGATTCCTTGTTCTTCTTTACAAAGAGAATAGTTCTTACTGACATTGGCTTTGTGTTTGGAGTCACTGTCATGCTGCAAAATATATTTGGAGCCGATCAGACACCTCCCTGATGGCAATAGTTGATAAATAATTAACTGTTTATATTTCTCAACATTGAGGACACCATTAATCCTGACAAAACCTGCAAGAAACATTTACCATGTTTCACTGTTGCCTATAGACATTCATTATTGTACTGCTATCCAACATTTCTTTGAATTAACTGCCTTCTGCTACTGCCAAATATTTTACATTTTAACTCATCAGTCCAGAGCACCTGCTGCCATTTTTCTGCACCCCAGTTCCTATGTTTTTGTGCAAAGTTACCTCACTTGGCTTTGCTTCCACATCAAAAGTATAGCTTTTTGGCTTAAATTCTTCCATGAAAACAACTTCTGGTCATACTTCTTCAAACAGTAGTTTGGTGTAACTGGATGCCACTGGTTTTTGCCAGTTCTGAGCTGATGGCATTCCTGGACATCTTTTGATTTCGAAAGGAAGTAAGCTTGATGTGTCTTTCAAATGCTACACTGTTTCCTTGGCCAACCACTGTATCTTCAGTCCTCAACATTGCCTGTTTCTTTGTGCTTCTTCAAAATAGCTTGAACAATGCATTTTGAGATCACATTCTGCTTTGAAATCTTTGCCTTGGAGAGATCTTGCTGATGCAGTATAACTATCTTATGTCTTGTTGCAGTCGTTAGTCTTCCATGTTGTATGATTTGGTACATGAAACTGTCTCCCATAGCGGAATTTGATTGTTCCTCACCCAGTCTTAAGCCTCCTACTCAGCTGATTCTGTTTTAGTTAATGACAATGTTTTACCTACAGTGTACATATTAAAATGAAGATCATTATCACTAGTTTGTTGCAACCGATTATTGAATCATTAATCATACACCTAACAATAATCCTACAAAATTCCTGATTTTGTGCAAGTTTACCTAGAATAACTGATGATGTTTTGAAGGCAAGGTGAATAAATAAAAGAGAGGTCTAAATCAAATCTTTGGTGTGACCACCCATGTCTTCTAAACAGTATCAATTCCTCTAGGTACGGTACACTTGTTCAAACTCAGGGATTTTAAAGGATTATAGTTAGATGTATGATTAACCAATTCACACTATACAAGCACACACAATACAGCTCTTATCTTCTGTGCATGACTTGATCCCTCTCTGCACAGGTAATGCCTGTGACATCATTAACCCCTTCATGACATCTGCTGTACATGTATGGAGCATCGGTAAGTGACTTCCCGACAGCCGTCATGCAGGTATGGCGTGATGATTGGGCAGGTGCAGGAGCTGCGCCTGCCCAATCAGTGGCAGGGTCTGGCTGTTTCTGATAGCCGTGGCCCTACTGTATGTGCCAGCATTCACCGAGGTCGGCATATTTACTCTTTTGTTCTTTTTGTTTATAAATATAGTAAAAAATATTGAATCAAATTTACCTTTAACATAAAGTACATTGTGTTATGAGAAACAGTCTAAGAATCACTTGGATAAGTAAAAGCCAGTGGCGTACTTGGCCGAGTACAACAAGTGCTTGAGCGCCATGCTCGAGTCTCCTCCCCGCAGGTTTCTTGGCTGTGCAGCCAATGAATGTGCAGGTAAGTACTGCCATTACTGTAATGCTGTAGCCTTGTTGGTTACTGGCATTACAGTGATTGGCTGGCCGGAACACGTGATCGGGTGCTATATAGCACCTGATGGTGCGTGTTCGGCTCATTATTAGTCAAGGAGAGCTGTGCTTAGGAAGGGACAGATAGTGTAGGGAGTGTGATCGCAATCTATTTATGATAAGTAACCATTTCCAAACATTAAGTGTTGCTTTTAAAATTGGGTAAGAGGAGGGGGTTGTAAAAGTTGGGTTTTGGCAACCTAGAAGAAGCGAGCGAAAGGACCTGCCCATCAGTTGTTGTTCTAAAGAAACCCATGATTGATCAATCCGTAACCACTCGATTACCCTAGAAAGTAGTAATGCATTGCCATAAATCTCAGGATCAGGAAGGCCTATACCACCCAGGGCCTCATCTGTTCATAGAATGACTTAGGTATAGGGATAGGCAGAACTTGTTGGAGGTATGTAAGACGAGGTATAATCAAAGATGTCAGGAGGTTCTTACGCCCAAACCAAGACAGATATGGGGTACAGTGATTGAGGTTATCTATAGCATTAAACATAGATTGGAGCGGGGGGGGGGCAGTTAAGCAAAAAGAGGTTCGGGATGGATGGACTTATAATAACTCCCAGGTAGGTCAAGAAAGGGGAGGACCAGTCAAAAGGTGAGTCAGTTTTTAGGGTCTGTTTGTTTGGTGGGGAAATGCCTAAACTCATAATTTTGGATTTTTTTCCGTTAATTTTGAAATTAGAGATTGTGCTATAGTTTTGTAAATGTTTTTGTATGATAGAGAGAGAAACCATGGGGTTATCAGCAAAGGCCGCTAATTTGTGCTCTTGGTCACCCAGTCTAATACCACTAATGAGTGAGTCACTTCTCAATGAAACCAGGAGGGGATCTAATGCTAGAACAAAGAGAAAAGGCGACAGGGGGCAGCCCTGTCTTGTGCCATTACAGATATTAAAGTGGGCGGAGAGGGTGCCGTTGATCATTACCTTAGCAGTAGCGGATGAGTACATTGCAAAAACAGCTTTTACATAGAGACCAGGGAGGCCAAAACGCAACAGAGTTTCTCTAAGGTATAACCAATTAATCCTATCAAATGCTTTTTCTGCGTCAGTACTCAAAAAAAGTAAAGGTTTTGAGAGTGCTGATGCATGACATACTGTAACACATTAATGACTCTAGACGTATTGTCCCTGCCTTCCTTGTTGCGAACAAACCCCACCTGGTCCCTATGAATCAAAAGGGGGAGGAAGTTGGCTAAACGGTTGGCTAACATTTTTGCCAAAAGCTTTAAATCTATGTTATGAAGTGAAATAGGCGTGTAGCTGGCACATTGTTTTGGGTCTTTCCCTTCTTTAGCAATCAGAGTAATGTGTGCAACCGTCATGTCCCTAGATAGGATGCTACCTTTTAGAGTAAGATTGCAGACATCTAGAAGATGGGGTAGTAGTGGAAAGTTTTGTAATATAAGGCCGGTAGACCGTCTGGGCCAGGTCATTTACCTACAGGGATCTGGAGAAGGGCAGTTGCTAGTTCATCCAGAGTAAAGCGGGAGATCAAGGCCTTCTTTTGCGAATCTGTCAAAGATGGGAGGGTAACTGAATCTAAAAAGGAAGATATTAGAGATTTGTGGGAATCAGGATCTTCTGAGGGGGATAAATTATAAAGGGCTTCATAAAAATCTCGAAATTGGGTTGCAATTTGGGAGGTGGTGAATATTGGCTCTCCTAGCGGTGAGGTTAGCTGATGTATAAAATTATTGGCTCTCCTGTTTTTTATTTTGTGCATCATGAATTTGGAGGCCCTGTCTCCATGAGCAAAGTATTTATGCTGGGAGTTAAAATAAAATTTGGCTACCTTAGTTTGTAAAAGAGCTTTCATTTCAGCCCTAAGTTTCGATAGTTCTTCAAGTTGGAGGTCTGAAAAAGAACTCTTATGGAGCGTCTCTAGGGCTTTTATTTTTAGTTGGATGGATTCTATTTTTTCTCCTCTGATTTTCTTCAGGAATGTACCCATGCAAATGAAGTGTCCCCTAATGTAAGGTTTGTTAGCGTCCCAGAGGGATTGAGGTGAAGTAGAGGGTTGTTTGTTCAGGAGAAAGTATTCCTTTAGAAGGGCCTCAATTTTGCTTCTCGATTCTGCGTCTCCCAGTAGGGATTCGTTGAGATGCCAACTGAAGGCTCTCGGATGCTGTGAAGGCACGAGAATGGAGAGATAGACAGGTGCATGATCAGATAAGTGGATGGATCCAATGCTGGCTTCTGAGCACATCTGAAGGTGTTCTTTGGACACAAAAAGGTAATCTAGGCGATGATAGGTGTTATGGGGATGCGAGAAAAAAGTGAAATCTTTGGAGTCGGGGTGGAAGGCATGACAGGAATCTACTGAATGCAGGTTCCACAAACCTTCCCTCATAATTCGTAAGGAACGTAAGGATAGGGCTGATTTGTGCGAAGAAGCATCCAGTTGAGGATTCAGGGTTGCATTAAGATCCCCTCCCAGGACCACCAAACCTTCTATGAAGGATTCAACAATTGGGATAATTGAAGTAAGCCATTGTGGATGTTTAGTATTTGGAGCATATAAATTGATGAAAGTGCATGTCTGAGAGCCAATGTGGCCTTTGACTAGAATATACCTTCCTTCCGGGTCTTGGAGGTGACTATTATATTTAAAAGGTAATCTTCTCTGAAATCCCATGCTTACCCCACCCGAGGCAGCAGAAACTCCTCCACAATGGTACCATTGAGGAAAATATGAAAATGTCAGATTGGGGTAATGGTTAAACCTGAAGTGCGTCTCCTGGAGAAAGAGGACGTTTACACCTGACTTACGCATCATGGAGAAGATCTGACTACGCTTAGAGGGGGATTTGAAACCCTTCACATTATAGGAAGCTATATATATGTCAGCCATGTTGGTTTGGGTGTCTATAGCTGCTTTCTCCAGAAAGACGCACTGTTCCATAGGATCAAGGACCACTGCCTCAGATGGGGCGCTGGGGCACCAAAAACAACCCACCAATTCAGAGTTGTAGAGTGGACATAGTACCTGTACCTGGGGTAAAACCAAAAACAAGGGAAAGGGAGAAGGAGAGGGATTAAAACACAATTGTCTTACAATCTTGTAGGCAAAGCGATTAGGCATAAGGGGGAAAAAGGTCTACAGACCTGAGAAGTGATCTCTATCTCCTGGAAGCTGAGACCTGAACAGTAGAGATGTTCCGAACTATTCGCCGGCGAATAGTTCCCGGCGAACATAGCTTGTCAGTCAGCATACCCTCCCTCCCAGACCCTCCCACCGCCTATCAAAAAGCAAGGACAGCATCCATTTAAGATTAATTCTGAAGCTGCAGTGTCACAAAGTTGTAATCGCAATGCGATTAATACAGGTTATATTAATCGCATTGTGATTACAACTTAGAGCTAAGTTCCTAATGGTTATATTGATAGAATATAACGAAGATTGAGAATATAGTGCTATATTCGTTGTCAATTCTAGCAATACAACCATTAGGAACTCAGATCTAAGTTGTAATTGCAATGCGAATAATGCAGGTTATATTAATCGCATTGCGAATTCAAGCTAGCGAATGCCAGCTAAGTTCCTAATGGTTGTATTGCTAGAATTGACGAATATAACGAATATAGCACTATGTTCTCAATCTTCGTTATATTCTAGCAATACAACCATTAGGAACCCAGCAGCTCTAAGTTGAATTTGCAATGCGATTAATATAACCTGCATTAATCGCATTGCGATTACAACTTTCTCAAATCCGACAGTACATTCTAGCATGGAGCCGTTCCCATGTGTCATGGTCTTACCTTCTCACTGTTCTCCTTCGTTTGACATGTGCTGGCGGCCATCTTGGTTTCTGGGTTTCTTGTAGCCTCCCACCCTGCGGCTCCTCCTTCCCACTGGGAGGAGCTGGATGCCTAGCTCATATATATAGAAGGTCTGTGGCTTCAGTTCCTTGCTTGGTCCTCCTGTGTGCACATGCTTCAAAGACTGCTGCTGCTTCTGGTTCCTGATCCTGGCCTCGTCTGACTACCCCGTTGGTTCCCGATCCTGGCTTCGTCTGACTACCCCGTTGGTTCCTGATCCTGGCTACGTCTGACTACCCTCCTGGTTCCTGACCTCCGTCTACGCAAGACCCTGCTTCAGTTTAGCCATCCGTTTGGACTTTAGCTACGGCTTGATTTTCAATAAAGCCTTCTTATTCCACCTATCTCTGTTGTACGTCTGGTTCATGGTTCCATGACATTAGGACCAAGCCATGAATTCTGACGGTACAGGGCCATCCTCGCTACCTACGCTGGTTGCCAGACTTGATCAGCAGGATCACCTGTTGGGTCGGTTCGCTGTGGCGTTACAAACCCTGCTTGAACGCACGGCTCATTTAGCTTCCGTTGCCGATGGGTCGGTTGTCGCTCCTGGGCCCGCTCCTACTGCCGCTCCGGTTGTTGCGCCAGAGTCTACCCCGACACCTGTTGCTGCACCTGCGGTGTTTCGGGGTATGACCGGTTCTGCCCCCCTTCCACAGCGCTTTGGGGGAGAGCCAACTCAGTGCCGAGGTTTCCTTAACCAGGTGGCCATTTATTTCGAGTTGCTGCCACATGCCTTTCCTACTGAGAGATCAAAGGTGGGCTTCTTGATCTCGCTGCTCTCGGACAAGGCCTTGGCCTGGGCCAGCCCTTTATGGGAGAACAACAATCCGGTGGTTGCCGAGTTTTCCGGTTTTGTTGCTTCTCTTCGGAAGGTATTCGATGTGCCGGCTCGTGCTGCCTCTGCTGCGAAGCTCCTTATGTCCATCAGACAGGGTTCACGATCCGTAGCTGAATACGCCATTGAGTTTCGTACCCTGGCAGCAGAGGTGGGCTGGAATAATGAGGCTCTGGTCGCTGCTTTCTCTCATGGTCTCTCGGATGCCTTGAAGGATGAGATTGCAGCCAAGGACCTACCAGTGGAGCTCGAGTCCCTTATTTCTTTCCTGATTTTGATTGACACCAGACTCAGGGAGAGACCTTCCTTTAAGGAGAGCCTGCGGAGGCCTTCTAACAGATTGGCGCCTACGTTTGCTGTCCCACCCGTGCCTCCCTCTCCTCCCACGCCTCCTGGGGATGACTGGTCTGGGGGTCAACCCATGCAGCTGGGGGTTGCTCGCCTGTCCGAGGGGGAGAGGGTACTCCGGAGACGCGAGGGCCGATGCATGTACTGTGGTCTCGGTGGGCATTTTCGGTTGGCATGCCCGAACCGTCCGGGAAACGCTCGCACCTGAGATCCTGTCGGGGGCAGATCTTGGGTGGAGTCTCCTCGTCCCCGGTTTCCCGTGTTGACAAACCACTGATTACTGTTGTCCTCTCCTGGGTCGGGGGCTCGGTGACGACCCAGGCGTTGGTGGACTCTGGTGCTGGTGGCTTGTTCATTGATAGTGTGTTCGCCGCCGCCAATTCCATTCCTCTGCAGCCTCGAGGTTCCCCACTGGCTCTTGAGGCGATAGACGGCAGACCCCTTCTGCCGCCACACGTGACTCAGGAGACCCTTCCAGTGGGGATGGCCATTGGTGCCGTTCACAGAGAGTCGGTCTGTCTCCAGGTTATTTCGTCTCCACACTACTCGGTGGTCTTGGGGTACCCCTGGCTCCAGAAGCATAATCCGACTTTCGATTGGAGATCGGCCGAGATCCTCTCGTGGTCACCGCAGTGTGGGGCTAGTTGCATCCATGGGCCTGTCAAGTTGCTGTGTACTTCCTCGGACTCTCTGTTGCCTCCTGAATACGAGGAGTACCGGGATGTATTCGATAAGGTGCGTGCGGTTGCCCTACCTCCGCACCGCCCATACGATTGTGCCATAGAGTTACAATCTGGTGCCGTTCCTCCTCGTGGCAAAGTCTATCCACTGTCGGTAGCGGAGAATGAGGCCATGGAGGAGTACGTGAGGGAGGCGCTTTCACGCGGACACATTCGCAAATCCTCGTCCCCGGCAGGGGCTGGATTTTTCTTTGTGAAAAAGAAGGGCGGTGAGTTGAGGCCTTGCATCGACTACAGGGGTCTCAATCGCATCACGATCAAGAACGCTTACCCGATACCCTTGATTTCCGAGCTGTTCGATCGCCTCAAAGGGGCCACGGTCTTTACCAAACTCGACCTGAGGGCGGCATATAACCTGGTAAGGATCAAGGCGGGCGATGAGTGGAAGACCGCGTTTAACACCAGGACCGGTCATTATGAATCCTTGGTTATGCCCTTTGGGTTGTGCAATGCGCCCGCAGTCTTCCAGGAATTCATCAACGATGTTTTCCGTGACCTGTTGCAGCAGTGTGTGGTGGTCTATTTGGATGACATCTTGGTATATTCTGCATCCATGGAGGCCCACATTCTGGATGTCAGACGAGTGTTGCAACGCTTACGAGAGAACAAGCTGTTCGGTAAGCTTGAGAAATGCGAATTTCACCGATCCCAGGTAACCTTCTTAGGTTACATCATTTCCGCTGAGGGGTTCTCCATGGATCCTGAGAAGGTTTCGGCTGTCTTACAGTGGCCCCAGCCCAGTGGGCTTCGTGCCCTGCAGCGCTTTTTGGGCTTCGCCAATTATTATCGGAAGTTCATCAGGGACTTTTCCATGCTAGCCAAGCCTCTCACGGATCTGACCAGGAAGGGCAGTAATCCTCAGGTCTGGCCGCTCGAGGCCATCCGAGCTTTTGAGGCTCTAAAGTCCGCCTTTGTGTCGGCTCCGATTCTGTCGCATCCCAACCCTGGGTTGCCTTTTGTCCTCGAGGTGGACGCGTCTGAGACGGGAGTAGGCGCCCTCCTGTCTCAGCGTAGAACACCAGAGGGTCCTCTGCTTCCTTGTGGGTTTTACTCCCGGAAACTGTCTTCCGCGGAGTGCAACTATCAGATTGGTGACAGGGAGTTATTGGCCATCGTGCAGGCCCTTAAAGAATGGAGGCACTTGCTCGAGGGCTCGGTGGTTCCGGTTCTCATCCTGACGGACCACAAGAATCTGACCTACCTCTCTGAGGCCAAGAGATTGACACCACGTCAGGCCAGATGGGCTCTGTTCTTGTCACGTTTTAATTACGTGGTCTCCTACCTACCCGGCTCCAAGAACATCAGAGCGGATGCCTTATCACGGCAGTACTCCGAGCTGTCCGGGGAGGAGTCGATTCCGACTACGGTCATACCCCCGAATCAGATCCTGGCTGCTATTCGCACCAGCCTGACCTCTCCTCTGGGTGAGCAGATTTTGGCGGCTCAATCTGGTGCTCCCTCTGGGAGACCCAACGGCAGATGTTTTGTGCCTGAGGAGTTGCGCACTCGGTTGTTGCGAACCTACCATAACTCCAAGGCCGCGGGGCACCCTGGAAAGAATCAGCTGTCCTGGGCGGTTTCACGTCTGTTCTGGTGGCCTTCTCTACGTTCCGACATCGCCGCATATGTAGCGGCATGCTCCGTTTGTGCCCAGAGTAAGTCCCCTCGGCACCTTCCGTTGGGCCTTTTGCAACCCATAGCCACCGGGGAGCGTCCATGGTCACACCTGGGGATGGATTTCATTGTGGACCTTCCTGCATCCCGAGGCCATACGGTCATTCTCATGATTGTGGATCGGTTTTCCAAAATGTGCCACTGTGTTCCTCTCAAGAAGTTACCCTCTGCACAAGAGTTGGCCTCGATTTTTGCCAGGGAGGTCTTCCGGTTGCACGGTTTGCCCAAGGAGATTGTGTCGGATCGGGGGAGTCAGTTTGTGTCCAGGTTCTGGCGCGCCTTTTGCTCCCAGTTGGGGATTCATCTCTCTTTCTCCTCGGCCTACCACCCTCAGTCCAATGGGGCCGCAGAACGATCCAATCAGGCCTTGGAGCAATTCCTTCGTTGCTATGTCTCCGATCACCAAGACAATTGGGTTGACCTCCTGCCTTGGGCTGAGTTTGCCAGGAACACGGCGGTGAACTCTTCCTCTGGGACGTCTCCCTTCATGGCCAATTATGGGTTCCAACCTGCCGTGTTACCGGAGGTATTCTCTCCCCAGGATACTCCGGCTGTGGAGGATCACCTTTCCGTCCTACGTACTTCTTGGGTACAGATCCAGAGGTCCCTTGAGGTCTCTGCGCAACGCCAGAGACTCCAGGCTAATCGCAGACGAGCGCCCGCTCCTTCCTACCAGGTCGGAGACCGTGTATGGTTGTCCACCCGCAACCTCAACCTTCGAGTGCCCACTCCCAAGCTGGCGCCTCGCTTTGTTGGTCCCTTCCGAGTGCTTCACAGGGTAAACCCGGTAGCCTATGCCCTTGCGCTTCCTCCTGGCATGCTTATCTCCAACGTGTTTCATGTCTCCCTGTTGAAGTCATTGGTGTGCAATCGTTTCACTTCCTCGGTTCCTCGGCCCCGTCCGGTCCAAGTGGGCAATCGTGAGGAATATGAGGTGAGCAATATCCTGGACTCACGCCTGGTCCGCGGTCGGTTGCAGTTTTTGGTCCATTGGCGTGGTTATGGTCCAGAGGAGCGTTCCTGGGTTCCCTCCACAGATGTCCATGCTCCTGCGTTGCTCCGAGCCTTCCACGCACGCTTCCCTCTGAAACCGTTCCTTACTCCGCGGAGGAGGGGCCCTTGAGGGGGAGGTACTGTCATGGTCTTACCTTCTCACTGTTCTCCTTCGTTTGACATGTGCTGGCGGCCATCTTGGTTTCTGGGTTTCTTGTAGCCTCCCACCCTGCGGCTCCTCCTTCCCACTGGGAGGAGCTGGATGCCTAGCTCATATATATAGAAGGTCTGTGGCTTCAGTTCCTTGCTTGGTCCTCCTGTGTGCACATGCTTCAAAGACTGCTGCTGCTTCTGGTTCCTGATCCTGGCCTCGTCTGACTACCCCGTTGGTTCCCGATCCTGGCTTCGTCTGACTACCCCGTTGGTTCCTGATCCTGGCTACGTCTGACTACCCTCCTGGTTCCTGACCTCCGTCTACGCAAGACCCTGCTTCAGTTTAGCCATCCGTTTGGACTTTAGCTACGGCTTGATTTTCAATAAAGCCTTCTTATTCCACCTATCTCTGTTGTACGTCTGGTTCATGGTTCCATGACACCATGGTGATGGGGACGCTCCATGAGCACGGAAGTCGGCAGAAGCTCTAAGTTGAAATCGCAATGCGATTAATTCAAGTTCTATAAATCGCATTGCGATTTCAACAGAACTTCTGCTGACTTCCGTGCTCATGGAGCGTCCCTATCACCATGGGAACGACTCCATGCTAGAATGTACTGTCGGATTTGAGAAAGTTGAAATCGCAATGCGATTAATTCAAGTTCTATAAATTGCATTGCGATTTCAACAGAACTTCTGCTGACTTCCGTGCTCATGGAGCGTCCCTATCACCATGGGAACGACTCCATGCTAGAATGTACTGTCGGATTTGAGAAAGTTGAAATCGCAATGCGATTAATTCAAGTTCTATAAATCGCATTGCGATTTCAACTTACCACACTCTGCGTCAACTACCTAATTTTCCATGGGTATTTTGCCATGGATCCCCCTCCGGCATGCCACAGTCCAGGTGTTAGTCCCCTTGAAACAACTTTTCCATCACTATTGTGGCCACAAAGAGTACCTGTGGGTTTTCAAATTCGCCTTCCTATTGATGTCTATTGCGGTTCGCCCGGTTCGCACGTTCGCGAACATTTGCGGAAATTCGCGTTCGCCATTCGCGAACTGAAATTTTTTTGTTCGTGACATCACTACTGAACAGTTGTAAACAATTTCTGAGCAAAAGCTAAAGTTAAAGGTATGGGGAACGGTGTTGTTCTATCTATATAGAGCGAGGTTGGAAAGGACAGGAGAAGATAGAATATATGGTAAGGTAGAAAACATCACATTTTAGAACGGATTTTAGGTTAGTCGCTATAACAAATAATCTGCAATATGAGAGTGAGGGGAATATAGCAAAAGGCTACTCAATAGGTTTTACATTAGACTTGGGATAATCTTTTCGGTGTTAGCTGACGGCCTCTTTTCCCGGATCTTTGTGCTTTAGGGGTCCGTTGCAGGGCAAACGGAATGATTGCAGAAACAGCAGGGAGCACGGCAAGATCCTGATATAGTTCCCAGTTTTCCACTTTCAAAGGGGGAATTTGTAGCTGTTCGTAAAGGTCTTCCAAATCAGAGTAAGTGGAGATATTGAAGCGTCGACCATCCTGGGAAAACGATATACCAAAAGGAAAGTTCCACTTATATTGGATTTTGTGAGAATGCAGCCACTCTGTCAGGGGCTTCATGGCTCTGTACTTTCTGAGAGTGGATGAGAAAATTACAACTATTAGACAAAGAAGATTATAGCACTATATTAGCTAAATTGCTCTATATTAATTTTTTTTAGAATATTTGCTATATTGCTATATATTTGTTTTTTAGAATATTCATAATATTCTAAAACAAGAATATAGCTAATTATAATGTTATGAAAACTCTCATTACATAAATTCTCATTATGAAAATTAGCATTACGAAAATTTGCAATCAACACTACTCCTAAAGTCAAAGATATTGCAGCCTTCTCATTTGCCCACAAGGTAGAAGCAGGGAGGGATCATGTGTACTGATATTTGTTTTTTAAAATATTTGTCTATTTTTCATCTGAAGTCATGATGCTTAACTTAATTGCGAATTTTTGTAAGGCGAAAGTTTGTAATATTATAATTTGCTATATTGCTATATATTCTTGTTTTAGAATATTAGAAATATTCTAAAAAACGAATATTTAGCAATATAGCGAATATTCAAAAAAACAAATATAGAGCAATTTAGCTAATATAGTGCTATAATCTTCTTTGTGTAATAGTTGTCATTTTATTCTCATCTGAAGTTCAGATTGGAAAAAAATTACAACTATAAAAAAAAAAGATTATAGCACCATATTAGCTAAATTGTTCTGCATTCGTTTTTTTTTCCGAATATATTCTTGTTTCAGAATATTGTGAATATTCTAAAAAACAAATATCTTTGTTTTTTAGAATATTAATCTTTTTTTTTTTTATCTGTACAGTTGTTCCACTTTGGCATTCTCCTCTCCGACAAGCGTCCCCGGCACCATGGGAACGCTTGGGGGTTAGAATATACCATCAGATCTAAGTATTCCCAATCTCTTTGATCCTCATTGCAAAAATTTGCATTACGAAAATTTACAATCAACATTACTCCTAAAGTCAAAGATATTGCAGCCTTCTCATTGGCCCACAAGCTAGAAGCAGGGAGGGATCATGTGTACTGATTAAAAAAAATCTTGAATATTCGAAATTACAAATATATATAACTATATTCTAAATATTTGCGAATTCTCAAATTGACGATATTCGCAATAAAAATTCACAATTTGAATATTCGTGATCAACACTAGCCAGGGCCAGAGAAAGGAAAAATATAAGTAAAAACTAGTATATTTTTCCATACTTTTTCTTATAGAGGGTGTACTCATTCCAATAACAAGACCTCTTGTTATTTATCGTCACTACCTCCCCGAGTCGGGAGTGGGTAATTGCCGCACACCTGCTGCCTTCCGTGGATGCTTGTGCTTTAATAACTTGACCTAATCTCTGGGTGATTCACAATTAGGAAAAAAAAAAGGGCAAGGCATCAACAGCCAATCAGATTTCAGCCATTGACCTCCCTTGGATGTGGTAGCCATTTCTCAGGCTCCCTCTCCGGCATTGAACTCTGTTTTCCCGTTACCCGTGATCACCATAGTAGGTGCAGAAAAGAACATCGAAAGTTGATAGGGCAGACATCCGAATGGATCGTCGCCGTCACAGGGACGTGCAATCACCCAGAGGTTATCTAATGCGGCAGCAGGCCCTCGCCCCTAATGTTTTAGGCTACTTTCACACTTGTGTTCGGGGCTCCGCTTGTGAGTTCCGTTTGAAGGCTCTCACAAGCAGCCCCGAATGGATCCGTCCAGCCCTAATGCATTCTGAGTGGATGTGGATCCGCTCAGAATGCATCAGTCTGGCACCGTTTGTCCTCCGCTCCGCTCAGCAGGCGGACACCCGAACGCTGCTTGCAGCGTTTGGATGTCCGCCTGGCCGTGCGGAGGCAAACGGATCCATCCAGACTTACAATGGAAGTCAATGGGGACGGATCCGTTTGAAGTTGACACAGTATGGCTCAATTTTCAAACAGATCCGTCCCCCATTGACTTTCAATGTAAAGTCAAAACTGATCCGTTTGCACTATCATGAACAAAAAAATGGTAATGCAAACGGATCCATTCTGAACGGATCTAAGCGTTTGCATTATATGTGCGGATCTGTCTGTGCAGATACCAGACGGATCCGCACCTAAACGCAGGTGTGAAAGTAGCCTTAGATGGTCAGATCAGCAGGCCCTTGCTCCTAATGTTTTTGAGGGTCACCAGCAGACCATCAATCATCATTTTTCAAGGGTGTGTATGATTCCCTTCTTTATCTGCAACAAAGCGTGTTTTGGAGTGCCGGTTTCTTGGAATTTTTGGAAGCCCTTTCATTTAGTGCATAGGCTTTATGAGTGTAGGAGTCCCACTACCTGAACAATTGTGCCACAATGTGAATGAGGCCCTCCTTTATGTGATATACAGGCTGTATCGGAGTGCCTCTTCCTTGTAATTTTTGGCAGCACTTGCATATATACAAGTAAATATACAGGATAGAATGTTTCTTGATATTTTTTGGGGAGTTTTGTGCGTATTATTGTCAATCTGTAAAAGTGTCGTACTACTTGGACAACATGGTTCCCAGCAGCGACCTGGGAGTCCAAGATGCATCCAAACATCCTCCCCATGCTGTTCCCGAACCATTTTGGTGGTGTTTCCATTAATTTCTGACCTTTTCCTATAAACCAGGCACCCTCACCTCTTCAGAGCAGGGGTGCCTAGTTTAATGCTCGGTTTCTCCCATTGACTTCCACTATACAAAACCTTTGTACTCGATTAACACTAGTAATTACCATAGCAGCACACCATGCGACTGCTATGGGGTCCAAGGAAAGAGGGGGTCCAGTCTTAGTTGGGATTCTTCTGCAGGTGAAAACTTGGTCAGACTCTACCCTGTAAAGGAACAACTTTTAGCACATAAGGCAGAGTAGAAATGGCTCAAGGGTCATTGAAAGCGGTGTGTGTGTGTGTGTGTGTGTGTGGCGCTGGTTTTATCCTTGCTATGGGGCCCTTACTTCTCTATGTACGCCACTGGTAAAAGCGTTATTACCATATAAAGTGACACATTTAAAATTTTCAAAAATAGTCTCTACCATGAAGGTGAAAAGTGTCCCGAAGGAGTTAATAGGGTTGTCTATTAACCCTCTACATGCTAAAGCAAAGCTTCTGTATTTACATCCCTCAACATGAGTTTAGGATTTTTACTGTTAGGTAGAGCTGAGCGAAGTGCTCAAAAATTCAAATCAGCTGCTTCACTGTATTTCAGAAAGAAATTAGCTTTGTGACGAATTACTTCATCACAAAGCACATTTCTTTGTAAGTAGCAGGCCAGTGACAGGGAATTACGATCGCCCCACCCCCTTCATCGCTAATCGCAGCATCTGAGAATAATAGTGAGGGCTTTCAGGGGTAAGGCCTCATGCACACGACAGTATTTTTTCACGGTCCGCAAAAACGGGGTCCGTAGGTCCGTGATCCGTGGGTCTTCCTTGATTTTTGGAGGATCCACGGACATGAAAAAAAGTCGTTTTGGTGTCCGCCTGGCCGTGCGGAGCCAAACGGATCCGTCCTGAATTACAATGCAAGTCAATGGGGACGGATCCGTTTGACGTTGACACAATATGGTGCAATTGCAAACGGATCAGTCCCCCATTGACTTTTAATGTAAAGTCAGGAGTCCCTTTTATACCATCGGATCGGAGTTTTCTCCAATCCGATGGTATATTTTAACTTGAAGCGTCCCCATCACCATGGGAACGCCTCTATGTTAGAATATACTGTCGGATATGAGCTAGATCGTGAAACTCAGATCCGACAGTATATTCTAACACAGAGGCATTCCCATGGTGATGGGGACGCTTCAGGTTAGAATATACTAAAAAACTGTGTACATGACTGCCCCCCCCTGTTTTTAACTCATTGGTGGCCAGTGCGGTCGCCCCCCCTCCCCCCTGTAGTTAACTCATTGGTGGCCAGTGTGGCCGGCCCCCCCTCCCTCCCCTGTAGTTAACTCATTGGTGGCCAGTGGGCCCCCCCTCCGTCCCCTGTAGTTAACTCATTGGTAGCCAGTGGGCCCCCCTCCCTCCCCTGTAGTTAACTCATTGGTAGCCAGTGCCCCCCCTCCCTCCCCTGTATTTAACTCGTTGGTGGCCAGTGGGCCCCCCTCCCTCCCCTGAAGTTAACTCGTTGGTGGCCAGCCCCCCCTCCCTCCCCTGTAGTTAACTCGTTTGTGGCCAGTAGGCCCTCTCCCCTCCCTCCCCCTCCTAATTAAAATCTCCCCCCCTATCATTGGTGGCAGTGGAGAGTACTGATCGGAGTCCCAGTTTAATCGCTGGGGCTCCGATCGGTAACCATGGCAACCAGGATGCTACTGCAGTGCCATGGTTACTTAGCAATTTGTAGAAGCATCATACTTACCTGCGAGCTGCGATGTCTGTGTCCGGCCGGGAGCTCCTCCTACTGGTAAGTGACAGATCATTAGGCAATGCACTGCACAGACCTGTCACTTACCAGTAGGAGGAGCTCCCGGCCGGACACAGACATCGCTGCTCGCAGGTAAGTATGATGCTTCTACAAATTTCTAAGTGACCATGGCAACCGGGACTGCAGTAGCGTCCCGGTTGCCATGGTTACCGATCGTAGCCTCAGCGATTAAACTGGGACTCCGATAGGTACTCACCAGTGCCACCAATCATAGGGGGGGAGATTTTAATTAGGAGGGGGAGGGAGGGGAGAGGGCCCACTGGCCACCAACGAGTTAACTACAGCGGAGGGAGGGGGCGATGGCCAGCAACGAGTTAACTACAGGGGAGGGAGGGGGGGCTGGCTACCAACGAGTTAACTACAGGGGAGGGAGGGGGGGCCCACTGGCTACCAATGTGTTAACTACAGGGGGGGGGTCTGCCCCCTGCTGCCTGGCAGCATCGCCAGGCAGCAGGGGGCAGTCATGTACACAGTTCTTTTAGTATATTCTAACCTGAAGCGTCCCCATCACTATGGGAACGCCTCTGTGTTAGAATATACTGTCGGATCTGAGTTTTCACGAAGTGAAAACTCAGCTCTGAAAAAGCTTTTATGCAGACGGATCTTCGGATCCGTCTATATGAAAGTAACCTACGGCCACGGATCACGGACACGGATGCCAATCTTGTGTGCATCCGTGTTCTTTCACTGACCCATTGACTTGAATGGGTTCGTGAACCGTTGTCCGTCAAAAAAATAGGACAGGTCATATTTCTTTGACGGACAGGATACACGGATCATGGTCTCGGCTGCAAAACGGTGCATTTTCCAATTTTTCCACGGACCCATTGAAAGTCAATGGGTCCACGAAAAAAAACTGAAAACGCCACAACGGCCATGGATGCACACAATGGTCGTGTGCATGAGGCCTTAATCTGTTAAAAGAAAAAAAATATAATACTCACTTTATCCATTTGATCACAAAGAGGCCGTTATGCAATCTTGATTGAAGACACTATGTAAAATTTTGTGCAGTGATGACGCTGTCACGCTGGTCAGGCACGGTGACGTCATCATTGATTACATAAACCATGCCCGGCCAGCGCACTGGCATGGTGACGTCACACTGCGTGAGATTTTGCAAGGTAAGTATGTTTTTTTTAACGCCATTTCAGGAAAAATAGATTTGTTTTCCTGAAGTTGGGATCGACGTTAACACTAATGACAGACTGATCCTGGTGTTGCCTGGTATAGGAGCTTAAAGTGCTATAATAGACAACATATTATATCTAGGTCCTAGATCTGAAGTCACGTCACTCAAAACTTTGATTTAATGCTGTACAGAGACCTGTCTGTGTACAGCATTAAACTGTAAGTCAGTTATTCGCAAAGTCTCGCAAGACTTCGTTGAATAACTTCAGTGTTTGATTTTTAAACTAAAAAAAATCATTTTAAAACTTGGATCTGAACTAAAATGTTTTTTTCAGTTTAAGAATCAAATTCAACTGATTTTGCCTCGTCGGAGGCCATACATTTTAATGCTTTACGGGGATAGATCTCTATTCAGCATTAGACCAAAGATTTTAGCAAAGCGACTTCGGATCTAGGATCCAAAGCTGGCTTCGCTCATCACTAATTGTAACATAATGGATATGATCACATTAAGTTATTTGGAGTAGGTAGAAAAGACTTTCTTACTAATCCACTTTTTAGTGGAAAAATAATGGTGATGTGAACTCTCCCTAAGATGATTTAGTAAAAATCATTAAGTTATTTCTAAACTCTTTATCCAGTTAGAGATTTTACAGGAACCATTCTTGAAGCCTGTGAGATAGCTTTCACTACTCTCTCCAGTTTAGTGCTATTAGTATATTTAGCTTTAGACCTGCTTTTCACTTTAGAACAAAACATCCCAATGATATAGTGAAAACCAGGATTTTAATATTAAATGGCAGTTAAACTGAAATTGTGGGGACCATTAATTGATATCCAAAAATTCTGAGTAGGTAATTGAAAGTGAATAGATAATAATGGACCAGGAGGTGAAAAGAAAAGTATAGTAAAAAGAATATTTAGTACTGTCAGTAATAGAGTGGTTAATCATAGCCATCTCCACCTTACAAGTATACTAAAGAAGAAAGAATAGATGGAGTAAGACATATTTTAATTCATTTATATATGCAAAATACATACAAGATAAGACATTTCAACATACAATGATAAAATAAGAAAAAAAATATCAACTGGAGTGCTATAAGGAGAGTATATATGGTTTCTCTACTTTCTTTCAATGTCAATTCACTGAAAAGAGTAGCATTTTGATGTAGGCTTCCTTTACTAAAGTATGCAAAATACACACTAACTGCATCTTAATAGTGACACGTACAATCTTTTATGAACATACTGAAGTTAATGTGGTTGTTATTTTCTATCCCTAGTGACGGGCTTGAATGACAAGAGTTTTAGCACCGGTTATTAAAATTACATAGTAACATTCTCTATACATTATGGGATAATATAAACCTGCTTATTAGAGTTTAGGCATAGAATTATACACATTAAAATTACTATCAAAGGTGTATTTTTCTAAATTGTTTGTCATAAACTGAATAGGTTTTTATTATATAAAATGATGTCTTTAGAAATATTTCTGCAGAGAATGACATACTGCAACTTAAAGGTTTGTTTCTAAAAAATATAAAGACATTAGTTTTGTCTATGTGTACCCTTTAGTTTAGAATTTTCAGAGTTTCCATTTGAATATCATGTCAGCGATACAGGCTTTGCAAAGAACATCCATAATGTTCCATTCACCTGAAAGAGACCAAAAATTCAATTACTTTGGCTTTTGTAGAGAAAGCCTATGTTGGTATACTGCGCACAAAAACAGACATGGAACAATTTAGTAGTAGACACCATTGCATAAAACAGTATACAGTAAAAAAAATAAAAATAAAAAAAAAGTATGCCACAATGTATATTGCAACTTATATTTGCAATGGGGACCAATAAAAGACATACCCTGCTGAATGCCTATGCATAGAATATGACCCAAACTTCCACTGGAAATATACTGTATGCTAGGGTCTTTTTTCAAATGTATATGTCAAACCAAAGCAGAAAACAGTATCTGAATGAGTCAAGAGAAATTGTGTAATAGCTTTTTGATAAGTAGATCAGACCACTTATTTAGTCAAAATACTAGCACTAGAAGATTTTTTTATTGAACAATTTGTTGAAAAACTATCAACAATAAGGAGACAAAGACATAACGGGGGACTTTTGCTAAAGGTTTTATGCCACTATTGTGGCATAAAAAAGTTGCAAATTATGGTGCACCTCATATTTGTGCAATAGTTTGTGGCTTTTTAAGCTTCTCTGCACTTTGGGGGCAGTTTAGTGGGAGGAGGAGAGCCTTGTGGTGCCCCTTGATTTACTACAGCTTTCTCCAGAAAATGGAGTAAGTTAAAGCTGAAGCCTACGCCGGCCTGTAGCTGGCAAAGACTTCAACACCAATAATATAACTAGGGATGAGCAAATCGATTTCAGATGAAACATCCGAAGTTGATTCGCATAAAACTTTGTTCTGATACTGTATGGAGTAGGAGCTCCGTACAGTATTAGAATGCATTGGCTCAGATGAGCCAAAGTTATTGGAGCCGGGTTTCGGGAAATGTTTTTCTACAGTACAAATTAATTTATAATTATCAGAGCCAATACATTCTAATACTGTACAGAGCTCCTTCTCCATACAGTATTAGAACAAAGTTTTATGCAAATCGACTTCGGATGTTTCATCCAAAGTCGATTCGCTCATCCCTAGATATAAACACACAGTAGCTCAATATAATAAATATTAAACTTAGTTTAATATGTTAAAAAATAGTAATATTAAAAAGCAGTGGTTCACACATGATCAGAGGATGCCATATTAAATACAGAAATAATCAATCAATCAATATGATACAATAGTAATATATAGACGTATGTCAAAGGGAACCATATTATAAAGAGTATAACAAAATGAAGATCACTTAGCCATACAAACCAAAATAATGGGACCTCACACCCGTGACACGTGTTTCACCATGGCTTAAGTGTAGACTTCAATATCTGGTGCACAGCAGGGCAGAGATACTTCTAACTTATTAAGTGACATCTTCCTCATAATGAATTAGACACATCTCACCCCAGTGCAGGGAAATCAAGACTGGCATATGGGTACGCCAGTTTTGATAAATGTCCCTCAATTTGTGTGTGTTTATGGCCTAAGACTCAAACACACAGAAATATTCAAAATAGAGGAACAATCATTCCATCATCCAGCAACAGGCATAGAAGAGAGGGATCACCATAGTAATGATTACACATGGCATTTCAGTCTTTCTTTGATGATTAGGTCTTTTTTTATCACCAACTAAAGCTGGGCCCCTCTTCTACAATGGCCCCATAGCAGAAACATATTCTGCCCCATGGTACTTATGCCTCTTGGAAGTTCCACCAAAGCAGGAGCTGACGTGTAATTTGAGTGAAAGCCCAGAGTAGCCCTGGTAGTGGACATGTGTTTCTTATTTCCATGTGGTTAATTAATATGTTCTGATCTGGACATCCCTAGCTGCACACTCATTCTTTATGTGAACCTCTGTCCAGCTTTCGTATTATTCCATCATGCAAATTAATGAAAAAAATCTCCATCTTAATCATAATGGAGAACACAACAAACATTTGCACATATTGCCTCTGATGTAGCCTGTTCCTACAAGTACTGTAAATGTGTTTTCCTGGCAGCAGTTGTATTCTAAGTTGCTTTTAGGTTTTATTGTAAGTTAACTGAGTTACAGATGTTTACTAAGTGGTATACATTTTGGATTTAGTAGGTAATTAATTCCATAAGCATTGCATTTCACATTTACAGCATTTGACCACTTTCCAACTCATCGACTACAGTTTAGTCATTTACCATGCTTTGAAAATTGATGTACATTTTTAACTATAGCAAATAAATCTCATAAAAAGAGGGGAAAGATTTGTATTTCTAAAACAAAAATCTGTGCCAGTGCCAACCTAGAAGATTAAAGACTACAGGCATAAAATCTAGCACAACATGAAACAGTCAACTGGAAACCAGAAAAATGAATTTTTGATATACATCAACAGAGTAAAGAAAGAGTCTTAAAAAATCTACAAGCTGGGGAATATACCATAACTTGAAAGTTCATATTATCTCACCATGACACAAGAAAGGTCTTTCAATTTATTTACAGGACGTAATCCATTTGCTAACATTTTTTTTAACCTTATATAGACATAGTTGTTAGCTATAGAAAGATTCCTGGGTAAAACTCTGAGGTATATACAGTATGTGTGTGTAACATTGTTCTGGTAAAGGCATACAGTACATATTATGCATTCAACAGTCTTTGTTCTCATATGCATTGTGAGATTCCATTGGAATAGCAATGAGTATTACTTCAGGGTAGGGCCCAACAGTAGTGTTGATCGAGCACCAAAGTGCTCGGGTGTTCGGGTTCCTCAGAATGCTCGTGTGCTCTACCGAGCACCCGAGCACAATTGAACTTAATGGGAGAACCCTGAGCATTAAACCAGGCACCCCTGTCCTGAAGAGGGGGTCTGATTCACAGGAAAAGGTCAGAAATTGATTGGAACACCACCAAAATGGTTTGGGAACAGCATAAGGAGGATGTCTGGATGCATCTTAGACTCCAGGTCCCTGCTGGGAACGATGTTGTCCGATTAGTAAGCCACTTTTACAGACTGACAATAATACGCACAAAACCGAAGATAAAACCGATTGTAGAGGAAAAATTGGTAGGAAACATTCTTTCCTCTATATTTGCTTGTCTATAAAGTGCAATTGCTTCCAAAAATTACAAGGAACTGGCACTCCAATGCACCCTTTATTACAGATAAAGGAGGGAATCATACACCCTTGAAAAATAATGATTGATGGCCTGCTGGTGACCCTCAAAAACATTAGGCGAAAGGGCCTGCTGGTGACCATCTAAAACATTAGGGGTGAGGGTCTGCTGCTGATCTGAGCATCAAAAAAGATTATGGGCGAGTGCCTGCCGCTTAGCTAACCATTAAAAAAAATTATGGGCGAGGGCCTGCTGGTGAGCTGACCCAATAAAACATCATGGTTGAGGGCCTGCAGGTGAGAAAACCCTCAAAAACATTATATGTGAGGGCCTGCAGGTGAGCTGACCCTCTAAAATATTGTAGGTTAGGGCCTGCTAGAGAGCTGACCCTCTAAAACATTACATGCAAGGGCCTGCAGATGAGCTGACCCTCTAAAAGATTGTAGGTGAGGGCCTGCTGGTGAGATGACCCTCTAAAACATTATATGCAAGGGCCTGCAGGTGAGCTTATCCTCTAAAAGATTGTAGATGAGGGCCTGCTGGTAAGCTGACCCTGTAAAACAATATGGTTGAGGGCCTGCTGTTGAGATGACCCTCTAAAACATTATATGTGAGGGCCTGCAGGTGAGCTGACCCTCTAAAAGATTGTAGGTGAGGGCCTGCAGGTGAGCTGACTCTCTAAAAGATTGTAGGTGAGGAGCAAGGGCAGACTAATAAGCATGTTGATATGATGGAAGAGGAGGAGAAGAAGGACAAGAAAAGGAAGATTGAACCATATAGCCTTTTTTGTGGTGGAAGGGGTGCATGGGAATACAGTGTATTCAATAGATTATAAAAAAAAAACACATTTAAAGGCAGAGACAATCCAGGCCTTGATCATTTTTATGAGTCAACCTGTCAGCATTTTCAGTTGGCAGTCAGATGCGCTTATCAGTTATTATGCTCACAGCAGCACTAAATACCAGCTCAGACAAAACTCTGGCTGCAGGGCAGGCCAGCACCTCCAAGGCGTAGAGCGCCAGTTCATGCCACGTGTTCAGCTTGGACACCAAGTAGTTGTAAGGCACAGAGGGATTATTGAGGATTCTGACATGGTCTGCTACATACTCCTTCACCATCTTCAAAAATGTTTCCCTCCTTGTGATACTAGGCCGCGCATCAGGGTGAGGGTGCTGGCGGGGTTTCATGAAACTGTCCCAGGCTTTGGAGAGTGTTGCCCTGCCTCTGTTGGAACTGCTGTGTGTTCCCCTCATCTCCCCTCTTCGGTTGCCCAAGGAACTACATACTCTGCCGCCAGCATTGACAGCTGGAAATTTTTGGAGCAATTTTTCCACAAGGACCTTCTGGTATTGCACCATTTTGCTTGTCCTCTCCACCACAGGAATCAGAGATGAGAAGTTCTCTTTGTAGCGGGGATTGAGACGGGTTAATAACCAGTAATTGTGTGTTGTTCAAAGTGCTTAAAACGCGTGCATCAAGGGAAAGGCAGCCTACCATAAAGTCAGCCATGTGTGCCAGGGTCCCAACAGTCAAAACTTCACTGTCGTCATCAGGAGGATGACTCTCAATTTCCTCATCCTCTTTCTCCTCTTCTGCCCATCCACGCTGAACAGATGGAATTAAACTTCCATGGGTACTTCCCTCTGTAGCGGAGGCAACCGTCTCCTGCTCCTCATCGTCATCATCCAATTTGCGCTGAGAAGACGAGAGTGGTCTGGCTAACACCCTGTTTTAATGTCTTTCCCCATTTCCACCTCTTCCACATGCAAAGCACCAGCCTTAATTGTGATCAGTGAGCGTTTGATTAGACACAGAAGTGGGATGGTTACGCTGATAATAGCATTATCGCCGCTCACCATCTGTGTTGATTCCTCAAAGTTTCTTAATACCTCAGAGAGGTCAGACATCCATGCCCACTCCTAGCTTGTGAAGAGCGGAAGCTGACTGCAAAGGTGACGACCATGTTGCAGCTGGTATTCCACTACTGCCCTTGGCTGCTCACAACGCCTGGCCAACACAACAGTTGGTGAGCTGGCAATTGTAAGCATACTGCAGTGTTGACAGACCAGTGGAAGCTGTCAATGACTTGCGGAAATGGGTACACACAGTAGCTCAGGCAAATTGGGGTAGGTTTTGAAAAAACGCTGAACCACTAAGTTGAAGACGTTGACTAGGCATGTGATGTTTGTGAGCTTGCCGACCTCCAAAGCCGCCACCAAGTTACGACCATTATCAGACATAATGCCTAGTTCTAGGTTGAGTGGCGACTGGCGAAAGCCACAGCTCAAACTGGTCTCTTATCCCCTGCCACAGCTATGCGGCAGTGTGTGGTTTGTCACCTAAGCAGATCAGATTAAGCACAGCCTGTTGACGCTTTCCTACTGCAGTGCTACACTGTTAGTACACTTCTAGCTACCGACTGATGGCTGGCTGGTGCTGCAAGAGGATATTTCTGAGGTGGAAGTGGAGGAGGAGGCAGAGGAGGAGGAGTGGGAGGAGGAGTGGGGGTTGGAGCCAGTCCGCAATCCTTGGCGTAGGTAGCACCTGTGCCATTCCAGGGTGCGAGTCACTACCGGCCTCCACAACGTTCACCCAGTGTGACGTCAGGGAAATGTAGCGTCCCTGGCCAAAAGCACTTGTCCATGTGTCAGTGGTTAAGTGGACCTTCCCAGTAATGGGCATGACACACAGTGAAAAATAGTGGTGGCTGGGGACTACATAACGAGGGACAGCCGCTGACATCTGGCTGTGGAAGGCCTCAGTGTCCACAAGCCTAAATTGCAGCATTTCCAGGGCCAGTAACTTGGAAAGTTGCACATTTAGTGCTATGGCTGTAGGTGGGTGGCTGGGTATTTGCTCTTGCATTCAAATCCCTGTGGTAAAGACATTTGTACGCTGCACTAGGACACGGAAATGGTTTTGTTAGCTGATGGTGCTTGCGAAGGTCCAGCACTTTTTTATTAGCCGCTGGAGGCATCCGGGCCTGCACCTTCGACAGGGCATTGGCCAGCACGTAACACAGGGGAAGAGGAGGCAGTGGTGCGACCCGCAGACAGATTGCAGACCCAGGCGTTCAGCCCACCTATTACAGGGCTTTGATGCCATGTGGCAGATCATGCTGGTGGTGGCGAGGTTGCTAGCGTTCACGCCCCGGCTCATTCATGTATTGCACAGGTTGAAAATTACAATTCTTTTGTCGTCCGCACTTTCCACGAAAAAGCAATAGACTGCGAAACACCTACCCCTTGGCAAAGGTGATTTCCGCAAGGGTGTGCTCCGGGGAACAGTTGCGGGCATGTTTGGTGTGGCCCGCCTTCTCTGTTTTGCCACCCCACTGCCTCTTACAGCCTGTTACAGTGCTGCGGATCCCTCCCCCTCTGTACTGCTGTCCTCGCTCGGCTTGCCACCTTCCCAGGTTGGGTCAGTGACTCGATCATCCACCACCTCCTCTTCCACTTCTTTACTCTGCTCATCCTCCTGACTTGTTGACCTAACAACAACCTCAGTTATTGACAACTGTGTCTCATCCTCATCATCAACCTCTTGAGACACTTATTGCCATTGACTTATTGGCAACTGTGTCTCATCATCATCATCCACCTCATGAAACACTAATTGCTGTTCCCCAACGTCATCTTCTTGTGACTGTGGATGCTCAAGAGTTTGGGAATCAGGGCACAAGATCTCATGTCCCTCTTCAAGTGGGCTTGTCGAGAGGCCCAAATGGAAAGGAATGGCGCTGAAAAGAGCTCCTCGGAATATCCTAGTGTGGGATCACTTGTTTGGCAATACTCTCCATGGTGGGATGAAGGAGGATCAGGGTGAAGATTGTGTTGACTGGACTTGGTGGAAAACAGGGTGGTGCGTAACGGACTGGAAGCATTATCTGCTGCAATCCAACCGACCACCTGGTTGCACTGGTCTGACTTCGAGAGCGTTGTCCTGCACTGCCCTGCAAACTGGGACATAAAGCTAGGTATCATGGATGATTGTTTTTCTTGTGCTCTGGCAGCAGGCACAGTTTCAATGCGCCCAGGGCCACGGCCTCTGCATGCACAATCAGCATCACAGCCACTTCCCTGTCCTTTACCGCTCGCCTTCTTCATATTAAATGTTACATATGCTTGAAAGTATGTCACACGTACAGTAGCGTAGGATTTGTAAGTGTATGCGCAAAAAAATAAAAAAATAAATACCGCAGATAATGTCGCTGATGTCAGCAGCGGCTAATATACAATTACAGGGAATGTCACAGGTATTTGGGATGTGGAAGCGTTACACAGGAGAAATACCGCAGATAATGTCACTGATGTCACCAGCGGCTAATAAAAAATTACAGGGAATGTCATAGGTATTTGAGACGTGGAAACGTTACACAGGAGATGTACCCCAGGTAATGTTACTGTCCGCAGTGAACACCGTCTATGGAAAAAGTACACTGTATGTCACAGATATTTTTTGGATGCGAACACGTTACACAGGAGATGTAGCACAGATAATGTTGCTATCTGCAACGGCCTAACTATTGCATGCTATTTAGCGCAGGAATGCACTAAAAATAGATATTGCTGCCACACACAATAGTCCTTAACAGGACTTTGGGGTCTGTAAAGTTTTAGCAATTTAGCACAAGTTGCGCAAAAAAATCTATTCCTGCTGCCACACAACAATAGTCCTTCAAAGGACATTTGGGTCTCTGACAAGTTTAAAAAAAATAATAATAATTTCACTCCCTACACTATCTTTCCCTTCTTCAGCACATCTTTCCCTTACTAACACTGAGCCGAACACGTGTCATCGGGTGCTATATAGCACCTGATGACACGTTCCAGCCAGCCAATCACTGTAATGCCAGTAACTAACATGGCTACGGTATTACACTGAAGTGCAGAATTTGCCTTCACGTTTATTGGCGGGGAGGAGACTCAAGCATCGCACTCGAGCACATGCGGTATTTGGCCGAATACCGCATGTGCCGAGCATCGGAATGCTCGAGCCGAACTGGTGTTTGGCCGAGCATGCTCGATCAACATTACCCAATAGGGCAGCTGGCTGCACGCTGCATTTCTATGCCCACCCGGGGCAACAAAAGGCTGCATGATTTTACTGTAAAATCAAGCAACCGATGGTTGCTGTGGGTGGCTGTGACTTGGCCCTCAGGCTGTAACCATAATTATAATGATGATAATATTGAAGACCTTATGAAAAAGTTGCTGCTGCCATGGTGCTGTGCTTAAGGGTTGGTGTGGCCTAGCACAAAGGGGGCATAGACTGACAGCAAGGATGCTGTTGTTCTGCTAGGTATTGTGTTGTTGTAGCGGTGGTTAAAATGTGGTGCTGTGCCAAATTTTAGTAGGAAGCAACTTTGACCTAGTAAGTAGGCCAATGTATTTTGATTAAAAGCATACAAGCCGTGGCACCAGTGTGACTACAGTGTTATTGAGTTCTTAAATTTTAATTTACTGTATTTAAAGTTAACAACCCAGGTTCAGACGTCTGCCAAAATCAAGAAAGACCATATATGCCCTTTACTCTTCCTTTTTATAATCCATTCCTGATTTTGGCTTCCAAAACTCCATGCAGAAAGTTGACCTTGTGGTCATACCCTAATAGTTTGACTGTTGTTTGCATCGGACTTCTCATGGGGTACATAAATATGCACATTTCAGCTGGTCATAGTCAGAACCTGCCAATTTCAACAAGACTGGCCTCCTGGCTCTCCTCCAACAGCAGATGTCAAGGAAGAAAAGCATCAGGCAGTTGGATTTAAACTGCTCTATCCTTTTGTATAAGCTGCTGTTAGAGGTGTCTGGCAGCAGTCTTCTTCGCTCTCCCCATTTCAGACACATGTATGCTCAGGCTGAGCCTAGTGGGCATATGCATGGGAGTTTGTGATAGATAGCTGTTAGGTGAGCGATCTTTTGGCCGACAGCTATCTAATGTATGTGGCTATACTTTGGGCTGTATTACACCACCAGATTGCCTGACCAATTTCTGTCCAATCAGACCAATAGTTGGATGTGTATAATAAAATAACTGTGTGTGTCCATTTGACCAATCTGTTGGTGTAACACAGCCCTTAGTATTCTCATCTTTTAAAATAATACTTATAAGAAAGTTTATTTATTGTTGCTTTTAAACAACTGCACCAAAATTTGCACATGGAATCATTTCGAAAAAAAAATTTAAGCCAAAATGAGCTAAAAAAGAGAACCCTTTCTTACTCTATTGAGTCAGACCAGGTGCCACATGGTCAATGTGAGAGGGTCTGGCCCCCAAAGGTGGACAACCCCTTTAAATTGCACAGAGTTTTAATGCGGCACTTATATACACGCAGAAGAACATAATATTCTTCTGTTTGTATCTTATTTCATATGGTGGTTTGAGGGAGTCATGGCATGTTCCATTGAATGTCACTTTTCGCGGAGTATATCTCTATTATACCGTATTGTAAAGTAATAAAGGAGCGTCATGGTGCACCACACAGACTCTGCACATATGACAAAGAGTCCGAATGTACATTCTGAAATCTATAATGATGCGTGAAGTTTTTGGAATCTGCAAGAAAATAAATCTTACTTCCAACTACAACTTTCTTCTTACTTGAACTCACTTCTTAGAGAACCAATTTAAAGGTACATTTGTGGACATTTGTTGATATGAATGATTATATATTTATGAATTAATTTGTGTTATTTTCAATACCAATAGGCCGGCTATAATTAAGTAAAAGCTAAGTAGCTTGTGGTCCATCCCCAAATGCCTAGAATACATAATATGTGCATGAGTAGATGGAATCCAAGCATGGCTGTGCTTTATTGTCCTTAAGTTAACCATTAATTAAACATTAAACACACTTTGGTGTTAATCAAGCTTTAATGATTTATGTCAAATTAAGGAACTTATGAGAAAGTTTCTGCCATTTGGTGCACATACCAGTAAATCACTCAGACTGACAGATCATTAAAGTTTTAAAGGACCTAATCAGCTTCCTTCTCCAAGTAATTGAGTGCTGTAAGCAAAGACTGATAGTGGAGAGATGTCGGCATGAAGATCTCCATGAAATAGAATATGTTTTTATTTGCTCCTGAATATCACGCAATAATTTTATTATCCTTAAAAATAGAATTTTGATGCTTGAGCTATTTTATGGGGGATTAGTTCTTTAGAGGCAAGTAAAGCCTGTTCACATGTAGAGGATTTGTTGTGGAATCTTGCAGAAAAATAAAAGTAAAATTCATGTGAATATGGCTTAGAAATCCTATTTACTTTGTATTGGGAAAAAATAAAAAAAATCTGTGTGGATCTGAGATAAGTAACCTCTAATCTGCTGTAGATTTATCTGGATTTTACTCTATTGTGAGAGATGAAATCTATGGGAAACTTGAGGTAAATTCTTCATGTATATACATATCAATAATTGTACCACAAATTGTTATGCCATATCACTAGACATAGTCCTAATTTACCTCCAATTTTACATGTATGGATACAGAGTTTTTGTTTTTTTTCTGTAAAAGTGAGATGTTCTTATGTAGAAGCATTGCATCCTCATGCATGCACACCTGACATTGTAACGCATTACTAAGCCTCCATGCAATACCACTCAGACTCGTTGCACAATACTCTGCTGTGTACATGAGCACTGAGGGCCCCTGCAGACATAAATTTGGTCTGGAGAATTTTTAACTACTCAAAGACACTATAGAAACACCTATACTGTTTTTAGTGACTTTCTTTTCAGGAATTTTATTTCTCAAAGAGAAGGGGACGGAAAAAAATTGCTGAAAAACACTATTGTTTCAACGTGCTGTGGTTTTAAAACAATATCTGGAGTTTAGATTTCTGCAAATAAAAATGCACCCAAAAATGTAAATGCAAAAAAAAAAAAAAAAAACACTAAAACTGAAAAAGTGGTGAAAAATGCCACAATATACTTTGTGAATCCATCCTCACGTAGTTTACTTAAGTGGCAGTGGCGCACCATATGACGGAATGTCATTTGGATAATACGGCTAGCCTGAGCTTCCAGGGAATTGAAGTGGCCAGGCCGTCACCAAGAGACGGAGATATGGATAAGCGTTTGCTTCAGAAAGAGGCCCAATGGACCTTTCGCCTCAGAACAGTTCGACCGGAGGGTCTAAATGATCACATTTCCTTCAGTTGTTTTTTTATAATATTATATATGATGCGTAGTGTTGATCACAAATATTCGAATTGCGAATTTTCATCGCGAATATCGACACTTCGAGAATTATGCGAATTTTCGCGAACAAGAGAATAATACCTGGAGATCACAAATTCGCGAATTCTCGAATATATGGCGAATATTCACCCAAATATTCACGAAATATAGCAAATAAGAATATTGCCCATGCCGCTCATCACTAATGATGAGTAAGGAGCTACAGTGCCCCAATATTATGCTTCCGATGGGTATGCATTCAGCTGAGTAACCCATTCTTCCCCAAATGAATTTTGAAGTGATGGTGGCCGATTTTAATAATTTTTTTGGTCCCCTTATAGGACCCAGCACCGGTGATCAGGGCACCAATTAGGACATCATACTACTTAATGCAGTGACATCAGGAGAGTAATGTACCAAAGGACTTTAGATTGCGGTACGGCCATGGTCTGGCATTATACTACTTTTACACTGGCGTTTCTGGGTCCACTTGTTAAGATCTGTTTCAAGGCTCTCACAAGCAGCCCAAAATGGATCAGTTAAGCCCCAATGTATTCAGAATGGATAAGGATCCATTCAGAATACATCAATTTGGCTGCGTTTGGCCTCCGTTGCGTTTTTTTAGACGGTCACTAAAACGCAGCTTGCAGCGTTTTGGTGACCGTCTGACTATGCGGAGCCAAGCGGATCCGTCCTGACTTACAATGTAAGTCAATGGGGACGGATCCGTTTTCACTGACACAATATGATGCAATTGAAAACAGATCCGTCCCCCATTAAATTTCAATGTAAGTCAGGATCCGCTTTGACTTAGACTTTTTTTTTATGAATAATGCAAACGGATCCGTTATTAACGGATACAAGCGTTTGCATTATTGGTGCGGATCCGTCTGTGCAGATACAAGAACCAAACGCGAGTGTGAAAGTAGCCTTACCTACAGCGCCTCTTGAACCTTGACACTGAATGGGGCATGTAACGTCAGGCCCTCATCACTTTGTGGTTGCAGCATCTAGGTGACCAAATGACATTTATGGATGATGGCAGTGGAGTGCCAACTGGGCACTTAGAAATGGGTACATCCTATGGTTGCCTCATGGTGCTTGTAATCCATGTCACTCCTCGCCATCTCTATATTCTGTTTTACCTACTTCTCCTTGGATGTATACCTAGCAGTACATTCACCCACTATGTGGTTGACATCCATATCTAATAATAGCAGCTATTATATTGGTAAAGTGGTTGGCAGCCATAACGGGGTCAATATTGTGTTATGGTGGACTATAATGAATCTATTATGCCCTGGCCTCTGCTCTGGTTACCCTGATACCGGTTCTGCTGAGTTGTGTGCTGCACTTTGTATTTTGCAGCTCTCAATCTATGTTTAACTGGCATTGGATTATCTCTGGGGTTGATCACCTGATTAGTAAATATATCCACCATATTAGATCCCTGTAATAGGAAGGTTTATGTACTGGTCATCATATATTGCAGCTGACGTCAACCCAGGGCCGGGGAGTGTCTCAATTTGAGTGCTCCATACTCCCGAGCAGAGTCAAGCTTATTGATTGAGATGATCTTCAATGGGTGGAGCCGTTTGGTTAAAGCATCCTGGTTTTGGCGGGCGCTTCAAGGCCACACAAGTGACGGGAGCACTGCCACATGTGAGAGGTGGCGTGCTCACTTTATGTTTGTCCGTCTGTAAAAACTATGTGACACTATCAGCAACAGTATTTAGGCTCCTGATGAGGTGATTTCACCAGAAACGCGTTGAGCCAGCATTTATCTGTAGCCAGCTTTAGTAGACGACTAGAACATATATTAGGCAGCAACAGATATATTTTATGTGAGTCAGTGGTGAGGGAGTTGAGCATTATACTAGGGCTGTTGGAGGATAGTAGGTTGCTAATGAGTTACACTGAGGGTGAGAGCAGTGTTTATCAGTAGTGATTAATACAGACTATACCTCTACCCCACTTCCTCATTTAGGATAGCCTATAGGAGCAACAGTGTTGATACATTGTTATAGGTACCTAGCTAGATCAACTGCGTTCATCACAGGCTGCTCCCAGGTTTGAATGCATATGGGAGCAACCGTGTTTGTATATACATATAGGCACTCAGGTAGATCAGCAGGTTAGTACCATAACAGCTCCTAAGTATGGTATGGTGTTGTTTATAGAAGATTAAAAGTGCAATCGCCCCGATTTTAAGTAAAGCAACAGAATAAAATTGTTTGTTAATATCATTTTAACGTCTCTACAACTGTGACTCAGATCTATCAGTGACGCAATTGTGAATATCTATCAATAATTGCGATGAATTTTAAGTGGCATAAATCCAGAACACTTCCACACCATTTTTTGCCTTAAGGGAATTTTTCTACTTTTTAAAAACTTTTTTATAATGGGACCCCAGCTGATCATCTGTTTGAGGAGACTGTGGTGCTCTGGTGAACTTGACATTACTGTTCTAGGGTAAGCTGTGAGAAGGAGGGTCACAGTCTTCTGAAACAGCTGATCGGTGGGTTGCTGCATGTCAGACCCTCACCTATCCAGAGGATAGGTAATCAATATAAAAAAGGTCAGAAAACCCATTTAACAGGAGGGCATATTTCAGGAAACGTTTCTATAACAAAGAAGAACTACATTGTTACAATTATAGATTCTACATGTGGTCTTCAGTGCTCCAGCTTTTACCACCAAAGTCAAAAGGACATGATGGAAGGACATTTAATAGCTAAAAGGAGTGTCTTGAGAGGTAAAAGCCAATATACATATACCGTTTCATATATCTGGGAAATACATTTAACATTTGTCAAGACCTTTCAAAAGGTTCCACTGAGAATTTTGTAGAATCACATATTACAGATAAGGCTACTTTCACACTAGCGTTTTTTGCAGATCCGTCATGGATCTGCAAAAACGCTTCTGTTACAATAATACAACCACATGCATCTGTCATAAACGGATCCGGTTGTATTATGTGTTATATAGCCAAGATGGATCCATCATGAACTTCATTGAAAGTCAATGGGGAAAGGATCCGTTTTATATTGTGTCTGAGAAAACGGATCCGAAGATAGTGCAGATAGAGACCGGGGGCAAGGTAATAGGAATGGGGGAGGAATGGAAGGAGGGACTAGAATAGTTCAGAAGGAAAGATGTAGGGTAAAAAATATACATAAACCTCTTAATTGTATGTATATGCCAGAAGCCTAACTAATAAAACTGGGGAACTGTAATTAGTTATATGTGAGGAGGATTATGACATAGTGGGAATAACTGAGACATGGCTGGATGATGGTTATGACTGGGCGGTTGATGTACAAGGTTACAGCCTGTTTAGAAAGGATCCCCAAAACCAGAGAGGGGGAGGGGTCTGCCTTTATGTAAAGTCCTGTCTAAAGCCCACAGTCCGAGAAGATATAAGTGAGGGACATGAACATGTGGAGTCACTGTGGGTAGAAATACATGGAGGCAAAAACAATAAAAAAACTAATAGGATTTTATTATAAACCACCTAATATACCAGAGTCCACAGAAAATCTTCTACTAAACGAGATAGATGAGGCGGCAAATCATAATGAGGTTGTTATTATGGGGGACTTCAACTGCCCAGATACAGACTGGAAAACTGAAACCTGTATATTTCATAAAAGAAACAGTAGCTTTGAATAAGTGTTTCAGAGACAGCACACCAGGGTCAGCAGGGTAGCTTTATATTCAATCTTTATTTACCAGTGGTACAATCTGGGTACAATCTCAAGACATTTATTGCTTATTGCAACGTTTCGGGCCCAGTTCGGTGCCCTTTGTCAAGCTGGATGGCCGGTCTGAGTGTTTCCACGGCCTGGAAACACTCAGACCAGCCATCCAGCTTGACAAAGGGCACCGAACTGGGCCCGAAACGTTGCAATAAGCAATAAATGTATTGAGATTGTACCGAGATTGTACCACTGGTAAATAAAGATTGAATATAAATTTACCCTGCTGACCCTGGTGTGCTGTCTCTGAAACACTTATTCAAAGCTACTATTTCACTCCGCGGGTTGAAGGAGGCTATCAGGAGATGTGCACCCACGAAAGCCATCCAACTAGACGTGTGCTGAGGTCTCACTACGGTTAAGATCATAAAGGAAACAGGTTCTTGTCAATAACCAAAGACAATTACCTTTCCCAACTGGTTCAGGACCCGACTAGAGGGACAGCCATACTGGACTTAGTATTAACCAATAAACCTGACAGTACAACAGATGTGCAGGTTGGGGGACACCTGGGAAATAGTGACCATAAAGTAATAACCTTCAAATTGTCATTCAAAAGAGCGCTTCTACAGGGAGGAACAAAAATACCAAAAAAGCTAAATTTAGCCAACTAAGAGAGGAAATAGGCCAAACAAACTGGGACAAAGTCCTCAAAAATAAAAATACAGTCACAAAATGGGATATTTTTAAAAGCATCCTAAAATCTAATTATTAGAGGTACATACCTTATGGGAATAAAAGGTTAAGGAACAAGAAAAAAACCATGTGGACAAATAGAACTGTAAAGAAAGCAATAAATGACAAAATGAAAGCATTTAAATCACAAAAACGGGAGGGTAGCGAGGAAGCACTGAAATAATATAAGGAAAAAAATTGAATATGTAAAAAAACAAATAAAAGCGGCCAAACTAGAGACCGAGAGAAAGAAAGCAAAACTAACCCTAAAATGTTCTACAAATAAATAAATGGTAAAATTTATAAATCTGAAGGTGTTTGCCCTCAACAGAGTAATGAGGGAGGAGCTGCAGAGAGCGATGAGGAGAAAGCAAAGCTATTAAATATTTTTTTTTCTCCACTTTGTTCTCTGAGGAAAATAAAATGTCAGATGAAATGCAGAATGTAAAAGTAAGAAGTACAGCGGTGTGTCTTAAAAATATTAAAATAGACAATTTGCCAAGACCAGATGGCATACCCCCCCATATCCTAAGGGAATTAAGTAATGTCATAGCCAGAACCTGTTTTCTGATATTTAAGGACTCTATACTGACAGTGAATGTCCCACAGGATTGGCGCATAGCAAATGTGGTGCCAATATTCAAAAAGGGTCCAAAAACATATCCCGGAAATTATAGGCCGGTAAGTTTAATATCTGTCGTGGGTAAACTGTTTGAAGGTTTTCTAAGAGATGCTATCTTGGAGTACCTCAATGAAAATAAGTAAATAACGCCATATCAGCATGGCTTTATGAGGGATCGGTCATGTTAAACTAATTTAATCAGTTTCAATGAGGAGGTAAGTTCTAGACTTGACAGTGGCGAATCAATGGATGTTGTATATCTGGACTTCCCCAAAGCATTTGACACTGTACTGCATGAAAGGTTAGTATATAAAATGAGAATGCTTGGACTGGGAGGAAAATGTCTGTATGTGGAAGTAACTGGCTCAGTAATAGGAAACAGTGACCAAGCTTGTTTGGGCCTTTATGACCAAGCGTTTTTCTTCCTTTTTTAATGGTCTCGTTCCAAGAGCTCAAACTTTTTTATTTTTTCATCTATATAGCTTTATGAGGGCTTGTTTTTTATGGGACAAGTTGTAGTTTTTAATGGCACCATTTTGGGGTACACATAACTTTCTGAATAACTTTAATTAACTCTTTCTGGGAAGGAGATGGGGAAAAATAGCAATACTGCCACTGCGTTTTTACATTATAAATTTTACGGCTTTAATTTTTTCGGTACAAATAGCATAATATCTTGATTCTCTGGGTCAGTACGATTACAGTGATACTAAATACTTGTATTTTTTTTTTACGTTTTACTACTTTCTTTGCAATAAAACCTCTTTTATTAACCCAAAAAAATTATTTTGCATTGCCACTTCACAAGACCCATAACTTTTTTTCGGAGTTGTATTTTTGGAGGACTTGTATTTTTGATTGGTATCCTTTTGGAGTAAATGCCGCTTTTTGATCGCTTGTTATTACATTTTTTTCGGTGGAAACGAAGAATAAATTAGAAATTCTGTATTTTTTTATATTTTTTTTTATGGCGTTCACCATAGGGGATAACTTATGTAATATTTATGTAGTTTGGGTCGTTACAATATGGGGGATATTTTCTTTTTGCATTTTTTTTTCATTGAAAAGTGTATTTTCAATAGAAAAAAGCTTTTTTTTATTTTATGGAATTTTTTTATGTAATAAATGTGTATTTTTTACTACTTAATTGTCCCACAAGGGGAGTATAATATACAGTATTTTGATTGCTTTTAAAATGTAATGCATTATCTCTATAATGCAGGGGTGACCAACCCGCGGCTCGCGAGCCGCATGCGGCTCCTTGCACCTTCACCTGCGGCTCTCAGAGGAGCACGCTCTCGTTTACATATGCAGATCGCAGGGGAGCGGGGATCGAAATATTAACAGCACAGGGGAGAAGGAAGAAGAAAGCATTCCGCCCTACCCCCTGTGCTGCTGCTGCTGCCACCAATGAGAATACAGAGGGGAAGAGGAGGGGAGGGGCTGTGGCCACTGCCACCAATGAAGGTAACTCACTCATTTATTCAAATACAGGAGGCGGGTGCTGGCTGCACAATAATTTAGCCCGCACCCGACCTCTATGAGAGGTAGCTGAGATCCGCGGCAGTGACCCCCCCTTAATACGTAAAGGCCCGCACTCTGACCTGACGCTGTGCACGTCAGGTCACTGTGGAGAGGGCGCCACAGTCTTCAGAGCAGCGGCAGCAGAGGTAGGATAAGCCTCCTACACAGTTTTATTTTATTAAAGTACTGATCTGGGGGTCTTATCTGACATGGGGGTAGTATGAGCTCAGATAAGACCCCCAAATCCTCATCAGACCCACAAAATAAGCCTCACCAGTGCACATATAAGACACAAAAAATCTGACACCCCATGCTCACATCTCCCCTATGTCAAATCACCCCTGAGCATCTGAGCATGGGGCGGTCATCTGATAATAAGGCGGTCATCTGATAATAAGGCGGTCATCTGAGCATGGGGCGGTCATCTGAGCATGGGGCGGTCATCTGAGCATGGGGCGGTCATCTGAGCATGGGGTGTCATCTGAGCATGCGGGGGTCATCTGAGCATGGGGCAGTCATCTGAGCATGGGGCAGTCATCTGAGCATTGGGTGTCATCTGAGCATGGGGAATCATCTGAGCATGAGGCGTCATCTGATAATAAGATGGTAATCTGAGCATGGGGCGGTCATCTGAGCATGGGGCGGTCATCTGATAATAAGGTGGTCATCTGAGCATGGGGTGTCATCTGATTATAAGGCGGTCATCTGAGCATGGGGCATCATCTGATAATAAGGCGGTCATCTGAGCATGGGGCGGTGATCTGATAATAAGGCGGTCATCTGAGCATGGGGCGGTCATCTGATAATAAGGCGGTCATCTGAGCATGGGGCGGTCATCTGAGCATGGGGCGTCATCTGAGCATAAGGGTGTCATCTCAGCATAAGGGTGTCATCTGAGCAATCTTGAAACACATTGTGAAAAACAAAGATTGACAGAATTCTCACTAAAGCTGTCTACACTACAGGTAGGAAAGGTGGTTTAAATGCACTTTTAAATGTTTGATAACTCAATTGCAGTAATACTGTCGTGTGCACGCATATTTGTGTAAACGGGTAGCTTGTGGCTCATGACAGTCATACGATTTTTTTTCTGGCTCTTTGTGTCTGTAAGGTTGGCCACCCCTGTTATAATGCATTACATTTCAATAGCAATACTATTCAAACATTGACCAGCAGGCTGTGCCAGAGAGGCACAGCCTGCTGGAGATAACTGGCTCGGGCCCTGATCGGAAGCAAGGTAAGATTCCCAACACATCAACACTCAGCGATCGCATTTTCGGGGTGCTGATGGGAGACAGAGGGAGTCCGCTCCCTCTGTCACCACTTTACATGCCGCCGGCGCCATTGCGCCCGGCATGTAATGGGTTAAACAGCCTGGATCAGCACTCATGCCGGTCCGGGCTGTTAGAGCAGGGCCCGGCTCTCAACGGTGGAGCCGTTCAGCGCTTAGACTGGGCCGCCGTAAAAACACGGCGGCCCACCCTAAGGTCCCTTAGTGACCGCCGTAAAAAGGCGTATGGGTGGTCACTAAAGGGTTAATGGTACACACTCAGATTGGGTCACTGTCACTAGTAGAGTCCCTCAGGGGTCATTATTAAGCCCTATTCTCTTCAATATATTTATTAATGATCCTGTAGAAGGCTTGCACAGCAAAATATCAATTTTTGCAGATGACACTTAGGCCTCTTTCACACTTGCGTTGTCCGGATCCGGCGTGTACTCCATTTGCCAGAATTACATGCCGGATCCGGAAAAACGCAAGTGAACTGAAAGCATTTGAAGACGGATCCATCTTCAAAATGCTTTCAGTGTTACTATGGCAGCCAGGACGCTATTAAAGTCCTGGTTGCCATAGTAGTAGTGGGGAGCGGGGGAGCAGTATACTTACAGTCCGTGCGGCTCCCGGGGCGCTCCAGAATGACGTCAGAGCGCCCCATGCGCATGGATGACTTGCCATGAATTTGCGTCATCCATCCTTTCAATGGGCATTAATTCCGGATCCGGCCTTGCGGCAAGTGTTCAGGATTTTTGGCCAGAGCAAAAAGCGCAGCATGCTGTGGTATTTTCCCTGGCCAAAAAACGTTCCGGTCCTGAACTGAAGACATCCTGATGCATCCTGAACGGATTTCTCTCCATTCAGAATGCATTAGGATAAAACTGATCAGGATTCTTCCGGCATAGAGCCCCGACGACGGAACTCTATGCCGGAAGAAAAGAACGCAAGTGTAAAAGAGCCCTAAACTGTGTAAAGTAATTAAAAATGAGGAGACAATATACTGCTACATAGGGATTTTGGTAGATTGGAGGCTTGGGCAGATAAATGGCAGATGAAGTTTAACACTGACAAATGTAAGGTTACTGCACATGGGAAGGAATATTAAAAGTCACCCATACATACTAAATGGTAAAACACTGGGTAAGGCCTCATGCACACGGTCCGCAAAAACGGGGTCCGTAGGTCCGTGATCCGTGACCGTTTTTTCGTCCGTGGGTCTTCCTTGATTTTTGGAGGATCCGTGCAGAGCCAAACGGATCCGTCCTAAATTACAATGCAAGTCAATGGGGACGGATCCGTTTGACGTTGACACAATATGGTGCAATTGCAAACGGATCCGTCCCCATTGACTTTCAATGTAAAGTCTGGAGTCTCTTTTATACCATCGGATCTGAGTTTTCTCCAATCCGATGGTATATTTTAACTTGAAGCGTCCCCATCACCATGGGAACGCCTCTATGTTAGAATATACTGTCGGATATGAGTTACATCGTGAAAACTCATATCCGACAGTATATTCTAACACAGAGGCGTTCCCATGGTGATGGGGACGCTTCTAGGTAGAATATACTACAAACTGTGTACATGACTGCCCCCTGCTGCCTGGCAGCACTCGATCTCTTACTGGGGGCCGTGCCACACCTGAAGGGGTTAATTGTGCGTATCATAGCCCCCTGTAAGAGATCAGGGGCTGCCGGGCAGCAGGGGGCAGACCCCCCCTCCCGAGTTTGAATATCATTGGTGGCCAGTGTGCGGCCTCCCCCGGCCCCCCTCCCTCCCTCTATTACATTAATAACATTGGTGGCAGTGTGCGGCCTCCCCGGCCCCCCCTCCCTCCCTCCCTCTATTGCATTATTAACATTGGTGGCAGTGTGCGGCCTCCCCTCTCCCCCCCCCCCCCCATCATTGGTGGCAGCCGAGTTCTTATCGGAGTCCCAGTTTAATCGCTGGGGCTCCGATCGGTAACCATGGCAACCCCAGGACGCTACTGCAGTCCTGGTTGCCATGGTTACTTAGCAATAGTAGAAGCATCATACTTACCTGCTGGCTGCTGCGATGTCTGTGTCCGGCCGGGAGCTCCTCCTACTGGTAAGTGACAGGTCTGTGCGGCGCATTGCATTGTCACTTACCAGTAGGAGGAGCTCCTGGCCGGACACAGACATCGCAGCAGCCAGCATGTAAGTATGATGCTTTTACTATTGCTAAGTAACCATGGCAACCGGGACTGCAGTAGCGTCCTGGTTGCCATGGTTACCGATCGGAGCCCCAACGATTAAACTGGGACTCCGATCGGAACTCCGCTGCCACCAATGATCGGGGGGGGGGGGGCTTGGGGAGAGGGGAGGCTGCACACTGCCACCAATGTTATTAATGCAATAGAGGGAGGGAGGGGGGGCCGGGGGAGGCCGCACACTGCCACCAACGTAATAATACAATAGAGGGAGGAAGGGGGGGGCGCACACTGTGCCACCAATGTTATTATTACAATAGAGGGAAGGAGGGGGGGACGCACTGGCCACCAATGAAATTTAAACTGGGGAGGGTGGGGGGTCTGCCCCCTGCTGCCTAGCAGCCCCGGATCTCTTACAGGGGGCTATGATACACACAATTAACCCCTTCAGGTGCAGCACCTGAGGGGTTAATTGTACGGATCTCAGGCCCCTGTAAGAGATCGGATGCTGCCAGGCAGCAGGGGGCAGTCATGTACACAGTTCATTGTATATTCTAACTAGAAGTGTCCCCATCACCATGGGAACGCCTCTGTGTTAGGATATACTGTCGGATCTGAGTTTTCACGAAGTGAAAACTCAGCTCTGAAAAAGCTTTTATGCAGACGGATCTTCGGATACGTCTGTATAAAAGTAACCTACGGCCACGGATCACGGACACGGATGCCAATCTTGTGTACATCCGTGTTCTTTCACGGACACATTGACTTGAATAGGTCCGTGAACCGTTGTCCGTCAAAAAAATAGGACAGGTCATATTTTTTTGACGGACAGGATACATGGATCATGGTCTCGGCTGCAAAACGGTGCATTTTCTGATTTTTTCACGGACCCATTGAAAGTCAGTGGGTCAGCGAAAAAAAGCTGAAAACGGCACAACGGCCACGGATGCACACAACGGTCGTGTGCATGAGGCCTGACACTGACATGGAAAAGGACCTAGGTTTTAGTGAACAGCAAACTAAGGCTACTTTCACACTAGCGTTCGGCTGTCCGCTCGTGAGCTCCGTTTGAAGGGGCTCACGAGCGGACCCGAACGCTTCCGTCCAGCCCTGATGCAGTCTGAATGGATGCGGATCCGCTCAGACTGCATCAGTCTGGCGGCTTTCAGCCTCCGCTCCGCTCGCCTCCGCTTGCAGCGTTCGGGTGTCCGCCTGGCCGTGCGGAGGCGTGCGGATCCGTCCAGACTTACAATGTAAGTCAATGGGGACGGATCCGTTTGAAGATGCCACAATATGGCTCAATCTTCAAGCGGATCCGTCCCCCATTGACTTTACATTGAAAGTCTGGACGGATCCGTCCGAGGCTATTTTCACACTTAGCTTTTATATGCCAATATAATGCAGACGGATCCGTTCTGAACGGAGCCTCTGTCTGCATTATTATGATCGGATCCGTTCAGAACGGATCCAATCGAACGCTAGTGTGAAAGTAGCCTAAGCTGCAAAAACCAGTGTCAGGCAGCTGCTGCCAAGGCCAATAAGATAATGGGTTGCATCCAAAGGGGCATAGATGCCCTCGATGAGAACATAGTGCTGCCATTTTCTAAAATCACTGGTCAGACCACACATGGAGTACTGTGTACAGTTCTGGGCTCCTGTGAACAAGGCAGACAAAGCAGAGCTGGAGAGAGTTCAGAGGAGGGCAACTAAAGTAATAACTGGAATGGGGGGACTAAAGCACCTTGAAAGATTATCAAAATTAGGGTTATTCACTTTAGAAAAAAAGACGACCGAGGGGAGATCTAACAACTATGTATAAATATTAGTGCTGATCGAGCATGCTCGGCCGAACACCAGTTCTGCCGAATACCGTGTGTGCTCGAGCGCACTATTGTTATGTGTGGCAGCAGCAATATATATTTTTAGCGAAACCTACGCTAAATTGCTAAAACTTTACAGACCCAAAAGTCCTTTTAAGGACTATTGTGTGTGGCAGAAATATTAATTTTTAGCGCATCCTGCGCTAAATAGCTGGCAATAGTTAGGCCGCTGCAGACAGCGACATTATCTGTGCAACATCTCCTGTGTAACATGTGCGCATCCCAAAAATATCTGTGACATCTAGTGATGTCCTTGCGGTTCTCCCAGCTGTCGGCTTGCGGCGAACTTTGCGCGTTCGCAATCTGCCGAACATGCTAACATATGGCGATGTCCGCGCGCGCCATATTCTTTAGCATTGCTCTGAACTTTGACCCATGACACATCCATCAGGTGGGACAGGACAGCCAATTGAGACGTTTCAGCACATGGACACACTCCCAACCCTATAACATTATGTGTTTTGCCAATGTAGGGAGAGGTTGCATTTTGGAGCAAGGATAGGCTGTTAGGAACTTAGGGACACCAAACGCTAGCTAGTAGGGTCACAAAATTCCTTTTAAGGAATGGTAACATTGTGCTATCGATAGGTGTAATACACAGAGGGGTGTGATACACTAATAATATACTAATAATATACTTTCTATCATAGAAAGTATATTATAGTGCAATTGTATGCTTCCAGAAAATACTGATTGAGGGCTGCGATCTATCAGCTTCCACAAAATAGTGATAGAGGTTTTCAATATACCTGAATCCACAAAATACAGATTGCGGGTTTTGATATACCTGCTTCAACTAACAACTGATTGAGGCCTGCCTAATATATCAGTTTCCACAAAATAGTAATAGAAGTTTTCCATATACCTGTGTCCACAAAATGACTGCTTGAGGGTGATATACTAGCTTCAACTAACAACTGATTGAGGCCTTCCATATATCAGCTTCCACAAAATAGTGATAGAGGTTTTCCATATATGTGCACCCTCATCAGCGTCTTTATCTGCACCCTCCTCACTCTCTGCTGTGTGCACCCTCAAAGACACCCCACCACTACCACCACCACCACAATAGCTCCTCCACTTGAGTCAGAGGCATTATTTTTTGCATCCATTCCCAGACCTTACCGATGCACAGCCAATCTTGGCATCAGATGAGGAAGAGGAGGTAGAAATGGCAGCCACCCAGTGGTCTGATGACATTACCAAGATCAGCCCAAGGAGGCTGGTCCCTGCTGTTGCTGCCTACTCCGAGATCTCTAATGTCAGTGGTGGTGAAGGTGACGATGAAAAGTTGGTGGACTTGGAGGCCTTTAGAAAATTTGTGGCCATTGGCAGACCGCAATGGAAGGTCCTTGGAAGGAAATATTTCTTCCAGAAGGGCATCCCTGAACTATATGACCACATTCAGCGGCAAGTTAATACTGTATATCTCTGGCACACAGTGTCGGTGCCAAGATACATCTGACCACAGACACGTGGTCTAGCAAACACAGGCAGGGAAGATACCGTACATAACTTTTACTGCCCACTGAGTGAACCTTCTGATGGCCATCAAGCATGTAACCAGTGGGCACCCATGTTGATTTCAGCAGGAGTGAGAACAGGAGTCAGAGGAGGATGGTGCCTGGGGAGGAGGAGGAGGAAGAGCAAAAAGAGCAGGCTTTAAACTTTTCTGGGATCCCTGGTGTTGTCCGTGGATGGGGGCAGGAGACCGAGGATGACATTCTCCTGGGCAATGAGCAGGAGCTCCACCGCTTCCAATTTAGTACAAATGGGGGCCTTCATGCTCCGGTGTTTGAAGAGGGACCACCATATGAAAAGCATAAAGGGCAAGGACCAGTACTGAGTGGCAACATACTTACACCCCCCGTACAATCACAAAATGGCGGACATGTTACCAGCATCACAGAGGGCTATCAGAATGCAGCTTTTCCAGGCCTTGCTACGAGAAATGCTGCATACTGCTGTTGCGGGCGCTGGCAGAGGAATTTCCACCCACAGAGAAACAGTTGCGAGTACCAACCCTACAGCGCATGCATGAAGAGGACAGTTTGAAGATGTGTTGGTCACTTTGGATATGAGATCATTCTGGCAGCCAACCCATTGACAGCCGCACTCCGGATCCAGCTTCAGGGAACGCCTAGACCTACTAGTGTCCGACTACATTGGGTTAACAGCCGATGTGTATGTTCTAAGAAGTGAGGAATCCCTGGACTACTGGGTGTGCAGGAGTGACCTGTGGCCAGAGCTGGCACAATTTGCCATGGATCTCTTGGCTTGCCCCTCGTCGAGTGTCCTGCGCGAACAGAGATACGCACACTCACCTAGCTCACGACAGTGTGAACTACCTCACATTTTTAAAAAAGCAATAAGGCATGGATCTTGGAGGAATTCAACACCTGTGATGACCAGGTGCAATTAAATTTCCTCATGCCAGCCCATTCATATCTGCCACCACCAGGAACAAAGAATGGTCCTTGCCTTATGTATATACAGTGGCATAAAAGGCCTTTTATGTCAGGTAAATGCCTAATTTTTGGGGCCTGTACTGGCTGACAGTTACATATTTATCCTGTGACAGCCTAATGCACCTCCAGCCACAGAATCCAAAGTTCTTTGCTGTCAGGTGAATGCCTGTTGGATAATTTTTGGGGTCTGTACTGGCCAACAGTTGCATTTTTATCCTGTGACCGCCTAATGTACCTCCAGCCACAGAATCCAAAGTTCTTTCCTGTCAGGTGAATGCCTATTGCCTAATTTTTAGGGCCTATACTGGCCGACAGTTACATTTTTATACTGTGACCGTCTAATGTACCTCCAGCCACAGAATCCAGAGTTCTTTGCTGTCAGGTGAATGCCTATTGCCTAATTTTTGGGGCCTGTACTGGCCAAAAGTTAATTTTTTTTATCTCTAGCCACATAATCACACCCCTGTCTCACTCCTCTGCCTATCATTATGGTGGCGTATGAGCCGCATTCGCCATAAGGACCTTCTAGTGTCACAGGGTCATGTGACTGTGCCCCCCACCTCGTACTGTGTCCCTCACCATGTACAGTACCCCCTTATACCCTGCATTGTGCCCTCTTACCACACTGTGTGCAGTGCTCCTAGTCATTCCCTGTACCGTGTCCTCTTATACCCTTTTATCTGGTCACTGTACTGAGGTGTTATCCGGTCAATGTATGGCGATGGTATCCAGTAACTGGATGGCCATAACTGTACCCCTTTCCCTGCCCCCGCCATCCTTTTTTAGACCTGGGATGAGCAGGAAAAATATGCAGATTGTGGTGCTAAGAACCTCTGCGCCACAATCTGTGTCATAAATACGCCTAATATAGAAGTATTTCTATATAATAAATGACCACCTAATTGTATTATTTTTCGGGGGTAGGGCTAATATCTTTATATTCTATAGATTCTAGTGTATTATACTGTGCCCTGGATTTCCCAGTAGAAAATGATCCTTGGGAAACACAGTCCTCATCCCTGACCACCAGGACCAGGTAGCGCTCTGTTCGTACATGGCGTTCTCCCCTCTCCGCCACGCTGCTCCGCTGTGTACTGGTGCTTATTCTCACACTAGGGCTGGGTTCACATTCTATTTCTGCCATCCATTTAATGCATACCAAAAATATATGTGTTAACAGATGCCTCAGACCGATGCCGTATAGTGGCGTCCGTTCATCCTACAGTTCCATGGTAGAAAAATAATGTACGTTAACATTTGCATTTTTTTTATGGACTCTGCGGGATACAAAAATGTGGAGTGCTGCACATTTGTATACATCAAACCGATAGGAAATAAACATTTTCTAGACTCCAGCAGGGCACATTTTTGAGAGTTTCCCTTTAAGATGCATAAAAATGGCTCCTGATTAAAATACATATTTTCTGTGGGAATTTTTGCCAATGACCCCCTTCTGGTATATCACTGTCCATGTTGTGGGACTATTTGTGTACTTCTGGTAAGTGTTTGCTGGCTGCAAATATGACCTGAAGGTTTTTTAGGGGTCGTCTGCCATTAAAGTTTGCGTGGTTCGTGAACATTTGATCGCGAACGCACGTTCACAAATGGTCCTGGCTGATGTTCGTCTATCACTAATCACTAGCTGTCACTGCAGAAAACCCTGCTTCACAAAGATAGGATGCTTTTGTAGCGATCTCAGGATGTTCTGCCTTTAATCCAGAACGTTGCGAGATTTGACATCTCAAATGTACTTTTAAGGCCTCCATCATTTGCAATATCAAGCAGTTGGTTTTCTTCCAGCACAGAGAAGTTTGATTAACCGGGCTTGCTTACAAAGGGGTCATGGATTCATTCCTTTCTAGTTTGCGGGTCTTGTGTGGTTGGGAAATAATGCTCAAACTCTTTTAAAAGCTGAGATAGGTGAGCGTGCAGCAGCTGGAGGTACTAATGTAGTAACTCTATGTGCTTCACATTAATAATAGGCGACCCCATCAAATATTGGCTACTGGCAAATTGACAACATTGTGAGTCACAGTAACCTCAAATGTTGCTTTGTATTAGGCCCCATGCACACGGCCGTGTTTCACAGCCGTGTGCGGGCCGTGGAACCGCGGCCTGGATCCCTCCTGAGAGCAGGAGTGCATGGCGTCACTGGTTGCTATGACGCCGTGCGCTCCCTGCTGCCGGCACAGTACAGTAATACACTGGTATAGATCATACCAGTGTATTACTGTATAGCGCCGGCAGCAGGGAGCGCACGGCGTCATAGCAACCAGTGACGCCGTGCGCTCCTGCTCTCAGGAGGGATCCAGGCCGCGGTTCCACGGCCCGCACACGGCTGTGAAACACGGCCGTGTGCATGGGGCCTTAGGCTTATTTCACACTACTGGCATAGTTCCAGCAGGCTGTTCTGGTAGAGAACAGCCTGCCAACGCTATCTGGATCCAACATTACTGGATGTTACCGGAATGCCTACTGACTCCATTGACTACACAGTGGTATTTCTCCAGACTAAACCTGGCATATTTGTCAGGTAGCGGCTGGATCTCAGCCAGACCCAAGTTCATGGGGCCGGAGGACATTCAGGTAACATCTGGGAAAGCTGGAACCAGAGAGCTCTGCAGGCTGTTCTCTGCTAGGATAGCATGCAGGAACTATACCAGCAGTGTGTGTGAAATAGGCCTTACTATTACATTCATATTTGTCCGCTTTTATTTCAGGCTGGCTTTATAACTATACCTGAAATGGCTCTACAAAACTGGCTAGGAGCTGGTGGTTACTGGGTTCTGCTGCACTGGGTTTTGTCACACTGGGCTCTGCTGCATTGTGCTCTGTCACACTGGGCTGTGTCGCACTGGAATCTGTCACACTGGGCTCTGCTGCATTGTGCTCTGTCACACTGGGCTGTGTCGCACTGGAATCTGTCACACTGGGCTCTGCTGCACTGGAATCTGTCACACTGGGCTCTGCTGCATTGTACACTGTCACACTGGGCTGTGTCGCACTGGAATCTGTCACACTGGGCTCTGCTGCATTGTACACTGTCACACTGGGCTGTGTCGCACTGGAATCTGTCACACTGGGCTCTGCTGCACTGGAATCTGTAATTCTGGGCTCTGCTGCATTGTTCACTATCACACTAGGCTGTGTCGCACTGGAATCTGTCACACTGGGCTCTGCTGCACTGGAATCTGTCACACTGGGCTGTGTCGCACTGGAATCTGTCACACTGGGCTCTGCTGCACTGGAATCTGTCACATTGGGCTCTGCTGCATTGTGCACTGTCACACTAGGCTGTGTCACACTGGAATCTGTCACACTGGGCTCTGCTGCACTGGAATCTTCACACCGGGCACTGCTGCATTGTGCTCTGTCTCACTGGGCTGTGTCGCACTGGAATCTGGATACAAAAGTATGGTGGCTCACTCTGTCTACAGCTGTGGATTGGGTGCTGCTAAGCCTAATGACTCACCCAGTCATAAATAAAAGTAAATACAAGTAATTGGAAAGGCTGAGCACTCACCACCTGGGCCACTTAGAGATACGTACAAATATGAATAGTGGTAACAATTAAATATTTATTATACCTAATGCAGATATGACAACTAAAATGTACAGTAATATAAAACCAATAGTAATAAAATCTGACTAATATATAATACACTCAAATATGTCTAAAATAAGTGCTGAGGTGATAGAACATCATTCAAATATATGTCATAGTATATAAAATATATAACATAGTGTAAGAATGGTGTATTTATCTTCTATGGCATGTAATACCCTTTCGATTAAATTATGAAGATATTTTAAAATCCGGTAAATGTTTCGCTGATTTAAAATGCCCAGTATATGTTCGAGTAACTGTCTAAATGAAAGTCACATTCGATAATCTCTGTTCTATATTGTGAAAAATTTCGGCATATATTCGCTGACTGAGATGCTGTGATTACACCTCCTAATATGGTATAGTTCAATTGTCGTACGACTTGCGCACACAGTGGCGTCCCACGTGGCTACCAATGTCGAGTATGGCGGTACTTGATTGCAGTTTGTCAGCTGGAACGGCTCAAAAGATTCTGCAGTCACTGATGTCGCACTGTAATCTGTCACACTGGGCTCTGCTGCATCGGGCTGTGTCACACTGGGCTGTGTCACACTGGAATCTGTCACACTGGGCTCTGCTGCACCAGGCTGCGTCACACTGAAATCTGTCACACTGGGCTCTGCTGCACCAGGCTGTGTCACACTGAAATCTGTCACACTGGGCTCTGCTGCACTGGACTGTGTCTCACTGGAATCTGTCACACTGGGCTCTGCTGCACTGGACTGTGTCTCACTGAAATCTGTCACACTGGGCTCTGCTGCACCGGGCTGTGTCACACTGAAATCTGTCACACTGGGCTCTGCTGCACAGGGCTGTGTCACACTGGAATCTGTCACACTGGGCTCTGCTGCACTGGACTGTGTCTCACTGGAATCTGTCACACTGGGCTCTGCTGCACCGGGCTGTGTCACGCTGGAATCTGTCACACTGGGCTCTGCTGCACCGGGCTGTGTCACGCTGGAATCTGTCACACTGGGCTCTTCTGCACCGGGCTGTGTCACACAGGAATCTGTCACACTGGGCTCTGCTGCAACGGGCTGTGTCACGCTGGAATCTGTCACACTGGGCTCTTCTGCACCGGGCTGTGTCACGCTGGAATCTGTCACACTGGGCATTTCTGCACCGGGCTGTGTCACACAGGAATCTGTCACACTGGACTCTGCTGCACTGGGATCTGTTGCAGTGGGTTCTGCTGCACTGGAATCTGTCACACTGGGCTCTTCTGCACCGGGCTGTGTCACACAGGAATCTGTCACACTGTACTCTGCTGCACTGGGATCTGTTGCATTGGGTTCTGCTGCACTGGGATCTGTCACACTGGGCTCTGCTGCACTGGGCTGTGTCACACTGGAATCTGTCACTCTGGTCTCTGCTGCACTGGGATATGTTGCACTGGGCTCTATCACACTGGGCTCTGCTGCACTTGGATGTCACACTGAGCTCTGTCGCACTGGGCTCTATCGCACTGGGCTCTGTTGCACTGGGCTCTGCCGCACTAGGATGTTCTGCGCCAGCCTTTATTGCAGAGTTTTTTTGTGATGTCTGTCTCTTTGATATTTTCAATGCGGTGCACATGACAGGAAGAGGAACTGTGCTCCCAGGTCATTCTCCCCCTCCATCCCTTGCTCCGAAACTAGCTAAAAAAACCTCTGCCCACCCGAATGACCTCCCCTCCAGGCCATCATGTTTATTTCCATTGGTGGGGCAGAGACATCCTCACAAACCCTTTGCTAGAATTTTCATTGGTGGCAGTGGCTGGCTGGCAGTGGCTGGCTCCAGGTTCATGTGGGCCCCTGGGAGATACATCTTAGTGTCCTCTTGTGGCATTTTATTTACAGTGACATGTCCCCCTGTGGCTTCCACACAGTATAATGACCTCTAGTGCCCCCCAGAAAATATAGTGACCCCCCTACAGTATAATAACCCCTAGTGACCCCCAATATACTGTATGGAGGTCACTGGGAGTCATATTGGATGGGGGGTCATTGGAGATCATTATACTGAATGGGGGAACTGGGAAATATTACACTGTGTGTGGGGGGCACTACTCATTATACTGTGTAAGGGGCACAAACACAATATAAACACAATATAATGCCCACTCACACAGTATAATAACCCTAGCCCCCTCATAGTGTAATGAGCCCCTTAACATAGCTATTAGTACTGGTCGAGCACCAAAGTGCTCCTGTGCTCTGGTGCTCGAGTAGAACACTTACCAAAGCTTGGGTGCCATGCAGCTCTATAGTGTAGTGTTTAACATTCTTGGCTGTAATGTAGAAGGTTGTTAATTCGAATCCCACCAGAAACTTTTCAGAAATAGAGGCTAAATTAGATTTAAATACACTGACTCAAGCACACGCCGAATATTCGGCCACGCATAAGCGATGCTCGAGCTGAACTGGTGTTCGGCGGCCGAGCATGCTCGCCCAACACTTATAGCTGTCATTGCTGGAAAACAGTCCTTTCATTCAATTACTGCAGCTCATCTCCCTGCACTCCGGCATAGCAGTGAGACGCACATCATAACATCACCGATGGGCCAGGCCTGGAGGACAAAAGGAGCGCAGGGAGATGACTCCCCTGTGCCTCAGCAATGGGCGCTTCCATCTGTATTGATGGAAGCGCTCATAGCAGTCGACACCCCCCTTAGAGCCTGCACCCAGGGTCTGCCGCCCCCCTTTGGCACGCCACTGTACAGTGGGCCCAGGGCCGGTTTTAGACAAAATGTGGCCTTGGGCCAAATCAAAAGTGGGGCCCCAATCTTGTAATAATGTACTAAAACAGTCAAATTTTGTCGATTCCGGCCCTCCCTCACAGATTTACACCCCATAAAGCTTCACACACAGATCTGCACCCTCATGGCACCCAGAATACGCCTCATGCCCCCTCCCCTCACAGGAATAAGTTCCCCTCCCTCAGAAAAAGCTATAGCAATAGAGCCAGTCATCATACAGCATGTACCGCAGGACTGCACAGCACTAGACCCTCCCTCACCCACCCGCTTGCAGGCATATACAACCCCTCTTTCCCAAAGTATCTGCACAAGCGTCCAGTGTCAGTGCAGAAAGAAAGCTCTGTCGTATACCAAGTAACCCCTTTCTGGCATCCGCTATAAATGTATGGCAGATGTCGGGTCTTTAAAGATGGCGCCCGCTCTGCAACTAGGCACCCAATACCAATGTCCACAATCTGCGGTAATGCTTACCTGGACATTTAACCACCCCAATGCTGTGGTCAAATGTCACCATGGCATCTGAGAGTGTTAAAAAGAATTATTGCGGGCTTCCTGCTCAGAAGCGAAGATTGGGGAAAGCACCCTGTTCTAAAAATTAGCCGCAGCCTGTACTAGGCTTCCTGGCTCATTATTAGCATATCCCAGTTCCACCCACTAGATGGCAGCACTGAACTTTGATATAGTGATTTTTATACAGTGGGATGCGAAAGTTTGGGCAACCTTGTTAATCGTCATGATTTTCCTGTATAAATAGTTGGTGGTTACGATAAAAAATGTCAGTTAAATATATCATATAGGAGACACACACAGTGATATTTGAGAAGTGAAATGAAGTTTATTGGATTTACAGAAAGTGTTCTATAATTGTTTAAACAAAATTAGGCAGGTGCATATATTTGGGCACCACAAAAAAGAAATTAAATCAATATTTAGTAGATCCTCCTTTTGCAGAAATGACAGCCTCTAAACGCTTCCTGTAGGTTTCAATGAGAGTCTGGATTCTGGTTGAAGGTATTTTGGACCATTCCTCTTTACAAAACATCTTTAGTTCATTCAGGTTTGATGGCTTCCGAGCATGGACAGCTCTCTTTAAGTCACACCACAGATTTTCAATTATATTCAGGTCTGGGGACTGAGATGGCCAATCCAGAATGTTGTACTTGTTCCTCTGCATAAATGCCTTAGTGGATTTTGAGCAGTGTTTAGGGTCGTTGTCTTGTTGAAAGATCCAGCCCAGACGCAGCTTCAGCTTTGTCACTGATTCCTGGACATTGGTCTCCAGAATCTGCAGATACTGAGTGGAATCCATGCGTCCCTCAACTTTTACAAGATTCCCAGTCCCTGCACTGGCCACACAGCCCCACAGCAAGATGGAACCACCACCATATTTTACTGTAGGTAGCAGGTGTTTTTCTTGGAATGCTGTGTTCTTTTTCCTCCATGCATAACGCCCCTTGTTATGGCCAAATAACTCAATTTTAGTTTCATTAGTCCACAGCACCTTATTCCAAAATGAAGCTGGCTTGTCCAAATGTGCTTTAGCCCACCTCAAGCGGCACTTTTTGTGCTGTGGGCGGAGAAAAGGCTTCCTCTGCATCACTCTCGCATACAGCATCTCCTTGTGTAAAGTGCGCCGAATGGTTGAACGATGCACAGTGTCTCCATCTGCAGCAAGATGTTGTTGTAGGTCTTTGGTGCTGGTCTGTGGGTTCACTCTGACTGTTCTCACCATTCGTCGCTTCTGTCTATCCGAGATTTTTCTTGGTCTGCCACTTCGAGCCTTAACTTGAACTGAGCCTGTGGTCTTCCATTTCCTCAATATGTTCCTAACTGTGGAAACAGACAGCTGAAATCTCTGAGACTTCTGTATCCTTCCCCTAAACCATGATGGTGAACAATCTTTGTCTTCAGGTCATTTGACAGTTGTTTTGAGACCCCCATGTTGCTACTCTTAAGAGAAAATTAAAAGAGGAGGTAAACTTACAATTGACCCCCTTAAATACTCTTTGTCATAATTTGATTCACCTGTGTATGTAGGTCAGGGGTCACTAAGCTTACCAAACACATTTGAGTTCCAATAATTAGTTCTAAAGGTTTTGGAATTTATGCACCTGCCTAATTTTGTTTCAACAATTATAGCACACTTTCTGTAAATCCAATAAATTTATTTCACTTCTCAAATATCACTGTGTGTGTCTCCCATATGATATATTTAACTGACATTTTTTATCGTAACAACCAACAATTTATACAGGAAAATCATGACGATTAACAAGGTTGCCCAAACTTTCGCTTTCCACTGTACATAATAATGGAGCAATTTCCATTATTCTGTATAAGTTGTAATCTGACGATTGCAAGTTGTGGTCCACTTGGGGACCTAACAAAAAGTTATAAAATAAATATATATATATATATATATATATATTCAGAAGTATGATTATATTTAGTAATTACACATTTATTTTGTGCCATACATTTTTTTCAATTACAAAAAAAAATAAAGTAATACTTCTGCTGTATAGGAATACCTCATACATGAGGAACTACCATAAGGGTTTTTCTGCCACATCATGGCAGAACCACCATGAAGTTCAGCATTGAGCTTTGTAGCTCAGTGGTTAAGGTTCTTGTCTTCAAGGTTGTGAGTTCAAATCCTGGCAGGAACATTTAATAAATATAGGCTAAATTAGACTTAAACACACAGGATAACAATGCTTGGAGATGCCCCCTTCATGTTCACAGCAATGACTACATATATGGACATAGCAGGGACTGCTAAACCAGGAACTGGAGTCCTGACTCTTCAGTAACACTGGGGGATTTCCCACTGTTCAGTGATCTTCTGCATAGACCAGAGTGGACCCCTGCACTTGCCTGGGTTTGCCGGATGCTGACGCTGTCCCTGTTGGCTGCCATCTCAGTTCTAAAGAATGCTCTCCTTCCTTCCCACTGGACGACCTGCAGCTGAGTGTAAGTTGCACGTCCAGCATGCATGCGCCTAGCATCTCTTCTGTGCTGCTACAATCATCCAGGGTGGTTGTGGAGCCACTGTTATAAAGATTTTCCTTCTGGGCATACAAGGAATATCCACAAGCAGAACTTCTGCCAGATTTTACATGAAAATATAAGGTTGTCTCACTTTAGCAAATGACAAAGCTAATACAAGGCACCTACTAATGTATTGTGATTGTCCAATATGTTTTCTTTTCTGGCTTTATTCAACATGTCTTGTTTCCATGGTTACAACCACCCTGCAATCCAGCAGCAATGGCTGAGCTTGTACACTATAGGGAAAACCATAGGCTTATGTGTACTCCCACAGACCTGGCCACCACAGAGGCCAGCACTTATACCTATAATGTGCAAGCATGACCAACACTGATTGCAGAGTGGTCGTAACCATGCAAATGAGCAGTGTATAATGCGATGGAAAAATGTATCTAGCCAGCAAAGGAGGCAATATGGATAATCACAATATATTAGTAAGTGCCCCGTATTAACTTTCTCTACGTGATAAATGCCATTTGATAAAGTGAGACATCCGCTTTAACTCCTCATTCTTCAAAGTGAAATTTTCCTTTAAGGACTCATGTACACGACCGCTGTTTTAGTCCACATCTGCAAAAAAACAGAACATGTCCCATTCTTGCCCATATTACGGACACGGAGAGGATAGTCCTATTATGGGCTGGACATTCGTAAAAAGACGGAACACACGGTACCCATGTTTTGCGGATCGCAATTTGCAGACCACAAAAACGGCTATGGCCATGTGCATGAGCACTAACACTGTTGCTAGACTGTATAGAATTCTGTTGTAACTTGTAATGAATCATTTTTTCAGGAAATATATACAGAAAACAGGTGAAATAAAGCTCTTTAGGACTGTGAAATACTGTGACCTTTCATTGTGTGTGTGACAGATGTTCCATATGTATATATAGTATCGTTTGTTAACTATAAATGCAGTGCTTTGCTGACCTATTGTATAACACAATACATGGAAGAAAACTCTAAACAAAATGAAGTCATCAGACAAAGAGACACTAACAACTTACATACGTTTCTAGCTTTACCATAATAGTGTTGTATTTATAACATGCCTTCTTTTTTGTACTGTAGTGTAGTGTGCCCGAGGGTCAGTATTGTACATTTCTTCCTACAAACACTCATAATTACATCATGTAATTGTATCCAATTCCCTAACATTCTCTATAAACGTACGCATGCCCATGACCAGCATTAAAGAGCAGTTCTGTTATAAATTACATTAATTTAGGCAAAACTGATTTTTTTTTTTCTTAGAAATACTGATTGGCATTCATGGATATGTAGTTTTTAAACAAATTGCTTCTCCAAAAGACAAATCCAGAAAAAAAATGGAAAATATAGGGGTCATTTAGCACACATGTAAGGAAAAGAGTGAATAATCAATATTTCTTGTAGGTGATATGAAAGCTGATGCTGGTAAAATCTGTTCTCTCTACACTGAGAGAGTTTAAAGGGGTTGTCCAGGATTTTGTTTAATTCCTCGCGTGCCCCCCCATCCCAAACACCCAGCAAACAGGACCTATGGATAAATCCATACTTACCCTGCTCCCTACAGCTACTTTCAGTGTCCCTGGCTCCCAAGCCCTTTTCATTGGACAAAGTCACATGTGCCACTGCACTAAATGACTGACCTCAGCACTGACGTGTCCCCAAAGGGCTTGTCACTGCTGTGTCATGTGGTGGCTTTGGAACACGTCACCACTGAGGCCAGTCATTGGCTGCAGCCATGCATGTTACTGAAAGTCCAGTGAAAAGAGCCTAGGAGCCACAGCGTTCATGTGCAAGAGGCTTATGCTGTAACTAATAATTGCATTTTCAGGTTACTATGATTGGTTTCCCACATGTTTTTGAGCATGTTTTCTTTATTTGTTTTTGTTTTTGCTAATAGATGTTACTTTGAAGTCTATTGTGTAAAATAAAATTGCATAAAATGTGCATTTTTGCTTTGCGTGACCGTGTGTTTTTTAATTCAGCATGCTCTACATGAAGCATTTTCCTTTATGGCAAGTGGATGTGTGAGCCATATGTTTTTCTCTATGGTCTAGCATTGTCTTTCTGGAGTTTTTCCTATTTTCCTATGCCTATATAGGATGTAAAAAAATCTGAAAAAATGCATGTTTAAAAGAAATCACTTTTAACATTTTTAAAAATGCAGAAGAAATATGTATTTGTTTATTTGCATGTATGTTAAGAAGACATATAGGTATTGTAGCTCTCTGCAGAATAGATTTGATCCCCTCCACATTTCATCTATAAATTAGGCTTGACCCATCCTCTATAGACTGACACACAGATGCTGGGCATGCTGTTCTCTATAGATATGTATTTTTTCACATTGGTCCACTGCTTGTCACCATTTGTATGTAACCCTATATGTACTGCAAGCTGCATATCCATAAGACATGAGTATAACTACATACATTGGCAATATATACAGGTGAAACTTGAAAAATTAGAATATCGTGCAAAGTTCATTTATTTCAGTAATGCAACCTAAAAGGGGAAACTAACATATGAGATAGACTCATTACATGCAAAGCGAGATATTTCAAGCCTTTATTTGTTATAATTTGTATGATTATGGCTTACAGATGATGAAACCCCAAAGTCACAATTTTGAGGTACCCTTTGCTCAGGGGGTATGGGTTAATTAGCTGACTAGAGTGTGACACTTTGAGCCTAGAATATTGAACCTTTTCACAATATTCTAATTTTAAGCTGCATTAATGCAACTCCTTTTAATAAGCATTACTGAGATAAATGGACTTTTGCACGATATTCTAATTTTTTGAATTTCACCTGCAGGTTTGTAACCACTATTGCAGGCATATTCAGCAGTCGCTCAGCAGGAGTAGGTGGTTGAGTAGAACGGCACCCATGCCCGCATGGGAAAGGGAAGCAGCTAAGGGATGATTAATATAGGTGTTTACTGCATGAATATTGCTGTCATGGCTTGCTACAGTATGTTGTCAGAATATGTTTTTGTTGTAGTTTTTGTAGGTCTTACATTTGAGTAATAGTTCAGGTTATTCTTCACAGGGCACTTAGTCTATTTTTGCACTAATAGTAAATATTCCAAATACATTACTTTGCTTCAATTGTAGGATGCCCAATTTGAACACAATATCACTCCGTTCAGCTCTACAACTTCTTTCCTACTGACTGGACTGCATTTTGTTTATGACAGGCTTGCTTTATTATTTATTTATGATACTTATATAGCGCTGACATATTCCACAGCGCTTTACAGACATTAGCATCAAACTGTCCCCAATGGGGCTCACAATCTAAGTTCCCTATCAGGAAACCGGAGTACCTGGAGAAAACCCACACAAACACTGGGAGAACATACAAACTCCATGCAGATGTTATTCTTGGTCAGATTTGAACCTAGGACCCCAGCGCTGCAATGCACCAGTGCTAACCACTGAGCTACCACGCTGCCCCATGTTTTATGCACTATGATGTGCACATCCTTTTTTTTTTGTTTTTGCAGCGGTCTTAACCTGTTCACACATTTCTAAGAGGCCAATGTACCATAAAGTTAATCAATAAATAATGACTTATAGCAGCTATACAATCTGTGCATCCACCAGTTACTTCTCTAGTTGCTATCACAGTCTATAGCTCTGAACTATCCCTTCGTTTTTTTGGTTTGTGAATAATATATTAAATATATTTACTTTTCCCATACTGAGTTATTACTTAATAATGATCGACCGCAATTTAATTTTGAATATACAATAAATGAACTTTGTATGAACATAGTTCCTTCTAGAATTTCAAATTTGTACATCCTTACTGTGCCAATTAAACATGAAGAAAGACATTGATATTTAATACATTGTTTTGGCAGAATTCTGGCATCCTACTTTATTAAATTGCTTGTGGTGACATTGGATGTAATCACAGTTTCAAATGTCTTGTTTTTTTCTCCGCTCTTTTCATAGGCAGAAGTATATGAAGACAGGAAAATATGATATTATATGTCGCCTTTCACTTTACTTAAAATTTTAGGGAGATTCACGGTGAAATGAATTTGGCGCAATCTCTGCATAATATACTTCACATGATTAATTTTTATTTTCAGCAAATCAAGTTTATTATAACTTTGAATTGTTACAGAAATGTATAAATGAACCTTTGTACGTAAAATTACAGAAAAATTCCAAAATGTGCTCAACATAAAACTCTTTATTAGCTTTAGACATAAATGGCTTTGGGAAAAAGAATTTAATTGCAACAAGAGTCTTGTACTTTTCTACTTATTCATTTTAATGTATGCAATAAACAATTGTCAACTAATGGTTTGTTTAGCTTTTTATAAAACTCTAGCATTTTCCAAGAGGTTTGTATTTAGATTTGAAGCTTATGCACAAGGCTCTATTATGGCTACATTTTGCATGGAGGTGTAACAAGGATGCTATAGAGGTGTGTGAGGCCTCTACCTTGCTTCTGATATCATATGGGACACACTGAAATCTTATCAATCAGAAACATTGGATGCTGAATTTACAGAGATATTTTCCTTTAGGAGAAGAATATCTCTGTACTTACTCAGTTCATACAGCTGTGCACAGGGGTCTGCATTGCTCTGTGCAAAAATAGCCAAACAGGTCCGACTTTGTGCCAGTGTGCATGAGCCTTTAAACAGATTGGTCATGTTCTGGTTACTTTTGATCAATGTTGATCAATATGTTTGTAAGGTAACTATAGCCACCACTATAACACCTTTTAGGAGACTCTCTCATGTATTTAACCCTTTCGCTACATGTACAGCACTGGTGAGGTCTTTAAACATGGCGACTGCTTAATCGTGCAGAAGGTGCTATAGTCGAAGGGTCTCTGCTGTTTCCACAACCATTAATAATGGCAATTGCGGACATTACAGCTAGAGATGAGCGAATGTCATATTTTGAAATCCTTTCACGCTTTGTTTTGTGGTAAAAGCAGAATTGCGTTATGGATTCCGTTACCACGGAATGTCTTTAGAAGAATGCTGTTATTTTTTCTGTCATAATAGAAGTTTATGGGCTGTAAAACAGATCCGTCCCTTTTCCATTGTGCAGGGGAGTCCTCTCGACTGTAGCCTGTCAGTCCACCCTTCAGCACCGCAGTTTCCATGTTGCTTATTCACAATGGTGCCATTTATCCCCTCACGGTACGCTTTCACCATAGTTCACAAACTACACAGTTTCAGAAATACTATATATATTGTCAATATTCATCCCTTTATGCAACTCTGATAAATAATCCATTTTGCATGACTTCCTTCATCAGCTACAGTTCCTTGCAAAAGTATTCACCCCACTTGACTATTTTTGTGTTTTGTTACATTATAGCCTTAAGTTCAATGTTTTGTGTGTTAATCTGAATTTTATGTGATGGATCAGAACACAATAGTCTAAGTTGGTGAAGTAAAATGAGAAAAATATATAAATAAAACTATTGTTTAGAAATAGAAAACAGAAAATTGGCATGTGCATATTGTGGGGACTCGCTCTGGTAGACAGGATTAGCGGATGTAGTATAGAAGCAACAAGAAGTTCTTTGGATCAAACAGTTCAGTGTTTTATTCACACTTTAGGCAGGTGACAAAACAAGCAGTCATATAAAAAAAAAAAGTCACCTTGCCATGTTGGTGGTAATTCACACCATGCGCCAATTCTGCCTCAAAGAGTCTTTGCTGATAGTAGCACCAACCTGTTTTCACGCCAAAAAGGTAGCAAACCTTCATCCAGACACAATGCTCCCAGATCCCACATGGCTTATGAGCCCAGCTGCCTATTTAAGGACAGCCAGGTGCTGCCAAAATCCGGACCGGCATTTAAAATCCAGTCCAGTATTTGACCTCACCTGGCTGTAAATCAGCCCAGCAGCACATGCTGGGAGGAAAATACCTGTTTTCCCAGACCAAACCTCTCACTGTGTCACAATATGTATTCACCCCTCTTGTTAAGAAGCCCATAAAAAGCTCTTACCAATTACCTTCAGAAGTCACAATTAGTGAAATGATGTCCACCTGTGTGCAATCTAAGTGTCACATGATCTGTCATTACATATACACACCTTTTTTGAAAGGCCCCAGAGGCTGCAACACCTAAGCAAGAGGCATCACTAACAAAACACTGCCATGAAGACCAAGGAACTATCCAATCAAATAAGGGACAATGTTGTTGAGAATTAAGTCAGGGTTAGGTTATAAAAAAAATATCCAGGAGCACCATCAAATCTATCATAACCAAATGGAAAGAACATGGCACAACAGCAAACCTGACAAGAGACAGCCGCCCACCATAACTCACGGACCGGGCAAGGAGGGTATTAATCAGAAAGGCAGCACAGATACCTAAGGTAAACCTGGAGGAGCTGCAGAGTTCCACAGCAGAGACTGGAGTATCTGTACATAGGACGAAAATAAGCCGTACACTTCACAGAGTTGGGCTTTATGGCACAGTGGCCAGAAGAAAGCCATTACTTGCAGCAAAAAACAAAAAGGCATGTTTGTGAGTTTGCGAAAAGGCATGTGGTAGACTCCCAAAATGTATGGGAGAAGGTGCTCTGGTCTGTTCAGACTAAAATTGAACTTTTCAGCCGTCAAAGAAATGCTATGTCTGGCGCAAACCCAACACATCACATCACCCAAAGAACACCATCCCCACAGTGAAGCATGGTGATGGCAGCATCATGCTGTGGGGATGTTTTCAGCAGCCAGGACTAGTAAATTGGTCAGAGTTGAGGCAAAGATGGATGGTGCTAAATACAGGGATATTCTTGAGCAAAACCTGTACCACTCTGTGAATGATTTGAGGCTAAGACGGAGGTTTACCTTCCAGCAGGACAATGACCCCAAACACACTGCTAAAGCAACACTTGAGTGGTTTAAGGGGAAACATGTAAATGTGTTGGAATGGCCTAGTCAAAGCCCAGATCTCAATCCATTAGAAAATCTGTGGTCAGACTTAAAGATTGCTGTTCACAAGCGCAAACCATCCAACTTGAAGGAGCTGGAGCAGTTTTAAAAGGAGGAATAGGCAAAAATCCCAGTGGTAAGATCTGGCAAGCTCATAGAGACTTATCCAAAGCGTCTTGGAGCTGTGATTGCCGCAAAAAGTGTCTCTACAGAGTATTGACTTGGGGTGAATAGTTATGCACATTGACTTTTTCTTTTATTTTGTCCTATTTGTTGTTTGCTTCACAATAAAAATAAATTAATCTTCAAAGTTGTGGACATGTTCTGTAAATTAAATGATGCAAATACTCGAACAATCTATGTTAATTCCAGGTTGTGAGGCACTAAAACATGAAAAAAAGGCACTGTACATGTTGCAGATGTCAAAAGTAACATAGTATATAAGGCCGAAAAAAGACATTTGTCCATCCAGTTCGGCCTGTCATCCTGCAAGTTGAAGGCAAAAAGAAAAAAAAAAAGTGAGGTAGAAGGCAATTTTCTCCACTTAAGGGGAAAAAAATTCCTTCCCGACTCCAATCGGGCAATCAGAATAACTCCCTGGATCAACGACCCTTCTCTAGTAGCTAAAGCCTGTTATATTATTACACTTGAGAAATACATCCAGGCCCCTCTTGAACTCGTTTAGTGAACTCACCATCACCACCTCCTCAGTCAGAGCGTAGTTACTGCTATAGTTAGTGTTACTCGATTGTGCCATTGTGCATGTAGTGTTACTAGTGGAACACACTACTGTGGCAGCTTATCTGCCTTGAGAACAAAAGGATTTGGCATTTTTTAAATCGAATATATCTAACCCTTAGATCCAACCCTTAGATCCTCTTTATTTTCAGATCAAAGGTACCTCTCATTCTGTACAGTATTGGAACAAATCAATAAATATTGGATGTTTCATTCAAAGTCGTGATCATCCCTGATAAAAATCATGCTTAAAATAGAAACAACAACTAAAATAATATACTTTTCTAATAATACATTTCCTTTAAGATTATTGTAAGTTAAAGAGGGATCCATATAGTACAGAAGCAGCTTTGAGGTAAGAGGCACTGTACTAGAAACAGAAGAAGTACCATGACATCAGGCTCATGCATAATATAGAGTAGTTAGCAGAAATGACAAAACAATGTACTATATTGGATATCAACACCATTTGCAATGTTAGACTGCTAAGGCAGTGCTGCAATGCAAAGGGGAGTTTGCTGCAGATTTCCTACATTTAGGCTGCTAAAAACCCATACTATAATTTACTATGTGTCTGTAAAGGGTGGTGATTTGAGATAACCGATCATTAGGTGCAGCTGTTTTCCCTTTATTAGGGAGGAGGAGGTAGAACGTTTTAGAGACAGGTTATTGAACTTGTATGTGCCTACACAATGTAGTGAGAAGAGCTAATACAGAGATCTGACACATTAACCACCCCTGGATTAAGGTACCAGCCAGTCATAAGCCTGAAAAAGCAAAAGAACTACTAAAGCAGGCCAAATGTAAGAGAGGTGTAGTGAAAGCGCAGTAGAGATAAGCTGTCAACAAGGGAATATTGACTACAATATAGTTCAGGAGTTGCCTACATTGCCAGTAAAGTAAAGCAATCTGTTCTAAAAAGGTGCAGAGAGTTTGTCTGCCACCAGGGAGGACTACACTACATTGCCTAAAATAAAGTACAGTATACACCCCATGTCTGGATGTTTATATGTACAAATCAGCAAGAGAAGTACAGTGTAATGAAAAGTGCTTCCAAAAAACAACTGTGCCTGTTAAATCAGTCATGTACCCTGTAAAATCTGTGGAAATGATGCCTATGAAAACATCTGCTGGTCCATGCATGCTGAACCTATGATTAATAAACTTGAACTTGATTCTTTAGTAAAAAATAGTCTGCTGTGTTTAATTATTTCCTGTGCTGCTATACTGCACCATCTGAAGCTGCATCAAGGGACCATGCCTTAAACCTCAAAACCTTCACCGTGGCACTAGTTTAAACAGTCTTTATATATATGTCCTCCATTCACTTCCATTAAAAAAAAGCAAGCAAACCTGTGTTAAAAGGACACTAGATAGATAACGTGGACACAGTAGAGTTTTTATTCACAAGTTTGCTCAGAATATGATGTGAACCTAGCCTCCAAGTTATTTGCACAGTTAAATAGATTTTTTTTATTCATTTCTAGTGGTTGGTAGTGAAAATAAGGTCCAGGTAAAGTCAATAGATAGTCTTGTTTCAGGGGTTCTCTAGACTGTCTTTAAAATCTTGCTGTGTTCTGGCCTGTAGAGGGAAGACAATCTGCTCACTAATTACTGGGACTGGATTCAAGCTCTTCCACTCAAGTCCTGATTGGATGTGTTTCTGAGTCCTCTTGTTTAGCTGCATCTATAGTATATAGCTGAACAGGAAGACTAAGAGATGAGTGTGCTAAAGACCTGAGTGATAAAGCCCACATTTAGTCCTAGATAGAGATGGCCTTGCGGTTTGCCCGGCAGTCGTTTCGCTGCGAACTTTGCTCGTTAGCTGTTTCGCCGGCGCCATATTTTTTGCATTGTGCAGAACTTTGACCCATGAGAGATACATCAGGTGGGACAGGACAGACAATTGAGATGTTTCAGCACATGGACACACCGCCTACCCTAAAAAAAAAAAATACTATCTGGCTGCCATTTTGCATTCAGACTTTTGCCAGTGTGGAGCAGGGACAGACTGTTAGAGAGTATAGAGACACCAAACACTAGCTAATAGGGCCAAAAAAGTACTTTAAAGGACTTCTATAGATGTGCTATCGATAAGTGTGACATACTGAGGGGTGTAATATACTTATAACATACTTTCTAACATAGAAAGTATATTATAGTGCATTTGTATTGTGCAGCAGTTGTGTGCGATTCTGCTGAGATACCACAGCTATACAGAGGGACAAACGCTTTTGGAACAACTAATTGCAACTGGTGTGCTATACCAGTTGCCCCCCAAAAAATCTGATTGAGGCAGGGGTGTGAAATACCTATAATATAATTTCTATATAGTGCATTTGTATAGTGCTGCATTTGTGTGCGGTTCTGCTGAGATACCACAGCTATACAGAGGGACAAATGTCATTGGAACAACTAATTACAACTGGTGAGATATACCAGTTGCCCCCCAAAAAATCAGATTAAGACAGGGGTGCAATATACCTAGAATATAATTTCAATATAGTGCATTATACAGCGTATCTGATGACATATGGCAGAAATACTGAGGGACAAACGTCATTGGAACAACTAATTTCAACTAGTGTGATATACCAGTTGCCCCCCAAAAAATCTGATTGAGGCAGGGGTGTGATATACCTGTAATATAATTTCTATATAGTGCATTTGTACTGTGCTACATTTGTGTGCGGTTCTGCTGAGATACTGCAGCTATACAGAGGGACAAACGCTATTGGATCAACTAATTGCAACTAGTGTGATATACTAGTTGCACCTCAAATAATCTGATTGAGGAAGGGGTGTGATATACCTAAAATATAATTTCTATATAGAGCATTTGTATTGTGCAGCAGTTGTGTGCGGTTCTGCTGAGATACAGTAGCTATACAGAGGGACAAATGCCATTGGAACAACTAATTGCAACTGGTGTAATATACCAGGTGCCCCCCAAAAAATCAGATTGAGCCAGGGGTGTAATATACCTATAATATAATGTCTATAGTTCATTTGTATTGTGCTGTATTTGTGTGCGGTTCTGCTGAGATACCGCAGCTATACAGAGGGACAAACGACATTGGAACAACTAATTGCAACTGCTGTGATATACCAGTTGCCCCTAAAACATATCTAATTGAGGCAGTGGTGTGATATACGGATGTAGCAGGGTTAACACACATGCTTTATGATACATGTTATCTAAACTAAGTGCAGCTAAATACGTTAAGCAATTGCTTTTCAATGACTTTTGTTTCAAGATAACGTGATGAGTTAAGAAATTTGAGTTAAGAGTGTAAGTGTGTTACCCCTGCTACATCTGTACCTATAATATAATTTATATATAGTGCATTTGTATTGTGCAGCATTTGTGTGCGGTTCTGCTGAGATACCGCAGCTACACAGAGGGACAATTGTCATTGGAACAACTAATTGCAACTGGTGTGATATACCAGTTTCCCCTAAAAAAAACTGATTAAGGTATTTAATATACCTGCTTCCACAAATACTGCTCTTCTATAAGGACTTTGGCACAGGGTCATTTTGAAAATAACAGGCAGAGGAAGAGGCAGGCCATTTGGCAGGGGTGGTAGGGGTCGGGCAGGTGCACCAGGACGGAGCCTCAGTGGGAAGTTGGAGAAGGTGCATGCGATTACGTGAAAGGGTGCACCAGAGTTGGTTGAGTGGCTCACTCACCCTTTTGCTTCTGCATCCTTCTCATCCTCTGTATCTGCACCCTCCTCACTCTCTGCTGTGTGCACCCCCAAACACACCACCACCATAGCCACTCCACTCGAGTCAGAGGAATTATTTTCCCATCCATTTCCAGACCTTACCGATGCACAGCCATTCTTGGCATTGGATGAGGAAGAGGAGGTAGCAACTACCGCCACCCAGCATTCTGACGAAAGTACCCAGATCAGCACAAGGAGAGTGATCCCCACTGTTGCTGCCTACTTCGAGATCTAAAATGTCAGTGGTGGTGAAGGTGACAATGATGAAGTGTCACGTGGGTGCCCACAATAGAGGAAGAGGAGGGGAGTTCAGATGGAGAGACGGAGCAGCAGATAGGGAGGAGAAGGAGGAGAAGCAGGCAGAACTCGCAGTGTACAGGAGGCAAAAAGCAGACTGCAAATGTATCTGGAGCGAGCCATCCACCATGCACAGTCACATCTTGTGCTCCCAGGATGCCCTCACGTGGCTCTGCAGTGTGGACATTTATTAGCTTGTCAGCTGCTGATAATAGTGTTGCCACCTGCGGCCTGTGCTGTCAACGCATACGTCACGATAAGCCCAACACTCACCTAGGGATGACTGCCTTAAGAAGGCACCTGGCCTCCCATCACCGAGCCCAGTGGGAACAACGCCGTCATAACCCACAAAGCCACACTCCTGGTGCTCCACTTTCTGCCTCTTCTCCTTTCTCCTCTCATTTATCCTCCACTCCACCTTCCACAGTGACATAGTTGCGTTCATCTGGCACAAGGCAGGCTTCCGTGGCCCAAATGTTCGAGCGTTAAAAAAATGATGACGCTGGATAATCCTCTTGCCCAACGGCTGACCGCTGGCTTGTCGGAACTGCTAGCTCGCCAACTTCTGACATATAAATTAGTGGACTCAGAGGGCTTTAGAAAATTGGTGGCCTTTGGCACACCGCAATGGAAGGTCCACGGAAATAAATATTTCTCCCAGAAGGGCATCCCAGAGCTATATGTCCATGTTCAGCGGCAAGTGAATGTATCTCTGGCACACAGTGTCTGTACCAAGATACATCTGACCACAGACACGTGGTCTAGCAAACACGGGCAGGGAAGGTACATAACTTTTACTTCCCACTGGGTGAACTTTCAGATGGCTGTCAAGCATGAAACCCGTGGCACCCATGTAGATTTGGTGTTACCTCCATGTATTGCATGCAGGCCTGCCTCTTCTTCTCCTCCTCCTACTCCATCATCCATCTTCTCCTTGGATGACTCCTCCTTTTCAACTGCTACCGCCTCTTCCGCTGCACCCCAAGATCCCCAGAAGCTATTCGACGTGCCAGGTGAGACGTTGCCATGCTGTGCTGCGACTGTTGTGCCTGGAAGCCAAGAGCCACACCGGTCCTGCATTGCTTTCAGCGCTGCGGTCACAGGCCGATCAGTGGCTAACCCTGCTCAATATGATAGTTGGTAAACTTGTGTGCGACAACAGTGCAAATCTGCTGAGCACGCTGAAACAGGGCAAAATGACACATGTGCCGTGGATGGCACACTTTCTTGCCAAATACCCTGGGGTCCAGGACTTCTTGTGGCAGGCCAGGAAAATCTCTGCCCATTTTAAAAGATCTTACACGGCCATGGCTCGCCCTGCTGATGTTCAGCGGAAACATCACTTGCCCATCAGACATCTCATTTTTGACTGCCCGATGCACTGGAACTTCACCTTGTATATGCTTGATAATTTTCTCCAGCAGAAACGTATCGTTAACGACTGCCTTTATGAACTCTGCGGCAGGACAGGTTCTGGGGAGCTTGGTATTTTTTCACCGTGCCAGTGGTTGGTCATGCGTGACGCATGCAGACTACTGCGGGCATTTTATGAGATCACCAAACTGTCCAGTCAAAGCCAGGGCCCCATCAGTGACATCGTACCTTACGCCTTCTTTCTGGAACAAGCATTGCGTCGTGTCATTGATCAAGCCGTTGAGGAGCAGGAGCAGAAAGATGAGGAAGTCGCAATGCTGAATGAATTTCCAGGAGGGGCTACTCCATCTGAGACAAGTCAACAGGAGTCTGAAGAGAAGTTAGAGGAGAATGGTGCCTGGGGGGAGGAGGAGGGGCAAGAAGGGCATGCTTTAAACTTGTGTTGTCCGTGGATGGGGGGAGGAGACTGAGGACGACATGCTCCTGGGCGATGAGCAGGAGCCAGGCTGCTCCACAGCTTCCAATTTAGTGCAAATGGGGGCCTTCATGCTCCAGTGTTTGAAGAGGGACCCTCGTACAAAAAGCATAAACGGCAAGAACCAGTACTGGGTGGCAACGAACTTAGACCCCCGATACAAACACAAAATGGTGGACATGTTACCAGCATGGCACTGGCAGAAAATTTTCCACCCACAGAGAAACAGTTGCGAGTATCAATCCTACAGCGCATGCAAGAAGAGGGCGGTTTGAAGATGTGTTGGTCACTTCAGATAACCCAACCCATCGACAGCCTCCCTCCGGATCCAGCCTCAGGGAACGCCTAGACCGACAGGTGTCTGACTACATCGGGTTAATGACCGATGTGGACGCTCTGAGAAGCAAGGAACCCCTGGACTACTGGTTGTACATGCTTGACCTGTGTCCAAAGCTGACACAATTTTCCATGGAACTCTTGGCTTGCCCCTCGTCGAGTGTCCTGGACAAGGACGTTCAGTGCAGCAGGGAGGATCATAACCGATAAGTGCGCTCGCCTATCTCACAACAGTGTGAAATACCTCAACACCTGTGACGACCACGTTTAATAGAATTTACTCATGACAGCCCACAAATATCTGCCACCACCCAGAACAAATAATGGTCCCTGTCTTAGGTAAATATAGTGGCATAAAAGGCCTTTTCTGTCCGGTTAATGCCTAATGTTTGGGACCTCGGAGGAATTTAACACCTGTAACGACCACGTGTTATCGAACTTCAACTATTATCATTTGGGGTTTTTCCAAGAGGGGGGATTTCCTTAGCCATGTTTAACTCTTTAATCCAATTTTATCTTTTTTGTTCTTGTAAACATATGTATTTGACATCTATTTGTACTGGCCTGCAGTAAAATTGATATCTAATGACCATCTAATATAACTCCAGCCACATAATTACTTGTTCTTTTCTGTCTGGTGAATGCCTAATGTTTGGGGCCTATACTACACTGGCCTGCAATAAAATTTATATTGAATGGATGTCTAATATACCTCCATCCACGTAATCACTTGATCATTTATTTACAGTGAATGCATAATTTTTGGCGACTGTAATCTAACTGGCAAACAGTAAAATTGTTATACGGTGATCGCCTAATGTGCCTCCAGCCACATTATCAATTGTTCTTTTCTGTACTGTGAATGAATCATTTTTGGGGCCTATTGTCCACTTGCCTGCAGTAAAATTGATATCGATTGACCGTCTAATATAACTCCGGCCACATAATGACTTGATCATTTATGTATGTTGAATGCATAATTTTTAGGGCCTGTAATCTAGCTGGCCAATAGTAAAGTTGTTATACGGTGACTGCCTAATGTACCTCCAGCCACATTATCAATTGTTCTTTTCTGTACTGTGAATAAATCATTTTTGGGGCCTATATCCACTGGCCTGCAGTAAAATTGATATCCATTGACCGTCTACAACACCTGTTGACGACGACCACTTGTTATCAAATTTCAACCATTATCATTTTTTTTTTTTCAAGAGGGGGATTTCGTTAGCCATGTTTTTAATCCAATTTTATATTTTTTATTCTTTTAAACATATGTATTTGACATCTATTTGTACTGGCCTGCAGTAAAATTGATATCCATTAACCGTCTAATATACCTCCAGCCACATAATCACTTGATGTTTTCTGTCAGGTGAATGCCTAATTTTTGGGGCCTGTACTCCCATGGCCAAAAATAAAATTCTTCTAGGCTCCAGCAGGCCACATTTTTGACAGTTTCCCTTTAGACACATAAAAATTGCCCCTGATTAAAATATATATTTTTTGTGGGAATTTTTGCTATTGATCCCTCCACGACCTGAAGGTTTTTCGGGTTCGCCTGCCATTAAAGTGAATTCACAGTGGTTTGCGAATCGTTCCGGCCGATGTTCATCCATTACTAGTCCTGGAAGTTACAGGAACGGAGTGGAGATGGCAGAATCATTGACTTGACCGAAGGATAAGTGCTGAGCAGACTTATCCTCCCTCCACAAGTCAGCATACAGTGAGATTTTCACCAAAGCGCAGAAAAATCCTTTAATTGAAAACATTAAAGGCTATGAACATCTTTGGGGGCTTTTAATGATTGCATTGTACGCATTTTGAGCCAAATTTTTTTTTTTTATTATAAAAAAGTCATTTTTTCTGTACAGAGCTGACATGCTCTAGTAGCACCCTTTGGATTTCCTGTCTTTTCAGTCAGACGAGGAGCAGACAAACTATTTATCTTTGCCCTCTGACTTTATAAACACTCATTGTAGCTCAGTTTTTATCTTACTGATAAGAATATGGCTTTTAAATAAGTGTTTATGACCTCAGAAATTTAGAGATGAATGTGGCTTAAATAAGTGACCTCTTAATAGGTTAGAGCTAAGGTTTATTAGATGACCAGCACAAAGTGAAAGTGAAAGTATCAGTCACATAGCTAGAAAAACAGTTAGGCTGAGTTCACACGGGCAAGATTTCCGCGCGGGTGCAATGCGGGAGGTGAACGCATTGCACCCGCACTGAATCCGGCACCATTCATTTCAATGGGGCTGTGTAATTTTTTTTCACACATCACTTCTGCAATGCTTGAAAATCGCAGCATGTTCTATATTCTGCGTTTTTCACGCAGCCCTGGCTCCATAGAAGTGAATGGGGCTGCGTGAATAACGCATTGCATCCGCAAGCAAGTGCGGGTGCGATGCGTTTTTCACTGATGGTTGCTAAGAGATGTTGTTTGTAAACCTTGAGTTTTTTATCACACTCGCGAAAAACGCATCAAAACGCACTGCACCCGCGTGGAAAGAAACTAAGAACTAAACGCAATCGCAGACAAAACTGACTGAACTTGCTTGCAAAATAGTGTGAGTTTCACTGAACGCACCCTGAACGCATCCTGAGCCAATCCGTCATGCCCGTGTGAACTCAGCCTTAATCCTTTGTGACAGAACAGCTCAATATTTTTGATAAAGGCCAATAGAAAAAAAAAATTGTAACATGCACTCATAAAAAATTTGCCTCAGAAGGTGTACATAGCCTTTAAGCTTAGCTATAAGACATACTGTACATGTTAAATAATGTTACTAAAGATTGATGCACATGAGCTAAAATGGCCCATAATGCTGCTAATCCTGTTTATATTTCCCTTTGAAAACTGAGTGTGAGGCAATTATTTGAAACAACAGTTTAAGAAGTTACAGTTTGCTTTGCAGTTTATTACTGTGAGCATATTTTTAATGATCTTGATATAAAATGTTTGCTTTTGCATTTTAAATGACTGTATTATGTGGATTACAAAAGCAAAGCAGCCAGATTAATTTTTGTTTAAATAACATAAGTGCCTCATGAGTGCAATGTTTTTCTTAGCCTATTTAAAAAGTAGAGCAAATCCTACTGTGATATCGCTACTCTGACATATTTTATATGCGTTTTTAATGAAACCTGCACTTCTTTCATTTTGCTGCTTGGTCTCTGAAACACACATTTTGTTCTAAAAAGGTAGAAGGATTTGCTTGAAATACTGTTTAGAAACAGATGAGTCAGCTATGACTGATTTCTGGTGCTGTGATTTCCAATTAAGACGAGAAAAAACAACATTCTGTAATTAAAAAGAAACAATGAAATGCTTAGTCATGTCCTCACCTTATGGCTTCACAAGTGTCTAATGCAATATTTTGGTTTTAGTCCCAAATGAGAAAGTCGGTGTGGTCTTTTTGGAAAAACAAATACTTCATATAATAAAGAGTAATTAACAAGTCTTATTTATGATCGCACCCACACCTTGAAATCAATTTCCCATTACTTCAGCCCTTTTCTGGTTATAAACTTGCAGTGAACAATGCTAGCATTTCTAAATCTGGCAACATACGCAGTTATATTACTCCATGTGGAGTCTTGTAACTTGATCAATGTGTTTGATATAAGATCAGAAGGTCCAATTAGATGAAATCTAAGCATGTCTGTGAGGTTAACCCTACACATTCAGGTTTTGATCCAGTTTTGCTCAGGTTTTCTGATGCACTTTTGAAGATGTGTTGACAAAGTATCTTTTTTTTTTTTATCACCACTTAGTTTTAGCTTTATAAATGCATCAGAACTCCTGATTAGAGTTGAGCGAACACCTGGATGTTCGGGTTCGAGAAGTTCGGCCGAACATCCCGGAAATGTTCGGGTTCGGGATCCGAACCCGATCCGAACTTCGTCCCGAACCCGAACCCCATTGAAGTCAATGGGGACCCGAACTTTTCGGCACTAAAAAGGCTGTAAAACAGCCCAGGAAAGAGCTAGAGGGCTGCAAAAGGCAGCAACATGTAGGTAAATCCCCTGCAAACAAATGTGGATAGGGAAATGAATTAAAATAAAAATTAAATAAATAAAAATTAACCAAAATCAATTGGAGAGAGGTTCCATAGCAGAGAATCTGGCTTCCCGTCACCCACCACTGGAACAGTCCATTCTCAGATATTTAGGCCCCGGCACCCAGGCAGAGGAGAGAGGTCCCGTAACAGAGAATCTGTCTTCATGTCAGCAGAGAATTAGTCTGCATGTCATAGCAGAGAATGAGGCTTCACGTCAGCCACCACTGCAACAGTCCATTGGCATATATTTAGGCCCAGCACCCAGGCAGAGGAGGGAGGTCCCGTAACAGAGAATCTGTCTTCATGTCAGCAGAGAATTAGTCTGCATGTCATAGCAGAGAATGAGGCTTCACGTCAGCCACCACTGCAACAGTCCATTGGCATATATTTAGGCCCAGCACACACACAGGCAGAGGAGAGAGGTCTTGTAACAGAGAATCTGGCTTCATGTCAGCAGAGAATCAGTCTGCATGTCATAGCAGAGAATCAGGCTTCACGTCAGCCACCACTGCAACAGTCCATTGTCATAAATTTAGGCCCAGCACCCAGGCAGAGGAGAGAGGTCCCGTAACAGACAATCTGGCTTCATGTCAGCAGAGAATTAGTCTGCATGTCATAGCAGAGAATGAGGCTTCACGTCAGCCACCACTGCAACAGTCCATTGGCATATATTTAGGCCTAGCACACAGGCAGAGGAGAGAGGTCCCGTAACAGACAATCTGGCTTCATGTCAGCAGAGAATCAGTCTGCATGTCATAGCAGAGAATGAGGCTTCACGTCACCCACCACTGCAACAGTCCATTGGCATATATTTAGGCCTAGCACACAGGCAGAGCAGAGAGGTCCCGTAACAGACAATCTGGCTTCATGACAGCAGAGAATCAGTCTGCATGTCATAGCAGAGAATGAGGCTTCACGTCACCCACCACTGCAACAGTCCATTGGCATATATTTAGGCCTAGCACACAGGCAGAGCAGAGAGGTCCCGTAACAGACGATCTGGCTTCATGTCAGCAGAGAATCAGTCTGCATGTCATAGCAGAGAATGAGGCTTCACGTCAGCCACCACTGCAACAGTCCATTGGCATATATTTAGGCCTAGCACACAGGCAGAGGAGAGAGGTCCCGTAACAGACAATCTGGCTTCATGTCAGCAGAGAATCAGTCTGCATGTCATAGCAGAGAATGAGGCTTCACGTCAGCCACCACTGCAACAGTCCATTGGCATATATTTAGGCCCAGCACCCAGGCAGAGGAGGGAGGTCCCGTAACAGAGAATCTGTCTTCATGTCAGCAGAGAATTAGTCTGCATGTCATAGCAGAGAATGAGGCTTCACGTCAGCCACCACTGCAACAGTCCATTGGCATATATTTAGGCCCAGCACCCAGGCAGAGGAGGGAGGTCCCGTAACAGACAATCTGGCTTCATGTCAGCAGAGAATCAGTCTGCATGTCATAGCAGAGAATGAGGCTTCACGTCACCCACCACTGCAACAGTCCATTGGCATATATTTAGGCCCAGCACCCAGGCAGAGGAGGGAGGTCCCGTAACAGAGAATCTGTCTTCATGTCAGCAGAGAATTAGTCTGCATGTCATAGCAGAGAATGAGGCTTCACGTCAGCCACCACTGCAACAGTCCATTGGCATATATTTAGGCCCAGCACCCAGGCAGAGGAGGGAGGTCCCGTAACAGAGAATCTGTCTTCATGTCAGCAGAGAATTAGTCTGCATGTCATAGCAGAGAATGAGGCTTCACGTCAGCCACCACTGCAACAGTCCATTGGCATATATTTAGGCCCAGCACCCAGGCAGAGGAGGGAGGTCCCGTAACAGAGAATCTGTCTTCATGTCAGCAGAGAATTAGTCTGCATGTCATAGCAGAGAATGAGGCTTCACGTCAGCCACCACTGCAACAGTCCATTGGCATATATTTAGGCCCACCACACACACAGGCAGAGGAGAGAGGTCCCGTAACAGAGAATCTGGCTTCATGTCAGCAGAGAATCAGTCTGCATGTCATAGCAGAGAATGAGGCTTCACGTCAGCCACCACTGCAACAGTCCATTGGCATATATTTAGGCCCAGCACACACACAGGCAGAGGAGAGAGGTCCCGTAACAGAGAATCTGTCTTCATGTCAGCAGAGAATTAGTCTGCATGTCATAGCAGAGAATGAGGCTTCACGTCAGCCACCACTGCAACAGTCCATTGGCATATATTTAGGCCCAGCACACACACAGGCAGAGGAGAGAGGTCCCGTAACAGACAATCTGGCTTCATGTCAGCAGAGAATTAGTCTGCATGTCATAGCAGAGAATGAGGCTTCACGTCAGCCACCACTGCAACAGTCCATTGGCATATATTTAGGCCCAGCACACACACAGGCAGAGGAGAGAGGTCCCGTAACAGAGAATCTGTCTTCATGTCAGCAGAGAATTAGTCTGCATGTCATAGCAGAGAATCAGGCTTCACGTCACCCACCACTGCAACAGTCCATTGGCATATATTTAGGCCCAGCACCCAGGCAGAGGAGGGAGGTCCCGTAACAGAGAATCTGTCTTCATGTCAGCAGAGAATTAGTCTGCATGTCATAGCAGAGAATGAGGCTTCACGTCACCCACCACTGCAACAGTCCATTGGCATATATTTAGGCCTAGCACACAGGCAGAGGAGAGGTTCATTCAACTTTGGGTAGCCTCGCAATATAATGGTAAAATGAAAATAAAAATAGGATTGAATGAGGAAGTGCCCTGGAGTCCAATAATATATGGTTATGGGGAGGTAGTTAATGTCTAATCTGGACAAGGGACGGACAGGTCCTGTGGGATCCATGCCTGGTTCATTTTTATGAACGTCAGCTTGTCCACATTGGCTGTAGACAGGCGGCTGCGTTTGTCTGTAATGACGCCCCCTGCCGTGCTGAATACACGTTCAGACAAAACGCTGGCTGCCGGGCAGGCCAGCACCTCCAAGGCATAAAAGGCTAGCTCTGGCCACGTGGACAATTTAGAGACCCAGAAGTTGAATGGGGCCGAACCATCAGTCAGTACGTGGAGGGGTGTGCACACGTACTGTTCCACCATGTTAGTGAAATGTTGCCTCCTGCTAACACGTTGCGTATCAGGTGGTGGTGCAGTTAGCTGTGGCGTGTTGACAAAAGTTTTCCACATCTCTGCCATGCTAACCCTGCCCTCAGAGGAGCTGGCCGTGACACAGCTGCCTTGGCAAACTCTTGCTCCTCCTCTGCCTTGGCCTTGGGCTTCCACTTGTTCCCCTGTGACATTTGGGAATGCTCTCAGTAGCGCGTCTACCAACGTGCGCTTGTACTCGCGCATCTTCCTATCACGCTCCAGTGCAGGAAGTAAGGTGGGCACATTGTCTTTGTAGCGTGGATCCAGCAGGGTGGCAACCCAGTAGTCCGCACAGGTTAAAATGTGGGCAACTCTGCTGTCGTTGCGCAGGCACTGCAGCATGTAGTCGCTCATGTGTGCCAGGCTGCCCAGGGGTAAGGACAAGCTGTCCTCTGTGGGAGGCGTATCGTCATCGTCCTGCCTTTCCCCCCAGCCACGCACCAGTGATGGACCCGAGCTGCGTTGGGTGCCACCCCGCTGTGACCATGCTTCATCCTCATCCTCCTCCACCTCCTCCTCATCCTCGTCCTCCTCGTCCTCCAGTAGTGGGCCCTGGCTGGCCACATTTGTACCTGGCCTCTGCTGTTGCCAAAAACCTCCCTCTGAGTCACTTCGAAGAGACTGGCCTGAAAGTGCTAAAAATGACCCCTCTTCCTCCTCCTCCTCCTCCTCCTGGGCCACCTCCTCTTCCATCATCGCCCTAAGTGTTTTCTCAAGGAGACATAGAAGTGGTATTGTAACGCTGATAACGGTGTCATCGCCACTGGCCATGTTGGTGGAGTACTCGAAACAGCGCAACAGGGCACACAGGTCTCGCATGGAGGCCCAGTCATTGGTGGTGAAGTGGTGCTGTTCTGTAGTGCGACTGACCCGTGCGTGCTGCAGCTGAAACTCCACTATGGCCTGCTGCTGCTCGCACAGTCTGTCCAGCATGTGCAAGGTGGAGTTCCACCTGGTGGGCACGTCGCATATGAGGCGGTGAGCGGGAAGGCCGAAGTTACGCTGTAGCGCAGACAGGCGAGCAGCAGCAGGATGTGAACGCCGGAAGCGCGAACAGACGGCCCGCACTTTATGCAGCAGCTCTGACATGTCGGGGTAGTTGTGAATGAACTTCTGCACCACCAAATTCAGCACATGCGCCAAGCAAGGGATGTGCGTCAAATTGGCTAGTCCCAGAGCTGCAACGAGATTTCGCCCATTATCACACACCACCAGGCCGGGCTTGAGGCTCACCGGCAGCAACCACTCGTCGGTCTGTTGTTCTATACCCCGCCACAACTCCTGTGCGGTGTGGGGCCTGTCCCCCAAACATATGAGTTTCAGAATGGCCTGCTGACGTTTACCCCGGGCTGTGCTGAAGTTGGTGGTGAAGGTGTGTGGCTGACTGGATGAGCAGGTGGAAGAAGAGGAGGAGGAAGCCGAGAAGGAGGAGGTGGCAACAGGAGGCAAAGAATGTTGCCCTGCGATCCTTGGCGGCGGAAGGACGTGCGCCAAACAGCTCTCCGCCTGGGGCCCAGCTGCCACTACATTTACCCAGTGTGCAGTTAGGGAGATATAGCGTCCCTGGCCGTGCTTACTGGTCCACGTATCTGTGGTTAGGTGGACCTTGCCACAGATGGCGTTGCGCAGTGCACACTTGATTTTATCGGATACTTGGTTGTGCAGGGAAGGCACGGCTCTCTTGGAGAAGTAGTGCCGGCTGGGAACAACATACTGTGGGACAGCAAGCGACATGAGCTGTTTGAAGCTGTCTGTGTCCACCAGCCTAAATGACAGCATTTCATAGGCCAGTAGTTTAGAAATGCTGGCATTCAGGGCCAGGGATCGAGGGTGGCTAGGTGGGAATTTACGCTTTCTATCAAATGTTTGTGAGATGGAGAGCTGAACGCTGGCGTGTGACATGGTTGAGACGCTTGGTGACGGAGGTGGTGGTGGTGGTGTTGGTGGTACATCCCCTGTTTGCTGGGCGGCAGGTGCCAACGTTCCTCCAGAGGCGGAGGAAGAGGCCGAGGCGGCAGCAGCAGAATAGGCCGAGGCGGCAGCAGCAGAAGAGGTAGCAGGGGGAGCCTGAGTGACTTCCTTGGTTTTAAGGTGTTTACTCCACTGCAGTTCATGCTTTGCATGCAGGTGCCTGGTCATGCAGGTTGTGCTCAGGTTCAGAACGTTAATGCCTCGCTTCAGGCTCTGATGGCACAGCGTGCAAACCACTCGGGTCTTGTCGTCAGCACATTGTTTGAAGAAGTGCCATGCCAGGGAACTCCTTGAAGCTGCCTTTGGGGTGCTCGGTCCCAGATGGCGGCGGTCAGTAGCAGGCGGAGTCTCTTGGCGGCGGGTGTTCTGCTTTTGCCCACTGCTCCCTCTTTTGCTACGCTGTTGGCTCGGTCTCACCACTGCCTCTTCCTCCGAACTGTGAAAGTCAGTGGCACGACCTTCATTCCATGTGGGGTCTAGGACCTCATCGTCCCCTGCATCGTCTTCCACCCAGTCTTGATCCCTGACCTCCTGTTCAGTCTGCACACTGCAGAAAGACGCAGCAGTTGGCACCTGTGTTTCGTCATCATCAGAGACATGCTGAGGTGGTATTCCCATGTCCTCATCATCAGGAAACATAAGTGGTTGTGCGTCAGTGCATTCTATGTCTTTCACCGCTGGGGAAGGGCTAGGTGGATGCCCTTGGGAAACCCTGCCAGCGGAGTCTTCAAACAGCATAAGAGACTGCTGCATAACTTGAGGCTGAGACAGTTTCCCTGGTATGCATGGGGGTGATGTGACAGACTGATGGGGTTGGTTTTTAGGCGCCATCTGTGCGCTTTCTGCAGAAGACTGGGTGGGAGATAATGTGAACGTGCTGGATCCACTGTCGGCCACCCAATTGACTAATGCCTGTACCTGCTCAGGCCTTACCATCCTTAGAACGGCATTGGGCCCCACCATATATCGCTGTAAATTCTGGCGGCTACTGGGACCTGAGGTAGTTGGTACACTAGGACGTGTGGATGTGGCAGAACGGCCACGTCCTCTCCCAGCACCAGAGGGTCCACTAACACCACCACGACCATGTCCACGTCCGCGTCCCTTACTAGATGTTTTTCTCATTGTTATGGTTCACCACAACAACAAATATATTATTTGGCCCAATGTATTGTATTCAAATTCAGCGGGATATAAATTTGAGGCCTAGTATTTAGGCGCTGGGTGACCGGTATGGATTTAGTGACAGAATTAGACTTGGAAATGCACAGAAGCGTGTGTGTGAAGTTATTCTGAATGACCCAATGTGCACCTTGAATATTATATACCCTTTTAGGGATAGATTTCAAATAGCTCTGATATAGCAGAAACCACTAAATTATGAAATTGCTAAATTGGGAATTGTATTTCAACCCAGAACAAGAAATGTGCTTGAACGGACACTAAATAACTCGCCCAGCTACAGCACTAGGGACAGATTTAGCGGGATATAAATTTGAGGCCTAGTATTTAGGCGCTGGGTGACAGGTATGGGTTTAGTGCCAGAATTAGACTTGGAAATACACAGTAGCGGGTGTGTGTGAAGTTATTCTGAATGACCCAATGTGCACCTTGAATATTATATACCCTTTTAGGGATAGATTTCAAATAGCTCTGATATAGCAGAAACCACTAAATTATGAAATTGCTAAATTGGGAATTGTATTTCAACCCAGAACAAGAAATGTGCTTGAACGGACACTAAATAACTCGCCCAGCTACAGCACTAGGGACAGATTTAGCGGGATATAAATTTGAGGCCTAGTATTTAGGCGCTGGGTGACAGGTATGGGTTTAGTGCCAGAATTAGACTTGGAAATACACAGTAGCGGGTGTGTGTGAAGTTATTCTGAATGACCCAATGTGCACCTTGAATATTATATACCCTTTTAGGGATAGATTTCAAATAGCTCTGATATAGCAGAAACCACTAAATTATGAAATTGCTAAATTGGGAATTGTATTTCAACCCAGAACAAGAAATGTGCTTGAACGGACACTAAATAACTCGCCCAGCTACAGCACTAGGGACAGATTTAGCGGGATATAAATTTGAGGCCTAGTATTTAGGCGCTGGGTGACAGGTATGGGTTTAGTGCCAGAATTAGACTTGGAAATACACAGTAGCGGGTGTGTGTGAAGTTATTCTGAATGACCCAATGTGCACCTTGAATATTATATACCCTTTTAGGGATAGATTTCAAATAGCTCTGATATAGCAGAAACCACTAAATTATGAAATTGCTAAATTGGGAATTGTATTTCAACCCAGAACAAGAAATGTGCTTGAACGGACACTAAATAACTCGCCCAGCTACAGCACTAGGGACAGATTTAGCGGGATATAAATTTGAGGCCTAGTATTTAGGCGCTGGGTGACAGGTATGGGTTTAGTGCCAGAATTAGACTTGGAAATACACAGTAGCGGGTGTGTGTGAAGTTATTCTGAATGACCCAATGTGCACCTTGAATATTATATACCCTTTTAGGGATAGATTTCAAATAGCTCTGATATAGCAGAAACCACTAAATTATGAAATTGCTAAATTGGGAATTGTATTTCAACCCAGAACAAGAAATGTGCTTGAACGGACACTAAATAACTCGCCCAGCTACAGCACTAGGGACAGATTTAGCGGGATATAAATTTGAGGCCTAGTATTTAGGCGCTGGGTGACAGGTATGGGTTTAGTGCCAGAATTAGACTTGGAAATACACAGTAGCGGGTGTGTGTGAAGTTATTCTGAATGACCCAATGTGCACCTTGAATATTATATACCCTTTTAGGGATAGATTTCAAATAGCTCTGATATAGCAGAAACCACTAAATTATGAAATTGCTAAATTGGGAATTGTATTTCAACCCAGAACAAGAAATGTGCTTGAACGGACACTAAATAACTCGCCCAGCTACAGCACTAGGGACAGATTTAGCGGGATATAAATTTGAGGCCTAGTATTTAGGCGCTGGGTGACAGGTATGGGTTTAGTGCCAGAATTAGACTTGGAAATACACAGTAGCGGGTGTGTGTGAAGTTATTCTGAATGACCCAATGTGCACCTTGAATATTATATACCCTTTTAGGGATAGATTTCAAATAGCTCTGATATAGCAGAAACCACTAAATTATGAAATTGCTAAATTGGGAATTGTATTTCAACCCAGAACAAGAAATGTGCTTGAACGGACACTAAATAACTCGCCCAGCTACAGCACTAGGGACAGATTTAGCGGGATATAAATTTGAGGCCTAGTATTTAGGCGCTGGGTGACAGGTATGGGTTTAGTGCCAGAATTAGACTTGGAAATACACAGTAGCGGGTGTGTGTGAAGTTATTCTGAATGACCCAATGTGCACCTTGAATATTATATACCCTTTTAGGGATAGATTTCAAATAGCTCTGATATAGCAGAAACCACTAAATTATGAAATTGCTAAATTGGGAATTGTATTTCAACCCAGAACAAGAAATGTGCTTGAACGGACACTAAATAACTCGCCCAGCTACAGCACTAGGGACAGATTTAGCGGGATATAAATTTGAGGCCTAGTATTTAGGCGCTGGGTGACAGGTATGGGTTTAGTGCCAGAATTAGACTTGGAAATACACAGTAGCGGGTGTGTGTGAAGTTATTCTGAATGACCCAATGTGCACCTTGAATATTATATACCCTTTTAGGGATAGATTTCAAATAGCTCTGATATAGCAGAAACCACTAAATTATGAAATTGCTAAATTGGGAATTGTATTTCAACCCAGAACAAGAAATGTGCTTGAACGGACACTAAATAACTCGCCCAGCTACAGCACTAGGGACAGATTTAGCGGGATATAAATTTGAGGCCTAGTATTTAGGCGCTGGGTGACAGGTATGGGTTTAGTGCCAGAATTAGACTTGGAAATACACAGTAGCGGGTGTGTGTGAAGTTATTCTGAATGACCCAATGTGCACCTTGAATATTATATACCCTTTTAGGGATAGATTTCAAATAGCTCTGATATAGCAGAAACCACTAAATTATGAAATTGCTAAATTGGGAATTGTATTTCAACCCAGAACAAGAAATGTGCTTGAACGGACACTAAATAACTCGCCCAGCTACAGCACTAGGGACAGATTTAGCGGGATATAAATTTGAGGCCTAGTATTTAGGCGCTGGGTGACAGGTATGGGTTTAGTGCCAGAATTAGACTTGGAAATACACAGTAGCGGGTGTGTGTGAAGTTATTCTGAATGACCCAATGTGCACCTTGAATATTATATACCCTTTTAGGGATAGATTTCAAATAGCTCTGATATAGCAGAAACCACTAAATTATGAAATTGCTAAATTGGGAATTGTATTTCAACCCAGAACAAGAAATGTGCTTGAACGGACACTAAATAACTCGCCCAGCTACAGCACTAGGGACAGATTTAGCGGGATATAAATTTGAGGCCTAGTATTTAGGCGCTGGGTGACAGGTATGGGTTTAGTGCCAGAATTAGACTTGGAAATACACAGTAGCGGGTGTGTGTGAAGTTATTCTGAATGACCCAATGTGCACCTTGAATATTATATACCCTTTTAGGGATAGATTTCAAATAGCTCTGATATAGCAGAAACCACTAAATTATGAAATTGCTAAATTGGGAATTGTATTTCAACCCAGAACAAGAAATGTGCTTGAACGGACACTAAATAACTCGCCCAGCTACAGCACTAGGGACAGATTTAGCGGGATATAAATTTGAGGCCTAGTATTTAGGCGCTGGGTGACAGGTATGGGTTTAGTGCCAGAATTAGACTTGGAAATACACAGTAGCGGGTGTGTGTGAAGTTATTCTGAATGACCCAATGTGCACCTTGAATATTATATACCCTTTTAGGGATAGATTTCAAATAGCTCTGATATAGCAGAAACCACTAAATTATGAAATTGCTAAATTGGGAATTGTATTTCAACCCAGAACAAGAAATGTGCTTGAACGGACACTAAATAACTCGCCCAGCTACAGCACTAGGGACAGATTTAGCGGGATATAAATTTGAGGCCTAGTATTTAGGCGCTGGGTGACAGGTATGGGTTTAGTGCCAGAATTAGACTTGGAAATACACAGTAGCGGGTGTGTGTGAAGTTATTCTGAATGACCCAATGTGCACCTTGAATATTATATACCCTTTTAGGGATAGATTTCAAATAGCTCTGATATAGCAGAAACCACTAAATTATGAAATTGCTAAATTGGGAATTGTATTTCAACCCAGAACAAGAAATGTGCTTGAACGGACACTAAATAACTCGCCCAGCTACAGCACTAGGGACAGATTTAGCGGGATATAAATTTGAGGCCTAGTATTTAGGCGCTGGGTGACAGGTATGGGTTTAGTGCCAGAATTAGACTTGGAAATACACAGTAGCGGGTGTGTGTGAAGTTATTCTGAATGACCCAATGTGCACCTTGAATATTATATACCCTTTTAGGGATAGATTTCAAATAGCTCTGATATAGCAGAAACCACTAAATTATGAAATTGCTAAATTGGGAATTGTATTTCAACCCAGAACAAGAAATGTGCTTGAACGGACACTAAATAACTCGCCCAGCTACAGCACTAAGGACAGATTTAGCGGGATATAAATTTGAGGCCTAGTATTTAGGCGCTGGGTGACCGGTATGGATTTAGTGACAGAATTAGACTGGGATATGGCCAAAAAATAAACAGACTATTGCTGGTTAAATGCACTTGGTGTGACAGCTTCACCCTGATGTAGGCTTTAGCCAAAAAACAACCACACCATTGAGGGTTAAATGCACTTGGTGACAGGCGCAGCTTGCCCCTGATTTAGTATATGGCCAAAAAATGAACAGACTATTGCTGGTTAAATGCACTTGGTGTGACAGCTTCACCCTGATGTAGGCTTTAGCCAAAAAACAACCACACCATTGAGGGTTAAATGCACTTGGTGACAGGCGCAGCTTGCCCCTGATTTTGTATATGGCCAAAAAATGAACAGACTATTGCTGGTTAAATGCACTTGGTGTGACAGCTTCACCCTGATGTAGGCTTTAGCCAAAAAACAACCACACCATTGAGGGTTAAATGCACTTGGTCGCAGCTTGTGCTGGCGCACCACAAGACACAAAATGGCCGCCGATCACCCCAGAAAAATGTGACTGACAAACGGTCTGGGCAGCCTAAAAACAGTGAGCAATTGAGGATCAGCAGCTCAATGATCCACAGCTGCAGATCGATCAGTTAATCAAGTCCTTTGGAGGAGTTAATCTGCCTAATCTCGCCCTACTGTCGCAGCCGCAACCTCTCCCTACGCTAATCAGAGCAGAGTGACGGGCGGCGCTATGTGACTCCAGCTTAAATAGAGGCTGGGTCACATGGTGCTCTGGCCAATCACAGCCATGCCAATAGTAGGCATGGCTGTGATGGCCTCTTGGGGCAAGTAGTATGACGCTTGTTGATTGGCTGCTTTGCAGCCTTTCAAAAAGCGCCAAGAAAGCGTCACAAAAGCGCGAAGAAAGCGACGAACACCGAACCCAAACCCGGACTTTTACGAAAATGTCCGGGTTCGGGTCCGTGTCACGGACACCCCAAAATTCGGTACGAACCCGAACTATACAGTTCGAGTTCGCTCATCCCTACTCCTGATCAAAACCTGAATGTGTACATACAATATAAGTCTAAGGAAATCATTATTTTATATCTATTGCAATTTCCAGTGTTCAGCACTAGTGATCAACGAATCAAAGTCCGCAAAGTTGACTTTGATCCATATTTCCTTTCAAGGTAAAAAATCGATTTTCCTTCAATGGCAGTTAAAAATAAAAAATAAATCATACTTATCCATTATCTTCACTGACCGGCCAATCATAGCGCTTGGAGCTGCAGGGGGGCGGAAAGACACCATGCTGCCCTCACCCAGCATGGATGCCTGCCAGTAAGAGCAGCCATGGGGCTCTGATATGTTCCCGACTGGAAGATATTGTCAAAGTTCTCAGCTTTTAACATTGGCCAGAGGAATTAGCTAGTATTGTCAGTTGTGTATCATTTTGGTGCATTTTTTGCAGTGATTTGTGTATGTATATTTTTTTCATCTGTACAATGTATCATTTTCTGTAAGATGTTCTTGTGGTGCATGCGGTCCGCCCTGGCATCCTCCATTGTACACATTTTTTGCTGGGGATTGCCGTTGTCTGCGGACCGCATGCAGAAGGAATTGCTCCCCCGGTTATAGACACGCTACAGTGTCTGGGTTTGGAGCATTTTCACCCATTTAGGCCACTTTTTTCAGTGAGTTATTGACAAAGTATTACAGACAGATACGGCTTCTCTATTTATTTATTTTTTTATTTTATTTTTTCACCACTTAGTTTTAGCTTTATAAATGCATCAGAACTCCTGATCAAAACCTGAATGTGTACATACAATATAAGTCTAATGAAACCATTATTTTATATCGATTGTATTTTCCAGTGTTCAGCACTAGTGATCAACGAATCGAAGTCCACAAAGTTGACTTTGATCCAAATTTCCTTCAAGGTAAAATATCAATTTTCCTTCAATGGCAGTAAAAAAAAAAAAAAAAAAAAAATCATACTTATCCATTATCTTCATTGACCGGCCAATCGCAGCGATTGGAGCTGCAGGGGGGGGGGGGGGGCAGAAAGACACCATGCTGTCCTTACCCAGCATGGATGCCTGCCGGTAAGAGCAGCCATGGTGCCCGATTCCCACGCAATCCTGCCCCAGCACCCGGCGGACCTTGCGCCGTACATCTATGGTGCTGGTCCTTAAGTCACGTCCAGCTTCACCGTACATCCTGGTCCTTAAGGGGTTAAAGGTGTTGGACACTTTCTGGTTATTGTTTACCAATGTGTTTGTGAAATTATTATATGGCACTTACTAATATAGTCTTTGTTCTACACCATTTTCTATGTTTCATAAGGTATGGCCCCTTTTTTATATAGTCTTTTTTGCTGTCCACACAAAGGACCAGATCATATAATGGCTGCTGATGGAGAGTCATGTGACCAGACACCTCACCTTCATTTGATTCCTCCTCCACTCACTCCACTCAAATACACTTCACCTGCTATCTGAACTTGTTCTGTTGGGAATATAGTGTAGGTGCAGTGGGTTTGAATAGATGAAACATCACATGGAGGTGATTTGCCAGGTCATATGACCCTCCATCAGCAGCCAATTTATGAACAGGACCTCTGTGTGGACAGCTCAAAAGTCTTTGTAAACAAGGGGACATACAATGTGAAAATTAGAAAATGCTGCAGAATTTCAACAAAGGCTATATAAGCAAGTGACATATAATTATCTCACAAAAACATTGGTCAACGCTATCTAGAAAGTGGCCAAACCCTTTAACCCCTTACTGACCGGGGCTGGCCAGGTCTTTAAAGGTGGCGCCCATAGCGACGGGGTGCCAGCTGTTTTCTACAGTAGACACTCACGGCTCATGTCTTCGATTAGCGATAATGCCGGTTGTGGACATTTAACACTGACAATCCTGACCACGGCATCTGAGCGCGTGCAAACCTGAAAGCGCACGCTTCTCGGTACACTCCGGCTCCTACATGCGGCAATCTTTGGAGTCGGAGCTTGTATGCAACAGTCCCTATCATTGGGAATGACAGAAGGCTGCTGCATAGAGTTTTCTATGGAGCCCTTGTCTGTAGCTGGACTCCATAGGAAACTAGTATATTTCTTATAGACTCCAACGCTAATGCATTGGCATCTATGAGAATAGCAATCTAATGGCTAATGTTACTCCCCCTAGGACCGTGATGGCTAACCTCCAGCACTTCAGCTGTGTTAAAACTATGACTCCCAGTATGCACTCTTGTTTGGCTGTTCTTAAAACTCCATAGAAATTAATGGCGCATGCTTGGAGTCATAGTTTAACCACAGCTGGAGTGCCAGAGGTTAGCCATCACTGCCCTAGGACATATAATGCACATAGTTTATTACCATACAGTTGCATAACTTCTTATTTACCCACACTGAACCTCATTTGCCAAGTGGATACCCAAACGCTTATTTAATTTTGGAGACAATTGAACATGTTACCAGATACAGTATTTTTGGAATTTTAGTCATTTTCAGTACTCTTCAAGAATAACTTTAACCCCTTGCAAGTCCGTTTTTGTTTCCTACTTCCCTCCTTCCCGGGGCCATAGGTTTTTATTTTTCTGATTTGTCTGTTTACATAGCCGTTTGAGGTCAAATTTTTTATGGAAAAAGATGTACTTTCTAATGGCACCATTTACTATTGAATCCAATGTAGTTGGAAGCTGGAATAAATTCCAAACAGTGCTGGGAAAAAAAAACGCAATCTTCCACAGTTTTTATGGGTTTTGTTTTACATTCTCTATGCAGTAAAACTGATCCACGACCTTCATTCTCTGGGTCAGTACGATAACAATGCAACCACATTTATGTAGTTTTCTTCTGTTTTAATGCTGAAAAAAATAAAACCTTTGGTCATTTTGCTTTTTTTTGTTACACCGTTCAACGTAATGGATAAATATTTTTAGATTCTAATAGTGCGGGCGTACTGATGCCTATGATGCTCATTTAATTATTTATTTTTCTTGGGAAAGGGGGGTGATTGAATTTTTATATTTTTTATTTCTTCATATTTGTAAAAAAAAAACATTTTATTACTTTTTTCTCCTTTTTTAGGCCCACAAAGACCCTACAAAATGCAATCATCAAATTGCCACTTTTATTTATCAATATAACTAAATCAATTTATAAATAGAAGGTTAAGTATGTTCCAATGTAGTGCTGCCATCTGCAGGCCTACATTGGAATATACATATGAAAAGCATTGGAGCCTCTAGCAGGCTTTGGCCTTTTACAACAAATGAATGGCTCCTCCAATCTCCATATGGGGAGCCACGTCAGGCCCAGAAGAGCAGCACTTGTGGTTTTGTGCTTTCAGATGCCATGGTCACAGTTGACCATGATATAAGAGGGGATAAATGCATGCGATCTGTATCACCAAAACAGAAAAACCTGATGGCTATTTCAGCAGTGATCTGGAAAGGGTTAAATAAATACTAGTGTCACCTTTGCTCTCTCTAGGTCTGAGCACAATTTGCTGCACACATCTGTTTTGCAATAAAATTAAAGGGGCTTTCCAGTATACAAAGCTTAACACCTATTAAAAATAGGTAGTATAAAGTAAAAATCCCTAATATATAGTAAATACTCCTTTTCAGCAGCTACCCATATACTAGCCTCCAAAAATGTAATGTTTATAGCCGCTGCCTAGGGTTATTATTACCCATAGTTGTGCTTCAACCTACTGGTCGAGCATGCTCAGTTCCAGTATTAGAATTTATAGGATACTGTAACTGGGAACTAATTTGAGAGTTTCAGCAGTGGAGTGTCACGGCTGGCGGTGGGGGAAACCCCCAGCCGTGCGGTGCCAGGAGATGATAGGGTTACCCCTTGGCCGGGACCACAGAGTTAGGGAGCAGGTCACCTCCTATTGCGTCCCTAACGCTGACCCTGTCTCCTATCAGTATGAGCCGACCTTGATGGTAGGAGGACTCATACGCCGGAACCTTACAGTCCCTACGAGCCCTCAAGTCGGCCCTGTACTAGGGGACAGAGTCAGACGCCCTACTCCTCCTAGGCACGGAGGAGCCGGGGTCTCAACGGCCAAGCAACACAGGGGGAACATCAACAGACATATGGAAATGACAGGTAAGTGAGACTAGTCCTGCACTTACCTGCCACAGACACACAAACCTGGAACCCATGAACAAGTGCTGATGTCCACAGCAACATAAAGGACACAGCACACACCAGACATAACACGGGAAACCAGGAAACCATAAGCTGCACTAACAAGATAACCCCACACACACCTAGATAACACTGTGAAACATAGTATTAAGTGACAATGGTTTATGACCAGAAGGATGGTCCCCACCAGGCAGATGGCGGAGACAGGAGGCTGCTCCAGCCAGCATGGCTGAGAGCAACCTACTGAGCCCAGCCAGGGACTGAGGCTTTATAGGCCAAGAGGCCCCACCCAACGATCAGCACACACCCAGTGAAGTCACACGCACTGGGAAGGGAGTTAACCCTTCCAGCAACACAGAAGGGAAACTCACATAAAGGGGAAAGCACACAACCTCACTCACCTGTCTCCGACGGCAACGGCATGCGTGGCAACCGTGTCCTCCAGAACAGCCAACAGGCCGAGACACCTCCACAGCATGCAAACATCGCCAGACGTTGCCGCGGACAACCGCAGGTGAAGGGAGGAGTCCAGGTGCACATAAAACATCACCTTGTGCACAACAAACAACACAAAGTGCACACAGACACACAAACGGGCATTCACACAAAACCCGTTGCCAAGGGCAACCGCACGCACACTTGTTGTCCGCGGCAACCGCACCTGAGGCAAACAACTAAGTGCCCCAGCTGCGGTTGACGAACTCCCAAACCGCGGGCAACAGCATGCGGCACCCAAGGAGTCACGACCATGACCAAGGGTCGTGACATGGAGGAGCAGCTCGGAACTAATTTGAGAGGTTCAGCAGTGGAGGAACAGCTTGGAATACATGTCAGTAATCCAAGATGGAATCTATAGCCTGCAACTCACTTGAGCTTCTGCTGAAGTCAGGCCTACTCTTGCTGAGAAGCATATATGGAGCAAAAATGTGACAAAAAGTTAATTATAAATGATTAGGATGTAGTATCAGTTTTGCACTGTTGATCTGTGTGTAACAGCCCTGCTGCTTCAAATCACTTTATAAAAAAAAATATCCCTGCATCTGCCTAAAAAAAGCTGAAATATTATGGGTAGGGTTGAGCAAATTGAAGTATCCAAAGTAGACATTGATCCAAATTTCATGAAATATTCCTTTTGAGAAGCCAAATTTCCTCTTGCTTTGTGGTCACAGATCAATTTCCGCTAAAAAGGCATTAAAAAAAGTACACCTTTTTTTTTACTCCATCCTCCATCTGTTCCTTGGCTGACTTCTCCTTTTCCACTGCTACCACCTCTTCTGCTGCGCCCCCCAAGCTCCCCAGAACCTATTCGACATGCCAGGTGAGACGTTGCCATGTTGTGCTGCGGATGTTGTGCCTGGAAGCCAAGAGCCACACCGGTCCTGCACTCCTTTCAGCTTTGCGGTCACAGGCCTATCAGTGGCTAACCCCGCTCTATATACGGTTGGTAAAGTTGTGTGCGACAACGGTGAAAATCTGCTGAGTGCGCTGAAACAGGGCAAAATGATAATCGTGCCGTGCATGGTACACGTCCTGAATTTAGTCGTGCAGTGATTCGTTGCCAAATACCCTGGTGTCCAGGACGTCTTGCGGCAGGCCAGGAAAATTTCTGGCCTTTTTAGAAGATTTTACACTGCCATGGCTTGCCTTGCTGATGTTCAGCGGTGACACCACCTGCTCATCAGACGTCTGATTTGTGACTGTCCGACGCAATGTCACTCCACCTTGTATAAGGGCTCTTTCACACCTGCGTTCTTGTCTTCCGGCATAGAGTTCCGTCGTCGGGGCTCTATGCCGGAAGAATACTGATCAGGATTATCCTAATGCATTCTGAATGGACAGTCCGTCCTTCAGGATGCATCAGGATGTCTTCCGTTCCGGTACGGAACGTTTTTTGGCCGCAGCAAATAGCGCAGCATGCTGCGCTTTTTGCTCCGGCCAAAAATCCGGAACACTTGCCGCAAGGCCGGATCCGGAATGAATGCCCATTGAAAGGCATTCATCCGGATCCGGCCTTAAGCTAAACGTCGTTTCGGCGCATTGCCGGATGCAACGTTTAGCTTTTTCTCAATGGTTACCATGGCTGCCAGGACGCTAAAGTCCTGGCAGCCATGGTAAAGTGTAGTGGGGAGCGGGGAGCAGCATACTTACCATCCGTGCGGCTCCCGGGGCGCTCCAGAGTGACGTCAGGGCGCCCCAAGCGCATGGATCACGTGATCGCATGGATCACATGATCCATGCGCATGGGGCGCTCTGACGTCATTCTGGAGCGCCCCGGGAGCCGCACGGACTGTAAGTATACCGCTCCCCCGCTCCCCGCTCCTACTATGGCAACCAGGACTTTAATAGCGTCCTGGGTGCCATAGTAACACTGAAAGCATTTTGAAGACGGATCCGTCTTCAAATGCTTTCAGTACACTTGCGTTATTCCGGATCCGGCGTGTAAATCCGGCAAGTGGAGTACACGCCGGATCCGGACAACGCAAGTGTGAAAGAGGCCTAAGCTTGATAGGCTGCTCCAGCAGAAACGTGCAGTTAACGACTACCTGTACGAACTCTGTGGCAGGACAGAGTTTTTTCACCGCGCCAGTGGCTGCTCATGTGCGACGCATGCAAACTTCTGTGGCCATTTTATGAGATAACTGGTCAGTCGCAGCCAGGGCGCCATCAGTAGTGACATCGTACTTTACACCTTCTTTCTGGAGCGTGCATTGCGTCGTGTCATTGATCAAGCCGTCGAGGAGCAGGAGCAGGAAGATGAGGAAGTCGCAAAGCTGGATGAATTTCCAGGGGGGGCTACTCCATCTGAGACAAGTCAACAGGAGTCTGAAGAGGAGTCAGAGGAGGATGGTGCCGGGGCTAAGGAGGACCAAGTAGAGTATGCTTTAAACTTTTCTGGGATCCCTGGTGTTGTTCGTGGCCCGGGGGGAGGAGACCCAGGACGACATTATCCTGGACAATGAGCAGGAGCCAGGCCATTCCACCGCTTCCAGTTTAGTGCAAATGGGGGGCCTTGATGCTCCAGTGTTTGAGGGACCCCCGTATAAAAAGCATAAAGGGCAAGGCCCAGTACTGGCTGGCAGCATACTTATACTCCCGGTACAAACACAAAATGGCGGACATGTTACCAGCATCACAGAGGGCTGTGAGAATGCATAACTTTTTAATTTACATTTTAGACTAAAATAGAAATTATCTCAGAGCAAAATCACCCACAAATAGGATAACCTAATTTTAGATCTGAACAAAGAACCTACATGGGAAGCATATATTGTTTTCAAGAGCTATTTTGTGATATAAACTCACTGAATGCTGAGAAGAATGGGATATTTTAGATATTTATTTTATCATTTTTATAAGCTAAGATTGTGGAAAGTTATCAATAATATTTTTTTTTTGTTTCAGAAATCTTATAATTCAGCAAAACATCTTTTGGACTTAAAATGGAAAATTAAAATGTGACTTATTTCATTATTCAAATTAAATATCTGCAATTGGGACCACTTTTAAGGTTAAAATAGAGAATTAAAAAAACACAAAAAGTAGAAATTACATAAAAAGCAGCAATTGAGTATAAATAATTTTTATTTCTATGACCCAGGAAGCTTAAGTCATGCCTCCCTGCTCCTCCAAACTGTTCCTTGTCTGACTATAAGACAACCAGTTGAAGTAGGAGCCTTCTCCCTCTGCAATGTCTGAAGTAGGACAAAAATATTTAATCCTCACCCCGTAATTAAGTCCCAACATAAGTGCCCAACCATTTTCCAGCTGAAAAAGGAAGAAATTGGCAAGCAATTAGCCCATGTATTCTCTACATTATTTCTAGAAGTTCCATTTAAGAAACATGCAGAAATATTTGCGGAAAGACAAAGAGTGGGGGCAAAATTTTCTCATGCTTACCAAGTTTAGTGTTCCTTTAACTCTAATGTATGTGCACCTATAGATACCTTAAGGGCTGTAATAGTTGCAGGTTTCCTCCAAACAATAAAATAGTTACAACAGCATTAGAGGGAAAAATTTCTCCATAGAATATTAGACTTAGTTTATATGCACATAGAAATATTATAAGTAGTGTTGGGCGCGAATATTCAAATAGCGAATATTAATCGCAAATATCGGCAGTTCAAGAATTCACAAATATTTAGAATAATTTATATATAGTGATATATTAGTCATTTCAAATATTCTATTTTTTTTTTTTTTTCATAAGTAACCTCCCTTCTTGATTGTGGGTGAATGAGAAGACTGCAATGTCTTTGTCTGAGCTTAGCAACACCCCTAGCAACCAATAGGAAAGTTGCCTACCCCATACTAAATAAGAACCTCCACAGCAGCCCCTGTATGCAGTATTTTGCAGATCTGAGAGAGACAGCAGTGTTATTGCTGTGCTCTCTGCTTTCCTGTGTCATTACATTAGATAGTTAGATAGTTAGTTAGTTAGTTAGTTAGCTTATATATATAATACAGATAGTTAGTGGGAGATAGTCAGTGTAGGTTAGGGATATAGTGTAGGTTCTGCTGTCCATACATGCTACAGACATAGTGCTGTGATGTCACAAGTTCACAACAATACTTAGTGCACCAATCACTAATAAGTAGTCAGACCTGTTAAAATGTGAAGTTGCACGTATTGCACCAAAATATTTGCATCATTAGTGCCGATTTCACAATCGCAAATATATTGGAGCACTCTACCTGCATATAAAGCTATTGTAATGTTCTGCCTTGCCAACCATTTTCTCCAGTCTCAGGAAACTTCTAGCAGTTTGAAAAATGTAGCTTTAGTGACCCACGCCTGTGTTTCGCACGCTTTACGCAAATATTACATTGCCGATTTTTCGCGATCAAGAAAATAATCTCAAATTTGCAAATATAGGACGAATATTCTACCAAATATTTGCAAAATATTGCAAATTCGAATATTTCCCCTGCAGCTCATCACTAAATATAAGTATTTACTTTACCAAAGCAGAGGCTGCAACATGTTTTTGCTTGATTTCTCATAGCCCCATCCTAATCTTCTGTGTCTTTCAATATTCTGTACACAAGACTATTGTACCGAATTTTGTACGGAAATAATAGATATGTACAAATAATATGACAGAAGGAATGATATAGCTGCACTTTCAATTTTCCAGAAATGAGAAAAAGAGTTTGTATGAAAAATGTTTTCTTAAAAAGATAGATAAGACCCACATAGCATATTTACATAAGTGTAATCAATCTTCAAGTAGGCTACAGTAGCACAATGCGCTCTTTGAATGTTGAAGGAGGCAAGAATATGGCTTCCATCTACTTTTCATGCAACATGTCTAAATATGCCTTGTAAAATGTGAGTGTTGGTATTGTGCATAGGATCCAGGAAGTACAGATGCTAAAACTAACATTGCATATTCATTGTATATAGTGCTTCTGTTCACATCATTTCAATCATGTGTTACATTTCAAGAAAATTGACAAAACAAAGCCAATTAATTATTTGCAGGAAACGTCAGTTTGCTTACTCCCTGATAACAGAAACCTGCTGGCATCATCACATCATGCTAAAATCAAACACTAGGCTTTTCCATTAAAACTGCAGAAGAAATATTGCATGCAAAAGAAGCGAATAGCAGACGTCTTAAAGGGAAACTCTGAATTTTACATTATATATAACATCAATAAGACTACTAAACAATAATTTCTTAATCTTACTATTTGAACGTGTGCTTATAAATTCCAGCTGCAAGCAGTAGGAGACATACATCCCCAAATTATGTCAATCTATCTAAATCAGACCGAGCGGCATTATGCTGTTCACCTGCCCCTGCTTTTTGGGTCCCATAAATGCAGACCCCATACTCTAATCTGTTTCCTGGCAGGTCCAGCTACTGAGGTAGCTCTCTCCCTCCACACAGGTTGCAACATGCAACATGGTTTAGCCTCTTTTTCTTGTTCCCCCTGCTATTAGAGGGCCAGTGTGTGCAAACTAAAGCTTCAGAAGCCAATGGCTGGCCACCTTGGAGTACTTAAGGCATCTTTCCCTGTGGGAAGATGGCTGTCAGTGCACAATTCTAAAGCTTCATGCTAAATGTATATTTGTCAACATTGCATATTAAGAGAGGCAAAAATTAATATGTAAGGAAATTTCATGGTTCAGTGAGGGGAATTACCAGGGATGGATTGGCCATAGACCTTACAGGAAAATTTCCCAGTGGGTCGATGCCCAAGGGGGTGTTAAAGATACCCTCAATCAGAGCTAATTGCGTTTGCTCTACTGCTCCAAATTTTTCTGATCCTAGGATGTTACATGCATGGAAGAACACTGACACTAGGAAAGGGTCAAAGCAGTTCTCCTTTAATTCAGGAAGTTAAGCAGTTTCTAAGTACATCAGAGGGGGCATTACCCCTTAGGCTCGTGGCATTGGTCCATTGGCTAGAACACAAAAATAAGAATAGAGTTAACACTTGGCATCTGTGCATTGTTTTACTAACTTTGGTATGCAAACTATGTAAACATCTAAGTGCAAGTGCACACTAGCAGCAGTACAGCATACATCATATTTGACACTTCAGGGAGGAGTAAGGGAGGAGGGTCCTTTTGGAACTTAAGTGAATAAGGCGTTAGCTGAGAGCTGGAGGATATGGGGGCCATCTTAGTTAATCAAGAATGATATCCACATCTCTATCAGTCCCCCCTTTGAAGCCATTGTAATTGGCCTAACGCTGTCCCTAATCTAAGTAGGTTCGAAAATCTGTCCCATTGTACCTGTTGGTTGTTTCACCACTATGGAGACAACCTATCCCCATTGGATAGACTCCCTCGTAATGGACTTATACAATTGAAAGTCAGATTCCCACCTAGCCCTGTTATAGAATATATGGGGGTGATGTTGAGTGGTGGATGCTTAGTTGGGTTTCAGTCTTCAACGTTTTGATTATTGTGAACATAGAAACTATTAATACTGGAAATCTTTGGGCAATACTATCCATGGGTCTCTGGGCTGGAAGTATCGGACTTAACAGCTTTGTTCTCCCTTTTACACAACTTTTTCACGGACCAGAAACCTATTTTTACTTTCTCATTTAAAATCCATATTCTTTGAGTCAGGATCAGCAGTCACACAAGGGGGAATAACAGCACAGAAGGCTCAACATTTTCTAGCAATCACTGGCATAGATCCAATTAGGCTTTCCTTTGAGCTTCACTGATGTACTTGTGGTCAGCAACACTTAGAATGGACCATCAAAACAGGGTTTGAGGACTTTTCTAAAGTGTCTTTTTACCACCACCCAATCTGCAGACACAAGTGGGTGGGTTTCTGGTGCTCTATCAAGATCTGGAAGTAAAGCAAAAACTTGAGAATGTATTTTAGTCAAATGCTTGTGCAAACTGATCACATAATCTGTCAGACAACCATGTTGCATCTGGAGCTGCTGTGGGTAATACAATCCTATCCTAGGGGCTGACCCAAAAAGGACTTTATAGGGACTAAGTCCTGTATTATGGTTAGGGTATACCTTACTGAAAAGAGGGCTACCAACAGGCACTCTGTCCATGGCTTATTGAATCTTTAACTTTAGTGTCCTGTTCAGTTCCTTTTTTTCTACCCTACCGCTGCTTTGTGTGTGGTACAAATCGTGTACGGCCTGTTCTACACCCAAAACTTTCATCATCTCCTGCATCACTTCACCTGTGAAGTGAACACCTCTGTCACTTTTAATGGTCTCAGTTACCTCATACCTGCATACAACTTCGGCCATAATCTTCTACCGGGTATGCTTCTGGCCATCCTGAAAACAAGTCATCACACACTAATACATACTCATACACACCTACGGTGCTGCCCATTATTATTTATACCCCTGGCAAATTTTGACTTAAAGTTACTTTTATTCAACCAGCAAGTAATTTTTGGACGGGAAATGACATAAGTGTTTTTTCCAAAAGATAATAAGACTACATGTCTTATTACATATGTACAAGAGGCATTATTGTGGAAAAAAAATCTCAGCTTTTATTAACATTTGAGCAAAAAATGTTCTGCACTGTGGAAAATCTCAGAGGACGTGGTCGGAAGCCAAAAGTGACACCTGTGCTGACCAGGATGATAGTTAGAGAGTAGAGTTGAGCGAACACCTGTATGTTTGGGTTCGAGAAGTTCGGCCGAACTTCCCGGAAATGTTCAGGTTCGGGATCCGAACTTCGTCCCGAACCCGAACCCCATTGAAGTCAATGGGGACCGAAATTTTCGGCACTAAAAAGGCTGTAAAACAGCCCAGGAAAGAGCTAGAGGGCTGCAAAAGGCAGCAACATGTAGGTAAATCCCCTGCAAACAAATGTGGATAGAAAAATGAATAAAAATAAAAATAAAATAAATAAAAATTAACCAATATCAATTGGAGAGAGGTCCCATAGCAGAGAATCTGGCTTCACGTCACCCACCACTGTAACAGTCCATTGTCAGATATTTAGTCCCAGGCACCCAGGCAGAGGAGAGAGGTCCCTTAACAGAGAATCTGGCTTCATGTCAGCAGAGAATCAGTCTTCATGTCATAGCAGAGAATCATGCTTCACGTCACCCACCACTGTAACATCCCATTGCCATATATTTAGGCCCAGGCACCCAGGCAGAGGAGAGAGTTCCCGTAACAGAGAATCTGGCTTCATGTCAGCAGAGAATCAGTCTGCATGTCATAGCAGAGAATCAGGCTTCACGTCAGCCACCACTGTAACAGTCCATTTTCAGATATTTAGGCCCAGGCACCCAGGCAGAGGAGAGAGGTCCCATAACAGAGAATCTGGCTTCATTTCAGCAGAGAATCAGTCTGCATGTCATAGCAGAGAATCAAGCTTCATGTCAGCCACCACTGTAACAGTCCATTGTCATATATTTAGGCCCAGGCACCCAGGCAGAGGAGAGAGGTCCCGTAACAGAGAATCTGGCTTCATGTCAGCAGAGAATCAGTCTGCATGTCATAGCAGAGAATCAGGCTTCACGTCAGCCACCACTGTAACAGTCCATTGTCATATATTTAGGCCCAGGCACCCAGGCAGAGGAGAGAGGTCCCATAACAGAGAATCTGGCTTCATGTCAGCAGAGAATCAGTCTGCATGTCATAGCAGAGAATCAGGCTTCATGTCAGCCACCACTGTAACAGTCCATTGTCATATATTTAGGCCCAGGCACCCAGGCAGAGGAGAGAGGTCCCATAACAGAGAATCTGGCTTCATGTCAGCAGAGAATCAGTCTGCATGCCATAGCAGAGAATCAGGCTTCACGTCACCCACCACTGTAACAGTCCATTGTCATATATTTAGGCCTATGCACCCAGGCAGTGAAGAGAGGTCCCATAACAGAGAATCTGGCTTCATGTCAGCAGAGAATCAGTCTGCATGTCATAGCAGAGAATCATGCTTTACGTCACCCAACACTGGAACAGTCCATTGTCAGATATTTAGGCCCAGGCACCCAGGCAGAGGAGAGAGGTCCCTTAATAGAGAATCTGGCTTCATGTGAGCAGAGAATGAGTCTGCATGTCATAGCAGAGAATCATGCTTCACGTCACCCAACATTGGAACAGTCCATTGGCATATATTTAGGCCCCGGCACCCAGACAGAGGAGAGGTTCATTCAACTTTGGGTAGCCTTGCAATATAATGGTAAAATAAAAATAGGATTGAATGAGGAAGTGCCCTGGAGTACAATAATATATGGTTAAGGGGAGGTAGTTAATGTCTAATCTGCACAAGGGATGGACAAGTCCTGTGGGATCCATGCCTGGTTCATTTTTATGAACGTCAGCTTGTCCACATTGGCTGTAGACAGGCGGCTGCGTTTGTCTGTAATGACGCCCCCTGCCGTGCTGAATACACGTTCAAACAAAACGCTGGCCGCCGGGCAGGCCAGCACCTCCAAGGCATAAAAGGCTAGCTCTGGCTATGTGGACAATTTAGAGACCCAGAAGTTGAATGGGGCCGAACCATCAGTTAGTAAGTGGAGGGGTGTGCACACATACTGTTCCACCATGTTAGTGAAATGTTGCCTCCTGCTAACACGTTGCGTATCAGGTGGTGGTGCAGTTAGCTGTGGCGTGTTGACAAAAGTTTTCCACATCTCTGCCATGCTAACCCTGCCCTCAGAGGAGCTGGCCGTGACACAGCTGCCTTGGCGACCTCTTGCTCCTCCTCTGCCTTGGCCTTGGCCTTGGGCTTCCACTTGTTTCCCTGTGACATTTGGGAATGCTCTCAGTAGCGCGTCTACCAACGTGCGCTTGTACTCGCGCATCTTCCTATCACGCTCCAGTGCAGGAAGTAAGGTGGGCACATTGTCTTTGTACCGTGGATCCAGCAGGGTGGCAACCCAGTAGTCCGCACAGGTTAAAATGTGGGCAACTCTGCTGTCGTTGCGCAGGCACTGCAGCATGTAGTCGCTCATGTGTGCCAGGCTGCCCAGGGGTAAGGACAAGCTGTCCTCTGTGGGAGGCGTATCGTCATCGTCCTGCGTTTCCCCCCAGCCACGCACCAGTGATGGGTGCCACCCCGCTGTGACCATGCTTCATCCTCATCCTCCTCCACCTCCTCCTCATCCTCGTCCTCCTCGTCCTCCAGTAGTGGGCCCTGGCTGGCCACATTTGTACCTGGCCTCTGCTGTTGCAAAAAAATCTCCCTCTGAGTCACTTTGAAGAGACTGGCCTGAAAGTGCTAAAAATGACCCCTCTTCCTACTCCTCCTCCTCCTGGGCCACCTCCTCTTCCATCATCACCCTAAGTATTTTCTCAAGGAGAAATAGACGTGGTATTGTAACGCTGATAAAGGCGTAATCGCCACTGGCCATGTTGGTGGAGTACTCGAAACAGCGTTGGTGGTGAAGTGGTGCTGTTCCGCAGTGCGACTGACCCGTGCGTGCTGCAGCTGAAACTCCACTATGGCCTGCTGCTGCTCGCACAGTCTGTCCAGCATGTGCAAGGTGGAGTTCCACCTGGTGGGCACGTCGCATATGAGGCGGTGAGCGGGAAGGCCGAAGTTACGCTGTAGCGCAGACAGGCGAGCAGCGGCAGGATGTGAACGCCGGAAGCGCGAACAGACGACCCACACTTTATGCAGCAGCTCTGACATGTCGGGGTAGTTGTGAATGAACTTCTGCACCACCAAATTCAGCACATGCGCCAAGCAAGGGATGTGCATCAAACCGGCTAGTCCCAGAGCTGCAACGAGATTTCGCCCATTATTGCACACCACCAGGCCGGGCTTGAGGCTCACCGGCAGCAACCACTCGTCGGTCTGTTGTTCTATACCCCGCCACAACTCCTGTGCAGTGTGGGGCCTGTCCCCCAAACATATGAGTTTCAGAATGGCCTGCTGACGTTTACTCCGGGCTGTGCTGAAGTTGGTGGTGAAGGTGTGTGGCTGACTGGATGAGCAGATGGAAGAAGAGGAGGAGGAAGCTGAGTAGAAGGAGGTGGCAACAGGAGGCAAAGAATGTTGCCCTGCGATCCTTGGCGGCGGAAGGACGTGCGCCAAACAGCTCTCCGCCTGGGGCCTAGCCGCCACTACATTTACCCAGTGTGCAGTTAGGGAGATATAGCGTCCCTGGCCGTGCTTACTGGTCCACGTATCTGTGGTTAGGCGGACCTTGCCACAGATGGCGTTGCGCAGTGCACACTTGATTTTATCAGATGCTTGGTTGTGCAGGGAAGGCACGGCTCTCTTGGACAAGTACTGCCGGCTGGGTACAACATACTGTGGGACAGCAAGCGACATGAGCTGTTTGAAACTTTCTGTGTCCACCAGCCTAAATGACAGCATTTCATAGGCCAGTAGTTTAGAAATGCTGGCATTCAGGGCCAGGGATCGAGGGTGGCTAGGTGGGAATTTACGCTTTCTCTCAAATGTTTGTGAGATGGAGAGCTGAACGCTGCCGTGTGACATGGTTGAGATGCTTGGTGACGGAGGTGGTGGTGTTGGTGGTACATCCCCTGTTTGCTGGGCGGCAGGTGCCAACGTTCCTCCAGAGGCCGAGGCGGCAGCAGCAGAAGAGGCCGAGGCGGCAGCAGCAGAAGAGGCCGAGGCGGCAGCAGCAGAAGAGGTAGCAGGGGGAGCCTGAGTGACTTCCTTGTTTTTAAGGTGTTTACTCCACTGCAGTTCATGCTTTGCATACAGGTGCCTGGTCATGCAGGTTGTGCTAAGGTTCAGAACGTTAATGCCTCGCTTCAGGCTCTGATGGCACAGCGTGCAAACCACTCAAGTCTTGTCGTCAGCACATTGTTTGAAGAAGTGCCATGCCAGGGAACTCCTTGAAGCTGCCTTTGGGGTGCTTGGTCCCAGATGGCGGCGGTCAGTAGCAGGCGGAGTCTCTTGGCGGCGGGTGTTCTGCTTTTGCCCACTGCTCCCTCTTTTGCTACGCTGTTGGCTCGGTCTCACCACTGCCTCTTCCTCCGAACTGTGACAGTGGCACGACCTTCATTCCATGTGGGGTCTAGGACCTCATCGTCCCCTGCATCGTCTTCCACCCAGTCTTGATCCCTGACCTCCTGTTCAGTCTGCACACTGCAGAAAGACGCAGCAGTAGGGGAGGGCTAGGTGGATGCCCTTGGGAAAACCTGCCAGCGGAGTCTTCAAACAGCATTAGAGACTGCTGCATAACTTGAGGCTCAGACAGTTTCCCTGGTATGCATTGGGGTGATGTGACAGACTGATGGGCTTGGTTTTCAGGCGCCATCTGTGCGCTTTCTGCAGAAGACTGGGTGGGAGATAATTTGAACGTGCTGGATCCACTGTCGGCCACCCAATTGACTAATGCCTGTACCTGCTCAGGCCTTACCATCCTTAGAACGGCATTGGGCCCCACCAAATATCGCTGTAAATTATGGCGGCTACTGGGACCTGAGGTAGTTGGTACACTAGGACGTGTGGCTGTGGCAGAACGGCCACGTCCTCTCCCAGCACCAGAGGGTCCACTAACACCACCACGACCATGTCCGCGTCCGCGTCCCTAACTAGATGTTTTCCTCATTGTTACCGTTCACCACAATAAGAAAAATATTATTTGGCCCAATGTATTGAATTCAAATTCAGGCCTTTTTTTACAGACACGTAACACTATCTGGCTATCTATTTAGGTACCATATTACACTAATAAAGGCACAGCAGTAACGACAGATTTAGCTGAATATAAATTTGAGGCCTAGTATTTAGGCGCTGGATGACAGATATACGTTTACGGACAGAATTAGACTTGGAAATGCACGGTAGCGTGTGAAGTTATTGTGGATGACCCTATTAGCACCTTGAATCTAATATACCCTTTTATGGATAGATTTAAAGTAGGTCTGATACAGCAGAAACCACTAATTTAGGAATTTGCTAAGTTGGAAATTATATTTCAACCCAGAACAAAAACTGTGCTTTGACTGGACCCAAAATAACTAGGGATGAGCGAACTCGAACTGTATAGTTCGGGTTCGTACCGAATTTTGGGGTGTCCGTGACATGGACCCGAACCCGGACATTTTCGTAAAAGTCCGGGTTCGGGTTCGGTGTTCGTCGCTTTCTTGGCGCTTTTGTGACGCTTTCTTGGCGCTTTTTGAAAGGCTGCAAAGCAGCCAATCAACAAGCGTCATGCTACTTGCCCCAAGAGGCCGTCACAGCCATGCCTACTATTGGCATGGCTGTGATTGGCCAGAGCACCATGTGACCCAGCCTCTATTTAAGCTGGAGTCACATAGCGCCGCCCGTCACTCTGCTCTGATTAGCGTAGGGAGAGGTTGCGGCTGCGACAGTAGGGCGAGATTAGGCAGATTAACTCCTCCAAAGGACTTGATTAATCGATCGATCTGCAGCTGTGCATCATTGAGCTGCTGAAATTCAATTGCTCACTGTTTTTAGGCTGCCCAGACCGTTTGTCAGTCACTTTTTTCTGGGGTGATCGGCGGCCATTTTGTGTCTTGTGCGGTGCTGCGACCAAGTGCATCCAAGCTGCGACCAAGTGCATTTAACCCTCAATGGTGTGGTTGTTTTTTGGCTAAAGCCTACATCAGGGTGAAGCTGTCACACCAAGTGCATTTAACCAGCAATAGTCTGTTCATTTTTTGGCCATATACTACATCAGGGGCAAGCTGCGCCCGTCACCAAGTGCATTTAACCCTCAGTAGTGTGGTTGGTCAAGCTGTCACACCAAGTGCATTTAACCAGCAATAGTCTGTTCATTTTTTGGCCATATACTACATCAGGGGCAAGCTGTGCCCGTCACCAAGTGCATTTAACCCTCAGTAGTGTGGTTGGTCAAGCTGTCACACCAAGTGCATTTAACCAGCAATAGTCTGTTCATTTTTTGGCCATATACTACATAAGGGGCAAGCTGCGCCTGTCACCAAGTGCATTTAACCCTCAATGGTGTGGTTGTTTTTTGGCTAAAGCCTACATCAGGGTGCAGCTGTCACACCAAGTGCATTTAACCAGCAATAGTCTGTTAATTTTTTGGCCATATACTAAATCAGGGGCAAGCTGCGCCCGTCACCAAGTGCATTTAACCAGCAATAGTCTGTTCATTTTTTGGCCATATACTACATCAGGGGCAAGCTGCGCTCGTCACCAAGTGCATTTAACCCTCAGTAGTGTGGTTGGTCAAGCTGTCACACCAAGTGCATTTAACCAGCAATAGTCTGTTCATTTTTTGGCCATATACTACATCAGGGGCAAGCTGCGCCTGTCACCAAGTGCATTTAACCCTCAATGGTGTGGTTGTTTTTTGGCTAAAGCCTACATCAGGGTGAAGCTGTCACACCAAGTGCATTTAACCAGCAATAGTCTGTTCATTTTTTGGCCATATACTACATCAGGGGCAAGCTGCGCCCGTCACCAAGTGCATTTAACCCTCAGTAGTGTGGTTGGTCAAGCTGTCACACCAAGTGCATTTAACCAGCAATAGTGTGGTTATTTTTTGGCCATATCCCAGTCTAATTCTGTCACTAAATCCATACCGGTCACCCAGCACCTAAATACTAGGCCTCAAATTTATATCCCGCTAAATCTGTCGTTACCGGGGGGGCGGAGCCTGCGGCCGAGCTGAATGGCTGTGTGAAGCAGGAGCTCCGTTTGAAAAGTGCCCTTACAGCTTGGATTTCTGCCTGAACAGGTCCGGAATGGTGAAAATCGGAGGCTCTACAGCGGGGGAACCTGCCACTCAGCCGAAATCGTCCACTTCGAGCGGTGACATGGATAAAGTTATAAAAAAGGCTGCTGCCACCTACGCTAGCAGGGAGGTCAAGATGGCGCCGGCGTCTCCACATGCTGCTGGCCGAAAACAGAGAGAGCCTTCTCTTGGAGCGCATGGAGGTGAGAACGAATCTGACTCCCTCCCGATATCCCGCTCTTACCTCAGAGACACTCTGACTGCCTCCCTAGCGATGACGTTAGAGCCCATAAGCGCCGACATAGGTACGATTAAGCAGGACGTCCGCCACATTGGTCGCAGGGTTGAGGCCCTAGAAGACACGCAAATTGTCCTGTTAGACCATCAAGCGGCTGTTACACAAAAACTACAAGCAGTCCAGCTAAACTTGAATTCGCTATATAGCGCGTTAGAAGATCAGGAAAACAGAGGTCGCCGCAATAACCTCCACTTTAGAGGGATACCAGAAACGGTCGCCCAGGGGGACATCCCCAATACTATAGTGCAGATATGCCTTAACATACTGGGTCCCGATTCGGTACATGAGGTTCTTTTAGAGAGAGCTCACAGAGCCCTGAAGCCCAAACCGGCACCTACAGCGCCACCCAGAGATGTCATTGTTAAATTTCTGAGCTATCCAGTAAAAGAAGCGGTGATGTCAAAAGCCAGAGGTATGCAGTCAGTCAAGTGGGACGACCATGAAGTCCTAGTTTTTCAAGATCTGGCTCAATCTACACTCAGGAAACGGAGAGCTCTCAAACCACTGACGGATTGGCTCAGGAGAAACAACACTATGTACAGATGGACCTTTCCTTTTGGACTTTCGTTTGTCTATGAAGGACGCAGGATGACCATCTCCTCTCATCTGGACTTAGACCCAGTTTATGAACACCTGAATATTGCCCCTCTGGATATACAGGACTGGGATCCAGTACAAGAGCTAAGCGGCCTACCTGTCCTCCCACCTGCTGAATCGTGGGATAAACAACACATGCCTAAGCAGCAAAAATCCAGAAGAGGCAACCTGAAAACGACTCCAAGAAGACTTCCTATGGGAGAGTGAAATCACTGATGTTTATGGTATCATGTATGTACTCTGGCTCTCCTCTCTCTGAAATATTTCCCTAACACCTTCACCGGCTCCACTTTATCCTATCCCTTCCCCCTCTTCCTGCCTCTATCACATATCATATATACCTCTGCTGGTCTATATGGACCTTTCTCGTGTATTAAGGGCACTGAAACAGTTCCTTGGTTTTCCCCCCAAACATACCTTCCTGCTTTCCAACTACCCATTTCCCACTCACGGTCCTTCCGGGAGTACTTCATAACATGTATGTTAGTTTCCTTTTTGCATACATTTTGGTTTTTATTTTCCTCCACCTGACCAATATGCTGGATGTAAAGCATATGAGATGGTGGTACTGTTGTTTCATGTTCATATTTGTTCTCAGTATGAGTAGATGTCCTGCTGTCTTTACCTTGGTAATGTATCTTTTGGGGTTTACAGGTGACGAGGTGGTCAATGTATTCTGGGGGGCACGTCTATCCCCCTGGTCCCTAGCTTTCCCAATTTTGATAGTAGAACTAGCAGCATCATTAATACGGAAGGGAGATGGCGGACTTGACTGTAGTCTCATATAATGTGAAGGGCTTTAATGCGCCCTCCAAAAGATGCCAGATCCTCTCATTCCTCAAAAAAAAAGATTGCTCCATTCTGATGCTGCAGGAGACGCACTTTAAATTTAATCATTACCCGAACCTATCCCACTCCCGGTTTCCGGTGTGGTTCCACTGTGGCTCAAATTCCTCAGCCTCCAGGGGAGTCAGCGTGGGCCTCAGGGGGGACGTGCCTTTTCAGTTGAGCTCCCATATACTAGACCCAGATGGCCACTACATCCTAATCCAGGGCTTTATTGCTAATCAAATGTACACGCTTATCAATGTCTATGCCCCAAATACTAACCAGCAGAACTGGTTTAAAAGTCTCATCCCAATTATCGATTCCTTTAAAGAAGGCGTTACTATAATGGGCGGAGACTTTAACCTGAGCCTAGACCCTTTGATGGATTCAACCTCCCAGAGATCAGCCCTTTCTCACAAGGCTTTAGTGTCTATTAGAAAACAGTTCCACAATCTAGATCTTATGGATGTTTGGAGATCCCTGAATCCAGAGACTAAAGATTATTCCTTTTTCTCACATGTCCATGGGACTTATCATAGAATAGACCACATCATGATATCTAGGGAACACATTCACCTTTGCCCTAAAGCTTGGATTGACTCTATCCACTTATCTGACCATTCCCCTGTAATGGCTATCATATCCACTCCTCAAATGGCCCCCAAAACTTTCAACTGGAGGCTTAATGAGCAATTGTTATCCTCAAAAGAGCAGATTTTGGATATACAGAAATCCATGGAGGAATTCTTTACTTTAAACGCCCTCCCAGAAACCTCCCCACACGTAGTTTGGGACACGCATAAAGCCTATGTGAGAGGCCAATTCATCAGGGCTGGCTCCATACTTAAAAAGAAAAGAAAAGCACATATGGATCTTCTCTTGTTAGAGATCCGCAAACTGGAAACCCTTCACAAGAAATCTCTCCAAGACTCCCAGTTGTCTAGGCTTAGTGAACTGAGAGCAGAATTGAAGAATTACCTCAACACACAATCAGCTAAGTTTTATTTGCATTCCCAATTTAAATTTTTCGCACACGGCGACAAAACATCTAAATTCATGATGAACAGGATTAGAAAGAGAAGAGCCCTTAATTACATAAATAAAATCGCCAAAACAGACGGAGGCCAAGCCATATCGACTAAAGAGATTGCACAACAATTTCAAGAATATTATGAAGCCTTATATAATATCCCACAAACAGATTGTGATGTAGATCCCCAATCACCCTCTCATCCAATTAAACAATTCTTGGACCAAATCCCTCTTCCTCAACTAGATGACCTTCAAAGAGAACAGTTGAACGCCCCTTTCACCATGGAAGAATTACTTTCCACTATTAAAAGCCTCCCTAAGAACAAAGCACCTGGTCCAGATGGCCTCCCTGCCATCTACTACCGTATCTTTGGTAAAACTCTATCCCCCCATTTATTAAAAATATGTAACATGTCCTTACAGAATATCCCACTGTCCCCAGAAATGACTAAGGCTCACATAACTATCATCCCCAAAGAAGGGAAAGACCCTGCCCTCTGCTCAAACTACCGCCCCATTTCCCTCCTAAATCTAGATCTGAAACTCCTAGCAAAAATGATGGCCAACCGCCTGTCTCCGCTTCTCCCTCTGCTGGTTCACAGAGATCAAACTGGCTTCGTTAAGGGGAGAGAAGGTAAAGATAATTCCGCCAGACTAATAAATGCCCTGTTCTACGCCAAAAAACATTCTATTCCCCTTGTCCTTCTCAGCACTGACGCTGAGAAGGCATTTGACAGGGTCAAATGGGACTTCATGACCCTTACGTTGGGAAAATTTGGCCTACCCCCGGAGTATATAGCTGCAATCCTTTCAATGTACACTGTGGCCTCTGCAGCGGTATTAGTTAATAATTCCCTTTCTCTTCCCTTCCCTATTAAGAATGGAACGAGACAGGGTTGTCCCCTCTCTCCTTTCTTGTTTGTTCTAATCATGGAACCACTTCTCCAAGCTATTCGCCAGGAAAGCAGAATAAAAGGCATCAAGTTAGGGGGTCAAGATCATAAAGTTGCCGCATTTGCTGACGATCTTATGATTACCACAACAAATCCTGAAACGTCATTACCCATTGTTTATAAAATACTAGAGACCTTTAGCCCACTCTCTAATTTCAAGGTTAATTTTAAAAAATCCAATGTTCTGGCCATTGGTATAAAGCCATCAATCAAAGTGAAATTGGCTAAAACTTCCCCCTTTAACTTGGACACCCCTTTCCTATCTTATATAGGCATCAAAATATCAAATGATGTAGATAAACTATATTCCCTCAATTATATCCCACTTCTTAAATCCATACAAGACCAACTTACCAACTTGCATTCACCCTTTTTATCCTGGTTTGGCCGTAAGAACATGGTGATGTCCCTTGTAGTCCCCAGACTCAATAACTTGCAGCAGGTCCTTCCTGTTCCTATTCCAAAAAATTATTACATCTCCTTAGCTAGAGAAATTAGATCTTTCATCTGGAATAAAAAGAAGTCAAGGATTTCCATGTCAGTTCTCCAGAGACATAGATCCTGCGGAGGAATCGGTCTCCCAAATCCGCTTCTTTATAACAGAGCCATTCTACCACCAAAGCCAGCTTTCATTAGATTGTGGGAGAAAGACCTCAACTGTAGCTTTTCTTCCAGTGAGCAGGCTCGTATTCTTTTTGCCCCCCACTCCTCCTCCCGCTGCGTAAGGATTCAGGAAAATGGGTATAAGGTGTTGACGAGGTGGTATAAGACTCCAGACATAACATGTCGGTATGGAGAGGGAAATTTGGATACCTGCTGGCGTTGCAGTCAGGAGAAGGGTACCTTCTACCATATTTGGTGGAAATGCCCAATTATACAGTCCTGGTGGGAGGGGATCTTCGTGAAAAGTAATAAGATATGCAATTCTAGCGTTCCGATGTCTCCCCAAATTGCCCTCCTGGGTAGTCACACAGGTGGCAAACCTGCTAAGACCCCCTTTCTATTTAACAAACTTATCATGGCCGCACGCCTATTGGTTCCTAGGTTCTGGCTTTCCCGAGACGCGCCCCCTGAAGATTTCTGGATAAACAAAGTGGATACTATCTATAGGTTTGAGGAGATTGCTGCCTGGGAAAATAGATCCCATTCCAGATTCAAAAGCCAATGGTCGGGTTGGGAAAGGTATAGAAACTAGAGTTGAGCGAACACCTGGATGTTCGGGTTCGAGAAGTTTGGCCGAACTTCCCGAAAATGTTCGGGTTCGGGATCCGAACCCGATCCGAACTTCGTCCCGAACCCGAACCCCATAGAAGTCAATGGGGACCCGAACTTTTCGGCACTAAAAAGGCAGTAAAACAGCCCAGGAAAGGGCTTGAGGGCTGCAAAAGGCAGCAACATGTAGGTAAATCCCCTGCAAACAAATGTGGATAGGGAAATGAATTAAAATAAAAATTAAATAAATAAAAATTAACCAAAATCAATTGGAGAGAGGTCCCATAGCAGAGAATCTGGCTTCCCGTCACCCACCACTGGAACAGTCCATTCTCAGATATTTAGGCCCCGGAACCCAGGCAGAGGAGAGAGGTCCCGTAACAGAGAATCTGGCTTCATGTCAGCAGAGAATTAGTCTGCATGTCATAGCAGAGAATGAGGCTTCACGTCAGCCACCACTGCAACAGTCCATTGGCATATATTTAGGCCCAGCACCCAGGCAGAGGAGAGAGGTCCCGTAACAGACAATCTGGCTTCATGTCAGCAGAGAATCAGTCTTCATGTCATAGCAGAGAATCAGGCTTCACGTCACCCACCACTGCAACAGTCCATTGGCATATATTTAGGCCCAGCACCCAGGCAGAGGAGAGAGGTCCCGTAACAGAGGATCTGGCTTCATGTCAGCAGAGAATTAGTCTGCATGTCATAGCAGAGAATGAGGCTTCACGTCAGCCACCACTGCAACAGTCCATTGGCATATATTTAGGCCCAGCACCCAGGCAGAGGAGAGAGGTCCCGTAACAGACAATCTGGCTTCATGTCAGCAGAGAATCAGTCTGCATGTCATAGCAGAGAATGAGGCTTCACGTCAGCCACCACTGCAACAGTCCATTGGCATATATTTAGGCCCAGCACCCAGGCAGAGGAGAGAGGTCCCGTAACAGACAATCTGGCTTCATGTCAGCAGAGAATCAGTCTTCATATCATAGCAGAGAATCAGGCTTCACGTCACCCACCACTGTAAGAGTCCATTTTCATAAATTTAGGCCCAGCACCCAGGCAGGGGAGAGAGGTCCCATAACAGAGGATCTGGCTTCATGTCAGCAGAGAATCAGTCTGCATGTCATAGCAGAGAATCAGGCTTCACGTCACCCAACATTGGAACAGTCCATTGGCATATATTTAGGCCCCGGCACCCAGACAGAGGAGAGGTTCATTCAACTTTGGGTAGCCTCGCAATATAATGGTAAAATGAAAATAAAAATAGGATTGAATGAGGAAGTGCCCTGGAGTCCAATAATATATGGTTAAGGGGAGGTAGTTAATGTCTAATCTGGACAAGGGACGGACAGATCCTGTGAGATCCATGCCTGGTTCATTTTTATGAACGTCAGCTTGTCCACATTGGCTGTAGACAGGCGGCTGCGTTTGTCTGTAATGACGCCCCCTGCCGTGCTGAATACACGTTCAGACAAAACGCTGGCCGCCGGGCAGGCCAGCACCTCCAATGCATAAAAGGCTAGCTCTGGCCACGTGGACAATTTAGAGACCCAGAAGTTGAATGGGGCCGAACCATCAGTCAGTACGTGGAGGGGTGTGCACATGTACTGTTCCACCATGTTAGTGAAATGTTGCCTCCTGCTAACACGTTGCGTATCAGGTGGTGGTGCAGTTAGCTGTGGCGTGTTGACAAAAGTTTTCCACATCTCTGCCATGCTAACCCTGCCCTCAGAGGAGCTGGCATTGACACAGCTGCCTTGGCGACCTCTTGCTCCTCCTCTGCCTTGGCCTAGGGCTTCCACTTGTTCCCCTGTGACATTTGGGAATGCTCTCAGTAGCGCGTCTTCCAACGTGCGCTTGTACTCGCGCATCTTCCTATCACGCTCCAGTGCAGGAAGTAAGGTGGGCACATTGTCTTTGTAGCGTGGATCCAGCAGGGTGGCAACCCAGTAGTCCGCACAGGTTAAAATGTGGGCAACTCTGCTGTCGTTGCGCAGGCACTGCAGCATGTAGTCGCTCATGTGTGCCAGGCTGCCCAGGGGTAAGGACAAGCTGTCCTCTGTGGGAGGCGTATCGTCATCGTCCTGCCTTTCCCCCCAGCCACGCACCAGTGATGGACCCGAGCTGCGTTGGGTGCCACCCCGCTGTGACCATGCTTCATCCTCATCCTCCTCCACCTCCTCCTCATCCTCGTCCTCCTTGTCCTCCAGTAGTGGGCCCTGGCTGGCCACATTTGTACCTGGCCTCTGCTGTTGCCAAAAACCTCCCTCTGAGTCACTTCGAAGAGACCGGCCTGAAAGTGCTAAATATGACCCCTCTTCCTCCTCCTCCTCCTCCTCCTCCTGGGCCACCTCCTCTTCGGTCATCGCCCTAAGTGTTTTCTCAAGGAGACATAGAAGTGGTATTGTAACGCTGATAACGGCGTCATCGCCACTGGCCATGTTGGTGGAGTACTCGAAACAGCGCAACAGGGCACACAGGTCTCGCATGGAGGCCCAGTCATTGGTGGTGAAGTGGTGCTGTTCTGTAGTGCGACTGACCCGTGCGTGCTGCAGCTGAAACTCCACTATGGCCTGCTGCTGCTCGCACAGTCTGTCCAGCATGTGCAAGGTGGAGTTCCACCTGGTGGGCACGTCGCATATGAGGCGGTGAGCGGGAAGGCCGAAGTTACGCTGTAGCGCAGACAGGCGAGCAGCAGCAGGATGTGAACGCCGGAAGCGCGAACAGACGGCCCGCACTTTATGCAGCAGCTCTGACATGTCGGGGTAGTTGTGTATGAACTTCTGCACCACCAAATTCAGCACATGCGCCAAGCAAGGGATGTGCGTCAAATTGGCTAGTCCCAGAGCTGCAACTAATTTCGCCCATTATCACACACCACCAGGCCGGGCTTGAGGCTCACCGGCAGCAACCACTCGTCGGTCTGTTGTTCTATACCCCGCCACAACTCCTGTGCGGTGTGGGGCCTGTCCCCCAAACATATGAGTTTCAGAATGGCCTGCTGACGTTTACCCCGGGCTCTGCTGAAGTTGGTGGTGAAGGTGTGTGGCTGACTGGATGAGCAGGTGGAAGAAGAGGAGGAGGAAGCCGAGAAGGAGGAGGTGGCAACAGGAGGCAAAGAATGTTGCCCTGCGATCCTTGGCGGCGGAAGGACGTGCGCCAAACAGCTTTCCGCCTGGGGCCTAGCTGCCACTACATTTACCCAGTGTGCAGTTAGGGAGATATAGCGTCCCTGGCCGTGCTTACTGGTCCACGTATCTGTGGTTAGGTGGACCTTGCTACAGATGGCGTTGCGCAGTGCACACTTGATTTTATCGGATACTTGGTTGTGCAGGGAAGGCACGGCTCTCTTGGAGAAGTAGTGGCGGCTGGGAACAACATACTGTGGGACAGCAAGCGACATGAGCTGTTTGAAGCTGTCTGTGTCCACCAGCCTAAATGACAGCATTTCATAGGCCAGTAGTTTAGAAATGCTGGCATTCAGGGCCAGGGATCGAGGGTGGCTAGGTGGGAATTTACGCTTTCTCTCAAATGTTTGTGAGATGGAGAGCTGAACGCTGGCGTGTGACATGGTTGAGACGCTTGGTGACGGAGGTGGTGGTGGTGGTGTTGGTGGTACATCCCCTGTTTGCTGGGCGGCAGGTGCCAACGTTCCTCCAGAGGCGGTGGAAGAGGCCGAGGCGGCAGCAGCAGAAGAGGCCGAGGCGGCAGCAGCAGAAGAGGTAGCAGGGGGAGCCTGAGTGACTTCCTTGGTTTTAAGGTGTTTACTCCACTGCAGTTCATGCTTTGCATGCAGGTGCCTGGTCATGCAGGTTGTGCTCAGGTTCAGAACGTTAATGCCTCGCTTCAGGCTCTGATGGCACAGCGTGCAAACCACTCGGGTCTTCTCGTCAGCACATTGTTTGAAGAAGTGCCATGCCAGGGAACTCCTTGAAGCTGCCTTTGGGGTGCTCGGTCCCAGATGGCGGCGGTCAGTAGCAGGCGGAGTCTCTTGGCGGCGGGTGTTCTGCTTTTGCCCACTGCTCCCTCTTTTGCTACGCTGTTGGCTCGGTCTCACCACTGCCTCTTCCTCTGAACTGTGAAAGTCAGTGGCACGACCTTCATTCCATGTGGGGTCTAGGACCTCATCGTCCCCTGCATCGTCTTCCACCCAGTCTTGATCCCTGACCTCCTGTTCAGTCTGCACACAAAGACGCAGCAGTTGGCACCTGTGTTTCGTCATCATCAGAGACATGCTGAGGTGGTATTCCCATGTCCTCATCATCAGGAAACATAAGTGGTTGTGCGTCAGTGCATTCTATGTCTTTCACCGCTGGGGAAGGGCTAGGTGGATGCCCTTGGGAAACCCTGCCAGCGGAGTCTTCAAACAGCATAAGAGACTGCTGCATAACTTGAGGCTGAGACAGTTTCCCTGGTATGCATGGGGGTGATGTGACAGACTGATGGGGTTGGTTTTCAGGCGCCATCTGTGCGCTTTCTGCAGAAGACTGGGTGGGAGATAATGTGAACGTGCTGGATCCACTGTCGGCCACCCAATTGACTAATGCCTGTACCTGCTCAGGCCTTACCATCCTTAGAACGGCATTGGGCCCCACCATATAGCGCTGTAAATTCTGGCGGCTACTGGGACCTGAGGTAGTTGGTACACTAGGACGTGTGGATGGGGCAGAACGGCCATGTCCTCTCCCAGCACCAGAGGGTCCACTAACACCACCACGACCATGTCCACGTCCGCGTCCCTTACTAGATGTTTTCCTCATTGTTATGGTTCACCACAACAACAAAAATATTATTTGGCCCAATGTATTGTATTCAAATTCAGCGGGATATAAATTTGAGGCCTAGTATTTAGGCGCTGGGTGACCGGTATGGATTTACTAACAGAATTAGACTTGGAAATGCACAGTAGCGTGTGTGTGAAGTTATTCTGAATGATCCTATGTGCACCTTGAATATTATATACCCTTTTAGGGATAGATTTCAAAAGCTCTGATATAGCAGAAACCACTAAATTATGAAATTGCTAAATTGGGAATTGTATTTCAACCCAGAACAAAAAATGTGCTTTGACGGACACTAAATAACTTTCCCAGCCACAACAGGACAGCGGTAACGAGAGATTTAGCGGGATATAAATTTGAGGCCTAGTATTTAGGCGCTGGGTGACCGGTATGGATTTACTAACAGAATTAGACTTGGAAATGCACAGTAGCGTGTGTGTGAAGTTATTCTGAATGACCCTATGTGCACCTTGAATATTATATACCCTTTTAGGGCTAGATTTCAAATAGCTCTGATATAGCAGGAACCACTAAATTATGAAATTGCTAAATTGGGAATTGTATTTCATCACAGAACAAAAAATGTGCTTTGACGGACACTAAATAACTTTCCCAGCCACAACAGTACAGCGTTAACGAGAGATTTAGCGGGATATAAATTTGAGGCCTAGTATTTAGGCGCTGGGTGACCGGTATGGATTTACTAACAGAATTAGACTTGGAAATGCACAGTAGCGTGTGTGTGAAGTTATTCTGAATGACCCTATGTGCACCTTGAATATTATATACCCTTTTAGGGATAGATTTCAAATAGCTCTGATATAGCAGAAACCACTAAATTAGGAAATTGCTAAATTGGGAATTGTATTTCAACCCAGAACAAAAAATGTGCTTTGACGGACACTAAATAACTATCCCAGCCACAACAGTACAGCGGTAACGAGAGATTTAGCGGGATATAAATTTGAGGCCTAGTATTTAGGCGCTGGGTGACCGGTATGGATTTAGTGACAGAATTAGACTTGGAAATGCACAGTAGCGTGTGTGTGAAGTTATTCTGAATGACCCTATGTGCACCTTGAATATTATATACCCTTTTAGGGATAGATTTCAAATAGCTCTGATATAGCAGGAACCACTAAATTATGAAATTGCTAAATTGGGAATTGTATTTCAACCCAGAACAAAAAATGTGCTTTGACGGACACTAAATAACTTTCCCAGCCACAACAGGACAGCGGTAACGAGAGATTTAGCGGGATATAAATTTGAGGCCTAGTATTTAGGCGCTGGGTGACCGGTATGGATTTAGTGACAGATTTAGACTTGGAAATGCACAGTAGCGTGTGTGTGAAGTTATTCTGAATGACCCTATGTGCACCTTGAATATTATATACCCTTTTAGGGATAGATTTCAAATAGCTCTGATATAGCAGGAACCACTAAATTATTAAATTGCTAAATTGGGAATTGTATTTCAACCCAGAACAAAAAATGTGCTTTGACGGACACTAAATAACTTTCCCAGCCACAACAGGACAGCGGTAACGAGAGATTTAGCGGGATATAAATTTGAGGCCTAGTATTTAGGCGCTGTGTGACCGGTATGGATTTACTAACAGAATTAGACTTGGAAATGCACAGTAGCGTGTGTGTGAAGTTATTCTGAATGACCCTATGTGCACCTTGAATATTATATACCCTTTTAGGGATAGATTTCAAATAGCTCTGATATAGCAGGAACCACTAAATTATGAAATTGCTAAATTGGGAATTGTATTTCAACCCTGAACAAAAAATGTGCTTTGACGGACACTAAATAACTTGCCCAGCCACAACAGTACAGCGGTAACGACAGATTTAGCGGGATATAAATTTGAGGCCTAGTATTTAGGCGCTGGGTGACCGGTATGGATTTAGTGACAGAATTAGACTGGGATATGGCCAAAAAATAACCACACTATTGCTGGTTAAATGCACTTGGTGACGGGCGCGGCTTGCCCCTCATTTAGTATATGGCCAAAAAATGAACAGACTATTGCTGGTTAAATGCACTTGGTGTGATAGCTTGACCAACCACACTACTGAGGGTTAAATGCACTTGGTTACGGGCGCAGCTTGCCCCTGATGTAGTATATGGCCAAAAAATGAACAGACTATTGCTGGTTAAATGCACTTGGTTTCACAGCTTGACCAACCACACTACTGAGGGTTAAATGCACTTGGTGACGGGCGCAGCTTGCCCCTGATGTAGTATATGGCCAAAAAATGAACAGACTATTGCTGGTTAAATGCACTTGGTGACGGGCGCAGCTTGCCCCTGATGTAGTATATGGCCAAAAAATGAACAGACTATTGCTGGTTAAATGCACTTGGTGTGATAGCTTGACCAACCACACTACTGAGGGTTAAATGCACTTGGTGACGGGCGCAGCTTGCCCCTGATGTAGTATATGGCCATAAAATAAACAGACTATTGCTGGTTAAATGCACTTGGTGTGACAGCTTCACCCTGATGTAGGCTTTAGCCAAAAAACAACCACACCATTGAGGGTTAAATGCACTTGGTCGCAGCTTGGATGCACTTGGTCGCAGCACCGCACAAGACACAAAATGGCCGCCGATCACCCCAGAAAAAAGTGACTGACAAACGGTCTGGGCAGCCTAAAAACAGTGAGCAATTGAGTATCAGCAGCTCAATGATCCACAGCTGCAAATCGATCAATTAATCAAGTGCTTTGGAGGAGTTAATCAGCCTAATCTCGCCCTACTGTCGCAGCCGCAACCTCTCCCTATGCTGATCAGAGCAGAGTGACGGGCGACGCTATGTGACTCCAGCTTAAATAGAGGCTGGGTCACATGGTGCTCTGGCAAATCACAGCCATGCCAATAGTAGGCATGGCTGTGATGGCCTCTTGGGGCAAGTAGTATGACGCTTGTTGATTGGCTGCTTTGCAGCCTTTCAAAAAGCACCAAGAAAGCGTCACAAAAGCGCCAAGAAAGCGACGAACACCGAACCCGAACCCGGACTTTTACGAAAATGTCCGGGTTCGGGTCCGTGTCACGGACACCCCAAAATTCGGTACGAACCCGAACTATACAGTTCGGGTTCGCTCATCCCTAATAGAAACTTCAAATAGGATTGTTTCCTTTATTCTTGGCATATATTTTCGCTCTTATGTTGGCTGAATTGCTCGTCTGTATCCAAATGACTGTGACATCTACCTGTATACTGTATTTGTTCTTGTTCGACTTTGTTCGTTCATTGTACTTCATTGTGCATAACCTTATGTATCAACTTTTATTCAGAAATAAAGTTGTTAAAATGAAAAAAAAATAAAATAAAAATCTGTCGTTACCGCTGTACTGTTGTGGATGGGCAAGTTATTTAGTGTCCGTCAAAGCACATTTTTTGTTCTGGGTTGAAATACAATTCCCAATTTAGCAATTTCATAATTTAGTGGTTTCTGCTATATCAGAGCTATTTGAAATCTATCCCTAAAAGGGTATATAATATTCAAGGTGCACATAGGGTCATTCAGAATAACTTCACACACACGCTACTGTGCATTTCCAAGTCTAATTCTGTTAGTAAATCCATACCGGTCACCCAGCGCCTAAATACTAGGCCTCAAATTTATATCCCGCTGAATTTGAATACAATACATTGGGCCAAATAATATTTTTGTTGTTGTGGTGAACCATAACAATGAGGAAAACATCTAGTAAGGGACGCGGACGTGGACATGGTCGTGGTGGTGTTAGTGGACCCTCTGGTGCTGGGAGAGGACATGGCCGTTCTGCCCCATCCACACGTCCTAGTGTACCAACTACCTCAGGTCCCAGTAGCCGCCAGAATTTACAGCGCTATATGGTGGGGCCCAATGCCGTTCTAAGGATGGTAAGGCCTGAGCAGGTACAGGCATTAGTCAATTGGGTGGCCGACAGTGGATCCAGCACGTTCACATTATCTCCCACCCAGTCTTCTGCAGAAAGCGCACAGATGGCGCCTGAAAACCAACCCCATCAGTCTGTCACATCACCCCCATGCATACCAGGGAAACTGTCTCAGCCTCAAGTTATGCAGCAGTCTCTTATGCTGTTTGAAGACTCCGCTGGCAGGGTTTCCCAAGGGCATCCACCTAGCCCTTCCCCAGCGGTGAAAGACATAGAATGCACTGACGCACAACCACTTATGTTTCCTGATGATGAGGACATGGGAATACCACCTCAGCATGTCTCTGATGATGACGAAACACAGGTGCCAACTGCTGCGTCTTTCTGCAGTGTGCAGACTGAACAGGAGGTCAGGGATCAAGACTGGGTGGAAGACGATGCAGGGGACGATGAGGTCCTAGACCCCACATGGAATGAAGGTCGTGCCACTGACTTTCACAGTTCGGAGGAAGAGGCAGTGGTGAGACCGAGCCAACAGCGTAGCAAAAGAGGGAGCAGTGGGCAAAAGCAGAACACCCGCCGCCAAGAGACTCCGCCTGCTACTGACCGCCGCCATCTGGGACCGAGCACCCCAAAGGCAGCTTCAAGGAGTTCCCTGGCATGGCACTTCTTCAAAAATTGTGCTGACGAGAAGACCCGAGTGGTTTGCACGCTGTGCCATCAGAGCCTGAAGCGAGGCATTAACGTTCTGAACCTGAGCACAACCTGCATGACCAGGCACCTGCATGCAAAGCATGAACTGCAGTGGAGTAAACACCTTAAAACCAAGGAAGTCACTCAGGCTCCCCCTGCTACCTCTTCTGCTGCTGCCGCCTCGGCCTCTTCTGCTGCTGCCGCCTCGGCCTCTTCCACCGCCTCTGGAGGAACGTTGGCACCTGCCGCCCAGCAAACAGGGGATGTACCACCAACACCACCACCACCACCTCCGTCACCAAGCGTCTCAACCATGTCACACGGCAGCGTTCAGCTCTCCATCTCACAAACATTTGAGAGAAAGCGTAAATTCCCACATAGCCACCCTCGATCCCTGGCCCTGAATGCCAGCATTTCTAAACTACTGGCCTATGAAATGCTGTCATTTAGGCTGGTGGACACAGACAGCTTCAAACAGCTCATGTCGCTTGCTGTCCCACAGTATGTTGTTCCCAGCCGCCACTACTTCTCCAAGAGAGCCGTGCCTTCCCTGCACAACCAAGTATCCGATAAAATCAAGTGTGCACTGCGCAACGCCATCTGTAGCAAGGTCCACCTAACCACAGATACGTGGACCAGTAAGCACGGCCAGGGACGCTATATCTCCCTAACTGCACACTGGGTAAATGTAGTGGCAGCTGGGCCCCAGGCGGAGAGCTGTTTAGCGCACGTCCTTCCGCCGCCAAGGATCGCAGGGCAACATTCTTTGCCTCCTGTTGCCACCTCCTCCTTCTCGGCTTCCTCCTCCTCTTCTTCCACCTGCTCATTCAGTCAGCCACACACCTTCACCACCAACTTCAGCAGAGCCCGGGGTAAACGTCAGCAGGCCATTCTGAAACTCATATGTTTGGGGGACAGGCCCCACACCGCACAGGAGTTGTGGCGGGGTATAGAACAACAGACCGACGAGTGGTTGCTGCCGGTGAGCCTCAAGCCCGGCCTGGTGGTGTGTGATAATGGGCGAAATCTCGTTGCAGCTCTGGGACTAGCCAATTTGACGCACATCCCTTGCTTGGCGCATGTGCTGAATTTGGTGGTGCAGAAGTTCATTCACAACTACCCCGACATGTCAGAGCTGCTGCATAAAGTGCGGGCCGTCTGTTCGCGCTTCCGGCGTTCACATCCTGCTGCTGCTCGCCTGTCTGCGCTACAGCGTAACTTCGGCCTTCCCGCTCACCGCCTCATATGCAACGTGCCCACCAGGTGGAACTCCACCTTGCACATGCTGGACAGACTGTGCAAGCAGCAGCAGGCCATAGTGGAGTTTCAGCTGCAGCACGCACGGGTCAGTCGCACTACAGAACAGCACCACTTCACCACCAATGACTGGGCCTCCATGCGAGACCTGTGTGCCCTGTTGCGCTGTTTCGAGTACTCCACCAACATGGCCAGTGGCGATGACGCTGTTATCAGCGTTACAATACCACTTCTATGTCTCCTTGAGAAAACACTTAGGGCGATGATGGAAGAGGAGGTGGCCCAGGAGGAGGAGGAGGAGGAGGAAGAGGGGTCATTTTTAGCACTTTCAGGCCAGTCTCTTCGAAGTGACTCAGAGGGAGGTTTTTGGCAACAGCAGAGGCCAGGTACAAATGTGGCCAGACAGGGCCCACTACTGGAGGACGAGGAGGATGAGGATGAGGGGGAGGTGGAGGAGGATGAGGATGAAGCATGGTCACAGCGGGGTGGCACCCAACAGAGCTCGGGTCCATCACTGGTGCGTGGCTGGGGGGAAAGGCAGGACGATGACGATATGCCTCCCACAGAGGACAGCTTGTCCTTACCCCTGGGCAGCCTGGCACACATGAGCGACTACATGCTGCAGTGCCTGCGCAACGACAGCAGAGTTGCCCACATTTTAACGTGTGCGGACTACTGGGTTGCCACCCTGCTGGATCCACGGTACAAAGACAATGTGCCCACCTTACTTCCTGCACTGGAGCGTGATAGGAAGATGCGCGAGTACAAGCGCACGTTGGTAGACGCGCTACTGAGAGCATTCCCAAATGTCACAGGGGAACAAGTGGAAGCCCAAGGCCAAGGCAGAGGAGGAGCAAGAGGTCGCCAAGGCAGCTGTGTCACGGCCAGCTCCTCTGAGGGCAGGGTTAGCATGGCAGAGATGTGGAAAACTTTTGTCAACACGCCACAGCTAACTGCACCACCACCTGATACGCAACGTGTTAGCAGGAGGCAACATTTCACTAACATGGTGGAACAGTACGTGTGCACACCCCTCCACGTACTGACTGATGGTTCGGCCCCATTCAACTTCTGGGTCTCTAAATTGTCCACGTGGCCAGAGCTAGCCTTTTATGCCTTGGAGGTGCTGGCCTGCCCGGCGGCCAGCGTTTTGTCTGAACGTGTATTCAGCACGGCAGGGGGCGTCATTACAGACAAACGCAGCCGCCTGTCTACAGCCAATGTGGACAAGCTGACGTTCAAAAAAATGAACAAGGCATGGATCCCACAGGACCTGTCCGTCCCTTGTCCAGATTAGACATTAACTACCTCCCCTTAACCATATATTATTGGACTCCAGGGCACTTCCTCATTCAATCCTATTTTTATTTTCATTTTACCATTATATTGCGAGGCTACCCAAAGTTGAATGAACCTCTCCTCTGTCTGGGTGCCGGGGCCTAAATATATGCCAATGGACTGTTCCAATGTTGGGTGACGTGAAGCCTGATTCTCTGCTATGACATGCAGACTAATTCTCTGCTGACATGAAGACAGATTCTCTATTACGGGATCTCTCTCCTCTGCCTGGGTGCTGGGCCTAAATATCGGACAATGGACTGTTGCAGTGGTGGCTGACGTGAAGCCTGATTTTCTGCTATGACATGCAGACTGATTCTCTGCTGACATGAAGCCAGATCCTCTGTTACGGGACCTCTCTCCTCTGCCTGTGTGCTGGGCCTAAATATATGCCAATGGACTGTTGCAGTGGTGGCTGACGTGAAGCCTCATTCTCTGCTATGACATGCAGACTAATTCTCTGCTGACATGAAGCCAGATTGTCTGTTACGGGACCTCTCTCCTCTGCCTGGGTGCTGGGCCTAAATTTATGAAAATGGACTCTTACAGTGGTGGTAGACGTGAAGCCTGATTCTCTGCTGTGACATGAAGACTGATTCTCTGCTATGACATGAAGACTGATTCTCTGCTGACATGAAGCCAGATTGTCTGTTACGGGACCTCTCTCCTCTGCCTGGGTGCCGGTGCCTAAATATCTGAGAATGGACTGTTCCAGTGGTGGGTGACGGGAAGCCAGATTCTCTGCTATGGGACCTCTCTCCAATTGATTTTGGTTAATTTTTATTTATTTAATTTTTATTTTAATTCATTTCCCTATCCACATTTGTTTGCAGGGGATTTACCTACATGTTGCTGCCTTTTGCAGCCCTCTAGCCCTTTCCTGGGCTGTTTTACAGCCGTTTTAGTGCCGAAAAGTTCGGGTCCCCATTGACTTCAATGGGGTTCGGGTTCGGGACGAAGTTCGGATCGGTTTCGGATCCCGAACCCGAACATTTTCGGGAAGTTCGACCGAACTTCTCGAACCCGAACATCCAGGTGTTCGCTCAACTCTAAAAATAACTTGACCAGCCTCAGCAATAACCACAGATTTAGATGAATATAAATTTGAGGCCTATTATTTAGGCGCTGGGTGACAGGTATACGTTTACAGACAGAATTAGACTTGGAATTGCACAGTAGTATGTGTGTGAAGTTATTGAGAATGACCCTATCAGCACCTTGAATCTAATATACCCATTTAATGAATAGATTTAAAGTAGCCCTGATAAAGCAGAAACCACTAATTTAGGAAATTGCTAAGTTGGGAATTGTATTTCAACCCAGAACAAAAATATATCCTTTGCCAGACAGCAGACAGTATTACAATTGGCTGGCCACAGCTGAAACACCAGATTCAGGGTACTGCTATTTTGGCAATTGTATTTCACCCCTCAATAAAATAGCAAGCACAGCCAAGCCCCTGATGTAGGATATAGCCAAAAAATAACCACACTATTCATGGTTAAATGCACTTGGTGACAGCTTGCCCCTGATGTAGGATATAGACAAAAAATAACCACACTATTGATGGTTAAATGCACTTGGTGACAGCTTCCCTCTGATGTAGGATATAGCCAAAAAATAACCACACTATTGATGGTTAAATGCACTTGGTGACAGCTTGCCCTTGATGTAAGATATAGCCAAAAAATAACCACACTATTGATGGTTAAATGCACTTGGTGACAGCTTGCCCCTGATGTAGGATATAGCCAAAGAATAACCACACTATTGATGGTTAAATGCACTTGGTGACAGCTTGCCCCTGATGTAGGATATAGCCAAAAAATAACCACACTATTGATGCTTAAATGTACTTGGTGGCAGCTTGTCCTGGCGCACCACAAGACACAAAATGGCCGCCGATCACCCCAGAAAAAAGTGACGGAAAAACGCTCTCGGCAGCCTACAAACAGTGAGCAATTGAATAGCATTAGTTCAATGATCCACAGGTATAGATCGATCACTGAATTAAGTGTTTTTCAGGGGTTAATCACTGCCTAATCTCGCCCTAACAGTCGCAGCTGCAACCTCTCCCTACACTGATCAGAGCAGAGTGACGTGCGGCGCTATGTGACTCCAGCTTAAATAGAGGCTGGGTCACATGCTGCACTGGCCAATCACAGCCATGCCAATAGTAGGCATGGCTGTGATGGCCTCTTGGGGCAAGTAGTATGACGCTTGTTGATTGGCTGCTTTGCAGCCTTTCAAAAAGCGCCAAGAAAGCGACGAACACCGAACCCGAACCCGGACTTTTACGAAAATGTTCGGGTCCGTGTCACGGACACCCCAAAATTCGGTACGAACCCGAACTATACAGTTCGAGTTCGCTCATCCCTACTCATTAGATGTTTCACTGATGGTTACATATGAATTGATTGTGAGCCCCATTGGGGACAGTGAGTGATGCTAATGTCTATAAAGCGCTGCAGAATATAGTAGCGCTATATAAGTGCATAAAATAAATAACTAAATAAGTCTACTTTCACACTCACGTTTTGGCTTTCCGTTTGTTAGATCCGTTCAGGGCTCTCACAAGCGGTCCAAAACGGATCAGTTTTGCCCTAATGCATTCTGAATGAAAAAGGATCAGCTCAGAATGCATCAGTTTGCCTCCGTTCAGTCTCCATTCTGCTTTGTCTGATGAAACTGAGACAAACGGATCCGTTCTTCCACACAATGTAAGTCAATAGGGACGGATTTTCATTTATTTAATCTGGCACAATAGAAAACGGATCCGTCCTCCATTGACTATCAATGGTGTTCAAGACGAATTTGTCTTGACTATGTTAAAGGTAATACAAACGGATCCGTTCTGAACTGATGCAAACGGCTTTATTATCTGAACGGATCCGTCCATTACGGATCTGCACAAAACGCAAGTGTGAAAGTAGCCTAAAATAAATTGAGTATTTATTTGTCCATGTGTGTTGATTATCACAATCATGGTCTTATTGATAACTGTTAGATCTCTTTTTATCACAGATGTATTGTTATAAAATTATAATCATGGTTTTATTAATAATATAAGGTGACCCCCATTGGTCATAGTTACATCAATAGTGTATGAATTCACAGTTGTATTTTTTTTAACTGATGTGTGATTTGTAGTGTTTTTTGTTTTTTTGAACAACTATATGTATTTATAACTGATGGATGTACATACAGGGAGTGCAGAATTATTAGGCAAATGAGTATTTTGACCACATCATCCTCTTTATGCATGTTGTCTTACGCCAAGCTGTATAGGCTTGAAAGCCTACTACCAATTAAGCATATTAGGTGATGTGCATCTCTGTAATGAGAAGGGGTGTGGTCTAATGACATCAACACCCTATATCAGGTGTGCATAATTATTAGGCAACTTCCTTTCCTTTGGCAAAATGGGTCAAAAGAAGGACTTGACAGACTCAGAAAAGTCAAAAATAGTGAGATATCTTGCAGAGGGATGCAGCACTCTTAAAATTGCAAAGCTTCTGAAGCGTGATCATCGAACAATCAAGCGTTTCATTCAAAATAGTCAACAGGGTCGCAAGAAGCGTGTGGAAAAACCAAGGCGCAAAATAACTGCCCATGAACTGAGAAAAGTCAAGCGTGCAGCTGCCAAGATGCCACTTGCCACCAGTTTGGCCATATTTCAGAGCTGCAACATCACTGGAGTGCCCAAAAGCACAAGGTGTGCAATACTCAGAGACATGGCCAAGGTAAGAAAGGCTGAAAGACGACCACCACTGAACAAGACACACAAGCTGAAACGTCAAGACTGGGCCAAGAAATATCTCAAAACTGATTTTTCTAAGGTTTTATGGACTGATGAAATGAGAGTGAGTCTTGATGGGCCAGATGGATGGGCCCGTGGCTGGATTGGTAAAGGGCAGAGAGCTCCAGTCTGACTCAGACGCCAGCAAGGTGGAGGTGGAGTACTGGTTTGGGCTGGTATCAAAGATGAGCTTTTGGGGCCTTTTCGGGTTGAGGATGGAGTCAAGCTCAACTCCCAGTCCTACTGCCAGTTTCTGGAAGACACCTTCTTCAAGCAGTGGTACAGGAAGAAGTCTGCATCCTTCAAGAAAAACATGATTTTCATGCAGGAAAATGCTCCATCACACGCGTCCAAGTACTCCACAGCGTGACTGGCAAGAAAGGGTATAAAATAAGAAAATGTAATGACATGGCCTCCTTGTTCACCTGATCTGAACCCCATTGAGAACCTGTGGTCCATCATCAAATGTGAGATTTACAAGGAGGGAAAACAGTACACCTCTCTGAACAGTATCTTGGAGGCTGTGGTTGCTGCTGCACGCAATGTTGATGGTGAACAGATCAAAACACTGACAGAATCCATGGATGGCAGGCTTTTGAGTGTCCTTGCAAAGAAAGGTGGCTATATTGGTCACTGATTTGTTTTTGTTTTGTTTTTGAATGTCAGAAATGTATATTCCCTTACGTCCTACCAGCAGCACAGATGGGGTTAACTGCCCCCCGTGGACTGGTAGGACCGGCGGAATTTTTAATGAGCCCAAAGACCTAAACCAATAAAAGAACTCCAGCTCCCTTAAAGGGAGGGGTTCATCCCCCAGCCCACCGTGTTTTTTTCTGTCCTTTGGACAGGTGGACTGGCGAGTCTTCTCCCTGGTTTATTTATTTTAGACAGGGTGTTTTGGGACGTTACCGTGTGACCTGAGAAGGTCTCCTTTAGTCCCTTATGGGATCATACCGTTTTGGCCCAGGAGATCCTGGTTTACCCAGCTCATTCAGATGAGTCGGGGACAATATTGGAGACTCCCCCCGGAGCAGACCCTGGTGTCGTGGGACACTCATCTCTGCCCAGATCTGCACAGATTCAACCTGACAGCCTGGAGGTTGACCAGTCCCTTCCCAGAGTAGAAGGGCTCTCTGAGTCGGTCCTGAGAACTTTATCGCATTCCAGAGCAGAGTCTACCAGAAAGGCCTACTCCCGGATTATGAGGATCTTCACCTCTTGGTGTAGCTCCAATCAGGTGGCGTTTGCAGATCCGCCCCTCGCAGCGATCCTACAGTTCCTTCAGGATGGGATAGACAGAGGTCTCTCCCCTTCTACCCTGAAGGTCCAAGTGTTTGCCATCTCGGCCTGTCTTAACAGACCATATTCTCGGGACCCGCTCATCAAGCGCTTCCTTAAAGGAGCGGAAAGATTGAAGCCTACAATACTGAGACCCGTTCCTCAATGGGATTTGTCAGTTGTTCTTAGGGGGCTAGCATCTCCCCCCTTTGAACCCTTGGAGGAGGCAAGTTTTAAACTCTTAACACTTAAGATGGTTTTTCTTCTGGCCATAACTTCGGCCAAAAGAGTTTCGGAGCTTCAAGCTTTCTCCGCGTTATACCCTTATACCATGTTTTTACAAGATAGGGTCCTTTTAAAATTTCTACCTTACTTTAGACCTAAGGTTTCTACCTTTCAAAATATTAATCAGGTAGTCTCTCTTCCTGTATTACTCTCTGCCTCCTCCCCAGATGCTCCTGTCCGACATCCACTGGACATAGCTAGATGCCTTCAGATCTATGTGGATAGATCCAAAGAGTTCAGGATGGATGAAAATCTCTTTATCCTGTTTGCCGGTAAGTCAAAAGGCCGTAAAGCGTCTAAGACGACCATTAGTCGCTGGGTTAAGGAAGCCATTAGGGAAGCCTTCATTTCCCAAGCCTTAGATCCTCCGGAGTTTGTGAGGGCCCATTCTACAAGGGCCGTAGCTACCTCTGTGGCGGAAAGAAATCTTCTCCCCCTAGAGTTGATCTGCAAGGCAGCTTCCTGGAGCTCGGAGTCTACCTTCATCTCCCATTATAGGATCGATGCTTGGATATCTGAGTTCTCGGCCTTTGGGCAGACAGTCCTTACTTCTGCCGAGCATGAGGACCCTCCCTAGGGGATTCTTCTTGCTATCTCCCCATCTGTGCTGCTGGTAGGACGTAAGGGAATCGTTAATTTCTAACGATAATTTGTTTTCCCTTAGTCCTAACAGCAGCACACAAATTTCCCGCCTTAAAGTACTTTTTCTTGTGACATACACGGTGGGCTGGGGGATGAACCCCTCCCTTTAAGGGAGCTGGAGTTCTTTTATTGGTTTAGGTCTTTGGGCTCATTAAAAATTCCGCCGGTCCTACCAGTCCACGTGGGGCAGTTAACCCCATCTGTGCTGCTGTTAGGACTAAGGGAAAACAAATTATCATTAGAAATTAACGATTTGTGAATGTTGAGATGTTATATTGGTTTCACTGGTAAAAATAAATAATAGAAATGGGTATATATTTTTTTTTTGTTAAGTTGCCTAATAATTATGCACAGTAATAGTCACCTGCACACACAGATATCCCCCTAAAATAGCTAAAACTAAAAACAAACTAAAAACTACTTCCAAAAATATTCAGCTTTGATATTAATGAGTTTTTTGGGTTCATTGAGAACATGGTTGTTGTTCAATAATAAAATTAATCCTCAAAAATGCAACTTGCCTAATAATTCTGCACTCCCTGTATAATATATTTTAGATTATATACTCTGGCATAAGAGGCATCTATGTGTAAAATTGATGAAGGTTAATGGAAAAATCATGTTTCTCCTAGGATAGTATGGTAGAACATATGTGCCCTTACTAGTTAACTTTTGAAATGGATGTTTTATTATTTATTCATCTATATGTGGGCAGTTATTTTGTAATGATGGAGTATTGATGCGGCTGTATTGTGCTTATATATGGGCAGTTTAAAGATGGTGCCCTCGTGGCCCAGAGCGGAGGAGGGTGGGATTGATGGCCACATGGTGTTCTGTGGCGTCTGTCCTGCTCTCCCTCTATCCCTTGTTATGCGGGTGTGACTTATGAATGGGATGGATATACAAGCCCTGCAATACTATAACATGATTGGACCACATATTTGGAATGTGGAGCGTGGTCCTGCATCATATCGCGGGATTTTGCCGCCATGTTGCTGGACCCCTTCCCCAACTGCACAAGGCTGGTCGCTGCTCCAGACAGTCCACAGGTGATTACTGTTTGACAATTTGGAAATGGGTGTAGTTTATACTCCAGAGGGTATATATGGCAAGAGTATGGCTCAGAGAAACATGCCCCCAAGAGGAAGTGAGGCGAAACGTACTTCATACTTTTTTGCCCCTCCTGGCTTCTGGTCTGTATGTCTCATCAATTCCGTGCTTTATTTATTGTTTCTTTTGTTCCCTCCTTTATTATTCTAATTTGGAGGGCTATCCCGATATCTGGATGATAATATCTGCATTTCTGTTGGATCATATCTCCATTGATAAATATTGCAATATGTTGGGGATTGGATCTTGATAGTATTTTATAGTGGGTATAGCACTGGTAGTAGTGAGCGGTATAGTCCACACCTGTGGACCAATTATTACATAGAAACATAGAAACATAGAATGTGTCGGCAGATAAGAACCATTTGGCCCATCTAGTCTGCCCAATATATCTGAATCCTATGAATAGTCCCTGGCCCTATCTTATATGAAGGATAGCCTTATGCCTATCCCATGCATGCTTAAACTCCTCCACTGTATTTGCAGCTACCACTTCTGCAGGAAGGCTATTCCATGCATCCACTACTCTCTCAGTAAAGTAATACTTCCTTATATTACTTTTAAACCTTTGCCCCTCTAATTTAAAACTGTGTCCTCTTGTGGTAGTTTTTCTTCTTTTAAATATGCTCTCCTCCTTTACCGAGTTGATTCCCTTTATGTATTTAAAAGTTTCTATCATATCCCCTCTGTTTCTTCTTTCTTCCAAGCTATACATATTAAGGTCTTTTAACCTTTCCTGGTAAGTTTTATCCTGCAATCCATGTACTAGTTTAGTAGCTCTTCTCTGAACTCTCTCTAGAGTATCTATATCCTTCTGGAGATATGGCCTCCAGTACTGCGCACAATACTCCAAGTGAGGTCTCACCAGTGTTCTGTACAGCGGCATAAGCACTTCACTCTTTCTACTGATTATAACTCTCCCTATACATCCAAGCATTCTGCTGGCATTTCGTGCTGCTCTATTTCATTGTCTTCCCACCTTTAAGTCTTCTGAAATAATTACTCCTAAATCCCTTTCCTCAGATACTGAGGTCAGGACTGTGTCAAATATTCTATATTCTGCCCTCTGGTTTTTACGCCCCAGGTGCATTATCTTGCACTTATCCACATTAAATTTCAGTTGCCAGAGTTCTGACCATTCCTCTAGTTTTCCTAAATCCTTTTCCATTTGGCGTTTCCCTCCAGGAACATCAACCCTGTTACATGTCTTTGTGTCATCAGCAAAAAGACAAACCTTACCATTGAGGCCTTTTGCAATATCACTTATGAAGATATTAAACAAAATTGGTCCCAGTACAGATCCCTGTGGAACCCCACTGGTAACATGACCTTGTTTTGAATGTTCTCCATTGACTACAACCCTCTGTTGTCTGTCACTCAGCCACTGCCTAATCCACTCAACAATATGGGAGTCCATGCTCAATGACTGCAGTTTATTGATAAGTCTTCTATGTGGGACAATGTCAAAAGCCTTACTAAAATCTAGATATGCGATGTCTACTGCACCTCCACCGTCTATTATTTTAGTCACCCAGTCAAAAAAATCTATGAGATTTGTTTGACATGATCTCCCTGAAGTAAACCCATGTTGTTTTTCATCTTGCAATCCATGGGATTTTAGATGCTCCACAATCCTATCCTTTAATAGGGTTTCCATTAATTTGCCTACTATTGATGTCAGACTCACTGGTCTATAGTTGCTCGATTCCTCCCTACTACCTTTCTTGAGAATGGGCACGACATTTGCCAATTTCCAATCTTCCGGGACGACTCCTGTTACTAATGATTGGTTAAATAAATCTGTTAACGGTTTTGCCAGCTCACCACTAAGCTCTTTTAATAATTTTGGGTGTATCTCATCAGGCCCCTGTGACTTATTTGTCTTCACTTTAGACAGCAAACTTAGAACATCTTCCTCTGTAAAGACACATGCATCATTATTGGATTATTAGTACTATTGGTTCTATACATTTCCAGGTGTGACCAATTTATGTATACAGGCCTGCAACCTGGTAGGGGCATCAGTCTTCACAGCGCTTATCTGTACTGCTTTTCATAAATTATTCTGTATACTTATATATTTCATGTCTTCTGGATATGACATAATAAAGAATGCTATTGTATTACATGTGTGGTTTTTGTAGTTTTGTTAGGTGATTATGGTTCCCACACATGATTTTTTGTTTTACTGCTGTTTTTGTTGGGTTTACTATTGGTTGCTCCCTTACAGTTTCATTGTTTGTGTGCAGTACATCCTGTGACATAGCAAGGGGTTTTGTTTGGGAAGGCAGGTAGTTTCCTCCCAAAATGGGCGGCTGGGCTGATTTCCAGCCAGGTGAGATCAAATACTGGATCGGAGTTTAAGTGCCGGTCCAGGTTTTGGCAGCACCTGGCTGTCCTTTAAATAGGCAGCTGGACTCAGAATCAAGGTCTCTGTTTTGGGATCTGAGGCATGGTGCCGTGCTAGAGGGCTGAGAGCAGCATGCGGGGAAACAGGCCCCCTAAAGCCTGTTGTGGACCGCTGAAAAAACCTACTAACAAGGTGACTGTTTTGAGCTTTGGACTTTCCTTTGTGTGAACGAACACTAAGACTGTAAAATGTTGCTTTGTTTTTTCCTCCTGTGTGAATAAACACTGAAGTTTTGTTTTACAAACTGTTTCTTTTGCCTCTGTTCTGCGTCCGCTTACCCTGACTACCAGAGCGAATCCTCACAATCCCTATTTACACAAGACGATGTGCTGCAAACAAATTAGGATTTTTTGTGCCGCATGAAAGATGCGATACCCGATAAAAGAACATTTGCTCAAGTGAGTGGCAACACATTAAGGGTAAGATGGCACAGTGCGAATGCAAGCCAAGTCCATATTTGGCAGCCAGTGACTGCATGAATTTATGGGAAATTTGTGAGGACTGTTTGCTGTGGGTGGGCATGGCCTGGCTCTATATCGCCAGCACTGTGTTCACAAATCCGCACCCTAATATTGGCCAATTATTAGCAATGAACGCAATGAACGCAAATGCTAATTTTTGATAATTGTCGCAATCTTCTACCATTATAAAATGGTCCTTGTTCTACAGTGCTCTGGAATTTAGAGAAAACATAGATGTAACACAGACTAAGGGCTCAAGCACACAACTGTATGTATTTTGTGGTCCGCAAAGTATATGGATGATGTCCGTGTGCTTCCATATTTTGCGGATCAAAACAGCTGGCCCCTAATAAAACAGTCCTATCCTTGCCAGTAATGGGGACAATAATAGGACATGTTCTATTTTTTTGTGAAACGGACATACAAACATAAGGAAATGGAATGCACATGGAGTAACTTCCATTTTCTTTTTTTTTTGTGGACCCATTGAATGAATGGTTCCACATATGGCCCGCATAAAAAATAAAAATGGAACGGACACGGAAATAAAATATGTTTGTGTTCATGAGCCCTAATAACCCATTATTCCAATTCATATTTCTGTAGCTAACTTAACTTCCCACAGAACAATATGATTGAGAGGTCTCTCCAAATTTGTACATCTTGGAACAGTATCAACACATCTATGCCCTAATGTATGCTTTGGGCTCCATATCAGGAATTGACTCTACATTTAATTCTGTGAATATTTTTATAATTCCACTAATAAGTTATTTGTCCTCTCCAGCTTATTTTTTTATTACAAATTTCTGCAAAAATTAATAGTCTACAAAAATAATTACATCAGGCAAACAGTTGCTATTTTCATCTCTTTTTATTAAGGTAATATTTCACAATATGGCAGGGATGCTCTGCGTGTGTTATTTTAGGAGCATGTCATATTTATATTTTCGAATCTTACCTAACCTACAAGTTGACGTGACCTAAATTACATTTTGATAAACTGGCAATATCAATGTATTCTTCTCTTTTTTTATTTACAGAGTGAAATATTTTCCAATATCACACATGATCAAACTTTCTAGCACAAAATAAAAAATAGCTTGAAGATCCCATCATGAATAAAACATATAACGAAAATATTGATAGATATTAAAGGAAAAAAGTCGCTTAAATCAAAGCTGTAAATTATCTGTTTCTCTATTATCAATTTGCTCCTTTAAGAAACCTTTGAAGTGATAGTTTAAGCTGCAGCCTATACATCAACCTTAAACAACAAGTAAATAATGTCAACACTGGATATCAGTGCATCTTTAATACTGAGCAGTGCATCTTTTCTGTCAGAGCAGGAAATAGGAATGATTGCTTGGCTGTGAGTTATATCAAAACCATGAAAATGTACGTTATAGATTACTGAAAATGAAGGTGTATCCACCGATTATTCAGACAAACTTTAAACCTTCAACTTGGAATATAAATGAGAATCTTTCTCTGTTGCCTCTAAATCTTGACTTCATAAAGATACCTGGAGAACACACCATATGAATTGTAAAGAGCAGAGTTCTCATAGGAGCAGAGATAAAACACTGAACTCTGTGGAGCAGCACATTTTTTACTTTTTCTTTTCTTTTATTGAAATGATTATTAACTAGGTATTATGTTAGCTATTTTAGGTATGTTTGGCTTTGCATTGGAATAAAAAGATCACTACAGGGTAACATTGCAGGGTAAAGGAGTATGCAGAAATGACAATAACCATTATGAATTATAGAAACTGGGGCCCAAAATTCAGGAGGAACTTTGTCAAAAATATATATCTAAGCAAACAACTAAGTTGAACCAATAATGTCTCATACAGAGATATGATAAATTGATTGTAACGTTAAAAAACATGGAAACACTATAAAGTGTAAAGCCTTTATACAATAAGGAAAATGATATAGAGAAGAATAGATGTAACATACTAGGAAGGGAAGTGAAAAGTAAGAATGGTTTTATGATAATACTATTAGAGTTGAGCAGACACCTGGATATTCGGGTTTGACGGGTTCGGCCAAACTTCACAAAAAATTTGAGTTAGGGGACCCGAACTTGACCCTGAACCCGAACCCCATTGAAGTCAATGGGGACCCAAACTTTTGAGCACTAAAATGGCTCTAAAAATGTCATGGAAAAGGCTAGAGGGCTTCAATTGCCATCAAAATGTGGTTAACAGCATGACACATGCTCTGCAAACAAATGTGGACAGGGAAATTACTTCAAATAACATAAAATACGTAAAAAAAAATAATAATAATCTTGACCTAGGAGGAGAGGTCCATATGGAGTAGGAGGTTGAGTAGGCAGTGGATGTGGCGGTGTAGGTGGAAGTGGCGGTGGAGGAGGTAGCCTAAACTGGTTTTTGGTTTTAATTTTACTTTTTTTCTTTATTAGGGTAAACGCCAAAACATTGGGAAATATAACCTGTGATAACCCCCTCCAGCCATGCTAAACAAACATTCAGACAATACACTGGCTGCAGGGCAGGCCAGAACCTCCAGGGTGTTATGGGCAAACTCAGGCCATGTGCCCAATTTGTAGACCCAGAAGTTGAAGGGGGCAGACTCATCAGTCAGTTCGTGTAGGTGTGTGCACACATACTGCTCCACCATGTCACACATCTCCGTGATGTCCACGATCCAATTGGATATCTGCTTTCGATGTTCTTTTCTGCACCTACCATGGTGATCACAGTTAGCAGCTGATCAGGATTCCACACCCAAAAATTGGTAAATTTCACCAAAAAATGTAACACACAAATTAGTGAAATGTATTTACCTTTCTACTAGGTATAGCAGTGGTATATCACACCCAAAAATTGGTGAATTTCACCCAAAAATGTAGCAGAAAATTAGTGAAATAACATAAAATAAAATACATCCCAAAAAAATAAAAATAACTTGATTTATGAGGTGGAGATTTATATGGAGTAGGAGTTTGAGGAGGCGGTGGACGTAGCGGTGTAGATCAAAGCGATGGTGGAGGAGGACGAGGTAGCCAACACTGGTTTTTGGTTTAATTTAATTTTTTTTTATTATTTTTATTAGGGTACACTCCAAAAGAGTCGGAAATATCTAAAATACAACAATGAGCAATTGCGCTGTAGTATAACAATGGCTGGTTAAGGCCAGTATACATGTCTATTCTGCACAAGGTACGGACAAGTCCTGTGGGATCCATGCCTGATTCATTTTAATGAACATGAGTTTGTCCACATTGGCTGATAACGCCCCCTGCCGCGTTAAACACACGTTCAGACAATACACTGGCTGCAGGGCAGGCCAGCACCTCCAAGGCGCAAAGGGCAAGCTCAGGCCATGTTCCCAATTTGGAGACCCAGAAGTTGAAGGGGGCAGACCTGTCATTCAGTACATGTAGGCGTGTGCACACATACTGCTCCACCATGTTGCTTAAATGTTGCCTCCTGCTAAGACGTTCCATATCAGCTGGTGGTTCTGGTTGTTGTGGCGTGCTGACAAAGCTTTTCCACATTTCAGCCATGCTAACCCTGCCTTCTGAGGTGCAGGAGGTGCCCCAGCTGTGTTGACGACCTCTTCCTCCTCCTCTGCCTTCGCCTTGTGCTTCCACTGTGCCACCGTTGTCAGGTGGGAATGCCATCAGCAGTGTGCTACCAGTGTGCGATTGTACTCGCTCATCTAACGATCATGCTCCAGGGACGGAATTAAGGACGGTACGTTGTCCTTGTAACAGGGATCCAGCAGCGCGGCCATCCATTAATCAGCACAAGTTAGAATGTGGGCAACTCGGTGGTCGTTGCAGAGACACTGCAGCATATAATCGCTCATGTGTGCCAGGCTGCTCAGAAGCAACAAAAAGCTGTCCTCTGTGGGAGGTGTATCGTCTGTGTCCTCTGTATCCCCCCAGTTACGCACAAGTGATGGCCATGAGCTAGTTTGGGTGCCACCCTGCTGTGAACACGGTTCCTCCTCCTCCATCTCCTCCTCCTCATCCTCCACCTCCTCATCCTTCAGAACTGTGCCCTGGCTGGACAATTGTGTATCTGGCGTTCGTGGGTGCAGGAACCACTCTCGAAGCCACTTGTGAATGACTGTCCGGAAACCCTATGAAAGGATCCCTCTTCCTCCTCATCCTCCTGTACCACATTCTCTTCCATCATCGCCAGCAGCATTTTTTTCAAGGAGGCAATGAAGTGGGATAGTAACGCTGAGAACGGCATTATCGGCACTGGCCATGTTGGTGGAGTACTCGAAACAGCACCACAAGGAACACAGGTCTCGCATGGAAGCCCAGTCATTGGTGGCGAAGTGGTACTGTTCCGCAGATCGACTCACTCGTGTGTGCTGCAGGCTGAAGCTCCACTATCACCTGCTGCTGCTCGTACAACTTGCCAGCATGTGCAAGGTGGAGTTCCACCTTGTGGGCACGTCGCATATTTGGCAGTGAGCGGGAAGGCCGAAGTTACGCTGCAACACTGACAGGAAGCAGCAGCAGGGTGAGAACGCCGAAAGCGCGCTCAGACGGCCCACACTTTCTGCAGCAGCTCTGACATATCGGGGTCATTTTTAAGGAACCTCTGCACCACCAAATTCAGCACATGCACCAAGCAAGGGAAGTGCTTCAAACCAGCTAGTCCCTGAGCTGCTACGAGATTTAGCCCATTATTGCACACCACCAGGCTCACTGGCACCAACCACTCATCGGTCTATTGTTCAAGGCCCGTCCACAGTTCCTGCGCGGTGTGGGGTTTATCCCCCAAACAGATACAGTTAAGTAGAAGGAGATAGCAACAGGAGGCAAACTGAAGCGCCCTGCAATCCTCTGTGATGGAAGGACATGCGCCAAACTGTTATCCACCTCAGGCCCAGCTGCCACTGCATTTACCCAGTTTGCTGTTATGGAGATATAGCGTCCTTGACTGTGCTTACTGTTCCAAGTATCCATAGTTGGGTGGACCTTCCCACAGATGGCATTGAACAGTGCACACCCCCACTTGGTTGTGCAGGGAAGGGATGGCACGCCTGGAAAAGTATTGTCGGCTGGGCACGATGTACTGTGGGACAGCCACCGCCATAAGGCTTTTAAAACTCTCCACCAGACGGAATTACAGCATTTCAAAGGACAGTAATTTTGAAATGCTGGCTTTCAGGGCCCGAGAGATGGAGAGCTGAACGCTTCCGTGGGACATTGTGGAGATGCTTGGTGACCCAGATGGTGGTGTTGCCGGCAGATCCTCTATTTGCGGGGTGTCAGGTGCCACTGTCACTCCAGAGGGGGATGAATAGGCCGAGACTGCAGCATAAGAGGAAGCAGGAGGAGCCAGAGACCTTTCTTTGTTTTTGAGGTGTCTACTTCACTGCAGCTCATGCTTTGCACTTAGATGCCTGGTCATGCAGGTTGTGCTCAGGTTGAGAATGTTTATGCCTCGCTTCAGGCTCTGATTGCACAGCGTGCAAACCACTCGTGTCTTGTCATCAGCACATTGTCTGAAGAACTGCCACACCAGGGAACTCCTTGGAGCTGTCTTTGGTGTGATCGGTCCCTTTCTGCGGTGGGCAGTAGCAGGCATATTGTCTAGAGGACGGCCGCTCTGCTTTTTCACCCTGCTCCCTCTTCTGCTGCGCTGATGGCTCTGTGCGACCACCACCTCTTCCAGGAGACTGGGTGGGAGACAATGTAAAGGAACTGGAGGCACTGTCAGCAACCCAATCTACTATCGCCTGTACTTGTTCTGGCCTCACCATTCGTAGAGCCGCATTAGGCCCGACTAAATACCGATGAAGGTTCTGTCGCCTACTCGCACCTGAGGAAGGTGTTTCATTTGTGTGTGTAGCTGACACTAATCGACCACGTCCTCTCCCTGCAACAGGACCTCCACCAGCAGCACCACGACCGTGGCCACATCACTTATTTGATGCTCTCCTCATATTTCTCAAATGTAGGATCTTGCCCAAAATGGGTGTTTTTTTTTATAACAGAATAGAACAGCAGTATCTAACGCGTGTATCTCACACTGACAGATGCAGCAAAGACTGCAAATATATTTTTTTGCCCAAAATGGTTGTTTTTTTAATAACAGAATAGAACACCAGTATCTAACTTGTGTATCTCACAATGACAGATGCAGCAAAGGCTGCAAAATGCTGTATTTTGCCCTTAATCTAACGCTTGTATTTCACACTGACAGATGCAATAAGAGCAGTAAAATTTAGTTTTTTGCCCAAAAAGGGTGTTTTTTTTAATAACAGAATATGACAGCAGTATCTAATGCTTGTATTTCACACTGACAGATGCAACCAGGGCTGTAAAATTTAGTATTTTGCCCAAAAACTGTCCTTTTTTAATATCAGAATATGACAGCAGTATCTAACGCTTGTATTTCACACTGATAGAATGCAACAAGGGCTGTAAAATTTTGTATTTTTCCCAAAAAGGGTGTTTTTTAAAACCAAGAAAATTATTGAAGTATTTCAAGCTTGTTTTTAACAATGACAGATCAGCAAACGCCGCAAAATTGGGATTTTGCCCTAAATGCGTGATTTTTTAATAGTAGAATATGACAGCAGTATATAACGCTTGAATTTTACACTGACAGATGCAGCAAGGGCTGTAAAATGTAGTATTTTGCCCAAAAAGGGTGTTTTTTAAAGCCCAGAAAATTATTGCAGTATTTCAAGCCTAAATTGCACACAGACAAATGCTGCAATGGCCAGAGATCTTGCCAGGGTCTTGCCAAAAATGGGTGATTTTTTTTAACACATAATATAATAGCAGTATTTCAAGCTTCTATTTGACTGTCACAAATGCACATATGCAGAACTTGCATAAAATGGCTGCCGCCGCCCACCTAACTAACAGACGGATAAAATATATTTTTCTGGGTCACTGGGCATGGGGCAGGGTAAAAAGATTGTGCACTGCACCCACAAAACAAAATCTAGGTAGATCGCTGCGTTAACAAGCACTTCATATAAAAGATTCTGTCCTATTCTCTCCCTCACAGCTGCACTGGCCAATCACAGCCATGCCATTAGTAGGCATGGCTGTGATGGCTTCTAAGGACACGTGAGTTAAATGCCTGTTGATTGGCTGCTCTGCAGCCTTTCAAACAGTGCCATTAACTCGCCGAACACAAACTTTTACTGAAAAGTTCGGGTTTGGGTCCGGTGTCCAAAAAGCCTAAAGTTCGGTACGAACCCAAACTTTACAGTTCGGGTTCGCTCAACCCTAAATACTATCTAAGTTGTCACTAGCAAATATTTTAAAAGACAATTTAACCACCTCCCGTCTCACTAACGCCGAAAGGCGTGACTGCGGCGGCTCCCTCAGGTCACACTAATGTTGATCGGCGTCATCTCGTGAGACCCAAGATTTCCTGTGAATGCGGGCTCACAGGAGCGCGCGTTCACAGGATCGAGCAGTTCAGAAGTTCATCTACAACCTACCGGCCGCTGATCATTGGCTGGCAGGCTGTGGATTTTTGAAATGACCAATAAAATGGGTATGTCAGACGCTATTTTGAAAATAGCGTCTGATATACCTGCTACCTGCTCCTCTGGTGGTTCCATTTGCTTGGATTGACCACCAGAGGACACAGGCAGCTCTGTAAGTAGCACCAATCACCAAACATACACATTACCCTGTCACTTTATTAACCCCTTATTAGCCCCTGATCACCCATATTAGACTCCATGATCACCCCCCTGTCATTGACCACCCCCCTGTAAGGGTCCCTCATCACTGCCAGGTAGTTAGCTACTTGCTAGGTAGTTAGCGCCCAGCCCACCGCACCGCAGTCACTAATTAGTCACTGATTAGCGTAATCGCTGTCGCTAATCAGCACTAGTACTATATAGTATCTGTAACTGATCAAGACTGATCGCAATCAGATCTATATAAGTACATTAGGGTCACCTTAGGCTCTACAAAACACGCAGTGTTCACCCGATCAGTCCTGATCTTGTGCGCACATTTGTGTTCAGTCCACCCCACCGCAGTCACAATTTTTTTTTTCTGATCACACCGTAAAATCACTGCGCCGCTATAAAGATCACTTTTGAGCTTTTTGGATCTTTATTAGCGATCTCAGCTTTACTTCACAAGCACTTGTTTTTTACTAGGTAGGTTTGCTCTTTTTCCTGGGTAGTTTCAGAGGAATACCCCCTAAATTTAGTGAGCCCAAAATGTCAAACAAGGGGTATTCCGCTGAAGAGGCCTACAGGATTCTGGCCGTGATGGATGAATGCGATGGGGACGCCTCACCTGCTAAATCCAGTGGTTCAGAATATGAACCTGTAGACAGCAGTGGCACTCTAACCGCTAGCGAAGATGACGAGGTTGAGGTCCCTGCTACGGTCAGGCATACCCATCCCATGTCAGGGTTCTGCATACCCCGCATGATGAGCCTCATTTGCAGCAGAGTGGTGCTAGCGCTGATCCTTTTTATGGTGTGGCATACACCAGCAGCGCAGCACATCCTGGACCTTCTACCAGCACTGCTGTATTCCTTAGTGAAGTGGCGAGCACCAGAAGGGCAGTTCAAGCTGGTACGGTGGCACGTGCAGTAACTCCCCCGTCACAGCCACCGCGTTCACAGGCCCGTAGAACCCTTAGTCTCCTAGAGGTGCTGGCAAATCCTAATTGGCACTCCCCTGCTTCCGCTGCACCCGTATTGCCCCCTTTCACCGCCCAGTCTGGAGTTCGCGTGGAGACGGCTCATTTAGGATGAGCCCTCGAGTTTTTTGAGCTGTTTTTCACCGCAGATCTCTATGACCTATTTGTGGCAGAAACCAACCACTACGCCACACAGTTTATTACCGCCAATCCGGAAAGCTTCTATGCCGAGCCTTACCGGTGGAAACCAGTCACAGTTTCCGAATGTAAAAATTTTTGGGGCCTTATCCTCAGCATGGGTCTAACAAAAAAAAATGTATTGCGGTCATATTGGTCTAATGACCCAATACATTACATGCCCATGTTCTCTGCTGCAATGTCCAGGGCACCTTTTGAGGTCATCATGTGCTTTATGCATTTCGCTGACAATAACACCTGTCATCCAAGAGGCCACCCTGCTTATGACCGGCTACATTTAACCGGACGCCTTGGCATCAAACAGTACATCCCCAGCAAGCGCGCCCGGTATTGGGTCAAACTGTATAAGCTCTGTGAAAGGGCCACAGGCTATACATATCGTTTTAGGGTCTATGAGGGAAAAGACTCAAAACTGGAGCCGGTCGGATGTCCTGACTACCTGGGGAGCAGTAGCAAGATTGTCTGGGACTTGGTGTCACCCTTACTCCACAAGGGGCACCCAATTATACGTGGCCAATTTTTACTCAAGCGTGGCCCTCTTTCTGCACTTACATCTAGTCGGAATTCAATGCTGTGGCACCGCACGACCTAGTCGCCGGGGCTTCCACCAATGGCTCATTAGTACCCGACTTGCACGGGGGGAGAGGGCTACCTTGCGTGACCAAGAACTGCTTGCGGTGAAGTGGAGAGACAAGAGGGACATTTACCTTCTGTGCACCATTCACGCAGACACAACAGTGCAAATTGAAAGGGCAACTGGAGTCATTGTGAAACCCCTCTCTGTCCACGACTATAACCTTCACATGGGAAGGGTGGACTTCAATGTCCAGATGTTGACTCCCTATTTAGTGTCCCGCCGCCCAGACGCTGGTATAAGAAGGTGTCTGTATATTTAATTCAATTGGCTGTATATAATAGTTTTGTTCTCTACAGTAAGGCTGGGAAAATTCCAGGAAGAGATCATTTCAGAAATCCTGTATCCAGGAGGGTCCGTGCCCCAAGTCCCTGATGTAGTGAGCCGGCTACATGGCTGACACTTCCCCAGTGTCTATCCTGGTACCCCAACTCAACGTTCCCCAAGAAAAAGATGTTGTGTCTGTAGCAGGGGTGGCATAAGGCATGACACCACCTTTTTTTGTCCTGACTGTAGGGGAGTGTTTATGCAAGTTCCACACACAGGTACACTATTGGTATAGGGATTGCGTGACACAGGACAGGCACACAGGGGTCTTAGGGCCCTTTCACATAGAGCTGCTACAAACCTCTCCTTTCACCTGGGACAAAGTGCATAATGTACTTTGCCACATCTCTGTGGTTTGCGCTTTGCACATTGTCTCATGGGGAAGGTTTGTCCTCTAAAAGGTAAAAAAAAAAAAAAAGATCACAGGTAAGCAAAAAAGTTCTGTTTCAAAAGTTCAATAAAATTTATAAAAGTTAATGTTCTGTTCAAATGTTATATAAAGTTAATGTTAATAAATTTATTGCGTTGCGGCCAGTTTTTTTTATTTTGTTTGTTTTTTTACCTTCTAGGTGGACACAGCGATCAAGCAGATGCAGCACCGATGTGCATTCTGACAGAAGGATTGCGCTGCTGTCAGATTACACAAAAGTCGGTGTATGCGGCGCTGCAAGACGAGATTTCTCCTCTGCAGTAAAAAAGATACGTTTGCCGAGGCTTATGAGCTGAGGGGCGGTGTTCATATGCTTTGGCAAACACTGTATAAAAATAAAAAAATAAAAAAATTCCGGCAATGGTTTATTCATCCTTATCGATTGATGTGAATGGAGGGATCGGGTTTGCCAGGGCATACGAGCTGAGTTGGTTTGGCTGTTGGTCGGAGCTCCTATGTCCTGGCAGACGCCTTTCCCCTCCTTGCACATTTTTTGGCAGAGATTTTTTCATCCACATTGATCGATGCCATTCATTTTTTGTTTTAAGTACAGATGCTGAACGAAAAAAAAAAAATCTCATTACCCGTATGCTCAATATAAGGAGAATAGCAGAAACTCCTAATGCTGGCCATACATATAATGATTGTGGAGACCCTCAAATGCCAGGGCAGTACAAACACCCCACAAAGGACCCCATTTTGGAAAGAAGACACTTCAAGGTATTCGCTGAGGGGCATATTGAGTCCATGAAAGATTGAACTTTTTGTCCCAAGTTAGCGGAAAGGGAGACTTTGTGAAGAAAAAAAAAAAAAAAAAACTATTTCCGCTAACTTGTGCCAAAGAATTTTTTTTTGATGAACTCGCCATGCTCCTCACGGAATACCTTGGGGTGTCTTCTTTCCAAAATGGGGTCACATGTGGGGTATTTATACTGGCCTGGCATTTTAGGGGCCCTAAAGCGTGAGAAGAAGTCTGGAATCCAAATGCGTAAAAAATGCCCTCCTAAAAGGTACTCGTTGGAATTTGGGCCCCATTGCGCACCAAGGCTGCAAAAAAGTGTCACACATGTGGTATCGCCGTACTCAGGAGAAGTTGGGCAATGTGTTTTGGTGTGTCTTTTTACATATACCCATGCTGGGTGAGAGAAATATGTCTGCAAAATGACAACTTTGTATAAAAAAAAAAAAGAAAAAGTTGACTTTTACAGAGATATTTCTCTCACCCAGCATGGGTATATGTAAAATGACACCCCAAAACACATTGCCCTACTTCTGAGTATGGCGATACCATATGTGTGACACTTTTTTGCAGCCTAGGTGTGCAAAAGGGCCCACATTCTAAAGAGCACCTTTAGGATTTCACAGGGCATTTTTTACGCATTTGGATTCCAAACTACTTCTCACGCTTTAGGTCCCCTAAAATGCCAGGGCAGTATAAATACCCCAAAAGTGACCCCATTTTGAAAAGAAGACACCCCAAGGTATTTCGTGAGGGGCATGGCGAGTTCATGTAAAATTTTATTTTTTTGTCACAAGTTAGTGGAATATGAGACTTTGTTAGAAAAAAATAAAAATACATCATTTTCCGCTAACTTGTGCCCAAAAAAAAAAAAATTCTAGGAACTTGCCATGCCCCTCATGGAATACCTTGGGGTGTCTTCTTTCCAAAATGGGGTCACATGTGGGGTATTTATACTGCCCTGGCATTTTAGGGGACCTAAAGCATGAGAAGTAGTTTGGAATCCAAATGCGGAAAAAAAATGCCCTGCAAAATCCTAAAGGTGCTCTTTGGAATTTGGGCCCCTTTGCGCACCTAGGCTGCAAAAAAGTGTCACACCTGTGGTATCGCCATACTCAGGAGAAGTTGGGCAATATGTTTTGGGGTGTCTTTTTACATATACACATGCTGGGTGAGAGAAATATCTCTGTAAATTGACAACTTTGTATAAAAAAATTGGGAAAAGTTGACTTTTACAAATATATTTATACTATCCTGGCATTCTAGCACCTCAAGAAACATGATAGGTGCTTAGAAAGTCAGAGCTGCTTCAAAATGCGGAAATTCACATTTTTGTACCATAGTTTGTAAACGCTATAACTTTTGCGCAAACAAATAAATATACAGTTATTGGATTTTTTTAATCAAAGACATGTAGCACAATAAATTCTGACACAAACTTGTATAGAAATGTAATTATATTTGAACAATTTAACCAGATAAAGTTAAAAAATACACTTTTTTTGAGAAAATTGGGGCCTATTTTGCTTAATATCGGAAAAACAAAAAATCTTAGCAGCAATCAAATACCACCAAAATAAAGCTGTATATGTGAGAAGAAAAGGAGGTAAAATTCATTTGGGTGCCAAGTTGCATGACCAAGCAATAAACCGTTAAAATTGTGAAGTGCTGATTTGTAAAAAAGGGCCTGGTCACTAGGGGGGTATAAACCTGTGGTCCTTAAGTGGTTAAGGGAATGTATTTTTTTTTAAATCTAATCCCTCCCTAGGTAGCTACACAAAAATATTTGATTTGTTAATGGATTTTTTTTTTCTCCATGCTTGCTAAGTGGGGAGACTTTTTACTGGTGTTATTTAAGTGCTACATGCTCTGAGTCAATCTTATGTGCCCCCCAATTCACTATGGGATGTAATAGCAGCCAAAAATATAAAAAAATGAAAATAGTACATTTTGACATTTCATTTGCCACCCATGTGTGAAAATGTCATGCCAAAATTAAAAATAAAATACTTTTATTTGTGTTTTTTTATAGTTAAATAAATGGGAGGCTATTACATCTAATATTTTAATAGCATAATGTACAATATCACAAGCACACTGATAGAAAACGCTGTTGCATTTCAATCCCCTTCCATCCTGTGTCTTATACATACAGTTTAATGATAGACATTCTTTCTGGTGGTTGAAACGGTTTCTGAACACTTGCACTTTTCCCTAATAAGATAGATTACAACGCTTCAAAAATCCATTTTAGGAGTGCTTTAAACAAGTCATAGACACTAGATTATTTTTGTATTTTTGATATATTGTACTGTATTGGCTATCCTAGGCAAATGCTCAGACCACATTTCTTTAAAAATGCAGATTGTCCACTAAAATGATCATTTTTTATAAATGTGAGTCCAATATGATAATATGATCTATCTTTAAACAAGACCTGTTGTTTCTGCTGAAATGTCTGTTTAGTAGCTTCTTGCATTCCCCATTTAATATTGGGGAATATTCGTACGACTCTATGTTTTACCTCTATGTTGTACCTTTATTACTCATTGTCGAAGTTAAATGATGAATTTCTGCAGTCTGTAATAAAGCTTAAAGTGGGTGTTACCATTTAGTGGAATGTACTTGTACAGTTGGACATTGTGTAATCATTGCTGCCAATGTCAAACGTGCAGAGACACCGCCCCGACTGGAAAAACCCAGTTGGAGCTCAGTCGCAGTCTGCTAGCTGCTCATTTATAAACGTCTAGTAGGAATAATAAAAGAATAGCACAACATAAACTTATTAAATAAAAGATGTTCCAAAATTATTACATAGAGAATGGAAGTAGTTACTACAACAGACATGTCAGGAAAGGTGGCAGGTCTTCTTCAATTGTCAAAAGACTATTAACCTTGTAGTTTGGAAAATGAAGTTGCTTAGATGTAATGTTGTTTTTTTTTTTTTTGTTACACTACTAAAACCTATGTAGAAATATAATTAAAATGAACACTCTTACATATTGGCTAACATTGATAAGTTTTCAAATAGCAAGTACTGGCCAAAGACAAAAATGAAGGCTTTTTATGCCCAGACCTACGAGGATGGGATAGAATGTGAGTAAGCATTTATATGCACTAATGAGGACAATGCAAAGTAATGTTAATGTAATAGATAACTCTGTAAAGCTAGTCTATATTTAAATTGCACAATTAAGCTATAGTCAATACATAATGACTAGCATATATTTGAACAAGATGAGTCATTGGCAATCTACTTATAGGGATTACATGAAAAATTATTTCTACTTACTATACATTATTCTGAATGGCTAAAAATATGTATCATTATGTTCTCCCAGTCTATCTTTTACAAATATGTAGGAGGTGTGAATAATGTATGCAGAGTCTTTTGGGGACCCATATTCTAATATATGCTATGAATCTTATTGGATATATGGTTGATCCAAATAAAATAAAAATGCTGAGATTAGTATATGAAAAAGTCATTTTAACATTTAATACCTGTGACAAATACCATACCCCGACTGACGTCAGATGTCAGCTACGTAGAGACAGCAAGATGCGGTATGGTCACCGGTTACCAAGGTGTGATGTTACGCCCTCCTGGAGGAGCAGGTAAGGTCAACTTGATACAGTTTACACAGACACCTCCTGTCCACGCGGGCAAAGAGAGGCAGCAAGCTGAGAGAGCCTTTTCACTGCCCCAGTGTCAAAGAGCTTTCTCAGCCCGGGTATACTGCCACTAGTTTCTTGCTTGATATGAGCCCGGTCCGCTAACGGGATTATATAGGGTAAGAAATCAACCCGCGGCAGCGCATAACTATGCCGAAACACGGACGTGGGGATTCGTGATCGAGATACAAGACAGCACAAGATTAAATTATATATTTAATCACCCTAGGGGCTCACTAGAATTAACACTATCATTTACAAAAAAGGGGGAAACTAAATCTCTGCAGAGACCGGAGATGGCTGAAAAATCATCATGGCGGTCTGGTCTGAACGGAGAAGATAAAGAAAGAGAACGTCTACAACAAAGGTGACATCACTGGATGTAAGAGGTATATGGCGCTATGTAGGAGAGGAGATGCTCCGGCTCCTCCCCCTGCCATTTGCAGAAAGAGGATTCAGAGCTAGGTGAGGATGGCTAAAGGGGGCAGCAGGCCACAGGCGGGTGGCAAATGGTGGGGGGAACCACAGGTCTTGAGTAGGATCTGGGGAGGGATGTGTAGAGACGGGCCTCAACAATAGAATTTCAGCTGTACAGTGTTTGTTGGGAGTGGCTTATTATATGTAGGAGGGGCTTTTAATAATGGGCAGGGCTAAAAATGGGCTACTTGACTGGATTTTTGGCCCAGGACTAAGGCTGCCAGCCCTCCCCTGAAGCCTGCTCTTCTTGCTCCTCCTCTGCCCTGACACCATCCTCCTCTGACTCCTCTTCAGACTCCTGCTGACTTGTCTCAGATGGAGTATCCCCCCCTGAGAATTCATCCAGCATTGCGACATCCTCATCTTCCTGCTCCTCCACGGCTTAATCAATGACACGATGCAATGCACTCTCCAGAAAGAAGGCGTAAGGTACGATGTCACTGATGGTGTCCTAGCTGCAATTGACCAGTTTGGTGATCTCATCAAATGGCCGCAGAAGTCTGCATGCATCGTGCATGAGCAGCCACTGGCACGGTGAAAAAAATCCAAGCTCCCCAGAACCTGTCCTGCCGCAGAGTTCATACACGTAGTCATTAACTGCAGCCTATCAAGAATATACAAGGTGGGGTTCCAGCGCGTCGGGCAGTCACAAATCAGACGCCTGACAGGCAGGTGGTGTCATCGCTGAATGTCAGCAAGACGAGCCATGGCCGTGTAAGATCTTCTAAAATGGCCAGAGATTATTTTCCTGGTCATCCGCAAGACGTCCTGGACCCCGGGGTATTTAGCAAAGAATCGCTGCACGGCTAAGTTCAGGACGTGTGCCATGCACGGCAATGTGTCATTTTGCCCTGTTTCAGCGTGCTCATCAGAATGGCACAGTTGTCGCTCACCACTTTATCAACTGTCAAATTGAGCGGGGTTAGCCACTGATCGGCCTGTGACCGCAAAGCTGAAAGGAGTGCAGGACCAGTGTGGCTCTTGGCTTCCAGGCACAACAGCCGCAGCACAGCATGGCAACGTCTCACCTGGCACTTCAAATAGGTGCTGCGGACCTTGGGGAGTGCAGCGGAAGAGGCGGTAGCCGTGGAAAAGAAGGAGTCAGCCGAAGAGGAGACGGAGGATGGAGTAGGACGAGGAGAAAAAGAGGCAGGCCTGCATGCAATCTGTTGCGGTAACACCAAATCCACACGGGTGCCATGGGTTGCATGCTTGACAGCCTTCAGAAGGTTCACCCAGTAGGCAGTAAAAGTTATGTACCTTCCCTGCCCTTGTTTGCTAGACCACGTGTCTGTGGTCAGATGTATCTTGGCACCGACACTGTGTGCCAGAGATACATTGACTTGCCACTGAACTTGGTCATATAGCTCTGAGATGCCCTTCTGGGAGAAATATTTCCTTCCGGGGACTTTCTATTGCGGTGTGCCAATGGCCACAAATTTTCTAAAGGCCTCTGAGACCCCCAGTTTATATGGCAGTAATTGGCAGGCTAGCAGTTCCGACAAGCCAGCGGTCAACCTTTGGGCAAGAGGGTTATCTGGCGTCATCATCTTTTTAAGCTAGAATATTTGGGACATGGAAGCCTGCCTTTTGCCAGGTGAATGCGACGACTGCACAGTGGAAAGTGGAGTGGAGGACAAACTGGAGGTGAGAGGAGAAGGAGAAGAGGCAGGACGTGGAGATCCTGGAGTGTGGCTTTGGGTTTTGACAGTGTTGCTCCTACTGGGATCGGTGATGGGAGGCTAGATGCCTTCTTAAGGTGGTCGTTCCTAGGTGAGTGTTGTCTTACCGCAACTTATGCATTAACAGCACAGGCTGCAGATGGCAACACTTTTGTAAGCAGCGGACACGTTAAAAAAAAGCCCACACTGTTGAGCCATGTGCCCATGTCCTGGGAGCGCCAGATATGACCATGCATGGTGGATGGCTTGTTCCAGATACATTACCACCAGCTTTTTGCCTCCAGTGCACTGTAAGTTCTGCCTGCTTCTTCTCCTCCTCCCTATCTGTTGCTCCGTCTCTCCCTCTGAACTCCCCTCCTTTTCCTCTCTTGTGGGCACCCACGTGACGTCCATCGACACGTCATCATCGTCACCTTCACCACCACTGACATTAGAAATATCGGAGTAGTAACAGCGGGGGCCACCCTCCTTGGGCTGATCTGGGTACTGTCGTCATACTGCTGGGTGGCGACCGTTGATACTTCCTCCTCCTGATCCAATACCAAGAATGGCTGTGCATCGGTAAGGTCTTGGAATGCATGGGAAAATAATTGCTGTGACTCGAGCGGAGGGGATATGGTGGTGATGGTGGTGGTGTCTTTGGGGATGCACACAGCAGAGAGTGAATAGGGTGCAGATAGAGAGGATGAGAAGGGTGCAGAAGCGGAAGGCTGAGTGAGCCACTCAACCGACTCTGATGTGTCCTTTGATGTAATCGCACGTACCTTCTGCAACTTACCACTTAGGCTCGGGCCTAGTGCACCTGCTACACCGCTACCATCCCTGCAGAATGGCCTGCCTCTTCCTCTGCCTGGCATTTTCAAAATGACCCTGTGACAAAAGTCCCTATAGAAGTGCAGTATTTGTGGAAGAAGGTATATAACACCCCTGCCTCAATCACTTTTTTGGGGGGCAACTGGTATATCACACCAGTAGAAATTATTTGTTCCAATAGCGTTTGTCACTCTGTGTAGCTGCGGTAACGCAGCAAAACCGCAAACAAATGCTGCACTACCTAAATGCACTATATTGAAAGTATATTATTGGTATATAACACCCCTGCTTCAATTTGTTTTTTTTGGTGGGCAACTGGTATATTACACCAGTAGAAATTATTTGTTCCAATAGTGTTTGGCACTCTGTAGCTGCAGTATTGCAGCAGAACCGCACACAACTGCTGCACAATTCAAATGCAATATAATATACTTTCTATTTTAGAAAGTACAAACCGGATTCCAAAAAAGTTGGGACACTATACAAATCGTGAATAAAAACTGAATACAATGATGTGGAGGTGCCAACTTCTAATATTTTATTCAGAATAGAACATAAATCACGGAACAAAAGTTTAAACTGAGAAAATGTACCATTTTAAGGGAAAAATATGTTGAATCAGAATTTCATGGTGTCAACAAATCCCCAAAAAGTTGGGACAAGGCCATTTTCACCACTGTGTGGCATCTCCCCTTCTTCTTACAACACTCAACAGACGTCTGGGGACCGAGGAGACCAGTTTCTCAAGTTTAGAAATAGGAATGCTCTCCCATTCTTGTCTAATACAGGCCTCTAACTGTTCAATCGTCTTGGGCCTTCTTTGTTGCACCTTCCTCTTTATGATGCGACAAATGTTCTCTATAGGTGAAAGATCTGGACTGCAGACTGGCCATTTCAGTACCCGGATCCTTCTCCTACGCAGCCATGATGTTGTGATTGATGCAGAATGTGGTCTGGCATTATCTTGTTGAAAAATGCAGGGTCTTCCCTGAAAGAGATGACGTCTGGATGGGAGCATATGTTGTTCTAGAACCTGAATATATTTTTCTGCATTGATGGTGCCTTTCCAGACATGCAAGCTGCCCATGCCACACGCACTCATGCAACCCCATACCATCAGAGATGCAGGCTTCTGAACTGAGCGTTGATAACAACTTGGGTTGTCCTTGTCCTCTTTGGTCCGGATGACATGGCGTCCCAGATTTCCAAAAAGAACTTTGAATCGTGACTCATCTGACCACAGAACAGTCTTCCATTTTGCCACACTCCATTTTAAATGTTTCCTGGCCCAGTGAAAACGCCTGAGCTTGTGGATCTTGCTTAGAAATGGCTTCTTCTTTGCACTGTAGAGTTTTAGCTGGCAACGGTGAATGGCACGGTGGATTGTGTTCACTGACAATGGTTTCTGGAAGTATTCCTGAGCCCATTCTGTGATTTCCTTTACAGTAGCATTCCTGTTTGAGGTGCAGTGTCGTTTAAGAGACCGGAGATCACGGGCATCCAGTATGGTTTTACGGCCTTGACTCTTATGCACAGAGATTGTTCCAGATTCTCTGAATCTTCGGATGATGTTATGCACAGTTGATGATGATAGATGCAAAGTCTTTGCAATTTTTCGCTGGGTAACACCTTTCTGATATTGCTCCACTATCTTTCTGCGCAACATTGTGGGAATTGGTGATCCTCTACCCATCTTGGCTTCTGAGAGACACTGCCACTCTGAGAAGCTCTTTTTATACCCAATCATGTTGCCAATTGACCTAATTAGTGTTAATTGGTCTTCCAGCTCTTCGTTATGCTTAAATTTTTACTTTTTCCAGCCTCTTATTGCTTCTTGTCCCAACTTTTTGGGGGTTTGTTGACACCGTGAAAATTTGAATCAACGTATTTTTCCTTTAAAATGATACATTTACTCGGATTAAACGTTTGATCTGTCATCTACGTTCTATTACAAATAAAATATTGACATTTGCCATCTCCACATCATTGCATTCAGTTTTTATTCACAATTTGTTTAGTGTCCCAACTTTTTTGGAATCTGGTTTGTATATTATAAGTATATTTCCCCCCTCAGTAAGTCACATCTATCGATAGCACACCTATACCAGTCCTTAAATGGCCTTTTGTGGCCCTATTAGCTAGCGTTTGGTGTCCCTAACAGTCTGTCCCTGCTCCACACAGCAACCTCTCCCTAGACTAGCAAAAAACAGAATATTAAATGCAGGCCAGATCGGGTTTATTTATAAGGTAGGGGGTATGTCCATGTGCTGAAATGTCTCAATTGGCTGTCCTGTACCACCTAATGGATGTATCATGGGTCAAAGTTTTTTACAATGTAAAATAATATTGTGCCTGCGAACATCACCATATGTTCGCCCGTTCGGCGAACCGCAAGGACAGACCCCAAAAATTATTAATTGACCGTACAGAAAAGAACAATTGTTAATGTGGCTGGAGGTACATTAGGCGTTCACCGTATACCAATTTAACTGTTGGCCAGTTAGATTACAGGCCCCAAAAATTATGCATTCACCATACATAAAATATCAAATGATTATGTGGCCTGAGTTATATTAGACGGTCAATGAATATCAATTTTACTGCAGGCCAGTGGACTACAGACCCCAAAAATTATTCATTCACTGTACAGAAAAGAACAATTGATAATGTGGCTGAAGGTACATTAGGCGGTCACCATATAACAATTTTACTGTTGGCCAGTTAGATTACAGGCCCCAAAAATTATGCATTTAACATACATCAAATATCAAGTGTATATGTGGCCAGAGTGATATTAGACGGTCAATGAATATCAATTTTACTGAAGGCCAGTGGACTACAGGCCCCAAAATTATTTATTCACCGTACAGAAAAGAACAATTGATAATGTGGCTGGAGGTACATTAGGCGGTCACCGTATAACAATTTTACTGTTGGCCAGTAAGATTACAGGCCCCAAAAATTATGCTTTCACCATACATAAAATATCAAGTGTATATGTGGCAGGAGTGATATTAGACAGTCAATGAATATCAATTTTACTGCAGGACAGTGGACTACAGACCCCAAAAATTATTCATTCACCGTACAGAAAAGAACAATTGATAATGTGGCTGGAGGTATATTAGGCGCTCACCATATAACAATTTTACTGTTGGCCAGTTAGATTACAGGCCCCAAAAATTATGCATTCACCGTATAAAAAAGATCAAGTGATTATGTGGCCAGAGTTATATTAGACGGTCAATGGATATCAATTTTCCTGCAGGCCAGTGGACTATAGGCGCCAAAAAGTATTCATTCACCGTACAGAAAAGAACAATTGATAATGTGGCTGGAGTTACATTAGGCGTTCAAAGTATAACATTTTTACTGTTGACCAGTTACATTATAGGCCCCAAAAATGTGTCATTCACCATACATAAAAGATTAGGTGATTATGTGCCAGCTAAAGCCACAGGTCAATTAGCCAAGAGTTCCATGGCAAATTTTGCTAGCTCTGGCCACAGGTTAACCCAATGTAGTTGGACACCTGTCGGTCTAGGCGTTCCCTGAGGCTGGTTCCGGAGGGCAGCTGTCGATGGGTTGGCTGCAAGAATGATCTCATATCCGAAGTGACCAACACATCTTTAAACCGCCCTTGCATGCACTGTAGGATTAGTACTTGCAACAGTTTCTCTGTGGGTGGAAATTCCTCTGCCAGCACCCGCAACAGCAGAATGCAGCATCTCTTGAAACAAGGCCTGGAAATGCCGCATTCTGACAGCCCTCTGTGATGCTGGTAACATGTCTGCCATTTTGTGATTGTTCTGGGGGTCACCCAGTACGTTGCCACCCAATACAGGTTCTTGACCTTTATGCTTTTTATATGGGGGTCCCTCTTCAAACACTGGAGCATGAAGTCCCCCATTTGCACTAAATTGGAAGCGGTGGAACGCCCTGGCTCCTGCTCATCGCCCAGGAGAATGTCGTCCTTGGTCTCCTTCCCCCAGCCATGGACAACACCAGCCACGGACAAGAAGAGCAGTTTAAAGCCCGCTCTTCTTGCAACTTCTCCCCCCCCGGCCGCTATCCTCCTCTGACTCCTCTTCAGACTCCTGCTGACTTGTCTCAGATGGAGTAGCCCCCTTGGTATTTCATTCAGCGTTGCAACTTCTTCATCTTCCAGCTCCTGCTCCTCGAAGGCTTGATCAATGACAAGACACAATGCACGTTCCATAAAGAAGGCGTAAGGTACGATATCACGGATGGCGCCCTGGCTGCGACTGACCAGTTTGGTGATCTCATCAAATAGCTGCAGAAGTCTACATGCGTCACGCATGAGCAGCTACTGGTGCAGTGAAAAGAAAAACTAGCTCCCCAGAACCTGTCCAGCCGCAGAGTTCGTACAGGTAGTCACTAACTGCATGTTTCTGCTGGAGCAGCCTATCAAGCATAAACAAGGTAAAGTTCCAGCGCGTCAGGCAGTCACAAATCAGACGCCTGACGGGCAAGTAGTGTCGTCACTGAATGTCATCAAGGTGAGCTATGGCAGTGTAAGATCTTCTAAAATGGGCAGAGATTTTCCTAGCCTGCCGCAATACATCCTGGACCGCGGGTTACTTGGCACGACTTAGTTCAGGATGTGTGCCATGCATGGCACTTGTGTTATTTTGCCCTGTTTCAGTGCGCTCAGCAGATTGGCACTGTTGTCGCACACCACTTTACCAACTGTCAAATTGAGCGGGGTTAGCCACTGATCGGCCTGTGACCGCAGAGCTGGAATCAGTGCAGGACCGGTGGCTCTTGGCTTCTAGGCACAACAGCCGCAGCACAGCATGGCAATGTCTCACCTGGCATGTCGAATAGGCTCTGGGGAGCTTGGGGGGTGCAGCAGAAGAGGTGGTAGCAGTGGAAAATGAGGAGTCAGCCGAGGAGGAGACGGAGGATGGAGTAGGAGGAGGAGAAGAAGAGGCAGGCCTGCATGCAATCCATAGTGGTAACACCAAATACACACGGGTGTGCCAATGGCCACAAATTTTTTAAAGGCCTCCGAGTACACCAGTTTATATGGCAGTAGTTGGCGGGCTAGCAGTTCCAACAAGCCGGCGGTTAGCCGTTGGGCAAGAGAGTTATCCGGCATTAACTTTTTCTGTTCGAACATTTCGTCCACGGAAGCCTGCCTTTTGTCAGATGAACGCGATGACGGCACATTGGAAGATGGAGTGGAGGACAAATGGGAGGAGAGAGGAGAAGGAGAAGAGGCAGGACGTGGAGCGCCGGGAGTGTGGCTTTGTAGGTTCTGACGGTGTTGCTCCCATTTGGATCAGTGATGGGAGGCCAGGTGCCTTCTTATGGCGGTCATACCTAGTTGAGTGTTGGGCTTACCGCAACTTATGGGTTGACAGCACGGGCTGCAGATGGCAACACTATTGTCAGCAGCTGACATGTTAAAAAAAAAGCCCACATTGCGGAGCCATGTGCCGGCATCCTGGGAGCGTCAGATCTAACTGTTTATGGTGGATGGCTCACTCCAGATACATTTGCAGTCTGCTTTTTGTCACTGCGCACTGCGAGTTTTGCCTGCTTCTCCTCCGTATCTGCTGCTCCTTCTGTCCCTCTGAACTCCCCTCCTCTTTCTCTCTTGTGGGCACCCACACGATGTCCATCGACATGTCATCATCGTCTCCTTCACCAACACGGACATTAGAGGTCTTGGCGTAGGCAGCAACAGCGGGGACCACCCACCTTCGGCTGATATTGGTACTGTCGTCAGACCGCTGGGTGGCGGCCGTTGCTACCTTCTCGTTCTCATCTGATGCCAAGATTGGCTGCGCATCGTTAAGGTCTGGAATTTGATGGGAAAATAATTCCTCTGACTCGAAAGAAGGGGCTATGGTGGTGGTGTGTTTGGGGGTGCACATAGCCGAGAGTGAGGAGGGCCCTGATACAGAGGATGAGGAGGGTGCAGAAGCTGAAGTCTGAGTGAGCCACTCAACCAACTCTGTAGTAGTGGGCCAGGTCCCTTGGTACTGTTGAATCCTGATCCTTGTGAAGTACTATTAGCTCTTTTAGATATAATGACACTTGCAAGTGTAAGCAACCAGCACCGATGATAGAAGAATCGCGTACAGTCTGCTTAGTTTCCAAGAAATTCTGTGTCTCTGTTAACATGTTTTAGACCTTTTACTGGGCTAACCCCGCCTTCCATGGCACATGTCCGCCCAATAATATTACAGATAGGCAGGTACAATCCACCTCATGCCTTGACCAATAGGAATACATTTCAGAACTGGAAGGGACATATTTGGACACCCCCTGAGAGTGCCGGTGGGTGGAGCTCAAACATGCTCATGTGGTCTGCTGATCATAATCCACCACCACTCCCAGGATATGTGCAAATGCTTCCAAATAAATCAGCCTATCCTTAAACAGATATTGCTCTCTTATCGGACAACATCCATTTAATCCAGTACAAGTCTCCTACTGACCCAAATTGAACCTCTGTTAGACATGGCTCTGAAAGGGGGGATCCATGTTCGACCAAGAAAGGTGATATAGCATTCACATGGACACCAGTCCCACCAACAAATGTTTAGCAGCATGTTGGGGCCCCCATGGTTCATTGAGACTGGCATTAGTGTGCTATACCCGACCGTTGCTGATGAGGATTCGCTGGTAGCTTTAAATAAGAAAATTGCTCTCAGAGCCAGCAGCCATTAGATCCCCCTCAAACCAACGGTGGTGGCTTTCACATGGGGGAGTTGGAACCTGATTGCTGATCTATAGAATTTCCATGGTACCATCCTGACCCGATCAGGCTCTCTTATAACCGTAATCCGGTCAGACTTCACACAGTGATGCATATATAAAATAAACCATTCATTCCTAAGCTAAAGAGAAAGTCCACTATAGTCATCCTATGCTAATAAAAATTTCCATGACAACACAGCAACCTCTGCCTACACTGGCAAAAGACTCAATGTAAAATGGCGGCCAGAATGGGTTTATTTATAGAGTAGGGGTGTGTCAATGTGCTGAAATGTCTCAATTGGCTGTCCTGGCCCACTTGATGGATGTGTCATGGTTCAAAGTTCGGCACAATGCAAAAGAATATGGCGCCGGCGGACATCGCCATATGTTTGCCTGTTCAGCGAACACGAACGAACAAAGTCCAGGTGGCTGGTCTCAGACGATCATGGAGGTGAACATGCTGGATGTGGAGGTCCTAAGCAGGTGTGGTTACACGTGGTCTGCGGTTGTGAGGCTGGTTGAATGTACTTCCAAATTCTCTGAAAAGCCTTTGAAGACGGCTTATGGTAGCGAAATGAACATTTATTGCACCGGCAACAGCTCTGGTAGACATTCCTGCAGTCAGCATGCCAATTGCATGCTTCCTCAAACTTTGCAACATCTGTGGCATTGTTCTGTGTGATCAAACTGCACATTTCAGAGTGGTCTTTCATTGTGGGTAGAGTTGAGCAAACCCAATCTGTAAAGTTCGGGTTCGTACCGAACTTTAGGTTTTTTCGGCACCCGGATCCGAACCTGAACATTTACGTAAAAGTTTGGGTTCGGTGTTTCGCGATTTTTATGGCGCTTTTTGAAAGGCTGCAAAGAAGCCAATCAACAAGCGTCATACTACTTGCCCCAAAAGGCCATCACAGCCATGCCTACTATTGGCATGGCTGTGATTGGCCAACTGCAGCATGTGACCCAGCCTCTATTTAAGCTGGAGTCACTTAGCGCCGTCTGTCACTGTACTCGGATTAGTGTAGGGAGAGGCTGCAGCTGCTGTGAGGGAGAGATCAGGGAGCGATCTTTTCAAGAACTGGTTTATGTACTCAGCGATCTACAGAAAAAGTGTTTTGTTGGTGCAGTGCACAATTTTTTTAAGCCTGAATTGAGCCAACTACTGCTGAAAACGAACTTTTTTTTACTTCATTTCATCAATATCAATACCTGATCGGCAGCCATTTTATGCACCAGCATAGGCTATCTGCAAGTCCAGAAATACAGCTTTTTGGTTAGGGTGAAAAAACCCTCTAATATACTGCACATCCGGGATTAGACAAGCATAAGTCACTGTCACATTTAGGACAGAAATACAGCTTTTTGGTTACATACTGCACATCTGGGATTGCACGTGCATAAGTGACTGTCACATTTAGGACAGAAATACAGTTTTTTGGTTAGGGTGAAAAAAAACCTGTAATATACTGCACATCTGGGATTACACGTGCATAAGTCACTGTCACATTTAGGACAGAAATACAGCTTTTTGGTTACATACTGCACATCTGGGATTGCACATGCATAAGTGACTGTCACATTTAGGCCATAAATACGGCTTTGGCATACTGGGGTGAAAAAAGCCTCTCATTTACTGCACATCTGGGATTACTCATGCATAAGTGACTGTCACATTTAGGACAGAATTACAGCTTTTTGGTTAGGGTGAAAAAACCCTCTAATATACTGCACATCTGGGATTACACGTGCATAAGTGACTGTCACATTTAGGCCATAAATACAGCTTTTTGGTTAGGGTGAAAAAAGCCTCCAATATATTACACATATGGGATTACATGTGCATAAGTGACTGTCACATTTAGGACAGAAATACAGCTTTTTGGTTAGGGTGAAAAAACCCTCTAATACAGGTGCATAAGTGACTTTCAAATTTAGGCCATAAATACAGCTTTTTGGTTACTGGGGTGAAAAAAGCCTCCGATATATTACACATCTGGGATTACACTTGCATAAGTGACTGTCACATTTAGGACAGAAATACAGCTTTTTGGTTAGGGTGAAAAAACCCTCTAATATACTGCACATCTGGGATTAGACAAGCATAAGTGACTGTCACATTTAGGACAGAAATACAGCTTTTTGGTTAGGGTGAAAAAAACCTCTAATACACGTGCATAAGTGACTTTCAAATTTAGGCTATAAATACAGCTTTTTGGTTACTAGGGTGAAAAAAGCCTCCGATATATTACACATATAGGATTACACGTGCATAAGTGACTGTCACATTTAGGACAGAAATACAGCTTTTTGGTTAGGGTGAAAAAAACCTCTAATACAGGTGCATAAGTGACTTTCAAATTTAGGCAATAAATACAGCTTCTTGGTTACTGGGGTGAAAAAAGCCTCTGATATATTACACATCTGGGATTACACATGCATAAGTCACTGTCAAATTTAGGCCATAAATATGGCTTTGGCATACTAGGGTGAAAAAACCCTCTAATATACTGCACATCTGGGATTAGACAAGCATAAGTCACTGTCACATTTAGGACAGAAATACAGATTTTTGTTAGGGTGAAAAAAAAACTCTGATATACTGCACATCTCTGATTACACATGCATAAGTGATTGTCACATTAAGGCCAGAAATACGCCTTTTTGGTTACTGGGGTGAAAAAAGCCTCTAATATATTGCACATCTGGGTTTACATATGCATAAGTAAGTGTCACATTTAGGCCAGAAATACACCTTTTTGGTTACTGGGGTGAAAAATGCCTCTGATATATTGCATATCTGTGATTACACGTGCATAAGTGAGTGTCACATTTAGCCCATAAATACCGCCGTCATATAGAGTTTAAAAAAAACATTTTGTGCAATACCCTACATCAGGGTTTTTATTGGCGGTTAATTTTTTTTTAACAGACTTAACCACTTTTTACTTTGCTTTGTAAATGCTAACTATGAGGCAAACATCTAATAAGGGACGCGGTCATGGTCGTGGTGGTGGTGTTGGTGGAGCCTCTGGTGCAGGGAGAGGACGTGGCCGTTCTGCCACAGCTACACGTCCTACTGAACCTACTCCCTCAGGTCCCAGTAGCCGCTAGAATCTACAGCGATATTTGGTCGGGCTTAATGCCGTTCTAAGGATGGTAAGGCCTGAGCAAGTACAGGCGCTAGTCATTCGGGTGGCTGACAGTGGATCCAGCACGTTCACATTATCTCCCACCCAGTCTTCTGCAGAAGGCGCACAAGTGGCTCCTGAAACCCATGCCCATCAGTCTGTCACATCACCCCCGTGCATATCAGGGAACCTGTCTGAGCCTCAAGTCATGCAGCAGTCTCTTATGCTGTTTGAAGACTGCTGGCAGCGTTTCCCAAGGGCATCCACCTAGCCCTTCCCCAGGGGTGGAAGACATAGAATGCACTGACGCACAACCACTTATGTTTCCTGAAGAGGACATGGAAATACCACCTCAGCACGTCTCTGACGATGAAGAAACACAGGTGCCAACTTCTGCATCTTTCTGCAGTGTGCAGACCGAAAAGGAGGTCACGGAGGAAGACTGGGTGGAAGACTATGCAGGGGACGATGAGGTCCTAGACCCCACATGGAAGAAGGTTGTGCCACTGACTTTCAGAGTTCGGAGGAAGAGGCAGTGGTGAGACCGAGCTAACAGCGTAGCAAAAGCGGGAGCAGGGTGCAAAAGCAGAGCAGCCGTCGCCAAAACAGTCCGCCTGCAACTGGCCACCGTCACCAGGGACCGAGCACACCAAAGGCAGCTTCAAGGAGTTCCCTAGCATGGCACTTCTTCACACAATGTGCTGACGACAAGACACGAGTGGTTTGCACGCTGTGCCATCAGAGCCTGCAGCGAGGCATTAACGTTCTGAACCTTAGCACAGCCTGCATGACCAGGCATCTACATGCAAGACACAGGCTGCAGTGGAGTAAGCACCTTCAAAACCAAGAAAGTCCTCTTCTGCTGCTGCCTCGGCCTCTTCCTCCGCCTCTGGAAGAACATTGGCACCTGCCGCCCAGCAAACAGAGGATGTGCTACCAACAACACCACCTCCGTCACCAAGCATCTCCACCATGTCACACGGAAGCATTCAGCTCTCTATCTCACAAACCTTTGAGAGAAAGCGTAAATTCCCACCTAGCCACTCTCGATCCCTGGCCCTGAATGCCAGCATTTCTAAACTGCTGTCATTCAGGCTGGTGGAGACGGACAGCTTCAAACAGCTCATGTCGCCTGCTGTCCCACAGTACGTTGTTCCCAGTCGCCACTACTTCTCCAGGAGAGCCGTGCCCTCCCTGCACAACCAAGTATCGGATAAAATCAAGTGTGCACTGCGCAACGCCATCTGTGGCAAGGTCCACCTAACCACAGATATGTGAACCAGTAAGCACGGCCAGGGACGCTATATTTCCCTAACTGCACACTGGGTAAATGTAGTGGCGGCTGGGCCCCAGGCGGAGAGCTGTTTGGCGCACGTCCTTCCGCCGCCAAGGATCGCAGGGCATCATTCTTGTCTCCTGTTGCCTCCTCTTCCTACTCGGCTTCCTCCTCTTCTTCTACCACCTCCTCATCCGGTCAGCGACAGACCTTCACCAACAACTTCAGCACAGCCAGGGGTAAATGTCAGCAGGCCATTCTGAAACTGATGTGTTTGGGGGACAGACCCCACACCGCGCAGGAGTTGTGGCGGGGTATAGAACAACAGGTCGACGAGTGGTTGCTGCCAGTGAGCCTCAAGCCCGGCCTGGTGGTGTGCGATAATGGGCGAAATCTCGTTGCAGCTCTGGGACTAGCCGGTTTGACACACATCCCTTGCCTGGCACATGTGCAAATTTGGTGGTGCAGAAATTCATTCACAACTACCTCAACATGTCTGAGCTGCTGCATAAAGTGCGGGCCGTCTGTGCGCGCTTTCGGTGTTCTCAACCTGTACTGCAGCGTAACTTCGGCCTTCCCGCCCACCGCCTCATATGCGACGTGCCCACCAGGTGGAACTCCACCTTGCACATGCTGGAGAGACAGTGCAAGCAGCAGCAGGCCATAGTGGAGTTTCAGCTGCAGCACACACGGGTGAGTCGCACTACGGAACAGCACCACTTCACTTCACCACCAATGACTGGTCGTCCATGCGAGACCTGTGTGCCCTGTTGCGCTGTTTCGAGTACTCCACTAACATGGCCAGTGGTGAGGACGCCGTTATCAGCATTACAATACCACTTCTATGTCTCCTTGAGAAAACACTTAGGGCGATGATGGAAGAGGATGTGGCCCAGGACGAAGAGGAGGAAGAGGGGTCATCTCTAACACTTTCAGGCCAGTCTTTTAGAAGTGGCTCAGAAAGAGGATTTTTGCAACAGCAGAGGCCAGGTACAAATTTGGCCAGCCAGGGCCCACTACTGGAGGACGAGGAGGAGGAGGATGAGGATGAAGCATGTTCACAGCGGGGTGACATCCAACACAGCTCGGGCCCATCACTGGTCCATGGCTGGGGGGATACGGAGGACGCAGACGATACGCCTTCCCACAGAGGACAGCATGTCCTTACCTCTGGGCAGCCTGGCACACATCAGCAACTGCATGCTGCAGTGCCTGCGCAACGACTGCAGAGTTGCCCACATTTTAACGTGTGCTGACTACTGGTTGGCCACCCTGCTGGATCCCCGTTACAAAGACAATGTGCCGCCCTTAATTCCCTCACTGGAGTGTGATCGAAAGATGCGCGACTACAGGCACACGCTGGTAGACGCGCTCCTGAGAGCATTCCCGACTGACACCGGGGGACAAGTGGAAGCACAAGGCAAATGCAGCGGAGGAGGAAGAGGTCGCCAATGCAGCTGTGTCAGCGCCAGCACCTCAGAAGGCAGGGTTAGCATGGCCGACATGTGGAAAAGTTTTGTCACCTCGACGCAACAACCGGCCCCAACTGCTGATATGGAGCATGTTAGCAGGAGGCAGCATTTGAACAACATGGTGGAACAGTACCTGTGGACACGACTACACATACTGACTGATGGTTCTGTCCCATTCAACTTCTGGGTCTCCAAATTGTCCACATGGCCAGAGCTTGCCCTGTATGCCTTGGGGGAGCTGGCTTGCCCTGCAGCCAGTGTACTCTCTGAACGTGTATTTAGCACGGCAGGAGGCGTCATTACAGACAGACACAGCCGCCTGTCCACAGCCAACGTGGACAAGCTCACGTTCATTAAAATTAACCAGGCTTGGATTCCACAAGACTTGTCTGTACCTTGTGCAGAATAGACATTTATACCACCATCAAACATACATTATTCTTCTCAAGTCAAGTGCAATGATTCTTTGTTTTCTTTTTTTTTTCATTTGGCCCAATATTTTGGGGGCTACCTACCCAATAAAAAATAAAAAAAACATTGGCCCAGATTCAGGTAGATTTGCCCATTACTTACACCTGAGCCGCTCAGCTGAATTTCTCTGCGCTGGAGCAATTTTGCCAAATTGCCACCTGATTCAGGAATCGTTTGTTCATTTAATTTGCTCCTGTTTAAGGCAAAGCTGAGGGCGCAAGGCCGTGCAAGTCAAAGTGGGTGTGCCCCTATGTAAATGAGGAATTTTCGGCTCAGCAGAGGTTTGCTAGCATAATTTCAGGGCAAATCCTGCTCAGCTGCTTGCACTGAGCAAATAAATAGGAGCAGACTTGCGCAGGTTCTTTGCTGAATTTCATCCTGCTTTTTCCTACCCCCCCCCCCCCCCCGAGCAAGGAAATTCAGCCCTTTTGCAAGACATGGCACCTCCCAAAGGGACCAAAATAAGGAAGGCCAACTTTGTGGCTGCAGAGATGGACATCCTGATTGCTGCACTCCAGCAGCATAAGGAAGTCCTATATGGTGCCCAGCGGGCAAACACCACCATTGCCCAAAGGAGGGCTATATATGAAGCCATTGCCCTGGACATCAATGCCCTGGGTAATGAAGTGCGTACCTGGGATGACATTTGGCCATCTTTTGCTAACTTGCCCCTGCTTTTAACAGGAGCAAGTTTGCCCAGGGAAAAAAGCTTGCACGCTTCCAGCGCAAGATGCGCATCACACGCGCATGTTTCTGAATCATCGGCAGTACCTAATTTGCATATTCGCTGAGGGAATTCCATGAAGGCGCAACTTACACCCCGCGCAAAATTGCACGAAAATTGCGCAGGAACAGCTAGGCTGCGTGCGCGGGAAAATGGCCGCTTTTCAGGCTTAACTGGTTTACAGAATCAGCCGCAAATTTGCATAGGAGCAAATCAGTACTTGCGCGGCGCAAATCACACTTGTTCCCGCGCAAGTGCTTCTTGAATCTGGGCCATTGTTGGCTACCTGTTCCTCCTCCATTGCTGCCTCCACCTACAACACCACATTCACCGCCTCCTCAGTCTCCGCCTCCTCAATCTCCGAGTTGCAGGTTAATAATTTCTAATTTTTAGTTATTTTATTTCATTTTAAATTATTTCCCTATCCACATTTGTTTGCAGAGAAGTTGCCATGCTCTTAAGCACATTTTACTGCCTTTTACATCCCTCTAGCCTTTTCAATGACTATTTTAGAGCCATTTTAATTTAAAAAAGTGCAAATTTTTGTGCCCTAAATTAAAAAAAATTCTTAATTTCAATTGTCAGGTGACATTTTACCATTTTTGGCGTATACAAACCCCTGCTGTGCCTGGGTGACAGGGGCCTAAATCTCTCAAAATCCTCTGTTGTATTGCTGGGTGAAATGAACCCCCCTTTGCCGTGAATGAACCCGTGCTGTGCCTGGATGACAGGGGCCTAAATCTCTCAAAATCCTCTGTCGTATTGCTGGGTGACATGAACCCCCTTTTGCCGTGAATGAACCCCTGCTGTGCCTGGGTGACAGGTGACTAAATCTCTCAAAATCCTCTGTCGTATTGCTGGGTGACATGAATCCCCTTTTGTCGTGAATTAGCCCCTGCTGTGCCTGGGTGACAGGGGCCTAAAGCTCTCAAAATCCTCTGTTCTATTGCTGAGTGACATGAACCCCATTTTGCCGTTAATGAACCCCTGCTCTGCATTGCTGACAGGGAACCAAATTTAGTGAAAACAACTGTTACTGATCGGAAGATGCGCGATTACAAGCGCACGCTGATGATAGCATTCCCACCTGACAGCCGTGGCACAGTGGAAGCACAAGGCGAAGGCAGAGGAGGAGGAAGAGGTCGCCAATGCAGCTGGGGCACCGCCAGCACCTGAGAAGGCAGGGTTAGCATGGCCCAAATGTGGAAAAGCTTTGTCAGCCTTGGAGGTGCTGACCTGCCCTGCAGCCAGTGTATAGTGTGAACACATGTTTAGCACGGCAGAGAGCATTATCACAGGCCACAGCCAATGTGGACAAGCTTACGTTTATTAAAATAAACCAGGCATGGATCCCACAGGACTTGTCCGTACTATGTGCAGAATAGACATTTATACCAGCCTCAACCATCCTTTCTTGTACTCAAGTGCACTTATTCTTAGTTTTATTTTGTTATATGTCCCAATTTTTGGGAGGATACCCAAATTAAAAAATTAAAAATAAAACAAATCAGTGTTGGCTACCTATTCCTCCTTCACCGGCGCTTCCACCTACACTGCCACGTCAACCTACACCGCCACATCCACCCATCCACCGCCTCCTCAACCTCCTACTCCTAGATCCAGATTGTTATTTTACATTTTTCTGTATTTTATGTTATTTAAGTCATTTCCCTATCCACATTTATTTGCAGAACAGTTGCCATGCTCTTAAGCACATTTTGATGCCTTTTGCAGCCCTCTAGCCCTTTCCAGGACTATTTTAGTGCCCAAAAGTTCAGGTCCCCATTGACTTCAATGGGGTTCGGGGTCAAGTACGGGTCAAGTTCGGGTCCCAAACCCAAACTTTTTTTTTCAAGTTCGGCCAAACCTGCCGAACCCGAACATCCAGGTGTCCGCTCAACTCTAATTGTGGGCAGTCTAAGGCACACCTGTGCAATATTAATACTGTCAAATCAGCACCTTAATTTGCCACACCTGTGAGGTGGGATGGATTATCTCAGCAAAGGAGAAGCGCTCACTAACACAGATTTAGACAGATTTGTGAACAATATTTGAGAGTAATGTTTTTTTTTTTGTGTATGTAGAAAATGTTTCAGATCTTTGAGTTCAGCTCATGCAAAATGGGAGCAAAACCAAAAGTGTTGCGTTTATATTTTTGATCATTGTATATTGGATCAGGACTCACATATTTGACAGCCAGTCAATCTCTGCCATTGTCTAGAGGTTCTACTTTACGAAAAACCTCTGCACTTACTGATAACTATTGATTCCAATTACTTGGTGTTCACAACAAGTGACATCAAAATACATAACAAGTAGATAAAGTGGCAGCAGTTGCAAAATCAATATGTGTAAAAATACACAGCACAGAGGAACATTAATATTTTGAAAATTCACAGCATCTGACATGAGGTTGCTGCAGTGATTTCATGGAGCAAAGCCAAGAACCAAACATGATTTATGCTGTGTGTAACTGTCATTAGCTGGGTAAGGAGTTTATGTCATGGTATTACCAGTTCATAAACTTCTGTGATTGAAGGTAAACATACTACAAACACCAGCCTGACTAACATCTAAAATTATACATGAAATGTTACCATGTTGTGTTTATCTTTATATGAAATGTTATTCCTGGTGACATAAAAAGTTGACTTTCTCCAGTAAATGGGGATTAGCAATACTGGGCCATTTACAACTGGCAGCCTACTAAGGTAAAGCAGACACTACCATGAGTTGTAGATTGCTAAATATATATATATATATATATATATATATATATATCATGTTAAAGCACATTTTTAATTGATGATATTTATATAAAAATCTGATTCTGAGGTCATAGCTTGACAAATATAGAGATAAGTGGTACTACATAGACACAGTGGAGCTTATTTATTAAGATTATCTTAAGTGTCTCTGTATTGATGGCGGACGCAGGCCATCGGACAAACTTAAATCTACATCCCCTTCCTTGCCGGCATAGATTTAAGCCATTTTCTACATCAAAAACTGGTGCAAAAAATTATAAATGATATAGGCCCACCAGCCCGTCCTCTTCAATGCCAACACCACACCCCCTTTTCTCAACCTGTTGGAATAGTAGCATGAGCAGGGACATGACAAGTGACAAGTGATTTGCAACAAAATCTGTGACTGATATACTGTACACCACAAAAGTTGCTTTTGCTGAAAGTTCTGTTCATCTGAAGACTGAATGGCGGATATTGTGATTCCAGTGATTTTTAAGAAAAAGTGATTCTTCAACAGGCACAGTGTGTATAATACAGTTTTGCAATCTTTATAATTGCTCAAAGGGCAAATAATTAACTACTGTACCTTGAAACTTTAGGCTGGTTTCACACGGGCGTTGCGGGAAAAGATGCGGGTGCGTTGCGGGAACATGCAGGATTTTTCCACGCAAGTGCAAAACATTGTAATGTGTTTTGCACGCGCGTGAGAAAAATTGGCATGTTTGGTACCCAAACCCGAACTTCTTCACAGAAGTTCGGGTTTGGGTTAGGTGTTCTGTAGATTGTATTATTTTCCCTTAAAACATGGTTATAAGGGAAAATAATCGCATTCTTAATACAGAATGCATAGTACAATAGGGCTGGAGGGGTTAAAAAAATAAAATAAAAATTAACTCACCTTAATCCACTTGATCGCGTAGCCGATCTACGTGATCAAGTGGACTCGGTGAGTTATTATTATTATTATTTTTAACCCCTCCATCACTATTTTACTTTGCATTCTGTATTCAGAATGCTATTAATTTCCCTTATAACCATGTTATAAGGGAAAATAATACAGATCGGGTCCCCAGCCCGATCATCACCTAGCAACCATGCGTGAAAATAGCACCGCATCCGCACTTGCTTGCGGATGCGTGCGATTTTCACGCGGGCCCATTCACTTCTATTGGGCCTGCGTTACGTGAAAAACGCAGAATATAGCGCATGCTGCGATTTTCACGCAACGCACAAGTAATGCGTGAAAATCACAGTTCATGTGCACAGCCCCATAGAAATGAATGGGTCAGGATTCAGTGCGGGTGCAATGCTTTCAACTCACGCATTGCACCCGCGCGGAATACTCGCCCGTGTGAAAGGGGCCTTAGACTTGTTCACATCTCAGCTAATGATTTTTATTGTTCTGTTCCATTACAGGAGCAGAACAATGAAAATAATGAAATCCAGCAAACAACTGGGATGAGCAGCATTGAACAAACCCAATCAACTTTAATGAGTTCTATCCATTTTCTGTTCAGAAGCCTGGCATTTTAACTGCTGGATAAAATAGTGTAGCAAGCAGTGCTATTTTGTCCTGTTTTTTGTTTTTTGTTTTTTTGCATAATCTGTCATGAAGACTCCTTTATAGAGATTCTGATGAAGATATGAATACAGGTTTCTATATCAAAATGTCACTTATTTATTTATTATACTGTCTAAAATCACTTTTTTTCATTTGAAACAAGGTCTACCTCAATAGTAGATCCTCTGGGTTTCCATAGATAAAGATGAGCATCTCTGGTGTGGAACTCACGGGCAAAGGCTTATGTGAGTAGAAACCTGTTCATGGCTGCAAAACTAGGAGAAACAGGGGGTCAATTATTAAGACCAATGTTTTAGATGCCGGTCTTAATATCCCCTATAGCTGGTGGTGGATCCGCGGGAGTAATGCATTGGAGCTGGCCTCTACATAACTTTGGTGGATCCTCCACCGCAGACTAAACGTAAGACAGCTTCCTAGGCCTTACAGCTGTTACATAGACAGGATCCATTGTGCATCTAATTTTTCCTTTCTTCTGACAGATCAGAAGAAGGGTCAAATAAAAGATTATGTTAGCAAGGCCGAAAGGCGAAATAGTTGCCCAGTCATCAAGTGGGGAGGATTGTAACAGCATGAGAAGTCTACAAAGTGGCCCTATGACATAGTGGTGAGGTGGAAGCAGCAGGAAGAGACCAGTTGTCCCTGCAGTGGAGGCTGAGGACTTGGTGGAGGATGAGGAGGCAGAGGCGGACATTTCTGCAGGACCAACGGCATGAGAACGCGGAGGCAGAAGCGGCATCACCTGTCCAAGTTGCTGGTGTGGCTGTGCAAGAGCCACATTGACCCAGTGGGCTGTAAAGGATATGTATTGTCCCTGACCGTAGTTACAGCTCCACATGTCGGCGCTGCCTTGCACTTTGGCAGACACCGTCAGGCTCAATAACTGTCCCACCTTCTGTTTTACATACGTGTGCAGGGCTGGTTCTGCCTTTTTGTCAAAGAAATTACGATTTGGGACTCTCCACCTCAGCTCAACACAAGCCACCAGTTCTCTGAAAGGTGCACCACCACTTGGAAAGGAAGGGACTGCAGCGCCAGCAACTTTTCTAAGAGCACATTCAACTTCTGCACCGTTGGATGAGTGCACGCATACTGTTGTCTCTTGGCAATCGCTTCAGTGGTCGATTGCTAATGGAATGACTGAAGAGGAAGAGCAGAAGCATCAAGACCAGCAGATGATGGTAAGGACAGACAGCTCCCTTTGGCTGAGGTGCTAGAGCGTTGACTGCCTGAAATCGGGTGCGTGCCACTGGGTGATGCAGCAGTTGCTGCGGTAGGCTGGACCACCAAATCGGAACCACGGTTCTCCCAGGCCACTTCATGGTGACGCTGCATATGTTGACGCAGGACCGTGTTGCCAACATTGGCCACGCTTCGCCTTCTGCCCACAGATTCTACTAGTGGCCATGTTCACCCTCTTCGTTGGCTTAACAAAAAATTGCCACACTGCCGAGTAGGTGATTTTACCCCCAACACTCTGCACTGACTGACTGCTACTGCCACTGCTTCCGTGAACCCCTGCACCACTACTTTCTGGGCAGGTAGGCTTCTGTGAAGCAGGTGGTCTACTCCAGGCACGTTTGGATCCCGACCTCCCACTGCTCCCACCCTACTGACTCCCGGCCACGCTAGCGACTTGCTGGCTCGGCCGCTGCTTCACGGGCAAGCTGCCACCCTCTTCTTCTGATGATTATGAAGACCCTTTTTCACCCGGCTCCCAAGTGCGATCGGCTTCATCATCATCCACTACTGTATGCATGTCACTGATGTTCCCCTCAGTGGTCTCAGGGCCAAGAGCCTGACCGCTCGCAACATCTGCTCCCACGTGACTCTCATCATCACTTCTTGCACTACTACTAGACGAAGCGGCAGATCTCTCCTCCAGATCTTGGCTGGGCAGTAGCTGCTGACTGTCCTCTAGTAGTTCGTCCTCACTGAAAAGTGGAGCGCATGCCTACAGCATATCATACTTCTCTAGCAGAGAACAGAAAAGGGCAAAGGCAGGTTTAGGACAGATGAGGGCACAGGACCTGCTACTGGAGTGTGCCAACTAAGGGTTGGAGCAAATAAGTCCAAATGGATCCAGCAAGTAAAATCAATAATTCTTTATTTCTTCATTTAAAAAAATGTATAAACAAGTAATCCTCCTGCATAAAATGATTACATACAGGAGGATTACTTGTCTATATGTTTTTTTAAATGAGGAAATAACAAATCATTGATTTTATTTGCTGGATTCATTTGGACTTTTTTGCTGCATCTATGTTAAGTGTGAACACAGCCCAGATCCATGCTGAGCAGGTCAGAGCACCCTTGCCACTTGAGAGCTGGACTTTGTTCTATCTACAACTAAGGGTTTTGTCTGACGAACCCACGACTCTTGGCTGGGGGTATCTGATGTCAATTAGGACGAAGTGGATGACCAAGTCAACCATTCAAGAACCCCTGGGTTGCTGGTCAAGACACGACCGCTAGATGACACCGGAAGCTCAGGCCTCTCACTGCGACTCCTGCTGCCACGCCCCCATACTCTGCTGCGACTAAATCTGGAGGTGGCAAACTCTGCAGAGACTAGATTTGACTGAAACCATTCATCATGGCAATCTTGACTGAATGGTGAAGATGAGGAAAGAGAACATCTACATCAAAGGAGATGTCACTAATAAGTATGTAGTCCATATTTTTGTCTATGTGTGTTAGTGCTGAAAAGTAGAGATGAGCGAATTTTTCAAATATTCAATTCACCATTCAATCCGAATATATTTGCAGCGAGTTACTTTAAAAAACGTCTATTTCCTGGCTGCAGAGCGGCTTTATAGTGGTGTAGAACACTGTGCCTTGCAGCAACACGCATAGGGTGTCTGCTTTGGTAATGAAATAATACTGTGAGTCCGTATGACATGCAGATGACAGGCTTCGCTCTTAGAATCATAGCACACTTCACATATTTGGGCAGTCACAGGGCCAAAACTAACTAAATAACTCAAGTAAGTATGAACTCAGCCTAACAGGTCGATGCTAGCGGCAAGAAAAAGCGCACTCCTTTTACACTGTCATCAGCTGATTCCACATAGATATCAACAGAACCTGTTCTTTTAAATGCTTATACAAGTAGAGCCCCCCTGACACAGTAAAGAGGGTGTCATCAGTAAGTGTGTGTTGATGTCACTGATTAATTGGCCCTACCTCTGATCAGTCAGAACAATAACCCACAAAAACGGATCCTATCTGTGGAGCATACGCTTTCACTCGGTCAGCATTTGCTCAATAATTCATCAGTATTGCTAATGCCCCAAAAAAAAGGAGTGGATCTAAAACAGATGGCGCGTAAATTGAATATTTCCATGTCTTCTGTGTTTTGTACCCACTCCTTCTTTTGGCTACCAAATCATAAGCTAATTCTGATGGGACCATACAGGCCTTACAGCTGCTATACAGACAGGATCCGTTGTGCGTCTCATTTTTCCTTTCTTCTGACAGATCAGAAGAAAGGTCAAAGATATTATCATGTCAGCCAGGCCGAAAGCCAAAATAGTGGACCAGTCATGAATAGTGTTGATAGCGAATATTCTAATTGCAAATTTTTATTGCGAATATTGGCACTTCGAGAATTTGTGAATATCTAGAATATAGTGCTATATCTTCGTAATAGCGCATATTCTTGATTTTTTTTTTTTATAAGTACCCATGATCCCTCCCTGCTTCTTGCTTGTGGGCCAATGAGAAGGCTGCAATCTCTTTGACTTTAGGAGTAGGGTTGATCTCTCAATTTCGGATCGCGAATTCTCTGATTGCCGATTTTCACAATCAAGAACATATTGACTGGAGATAATAAATTCGCGAATTCGCAAATATATGATTAATATTCACCCAAATATTTGCGAAATATCACAAATTCGAATATTGCCCCTGCTGCTCATTACTGGTCATGAAGTGGGGAGGGTGGGAACAGCATGAGAAGTCCACAGAGAGGTCATATGACATAGGTTGAGGTGGAACAGCATGAGGAGACCACAGAGTGGCACAATGACAGAGTCTGGAGTTGGCAGCAGTATGAGAAGGCCACCGAGTGGCATAATGACGGAGTTTGGAGGTGGCAGCATCAGGAGGAGGCCACAGAGTGGCACGATGACAGAGTCTGGAGGTGGCAGCAGTAAGAGGAGGCCACCGAGTGGCAAAATGACATAGTCTGGAGGTGACGGCAGCAGCAGCATCAGGAGAAGACCACTGAGTAGCAAAATGACAGAGTCCCGAGTTGGCAGCAGTATGAGGAGGTCACCGAGTGGCACAATGACAGAGTTTGGAGGTGGCAGCAGCAGCATCAGGGAAAGTCCACGTGGCACAATGACAGAGTCTAGAGTCAGCAGCATCAGGAGAAGGCTACCGAGTGGCACAATGACAGAGTCTGGAGGTGGCAGCAGTATGAGGAGACCACCGAGTGGCAAAATGACAAAGTCTGGAGTTGGCAGCATTAGGAAAAGTACACTAAATGGTGCAATGACAGACTGTGGAGTTGGAAGCAGTATGAGGAGGCCACCGAGTGGCACAGTGACAGAGTCTGGAGGTGGCGGCAGCATTAGGAGGATACCACAGAGTGGCAAGGTGACATAGTGTGGAGATGGCAGCAGCAGCATCAGGATACCACAGATTAGCAAAGTGACATAGTGTGGATATGACAGCAGCAACAGGATACCACAGAGTGGCAAGATGATATATTGTGGGTATGCACTAGCAGCAGCAGCATCAGGATACCACAGAGTTGCAAGGTGACATAGTGAGGAGATGGCAGAAGCAGCAGCATCAGGATACCATAGAGTGGCAAGGTTACATAGTGTGGAGATGGCAGCATCAGCATCAGGAGACCACAGAGTTTGAATGTGACATAGTGTGGAGATGGCAGCAGAAGCATCAGGAGACCACAAAGTGACCCGGTGACAGAGTGGGGCAGTGTGTTGCAATACCAGTACCCACTGACGAAGGTGGGTGAAAGAAGGTGCACTTGGCATCAGATGTGTGGCATCAGGCGGGTGGCAGCATCAGAGTAGTAGCTGAGGCAGGTAGCCAGAAGAAACCTGTCTCTTTTTTCAATTTTTGGGTGAGGCACCATGGATCATCTAATTAGATGCATCAGACATTGGTGGGTAGAAATCCTTCACCTTCACCTTCTGCCAACATATTCTACATATGACCATGTTAACCTCTTCCGGTGGGTTAACAAAAAACTGCCACACCGCGGAGTAAGTGATTTTCCCCAAAACAGTCCGCATAGACTGACTGCTACTGCTGCTGCATCCATGAACCCCTGTACCACTAGGTAGGCTATTGGGAAGCAGGTGGTCTACCCCGGGCCCGTTTGGCTCTAGACCTCCCACTGCTGCCACCCTGCTGACTTCCAGCCATGCTACCAACTTGCTGGCTCAGCCACTGCCTCACGGGCAAGCTGCGACCCTCTTCTTCTGATAGGGATGAAGGCCAATCTGCACCCGGCTCCCAAGTGTGAGTAGTGTCTGCACATCACTGATGTCCTCCTTAACTGTTTTTGGGACAGGAGCCTTACCGCTTGCAACTCCACCTCTCACACCACTCTGCTCATCACTACTTGCTTGCCTGCCTAGTGGAGAAAGCAGCTGATGTCTCCTCCAGAGCTTGGCTGGGCAGTAACTGCTGACTGTATTATAGTAGCTTGTCATCGCTGTATAGTGGAGCTGAGCCTACAGCATATAATACTTGTCGAGATGACGGAAAAGAAAAGGACAAAGGCAGGTTGAGGACAGGTGAGGGCGCAGGGTCTGCTCCCAGGCCATGCCAACTAAGGGTTGTGTCTGACAAACCCACTGACTGTTGGCTGAAGGTGTCTGATGTCACTTGGGATTAAGTAGATGACCGAGTTAACCAATCAAGAACAGCTGGGTTGCTGGTCAAGACACAACCGCTAGATGACACCGGGAGCTCAGGGCTCTCGCTGCGACTCCTCCAGCTACGGCCCCTTGCTCTGCTGCGACCACTGCCTGCGCCAGACATATTTATGTCTCTGCCACTCCTCTGTGCAAGGTCTGGCACTTCTCTGTCTGACATAGTTTGAGCTGAACTAAATAAATTAAAAACAAATTAAAACACAGCTAAAAGCGACAAATATATGTATCATTTTGTACAATTAATGCACTAAACGCTTTTACCATAAATAACTGCAACAGTAAAGCGCATATATATATTTTTTTTTCTGTACTGAAAAAGGCCACTAAACACTTTTTCCACAAATAACTGCAAAAGTAAAGTGCATATATATTTTTTTCTTTTTGTAATGAAATAAGCCACTAAACGCTTTGCCCACAAATAACTGCAAAAGTGAAGTGAGTATTGTGGCAAAACCAACCTCACCACTGGGTTTTGCAGAGGCCTGTTTACCAGCCTCTTGCCTCAGGACTATGGCCCTTTAAGATACTTTTACTAACTTTTAAACCCCTGAACCTATTCAAGTGAATTTTGGATAGGTTTGTCCCCAAGTTATTCTGGTTAAATTGATATAAGTTATATGTATGTACAATGTAAACTCACAAAGTTGTAACAATTTATAAGATGTGTAACTTTTCAGCGTAGGAGATAGTTGAGTAGATACAGAAATTGACTCAATTATCTCCTAGACAGAGGGGAGGAATATGCTGGGTGTGTTTCTATTGTCCCATTGTGCCATTGTCCCATTGTGTATTTAAATGGTGATTTCTGTCCTGTTGTCTCCACATGTGTATTGGCGATTTCCCTTTGTCCTGAGAGATAATTGGATTGCTCCTCAGGTGTCTCCAGGGCAGAGAGGAGGAAACCATGATGCATTGTGGGGATGTGTTTTGTCTGTGTATCCTGAATTGCTACATATCTGTCCTGTGTCGCAGTCTTCCTTCTGGTCCCCTAGGGGCGTGAACGATTGGTTGCTGTACTTACATTGTATGTGTTGTAATATATTGATTGGTTGTATTTCAAAACCCTGTGGGCAGTACTATGTTTGTGGTTTGTGAATAAAAGAGGCTGTACGTGCAAGTGCAGTCAGAGGCTGCTTTTATATCTTCATAAAGTTTTGGCTCATGTTTGGGGAATGCGATAATAATACTCTTGGGGATTGCTATATCACAATACTCCCCTGAGTATAAGCTCTTGTAAGAGCTTGTTCCTGGTTCCTGTCTCTGCATTTAGGAGAGGTTCACTCACTGGAGCCTGGAGCCTTGTCGTAGGTCCAGGGTGGGTAGGAGACGGTGAGACCTCCACCAAGCTTTGGCGGTTCGTGGAGTCTGCAGTGCTGACGGTGTCAAGTGGAGTGCTTGGAGTCCTCTGGAAGCACTAGGAGCATCTATCGACGGAGGTACCCGGTCGGGGTGCCAGGCGTTCCGTTACAAGTATAAATTTTTCTTTTTGTACTGAAATAGGCCACTAAACGCTTTCACCACAAATAACTGCAACAGTAAAATGGGTGCATATTTTTATTTTCTGTACTGAAATAGGCCACTAAATACTTACCCACAAATAACTGCAACAATGAAGTGCAAATAAATATTTTTATTTTTGTACTGAAAAAGGCCACTAAATGCTTTCCCAAAAATGTACTGCAACAATGAAGTGCATATGTATTTTTAATTTTTTACTGAAATATGCCACTAAATGCTTTCAAAACAAATAACTGCAACAGTTAAATGCATATAGATTTTTCTTTTTGTACTAAAAAAAAGGCCACTAAATGCTTTCACTACAAATAACTGCAACAGTAAAATGTGTATATATTTTTCTTTTTGTACTGAAATAGGCCGCTAAACACTTTCACCATTAATAACTGCAACAGTGAAGTGTGCACATATCTTTCTTTTTGTACTGAAATAGGCCACTAAAGGATTTCCTCACAAATAACTGCAACACTGAAGTGCATATATATATATATATATATATATTATTTTTTTTGTACTGAAATAGGTCACTAAACACTTTCACTACAAATAACTGCAACAGCGAAGTGTGTATACCGTATATTTTTCTTTCTGTACTGAAATATGCCACTAAATACTTTCAACACAAATACCTATAAGTGAAGTGCATATTTATTTTTATTTTTGTACTGAATCAGGCCACTAAATAGTTTCACAACAAATAACTGCAATAGTGAAGTGCATATCTATTTTTATTTTTGTACTCAAATAGGCCACTAAACACTTTCAACACAAATGACTGCAAAAGTGAAGTGCGTATATATTTATTTCTGTACGGAAATAGGCCACTAAACTCTTTCACCACAAATAACTGCAACAGTGAAGTGCGTATATATTTTTATTTTTGTACTGAAATAGGCCACTAAATGCTTTCATTACAAATAACTGCAACAGTAAAATGCGTACATATTTTTCTTTTTGTACTGAAATAGGCCCCTAAATGCTTTTAACACGCACAACTGCAACAGTGAAATGTATATATATATTTTTCTTTTTGTACTGAAATAGGACACTAAAGGCTTTCACCACAAAATAACTGCAACAGTGAAGTGTGTATATATTTTTCATTTTGTACTGAAATAGGCCACTGAAGGCTTTCCAAACCAATAACTGCAACAGTGATGTGCATGTATATTCTTCTATTTATACCGAAATAGGTCACTAAATGCTTTCACCAGAAATTACTGCAACAGTGAAGTGCGTATATATTTTTATTTTTGTACTGAAATAGTAAGATAAAAACTTTCACCACAAATAACTGCAACAGTGCAATGCATATAGATTTTTATTTTTGTATTAAAATAGGCCACTAAATGCTTTCACTACAAATAACTGCAACATTTAGTGCATATATATTATTCTTTCTATACTGAAATAGGTCACTAAACGCTTTCACCACAAATAAATGCAACAGCAAAGAGCATATATAGTTTTATTTCTGTACTGAAATATGCTACTAAATACTTTCAACACAAATAACTAAGAGTGAAGTGTGTATATCTTTTTCTTTTTGTACTGAATTAGGTCACTAAATGGTTTCACCACAAATAACTGCAACAGTGAAGTGCGTATATATTTTTCTTTCTGTTCTGAAATAGGCCACTAAATTCTTTCACCACAAATAACTGCAACAGTGAAATGCGTATATATTTTTCCTTGTGTACTGTAATAGGCCACCAAACTCTTTCACCACAAATAACTGCAACAGTGAAATGCGTATATATTTTTCCTTGTGTACTGTAATAGGCCACCAAACTCTTTCACCACAAATATCTGCAACAGTGAAATGCGTAAATATTTTTCTTTCCATACTAAAATAGGCCACTAAACAATTATCCCCAGAAATTACTGCAACAGTGAAGTGCGTATATACTTTTCATTTTGTACTAAAATAGGCCACTAAAAGCTTTCAGAACAAATAACTGCAACATTAAAATGCGTATATATATATATATATATATATATATATATATATATTCTTTCTGTACTGAAATATGCCACTAAACTCTTTCACCACAAATAACTGCAAGATTGTAGTGAGTATAAATTTTTCTCTTTGTACTGAAATAGGCCACTAAACGCTTTCACCACAAATAACTGCAACAGTGAAATGCATACATGTTTTTTCTTTCTGTACTGAAATAGGCTACTAAACGCTTACCCCATAAATAACTGCAACAGCAAAGTGCGTACACATTTTTCTTTTTGTACTAAAATAGGCCACTAAAGGCTTTCATCATGAATAACTGCAACAGTGAAGTGCATATATATTTTTCTTTTTGTACTAAAATAGGCTAATAAATGCATTCACCACAAATAACTGCAACTGTGAAGTGCATATATATATTTTTTTTTTTTTACTAAAATAGGCCACTAAATGCTTACCCCACAAATAACTGCAAAAGTTAAGTTTGTATATATTTTTCTTTTTGTACTTAAATAGGCCACTAAATGCTTTCCAAATAAATGACTGCAACAGTGAAGTGCATATATATTTTTCTTTTTGTACTGAAATAGGCCACTAAAGGATTTCATCATGAATAACTGCAACAGTGAAGTGCATATATATTTTTCTTTTTGTACTAAAATAGGCTAATAAATGCATTCACCACAAATAACTGCAACTGTGAAGTGCATATATATTTTTCTTTTTTTAAATAAAATAGGCCACTAAATGCTTACCCCACAAATAACTGCAAAAGTTAAGTTTGTATATATTTTTCTTTTTGTACTGAAATAGGCGACTAAACACTTTCACTACAAATAACTGCAACAGTGAAATGCTTAGATATTTTTCCTTGTGTACTGTAATAGGCCACCAAACTCTTTCACCACAAATAACTGCAACAGTAAAGTGCGTATATATTTTTTCTTTCTGTACTAAAATAGGTCACTAAACATTTTTACCTCAAATAACTGCAACAGTGAAGTGCGCATATTTTTCTTTTTGTACTGAATTAGATCACTAAATGGTTTCACCACAAATAAGTGCAACAATGAATTGAATATCTTTTGTTATTTTTGTACTCAAATAGGCCACTAAAACACTTTCACCACAAAAGACTGCAACAGTGAAGTGCGTATATATTTTTCTTTCTGTACTGAAATAGGTCACTAAACTCTTTCACCACAAATAACTTCAACAGTGAAGTGTGTATATATTTTTATTTTTGTACTGAAATAGGCCACTAAACGCTTTCACCGCAAATAACTGCAACAGTGAAAGTCATATATATTTTACTTTTTCTACTGAAATAGGCCACTAAACTCTTTTAACACAAATAAATGCAACAGTGAAGTGCATATATATTTTTCTGTTTGTACTGAAATAGGCCAATACAGGCTTTCCAAAAAAATAACTGCAACAGTGAAAGTCATATATATTTTACTTTTTGTACTGAAATAGGCCACTAAACTCTTTCAACACAAAAAAATGCAACAGTGAAGTGCATGTATATTTTTCTTTTTGTACTCAATTAGATCACAAAATGGTTTCACCGCAAATAACTGCAACAGTTAAGTTAATATCTTTTTTTATTTTTGTACTCAAATAGGCCACTAAACTCTTTCACCACAAATGACTGCAACAGTAAAGCGCTTATATATTTTTCTTTCTGTACTGAAATAGGCCACTAAACTCTTTCACCACAAATAACTGACAGAGTAAAGTGCATATATATTTTTCTTTTTGTACTGGAATACGCCACTAAAGGCTTTCCCAAAAAAATAACTGCAACAGTGAATTGCATATATATATTTTTCTATTTGTATTGAAATAGGCCACTAAACACTTTCACCACAAATAACTGCAACATTGAAGTGCGTATATATTTTTTCTTGTGTACTGAAATAGGCTAATAAACGCTTTCACCACAAATAACTGCAACAGGAAATAGCATTTATATTTTTCTTTCCATACTAAAATAGGCTACTTAATGCTTACCCCACAAATAACTGCAACAGTGAAGTGTGTATATATTTTTCTTTCTATACTGAAATAGGCCACTGAACTCTTTTACCACAAATAACTCTAACAGTGAAGTGCGTATATATTTTTCTATTTGTACTGAATTAAGCCACTAAATGCTTTTATCACAAATAACTGTAACAGTGAAGTGTGTATATATTTTTCTTTTTGTACTGAAATAGGCTACTAAAGGCTTTCCCAAAAAATAACTGGCACAGTGAAGTGCGTATATATTTTTCTTTTTGTACTGAAATCGGCGAATAAATGCTTTCACCACAAATAACTGCAACAATAAAATGCATATATATTTTTTCTTGTGTACTGAAATAGGCTAATAAACGCTTTCACCACAAATAACTGCAACAGGGAAATGCACATATATATTTCTTTCCATACTAAAATAGGCTACTTAACGCTTACCCCACAAATAACTGCATTAGTGAAGTGTGTATATATGTTTCTTTTTATACTGAAATTGGCGAATAAATGCTATTACCACAAAAAACTGCAACAGTAAAATGCGTATATATATTTCTTTCTGTACTAAAATAGGCCACTAAACACTTTCACCACAAATACCTGCAACAGTGTAGTGTGTATATATTTTTCTTTTTGTGCTAAAATAGGCCACTAAAGGCTTTTCCAACAAATATCTGCAACAATGAAGTGAGTATATATTTTTCTTATTGCACTGAATGAGGCCACTAAATGCTTTCACCACAAATAACTGCAACAATAAAATGCATATATATTTTTCTTTCTGTACTGAAATAGGTCACTAAACTCTTTCACCACAAATAACTGCAACAGTGAAGTGTGTATATATTTTTCTTTTTGTATTGAAATAGGCCACTAAACGCTTTCACCGCAAATAACTGGAACAGTGAAAGTAATATATATTTTACTTTTTGTACTGAAATAGGCCACTAAACTCTTTCAACACAAATAAATGCAACAGTGAAGTGCATATATATTTTTCTTTTCATACTGAAATAGGCCACTAAACGTTTATATCTAAAAAAACTGCAACAGTGAAGTGCATATATATTTTTATTTTTGTACTAAATTAGATCACAAAATGGTTTCACCGCAAATAAATGCAACAGTAAAGTGAATATCTTTTTATTTTTGTACTGAAATAGGCCACTAAACTCTTTCACCACAAATAACTGCAAGAGTAAAGTGTGTATATATTTTTCTTTTTGTACTGGAATACGCCACTAAAGGCTTTCCCCCAAAAAAACTGCACCAGTAAATTGCATATATATATTTTTCTATTTGTATTGAAATAGGCCACTAAACGCTTTCACCACAAATAACTGCAACATTGAAGTGCAGATATATTTTTTCTTGTGTACTGAAATAGGCTAATAAACGCTTTCACCACAAATAACTGCAACAGGGAAATGCGTATATATATTTTTTTTCTTTACATACTAAAATAGGCTATTTAATGCTTACCCTACAAATAACTGCAACAGTGAAGTGTGTATATATATATTTTTTTTATACTGAAATAGGCCACTAAAGGCTTTCCCCAAAAATAACTGCATCAGTGAAATGCATATATATTTTTCTTTCCATACTAAAATAGTAAACTAAACGCTTAACCCACAAATAACTGTAACAGTGACGTGCATATATATTTTTCTTATTGCACTGAAAGAGGCCACTAAGCGCTTTTACCACAAATAACTGCAACAGCGAATTGCGTATATATTTTTCTTTTTGTACTGAAATAGGCCACTAAAGGCTTTTCCAACAAATATCTGCAACAATGAAATGATTATATATTTTTTTTATTGCACTGAAATAGGTCACTAAACTTTTTCTCCAAAAATAACTGCAACAGTGAAGTGAGTATATATTTTTCTTTTTGTACTTAACCACCTCAGCTCCCCTAGCTTAAAAACCCTTAATGACCAGACCACTTTTTACAATTTTGCACTACATTAATTTCACAGTTTATTGCTCGGTCATACAACTTACCACCAAAATGAATTTTATCTCTTTTTCTTCTCACTAATAGAGCTTTCATTTGGTGGTATTTTATTGCTGCTAACATTTTTACTTTTTTATATTAATCAAAATTTACCGATTTTTTTTTTTGCAAAAAAATGACATGTTTCAGTTGGAAATTTTTTTCAAATAAAACTACATTTCTATATAAATTTTTATCTAAATTTATTGTTCTACATGTCTTTGGTTAAAAAAGAAAAATGGTTTGGGTAAAAGGTATAGCGTTTACAAACTATGGTACAAAAATGTGAATTTCCGCATTTTGAAGCAGCTCTGACTTTCTGAGCACCTGTCATGTTTCCTGAGGTTCTACAATGCCCAGACAGTAGAAAAACCCCACAAATGACCCAATTTCAGAAAGTAGACACCCTAAGGTATTCGCTGATGGGCATAGTGAGTTCATAAAACTTTTTATTTTTTGTCACAAGTTAGCGGAAAATGATGATTTTTTTTTTCTTACAAAGTCTCATATTCCACTAACTTGTGACAAAAAATAAAAACTTCTATGAACTCACTATGCCCCTCACAGAATACCTTGGGGTGTCTTCTTTCCAAAATGGGGTCACTTGTGGGGTAGTTATACTGTCCTGGCATTTTAGGGGCCCTAGAGCAACGTCACGCTTGTCTCTCCATTTCACCGTGAGCAGTTCTTCGTTACACTAGGCAGCCCTCTTCTACCTTGCAAGATGGGTGGTAACGAGCCGTTGGGGGAAGCCTCGGCGACTAGGTCGCGCGGTGCCACAGCAGCCAATCTGTTCTAGGAACAAATGCCTGAAGAGGGGCACACTTGTATAAAAATTGTCCACATAAAGATGGTACCCCTTGCCAAATAAGGGTGACACCAAGTCCCAGACTGTCTTACCACTGCTCCCCAGGTAGTCAGGGCAACCGACCGGTTCCAGGGTCTGATCTTTACCCTCATAAATCCGAAATTTGTGGGTATAGCCTGTGGCTCTTTCACAGAGCTTATACAATTTGACCCCATACCGGGCGCGCTTGATTGGGATGTATTGTTTGAAGCCAAGGCGCCCGGTAAAATGTATAAGGGACTCGTCTACGCAGATGTTTTGCTCAGGGGTAAACAAATCTGCAAATTTGGTGTTAAGGTGGTCTATGAGGGGCTGAATTTTGTGGAGACGGTCAAAAGCTGGGTGGCCTCTGGGACGAGAGGTGCTGTTGTCGCTAAAGTGCAGGAAACGCAGGATGGCCTCAAATCGTGTTTTGGACATGGCAGCAGAGAACATGGGCATGTGATGAATTGGGTCATGGACCAATATAACCGCAATTCATGCTTTTTGGTTAGGCCCATGTTGAGGAGAAGGCCCAGAAAAGTTTTAATTTCGGAAACTTGGACGGAAAGGCTGGGCATAAAAGCTTCCCGGGTTGGCGGCTATAAATTGAGTGGCATACCGATTTGTTTCTGCCATGACTAAGTCCAAGAGCTCCGCAGTCAAGAACAGCTCAAAAAATCCCAGTGCCGAACCGATCTGAGCTGTCTCAACCCAAACTCCAGACTGGGCGGTGAAAGGGGGAACTACTGGTGTGGCTGAAGTTGGGGGCTGCCATTCAGGGTTTGCCAGCACCTCAGGGACTCTTGGGGCTCTACGGGCCAATCTGTGCGGTGGCTGCGACAAGGGAACTACTGTACGTGCCACCATACCAGCTTCAACTGCCCTTCTGGTGCTCGCCACTTCACCATATTCTACGGCAGTGCTGGTACTAGGTCCAGGATGGGCTGCGCTGCTGGTGTATGCCTCATCACGTAATCCGACAGCGCCAGCCCCACTCTGCTGCCCTTGAAGCAGATCCTGCGCAACCTGTGGTCTAGCAGCACGGGGCCGGGTACGCCTGGTGGTATCAGGGACCTCAACCTCCTCGTCCAAACTTTGGGTCAGACTGCCACTGCTTTCTACAGGTTCATATTCTGACCCACTGGATTCGTCAGATGAGGGTACCCATTCCTCATCCGACTGGGTCAGAAGCCTGTAGGCCTCTTCAGAAGAATACCCCTTATTTGCCATTTGGACTACTAAATTTAGGGAGTATTGCCTGAGACTAACCAAGAAAAAAAGCAAGCCTGTCTTACAAATAGGAGGCTAGCGAAGTACCGGAAGCCGCTGCGATTGATTAAAAATATCAAAACTGATTTTTTTTATTGCTGCAGAGCTTGTAAAGTGATTGTGCGGTGATCAAAAAAAAAAATATTTTTTATCACTGTGGCAGGGCGGGCGTGGGTGAACGCACGTGTGGGCGACCGATCAAGCCTGATCGGGCAAACACTGCGTTTTGGGTGGAGGGCGAGCTAAGGTGACACTAATACTATTATAGATCTGACTGTGATCAGTTCTGATCACTTACAGATACTATAAAAGTACAAATGCTGATAAGCGATACGCTAATCAGCGAATCAGTGACTGCGGTGCGGTGGGATGGGCGCTAAACGATCGCTAACTACCTAACCAAGTGGCCTAAACTATCCTAAAACCTAACAGTCAATACCAGTGGGAAAAAAAATTACATTTTACACTGATCACTTTTTTCCCTTTCACTAGGTGATTGACAGGGGCGATCAAGGGGTTAATTGGGGTGATGGAGGTGATCTGGGGGCTAAGTGTTGTGTTGGGTGTACTCACTGTGAACTGTGCTCCTCTGCTGGAACCAACCGACGAAAAGGACCAGCAGAGGAGCACAGCAGCCATTTAACATATTATATTTATAAACATAATGTGTTAGATGGCTTCTGATTAGTTTTTTTGAAAACCATCAGCCTGCCAGCGACGGCCATTATATATATTTTTCTTTTTATACTGAAATAGGCCACTAAAAGTTTATATCTCAAATAACTGCAACAGTGTAGTGCATATATATTTTTCTTTTTGTACTGAAATAGGAAACTAATTGCTTTCATCACAAATAACTGCAACAGTAAAGTGTTTATATATTTTTCTTTTTGTACTGAAATAGGCCACTAAAGGCTTTCCCCAAAAATAACTGTAAAAGTTAAGTGCGTATAAATTTTTCTTTGTGTACTGAAATAAGAAACTAAACGCTTTCACCACAAATAACTGCAACAGTGAAGTGCGTATATATATTCACCACAAATAACTGCAACTGTGAAATGCGTATATATTTTTCTTATTGTACTGAAATTGGCCTCTAAACGCTTTCACAAAAAAAAAAACTGCAAAAGTGAAGCGCGTATATATTTTCTTTGTGTACTTAAATAGGCTAATAAATAATTTCACCACAAATAACTGCAACAGTGAAGTGTATATATACTTTTCTTTTTTTACTGAAATAGGCCATTATAGGCTTTTTAACATATCACTTGCACCCCAATAACAAGAACTAATTTCTAGAATTACAGAGTTTCTATAATGGCTATTTTTATCCCAAATAATCTTTCCCTGCACTTGTAAATCGCTTTTCTAGCAGTGTCCCTAGCGCCTTCTGACTTTTCTCCCTGCACTTAGATACTTTGAAATGATTTCTCCCTATCCTTTCCCTGCATTTGTAAATCACTTTTCTAGCACGGTCCCTTGTACCTTGTGATGTCTCTCACTGAAATAAGATGCTATGAAATTATTCCTCCCTATCCTTTCCCTGCACTTATAAATTGTTTTTTTCAAGTTTTTTTTCTCAATGAGTTTTTTCCTGTTGCTGTCCCTAGTGCCTTCTCACATCTGTCCCTGCACTCAGAACGCTGGAAAATGTCTGAATCTAAGATGGACGCCGTATTTATAGGGCTGTGACATCACTTGCTGGCTGCTTATTGGCTGCATGCATGTCTGTCTGGGTGATACCGCCTTCCTAGACTTCCTTTCTCCATGTTCTCACATGTGCAGCAGCCATTTTAGGAAAAATGTGATTTGTTACCATGAAGCGCCAGGAAATTCACATTCATTGCAAATTAAAATTTTCCTCAAATTTGGATCAAATTCCACTTCATCAGCTTCGATTCGCTTATCTCTACTGAAAAGTGCTGAACTCTCCTGTATGTTTGCTAGTGCTGAAAGACCAAGCAGTTTGCTGTTGGTAGGGCTGTCTTGCTGCTGTGTCCCATGTCTCACTTACTGAACCCCCAACTCCATATATTAATAAGAAAGAAGAAGAAGTACACAATTTGGCACTTGGCACTCACTTTTACTAAAAGCTGAGGTGATTGATTACTGTTAAGCAGTGAGAGTGACAATATTCTTCCCTGTGTCTGGTTTATGCTTCAGTAGCGATGTTAGACCCAATAACAGATGGAGCTTTGTAAAGCATAGAAAGGATACTGTTTTTTTGTGGAGGGCCACTATATGCAGGGTCAGAGGAAGAGTAGTTAAGTAAAATACCCTAGGGAAAGCTTTTCCTTTCACAGAAGCAATGGAGAGGTCGTTCCAAATGAAGTATTGGTAGATGGTACTTTAAGACCAGGTACTGATGCAAAAAGTTCCCAGCAGTTCCAGAATCCAAGAAAGCTTATACAGTGGAGCTAGCTTTATGAATGGCCAGAGAGACAAGAATCAAAGATTTTTGAGAAGAAGAGCTTGTGCCTAAGATAGCCACTACTATTAGTCCTAAGTGGTGGAGTTTTCTGGCTTTATGGGACAGTGCAGGAGAAAGTGAGAATTAATTCCACAATACAAGCACTCATTGTTGCTACAATACGTCTATGCTGGTGGTCTTCTACAGAAAGCCTGATTCTTTCTACCTATATAGGTTCTTTTTAAGAAGCAGGTGCAGGAGACTGAAGAAGTCTTTGGAAAGTTGGTGTTAGCTGAGTGGCACAATGGGTACAATCACTTACACTTTGTCCTGGGACCTGATGTCAATAAAGTTAGATAAACATTTTAGATCATCCAAGTCAGCAGGCAAGTTTCATGCTGCCATGTGTACAGAATGAAGAAAGAAGAATTTGGGTGTGTTTCTTTAAAAGGACTCGAGGGGATAATTGCTTTGAAAATCTGGAAAAAAAAACGTTTTAAATGGTATAGACTGATTATGAGTGGACATAAAGAAAGAGGTTCAATAGTTGACAAAAATCACGGTGACACATTGGGAGGATTGAAGATATAGGACTCTTGTTCTCAAGAATATCTCCAAGGTCTCTAGAAATGCAAATCATAGGGTGGTAAAATGTAATATTTTTATCATTATCATTTTATCATTAGCTATGTTTTTGAGAAGAATAGGGAGATGAGAGGATTCTAACTGAAGAATCATGTTTGCATATAACTGTATTTGGGAATGTTCTCCAAATCTTTCTATTCAGTATATTATCAATAAATATTCAATCCAGTGTTCTTTTTTAATTTTAAGTACAATCCAAGGTATACAGTATGTGTAAAAAACGCTACAAAGTAAGGGTCCATTCACAAGACCGTAAGTGTTTTGCGTTCCGCAAATTGCAGATCTGCAAAACACAGGTACCGGCCATGTGCATTCTGCATTTTGAGGAAAGCACATGGCCAGCCCTATGATAGAAATGCCTATTCTTGAATGCCTATTTTGTTGGGCCACAGAACTAAATTGTGAAATGGATGCGGACCTAGAAATATGGTCTTTAGAGTGAACCCTTAGATTGATCCAAAATAGAACTAGTTACTAGTTAATTTTTTATCAATACCAAAATGTAATGTGAATTAACAAAAGAGAAATCTGAATTTTTTTTTTTTTTTGGTATAACCACTTTTTGCCTTCAAAACAGCATCAATTATTCTAGGTACACTTATACTGTACCTAGTTTTTTAAGGAATTCGGCAAGGAGGTTGTTCTGAACATATTGGAGAACTAACCATAGATCTTCTGTGGATATGGGCTTTCTTAAATCCTTCTGTCTCTTCATTTCATCCCAGACATACTTATTGATCTTGAGATCAGGGCTTTATGGGGCCATATAATCACTTCCAGAGCTAAGTGTTCTTTTTTACATAGATCTTAAAGACATTGGCCATATGTTTACAGTCATTGTCCTGCTGCATAAAACATTTGGAGCCAATCAGATGCTTCCTTGATGGTGTTGCATGATGGATAAGGTTCTGTATGTATTTCTCAGCATGGGGGACACCATTAATCCTAACCAAATACTCTACTCCCTTTGCGTACTGTATTTTTCGCTCTATAAGACACACTTTTCCCCCCCAAAAGTGGGGGGGAGATGGCCGTGCGTCTTAAAAAAGGGAATACTATTGAGCACTTCTATTACGGAAGCGCTCACTAGTTTGAATTAGGTGCCGGGAGTTGGGAGCAAAGCGCTGCAAGTGCTTGTAGTACTCACCCTACCCTGTCTTCCTTGCTGGGGCTGGCGCTTCACTGTCTTGACCGCGTACAGTGTCAGGACGTAGTACGCACACTATGACCTGATGCTGACACAGTCAGGTGACAGAGCAGTACAGGCCAGGAAGACAGGGGAGCGCAACTTCTTCCGGAGGTGAAGAGGAGCTGCGGCGCAGGACAGGTAAGAGGAGGTTTTCATTTTAATCTGATCTGAGGTCTAAAGGAGTCTAACATTGAGGGCTGATCTGAGATCTGATGCGGGTCTAACTTGAAGGCTGATCTGAGGTCTAATGGGGGTCTGACATTGGGGGATGGCCTGAGGTCTGATGGGGGTCTGACATTGTGAGCTAATCTGAGGTCTGATGGGGTTCTGACATGGAGGGCTCATGTGATGTACTGATATGGGGGGGCTGATCTGATGTCCTGATATTTATGGGGACCTGATCTGATGTCCTGATATTTATGGGGGTCTGAACTGAGGATCTGATATGATGTCTGATGAAAAAAAAAAATTTCTTATTTTCCTCCTCTTAAACCTGGGGTGCGACTTATCATAGGGTGTGCCTTATAAAGCAAAAAAAAATATGGTAAATGCAGTCTTAAATTTGCAAGGAATTTGAACCAAGCTTCACTATTGCCTACCAACACTCATTATTCTACTGCTATCCAACCCTTCAGAAAATAAATTGCCATCTGTTACAGCCAAATATTTCACATTTTCACTCATCAGTCATGAGCACCTGCTGCCACATTTCTGCACCTTAGTTCCTATGTTTTTACGCATAGTGAGTCATTTGGCCTTTCCACATTGACGGTATAGCTTTTTTGCTGCAATTCTTCCATGAAGACCATTTCTGGCCAGACTTCTCTGTACAGTATATGGGTGTGCAATGGGCGGCCTCCCCCTAGGGCCCTCTATGTCGCGACCTAGGTGTAGGAAATTCTAAGTGCTATGTTACGGCCTAAAATCTCTGTTATTTTATTTCACGGTGCTCCTACCTGGATACTGCTGGACCCCAGGCTTTGGCTCCGAAGCAATAAATAGGGGGAATAATTGAGGGATTAAAGAATAACTTGAGTCCGGACCTTGAGATGAAGTTCAATGGCAGCCTACTTTGAATAAACATTTCTTTAAACAGTTTACAGGCTTTGTCTTGGTTCCAGCAGGCTTTAGCATAAAATACCGGCAGGCAAACTCCACTCTGCTATATCTGTTTCTCTCTGACTCTGCTTTACTGACAGGCAGGCTTTATAACTCAGCTTTTTCTGTATGCTGCACTTTTCTCTGTCGTCTGACTCTAGTTTATGCCAGGGAACTTTCCTCTTGGCTCCAGAGGCTTCAAGCTTTGGCCTCCATGGCCAGCAGAGCTTAGCATGCTCTGGCTGGTGTGGGCACATCCAGCAGAGACGTGCCCCTGCACACCTGTCCCCTAGCAGGGGTAAGCTAGACTGGAACTAACTGGTCCCATTCCTTCCTGCAGCAAATAGGACAAGCCTACTTTCCAGAGGGGGGGGGGTTTGAATGGAATGGCAAGTTCCATTCTCTCTAACTATAGCCCTGCCATGTTTGCTGCCACCTGCTGGAGAACTAGGCACATTATATTTGAACATAACAGTTGCATAACAAAATAGGAATGCACATTGTGGAGGACCTGGTATAAATTTAGACCAATAAAGACAGAAGCAGGGTGCAGAAGTGGTAACACCACTCTAGGGTGTTACAGGTGTACCTAGATCACACTTGTTCCTTTTAGTTACTATTATTAATCTCCTTGATAGTCTCTAATTCTATATTGTTATACTCTATTGATTAGATAAATGAAAGTATTTACTTTTTTGGCATGGACTTGTAGGTAGGGATGAGCGAACTCGAACTGTATAGTTCGGGTTCGTACCGAATTTTGGGGTGTCCGTGACACGGACCCGAACCCGGACATTTTCGTAAAAGTCCGGGTTCGGGTTCGGTGTTCGTCGCTTTCTTCGCGCTTTTGTGACGCTTTCTTGGCGCTTTTTGAAAGGCTGCAAAGCAGCCAATCAACAAGCGTCATACTACTTGCCCCAAGAGGCCATCACAGCCATGCCTACTATTGGCATGGCTGTGATTGGCCAGAGCACCATGTGACCCAGCCTCTATTTAAGCTGGAGTCACATAGCGCCGCCCGTCACTCTGCTCTGATTAGCGTAGGGAGAGGTTGCGGCTGCGACAGTAGGGCGAGATTAGGCAGATTAACTCCTCCAAAGGACTTGATTAACTGATCGATCTGCAGCTGTGGATCATTGAGCTGCTGATCCTCAATTGCTCACTGTTTTTAGGCTGCACAGACCGTTTGTCAGTCACATTTTTCTGGGGTGATCGGCGGCCATTTTGTGTCTTGTGGTGCGCCAGCACAAGCTGCGACCAAGTGCATTTAACCCTCAATGGTGTGGTTGTTTTTTGGCTAAAGCCTACATCAGGGTGAAGCTGTCACACCAAGTGCATTTAACCAGCAATAGTCTGTTCATTTTTTGGCCATATACAAAATCAGGGGCAAGCTGCGCCTGTCACCAAGTGCATTTAACCCTCAATGGTGTGGTTGTTTTTTGGCTAAAGCCTACATCAGGGTGAAGCTGTCACACCAAGTGCATTTAACCAGCAATAGTCTGTTCATTTTTTGGCCATATACTAAATCAGGGGCAAGCTGCGCCTGTCACCAAGTGCATTTAACCCTCAATGGTGTGGTTGTTTTTTGGCTAAAGCCTACATCAGGGTGAAGCTGTCACACCAAGTGCATTTAACCAGCAATAGTCTGTTTATTTTTTGGCCATATCCCAGTCTAATTCTGTCACTAAATCCATACCGGTCACCCAGCGCCTAAATACTAGGCCTCAAATTTATATCCAGCTAAATCTGTCCCTAGTGCTGTAGCTGGGCGAGTTATTTAGTGTCCGTTCAAGCACATTTCTTGTTCTGGGTTGAAATACAATTCCCAATTTAGCAATTTCATAATTTAGTGGTTTCTGCTATATCAGAGCTATTTGAAATCTATCCCTAAAAGGGTATATAATATTCAAGGTGCACATTGGGTCATTCAGAATAACTTCACACACACCCGCTACTGTGTATTTCCAAGTCTAATTCTGTCACTAAACCCATACCTGTCACCCAGCGCCTAAATACTAGGCCTCAAATTTATATCCCGCTAAATCTGTCCCTAGTGCTGTAGCTGGGCGAGTTATTTAGTGTCCGTTCAAGCACATTTCTTGTTCTGGGTTGAAATACAATTCCCAATTTAGCAATTTCATAATTTAGTGGTTTCTGCTATATCAGAGCTATTTGAAATCTATCCCTAAAAGGGTATATAATATTCAAGGTGCACATTGGGTCATTCAGAATAACTTCACACACACCCGCTACTGTGTATTTCCAAGTCTAATTCTGTCACTAAACCCATACCTGTCACCCAGCGCCTAAATACTAGGCCTCAAATTTATATCCCGCTAAATCTGTCCCTAGTGCTGTAGCTGGGCGAGTTATTTAGTGTCCGTTCAAGCACATTTCTTGTTCTGGGTTGAAATACAATTCCCAATTTAGCAATTTCATAAGTTAGTGGTTTCTGCTATATCAGAGCTATTTGAAATCTATCCCTAAAAGGGTATATAATATTCAAGGTGCACATTGGGTCATTCAGAATAACTTCACACACACCCGCTACTGTGTATTTCCAAGTCTAATTCTGTCACTAAACCCATACCTGTCACCCAGCGCCTAAATACTAGGCCTCAAATTTATATCCCGCTAAATCTGTCCCTAGTGCTGTAGCTGGGCGAGTTATTTAGTGTCCGTTCAAGCACATTTCTTGTTCTGGGTTGAAATACAATTCCCAATTTAGCAATTTCATAATTTAGTGGTTTCTGCTATATCAGAGCTATTTGAAATCTATCCCTAAAAGGGTATATAATATTCAAGGTGCACATTGGGTCATTCAGAATAACTTCACACACACCCGCTACTGTGTATTTCCAAGTCTAATTCTGTCACTAAACCCATACCTGTCACCCAGCGCCTAAATACTAGGCCTCAAATTTATATCCCGCTAAATCTGTCCCTAGTGCTGTAGCTGGGCGAGTTATTTAGTGTCCGTTCAAGCACATTTCTTGTTCTGGGTTGAAATACAATTCCCAATTTAGCAATTTCATAATTTAGTGGTTTCTGCTATATCAGAGCTATTTGAAATCTATCCCTAAAAGGGTATATAATATTCAAGGTGCACATTGGGTCATTCAGAATAACTTCACACACACCCGCTACTGTGTATTTCCAAGTCTAATTCTGTCACTAAACCCATACCTGTCACCCAGCGCCTAAATACTAGGCCTCAAATTTATATCCCGCTAAATCTGTCCCTAGTGCTGTAGCTGGGCGAGTTATTTAGTGTCCGTTCAAGCACATTTCTTGTTCTGGGTTGAAATACAATTCCCAATTTAGCAATTTCATAATTTAGTGGTTTCTGCTATATCAGAGCTATTTGAAATCTATCCCTAAAAGGGTATATAATATTCAAGGTGCACATTGGGTCATTCAGAATAACTTCACACACACCCGCTACTGTGTATTTCCAAGTCTAATTCTGTCACTAAACCCATACCTGTCACCCAGCGCCTAAATACTAGGCCTCAAATTTATATCCCGCTAAATCTGTCCCTAGTGCTGTAGCTGGGCGAGTTATTTAGTGTCCGTTCAAGCACATTTCTTGTTCTGGGTTGAAATACAATTCCCAATTTAGCAATTTCATAATTTAGTGGTTTCTGCTATATCAGAGCTATTTGAAATCTATCCCTAAAAGGGTATATAATATTCAAGGTGCACATTGGGTCATTCAGAATAACTTCACACACACCCGCTACTGTGTATTTCCAAGTCTAATTCTGTCACTAAACCCATACCTGTCACCCAGCGCCTAAATACTAGGCCTCAAATTTATATCCCGCTAAATCTGTCCCTAGTGCTGTAGCTGGGCGAGTTATTTAGTGTCCGTTCAAGCACATTTCTTGTTCTGGGTTGAAATACAATTCCCAATTTAGCAATTTCATAATTTAGTGGTTTCTGCTATATCAGAGCTATTTGAAATCTATCCCTAAAAGGGTATATAATATTCAAGGTGCACATTGGGTCATTCAGAATAACTTCACACACACCCGCTACTGTGTATTTCCAAGTCTAATTCTGGCACTAAACCCATACCTGTCACCCAGCGCCTAAATACTAGGCCTCAAATTTATATCCCGCTAAATCTGTCCCTAGTGCTGTAGCTGGGCGAGTTATTTAGTGTCCGTTCAAGCACATTTCTTGTTCTGGGTTGAAATACAATTCCCAATTTAGCAATTTCATAATTTAGTGGTTTCTGCTATATCAGAGCTATTTGAAATCTATCCCTAAAAGGGTATACAATATTCAAGGTGCACATAGGGTCATTCAGAATAACTTCACACACCCGCTACTGTGCATTTCCAAATCTAATTCTGTCACTAAACCCATACCTGTCACCCAGCGCCTAAATACTAGGCCTCAAATTTATATCCCGCTAAATCTCTCGTTACCGCTGTCCTGTTGTGGCTGGGAAAGTTATTTAGTGTCCGTCAAAGCACATTTTTTGTTCTGGGTTGAAATACAATTCCCAATTTAGCAATTTCATAATTTAGTCGTTTCTGCTATATCAGAGCTATTTGAAATCTATCCCTAAAAGGGTAGATCATATTGAAGGTGCACATAGGGTCATTCAGAATAACTTCACACACACGCTTCTGTGCATTTCCAAGTCTAATTCTGTCACTAAATCCATACCGGTCACCCAGCGCCTAAATACTAGGCCTCAAATTTATATCCCGCTGAATTTGAATACAATACATTGGGCCAAATAATATATTTGTTGTTGTGGTGAACCATAACAATGAGAAAAACATCTAGTAAGGGACGCGGACGTGGACATGGTCGTGGTGGTGTTAGTGGACCCTCTGGTGCTGGGAGAGGACGTGGCCGTTCTGCCACATCCACACGTCCTAGTGTACCAACTACCTCAGGTCCCAGTAGCCGCCAGAATTTACAGCGATATATGGTGGGGCCCAATGCCGTTCTAAGGATGGTAAGGCCTGAGCAGGTACAGGCATTAGTCAATTGGGTGGCCGACAGTGGATCCAGCACGTTCACATTATCTCCCACCCAGTCTTCTGCAGAAAGCGCACAGATGGCGCCTGAAAACCAACCCCATCAGTCTGTCACATCACCCCCATGCATACCAGGGAAACTGTCTCAGCCTCAAGTTATGCAGCAGTCTCTTATGCTGTTTGAAGACTCCGCTGGCAGGGTTTCCCAAGGGCATCCACCTAGCCCTTCCCCAGCGGTGAAAGACATAGAATGCACTGACGCACAACCACTTATGTTTCCTGATGATGAGGACATGGGAATACCACCTCAGCATGTCTCTGATGATGACGAAACACAGGTGCCAACTGCTGCGTCTTTCTGCAGTGTGCAGACTGAACAGGAGGTCAGGGATCAAGACTGGGTGGAAGACGATGCAGGGGACGATGAGGTCCTAGACCCCACATGGAATGAAGGTCGTGCCACTGACTTTCACAGTTCGGAGGAAGAGGCAGTGGTGAGACCGAGCCAACAGCGTAGCAAAAGAGGGAGCAGTGGGCAAAAGCAGAACACCCGCCGCCAAGAGACTCCGCCTGCTACTGACCGCCGCCATCTGGGACCGAGCACCCCAAAGACAGCTTCAAGGAGTTCCCTGGCATGGCACTTCTTCAAACAATGTGCTGACGACAAGACCCGAGTGGTTTGCACGCTGTGCCATCAGAGCCTGAAGCGAGGCATTAACGTTCTGAACCTGAGCACAACCTGCATGACCAGGCACCTGCATGCAAAGCATGAACTGCAGTGGAGTAAACACCTTAAAACCAAGGAAGTCACTCAGGCTCCCCCTGCTACCTCTTCTGCTGCTGCCGCCTCGGCCTATTCTGCTGCTGCCGCCTCGGCCTCTTCCTCCGCCTCTGGAGGAACGTTGGCACCTGCCGCCCAGCAAACAGGGGATGTACCACCAACACCACCACCACCACCTCCGTCACCAAGCGTCTCAACCATGTCACACGCCAGCGTTCAGCTCTCCATCTCACAAACATTTGATAGAAAGCGTAAATTCCCACCTAGCCACCCTCGATCCCTGGCCCTGAATGCCAGCATTTCTAAACTACTGGCCTATGAAATGCTGTCATTTAGGCTGGTGGACACAGACAGCTTCAAACAGCTCATGTCGCTTGCTGTCCCACAGTATGTTGTTCCCAGCCGGCACTACTTCTCCAAGAGAGCCGTGCCTTCCCTGCACAACCAAGTATCCGATAAAATCAAGTGTGCACTGCGCAACGCCATCTGTGGCAAGGTCCACCTAACCACAGATACGTGGACCAGTAAGCACGGCCAGGGACGCTATATCTCCCTAACTGCACACTGGGTAAATGTAGTGGCAGCTGGGCCCCAGGCGGAGAGCTGTTTGGCGCACGTCCTTCCGCCGCCAAGGATCGCAGGGCAACATTCTTTGCCTCCTGTTGCCACCTCCTCCTTCTCGGCTTCCTCCTCCTCTTCTTCCACCTGCTCATCCAGTCAGCCACACACCTTCACCACCAACTTCAGCACAGCCCGGGGTAAACGTCAGCAGGCCATTCTGAAACTCATATGTTTGGGGGACAGGCCCCACACCGCACAGGAGTTGTGGCGTGGTATAGAACAACAGACCGACGAGTGGTTGCTGCCGGTGAGCCTCAAGCCCGGCCTGGTGGTGTGTAATAATGGGCGAAATCTCGTTGCAGCTCTGGGACTAGCCAATTTGACGCACATCCCTTGCTTGGCGCATGTGCTGAATTTGGTGGTGCAGAAGTTCATTCACAACTACCCCGACATGTCAGAGCTGCTGCATAAAGTGCGGGCCGTCTGTTCGCGCTTCCGGCGTTCACATCCTGCTGCTGCTCGCCTGTCTGCGCTACAGCGTAACTTCGGCCTTCCCGCTCACCGCCTCATATGCGACGTGCCCACCAGGTGGAACTCCACCTTGCACATGCTGGACAGACTGTGCGAGCAGCAGCAGGCCATAGTGGAGTTTCAGCTGCAGCACGCACGGGTCAGTCGCACTACAGAACAGCACCACTTCACCACCAATGACTGGGCCTCCATGCGAGACCTGTGTGCCCTGTTGCGCTGTTTCGAGTACTCCACCAACATGGCCAGTGGCGATGACACCGTTATCAGCGTTACAATACCACTTCTATGTCTCCTTGAGAAAACACTTAGGGCGATGATGGAAGAGGAGGTGGCCCAGGAGGAGGAGGAGGAGGAGGAGGAAGAGGGGTCATTTTTAGCACTTTCAGGCCAGTCTCTTCGAAGTGACTCAGAGGGAGGTTTTTGGCAACAGCAGAGGCCAGGTACAAATGTGGCCAGCCAGGGCCCACTACTGGAGGACGTGGAGGACGAGGATGAGGAGGAGGTGGAGGAGGATGAGGATGAAGCATGGTCACAGCGGGGTGGCACCCAACGCAGCTCGGGTCCATCACTGGTGCGTGGCTGGGGGGAAAGGCAGGACGATGACGATACGCCTCCCACAGAGGACAGCTTGTCCTTATCCCTGGGCAGCCTGGCACACATGAGCGACTACATGCTGCAGTGCCTGCGCAACGACAGCAGAGTTGCCCACATTTTAACCTGTGCGGACTACTGGGTTGCCACCCTGCTGGATCCACGCTACAAAGACAATGTGCCCACCTTACTTCCTGCACTGGAGCGTGATAGGAAGATGCGCGAGTACAAGCGCACGTTGGTAGACGCGCTACTGAGAGCATTCCCAAATGTCACAGGGGAACAAGTGGAAGCCCAAGGCCAAGGCAGAGGAGGAGCAAGAGGTCGCCAAGGCAGCTGTGTCACGGCCAGCTCCTCTGAGGGCAGGGTTAGCATGGCAGAGATGTGGAAAACTTTTGTCAACACGCCACAGCTAACTGCACCACCACCTGATACGCAACGTGTTAGCAGGAGGCAACATTTCACTAACATGGTGGAACAGTACGTGTGCACACCCCTCCACGTACTGACTGATGGTTCGGCCCCATTCAACTTCTGGGTCTCTAAATTGTCCACGTGGCCAGAGCTAGCCTTTTATGCCTTGGAGGTGCTGGCCTGCCCGGCAGCCAGCGTTTTGTCTGAACGTGTATTCAGCACGGCAGGGGGCGTCATTACAGACAAACGCAGCCGCCTGTCTACAGCCAATGTGGACAAGCTGACGTTCATAAAAATGAACCAGGCATGGATCCCACAGGACCTGTCCGTCCCTTGTCCAGATTAGACATTAACTACCTCCCCATAACCATATATTATTGGACTCCAGGGCACTTCCTCATTCAATCCTATTTTTATTTTCATTTTACCATTATATTGCGATGCTACCCAAAGTTGAATGAACCTCTCCTCTGCCTGTGTGCTAGGCCTAAATATATGCCAATGGACTGTTGCAGTGGTGGCTGACATGAAGCCTGATTCTCTGCTATGACATGCAGACTAATTCTCTGCTGACATGAAGCCAGATTGTCTGTTACGGGACCTCTCTCCTCTGCCTGGGTGCTGGGCCTAAATTTATGACAATGGACTGTTGCAGTGGTGGCTGACGTGAAGCCTGATTCTCTGCTATGACATGCAGACTGATTCTCTGCTGTCATGAAGCCAGATTGTCTGTTACGGGACCTCTCTGCTCTGCCTGTGTGCTAGGCCTAAATATATGCCAATGGACTGTTGCAGTGGTGGGTGACGTGAAGCCTGATTCTCTGCTATGATATGAAGACTGATTCTCTGCTGACATGAAGCCAGATTGTCTGTTACGGGACCTTTCTCCTCTGCCTGGGTTCTGGGCCTAAATATATGCCAATGGACTGTTGCAGTGGTGGGTGACGTGAAGCCTCATTCTCTGCTATGACATGCAGACTGATTCTCTGCTGACATGAAGCCAGATTGTCTGTTACGGGACCTCTCTGCTCTGCCTGTGTGCTAGGCCTAAATATATGCAAATGGACTGTTGCAGTGGTGGGTGACGTGAAGCCTGATTCTCTGCTATGATATGAAGACTGATTCTCTGCTGACATGAAGCCAGATTGTCTGTTACGGGACCTTTCTCCTCTGCCTGGGTTCTGGGCCTAAATTTATGAAAATTGACTCTTACAGTGGTGGGTGACGTGAAGCCTGATTCTCTGCTATGATATGAAGACTGATTCTCTGCTGACATGAAGCCAGATTGTCTGTTACGGGACCTTTCTCCTCTGCCTGGGTTCTGGGCCTAAATTTATGAAAATTGACTCTTACGGTGGTGGGTGACGTGAAGCCTGATTCTCTGCTATGATATGAAGACTGATTCTCTGCTGACATGAAGCCAGATTGTCTGTTACGGGACCTTTCTCCTCTGCCTGGGTTCTGGGCCTAAATATATGCCAATGGACTGTTGCAGTGGTGGGTGACGTGAAGCCTCATTCTCTGCTATGACATGCAGACTGATTCTCTGCTGACATGAAGCCAGATTGTCTGTTACGGGACCTCTCTGCTCTGCCTGTGTGCTAGGCCTAAATATATGCCAATGGACTGTTGCAGTGGTGGGTGACGTGAAGCCTGATTCTCTGCTATGATATGAAGACTGATTCTCTGCTGACATGAAGCCAGATTCTCTGTTACGGGACCTCTCTCCTCTGCCTGGGTGCTGGGCCTAAATTTATGACAATGGACTGTTGCAGTGGTGGCTGACGTGAAGCCTGATTCTCTGCTATGACATGCAGACTGATTCTCTGCTGACATGAAGCCAGATCCTCTGTTACGGGACCTCTCTCCTCTGTCTGTGTGTGTGCTAGGCCTAAATATATGCCAATGGACTGTTGCAGTGGTGGCTGACGTGAAGCCTCATTCTCTGCTATGACATGCAGACTAATTCTCTGCTGACATGAAGACAGATTCTCTGTTACGGGACCTCCCTCCTCTGCCTGGGTGCTGGGCCTAAATATATGCCAATGGACTGTTGCAGTGGTGGGTGACGTGAAGCCTCATTCTCTGCTATGACATGCAGACTAATTCTCTGCTGACATGAAGCCAGATTGTCTGTTACGGGACCTCTCTCCTCTGCCTGTGTGTGTGCTGGGCCTAAATATATGCCAATGGACTGTTGCAGTGGTGGCTGACGTGAAGCCTCATTCTCTGCTATGACATGCAGACTAATTCTCTGCTGACATGAAGACAGATTCTCTGTTACGGGACCTCTCTCCTCTGCCTGTGTGTGTGCTGGGCCTAAATATATGCCAATGGACTGTTGCAGTGGTGGCTGACGTGAAGCCTCATTCTCTGCTATGACATGCAGACTAATTCTCTGCTGACATGAAGACAGATTCTCTGTTACGGGACCTCCCTCCTCTGCCTGGGTGCTGGGCCTAAATATATGCCAATGGACTGTTGCAGTGGTGGCTGACGTGAAGCCTCATTCTCTGCTATGACATGCAGACTGATTCTCTGCTGACATGAAGCCAGATCGTCTGTTACGGGACCTCTCTGCTCTGCCTGTGTGCTAGGCCTAAATATATGCCAATGGACTGTTGCAGTGGTGGGTGACGTGAAGCCTCATTCTCTGCTATGACATGCAGACTGATTCTCTGCTGTCATGAAGCCAGATTGTCTGTTACGGGACCTCTCTGCTCTGCCTGTGTGCTAGGCCTAAATATATGCCAATGGACTGTTGCAGTGGTGGGTGACGTGAAGCCTCATTCTCTGCTATGACATGCAGACTGATTCTCTGCTGACATGAAGCCAGATTGTCTGTTACGGGACCTCTCTCCTCTGCCTGTGTGCTAGGCCTAAATATATGCCAATGGACTGTTGCAGTGGTGGCTGACGTGAAGCCTGATTCTCTGCTATGACATGCAGACTAATTCTCTGCTGACATGAAGCCAGATTGTCTGTTACGGGACCTCTCTCCTCTGCCTGGGTGCTGGGCCTAAATTTATGACAATGGACTGTTGCAGTGGTGGCTGACGTGAAGCCTGATTCTCTGCTATGACATGCAGACTGATTCTCTGCTGACATGAAGCCAGATCCTCTGTTACGGGACCTCTCTCCTCTGCCTGTGTGTGTGCTGGGCCTAAATATATGCCAATGGACTGTTGCAGTGGTGGCTGACGTGAAGCCTCATTCTCTGCTATGACATGCAGACTGATTCTCTGCTGACATGAAGCCAGATTCTCTGTTACGGGACCTCTCTCCTCTGCCTGTGTGTGTGCTGGGCCTAAATATATGCCAATGGACTGTTGCAGTGGTGGCTGACGTGAAGCCTCATTCTCTGCTATGACATGCAGACTAATTCTCTGCTGACATGAAGACAGATTCTCTGTTACGGGACCTCTCTCCTCTGCCTGTGTGTGTGCTGGGCCTAAATATATGCCAATGGACTGTTGCAGTGGTGGCTGACGTGAAGCCTCATTCTCTGCTATGACATGCAGACTAATTCTCTGCTGACATGAAGACAGATTCTCTGTTACGGGACCTCCCTCCTCTGCCTGGGTGCTGGGCCTAAATATATGCCAATGGACTGTTGCAGTGGTGGCTGACGTGAAGCCTCATTCTCTGCTATGACATGCAGACTAATTCTCTGCTGACATGAAGACAGATTCTCTGTTACGGGACCTCTCTCCTCTGCCTGGGTGCCGGGGCCTAAATATCTGAGAATGGACTGTTCCAGTGGTGGGTGACGGGAAGCCAGATTCTCTGCTATGGAACCTCTCTCCAATTGATTTTGGTTAATTTTTATTTATTTAATTTTTATTTTAATTCATTTCCCTATCCACATTTGTTTGCATGGGATTTACCTACATGTTGCTGCCTTTTGCAGCCCTCTAGCTCTTTCCTGGGCTGTTTTACAGCCTTTTTAGTGCCGAAAAGTTCGGGTCCCCATTGACTTCAATGGGGTTCGGGTTCGGGACGAAGTTCGGATCGGGTTCGGATCCCGAACCCGAACATTTCCGGGATGTTCGGCCGAACTTCTCGAACCCGAACATCCAGGTGTTCGCTCAACTCTACTTGTAGGTGAGGCATTGACAGAAGAAGGTCATCTGTACTTCGGATATTATACAATGTTTGAAATAAACATTGCTTTTGAACTATTTGGTATTCTTTATCTCTCTTTAACTTCCTAATGCTGATCATTCTCATTTATCGCCTGGAATAAACACCTACTATTCATGGACTGAAATTTATTTTTCTCTCAGCTCCAAAAATCAAAAAATCATGGAATTTTATTACCACATTAGAGGAATACACGTTTATTATGTTTTTGCAAATCTGATTTTTTAAATGCAAGCATTTTTAGTTTCAAATACTATCACCACACTTCCCTTTTGAAGATGTAGATTGTTGACCTTTGCAATGTTCAAGAACATTTGCTTTTTTGTCTTTGAAAATTGAGCTTGTATCCCACATATTTCTTTTTTACATTTTGGACATCATAAATTGCTTCTTTCAACTTGATGTTGACAAGTCATTTATCTGTTATTTAATTATAGATATCATGATCTTATATGTTACTGTAAGTGCTATGCAAGGTTTTAAATAATTTTATTTAACATGGATTAAGGCTTGAAACATCACCTTGCTCATCAATATGCTGAACTGTTTCCCTCAAGGGCATGACTAGTTCACGCTAAATATTCAAAATCGATAATAATTGTCCTTGGAGAGGAATAGTATTGATGTATTCAGAATGTACTTGCGACTGGTTTCATGTATAGTTTTGGAAATACTGTATTGATTTGAATAAATCTAGTATATTTTACACATCTATTCAAACTGTCTGTTGAACTCAAACAAACCAAGAATAGTAGCTTAAAATTATGGGTACTTAAAAGAACATTGAGTAAAAGAGGACTCATCAAAGTGTATTAACCAATCAACTTCCACAGTGGTGGTTTCTGAATTAATTAATGTCAGCAATTAGTAATTTCTGTGTGTCATGAATAGAAATGCTCTGTAGGCCTATTTATCAAGGAGTGATGGAACCTGAGTAATGGAGGAGATTATTGAAAATGTATTCAATACTACAGTGAGAAAGACTATAATAAGTGTGGGCAATGGCCAACAGCCAAAAGCAGGTTATAAAGGAACATTACAGGTATAAATGACAAATAAGCTATTAAATAGAGTTTATATGTATTACTGTTCCTTAATTTATTCATTTCATTGTCAAGGCTTTCTACTTCCTATTGCATGACATTACTGTATGCATTTTTGAAATGGTAGCTTTGATTGTCTATTCCATCCATTGAACAATTAGACAGTAACTGTGTCAGACATATGCTAATGATCCTCAGTTGTCAGATGCATGCAAAAAGGGACACATCACCAACGAAGAGTGCTGAGGTGATGTTCTGGGGCAGTGCCACCGAGTGTCAAGTGGGGGGTGGCAGCAGTGCTGTAGGCAGTGAGTCCTTCCATTGTGAAAGCACTCATCTGTCCATATCCAACTGCATCACTGTACTCAGGATTGCTGCAGTGAGGCACAGGAGCAATGTCTCCCTGCCCCACTGCTCCCTCTGATAGGCTTCAGGCCTAGTGCCGTGGTAAACAATACAATGATGTCATTATCATTGAGCCGCCTGAGCCGTACAGTGTACAGCTCAAGGTACAGGTCGGAAGAAGCCTGCACCACATAGCTGACAGCTGCATAGAGGTAAGTATTTTTAATTTTTATTTTCAGCATACCATTGGGCCCATATCAGGAGGCATTAATACTGGGGGGGAGAATTATGGGGACATTGGCTCTACTGGGGGGACGAAAAGGGGGCATTTTTATACTGGCACACAGAAGGGGGTATTTTTTGTACTGGTACACAGAAGGGGCATTTTTTTGTACTAGCCCACATTGGAAGGGAATGTTTATTTTGTATTGAAAAACATTAAAAAGGGGCATTTTTTCCACTGGCACACATTTTTAAAGTTCAATATTTTTATTGTTATCATAAAATTTTCATAATAAAGCAAGATAGTTTACAGCACTACAAAAAACATTGTGGTGGACGCAGCCACTAGAGACATATAATAAACATGTTATACCGTCGTCAATTATAATGTATGCTATTGAATCGAACAGTTGAAGTGTGAAGGACAGGACACATAGATGGAAACATAATCGAACATCAGTGGTTTCTAAAATACCAGTGTTGCCATACAAAGTGTATGTCTGTCCACCGCTCCTATTATTATTATTGGTGGATTTACACTTTGCTCTTTAATAGGCATCTGCAGCCTTTCTGTTTACACCAATTATTAGTCATATGTTCAAATAGCCTAGCACATTAACTACTATTACATTGATACCAACAAGAAAACGACCCGTCTATTGAAGAGACCCAACTAGGGGAGGAACTAGGGGTTATGGACTTCATAGGTTTTTCAAGACTCTTCCTTTTGTGGGAATTTTTTCCACAAGCGGGAATATTTGGACCTGCTAGTTGGCTAGGTAGAAGATTGAGAGTAAACCATCCAGGGGCCCCATGTGCGCTCATATTTTACAAGGGAAAGCATTGAGGGTGGGATCATTCTTTCGTATCGATGAGTGGTGTTCAAATTAGAAACAACTTCTGAGATGTCAGGTGGTAATGGACTTTTCCAGTGTCGGGTTAAAATCAGCTTAGCATTAAGCAGGACATGCCCTACTATGGGTCTATAGGATGGATGTACAAGCTGAATGCCCAAGAATAAGAGGGCGAGTTCAGGGGATGGAGGGATTGCAGACCTAGATAGATCTCTTAAAAACGCAAACACCTTTTTCCAGAAATCAGTAATAATCGGGCAGGACCAAAGGACATGGAGCAATGAACCTACTGTCCCACATCCCCTCCAGCAAAGTGGGGAAGTAGAGGGGTATATTATGTGCAGTCTTTGGGGGGTAAAATACCAATTCAAGAGTGTCTTAACACCCGCTTCATAATGGGTGACACATTTGAAAGTAGAGGACAAGAAACCAATAGCACTTGACCAGGAATTGTCAGGGAATGAACTACCCAATTCCCGTTCCCATTTTTTTTAAAAGATTTAGTTTTAGCAAACTTATTCTTGTCTCCCATGAAGTCATAAATGCGGCCAGTCGCTCCTTTCCTCATTAAGTCTGGGGAGAAGAACAGTTGAAGGATCCCCTTATGAGTGGAAGGGGGTGCCTTTAGAATGGTCATCAACAAATGTTTGATCCTGAGGTAATTAAATATCTCTCCAGTTGGAATTTGAAACTTTTGTTGTATGACATTGAACGGGAGAATCCCATCAGTAGAAATGAGCTGAGAGATTCTTTCAATCCCTTTCTCCCGCCATCCGGACAAAGAAATGTCTCGGAGTACTGACTCCAAGGTGTATGTGTCAGAATGATAGAATAATGGGTCATTGGAATCTGAAGATATAGTATGAATTTGCAACCAGAGACTCCCTACATGTCTCAGAGTCATAAGGGAAAGGTTAGGGATCTTCCTGTTCCAGATAATCCTTATTAGTATATCTCTCAAGGATCCTCCAGAAAGTGAATGGGATTCAATCTGATGCCAATACTTGGTGCAATCCTTTTTCCACCATTCCCTAGCTAGTGACAATCCAATGGCTCTATGATAGTCCCTAATAGAGGGAAGGCCTATTCCTCCTGCTTTTTTCCTTAGGAAAAGTTGTGACTGGGCTATCCTAGGTTTGGATGATTTCCATATATATTTAGATACTATTGCCTGTGCCTTTTTAAAGAACAGATCAGGGACTGATTTTGGGAGAGCTCTGAAAACATAGATCAGTTTGGGTAATGTCATCATCTGGAATGCCGCCACCCGTCCCACCCATGAAATCTCCTTCATAGAGAATTGGGAAAAGTCAGAGGTCATGGTCGATAGAAGGGGCTCATAGTTGCGTCTATATAGGAGGGAGCAAGGGTAGGTGAGCTTAATTCCCAAATATGGAAGTTCAGAGTCTTGCCAATCTAAGGGGTAAAGGGATTTTAGCTCTAAAATATCTTTCTGAGGGATGTTGAGAGGCAAAGCTTGGGATTTTAAGTTATTGATTTTATAGTAAGATTGTGTACTAAATTGTTCTATGATGTCAAAGGCAGAGCGTACTGATATCCTAGGGTTTGACAGTGAAAGAATGATGTCATCCGCATATAACGAAATCCTGTGATCACGCCCACCAATGTTCACGCCTTGAATATGGGGAGCATTCCTAAAGTGTTGTGCCAGAGGCGCCAAAGCTAATATGAACAAGAGTGGTGACAGTGGACAACCTTGGCGTGAACCATTGGAAATCTCGAGAGGATCAGATAGCACTCCATTTACCCATATCCTAGCCCTGGGGGAAGTGTATAAGCTGGAGAAGGCATTCACTATGTTGCCTTTGAACCCCATCTTTTTAAGAACCGAGAATGCGAACGACCAGTGTAGGCGGTCGAACGCCTTCTCAGCATCCAGTGTCACTGCCAACATGGGAAGGCCCTTTTGCTCAGCATAGTCGAACAAATCCACCAACCTTCTGGTATTGTCTGAGGATATGCGGCCTTTAACAAACCCAGTCTGATCATCTTTAATTAGGCAAGGAAGCATGGGTGCCAATCTACTGGCTATTAATTTGGCAAAAAGTTTTATGTCCGAATTGAGTAGGGAAATGGGTCTGAAATTTTGAGGTACATCGGGGGTTTTGCCTGGCTTAGGCAGCGTAACAATCAGGGCAGTGAGCATCTCAGAAGGAAACGGGGTCCCTGCAAGGGCATGAGTAAAAACATCTAAAATATAAGGGGACAGAATTGGAAGAAAATGCTTATAATATTCATTATACAAGTCGTCCGGTCCCAGGGACTTGCCCATAGGGAGCGTCACTATTATCTTTTGGAGTTCTGTGAGTGTGAGCTGGGCATTTAAGGACTGCAGCTGTGAGATGGAGAGGGTAGAGAGATCAGATTTTGCTAGAAAATCCTCCACTAGTCCTGAATAATTATTTGGTAGGGTTACAGTATCTTTCAGATTATAAAGGGCGTGGTAGTAGGCGCGGAATTGTTCTTCAATGTCCCTAGGATCTAGCAGTTTAGCCTTAGACAATGGATGGGTGAGTAACGGTATTCTTGTTTTAGATTGCTTAGCTTTAACTTTAACTTACCATTTCCCTGGGCATAATATCTTGATTTTAGTCTTAGTAGGGATTTGAAGTAATTGTGGGATAATAGGCCTCTCAATTAGGGATGAGCGAACCCGAACTGTATAGTTCGGGTTCGTACCGAATTTTGGGGTGTCCGTGACACGGACCCGAACATTTTCGTAAAAGTCCGGGTTCGGGTTAGGTGTTTGTCGCTTTCTTGGCGCTTTTTGAAAGGCTGCAACGCAGCCAATCAACAAGCGTCATACTACTTGCCCCAAGAGGCCGTCACAGCCATGCCTACTATTGGCATGGCTGTGATTGGCCAGTGCAGCATGTGACCCAGCCTCTATTTAAGCTGGAGTCACGTATCGCCGCACGTCACTCTGCTCTGATCAGTGTAGGGAGAGGTTGCAGCTGCGACGTTAGGGCGAGATTAGGCAGTGATTAACTCCTCCAAAAGACTTCATTCAGGGATCGATCTGCAGCTGTGGATGATTGAACTGCTGCTATTGAATTTCTCACTGTTTTTAGGCTGCCCAGAGCGTTTTTCAGTCACTTTTTTTCTGGGGTGATCGGCGGCCATTTTGTGTCTTGTGGTGCGCCAGCACAAGCTGCCACCAAGTACATTTAACCATCAATAGTGTGGTTATTTTCTGGCTATATCCTACATCAGGGTGAAGCTGTCACACCAAGTGCATTTAACCATCAATAGTGTGGTTATTTTTGGCCATATACTACATCAGGGGCAAGCTGTCACCAAGTGCATTTAACCCTAATAGTGTGGTTGTTTTTTGGCTATATCCTACATCAGAGTGAAGCTGTCACACCAAGTGCATTTAACCATCAATAGTGTGGTTATTTTTTGGCCATATACTACATCAGGGGCAAGCTGTCACCAAGTGCATTTAACCCTCAATAGTGTGGTTGTTTTTTGGCTATATCCTACATCAGGGTGAAGCTGTCACACCAAGTGCATTTAACCATCAATAGTGTGATTATTTTTTGGCCATATACTACATCAGGGGCAAGCTGTTACCAAGTGCATTTAACCCTCAATAGTGTGGTTGATTTTTGGCTATATCCTACATCAGGGTGAAGATGTCACACCAAGTGCATTTAACCATCAATAGTGTGGTTATTTTTTGGCCATATACTACATCAGGGGCAAGCTGAGCCTGTCACCAAGTGCATTTAACCCTCAATAGTGTGGTTGTTTTTTGTCTATATCATGCATCAGGGTGAAGCTGTCACACCAAGTGCATTTAACCATCAATAGTGTGGTTATTTTTTGGACATATACTACATGAGGGTCAAGCTGAGCCTTTCACCAAGTGCATTTAACCCTCAATAGTGTGCTTGTTTTTTGGCTATATCCTACATCAGGGTGAAGCTGTCACACCAAGTGCATTTAACCATCAATAGTGTGGCTATTTTCTGGCTATATCTTACATCAGGGTCAAGCTGTCACACCAAGTGCATTTAACCATCAATAGTGTGGTTATTTTTTGGCCATATCCCAGTCTAATTCTGTCTGTAAACGTATACCTGTCACCCAGCGCCTAAATAATAGGCCTCAAATTTACAGTCAGCTAAATCTGTGGTTATTGCTGTAGCTGGGCAAGTTATTTAGTGTCCGTCAAAGCACAGTTTTGGTTCTGGGTTGAAATACAATTCCTAATTTAGCAATTCTCTAAATTAGTGGTTTCTGCTGTATCAGACCTACTTTAAATTTATCCCTAAAAGGGTATATTAGATTCAAGGTGCAGATAGGGTCATTCTCAATAACTTCACACACACGCTACTGTGCATATCCCAGTCTAATTCTGTCCGTAAATGTATACCTGTCACCCAGCGCCTAAATAATAGGCCTCAAATTTATAGCTACACCCAGCTTTCCCAGTCTGATATTGTCCACCCCCTCTCATCTCTCCTTCTAAACCCTGGTATGTTTTCACATTGAACTATTAATGTCTCTTTTCCTGCTGGATTTATTGAGTATTTGTTTACACTACTTCACCCCTGTATCTGGTCCTCCCTTGATTAGTCCATATGTAGCCCCCTCCCCTCTTGGTCACACCTGATTGATCACTGAGTGGTATAAATCTAAGATCCATGGTCTTCCAGACCTTGGTCTTTCCACATGCAACATCTCTCAAGTGCAACTCCTTAAGTGCACAGTGTGAATTATACCAGAATTGGACCAGAAGGGGACCACAGGTAATTAGACATAGTCAATGCAAACAATGTTTACCTTTATCCTCTTACTCCTCCTACTTTTCCACAACCTCCTGAAATACCCCCACATCCATTCACCCAGCAAGGAACTATTCATCTCTTCTTCCATCTTACCTTCTCATCTGATCGCTTGCACAAACCTGTTTGCAAATATAAAACACTTCCTTCCAAAACACACACAGACACCTCATGCCCTCTCTTATTCTCACCTATTAACACTTTCTCTGCTTCTCCTTACTGCTGGTGATATCTCTCCAAATCCAGGACCCCCTCAGCAAATCCCCACCATCACCTCCATGTACCACTACAAATCTCTTTCTACAAATTCCTGCAACCCCTTAAACCTAATTACCATTCCTCTGACCCCTGCCCCTTTGGCTCCTCTTGCAGGAGCATTATGGAACGCGCGCTCTGTCCGTAACAAACTGTCATACATTCACGAACTGTTTATCTCTCAAAACCTTTCCTTTCTGGGTCTCACAGAAACATGGCTGACACCCTCAGACACCTCCTCCCCTGCTGCACTCTCTTATAGTGGATTTCAATTCACTCACACCCCCCGCCCCGGCTGCAAACATGGTGGAGGAGTTGGTATTCTCCTATCAGACACCTGCTCCTACACCCCAACTCCACTGCCACCCTCCATTACGCTCACCTCATTTGAAGTACACTCTGTTCGCATCTACTCTCCCTCCAACCTTCAAGTAGCTGTCATTTACCGCCCTCCAGGCCCAGCAACCATCTTTCTTGACCACTTCAACACCTGGCTACTACACTTTCTTTCTGCCGACATCCCCACTATCATCATGGGTGACTTCAACATCCCTATTGACACCTGCCACTCGGCCGCCTCTAAACTCCTGTCGCTCTCTTCCTCCTTCGGCCTATCACAGTGGTCTTCAGCTCCCACCCACAGAGATGGTCACACTCTGGATCTGATCTTTACCCGCTTTTGCTCCCTATCTAACCTTTCTAACTCGCCTCTCCCCCTATCCGACCACAACCTACTCACCTTCTCTTCACTGGTCTCTTCTGTAGCCCCCCCGGTCCACACACCAGCACACCCCCGCAGGAACCTTAAACATCTCGACCTTCGCTTGCTTTCTGACTCTCTTCTCCCACTCTCTACCATCTGTTGCCTCCAAGACCCAGAAGCTGCTACCACCCTATACAACACCACAATAAGTACAGCTCTGGACACTGTTGCCCCCCTCACACATAACAAAATCCGGAAAATCAACAGGCAACCCTGGCACACCAACCTGACCAAGAAACTCAGACAAGCTTCCAGGGCTGCTGAGCGACAATGGAAAAAATCCCCTTCTATAGATCATCTCACCGCATACAAGCAATCCCTTCTCATATTCAAATCCTCACTCGCTGATGCAAAACAGGCCTACTTCTCATCTCTCATATCTTCCCTGTCACACAGCCCTAAACAACTTTTTAGCACTTTTAACTCCCTTCTCCGCCCCCCAGCGCCCCCACCCTCTCCTCTCTTCTCAGCTGAGGACTTTGCCAAATATTTCAAACAAAAGATAGTCCACATCAGAGAAAGCTTTACTACACAGTCCCCACAGACCCTCTACACATCTGCTCGGTCCTCTCCCCCTAAAACCCGCTTCTCCACCATTACAGAAGAAAAACTCTCCACTCTACTCTCCAGATCACATCTCACCACCTGTGCACTTGACCCGATCCCATCCCACCTCATCCCTAACCTCACCACAGTGTTTATCCCAGCCCTAACTCATCTCTTCAATCTATCACTAAACTCTGGTGTCTTCCCCTCTGCTTTTAAACATGCTACCATTACACCCATCCTCAAAAAGCCTTCACTTGACCCATCTTCCCTGTCCAGTTATCGCCCCATATCACTTCTTCCGTATGCCTCAAAGCTACTTGAACAACATGTCCATTCTGAACTGTCCTCCCACCTCTCCTCTTGCTCCCTCTTTGACCGCCTACAATCCAGCTTCCGAACCCACCACTCGACCGAGACTGCCCTTACCAAAGTCACCAATGACCTACTGACAGCCAAAACCAAGAAACAATACTCTGTCCTCCTTCTCCTTGACCTGTCCTCTGCCTTCGACACTGTTGACCACACCCTTCTGTTGCAAACTCTCTCATCTCTTGGCATCACTGACCTGGCTCTCTCCTGGATCACATCATACCTCACATACCGGACGTTTAGCGTCTCCCACTCCCGCACCACCTCCTCGTCTCATGCCCTCTCTGTTGGTGTCCCGCAAGGCTCTGTCCTAGGACCCCTGCTCTTCTCAATCTACACTTTTGGCCTGGGACAGCTCATAGAGTCCCATGGCTTTCAGTATCACTCCTATGCTGATGACACACAAATCTACCTTTCTGGTCCAGACATCACCACCTTACTATCAAGAATCCCACAATGTCTATCTTCTATATCATCCTTCTTCGCCTCTCGCTTTCTTAAACTTAACATGGATAAGACAGAATTCATAATCTTTCCCCCATCTTGTTCAACCCCCCCAACAGACCTATCTATCACGATCAATGGCTGCACATTATCCCCAGTCAAAAAAGCCCGCTGCCTTGGAGTGACCTTAGATTCTGCCCTTTCCTTCCGACCGCACATCCAAGCCCTTTCCACCACCTGCCGCCTCCAACTCAAAAACATCTCCCGCATCCGTGCTTTCCTTAACTTTGAATCTGCGAAAATGCTCGTACATGCCCTCATTATCTCCCGCCTAGACTACTGCAACATTCTCCTCTGTGGCCTTCCATCTAGCACCCTCGCACCCCTCCAATCTATCCTCAACTCCGCTGCCCGACTAATCCACCTCTCACCTTATTACTCCTCTGCCTCTCCCCTCTGCCAATCCCTTCACTGGCTCCCCATTGCCCAACGAATCCACTTCAAAGTACTGACAAACACATACAAGGCCGTCCATAACCTGTCCCCTCCCTACATCTCTGAGCTACTTTCCCGATACATCCCCACACGCACTCTCCGATCCTCACAAGACCTCCTTCTCTCCTCTCCTCTTATCGCCTCTTCCCACAATCGACTCCAAGATTTCTCCCGTGCATCCCCCATACTCTGGAACTCGCTACCCCAACATATCAGACTCTCACCTACAGTGGAATCCTTCAAAAGAAACCTGAAAACCCACCTCTTCAGAAAAGCCTACAACCAATGACCCTGCTGCCTCTATACCGCCATGACCAACTCAACCCGCACCTACTGTGTCCTTTTCCCATACCATGTAGATTGTAAGCCCTCACGGGCAGGGCCCTCTCTCCTTCTGTACCAGTTTGTAACTCATCTTGTTTATGATTAGTACAATTGTCTGTTATGTATGTGCACCGCTTATCTATGTACAGCGCTATGGAATGAATGGCGCTTAAATAATAAATAATAATAATAAATAATAATAATAAATAATAATAATAATAGTCAGCTAAATCTGTGGTTACTGCTGTGCCTGTATTAGTGTAATACGGTACCTAAATAGATAGCCAGATAGTGTTAGGTGTCTGTAAAAAATGGCCTGAATTTGAATACAATACATTGGGCCAAATAATATTTTTGTTGTTGTGGTGAACGATAACAATGAGGAAAACATCTAGTAAAGGACGCGGACTCGGACATGGTCGTGGTGGTGTTAGTGGACCCTCTGGTGCTGGGAGAGGACGTGGCCGTTCTGCCACAGCCACACGTCCTAGTGTACCAACTACCTCAGGTCCCAGTAGCCGCCAGAATTTACAGCGATATATGGTGGGGCCCAATGCCGTTCTAAGGATGGTAAGGCCTGAGCAGGTACAGGCATTAGTCAATTGGGTGGCTGACAGTGGATCCAGCACGTTCACATTTTCTCCCACCCAGTCTTCTGCAGAAAGCGCACAGATGGCGCCTGAAAACCAACCCCATCAGTCTGTCACATTACCCCCATGCATATCAGGGAAACTGTCTGAGCCTCAAGTTATGCAGCAGTCTCTTATGCTGTTTGAAGACTCTGCTGCCAGGGTTTCCCAAGGGCATCCACCTAGCCCTTCCCCAGCGGTGGAAGACATAGAATGCACTGACACACAACCACTTATGTTTCCTGATGATGAGGACATGGGAATACCACCTCAGCATGTCTCTGATGATGACGAAACACAGGTGCCAACTGCTGCGTCTTTCTGCAGTGTGCAGACTGAACAGGAGGTCAGGGATCAAGACTGGGTGGAAGACGATGCAGGGGACGATGAGGTCCTAGACCCCACATGGAATCAAGGTCGTGCCACTGACTTTCACAGTTCGGAGGAAAAGAAAGTGGTGAGACCGAGACAACAGCGTAGCAAAAGAGGGAGCAGTGGGCAAAAGCAGAACACCCGCCGCCAAGAGACTCCACCTGCTACTGACCGCCGCCATCTGGGACCGAGCACCCCAAAGGCAGCTTCAAGGAGTTCCCTGGCATGGAACTTCTTCAAACAATGTGCTGACGACAAGACCCGAGTGTGACGACCACCCGCCAATCCCGTCGTACTATGCCACAGTTGCCATACAGGTCTCCACTAGAGACTCCTGGAGGCGAATCCACTGTGAGCACAGAAGACGTTTAAGATTGGTTGGTGGGCCCAGACAGGATGCAATCACGATGGTATGTACAATCGGTAAAAATAAAATTACTGATTTCACGCTGGAAATCAAATTAATTTGCTGCCACCACTCTTCGTACTGAATCGGGGCAAAGAGACCCCGGCTAGCTAATCCTAAAGGGACGAAACGGTTATTTGCAACCTAGCTAGTACATTAACAATTTATAAAAATAACACAATTTGGTAGTATGTCTTCTGAGGACAGAGTTCTTAGCATAGATCAGGTCATCAAGTAACAAGGGCAAAACTGGAACGATGAAATCGTTAGTTTTTATTCTAAAACTACACACAAAAATATATATATTAAAGCTGACAGATAAATATACCGGCCAGGTGAACAGATTGGTTTGGATAGAAATAGTTAGAGGTGGAAGGGAATAGAATGTCTGTAAGTTCAGAATTACCGTGGTAGGGTCCAGTAATAGGCAAAGTCTTTGAAATAATAATCCAAGATGGTGAGGTGCCCGTGTCCCTGCGGGCGGTCGAGATGTTAGACGACGTCAGATGGTAGGTGAAAGACGCAGGACCTCAGTGTGTCACTGTTTTTACCTACTCTGAAGTGGGGAGTGGTTATGACACGTTCAGGTCCAGCCTTGTGTAATTGGAACAGGGGCAGTCCTTTGCCCCATAGGCAGAAAACCTGGCAGCATCTTTGCTTTGCCCATTTCTCCATATCCCGTAAGTCCAATCAAGAAATATAGTTGATATTGATAATCAGTACAATTTTACGCATCATCTGATAACAAATACGACTAAAAGATAACACAGGGTGCCCGAGAACCTTTATATCTCAGAGCGGGAACCTCTGATTTGTCCGCGGGTTTCCTAGAAGGTGGGTTAGGAGAACCAAAACCTTTCCTTTGGTTCCTTTCACATTTACATAACCCATGAAATATTAGGAAAATATGGGAAAAATATGAAGCTTATGGATTGAAGAGGACTTTCAGGTCATCTTCCTTCCTGTACCAACCAGCGGTGTGATAAGCATCTGTCCTTTTCTTCTGAAGCTCGCTGCCCAGGCTAAAGGTGTGAGACCCCTGCTGGTATTGGAGACACTATGGCTGCAGAAAGGAAGTTTTTTATGAGGTTCTGTCAAGAGAATACCAGATTGATGGCTACTCTACCTGGCATGGGGCAGGAAGATTCTTTGGCAAGAAGGTGCTAATTGTACCTCTGATCTGTGAGTTACTCCTTTAGTGAAAGAGAAGATTCTTAGTGAAGGCTCTTTTGTCTTTGTGATTGAGAAATATGGCGCATTTGTGATTTCCTAGTATCGCTGTGGATCGCAAAGCGTCACACCGAGTGGTTTGCACGCTGTGCCATCAGAGCCTGAAGCGAGGCATTAACGTTCTGAACCTTAGCACAACCTGCATGACCAGGCACCTGCATGCAAAGCATGAACTGCAGTGGAGTAAACACCTTAAAAACAAGGAAGTCACTCAGGCTCCCCCTGCTACCTCTTCTGCTGCTGCCGCCTCGGCCTCTTCCTCCGCCTCTGGAGGAACGTTGGCACCTGCCGCCCAGCAAACAGGGGATGTACCACCAACACCACCACCTCCGTCACCAAGCATCTCAACCATGTCACACGGCAGCGTTCAGCTCTCCATCTCACAAACATTTGAGAGAAAGCGTAAATTCCTACCAAGCCACCCTCGATCCCTGGCCCTGAATGCCTGCATTTCTAAACTACTGGTCTATGAAATGCTGTCATTTAGGCTGGTGGACACAGACAGCTTCAAACAGCTCATGTCGCTTGCTGTCCCACAGTATGTTGTTCCCAGCCGCCACTACTTCTCCAAGAGAGCCGTGCCTTCCCTGCACAACCAAGTATCCGATAAAATCAAGTGTGCACTGCGCAACACCATCTGTAGCAAGGTCCATTTAACCACAGATACGTGGACCAGTAAGCATGGCCAGGGATGCTATATCTCCCTAACTGCACACTGTGTAAATGTAGTGGCAGCTGGGCCCCGGGCGGAGAGCTGTTTGGCGCACGTCCTTCCGCCGCCAAGGATCGCAGGGCAACATTCTTTGCCTCCTGTTGCCACCTCCTCCTTCTCGGCTTCCTCCTCCTCTTCTTCCACCTGCTCATCCAGTCAGCCACACACCTTCAGCACAGCCCGGGGTAAACGTCAGCAGGCCATTCTGAAACTCATATGTTTGGGGGACAGGCCCCACACCGCACAGGAGTTGTGGCGTGGTATAGAACAACAGACCGACGAGTGGTTGCTGCCGGTGAGCCTCAAGCTCGGCCTGGTGGCGTGCAATAATGGGCGAAATCTCGTTGCAGCTCTGGGACTAGCCGGTTTGACGCACATCCCTTGCCTGGCGCATGTGCTGAATTTGGTGGTGCAGAAGTTCATTCACAACTACCCCGACATGTCAGAGCTTCTGCATAAAGTGCGGGCCGTCTGATCGCGCTTCCGGCGTTCACATCCTGCCGCTGCTTGCCTGTCTGCGCTACAGCGTAACTACGGCCTTCCCGCTCACCGCCTCATATGCGACGTGCCCACCAGGTGGAACTCCACCTTGCACATGCTGGACAGACTGTGCGAGCAGCAGCAGGCCATAGTGGAGTTTCAGCTGCAGCACGCACGGGTCAGTCGCACTGCAGAACAGCACCACTTCACCACCAATGACTGGGCCTCCATGCGAGAACTGTGTGCCCTGTTGCGCTGTTTCGAGTACTCCACCAACATGGCCAGTGGCGATGACGCCGTTATCAGCGTTACAATACCACTTCTATGTCTCCTTGAGAAAACACTTAGGGCGATGATGGAAGAGGAGGTGGCCCAGGAGGAGGAGGAGGAGGAGGAGGAAGAGGGGTCATTTTTAGCACTTTCAGGCCAGTCTCTTCAAAGTGACTCAGAGGGAGGTTTTTTGCAACAGCAGAGGCCAGGTACAAATGTGGCCAGCCAGGGCCCACTACAGGAGGACGAGGATGCCGAGGATGAGGAGGAGGTGGAGGAGGATGAGGATGAAGCATGGTCATAGCGGGGTGGCACCCAACGCAGTTCGGGCCCATCACTGGTGCATGGCTGGGGGGAAAGGCAGGACGATGACGATACGCCTCCCACAGAAGACAGCTTGTCCTTACCCCTGGGCAGCCTGGCACACATGAGCGACTACATGCTTTAGTGCCTGCGCAACGACAGCAGAGTTGCCCACATTTTAACGTGTGCGGACTACTGGGTTGCCACCCTGCTGGATCCACGGTACAAAGACAATGTGCCCACCTTACTCCCTGCACTGGAGCGTGATAGGAAGATGCGCGAGTACAAGCGCATGTTGGTAGACGCGCTACTGAGAGCATTCCCAAATGTCACAGGGGAACAAGTGGAAGCCCAAGGCCAAGGCAGAGGAGGAGCAAGAGGTCGCCAAGGCGGCTGTGTCACGGCCAGCTCCTCTGAGGGCAGGGTTAGCATGGCAGAGATGTGGAAAAGTTTTGTCAACACGCCACAGCTAACTGCACCACCACCTGATACGCAACGTGTTAGCAGGAGGCAACATTTCACTAACATGGTGGAACAGTACGTGTGCACACCCCTCCACGTACTGACTGATGGTTCGGCCCCATTCAACTTCTGGGTCTCTAAATTGTCCACGTGGCCAGAGCTAGCCTTTTATGCCTTGGAGGTGCTGGCCTGCCCGGCGGCCAGCGTTTTGTCTGAACGTGTATTTAGCACGGCAGGGGGCGTCATTACAGACAAACGCAGTCGCCTGTCTACAGCCAATGTGGACAAGCTGACGTTCATAAAAATTAACCAGGCATGGATCCCACAGGACCTGTCCATCCCTTGTGGGGATTAGACATTAACTACCTCCCCTTAACCATATATTATTGTACTCCAGGGCACTTCCTCATTCAATCCTATTTTTATTTTCATTTTACCATTATATTGCAAGGCTACCCAAAGTTGAATGAACCTCTCCTCTGTCTGGGTGCCGAGGCCTAAATATATGCCAATGGACTGTTCCAATGTTGGGTGACGTGAAGCCTGATTCTCTGCTATGACATGCAGACTAATTCTCTGCTGACATGAAGCCAGATCCTCTGTTACGGGACCTCTCTCCTCTGCCTGGGTGCTGGGCCTAAATATATGCCAATGGACTGTTTAAGTGGTGGCTGACATGAAGCCTGATTCTCTGCTATGACATGCAAACTGATTCTCTGCTGACATGAAGACAGATTCTCTGTTACGGTACCTCTCTCCTCTGCCTGGGTGCTGGGCCTAAATATCTGACAATGGACTGTTGCAGTGGTGGCTGACGTGAAGCCTGATTCTCTGCTATGACATGCAGACTGATTCTCTGCTGACATGAAGCCAGAGTCTCTGTTACGGGACCTCTCTCCTCTGCCTGGGTGCTGGGCCTAAATATATGACAATGGACTGTTGCACTGGTGGCTGACGTGAAGCCTAATTCTCTGCTATGACATGCAGACTGATTCTCTGCTGACATGAAGCCAGATCCTCTGTTAATGGACCTCTCTCCTCTGCCTGGGTGCTGGGCCTAAATATATGCCAATGGACTGTTGCAGTGGTGGCTGATGTGAAGCCTGATTCTCTGCTATGACATGCAGACTGATTCTCTGCTGACATGAAGACAGATTCTCTGTTACGGGACCTCTCTCCTCTGCCTGTGTGCTGGGCCTAAATATCTGACAATGGACTGTTGCAGTGGTGGCTGACGTGAAGCCTGATTCTCTGCTATGACATGCAGACTGATTCTCTGCTGACATGAAGACAGATTCTCTGTTACGGGACCTCTCTCCTCTGCCTGTGTGCTGGGCCTAAATATATGCCAATGGACTGTTGCAGTGGTGGCTGACGTGAAGCCTGATTCTCTGCTATGACATGCAGACTGATTCTCTGCTGACATGAAGACAGATCCTCTGTTACGGTACCTCTCTCCTCTGCCTGGGTGCTTGGGCCTAAATATATGCCAATGGACTGTTCCAATGTTGGGTGACGTGAAGCCTGATTCTCTGCTATGACATGCAGACTGATTCTCTGCTGACATTAAGCCAGATCCTCTGTTACGGGACCTCTCTCCTCTGCCTAGGTGCTGGGCCTAAATATATGCCAATGGACTGTTGCAGTGGTGGCTGACGTGAAGCCTGATTCTCTGCTATGTCATGCAGACTGATTCTCTGCTGACATGAAGCCAGAGTCTCTGTTACGGGACCTCTCTCCTCTGCCTGGGTGCTGGGCCTAAATATATGACAATGGACTGTTGCACTGGTGGCTGACGTGAAGCCTGATTCTCTGCTATGACATGCAGACTGATTCTCTGCTGACATGAAGCCAGAGTCTCTGTTACGGGACCTCTCTCCTCTGCCTGGGTGCTGAGCCTAAATATATGACAATGGACTGTTGCACTGGTTGCTGACGTGAAGCCTGATTCTCTGCTATGACATGCAGACTGATTCTCTGCTGACATGAAGCCAGAGTCTCTGTTACGGGACCTCTCTCCTCTGCCTGGGTGCTGGGCCTAAATATATGACAATGGACTGTTCCAATGTTGGGTGACGTGAAGCCTGATTCTCTGCTATGACATGCAAACTGATTCTCTGCTGACATGAAGCCAGAGTCTCTGTTACGGGACCTCTCTCCTCTGCCTGGGTGCTGGGCCTAAATATGTGACAATTGACTGTTGCAGTGGTGGCTGACATGAAGCCTGATTCTCTGCTATGACATGCAGACTGATTCTCTGCTGACATGAAGCCAGAGTCTCTGTTACGGGCCCTCTCTCCTCTGCCTGGGTGCTGGGCCTAAATATATGACAATGGACTGTTGCAGTGGTGGCTGACGTGAAGCCTGATTCTCTGCTATGACATGCAGACTGATTATCTGCTGACATGAAGCCAGAGTCTCTGTTACGGGACCTCTCTCCTCTGCCTGGGTGCTGAGCCTAAATATCTGACAATGGACTGTTCCAATGTTGGGTGACGTGAAGCCTGATTCTCTGCTATGACATGCAAACTGATTCTCTGCTGACATGAAGCCAGAGTCTCTGTTACGGGACCTCTCTCCTCTGCCTGGGTGCTGGGCCTAAATATCTGACAATGGACTGTTGCAGTGGTGGCTGACGTGAAGCCTGATTCTCTGCTATGACATACAGACTAATTCTCTGCTGACATGAAGACAGATTCTCTGTTACGGGACCTCTCTCCTCTGCCTGTGTGCTGGGCCTAAATATATGCCAATGGACTGTTGCAGTGGTGGCTGACGTGAAGCCTGATTCTCTGCTATGAAATGCAGACTGATTCTCTGCTGACATGAAGCCAGATTCTCTGTTATGGGACCTCTCTCCTCTGCCTGTGTGCTGAGCCTAAATATCTGACAATGGACTGTTGCACTGGTGGCTGACGTGAAGCCTGCTTCTCTGCTATGACATGCAGACTGATTCTCTGCTGACATGAAGCCAGATTCTCTGTTACAGGACCTCTCTCCTCTGCCTGGATGCCGGGGCATAAATATCTGAGAATGGACTGTTCCAGTGGTGGGTGACGTGAAGCCAGATTCTCTGCTATGGGACCGCTCTCCAATTGATATTGGTTAATTTTTATTTATTTTATTTTTATTTTTATTCATTTCCCTATCCACATTTGTTTGCATGGGATTTACCTACATGTTGCTGCCTTTTGCAGCCATCTAGCCCTTTCCTGTGCTTTTTTACAGCCTTTTTAGTGCCGAAAAGTTCGGGTCCCCATTGACTTCAATGGTGTTCGGGTTCGGGACGACGTTCGGATCGGGTTCGGATCCCGAACCCGAACATTTCCGGGAAGTTCGGCCGAACTTCTCGAACCCGAACATCCAGGTGTCCGCTCAACTCTAGTGCTGGCTTATTTAATATCCAAGTCATGTCTCAATGCTTAGTTAAATAGCTGAATGTTGATTTATAGGATAGCTGACTTACATCTGGTGGCATTCGAGGCAGAGCTTGTTAAGAACTCATTTGCATCCCTTTCCTCCCAGGTATAACAGGCACACTTCTACTGTCAGCATATGTCCGGGCAAATGCTGATAAGCGATGTCTTCAGATTTCCATGTCCACGTGGCAGGTTCAAGCCTAGCTAGAGTACAAGCTTCTCCAGCTTCTTGTGGAAGCCACTTTAATGCCTTATTGCTACATACTATGTAGACATCATCAGCTGATTGAATTTGAACCTTTCTAATTAATGTATCAACAATTGAAATTAACATCATAGTATCCTGATATATAAAGATGAGCGGCATATGCAATATTCGTTTTCGCAAATTTTTCGCATAATATTCACAATAAATTAGCAAATTCTAGAATTCGTGATCTCCAGTCATTATTTTTGCAATTGTGCAAATCGGCACTAATGATGCGCATATTTTTTGCGCAATACATGCAACTACATATTTTATCAGGCTTGAGTAGATATTACTGATTGGTGCGCTTGTATTGTTGTGACATCAAATCACTACGGTATGTCTGTAGCATGTATGTATGGACAGCAGAAAAACAGCAATTCCTATCAAACTACCTGACTCCCTGCACTGGAATCAGCTACACTATATCACTATCTCCCACTAACCATCTGTATTATATATAAGAGCTAACTAACTATCTAATGCAGGCATGGCCAACCTGCGGCTCTCCAGCTGTTCTAAAACTACAACTCCCACCATGCCCTGCTGTAGGCTGCCAGCTGTAGGCAGTCTGGGCATGCTGGGAGTTATAGTTTTGCAACAGCTGGAGAGCCTCAGGTTGGCCATCCCTGATCTAATGCAAGGGTGCTCAACCTGCAGCCCTCCAGCTGTTGTAAAACTACAAATCCCATCATGCCCTGCTGTAGACTGATAGCTGTAGGCTGTCTGGTAATGCTGGGAGTTGTAGTTTTGCAACAGCTGGAGTGCCGTGGGTTGAGCATCCCTGAATGTAATTGGATAAGGAATAGGATTCAGATGAAAGCACAGTGGACAGCAATGCCACTGCTCTCTCAGAACTGCAAAAAAAACTGCAGAAAATGGCTGCTAGGGAGTTTCTTATATAGTAAAGGGGTAGGCAACTTTCCTATTGGTTGATAGGGATGTTGCTAAGCTCTGACAAAGATATTGCAGGCTTCTCATTGGCCCACAAGCAAGATGGGAGGTTACTGATGAAAAAAAAAATCTTGAATATTCACGATTACGAATATATACACTATATTCAACATCTTTTTCGCAAATTCTTGAAGTGCCGACATTCGCAATAAAAAGAGATACCCCCTCTACATACAGGGGTTTGAATCAGGCATTTGAAATACAGCCATTTGAAATACAGCCATTTTGGCCAAAGATATATTTACTTGAAGCCTACACTGGTTCAGACCCTGTGAGATACTCCCTCTACATACAGGGGTTTGATTCAGGGATTGGAAATACAGCCATTTGAAATATAGCCATTTTGTGCAAATAAATATTTACTTTAAGCCTACACTGGTTCAGACCGTGTGAGATACCCCCTCTACATAAAGGGGTTTGAATCAGGCATTTGAAATACAGCCATTTTGTGCAAAGATATATTTACTTCAGGCTTACACTGGTTCAGACCATGTGAGATACCCCCTCTACATACAGGGGTTTGAATCAGGCATTTGAAATACAGCCATTTGAAATACAGCCATTTTGTGCAAAGATATATTTACTTCAGGCGTACACTGGTTCAGGCTGTGTGAGATACACCCTCTACATACAGGGGTTTGATTCAGGCATTTGAAATACAACCATTTTGGGCAAAAAAATATTTTATTGAGGCCTAGTCTGGTCCAGGCCGTGTGAGTTACCACATTTAAATACTGTCGTTCTATTCTACAACTTTAGGGCAAGATCCTAAATTTGAAAAATATGAGGCGAGCGTCAAATAAGGGACGTGGCCCAGGTCATGGTGCTGCTGGTGTTGCTCCTGTTGCAGGGAGAGGACGTGGCCGATCTGTGCCAGCTACTAGCACAAGTTAAAACCCTTCCTCAGGTGCGAAAAGGCGACAAAACCTGCAGTGGTATTTGGTCGGGCCTAATGCTGCTCTACGAATGGTGAGGCCTGAACACGTACAGGCGATAGTAGATTGGGTTGCTGACAGTGCCTCCAGTTCCTTCACATTGTCTCCAACCCAGTATCCTGCTGAAAGATCAGAGTTGGCACCTGCAGCCAATGTCCATCAGTCTTTTACCTCACCCCTTTCAAATCACCTAAGCAGTCTGAGCCCCAAGTCATGCAGCAGTCTCTTCTGCTTTTTGATGACTGTTAGCAGGGTTTCCCAGGGCCATCCACCTAGCCCTGCCCCAGAAGAGGAAGAGATTGAGTGCACTGATGCCCAACCACTTATCTTTAAAGATGAGTACATGGGAGGAGCCACCAGCACAGCAGAAGAGGGAGCAGGGTGCAAAAGCATAGCGGCCGTCCTCTAGACAGTGCGCCTGCTACTGCCCACCGCAGAAAGCGACCGAGCACACCAAAGCCAGCTCCAAGGACTGGCAGTTCTTTAGACAATGTGCTGATGACAAGACACAAGTGGTTTGCACGCTGTGCAATCAGAGCCTGTAGCGAGGCATAAATGTTCTTAACCTGAGCACAAGCTGCATGACCAGGCATTTAAGTGCAAAGCACGAGCTGCAGTGGGGTAGACACCTCAAAAATCAAGAATGGTCTCTGGCTCCTCCTGCTTCCTCTTCTGCTGCAGTCGCGGCCTCTTCATACACCTCTTGAGTGACAGTGCCACCTGTCACCCCGCAAACAGAGGGTCTGCCAGCAACACCAACACCTGGGTCACCAAACATCTCCACAAAGTCCCACGGAAGCGTTCAGCTCTCCATATCCCAAACGCTGGAGAGGAAGAGGAAGTACCCCCTACCCACCCACGATCCCTAGCCCTGAATGCCAGCATTTCTAAATTACTGGCCTTTGAAATGCTGTCATTCCGTCTGGTGGAGACGGATAGTTTTAAAGGCCTTATGCCGGTGGCTGTCCCACAGTACATCATGCCCAGCCGCCACTACTTTTCAAAGCGAGCCATCTCGTCCCTTCACAATCAAGTAGGGGACAAAATCAGCTGTGCACTGCGCAACACCATCTGTGGAAAGGTCCACCTGACTACTGATACATGGACCAGTAAGCACGGTCAGGGACGTTATATCTCCATAACAGCACACTGGGTAAATGCAGTGGCGGCTGGGCCTGAGGCGGATAGCAGTTTGGTGCATGTCCTTCAACTCCTAGGGTTTGCAGGGCGTTTCAGTTTGCCTCCTGTTGCTTCCTCCTCCTACTCTGCTTCCTCATCCTCTACCAGCTCCTCATCCGGTCAGCGTAACACCTTCATCACCAACTTCAGCACAGCCAGGGGTAAACGACAGCAGGCAGTTTTAAAACGTATCTGTTTGGGGGACAAACCCCACACCGCGCAGGAGCTGTGGACAGGCCTTGAACAACAGACCGATGAGTGGTTTGTGCCAGTCAGCCTCAAGCCAGGCCTAGTGGTGTGCCATAATGGGCAAAATCTTGTAGCAGCTCTGGGACTAGCCGGTTTGACGGACATCCCTTGCCTGGTGCATGTGCTGAATTTGGTGGTGCAGAAACGCCTTAAAAATTACCCTGATATGTCAGAGCTGCTGCATAAAGTACTGGCCGTCTGTGCGCGCTTTCGGCATTCTCACCCTGCTGCTGCTGCTGCCGCTGCGTAACTTCGGCCTTCCTGCTCACTGCCTCATATGTGACGTGCCCACAAGATGGAACTCTACCTTGCACATGCTGGCCAGACTGTGCGAGCAGCATTAGGCGATAGTGGAGTTTCAGCTGCAGCACGCACGGGTGAGTCGCTCGGCGGAACAGCGCCACTTCACCACCAATGACTGGGCCTCCATGCGAGACCTGTGTTCCTTGTTGTGCTGTTTGGAGTACTCCACCAACATGGCCAGTACAGATAACGCCGTTCTCAGCGTTACTATGCCACTTCTATGCCTCCTGAAAAAGCACTCCTGGCGTTGATGGAAGAGGATGTGGCACAGGAGGAGCAAGAGGGATCATTTTGTAGGGTTTCCAGCCAGTCATTATCAAGTGGCTCCAAGGGTGGGTTCCTGCACCCACAAACCCAAGGTACAAAATTGTCCAGCCAGGGCACAGTTCTGGAAGATGAGGAGGTGGAGGAAGCGGAGGAGGAGATGGAGGAGCAGGAACCTTGTTCAGAGCAGGGTGGCACCCAGACCAGCTCATGGCCATCACTGGTGCGTGGATGGGGGCAGGCATGGGATCCAGCCGGTTCTCTCCGGTTCTGCCGAACCGTTTGTTAAAATTACAGGCGGTTCGCAGGACCGGTGAGAAGCAGGGATCCCGACCCGGTCCTGCAGCTGCGCCTGCACCAGTGGCGTAGCTATAGGGGTGGGGGCGGAGCGGAAGCCGAGAGGAGAGGCCCTGTGTGACGCGCACTGTGCAGGGCAGCTGGGCAGGCGAAGTGAGGAGAGGCCGGGGGAGCGGCTTCAGTTGAGGTGCGACGCAGGACTTAGTCACGTACCTCACTGTGACCTCCTGCGGCGGATCTCGCGAGATGACGCGATGACGCGGCGCGGGAAGGCACAGTGAGCGAGGCATTGGTGACCGCCTGTACCAGGATGCCACAAGCTGTGAAGGAGAGAGAGGTAAGTATTAATTATTTCTCCTAAGCAGGTGCCTACTCCACCTTCCCCTCATCCTGACCCAATGTTTAGATTCTTTTAGCCAAACAAGAGTTATGGATGGGGTTGATGACAATATTTAAGGTGGCCACACAGGGAAACACATCTATTTTGCCCACAGAGTAAGAGCAGCTTTTTTAAGCGGTACTCCACTATGTAATGGCCCCCTCTTTATTATTAATGTAATGGCCCCCTCTTTATTATTAATGTAATGGCTCCCTCTTTGTTATTAATGTAATGGCTCCCTCTTTGTTATTAAAGTGGGGGCCATTATATTAATAATAAAGAGGGGGCCATTATATTAATAATAAAGTGGGGGCCATTATATTAATAATAAAGTGGGGGCCATTACATTAAAAATAAAGAGTGGGCCATTATAATAATAATAAAGAGGGGGCCGTTACAGTAATAACAAAGAGGGGGCCGTTACAGTAATAACAAAGAGGGGGCCATTATATTAATAAAAAAGAGGTGGTCATTATATTAATAATAAAGTGGGGGCCATTACATTAAAAATAAAGAGTGGGCCATTATAATAATAATAAAGAGGGGGCCATTATATTAATAATAAAGTGGGGGCCATTATATTAATAATAAAGAGGGGGCCATTATATTAATAATAAAGTGGGGGCCATTATATTAATAATAAAGAGTGGGCCATTATAATAATAATAAAGAGGGGGCCATTATATTAATAATAAAGTGGGGGCCATTATATTAATAATAAAGAGGGGGCCATTATATTAATAATAAAGTGGGGGCCATTATATTAAAAATAAAGAGTGGGCCATTATAATAATAATAAAGAGGGGGCCATTATATTAATAATAAAGTGGGGGCCATTATATTAATAATAAAGAGGGGTCCATTATATTAATAATAAAGTGGGGGCCATTACATTAAAAATAAAGAGTGGGCCATTATAATAATAATAAAGAGGGGGCCGTTACAGTAATAACAAAGAGGGGGCCATTATATTAATAATAAAGAGGGGGCCATTATATTATCAATAAAGAGGGGGCCATTATATTAATAAAAAAGAGGGGGTCATTATATTAATAATAAAGTGGGGGCCATTACATTAAAAATAAAGAGTGGGCCATTATAATAATAACAAAGAGGGGGCCTAAGGCTTTTTAAAAGTTGAGTGGTATGTGTGTAGTGTATATATAGTGTATTTGTGTGTAGTGTATATATGGTGTATGTAAATATGTCGTGACTGTGTTGCATATATATGGTGTATGTAAATATGTGTCATGACTCGTGACGCGCTGCGTATCCACCGCTGAGTAGGGAACCTGTTGTTAAAAATTTGAATCCCACCCCTGGATGGGGGGATACAGATGACACAGACAATACACCTCCCACAGAGAACAGCTTGTCGTTGCCTCTGGGCAGTCTGGCACACATGAGCGATTACATGCTGCAGTGTCTCTGCAACGACCACCGAGTTGCCCACATTCTAACTTGTGCTGATTACTGGCTGGCCACGCTGCTGGATCTCCGTTACAAGGACAACATACCGTCCTAAATTCCGTCACTGGAGCGTGATCGCAAGATGCTTGAGTACAAGCGCACGCTGGTACGCTGGTACGCTGGTAGACGCGCTGCTGGTGGCATTCCCACCTCACAGCGGGGGCACAGTGGAAGCACAAGGCGAAGGCAGAGGATGAGGAAGCGGTCGCCAACGCAGCTGGGGCACCGCCAGCACCTCAGAAGGCAGGGTTAGCATGGTCGAAATGTGGAAAAGCTTTGTCAGCATACCACAACAACCAGCACCACCAGCTGATAGGGAACTTCTTAGCAGGAGGCAGCATTTCACCAACATGGTGGAGCAGTATGTGTGCACACGCCTACACGTACTGAATGACGGGTCTGCCCCCTTCAACTTCTGGGTCTCCAAATTGGGCACATGGCCTGAGCTTGCCATTTACGCCTTGGAGGTGCTGGCCTTCCCTGCAGCCAGTGTATTATCTGAACATGTGTTTAGCACAACAGGGGGCGTCATCACAGACAAGCGCAGTCGTCTGTCCACCACCAATGTGAACAACCTCACATTCATTAAAATGAACCAGGCACGGATCCCTCAGGACTTGTCCGTACCTGGTGCAGAATAGACATGTATACAAAGCTGCCATTGTTATACTGCAGCAAAATTGCTCATGTTTGTATTTTGGATATTTCACACTCTTTTGGAGTGTACCTTAATTTTACTAAATTAAATTAAAACCAAAAACCTGTGTTGGCTATCTCGTCCTCCTCCACCGCCGCTTCGACCTACTTCGCTACGTCCACTGCCTCCTCTAACTCCTACTCCATATGGAACACCACCTCATAAATCCATTGGGCCAGATTTATCATTAGCTCAAGTCAGAATAATGGAGTGAAAAAGTCGCAAATTTTTGCAGCAATCACTAAAACTGCGCAAAATTTTGCGACTTTTTTCTGCTCTGCACTATGCTCGCCAATTTTCTGAAAGTGGGTGTGTTTTCTTATGTAAATGAATCTCTAGACAGATTTACTATTGCGACTATTTAAAAAGTCGCAAAAAAGTTGCTAAAAAATGTGCAATTTCACTCCAATGAGGACCATGCTTATGAGACTTTTTAATAGAACATGCAACTTTTTTGTAAAGACGTGCAACTTTTTCGTAAAGATGTGCGACTTTTGTAAAGCTGCTTACTGACTGATAAACTGCTACCGTCAAACCACATTTATTACAGTCTTAAAGGGCCGTTCATAAATCTGACTTGGCTAAAACTGACTTTAGCCATATGTGAAAGTGGAGTGAGCTGTCAGAGTAATGATAAATCTGGCCCATTGTTTTTTTTTGTGTACGTGTTTTATTTTATATAATTTCACTACTTTGTCATTTACTTTTTCGGGTGAAATTAACCAATTTTTGGGTGTATAGTACCACTGCTATACCTAGTAGGCCCGTTAAAAAATAAATAAATTGTCATTTACATTTTAGGGTGAAATTCACCAATTTTAGAGTGTGTATAGTACCACTGCTATACCTAGTGGACCGGTTAAAAACATAAAATAAAATTGTCATTTTCATTTTAGGTGAAATTCACCAATTTTGGTGTGTATAGTACCACTGCTATACCTAGTGGACTGGTAAAAAAAAAAAAACCTGCTCTGCATAGGTGACAGGGAATAAAATTTCTGAAATTCTTCTTTAATTCAATGCTTAAACTTTAACGAGTTTTCCCACATTTGCGCTTCCATACTTTTGTCCCATATTTCCACTCTATCATATTTAATTTGAAACAATTAAACTCCCTTCATTGTGGTCTCTCTTTCTCATGCTCCCTCTCTGGCATTGAACCCTGATTCGCAGATAACCTTCACAGGGACGTGCGATCAGGCAGAAGTTATCTAGAGTCAACAAAGCGGCAGCAGGGCCTCTCCTGACTAACGTTTCCAAATCCAAAATACCACAGTGACATTCCCTATAATTTTTTAGTAATCATCCCAATAACATAGTCCTGTATTGTTATTTATCGTCACTACCTCCCCAAGTCGGGAGTGGGTAATTGCCACACACCCCCTCCTTAACTTGGAAGATTATGCTTCAATACTTTGTCCCACATTTCCGCTCAATTACATTTAATTTTATCCAGTGACCTCCCTTGGATGTGGTATCCCTTTCTCAGGCTACCTCTCCAGCCTGGAACCCTGAATCCCCGCCACCTGTGATCACTATGGTAGGCGCATAAAAGAACATTGAAAGTTGATAGAAAAGTTATCCAATTAGATCGTGGACATCACAGGGACGTGTGACATTATGGAGCAGTATGTATGCACACGACTACACGTACTGAATGATGGGTCTGCCCGCTTCAGCTTCTTGGTCTCCAAATTGGGCACATGGCCTGAGCTTGTCCTTTACTTCTTGGAGGTGCTGGCCTGCCCTTCAGCCAGTGTATTGCCTTTGACTATCATTATATAAAATTGTACTCGAGCATCCACAGTATTCGTCCGACTACTGCAATGTGCCGATCATAGCGATGCTCGAGCCAAACAGCAGTTCGGCCGAGCATGCTCGCTTAACACTAATATAGAACCCCTTAATGAGTATTGGCTGGAAGATGGTATATCAAACCCCTTGATCACAAATATTCGAATTGCTAATGTTTATCGCAAATATAGGTACTTTGAAAATTCGCAAATATTTAGAATATAGTTATATATATTCGGAATTTGGAATATTCGAGATTTTTTTATTGCGTATTTTCGTAATGCAAATTTTCATAATACACATTTTTATCGCAAAATTTTCAACTGCCGAGTAAAAACATGATTCCTCCCTGCTTCTTGCTTGTGGGCCAATGATTCATTGGCCCACAAACAATAAGCAGGGAGGAATCATGATTTTAAATGGGAAAAATGATGAATATTCTAAAAAACAAATATATAGCACAATATCGAATATATTACTTTTTTTTCCGAATATTTGTAATATTCTAAAACAAGAATATATAGCAATATAGCGAATATAAAAAAAAACTAATAATAAGCAATTTAGCTAATATGAAGTTCAGATTGAAAAAAAAATTATAGCACTATATTAGCTTTTTTTATATTCGCTATATTGCTATATATTCCTATTTTAGAATATTTCGAATATTTGAAAAAACAAATATATTAGTTTTTTGAACATTCATAATATTTTAAAACAAGAATATATAACAATATAGCGAATATTTGAAAAAACGAATATAGAGCAATTTAGCTAATATAGTGCTATAATCTTCTTTATCTAATAGTTGTAATTTTTTTCTCATCTGTACACCAGTAAAAAAAATGACAACTATAAAAAAAAAGATTATAGCACTATATTAGCTAAATTGCTCTACATTAGTTTTTTTGAATATTCGCTATATTGCTATATATTCTTGTTTTAGAATATTAGGAATATTAAAAAAAAACTAATATATTTGCTATAGTGCTATGACTCATTGGCCCACAAGCAAGAAGCAGGGAGGAATCATGTTTTTGCTTGGCAATTGAAAAATGTGCGATAAAAATTCGATATTACGCGATTATTACCTTGTCGATTTTTCGAGTAAAAAAAAATCTGAGAATATAACAAATATTCAAACTCACGAATATTTGCTGAATATTCTACAAAATGTTCGCGAAATATCGAGAATTCGAATATGACCCCTGTCGCTCATCACTAATAACTAGGACTCTTTCTTCACCATAAAGGCATAGGGCATGGCAACTAAAATACACATGTGTAATGATCCTAATACTAATCAATCCTTGTCTATTTCCTCCCATTTAATCAGCTTGAAGTGTTTAAATTCTAGTGTCAAAATCAGTAAAATCTGTATTTTAAAATATGTCAGTAATGGTTTCAATAAATTAGCACTTAAGATGGCAATAACTCAACATGTACTGATGAAATGTATGTGGGAGGACGTTCTGCTGCATATGACAAAGCTGAAAATTACTTTAGTAAAACTTTGACAGCAGACTCCATTGTTCTTATCTATGTTTTGTAACCTTTCACAAGCTGCTAGTATGAAGGTATGACACATTTCACTTCATAAATGTTTTGAATCAATGTTATTTTGACACTTCTAAATTAATTATACAAATATATGATAGGTTTAGTGTTCTGTGTATATGTGGCTATTTAAATAAGTAAACCTCATATAATGTAGGCCATGGTCAGTCTAAGGTCACAGTACATGTCCAGATTACATGTCAGTAAATGCTCCCAATTAGAATACTGTCACATGATCAGGTTTCTGGATGAAGTTTTGGAAGCCAAATGGTATCTGTCCTTTATACTTCTGATCCTTTGATGATTCATTCCTGATTTTGGCTTCCAATTCTGCATGCATAAACCTGTCCATGTGGCCGTACCCTTAGGCCCCTTTCACACGGGCGAGTATTCCGCGCGGATGCGATGCGCGAGTTGAACGCATTTCACCCACACTGAATACTGACCCATTCATTTCTATGGGGCTGTTCACATGAGCGGTGATTTTCACGCATCACTTATGCGTTGCGTGAAAATCGCAGCATGCTCTATTTTGTGCCTTTTTCACGTAACGCAGGCCCCATAGAAATGAATGGGGTTGCGTGAAAATCGCAAGCATCGGCAAGCAAGTGCGGATGTGGTGCAATTTTCACGAACGTTTGCTAGGAGACGATCGGGATGGAGACCCGATCATTATTATTTTCCCTTATAACATGGTGAATACAGAATGCATAGTAAAATAGCGCTGGAGGGGTTAAAAAAAATAAAAAAATATTTAACTCATCTTAGTCTACTTGTTCGCGTAGCCCGGCATCTCCTTCTGTCTCCTTTGCTGAACAGGACCTGGGGTGAGCATTAATTACATGAACAGGACCTGTGATGACGTCACTCCGGTCATCACATGTTCCATCACATAATCCATCACCATGGTAAAAGATCATGTGACGGACCATGTGATGACTGGAGTGACGTCATCACAGGTCCTGTTCATGTGATTAATTCTCACCCCAGGTCCTGTTCAGCAAAGGAGACAGAAGGAGATGCCGGGCTATGCGAACAAATGGACTAAGGTGAGTTAAATCATTTTATTTATTTTTTTAACCCCTCCAGCGCTATTTTACTATGCATTCTGTATTCAGATTGCTATTATTTTCCCTTATAACCATGTTATAAGGGAAAATAATACAATCTACAGAACACAGATCCTAAGCCCGAACTTCTGTGAAAAAGTTCGAGTTTGGCTACCAAACATGCGCGATTTTTTTCACGCGAGTGCAAAACACATTACAATGTTTTGCACTAACGCAGAAAAATCGCGGGTGTTCCTGTAACGCACCCGCACATTTTCCCGCAACGCCCGTGTGAAAGGGGCCTTAGAGTTGAGTGAACTGATTTTATACAATCAAAACATGACCCAAAAGACATGAACAATCCGTTAAAAATCTCCAGACCCTTTCACGTTTCCACATTTTTTAGTTTTATGGCTTTGTGCTAAAAAAAAAATATTTTAAAGTTTTCCCAAGCAATCTGCACTCATACCATCTCATAATTAGAGACGAGCAAAGAGAAAATGCTGCGCACCACTACAGGTGTCCCAATGACTCTAAAGGAACATTCTACTGTATTAGAGGGTGTGAGGCAGTCACAGGCCTTATATATATTAGAGGAGATGTATGTTATGATTTGCTGCGTTTTCCCCATGATCACCTGGCCGAGGTAAGGCCAGGTGTAATAATCACTTGGGGATAAAGCAATCCTCAGAGTGGGAGAGTGGGAGGAAATTAAGAAGGAAGCATGCAGAGGCTCTGTGTGGTTCCAGCCAGGAGGGCTAGGCATCCACAAGGATGAGGAAGCCTGAGTTTGGGGGGACCCAACGACGCCTGAAGAATAGGGGTGTCACATGGTCAGAGTTAGGAGGACTGCTGGACCATATGCCCCCCAAGGTATTTTGCTGCTTCCACCAGGAGGATTGGTGGGTTGCATTGGTGACCGCTAGGAGGCTGTCTGACCGAAGCCGCATACCACAGTGTGAACACTGACCTAGAGGTGAGTTAGGGAAAACCTCTGTATAGTGAGTGCCTAGCCGGGCAAGGGTTCAATGCTTTGTGTTGATGTAACACGTTGTAATGTAAAGCTGCGACTTCATGGTGCCGAGTGATGGCAAACTTGGAAATGTGATGTGCAGTGTGAAGAATAAAGCACAGTTTGAGCCTGAAAACCCCCTTATTGTTAAGAAGTCTGTCATTGCTGACCCCTGAGAGAGAGAGAGATCCCTTACAAGGTACTAAGGCATTCCACTGTGTGGGAGCACTAAAGGGGTGAATTTTCACATCTGCGCTGCAAGCGCATGTGTGTCACGGCCACATTTTGGGAAAAATATTACTGACAACAAATATATATTTTCCATAATTTATCCACACTTTGCCTATAAACGGTGTCTGCAGTGAATTTTCACATCTGCGCTGTAAGCGCGCACGCACACGTGTGTGTGTGTGTGTGTCAGGGCCCGATATTGGGAAAAATATTACTGACAACAAATATATATTTTTCATAATTTATCCACACTTTGCCTATAAACGGTGTCTGCAGTGAATTGTCACATCTGCACTGCAAGCATGTGTGTGTGTGTGTCAGGGCCAGATATTGGGAAAAATATTACTGACAACGAATAAATATTTTCCCTAATTTATCCACATTTTCTTATAAACGGTCCCTTATAACATATAACATTTAATATGAAGAAGGCGAGCATTAAGGGGCGGGGAAGTAGCTGTGATGCTGATGGTGCACTCAGAGGCCATGGCCCAGGGCGCGGTGAAACTCTGCTGGCTGCCAGAGCACAAGAAAAACAATTATCTAAGATACCTAGCTTGATGTCCCAGCTTGCAGGGTGGCGCAGGACACCACTATTAAAGTCAGCTCAGTGCGAGCAGGTGGTCGGTTGGATTGCAGCAGATAGTGCTTCCAGTAGGTTAAACACCACTCTGTCTTCCACCAAGTCCAGTATCTGTAGCCAGGAGTCTGTACCACACAATCCTCACCCTGATCCTCCTTCCTCCCACCATTTACAGTCTGGCCAAACAAGTGATCCCACACTCGGAAATTCCGAGGACCTCTTTGCTTCGCCATTAATTGATTTGGCCCTCTCGCCAAGCACGCTTGAAGAGGGACCTGAGATATTGTGCCCCGATTCCCAACCTCTTGAGCATCCAGAGTCACAAGAACATGATGCTGAGGAATGGCAATTAGTGTTTAATGATGATGAGACACTGTTGCCAATGACTCAACCACAATTACTGTCTCAAGAGGTAGAGGAAGAGGGTGACAACTGTGTGTCTATCACTGAGGTTGTGGTTAGGTCAACAAATTAGGAGGATGATCAGAGTGAGGAAGTGAAAAAGGAGGTGCTGGACGACGAGGTCACTGACCCAACCTGGGAATGTGGCAACAAGCCGTGCGAGGAGAGCAGTACAGAGGGGGAGGGATCTACAGCACTTGAACAGGCTGGAAGAGGCAGTGGGATGGCAAAAGGTAGAAGGCGGGCACCACCGAACAGGCCCGCAACTGTTCCAAGGAGCAACCCCTTGCGTAAATCTCACTTGCCATGGGTTAGGTGTTTGGCAGTATGGCGCTTTTTTGAGGAAAGTGTGGACTACAAAAGAATAGTAGTTTACAACCTGTAACACACCAAAATGAGCCGGGGCGTGAACACTAGCAACCTCACCACCACCAGCAAGATCTGCCACATGGAATGCCTGGGTCCACAATCTGTGTCTGCAGGTCACACCAATGCCTCCTCTTGCCCTGTGTTACGTGCTGGCTAATCCCCTGTCCAAGATGCAGGCCCGGATGCCTCCCGCCCTGCACTTGGACCTTTGCAAGCACCATCAGCAACCACATCCACTTCCCTGTCCCAGTGCAGCGTCCAAATGTCATTACCCCAGGCATTTGAACGCAAGCGCAAATACCCAGCCACCCACCCACAGGCCATAGCACTAAATGTGCAGCTTTCCAAATTACTGGCCCTGAAAATGTTGCCATTTGGGCTTGTGAATACTGAGGCCTTCCGTAGCCTGATATCGGTGGCTGTCCCTCATTATGTACCTTCCCTGCCATTGTTTGCTAGACCACATGTCTGTGGTCAGATGTATCTTGGCACCAACACTCTGTGCCAGAGATACATTAACTTGCCGCTGAACATGGCCATATAGCTCTGGGATGCCCTTCTAGGAGAAATATTTCTTTCCGGGAACCATCCATTGCAGTGTGCCAATGGCCACAAATTTTCTAAAGGCCTCCAAGTCCACCAGTTTATATGGCAGTAGTTGTCAGGCTAGCAGTTCCGACAAGCCAGCGGTCAGCCGTTGGGCAAGAGGGTTATCCGGCATCATCAACTTTTTACATTCGAACATTTGGGCCATGGAAGTCTGCCTTTTGAACGCGACGACAGCACGGTAGAAGATAGAGTGGAGGACAAATGGGAGGAGAGAGGAGAAGATGCAGGACGTGGCGCTTCGGGAGTGTGGCTTTGTGGGTTCTGACGGTGGTGCTCCAACTGGGCTCAGTGATGGGAGGCCAGGTGCCTTCATAATGCGGTCATCCATAGGGGAGTGTTGGGCTTACCACGACTTATGCGTTGACAGCACAGGCTGCAGATGGCAACACTATTGTCAGCAGGTGACACGTTAAAAAAAAGCCCACACTGCAGAGCCATTTTCCGGCGTAAGAGAGCGCTAGATGTGACCGTGCATGGTGGATGACTCGCTCCAGATACATTTGCAGTTTGATTTTTGCCTCCTGTGCACTGCGAGTTATGCCTGCTTCTTCCTCTTCTACTCCCTATCTGCTGCTCTGTCTCTCCCTCAGAACTCCCCTCCTCTTTCTCTCTTGTGGGCATCCACGTGACATCCATTGACACGTCATCATCGTCACCTTAACCACCACTGACATTAAAGATCTCGGAGTCGGCAGCAACTGCGGGGACCTCCGTCCTTGGGCTGATCTGGGTACTGTTTTCAGACCGCTGGGCGGCGACAGTTGCTACCTCCTCTTCCTAATCCAATGCCAAGAATGGCTGTGCATCGGTAAGGTCTGGGAATGGATGGTAAAATAATTCCTCTGACTCGAGTGGAGGGGCTATGGTGGTGGTGGTGATGGTGGTGTGTTGGGGGTGCACACAGGAGAAAGTTAGGAGGGTGCAGATACAGAGGATGAGGAGAGTGCAGAAGCGGAAGGCTGAGTGAGTCACTCAACCAATTCTGGTGCGTCCTTTGACGTAATCGCACGCACCTTCTCCAACTTCCCACTTAGGCTCCGGCCTGGTGCATCTGCCCGACCTCAATCAATATTTGGTGAAAGCTGGTGTATCGCAGGCCTCAATCAATATTTGGTGGAAGCCGATATATCAATCTCGTCTATCAGTATTTTGTGGAAACAGGTATATAGAACCCCTTAATGAGTGTTTGCTGGAAGCTGGTATATCAAATCCCTTAATCAATATTTGGTGGAAGCTGGTGTATTGCAGGCCTCAATCAATATTTGGTGGAAGCCGGTATATCAATGTCACAGGTCAAGGGGAAGTGAAAACACCAAATACACACCACAACGAATAGACAACAATTTAGGCCTCAAAAGCTAAGGAAGAGGGATGTGACCTCCTAGTAATCCCTATGCCTTTCCCTAACTCCTGCCAGTATGAGCAGATCCTGGTGGTGGAAATACTCATACACCGGATACCTAAAGCCCTGCTTAAACTGATGAGCCCTAGGATAGGTAGCAAGGGATGAGACAGCTGGTTCCTTCCAGAATGAAGGAACCTGCATCTCCCTGAGGCCTATAAACAACATACACCAGATAATAAGAAACAGAGAAGGCAACAAGTACTTAGCTTAGAGATGTATGGAGAAGCAGGCGATCCAAGACAAACCAGCACTAGCAACTCCAAGCAGAAACTATCAACCGCATGTTCAGCAGTGTGAGGTGGATCTAAATAGAACCTCATCACTGATAACAAGCGGCACCTGAGGAGAGGTAAGATACTGCCAAACAACAACATACATAGAGGAAAACAGAGACCTGTCAGATAGCCTCACATGCAGCATGTCTATCCAATCTTCTAACCTCTCTCACAGGAGGGACCGTGACAATCAATTCCCTCTATCAGTATTTTGTGGAAACGGGTATATAGGTCCCCTTAATGAGTATTTGCTGGAAGCTGTTAAATCAAACCCTTTAATCAATATTTGGTGGAATCCAGTGTATCGCAGGCCTCAATCAATATTTGGTGGAAGCTGGTATATCAATACCCTCTATCAGTATTTTGTGGAAACAGGTATATAGAACCCCTTAATGAGTATTTGCTGGAAGCTGGTAAATCAAACCCTTTAATCAATATTTGGTGGAAGCCAGTGTATCGCAGGCCTCAATCAATATTTGGTGGAAGCTGGTATATCAATACCCTCTATCAGTATTTTGTGGAAACAGGTATATAGAACCCCTTAATGAGTATTTGCTGGAAGCTGGTATATCATTCCCCTTAATCAATATTTTTTGTATAAGGCGGTATATCGCAGGCATCAATAACTATTTTGTGGAAGCCGGTGTATCACACTCTTTAATCAATATTTTGTGGAAGCTGGTGTATCACACCCCTCAATCAGTATTTTGTGGAAGCAATATATCAAACCCCTTAATCAGTATTTTGTGAAAGCAGGAAGCACCTCTTAATCATTTTCTTTGGGGGAAAACAGGTATATCACACCAGTTTCAATTAGTTATTCCAATACCGTTTGTCCCTCTATCTAGCTGCAGTATCTCAGCAGAACCGCACACAACTGCTGCACAATATAAATTAACTATAATATACTTTCTATGTTAGAAGGTAAATTATAGATATATCACACCCCTCAATCAGTTTTTTTTTTGGGGGGAAACAGGTATATGACACCAGTTGCAATTAGTTGTTCCAATACCGTTTGTCCCTCTATCTAGCTGTGGTATCTCAGCAGAACCGCACACAATTGCTGCACAATATAAATGCACTATAATATACTTTCTATGTTAGAAGGTATATTATAGGTATATCACACCCCTCAATCAATTTTTTTTTTTTTTTTGGGGGCCAGTTGTTGCGGCGAGGTGACAAAGCTTTTCCACATGTCGGCCATGCTAACCTTGCCTTCTGAGGTGCTGGTGCTGACACAGCTGAGTTGGCGACCTCTTCCTCCTCCCCTGCCTTCGCCTTGTGCTTCCACTTGTCCCCCGGCGTCAGTCGGGAATGCTCTCAGAAGCGCGTCTACCAGCGTGCGCCTGTAGTCGCGCATCTTACGATCATGCTCCAGTGAGGGAATTAAGGACGGCACATTGTCTTTGTAACATGGATCCAGCAGGGTGGCCACCCAGTAGTCAGCACTTGTTAAAATGTGGGCAATTCTACAGTTGTTGTGCAGGCACTGCAGCATGTAGTTGCTCATGTGTGCCAGGCTGCCCAGAGGTAAGGACAAGCTGTTCTCTGTGGGAGGTGTATCGTCTGCGTCCTCCGTATCCCCCCAGCCACGCACCAGTGATGGTCCCGAGCTGCGTTGGATGCCACCCCGCTGTGAACATGCTTCATCCCCATCCTCATCCTCCTCCTCGTCCTCCAGTAGTGGGCCCTGGCTGGCCAAATTTGTACTCGGCCTCTGCTGTTGCAAAAATCCTCTCTCTGAGCCACTTCTAAAAGACTGGCCTGAAAGTGTTAGAGATGACCCCTCTTCCTCCTCCGCGTCCTAAGCCACATCCTCTTCCATCATCGCCCTAAGTGTTTTCTCAAGGAGACTTAGAAGTGGTATTGTAACGCTGATAACGGCGTCATCGCCACTGGCCATGTTGGTGGAGTACTCGAAACAGCGCATCAGGGCACACAGGTCTCGCATGGAGGCCCAGTCATTTGTAGTGAAGTGGTGCTGTTCCGCAGTGCGATTCACCCGTGCGTGCTGCAGCTGAAACTCAACTATGGCCTGCTGCTGCTCGCACAGTCTCTCCAGCATGTGCAAGGTGGAGTTCCACCTGGTGGGCACGTCACATATGAGGTGGTGAGCAGGAAGGCCGAAGTTACGCTGTAGAGCAGACAGCCGAGCGGCGGCAGGATGAGAACGCCGGAATCACACACAGACGGCCCGCACTTTACGCAGCAGCTCTGACATGTCGGGGTAGTTGTGAATGAATTTCTGCACCACCAAATTCAGCACATGCGCCAGGCAAGGGATGTGCGTCAAACCGGCTAGTCTCAGAGCTGCAACGAGATTTTGCCCAATATCGCACACCACCAGGCCGGGCTTGAGGTTCACTGGCAGCAACTACTCGTTGGTCTGTTGTTCTATACCCCACCACAACTCCTGCGCGATGTGGGGCCTGCCCCCCAAACACATGAATTTCAGAATGGCCTGCTGACGTTTACCCCTGGCTGTGCTGAAGTTGGTGAAGGTCTGTCGCTGACCAGATGAGGAGGTGGTAGAAGAGGAGGAGGAAGCCGAGTAGGAATAGGAGGCAAAGAATGATGCCCTGCGATCCTTGGCAGCGGAAGGACGTGCGCCAAACAGCCCTTCTGCCAGCCGCCACTACATTTGCCCAGTGTGCAGTTAGGGAGATATAGCGTCCCAGGACGTGCTTACTGGTCCACATATCTGTGGTTAGGTGGACCTTGCCACAGATGGCTTTGCGCAATGCACACTTGATTTTATCTGATACTTGGTTGTGCAGGGAGGGCACGGCTCTCCTGGAGAAGTAGTGGCGGCTGGGAACGACGTACTGTGGGACAGCAAGCGACATGAGCTGTTTGAAGCTGTCTGTTTCCACCAGCCTGAATGACAGCATTTCAAAGGCTAGTAGTTTAGAAATGCTGGCATTCAGGGCCAGGGATCGAGGGTGGCTAGGTGGGAATTTACGCTTTCTATCAAAGGTTTGTGAGATGGAGAGCTGAACGCTTCTGTGTGACATGGTGGAGATGCCTGGTGACGGAGGTGGTGTTGTTGGTGGTACATCCTCTGTTTGCTGGGCGGCAGGTGCCAACGTTCCTTCAGAGGCGGAGGAAGAGGCCGAGGCAGCAGCAGAAGAGGGAGCAGAAGCGGCTTTCTTGGTTTTGAAGGTGCTTACTCCACTGCAGCCTGTGTCTCGCATGTAGATGCCTGGTCATGCAGGTTGTGCTAAGGTTCAGAACGTTAATGCCTCGCTTATGGCTCTGATGGCACAGCGTACAAACCACTCGGGTCTTGTCGTCAGCACATTGTGTGAAGAAGTGCCATGCTAGGGAACTCCTTGAAGCTGCCTTTGGTGTGCTCGGTCCCCGTTGACGGTGGCCAGTAGCAGGCAAACTGTTTTGGTGACGGCTGCTCTGCTTTTGCACCCTGCTCCCGCTTTTGGCTCGGTCTCAGCACTGCCTCTTCCTCCGAACTCTGAAAGTCAGTGGCACGACCTTCATTCCATGTGAGGTCTAGGACCTCATCGTCCCCTGCATCGTCTTCCACCCAGTCTTCCTCCCTGACCTCCTTTTCGGTCTGCACACTGCAGAAAGACGCAGCAGTTGGCATCTGTGTTTCGTCATCATCAGAGACGTGCAGAGGTGGTATTCTCATGTCCTCATCAGGAAACATAAGTGGTTGTGCGTCAGTGCATTCTATGTCTTCCACCCATGGGGAAAAGCTAGGTGGATGCCCTTGGGAAACCCTGCCAGCAGAGTCTTCAAACAGCATAAGAAACTGCTGCATGACTTGAAGCTCAGACAGGTTCCCCGATATGCACGGGGGTGATGTGACAGACTGATGGGCATGGGTTTCAGGCGCCACCTGTGCGCTTTCTGCAGAAGACTGGGTGGGAGATAATGTGAACGTGCTGGATCCACTGTCGACCACCCAATTGACTACCGCCTGTACTTGCTCAGGCCTTACCATCCTTATAATGGTGGCATTAGACCCAACCAAATATCGCTGTAGATTCTGGCGGCTACTGGGACCTGAGGTAGTAGATTCAGTAGGACGTGTAGCTGTGGCAGAACGGCCACGTCCTCTACCTGCACCAGAGGCTCCACCAACACCACCAGCATGATGTTTGCCTCATAGTTAGCGTTCACAAAAAAAAGTAAAAAGTGGTTAAGTCTGTTAAAAATAATTAACCGCCAATAAAACCCTGATGTAGGGTATTGCACTAAATATATATTTTTTTAAACTCTATATGACAGCGGTATTTGTGGCCTAAATGTCACAGTAACTTATGCACGTCTATTCCCAGATGTAGCAGTATATCAGTGGCTTTTTTCACCCCAGTAAGCACAAAGCCGTATTTCTGGCCAAAATGTGACACTCACTTATGCACGTATAATTCCAGATATGCAGTATATGAAACAGATGTATTTTTTTCACCCCAGTAAGCAAAAAGCTGTATTTCTGGACTGCAGATAACCTGTGCTGGTGCACTATTGTTGCATAAAATGGCTGCCTATTATGTATTGATATTGACTAACTGCACCCACAAAACACATTTGCTGTAGATCGCTGAGTAAAGAAGCAGTTTTGAATTCTCATAAGATTTCTCCCTGATCTCTCCCTCACAGCAGCTGCAGCCTCTCCCTACACTAATCCGAGCAGAGTGACGGGCAGCGCTACTTGACTCCAGCTTAAATAGAGGCTGGGTCACATGCTGCAGTTGGCCAATCACAACCATGCCAATAGTAGGCATGGCTGTGATGGCCTTTTGGGGCAAGTAGTATGACACTTGTTGATTGGCTGCTTTGCAGCCTTTCAAAAAATGCCATAGAAATCGCCGAACACCGAACCCGAATTTTTACGTAAATGTTCGGGTAAGGGTCTGGGTGCCGAAAACCCTAAAGTTGGGTACAAACCCAAACTTTACAGTTCGGGTTCGCTCAACTCTAATCAAAACCTCATCCCAACTGTGAAGTATGGTGGTGAGGGCATCATGGTTTGGGGCTGCTTTGCTGCATCAGAGCCTGGATGGATTGCTATGATCGAAGTAAAAATTTATTCCCAAGTTTATCAAGACATTTTGCAGGAGAACTTAAGGCCATCTGTCCACCAGCTGAAGCTCAACAGAAGATGGGTGTTGCAACAGGACAACGAACGAAAGCATAGAAGTAAATCAACAGAATGGCTTAAACTGAAGAAAATATACCTTCCGGGGTGGCCCAGTCAGAGTCCTGACCTCAACCCCACACGTTTTGCAAATGCTAAGCAGCCAATAAAAGTAGAAGTAAGTACTGCCCTTAATTGTAATGCCAGTAGCCATGTTGGCTGCTGGTATTACAGTGATTGGCTGGCCGGAATGTGTCATCGGGTGCTATATTGCACCCGATGACACATGCTCAGATCAGTCATAGTCAGGGAGAGCAGAGGGTAGGAAGGGAAAGGCAGTGTAGGGAGCAAAATTCTCAGTTATTATTCGAAGAAAGCTTTTCAAAGACCCAAAAGTTTTTTTAAGGACTACTGTGTGTGTGTGTTTTAGAGCAGCAATACATTTTTACCTGTGCTAAATAGATCAGTCTCAGGTACATCCGTGCTGAGAAAGGGACAGATAGTGCAGAGAGAGAAATTTGCTCTTTTTAAAACCAAAAGCTTTTTAAAGACCCCAAAGTCCTTTTAAGGAATACTGTGTGACATACGGTACAGACCAAAAGTTTGGACACGCCTTCTCATTCAAAAAGTTTTCTTTATTTTCATGATTATGAAAATTGTAGATTCACACTGAAGGCATCAAAACTATGAATTAACACATGTGAAATTATATACAGTACAGACCAAAAGTTTGGACACACCTTCTCATTCAAAAAGTTTTCTTTATTTTCATGACTATGAAAATTGTAGATTCACACTGAAGCCATCAAAACTATGAATTAACACATGTGGAATTATATACATAACAAAAAAGTGTGAAACAACTGAAAATATGTCATATTCTAGGTTCTTCAAAGTAGACACCTTTTGCTTTGATTACTGCTTTGCACACTCTTGGCATTTTCTTGATGAGCTTCAAGAGGTAGTCACCTGAAATCGTTTTCACTTCACAGGTGTGCCCTGTCAGGTTTAACAAGTGGGATTTCTTGCCTTATAAATGGGGTTGTGGAGAAGTCAGGTGGATACACAGCTGATAGTCCTACTGAATAGACTGATAGAATTTGTATTATGGCAAGAAAAAGCAGCTAAGTAAAGAAAAACGAGTGGCCATCATTACTTTAAGAAATGAAGGTCAGTCAGTCAAAAAAATTGGGAAAACTTTGAAAGTGTCCGCAAGTGCAGTCACAAAAACCATCAAGCACTACAAAGAAACTGGCTCACATACGGACCACCCCAGGAAAGGAAGACCAAGAGTCACCTCTGCTGCGGAGGATAAGTTCATCCGAGTCACCAGCCTCAGAAATCGCAGGTTAACAGCAGCTCAGATTAGAGACCAGGTCAATGCCACACAGAGTTCTAGCAGCAGACACATCTCTAGAAAAACTGTTAAGAGGAGACTGTGTGAATCAGGCCTTCATGGTAGAATATCTGCTAGGAAACCACTGCTAAGGACAGGCAACAAGCAGCAGAGACTTGTTTGGGCTAAAGAACACAAGGAATGGACATTAGACCAGTGGAAATCTGTGCTTTGGTCTGATGAGTCCAAATTTGAGATCTTTGGTTCCAACCACCGTGTCTTTGTGCGACGTAGAAAAGTTGAACGGATGGACTCTACATGCCTGGTTCCCACCGTGAAGCATGGAGGAGGAGGTGTGATGGTGTGGGGGTGCTTTGCTAGTGACACTGTTGGGGATTTATTCATAATTGAAGGCATACTGAACCAGCATGGCTACCACAGCATCTTGCAGCGGCATGCTATTCCATGCGGTTTGCGTTTAGTTGGACCATCATTTATTTTTCAACAGGACAATGACCCCAAACACACCTCCAGGCTGTGTAAGGGCTATTTGACCATGAAGAAGAGTGATGGGGTGCTGCACCAGATGACCTGGCATCCACAGTCACTGGACCTGAACCCAATCAAGATGGTTTGGGGTGAGCTGGACCGCAGAGTGAAGGCAAAAGGGCCAACAAGTGCTAAGAATCTCTGGGAACTCCTTCAAGACTGTTGGAAGACCATTTCAGGTGACTACCTCTTGAAGCTCATCAAGAGAATGCCAAGCGTGTGCAAAGCAGTAATCAAAGCAAAAGGTGGCTACTTTGAAGAACCTAGAATATGACATATTTTCAGTTGTTTCACACTTTTTGTTATGTATATAATTCCACATGTGTTAATTCATAGTTTTGATGCCTTCAGTGTGAATCTACAATTTTCATAGTCATGAAAATAAAGAAAACTCTTTGAATAAGAAGGTGTGTTCAAACTTTTGGTCTGTACTGTATACTGTACATTTTTTGCAAATTCAAATAATCAGTGCCACATTTATTGTCTATAGTGTGCATTTAATACACATCCGTGACATATACATTACTACATCAGAAAATTTTATTTAGCATAAATTTTTATAATCATGGGCCAGTCCTCATCTACTGTCTCTGTAGTGTGTGCGTGTAATACACATCCATGACATATAAAGTACTCCATCCGAAAACTGTTTCTTTAGGGCAAATTCCAATAATCTGGGCCTAATCTAGTGTCCATAGTGTGTTGTTTTCTGTGACCTATACAATGCACCATCCGAAAACTGTTTCTTTAGCATAAATTTAAATAATCATGGGCCAGTCCTCATCTACTGTTTCTGTAGTGTGTGTGTGTGTGTGTGTGTAATACACATCCGTGACATATACAGTACTCCATCAGAAAACTGTTTATTTAGCGTAAATTCCAATAATCTAGACCGAATCTAGTGTCTATAGTGTGTTGTTTTCTGTGACATATACAGTATGCCATCCAAAAACTGTTTCTTTAGGGAAAATTCCAATAATCTGGGCCTAATCTAGTGTCCATAGTCAGGGCCGGCGCCACCTGTAAGGCGACCTAGGCAGGCGCCTAGGGCGCAATTTAGCAGGGGGCGCCGGCCCCGTGCGGTTTAAAAAAAAGCATTGGTTAAGTGGCGGCTGGGCCGGTCCTGCCACAAGTTTATTTTTAAAGTACGGCAGCGGGCTCTCCCCCGCACTGCTCGGGCTGGCGCGTCTATGATTGTGCACCGCCCGGGCGCAGCCTGAAGAGAGGGACTGACAGGAGGGAAGCGCCTCTAATGTAGCGTGGCCGAGCTCTGTTCAGTCCGCGGTACAGGAGCTTTTGTTTCCTGTACCCGGCCAGACTGACAGGAAGTGCTCACCGAACAGAGCTTGGCCACGCTACAATAGGAGGGGAGAAGAGAGTGACAAGGGAGTGAGGGGGAGAAGAGAGTGACAAGGGATGGAGGGGGAGAAGAGAGTGACAAGGGATGGAGGGGGAGAAGAGAGTGACAAGGGATGGAGGGGGGAGAAGAGAGTGACAAGGGAGGGAGGGGGCAGAAGAGAGTGACAAGGGAGGGAGGGGGAGAAGAGAGTGACAAGGGAGGGAGGGGGAGAAGAGAGTGACAAGGGAGGGAGGGGGAGAAGAGAGTGACAATAGAGGGAGGGGGGGAGAAGAGAGTGACAAGGGAGGGAGGGGGGGGAGTGACAAGGGAGGGGGGAGAAGAGAGTGACAAGGGAGGGAGGGGGGAGAAGAGAGTGACAAGGGAGGGAGGGGGGAGAAGAGAGTGACAAGGGAGGGAGGGGGGAGAAGAGAGTGACAAGGGAGGGAGGGGGGAGAAGAGAGTGACAAGGGAGGGAGGGGGGAGAAGAGAGTGACAAGGGAGGGAGGGGGGAGAAGAGAGTGACAAGGGAGGGAGGGGGGAGAAGAGAGTGACAAGGGAGGGAGGGGGGAGAAGAGAGTGACAATAGAGGGAGGGGGGAGAAGAGAGTGACAAGGGATGGAGGGGGGAGAAGAGAGTGACAAGGGATGGAGGGGGGAGAAGAGAGTGACAAGGGAGGGAGGGGGGAGAAGAGAGTGACAAGGGAGTCCCCACAGCCAGACCAAGAGCCAGACTGCAGCCAGAGACCAGATCATCTTATTGTCCTGGTGGTAAGTAGACAATGCAATATGTTTATTATTTAATTGTTTAGTTATTAATACTACATTGGAAACAAATTTACCTCACATTAAAAGGACACTATAGTCCCAGAACCAGTACAGTTTAATGTAATGGTAATGGTGTCTATAGCCTGTTCCTGCAGAGAAAAGACACTGTGCAGTAATGGTGTTAAAGGAGCACTATAGTGCCAGGAAAACAAACTAATTTTCCTGGCACTATATTGTTGTTAGGAGTGGGGCACCCTCGTGTCTCCCTCCCACTGGGTTGAAGGGGTTAAAACCCCTTCAGCCACTTACCTTTCTCCAGTTCACTGGGAACTCTTCTCCCCTATCCTCCTCTCAGCTGCGAATGCGCACGCATTCAAAACTATGTTCCGCGTCTTCCCACTGTAATTTTCACAGTGAGAATTGCGGAAGCACCTCTAGCGGCTGTCAGGGAGACAGCTACAAGAAGCTGGATTGACACTAAGGGAAACATAGCAGTTCTTTTAATTTAAATGCTGAGAAATTCTGTGACATATACAGTACGCCATCCGACAACTGTTTATTTAGAGCAAATTCCAATAATCTGGGCCTAATCTAATGTCCATTGTGTGTTGTTTTCTGTGACATATCCAGAGCACCATCTGAAAACTGTTTTTTTAGCATAAATTTTAATAATCAGGGGCCAGTCCTCATCTACTGTTTCTGTAGTGTGTGCGTGTAATACACATCCGTGACATATACAGTACTCCATCAGAAAACTGTTTCTTTCACGTAAATTCCAATAATCTGGGCCTAATCTAGTGTCTATAGTGTGTTGTTTTCTGTTACATATACAGTATGCCATCCGAAAACTGTTTCTTTAGGGCAAATTTAACTAATCTGGGCCTAATATAGTGTCCATATTCTGTGGGTTTCTGTGACATATACTGTCCTTCATCCGAAAACGGTGTCTTTAGCGTACTGTAAAAAAATCTGTGCCATATCTAGTAACAAAACCATTAATATGAAGAAGACAAGCACTAAGAGACAGGAAAGTGGGTGTGATACCGATGGTGCATGCAGAGGCTGTGGCCCTGGGCGCAATAAAACTGTGCCTTCTGCTAGTGCACCAGAAAGAAAAAAAACATCCACCGTACCCAGCTTCATGTTCAACTTAGCTGGGCGGCGCAGGACAACACTGTCCAAGTTGGACCAGTGCGAACAGTTGGTGGGTTGGATTGCTGAAGATAATGCTTCCAGTTGGTTAAACACCACCCTCTCTTCCACCAAGTCCAGTCTCTGTAGCCAAAAGTCTGGTCAACCGAATCCTCACTCTGATCATCCTTCCTCCCACCATGGAGAGGCTTGCCAAACGAGTGATCCCATATCAGATATTCCGAGGAGCTCTTTCCAGCGCCACTATTACCTTTGGCCCTTGCGTCAAGCACGCTTGAAGAGGGACCTGAGATATTGTGCCCTGATTAGGGTAGGTGTTCCTCAGTATGGCAATTTTTTGATGATAGTATAGACGATAAAAGAGTGGTAGTTTGCAATCTGTGCCATACCAAAATGAGTCGGGGCGTGAAAGCTAGCAACCTCACCACCACCAGCATGATCCGCCTCCTCTTCCCCTGTGTTATGCACTGCTGGCCAATCCCCTGTCAAAGGCGCAGGCCCGGATGTCCCTTGCCCTGCACCTGGACCTTCGCATGAATCATCAGCAACAACATCCACTTCCCTGTCCCAGCGCAGCGTCCAAATGTCCATAACACAGTCATTTGAACGCAAGCACAAATACCCACCCACCCACAGGCCATAGCACTAAATGCACAACTTTCCAAATTACTGACCCTTAAAATGTTGCCATTTAGGCTTGTGGACACTGAGGCCTTCAGCAGCCTGATGTCGACGGCCCTCCCTCGTTACGCAGTCCCCAGCCGCCACTATTTTTCACGGTGTGCCGTGCCCGCCTTACACCAGCATGTGTCCCAGAACATCACCCGTGCACTGACCAACGCAGTTAATGGGAAGGTCCACTTAACCACGGACACATGGACAAGTGCTGGTGGCCTGGGATGCTACATTTCCTTGACGGCACACTGGGTGAATAATGTGGAGGCTGGGAGTGAGTTGTACCCTGGGATGGCACAGGTGCTACCCACACCCAGGATTGCGGGCCCCACATCCATCAGGGTCTCCGCCAGCAGCTCTGTTACTGGCTCCAACCGCCACTTCTCCTCTTCCATTTTCACCTCCAGCAGCAGTCAGCCATCAGTCGCTAACTAGAAAAAGTGTAGCACTGCTGTGAGTAAGCGCCAACAGGCCATGCTGAAGTTGATCTGTTGAGGGGACAAACAGCACACCGCCGCAGAGCTTTGGCAAGATATAAGGGACCAGCCCGAGCTGTGGCTCTCGCCACTCAACCTACAACCAGGCTTGGTTGTGTCTGACAATTGCAGTACCTTGGTGGCGGTTTTGGAGCTCGGCAACCTGACACACATCTCATGCCTAGCCCAAGTTTTAAACTTAGGCTTAGTGGGGCTGTGGGAGAGGGAGATCCTCCAGACTGAAGTAACATCACTGGCACAGAAGGTGCAATATTGGGGTAGATATATTGACGATCTGCTGATTATATGGCAGGGCACCAAGGAGGAGTGCCAGTGAACTCCAAGGAGTGAGTGCCAACTGAATAGAAACTACCTAAACATCCGATTGACCACGAGTCAAACAGAGGTGGAGTTTCTGGACATAAAAATCAGCGTGGGGGAGAATGGGAAAATAGTGACAGACTTGTATAGAAAACCTACTTCTGTCAACAGCATATTATCGGCCGACTCAGCACACCCCAAAAGATTGATTGAAAATATTCCCGTGGGGCAGTTCCTGAGGGCCAGACGGATATGCTCCTCAGACCATCTGTTTGAAATACAAGCAACAGACCTACGCCATAGATTTCAGGCCCGTAATTACACTGAAAGATCAGTCGAAAGGGCATATAGACGAGCGAGTTCATCGAAACGCTCAAGTCTATTACAAGATAAGAGACCAGGGGGGAGTACGGAGTAGATCAGATTCATAACAACATTCAATAACAGGAGCAAGGAAATCACCAATATATTAACTAGACACTGGGAGATTCTAAGACTCGACCCCTGTCTGAAGGACAAATTAAAAGAACATCCGAGCATTACCTTCAGAAGAGGAAAAAACCTGAGGGATCATCTAGTGAAGAGTCATTACATAACACGCCCCCTTAACCTGTTTGGCTCAAAAGGCCCACGATGGGGAAATAAATCTTGTGGGAAATGTGTCGCATGTACAAACATGGACAGAAGTGACATCTTTTGGGACATGTCCCATCAAAAAGAATACAAAATCACCCACCCCATTGATTGTACAACAGTGGGAGTAATATATTGGGCCATATGTCCCTGCGAAAAAATCTATGTGGGGATGACCTCACGACGGATCCGTGAGCATGTATTGGCAATTGAAGCCGCACAAGAGATAACTGACATACAATTATTAACAACTATACCGAGGCACTTTAAAGCGGAACATGCCTGCGATGGATCAGCCCTACGCTTCCGAGGGATTGATCATGTAATGATCTCCCAAAGAGGTGGGAATTGGAAGAAACTACTGGCCCAGCGAGAGACACGCTGGATATATACTCTGAAAACTATGGCCCCTGTGGGATTGAATGACTATAACAGCTATGCTCCATTCCTCTAGATTACCCTTTTCGTACTTTAAAGTCTGGATCATCACAGAACCACCAGGTAAGATGGGTTCAATTTTAATAATTTTTGTTAATTACTGTTATTCACTTGTTGATGAAATGATGTATATTTCTTTTAGCAGCGATTTGGTTATGTGTTGTCCCGTCTGTGACACCAGTGGTGGGCTGCCTTAATTTAGCAGCCACATGGTGGTTCTGTTTTTTGTTATGTGTTTTGATATGGATACTGACCTTCTATGCATTTCTTTTTTTGGTTCTGGTATTTCTCAGTAAGCTATGAACGTCTGGATAACATACACCCTGGAATATGGAGCTCCCTGGTCTATGGACTGACATGAGAAAAATCTGCGGTACCGAACATACAAGACATCAGGAGAAAAAGAAGAAAAAGGTGCGGAGAAGATCAAGGTGGTCCGGATCTCCCCGGTCCATGGAAAACTCCTGAATGTGTATATACATTGGGACACTAAACAGTGTCCCTCGGTTTATGGATATCGTTAGTGAATTATTAAAAGGTTTTTTGGAATGAGATGTATGTGGGTTGGGTCTTGAATGACCATAGTGAGTAAATAGGGAGGGGCGGACTGGGCTCTGATACCATCAATATAAGTCCCCCTCACGGAACACTGGCACTAGGTACCTTCACTTACACACCCTGGCACTCCTCCTTCTATCTCTACTTTATTTTATGCACTTGCACTTGCACTTTAATAATTGGTGGTATCAGAGCACAATTGGACCCTGAATAACTATTCTGGGTATGGGATTCAGAAGAGGAAAAAACCTGAGGGATCATCTAGTGAAGAGTCATTACATAACACGCCCCCTTAACCTGTTTGGCTCAAAAGGCCCACGATGGGGAAATAAATCTTGTGGGAAATGTGTCGCATGTACAAACATGGACAGAAGTGACATCTTTTATGCACTTGCACTTGCACTTTAATAATTGGTGGTATCAGAGCACAATTGGACCCTGAATAACTATTCGGGGTATGGGATTAATTGGATTTTATGTATTAATTGAACGTCCCCTGTGTTGGGACATTTCTATGTTGCACATTAGATAATGGCATATACTATGGCACCTCATAGATATGTCATCAATATTTGATATTTATCAATTGTACATGCACTGAGGTTGCTTATTAGTATGACCAACCAACACTAAAGTATTGTATTGTATTTGCTACATTATGTGGGATACGCAGTACTGTTCTGCATAATCATTATAAATGTATATAATTGTACAGAGTTAGATATACACTAAATTATATATGCACTGATGATGTGGCATTTTTTATTCATTTTTTATTTTTCATTATCTCTTATTTATACTTATATTTATACTTACCTATAGTAACTGTACAGATATATGTTCCATCTATATAGGTCATGCAGGATACCAAGTATTCATGCACAGCAAAGAGCGATAATAACAAGCTAGGTGGCTGTGGAGGATTGAGGATGTCGCTGGTCCGATCATGTGACCCGCCTCGTGACTCGGTTGCTGGGAAATGAGGACGCCATGGGAGTGTGTAGTGAGTATGGGGCGTGACGTCGCTCTCTGGCGCCTCTGCCCTGTGTGACCGAGTCATGATGCGGATCGCATGTTGGTATGCGATCGTCTGAGTGCCGTCCATGACCCAGCACATGATGACGGAGAGTGATGCGGAGGGTTAATAGAAGGGGAGGATTAGTAATGGCTGACGCATAGGATTGAATGATGCGGCATTTAGGGTCCTGAGAGGTAGGTGGGCGGTGCCAACATTCTGAGATCAGGTGACCGATGACGCGACGGAACATGACTGACTATTGGCTGGGCACTGACTGGGCACGCCCCCCTATGCAATGAGCAGCTGATCGGCTTAATTAGGAAAAGCTGAGTGGATGTGTTCGGATTGGCTGAACCTAGATGTCAGGGGTATATAGGAGGTCAGTATGGAGGAATTCAGTGTGCCCCAAGAGGAAGCAATTCAGCGAAACGATCGTCGGGCGGCTGCTTCAGACCAGGGTCAGTAGGTATAAATTGCACTTGCACTTTATTTTTTTTTAATTTTTTTTATTTATTTTTTATTTTTTTTATTTTTTTTAATCTCCATATTTTATTTATAATACAAAAATACATATCCGCATGACATTTATAATATCATAAATTCTGAAGTCATCCCCAACCCACCCCGCCTATCCCCCCCCCTCCCATCCTTGCAGGGGAAAAAAAAAAAAAAGTTCCAAATTAATTTAAGCCATGTCCCACTCTTCCCACAGTTTACCCCATTTTAGATAAGATCCTCTGTTTGTGCAGAATCTTCTCATAGCTTTTCACCTTCTCGACCAGAGCCAGCCAGTTGCTGCAGTCTGGAGTGGAGGAGCTAAACCATAGTCTAGCGACAAGAAGCCTAGCCAGGAACATAACCTTGATCAGTAATTGACGTTTTATGGGCTGATAGTTAACCTCCGATAGGTCTCCCAAGACCCATATCCTGGGAGACAGAGGAACAACCATGTTCAGTTTACCAGCCAAGGTGGTCTGGACTGATCTCCAATAACTACCCATCATTGGGCAATCCCAAAACAGATGTAGGTGGTCTGCCTCGGAGTCGCCGCAACGTGGGCAATCAGAGGAGGCCCTAAGTCCTCTTCTATATAGCCACATAGGTGTCACATATATTTTGTGCAAAATGTTAAATTGTACAACAGTGTGATTGAAATTATGTGAAACATATTTTAAACTTTCCCCTATATTCTCCCAATCTGGGGGACCCACCTCTGAAAGTAACAAAGACCAGGACTTCTGTCCTGGAGAAAGAAGACCCATAAAAAAGTATTTCATTAAGTGTCTATAACAATATGATATTTTGATTTTCGTGGCAACTTTCTTAATAATAAGATCGTGTAGGAATTCAGGAGTATCTATAAAAAGAAGGTGGCTATTCAAAGTGCTAGAGAGTGCAGACCTCAATTGGAAATATGCGTACCAAGCCACCTCACCCAAATTTGCTCTATGCCCTATTTCCATCGAGGACAGAATTTGTCCACCACTAACCACCTGATGTAAATACTGAACTTTCTTCGTCCTCCAATACTGGCAACAATTCAGGTCCCTTAAATTCACAAGCTTTGGATTATGCCACAATGGGGTGCAAATAAGTGACGCCTTAACTCCACACCAGCTCCTAATGACCCGCCAGGTCTTTGTAGCCATTCTGCAAAAAAGTGTATACCCGGTCTGTATATTTAATAGATAGTCGGACTCCAATACAGTAAAGAAATCCGTAAAGCCTGAGTCTTTCACCACTCTATTGCAGAAATGGCTATTTTCCCAGTCGCTAAAAAGACAAAGCTGAGAGGCCATAAAGTAACCCCTAAAGTAAGGGAGGTTAAGGCCTCCCTGACTATAGGGCATAGAGAAGTAGAGCGCCTTCAATCTAACACGCTTCCTCCCCCATAGTAGGTCATTAAGCATCCGCTCAATTAGTCTAAAATACTTATCTGCGATCCATACAGGCGAGTTGCGCAGGACATAAAGAACCTGGGGCAGTACTACCATTTTTATTAAAGAAATTCTATCAGCTCTTGTGTGCAGAATTTTTTGCCATATCTTGGATTTAGCCCTCAGCTTTATCAGCAGGGGAATCAAGTTAAGTTGTAGATATTCCAAGGGTTTGGCAGAGACTGAAATCCCCAGGTACCTTATTGATTCAGAGACAGTTAACTGGTTATCCCAATTACCTCGCAACTCGTCTATAGGGAGGAGAGCAGTCTTCTCCCAATTGATCTCCAAGCCAGACGGGGCAGAAAAAGAACCAACCAAATCATTATGCGAGGGAGAGTAGTTTCTGTTTGCTGAAGAAAAACCAAGATGTCATCTGCGTAGAGAAATACACGGTCATGCTTCCCCATTAAGCCAAAGCCGGCCACCTGCAGATCCTGTCTTATGCTGGCTGCTAAGGGTTCAATATAAATATTGAAAAGAAGGGGGGAAAGAGGACAGCCTTGACGGGTGCCTCTTCCTAGGGTAAAGCTCTCTGTAATCGTATCATTAATCCTGATCCTAGCAACTGGGGAACTATATAATAGCTGAACCATCGCCATAAATCTAGGGCCAAAGCCCATTTTTTTCATCACCTCCCAAAGAAAAGTCCACTCCACCCTGTCGAAGGCTTTGGTGGCATCCAGCGACAGGATGGAGCGGGCACCACGCCCCGGAGACTGAATGTTCATAAATAGCCTGTGCAAGTTATGATGGGTGCCCCTTTTTGGCATAAAGCCATTTTGGTCTGGGTGGATAATAGTGGGTATAACCTGTGAAAGCCTCCTAGCCAAAACTTTAGATAGTAGCTTAGCATCTGTGTTTAGTAACGAGATTGGTCTATAGGAGCTCATTTCTATCGGGTCCTTATCCTTTTTAGGAATTAAAACAATAAGGGCCTCCATCATAGTGCATGGTAAGTTTCCTCCCTGTATTGCCTGAGAAAAGACCTCTAATAGCTGAGGGAGAATCACATCGCTATACTTGCGGTAAACCTCATATGGAAGGCCATCCATCCCCGACGACGAGTTCCCCGAGACAGCTCCCAAAGCCTCTTGAAGTTCCGAAAGGGATAACTCCTCTTCCAGATATTCTATTTGGGCTTCGTTTAAAATAGGAAGTGAGATCCTCTCCAGGAACCGCGTCGCTAGGTCGGGCGGCAAGCCAGAAGAGGGACTGTATATCTGGGTAAAATATTGTAGAAAGGTGTCCCTAATTCCTTCTGAATCTGTTATAATTTCCCCCGCTGTATTACGGATCGAAACAATAGACTGATTTTTCTTGCCTTGTTGTGAAATTATCCTAGCTAGCAGCCTGCCAGGACGTCCAGACTCCGAAAAATATTTTAAACCCTTGAAGAATACTCTATGATTTGCTTTCTCTGTTATGTATTTATCCAAGGAGCAGCTGGCCTTCTGCATCTCCTCCCTATTATACTCAGTAGGTTGGCCGATAAATCGCTCACTTGTACATGCAGCAGCCTTGGTCAGTTCCTCCTCTTTTTTTTTAAATGTTCTCTTTACTGCAGCAATCTCACTTATGAAGACCCCCCTCAGATATGCTTTCAGGGCATCCCATACTATATTGATGTTGGCAGAGGGGCGATTCACCTCCCAAAAGGAGGATATCAATGTTTTAGTGGGCTGAAGATTATCCATAATAGAAAACCAATATGGATTCAGCTTGAATCCTAGCCCCCTATTGTCCTTGTTCTTCCCAGTGCAAACCTCAATCAGCACGGGTGAATGATCCGAGATTGTTCTTACCCCATATCGTATCTTGCGGATGTTGCACAGATTATCCTCATTAGTGAATGCTAAATCAATTCTAGACATTGCTCTGCCACCCCTGCTAACACAAGAGTATACTCGCTCACCTCCGCCAAGATGTTCCCATATATCCACCAGTCCAACCTCGCGGCAGAATTTTGGCAGCGGGGAGGTAGATAAATTCCTCGCGCGTTCTGCATCTAATGTGAATCTATCTTTCTTGGGGTCCATTACTGCATTGAAGTCCCCCATCAGAACTAACCGGCATTCAGATCTCCCTTCAAAAAAAAGTATTAGCTGGACCAATGGGTACATTGAGAATGGCGGAGGTATATAAAAAAAAGCGAGAATGTAACTATGGCCGTACAGCTTGCCATGCAAAAAAATAAATCTACCCTGGTCATCTATGTAGGATTTGATAAGGGTAAAGTCCACAGAGTTATGGATCAAAACTGAAACACCCCTAGAGGAGCTACTAAAAGTAGAGTGATAGGATTGCGAATACCATCCCGTTGTCAAGCGGGACACGGTTTCTTTAGTAAGATGGGTTTCTACCATGCAAATAATTGCTGGGAGATATCGTTTAAGTGCATCCATAATAGCTTGCCTTTTGACCCTTTCCCCAAGCCCTCTAATATTCCAAGTTACAATCCTAGTGGACATCCTTCACTGTACAGGAAAAAAAAAAAAAAAAAAAAACATCCCCAAACCTGCAAGGTGGGTTCCCCCCCCTCCCCACTCCCCTCTCCATTGATCCGCCCGATCTAGTCAGCGAACCTCTAAACCCCCGGCCGTTCTCCCTTACCCTAGCCCCTCCCTTCCATAATAATATTGTACAATTCCATATGTCCGTTTTCTCCATCTACTCTAACGCTTGTTGTGATTTTTCAAAAAGGATTGGGCAGTTCCCTTATGGATCACTCTTAGTTTCACTGGATGCTGTAACGAGTATTTAATGTCCTTAGACGCCCCTCCCTCCCTTCCTTCCCTTCATTCCTACTAGTGCGAAATTTCAGATGCCCATTTGCTCCAACCAGTTTAACGCTTGCTGTGGTGTCTCGAGGTAAAGCGAAGTCCCATTATGGATTACTCTCAATTTCGCTGGATACTGTAGAGAGTATTTGATCTCCTTGGCCGCCAAGCGTTTCTTTATCTCTATAAAATTTCTTCTTTTTTCCTGAGTCTGTCGCGCAAAATCAGGAAAGAAGAGCAGTTTGGTGCCCTGATATTCAACGGGTGTACATTCTCTTGCTCTTTTCAAGATCATGTCTCTATCAGCAGACAGTAGCAATTTGATTAAGATTGCGCGCGGCGGTCTCCCTGGTGTAGGCTTCCCTCCTGGTATTCGGTGGGCTCTTTCTATTTGAAACATAGAAGAAAAGTTATCGCTGCCAAAACTATGCATGACCACATCTTTAATTTGTTCCTCTAGATGTCGGCCCTGAGCTCCTTCTGGAAAACCGATTATACGGACATTGTTGCGCCTTGACCTGTTTTCTAGGTCCTCTAGCTTATTTTGAAGTGCTTGATTTTCTGAGGCCAGAATTATCATTTTAGATTTTAGCTTGCCCATGCCTGTTTGCAAGGAGTCAACGGTTTTTTCCACGCTGAGGACTCGCTCCCTTATCTTTCCTAGATCTTCTCTTATTAAGGAGATATCGCTCTGCACTGACCCCAATTGAGTGGACATTCCTTGCACCAAAGTGCCGTTATTTTCCACAGCGCAAAGGATTTTGTCCAAGACAAATGGGTCACATTCCGTTCGTATTTGTGCGGAGGAACCTTCCTCGCCTCCCTCCTGGTCAGCGTCCTCTAATCCGTCCTCAGAGAGATCAACATTTTGACGAGTATTCGCCGATTTTTTCATCTTGGCTGGGGGTTTGATTTTGGCTGGATTTTTTTCATCTAAGAAGGGCGATTTAAAAAATTTGTCAATTTTGTTCTCTGGAGTCTTAGCCCCCAGCTTAATAGCGGAGGAATCAATTGAACGTCGTTTTGGGGCCATTTCCCACACTTTGTATTGTGTATTTTTTCCCTTTCCTCCCCCCTTTTTTTTATTTTATTTTTTGACCGCAAGCAGAAGCAGTTTTCGGCAGAGGCTATCCCCTCAGCGCAGTAGCAGTACGGCGAGTACAAAAACTAAATCAAAGCTCAGTTCTCACGTGGCCGACGTTGTAGTCCCAGTATCCGCCGTGGCTGTAGCAGCAAATCCAAGCCGCAATATAGATGTGAGGTATCCGTTCGGGTGGCAGGGAATCCAGTAGCAGGAAAAATAGCAGACAAGAGGCAAAGGAAAAACCGGCAGGTTGGAGATCCGGAAAGGCAGGCAGTCCAGCGATCAGCGTCAAGCAGAGCAGCGAGGCAACAGGCAGCAGACAGACCAATAACCAGGAGCCAGTCGGGGGCAATGAAGAGGAACCAAACAGCAGCTCACAAGATCAAAAGGTGGAACAGCAAGGGGGCTGGAAGCCCGGAAAGCCCAAGAAAACGAAGCAGCCGCAACCAGCAGCAGCATCCAGGCATCCACCGGCAGCGTCCTCTGATAGCGTGCGGGAGCGGGAGCTGTATACTAATCAGACCGGGTGCGTAGCTTTGCTTACGGCATCAGCTGTTCGGCTCAGAGCATCGGAGCTTGGGGGGAGGACGCCGGCATCAGCTGTTCGGCGTCAGAGCATCGGAGCTTGGAGGGAGGAGGCCAGCACAGAGGGGAGAACGAGACGCGACGTGCTCACGTCATCCCGCCCAGTTGGAAAAAAAAAAAGTGTGCACTTGCACTTTAAATTGTGATCTCTTTTCCCCCGTTCCTTTTGCAGTCCCTGCCCAGTGTTGGCTGCACCCAGGCTCACACCCCTTTAATGTTTGGAGTGTTTATGTACTCATGCCCTGGATGCTATTACCACTATAGGTGCCCCACTGGGCTGATACTGCTCTATATTTGTGTATGTGGGGAATACTAGTCCCTTATTGGTTTGGAGCTTACTCTGTTTTTATACAAATTATTTGTAACACCGTAGTGTTCCCATTATGTGCTGTTTTTGTATGTGTTTTAACTGATATACCATTCAATGTTTTTGGATATCCAATAAAGGAAATAATTAATTAAAATTGCTCTCTGTGTGGCTGCTCTTTGAGCTTTGTAGGCGATAATACGAATAACTCCATGCGAGATATTTATGAGTTGTTGCGAGATATTTATGAGTTGTCCATGCGATAGTTGTTTTTTGGTGTTTTAAACTTAGTGGTTCAGCGGTTTATCAAAACCTACCCCAATTTTCCAGAGCTACTAGTAAAGGCGCGCCGCGTGTGTGCCCATTTCCGCAAGTCATCCACAGATTCAGCCGGTCTGTCAACACTGCAGCAGTGCTTGTGGCTTCCAGCTCACTGACTTTTGTGCGCCGTGAGCACGCACTGGAACTCTACGTTCCACGTGTTGGCCAGGCTTTGTGAGCACCAGAGGGCAGTTGTGGAAAACCAGCTGCAATATGGTTGTTGCCTTTCGAGTCAACTGCCACTATTCACAAGCAAGGAATGGGCATTGATGTCAGACCTCTGTGAGGTTTTAAAAAACTTTGATGAATCCACACAGATGGTTAGTAGCGATAACGCTATTATTAGCGTAATCATCCCACTGCTGTGTAAACTCAAACAATCACTGCTCACAATTGAGGATGATGCTCTGAATGTGGCAGACGAGGAAATGGGGGAGGACACTTCACAGTGTGATAGTCAGACCACCCACAGTTCGTCTTCTCAGCGCGAATTGGACTATAAAGAGGTGGGGGAGGAGGAGCTGGAGAAAGTTGCTAGAGAGGGTAGTAACCATGGAACTTTAATTCCATCTGTTCAGCGTGGATGGGCAGAAGAGAAGGAGGAGGATGAGGAGATGGAGAGTCATCCTGATGTCAACATAGACGTCTTGCCTGTTGGTGCACTGGCACACATGGCTGACTTTATGTTAGGCTGCCTTTCCCACGGCCCTCGCCTTATACGCATCTTAGATAACACGGATTACTGGTTGTTCACCCTTCTCGACCCCAGCTAAAAAGAGAACTTCTCATCTCTAATTCCTGTAGTGGAGAGGACGAGTATAACTGAGAATTGCCTCACAGCGTCTTTTTCAGAGGTTTCTACCAAGACTGTGCCATCTTTTCTCTCTGAATTTTCGGATGTGTTTTCCGAGACTGGCGTCCAGGAGTTGCCCCCGCTTCAGGAGTATGACTGCCCTATTAATCTCATCCCAGGCGCCAAACTGCCAAAATCATGTTTATACAATCTCTCCCAACCTGAAAGAGTCGCTATGCGTACTTATATCTCTAAGAGCCTGAGAAAGACACATCCGACCCTCGAAGTCACCTGTTGCGGCAGTTGTTTTTTTTGTTAAGAAAAAAGATGGTTCTTTAAGACCTTGTCTGGATTTCAGGGAGCTGAACCGTATCACGATTTGTGACCCATATCCGCTTCCTCTGATCACGGACCCGTTTAACCAGATTGTTGGGGCTGTTTTTTCTAAGTTGGATTTAAGAGGGGCATACAACCTAGTCAGGGTCAGGGAAGGTGGAAGACGGCCTTCAATATCCCTGAGGGTCATTTCAAGAATTTGGTTATGCCTTTTGGTTTGATGAATGCTCCAGCCGTCTTCCAACATTTTCTGAACAGCATTTTTGTGGGGAAATTTGTACTGGTGTATCTGGATGACATTTAGATTTTTTTCTCCTCATTTCAAGACTCATCAAGACCACCTACTGTAGGAGAGTCCCCGGAATAATAATGGACGGACAATACGTGCCACCAGAGGTCCTGGCCTCGGTGGAGTAAGAACCGGATCATTGCGGTTACAGCGGCGAATGCTGCTGGCGCAGCGTGTCCGGGCCGGTTCTTACTGGGAACAGGTAAAGAGTGGGGGGGGTGCCTGTTCCCCATGGCCAGCCCAGGTTTTTGGTGGAGCTGGGCCTTTAAGAACCCAGCCTGCTGATGATGGGGGTGGGGTGTGTCTTGCTGAGCTGGAGATTTCCACAGACAGAGTGAGTGCTGATGAAGGAGAGTCTGGGCGCAGCACACATTGAAGGATAGCCCTGGGACCTGTGGTGCTACAAGCCAAAGGGGCTCTGGCCTGAGGGAGACAAAGGCAGATAGCCTAGAAGCCTGCAGAACTGCTGTGGTCTGTCCAAAACAAGGTGACTCAAACCTGCTGTTTATTTTCTATGGAAGGACTTTTGTTCTATGCACTATGTGGATATGCACCTGTGTGGTCTGCACATTGCCTGTTATGCCGTTGGTGTGAATAAAGTCACAGTGTATCACAAAGACTGTCTATGATTGCCTCAATACTGCCGCCGCTACCGTAGCCTACCACGAGCACATCCCCACAATTGGTGGCTTGGAGCGGGCATTCCTGCAGTGAGGCAGGCCTGAAGCAAAAGTTGTGTTGGACTGCATGTCATATATCAGGCCTGCAAGTTTTATGGTTCCTGACAAAATGGAGGAGGCCATTAAGCACCTGATTCAGAGTAATGTACAGCAGCAACAGGCATTGCAGGCTCAGAGGGAAAGTAATGAGCTACAGCAAAAAAGACATGAGGAGGCTATGTGTGCACAGCAGCAAACAAACACTCTCCTAATGCAGCAGCTGGTAGCCATGCAAGAGTCGGTGCGAACATCCCTGCAAGGAGTTTTAACTGCGACAACCCCGACTGTGTCTACCGACAGGGACAAAGTCCGATCCACCCTGAGGAAAATGGGTCCGGGAGATGATATAGAGGCATTCCTGATGGTATTCGAAAGAACCGCGGAGCAAGAGAGGCTGCCGTTGGAGCAGTGGGCCGAGGTGGTGGCGCCTTTTCTGGTGGGGGACGCACAAAAGGCCTATTTTGACCTCAGCTGCGATGAGGCCAAGGACTATGAGAGGCTAAAAAGCTGAGGTGTTGGCCAGGTTGGGGGTAAACACCTATGTGCGAGCGCACAGGGTGTATCAGTGGGTGTTTGCCGAGTCCCGACCCGCCCGGTCACAAGCCTATGACTTACTTCACCTAGTAAAAAAATGGCTTCAGCCTGAGATATTGAGCCCTTCTCAGATGGTTGAAAGGGTCGTGGTCGACAGGTTCGTGCGTACCCTCCCGAGAGCCATACAGCGCTGGGTGGGACAAGGCGATCCAGGCAACCTGGAACAACTGGTTAGCCTGGTGGAGAGGTATATGGCCACTCAGGATTTGGGGCGGGACTCAGCGGTACTACCGAAGTCACGTCAGCCCCCGCTGCCGACCCGGGATCCTGAAAAAGGGATCCCACCACATAAGGAGGGGAGTGGATCTCCAGTCCGTGGGAGGAATACCCTGGGGAGGAGGGAGGCTGCGAGGATCAGATGTTGGCATTGTCAGGACTGGGGACATGTGGCATCCAACTGCCCTAGGGCATCCGAACCCATGGACTGCGGGTTCGCTCGCCGGTCCTCTTTTTATGCCCAACCGGTGTATATAGCTGACCCCCTGCTGGCGGCGGACAACCCTCCGGTGTGTGATGTCGTTGTTAATGGACACTCCGTGCAGGCCCTGCTGGACTCTGGGAGCCTGGTAACTCTGGTCCATGAGTCGCTGCTAACGGAAAAACTCCCAGAAAGGCGAACCCTTACCATTGTCTGTATACATGGGGATCGCAGGGAGTATCCCACCACTAAGGTTACCCTGGCAGTGTGTGGAAAGGAGGTACCACATGTCGTCGGGGAGGGGAGACGGCTCCCTTATGCCGCAATATTGGGGAGGGACTTTCCCCTGTTCTGGACTTTGTGGAGGAACGGGTTGCCTACCTATGGGGAAGGAAAATGTCCAGGTCCCGAGCCCGAGGACCCCGAGGCAGGGACCCCAGCTGTAGGGGTCACCGTAGAGGAGGTAGAGTGTAACCCTGACCGGTTTCCCCTAGAAGTATTGGCGGGTGAGACAGTAGAAAGTTCGTCCATCCTGGATCTGAAGGTACCCCGAGAAACCTTCGGGACCGCACAGCTCCAGGATTCAACGTTATTGCGGGCTAGAGAAGGTGTGTTGGTGGTTAATGGTGTTGCCCAGCGTCCCGGCGCCGATACCGTATTTCCTCACCTGGCCTATAACCAGGACCTGTTATATAGGGTAGACAAGGTGAGGCAGGAGGTGGTGGAACAGCTGGTGGTGCCCCAGCCTTATCGGTGAATGGTCTTGGATTTAGCGCATGCGCATGTGTTGGGTGGTCATCTGGGGGTTAAGAAAACGCTGGAGCGAATTCTACAACGGTTCTATTGGCCTGGGATATATGAGGAAGTCCGGAGGTTCTGTCAGTCCTGTCCAGTGTGTCAGCTGACTAGCCCCCAACCTCACTATCGCAGTCCACTGGTACCTATGCCCATTATAGAGGTGCCCTTCGAAAGGATCGCCATGGATCTGGTAGGCCCCATTATTAAGTCAGCCCGAGGTCACCAACACATCCTGGTAGTGTTAGACTATGCCACTCGCTATCCGGAGGCGGTCCCATTGCGCCATACGTCGGCCAAGGTAATAGCTAAAGAGCTCATGAGTATGTTTGCCCGGGTGGGGATACCAAAGGAGATTCTGACGGACCAGGGGACACCCTTTATGTCCAAAATAACAAAGGAATTGTGTAAGCTATTAAATATTAAACACCTGCACACGTCCGTCTACCATCCCCAAACCGATGGGTTAGTAGAACGGTTTAATAAGACCCTGAAGTCCATGCTAAAAAGAGTCGTGGCTAAGGACGGGAGGGATTGGGACTTACTGTTGCCCTATGTTTTGTTTGCGGTACGGGAGGTGCCCCAGGCGTCCACGGGGTTCTCGCCCTTTGAGTTGTTATATGGGCGACATCCCCGTGGGCTACTGGATATCGCTAAGGAAGCATGGGAGCAACAGCCTACGCCTCATAAAAGTGTGATAGAGCACATAGGAAAAATGCAGGACCGAATAGGGGTCGTGTTGCCGATCGTCCGTGAGCACATGGAAGCGGCACTGGCCCAGAGTCGGGTATATAACCGAACCGCCCGGGTAAGGACATTTCACCCGGGGGACCGAGTTCTTGTACTCGTGCCCACGGTCGAGAGTAAATTCTTGGCCCGGTGGCAAGGACCCTATGAAGTTAAGGAGAAGGTGGGCCCAGTTGATTACAGGATATACCAGCCTGGGAGGCGGAAGCCCGAACAGGTATATCATGTAAATCTACTAAAACCTTGGAGAGACAGAGAGAATTTGTTTGCAGACAGCCCGCCCTCTGTCGGGACGTCAGGGAGTGACCCGGGGTCACCAGGTGTTCCGGAGAACGCCGCTGGGGTGACGATAGGGGACGGACTGTCGACCAAACAAGCACAAGAGGTGAAAGAATTTGTTAGTCGGAATAGGGACGTATTCTCTGACCTTCCTGGACGTACCACCTTGATCGAGCATGACATTGTCACCGAGCCCCGGGTGAAAGTCCGCCTAAGACCATACCGAGTACCGGAGGCTCGGCGACAGGCCATTTCGCAGGAGGTAAGATCGATGCTACGTCTAGGGGTCATAGAAGAGTCAAAGAGCGAGTGGGCTAGCCCGATTGTCCTTATTCCCAAACCGGATGGTTCATTACGGTTCTGTAATGATTTTAGGAAATTGAATGAGGTATCAAAATTTGACGCCTATCCCATGCCTCGGGTAGACGAGTTGATAGAGCGGCTGGGAAAAGCCCGGTATTTTTCGATCCTAGATCTCACGAAGGGCTACTGGCAGGTACCTCTGACGGAGGCGGCAAAGGAGAAGACGGCCTTTGTCACTCCGGAGGGGCTTTTTCAGTATAGGGTGTTGCCTTTTGGGTTGCATGGCGCTCCGGCTACGTTCCAGCGTCTGATGGATGTCGTCCTCAAGCCCCATCACCAGTATACCTCCGCGTATCTGGATGATATAGTCGTGTTTAGCCCAGACTGGGAGGGTCATTTGTCAAAACTTCAGGCAGTGATAGATTCTCTAAGGAAGGCGGGGTTAACTGCCAACCCAAAAAAATGCTCGGTGGGACTAGAGGAAGCTCGCTATTTGGGGTATGTGATTGGACGCGGAGTCATTAGGCCCCAAGTAAATAAAGTTGAAGCAATCCGGAATTGGCCCAGGCCTCGTACGTCCAAGCAAGTACGGTCATTTTTGGGCCTGATTGGGTACTACATGAGGTTCATTCCCCATTTTGCCACCTTGGCAGCCCCGCTAACCGGCCTCTTGAAGGGTAGAAAGTCGGTGATGGTTCGCTGGGGGGAGAAGGAGGAGGAGGCGTTCTCCCGTTTGAAGTCGGCCCTATGTGAGTCCCCAGTTCTGGTGACGCCCGACTTCAAGCGGGAGTTTGTAGTTCAAACAGATGCCTCGGGAGTAGGACTAGGGGCTGTGCTTTCCCAGGAGCTCAACGGGGAAGAGCACCCCGTGGTTTTTCTAAGCCGCAAGCTTACCCCAGCAGAAACCCGGTATAGCATTGTGGAGAGAGAGTGCCTCGCCATGAAGTGGGCACTCGAGTCTCTCAGATATTACCTTCTGGGGAGAAGGTTCCGTCTGGTGACCGACCACTCCCCTCTCCAGTGGATGAGTCGGGCTAAGGAGGGGAGCGCTCGGGTTACCAGGTGGTTCTTGTCCCTCCAGAACTTTAAGTTCACTGTTGAGCACAGGGCCGGCCGCTTACAGGGGAACGCAGATGCCCTGTCCCGGGTACACTGCTGTGCATGTGTTCACCCCCTCAGGCTTGAACAGTATGTTCAAGCCCTCAGGGGTGAACAAAGGGGGGGGATATGTAGGAGAGTCCCCGGAATAATAATGGACGGACGATACGTGCCACCAGAGGTCCTGGCCTCGGTGGAGTAAGAACCGGATCATTGCGGTTACAGCGGCGAATGCTGCTGGCGCAGCGTGTCCGGGCCGGTTCTTACTGGGAACAGGTAAAGAGTGGGGGGGTGCCTGTTCCCCACGGCCAGCCCAGGTTTTTGGTGGAGCTGGGCCTTTAAGAACCCAGCCTGCTGATGATGGGGGTGGGGTGTGTCTTGCTGAGCTGGAGATTTCCACAGACAGAGTGAGTGCTGATGAAGGAGAGTCTGGGCGCAGCACACATTGAAGGATAGCCCTGGGACCTGTGGTGCTACAAGCCAAAGGGGCTCTGGCCTGAGGGAGACAAAGGCAGATAGCCTAGAAGCCTGCAGAACTGCTGTGGTCTGTCCAAAACAAGGTGACTCAAACCTGCTGTTTATTTTCTATGGAAGGACTTTTGTTCTATGCACTATGTGGATATGCACCTGTGTGGTCTGCACATTGCCTGTTATGCCGTTGGTGTGAATAAAGTCACAGTGTATCACAAAGACTGTCTATGATTGCCTCAATACTGCCGCCGCTACCGTAGCCTACCACGAGCACATCCCCACACTACGTTATGTCTTGCTGATTCTGCGGGATAATAAATTGTATGCTAAACTGGAAAAATGTGTGTTTGCGGTTCCGGAGATTCAATTTCTTGGTTTTCTTCTCTCCGCTTCTGGTTTTCGCATGGACCCTGAGAAGGTCAGCGCTGTGCTTGATTGGGAGCTTCCTGATAATCAGAAGGTGCTGATGCCGTTTTTGGGTTTTGAGAATTATTACAGAAAGTTAATTTTGAATTATTCCTCTGTTGTTAAGCCACTCACTGATATGACTAAAAAGGATTTTTCCTCGTGGTCGGTAGATGCGCTTAAAGCCTTTTCTAGTATCAAAGAGAGTTTTGCTTCCGCTCCCATTTTGGTACAACCTGATGTCTCTCTACCTTTTATTGTTGAGGTGGACACTTCTGAGGTGGGAATGGGTGCAGTCTTATCTCAGGGTCCCTCTCCTGCCAAATGGCGATCATGTGCCTTTTTCTCAAGGAAACTCTCTTCTGCAGAGAGAAATTACGATGTGGGAGATAGGGAGTTGTTGGCCATCAAATTATCTTTTGAGAAATGGCGCCATTGGTTAGAGGGAGCCAGACACCCTATTACCGAGTTTACAGACCATAAGAATCTGGCCTACTTGGAATCGGCCAAGCGTCTGAACTCGAGACAGGCCAGATGGTCTTTGTTCTTTTCTAGGTTTAATTTTGTGGTTACGTTCTGCCCTGGGGTTAAAAATGTGAAGACGGATGCCCTGTCACGTTGTTTTCCGGGAGGGAGGGAACTTTGAAGACCCGGGTCCCATTTTGGCTAAAGGGGTGGTCGTCTCTGCTCTTTATCCTGATTTGGAGGCAGAGGTTCAGGCAGCCCAGGCAGAGGCTCCTGATCTTTGTCCCCCTGGGAGGTTGTATGTGCCTCTCGCTTTACGACACAAGGTTTTTAAGGAGCACCCCGATACTGTCCTTGCTGGGCACTCTGGGAGCAGAGCCACAGTGTATCTCATTGCTCGGAGATTCTGGTGCCCGGCTCTTCGTAAGGCGGTTGAGGGTTTTGTGGCAGCCTGCAAGACCTGCGCTCGTGCCAAGGTCCCTCATTCACAGCCATCGGGTTCTCTCCTCCCATTACCCATTCCTTTCTTTTTGTCCCTTGCTGAGTTTGCTTTAAATAACTGTCGCCAAGAGTCCTCTGATAAGTCACAATTTTTTGGTGCATATGGGTTTCATCCGCAGTTTGGGACATTCTCTGGAGAGGGGTCTTCTGGTTTACCTGATGAGGAGAGATTTTCCTCGTCTTTGTCATTTATTTGGCAAAAGATTCAGGGTAATCTAAAGCGGATGAGTGAGAGATATAAGCGTGTGGCGGATAAGAGACGTGTGCCTGGTCCGGACCTGAATGTGGGTGATCTGGTGTGGTTGTCTACAAAGAATATCAAACTGAAGGTTCCCTCCTGGAAGTTAGGTCCTAAGTTTATTGGGCCTTACAAGATCTTGTCTGTCATCAATCCTGTTGCCTTCCGTCTTGATCTTCCTCAGACTTGAAAGAGCCATAATGTTTTTCACAGGTCCCTATTAAAACCTTATGTCCAACCCACTGTACCCTCCTCTTTGCCTCCTCCTCCGATTGTTGTTGATGGTAATCTTGAATTTCAGGTCTCTAGTATTGTGGATTCTCGCATTATCCGCGGTTCTCTCCAGTACCTCGTTCATTGGGAGGGTTATGGTCCTGAGGAGAGGATGTGGGTCCCAGTGGCGGACATTAAGGCCACTCATCTTATCAGGGCTTTCCATAGGTCTCATCCTGAGAAGGTGGGCTCTGAGTGTCCTGGGGTCCACCCGTAGAGGGAGGGGTACTGTCACCGCCAGTTCTGTAAGAAGGTCTGTTAGATGTTCTTCTCTACCTGCATGACGTTCTTTGTTTTAGTTTCACTTTGTCATCTCTTTTCCTTCTCCCAGCTGTCACCTATTTACACTAATTGTCTCCCTTTATATTCCCTCCTATACTGCCTCACTTTGCAGTTTATACTTCTTCCTGGATTGTGTTCACTGCTGAAGGCTGCTTCTGCTGATTCCTCAGATAAGTCTGTTTCCTTTATTTGTGTTTCCTTTCTGGCTTGATTCTAGGTGACCCTGACTCCATCCATATTAAGTGCAGGGAGCCGGTAGTCATGTCCCCTCACTATTATAGGGTTTTCAGGGGTCACATAGTATTAGGTACGTGGACATGCAATCGTCTACCATAAAGACCTTTGCATGGGCATAGCAGTCAGGGAAAGCTCTAGGGGGTTTTATAGGGCTCACCCATATGCTCCTTAGTTTGGGATCAAGCCAGTCGGATGTTTATTTATAAGTTTCCAGCTTTCTGCAACACCATCCGTGAAACAGGCCTTTGCATATAATGTTTTACAGGGTCAGCTCAACTGCAGGCACTCGCATATAATGTTTTACAGGGTCAGCTCAACTGCAAGCCCTCGCATTTAATGTTTTAAACGGTTAGCTCAACTGCAGGCCCTCGCATGTATTGTTTTACAGGGTCAGCTCAACTGCAGGCCCTCACATATAATATTTTACATGGTCAGCTCAACTGCAGGCCATCGCATATAATGTTTTACAGGGTCAGCTGAACTGCAGGCCCTCACCTAAAATCTTTTACAAGGTCAGCTCAACTGCAGACCCTTGCCTAATAATCTTTTACAGGGTCAGCTCACCTTCTGATGACGACAGTGAAGTCATGCCTGTTGGTACTCTTGCACACATGGCTGACTTCATGTTAAGCTACCTTTCCGCGACCTGCTCGTTATACGCATTTTAGACAACAGGGATTACTGGTTGTTCACCCTTCTCGACTTCCCTATAAAGAGAACTTCTAATCTTTTATTCCTCTGGTGGAGAGGACGAGGACAAGCAAAACAGTGCTATACCAGAAGGTCCTTGTTGAAAAATTGCTCCAAAGTTGATAGGGCAGACATCTAAATGGATCGTTGCCAGTCACGCGGACGTGTGATCGCCTAGAAGTTAGCTAGCATCATCAAAGCGGCAGCAGGCCCTCACCTACAAGTCCAGTCTCAGTAGCCAAGAGTCTGGTTAACACAATCCTCTCCATTATGGCACACTGGGTGAAGAATTCAATTTGCACCAAATGCAAATTTCCTCGCGATTTTTGGTAACGAATCACATTTTTCCTAAAATGGCTGCTGCATGTGTGAGGACATGGAGAAAGGAACTCTGGGAGGTGGGATCTACCATACTGACATGCATGCAGCCAATCAACAGCCAGCCATCCATGTGATGTCACAGCCCTATAATTACGGCAGTCATCTTATATTATGCCATTCACTAGCGTGCTTAGTGCAGGGAGAGACGTGTCTGAAGGCACTAGGGACAGTGATAAAAAAACGTTATTGTGCTAAAAAAAAGAAGATTTACAAGTGCTGGGAAAGATTATTCAAGGTGTAGTGAAAGGATAGGGAGGAATCCTTCCACGTCATTTCTGTTGAGCAGGGTTCATTCAGGGAGGTGACAGTCTGGGTATTAGTAACATTCCTATTAGACTTTGCAGCACTGACTGGGCACCCAAATTGCCATTATACAGCTCTGTAATTCCAGCAAACCATTCTTATTAGGGTGCAAGTGCTGTTTGATACAAGCATTAACAGGGGTTATTACAAGGAAATATTTCTATGTCTTATTTGTCCTTGTGCGGTGCACTCATCTGTGGTTGAGGCTTTTGTGGGGTGTTTTACCGGAAAAAAGAAAAAATACATTTGCCACTCTGTGGTGCAGTAATCTGTAGTAAAGGTTTTTGTGGGGTATTTCAGCTGAAAAATAAAAAATATACTTACCACTCAGAGGTGTAGGTATTTCTTGGCAAGCCTTTTGTGACCTGTATTAGCGCAAGAAAAAATGCATTTTCCGCTCTGCGGTGCAGTAATCTGTAGTAAAGGCTTGTGGGGTGTTTTAGAGGAAAAATAAAAAAATCATTTGCCGCTCTGCGGTCAAGCATTTCCTGAAGTCTTCCACCCATCTGCAAGACATCATAAAAATGGCCAGGAAACTTTGCACGCATTTCAGACACACCCTCCTTGAGCTGCAGTAGCAGAACGGCATCCCCCAACATAGGCTGATATGCAACTTTTCTACCCATTGGAATTCCACCCTCCATATGTTGGACCGACTGTACGAACAGAGAAAGGCCATAAACGATTTCTTGATGATCCAAGCGGACAGGATTACTCCCCTGTGTAACTTTGATGTCGGCCAGTGGCAGCACATGCGTGACACCTGCCATTTGCTCAGGCGCTTTGAGGATGCCATGTTATTTCTTAGTCGCCAGGACTACGGGATGAACTAAGTCATTCCACTGCTTCATGTCCTGGAACAGATGCTGATAAGTATGGCTGGTCAGGGGACTGGAGACATGGCACTTAGATCTCACAGCCACATGAGCCCTGTGGGGCTGAACTGGAGAAGGAGGAGAAACACATTGGAGCACAAGCAATGTGTACAGGTAGCTTAATGGGTGGTTTTTCTACATAGGTGACAGGAGAGGAGGAGCAGAAGCAGCCGGAGGAGGAAGATGAGGAAGATGAGGCAGATGACTCAGGCACACCATAGCAGTATGCAGTGGAGATGGAGGCAGGGAGTCCCTCCGAGTCACTTGCGCAAATGGCCCACTGCATGCTCACTTGCTTGGGTAGTGACAGTCAAATTGTCACCATTCGGCAGAGGGATTACTTCTGGCACTCAACCTTGTTGGACCCTCAATACTGGTTTAAAATGCAAGCCTTTTTTATACCCGCAGACAAACTGAACTACTGTAGAAACATCCTTTGTAGTCAGTTGGCCGCTGCCTATGCGTGCGCCATTGTCCATCCTCTCTCAGGTTTGACTGGGGGGGCCTTTTGCGCTCACGTTCCACTACCATGGCTGCTGAGGAGGGGTGGGGTGACAGAAACAGTACCAGTTCTGTCAGCAGCAGCCTGAGTCTAGAGTCGCTGATGAGCAGCTTCCTTCACCCACATAGTGAAGGAACTACTCACCAACAGCTAGACATAGAGCAGCACCCGAACCAGCAGGTGGTGGCATACTTGGACAACACCCTGTCACCCCACATTGAAGATCCGCTGGACTACTGGGCAACAAAACTGGATTTGTGGCCGCAACTAGCAGAGTTTGCCCTGGAAAAGCTGTCCTGCCTGGCCAGTAGTGTGGCATCAGAGCAGCTGTTTAGTGCAGCGGGGTCCATATTTACCCCAAGAAGGACTCGCCTGTCCACCCAAAATGTGGAGAGACTGACCTTTGTCAAGATGAATCAGGCATGGATCAGCCAGGATTTCCAGATTTCCACCCACCAATGCGTGATGCATCGGACTAGATCATCCATGGTGCCACACCAACACTTTGACAAAAGAGACTGGTTTCTTCTAGCTGTCTGCCTCAGCTACTATTCTGATGCTGCCACACATCTGATGCCAAGTGCTCCTTCTTTCACCAACCATCTTCAGCTGGTACTGGTATTGCCACCCACCTCCACACTATGTCAGCATGCCACTCTGTGGCTTTTTGATGCTGCCACCTTCTCCATACTCTGTCGTTGGACCACTCTGTGGTCTCCTCATGATGCTGCCACCTCTATACTCTGTCAATGTGCCACTCTGTGGCATCCTGATGCTGCTCCTGCCACCTCCACACTGTCATTGTGCCACTCGGTGGCCTCCTACTGATGCTGCTCCCGCCACCTCCACACTCTGTTATTGTGTCACTCTGTGGCCTTCTGATGCTGCCGCCACCTTCAAACTCTGTCATTGGGCCACTTTGTGGTCTTCTCATGCTGATGCCACCTCCAGACTCTGTCATTGTGCCACTTTGTGGCCTCCTGATGCTGCCGCAACCTCCATACTCTGTCATTGGGCCACTCTGCAGTCTCCTCATGCTGCCACAACCTCCACACTCTGTCATTGTGCCAATCTGTGGCCTCCTGATGCTGCCACCACCTTCAGACTCTGTCATTGTGCCAATCTGTGGTCTTCTCATGCTGCCGCCACCTCCACACTCTGTAATTGGGCCACACTATGGTCTCCTCATGTTGTCGCCACCTCTAGACTCATAATTGTGCCACTCTATTGCCTCATTATGCTGCCGCCACCTTTAGACTTTGTCATTAGGCCACTCTGAGTCCTCCTCATGCTACCACCACCCCCAGACTCTGTGATTGTGCCACTCTGTGGCCTCCTGAAATTGCCACCACCTACAGACTATCTCATTGGGCCACTCTGTGGTACCCTCATGCTCCTTCCACCTTACCACTATGTCATAGGGCCACTCTGGACTTCTCATGCTGTCCCCACCCTCCCCACTTCATGACTGGGCCACTATTTTGCCTTTTTGGATTGTCTGACATCATCATCATTTATTTGACCCTTCTTCTGATCTGTCAGAAGGAAGGTAAAATGAGATGAACAGTGGATACTTTTTGTGTAGCAGCTGTAAGGCCTGTATGGTCCTTGGCTTATGATTTGGTAGCCAAAAGCAGGAGTGGGTACAAAACACAGAAGACATGCAACTAACTATTCCATTCACGTGCCATTTCTGTTTTGGATCCTCTTTTTTTCTTGCATTAGCAATACTGATGGATTACTGACCAAATGCTGACTGCGGGATTGGCGGATGCTCCACAGACAGGATCCATTTTTTGTGGGTTATTGTTCTGACGGATAAGAGGAAGGGCAAAATAATCTGTGAAGTTGACACAAACTTACTGTTGACACCCTCTCCACTCTGTCGGGGGGCTTGTATAAGCATTTAATAGAACAGGGTCTGTAGACATCTATGTGGAATCAGCTGATGATGGTGTAAAATGAGTGTGCTTCTTCATTGACCTGTAAGGCTGAGTTCAAACTTGAGATATTTGGTCAGTTTTGGCCCCCTGGCTGCCCCCAAATAACTGAAGTGTGCAGTGATTCTAAATGTGACGCCTGTCATCTGCATGTCATACGAACTCACAGTATTATTTCACTACCAAAACAGACTCCCTATGCATGTTACTGAAGGGCACAGTGTTCTACATCACTATAAAGGCTCTCTGCAGCCAGGAAATAGCCGTTTTTTTACGCGATTTGCAGCAAATTTATTTGTATCAAACCAAATTTTTCCCCCAAAAAATTGGCGAACCGGCAAATTGAAATTTTTAAAAATTTGCTAATTTCTAGATAGCAAGCATTTTTTAACATAACAAAAAAAGAAACAACAAAGAGGAGAATTTTTTCTATGTAATTACTGTATATGCAATACGAAAAAACGGAATGAAAAAACAGAACGGAAACACAACGGAAACAAAAAACGGAACAACGGATCTGGAAAAAAAGGCCCGCAAAACACTGAAAAAGCCATATGGTCGTGTGAAAGAGGCCTAACTTACACAAAAGCACCTAATCTGTGCCTCAGAGTTTCCCCGACATGTAAAAAAACTAAAGGTTAAGAATGCACAAAATTCCCCAAAAAGACCACAGGGGTACATTCAACAAGGAATTCCTTCAGTGTAGAGATTAAGGATAGTTTAACCTGTAATTCAACAGATGTAATCTATGCCCTACAATGTCCATGCAATAAACAATATATCGAGAGGACTAGAGTTGAGCGAACACCTGGATGTTCGGGTTCGAGAAGTTCGGCCGAACTTCCCGAAAATGTTCGGGTTCGGGATCCGAACCCGATCCGAACTTCGTCCCGAACCCGAACCCCATTGAAGTCAATGGGGACCCGAACTTTTCGGCACTAAAAAGGCTGTAAAACAGCCCAGGAAAGGGCTAGAGGGCTGCAAAAGGCAGCAACATTTAGGTAAATCCCCTGCAAACAAATGTGGATAGGGAAATGAATTAAAATAAAAATTAAATAAATAGAAATTAACCAAAATCAATTGGAGAGAGGTCCCATAGCAGAGAATCTGGCTTCCCGTCACCCACCACTGGAACAGTCCATTCTCAGATATTTAGGCCCCGGAACCCAGGCAGAGGAGAGAGGTCCCGTAACAGAGAATCTGGCTTCATGTCAGCAGAGAATTAGTCTGCATGTCATAGCAGAGAATGAGGCTTCACGTCAGCCACCACTGCAACAGTCCATTGGCATATATTTAGACCCAGCACCCAGGCAGAGGAGAGAGGTCCCGTAACAGACAATCTGGCTTCATGTCAGCAGAGAATCAGTCTGCATGTCATAGCAGAGAATGAGGCTTTACGTCACCCACCACTGCAACAGTCCATTGGCATATATTTAGGCCCAGCACCCAGGCAGAGGAGAGAGGTCCCGTAACAGACAATCTGGCTTCATGTCAGCAGAGAATTAGTCTGCATGTCATAGCGGAGAATGAGGCTTCACGTCGGCCACCACTGCAACAGTCCATTGGCATATATTTAGGCCCAGCACCCAGGCAGAGGAGAGAGGTCCCGTAACAGACAATCTGGCTTCATGTCAGCAGAGAATCAGTCTTCATGTCATAGCAGAGAATGAGGCTTCACGTCACCCACCACTGTAACAGTCCATTGTCATATATTTAGGCCCAGCACCCAGGCAGAGGAGAGAGGTCCCGTAACAGAGACTCTGGCTTTATGTCAGCAGAGAATCAGTCTGCATGTCATAGCAGAGAATCAGGCTTCACGTCACCCAACATTGGAACAGTCCATTGGCATATATTTAGGCCCCGGCACCCAGACAGAGGAGAGGTTCATTCAACTTTGGGTAGCCTCGCAATATAATGGTAAAATGAAAATAAAAATAGGATTGAATGAGGAAGTGCCCTGGAGTCAAATAATATATGGTTAAGGGGAGGTAGTTAATGTCTAATCTGGACAAGGGACGGACAGATCCTGTGGGATCCATGCCTGGTTCATTTTTATGAACGTCAGCTTGTCCACATTGGCTGTAGACAGGCGGCTGCGTTTGTCTGTAATGACGCCCCCTGCCATGCTGAATACACGTTCAGACAAAACGCTGGCCGCCGGGCAGGCCAGCACCTCCAAGGCATAAAAGGCTAGCTCTGGCCACGTGGACAATTTAGAGACACAGAAGTTGAATGGGGCCGAACCATCAGTCAGTACGTGGAGGGGTGTGCACATGTACTGTTCCACCATGTTAGTGAAATGTTGCCTCCTGCTAACACGTTGCGTATCAGGTGGTGGTGCAGTTAGCTGTGGCGTGTTGACAAAAGTTTTCCACATCTCTGCCATGCTAACCCTGCCCTCAGAGGAGCTGGCATTGACACAGCTGCCTTGGCGACCTCTTGCTCCTCCTCTGCCTTGGCCTTGGGCTTCCACTTGTTCCCCTGTGACATTTGGGAATGCTCTCAGTAGCGCGTCTACCAACGTGCGCTTGTACTCGCGCATCTTCCTATCACGCTCCAGTGCAGGAAGTAAGGTGGGCACATTGTCTTTGTAGCGTGGATCCAGCAGGGTGGCAACCCAGTAGTCCGCACAGGTTAAAATGTGGGCAACTCTGCTGTCGTTGCGCAGGCACTGCAGCATGTAGTCGCTCATGTGTGCCAGGCTGCCCAGGGGTAAGGACAAGCTGTCCTCTGTGGGAGGCGTATCGTCATCGTCCTGCCTTTCCCCCCAGCCACGCACCAGTGATGGACCCGAGCTGCGTTGGGTGCCACCCCGCTGTGACCATGCTTCATCCTCATCCTCCTCCACCTCCTCCTCATCCTCGTCCTCCAGTAGTGGGCCCTGGCTGGGCACATTTGTACCTGGCCTCTGCTGTTGCCAAAAACCTCCCTCTGAGTCACTTCGAAGAGACTGGCCTGAAAGTGCTAAAAATGACCCCTCTTCCTCCTCCTCCTCCTCCTCCTGGGCCACCTCCTCTTCCATCATCGCCCTAAGTGTTTTCTCAAGGAGACATAGAAATGGTATTGTAACGCTGATAACGGCGTCATCGCCACTGGCCATGTTGGTGGAGTACTCGAAACAGCGCAACAGGGCACACAGGTCTCGCATGGAGGCCCAGTCATTGGTGGTGAAGTGGTGCTGTTCTGTAGTGCGACTGACCCGTGCGTGCTGCAGGTGAAACTCCACTATGGCCTGCTGCTGCTCGCACAGTCTGTCCAGCATGTGCAAGGTGGAGTTCCACCTGGTGGGCACGTCGCATATGAGGCGGTGAGCAGGAAGGCCGAAGTTACGCTGTAGCGCAGACAGGCGAGCAGCAGCAGGATGTGAACGCCGGAAGCGCGAACAGACGGCCCGCACTTTATGCAGCAGCTCTGACATGTTGGGGTAGTTGTGTATGAACTTCTGCACCACCAAATTCAGCACATGCGCCAAGCAAGGGATGTGCGTCAAATTGGCTAGTCCCAGAGCTGCAACGAGATTTCGCCCATTATCACACACCACCAGGCCGGGCTTGAGGCTCACCGGCAGCAACCACTCGTCGGTCTGTTGTTCTATACCCCGCCACAACTCCTGTGTGGTGTGGGGCCTGTCCCCCAAACATATGAGTTTCAGAATGGCCTGCTGACGTTTACCCCGGGCTGTGCTGAAGTTGGTGGTGAAGGCGTGTGGCTGACTGGATGAGCAGGTGGAAGAAGAGGAGGAGGAAGCCGAGAAGGAGGAGGTGGCAACAGGAGGCAAAGAATGTTGCCCTGCGATCCTTGGCGGCGGAAGGACGTGCGCCAAACAGCTCTCCGCCTGGGGCCCAGCTGCCACTACATTTACCCAGTGTGCAGTTAGGGAGATATAGCGTCCCTGGCCGTGCTTACTGGTCCACGTATCTGTGGTTAGGTGGACCTTGCTACAGATGGCGTTGCGCAGTGCACACTTGATTTTATCGGATACTTGGTTGTGCAGGGAAGGCACGGCTCTCTTGGAGAAGTAGTGGCGGCTGGGAACAACATACTGTGGGACAGCAAGCGACATGAGCTGTTTGAAGCTGTCTGTGTCCACCAGCCTAAATGACAGCATTTCATAGGCCAGTAGTTTAGAAATGCTGGCATTCAGGGCCAGGGATCGAGGGTGGCTAGGTGGGAATTTACGCTTTCTATCAAATGTTTGTGAGATGGAGAGCTGAACGCTGCCGTGTGACATGGTTGAGACGCTTGGTGACGGAGGTGGTGGTGGTGTTGGTGGTACATCCCCTGTTTGCTGGGCGGCAGGTGCCAACGTTCCTCCAGAGGCGGAGGAAGAGGCCGAGGCGGCAGCAGCAGAAGAGGTAGCAGGAGGAGCCTGAGTGACTTCCTTGGTTTTAAGGTGTTTACTCCACTGCAGTTCATGCTTTGCATGCAGGTGCCTGGTCATGCAGGTTGTGCTCAGGTTCAGAACGTTAATGCCTCGCTTCAGGCTCTGATGGCACAGCGTGCAAACCACTCGGGTCTTGTCGTCAGCACATTGTTTGAAGAAGTGCCATGCCAGGGAACTCCTTGAAGCTGCCTTTGGGGTGCTCGGTCCCAGATGGCGGCGGTCAGTAGCAGGCGGAGTCTCTTGGCGGCGGGTGTTCTGCTTTTGCCCACTGCTCCCTCTTTTGCTACGCTGTTGGCTCGGTCTCACCACTGCCTCTTCCTCCGAACTGTGAAAGTCAGTGGCACGACCTTCATTCCATGTGGGGTCTAGGACCTCATCGTCCCCTGCATCGTCTTCCACCCAGTCTTGATCCCTGACCTCCTGTTCAGTCTGCACACTGCAGAAAGACGCAGCAGTTGGCACCTGTGTTTCGTCATCATCGGAGACATGCTGAGGTGGTATTCCCATGTTATCATCATCAGGAAACATAAGTGGTTGTGCGTCAGTGCAGTCTATGTCTTCCACCGCTGGGGGAGGGCTAGGTGGATGCCCTTGGGAAACCCTGCCAGCAGAGTCTTCAAACAGCATAAGAGACTGCTGCATAACTTGAGGCTCAGACAGTTTCCCTGATATGCATGGGGGTGATGTGACAGACTGATGGGGTTGGTTTTCAGGCGCCATCTGTGCGCTTTCTGCAGAAGACTGGGTGGGAGATAATGTGAACGTGCTGGATCCACTGTCGGCCACCCAATTGACTAATGCCTGTACCTGCTCAGGCCTTACCATCCTTAGAACGGCATTGGGCCCCACCATATATCGCTGTAAATTCTGGCGGCTACTGGGACCTGAGGTAGTTGGTACACTAGGACGTGTGGATGTGGCAGAACGGCCACGTCCTCTCCCAGCACCAGAGGGTCCACTAACACCACCACGACCATGTCCACGTCCGCGTCCCTTACTAGATGTTTTCCTCATTGTTATGGTTCACCACAACAACAAAAATATTATTTGGCCCAATGTATTGTATTCAAATTCAGCGGGATATAAATTTGAGGCCTAGTATTTAGGCGCTGGGTGACCGGTATGGATTTAGTGACAGAATTAGACTTGGAAATGCACAGTAGCGTGTGTGTGAAGTTATTCTGAATGACCCTATGTGCACCTTGAATATTATATACCCTTTTAGGGATAGATTTTAAATAGCTCTGATATAGCAGAAACCACTAAATTATGAACTTGCTAAATTGGGAATTGTATTTCAACCCAGAACAAAAAATGTGCTTTGACGGACACTAAATAACTTGCCCAGCCACAACAGTACAGCGGTAACGACAGATTTAGCGGGATATAAATTTGAGGCCTAGTATTTAGGCGCTGGGTGACCGGTATGGATTTAGTGACAGAATTAGACTGGGATATGGCCAAAAAATAACCACACTATTGCTGGTTAAATGCACTTGGTGACGGGCGCAGCTTGCCCCTGATGTAGTATATGGCCAAAAAATGAACAGACTATTGCTGGTTAAATGCACTTGGTGTCACAGCTTGACGAACCACACTACTGAGGGTTAAATGCACTTGGTGACGGGCGCAGCTTGCCCCTGATTTAGTATATGACCAAAAAATGAACAGACTATTGCTGGTTAAATGCACTTGGTGTGATAGCTTGACCAACCACACTACTGAGAGTTAAATGCACTTGGTGACGGGCGCAGCTTGCCCCTGATGTAGTATATGGCCAAAAAATGAACAGACTATTGCTGGTTAAATGCACTTGGTGACGGGCGCAGCTTGCCCCTGATTTAGTATATGGCCAAAAAATGAACAGACTATTGCTGGTTAAATACACTTGGTGTGATAGCTTGACCAACCACACTACTGAGGGTTAAATGCACTTGGTGACGGGCGCAGCTTGCCCCTGATGTAGTATATGGCCAAAAAATGAACAGACTATTGCTGGTTAAATGCACTTGGTTTCACAGCTTGACCAACCACACTACTGAGGGTTAAATGCACTTGGTGACGGGCGCAGCTTGCCCCTGATGTAGTATATGGCCAAAAAATGAACAGACTATTGCTGGTTAAATGCACTTGGTGACAGGCGCAGCTTGCCCCTGATTTAGTATATGGCCAAAAAATGAACAGACTATTGCTGGTTAAATACACTTGGTGTGATAGCTTGACCAACCACACTACTGAGGGTTAAATGCACTTGGTGACGGGCGCAGCTTGCCCCTGATGTAGTATATGGCCAAAAAATGAACAGACTAGTGCTGGTTAAATGCACTTGGTGTCACAGCTTGACCAACCACACTACTGAGGGTTAAATGCACTTGGTGACGGGCGCAGCTTGCCCCTGATGTAGTATATGGCCAAAAAATGAACAGACTATTGCTGGTTAAATGCACTTGGTGACAGGCGCAGCTTGCCCCTGATTTAGTATATGGCCAAAAAATGAACAGACTATTGCTGGTTACATACACTTGGTGTGATAGCTTGACCAACCACACTACTGAGGGTTAAATGCACTTGGTGACGGGCGCAGCTTGCCCCTGATGTAGTATATGGCCAAAAAATGAACAGACTATTGCTGGTTAAATGCACTTGGTGACGGGCGCAGCTTGCCCCTGATGTAGTATATGGCCAAAAAATGAACAGACTAGTGCTGGTTAAATGCACTTGGTGTCACAGCTTGACCAACCACACTACTGAGGGTTAAATGCACTTGGTGACGGGCGCAGCTTGCCCCTGATGTAGTATATGGCCAAAAAATGAACAGACTATTGCTGGTTAAATGCACTTGGTGACAGGCGCAGCTTGCCCCTGATTTAGTATATGGCCAAAAAATGAACAGACTATTGCTGGTTAAATACACTTGGTGTGATAGCTTGACCAACCACACTACTGAGGGTTAAATGCACTTGGTGACGGGCGCAGCTTGCCCCTGATGTAGTATATGGCCAAAAAATGAACAGACTATTGCTGGTTAAATGCACTTGGTGACGGGCGCAGCTTGCCCCTGATGTAGTATATGGCCAAAAAATGAACAGACTATTGCTGGTTAAATGCACTTGGTGTCACAGCTTGACCAACCACACTACTGAGGGTTAAATGCACTTGGTGACGGGCGCAGCTTGCCCCTGATGTAGTATATGGCCAAAAAATGAACAGACTATTGCTGGTTAAATGCACTTGGTGACAGGCGCAGCTTGCCCCTGATTTAGTATATGGCCAAAAAATGAACAGACTATTGCTGGTTAAATACACTTGGTGTGATAGCTTGACCAACCACACTACTGAGGGTTAAATGCACTTGGTGACAGGCGCAGCTTGCCCCTGATGTAGTATATGGCCAAAAAATGAACAGACTATTGCTGGTTAAATGCACTTGGTGACGGGTGCAGCTTGCCCCTGATTTAGTATATGGCCAAAAAATGAACAGACTATTGCTGGTTAAATGCACTTGGTGTGATAGCTTGACCAACCACACTACTGAGGGTTAAATGCACTTGGTGACGGGCGCAGCTTGCCCCTGATGTAGTATATGGCCAAAAAATGAACAGACTATTGCTGGTTAAATGCACTTGGTGTCACAGCTTGACCAACCACACTACTGAGGGTTAAATGCACTTGGTGACGGGCGCAGCTTGCCCCTGATGTAGTATATGGCCAAAAAATGAACAGACTATTGCTGGTTAAATGCACTTGGTGACAGGCGCAGCTTGCCCCTGATTTAGTATATGGCCAAAAAATGAACAGACTATTGCTGGTTAAATACACTTGGTGTGATAGCTTGACCAACCACACTACTGAGGGTTAAATGCACTTGGTGACGGGCGCAGCTTGCCCCTGATGTAGTATATGGCCAAAAAATAAACAGACTATTGCTGGTTAAATGCACTTGGTGTGACAGCTTCACCCTGATGTAGGCTTTAGCCAAAAAACAACCACACCATTGAGGGTTAAATGCACTTGGTCGCAGCTTGTGCTGGCGCACCACAAGACACAAAATGGCTGCCGATCACCCCAGAAAAATGTGACTGACAAACGGTCTGGGCAGCCTAAAAACAGTGAGCAATTGAGTATCAGCAGCTCAATGACCCACAGCTGCAGATCGATCGATTAATCAAGTCCTTTGGAGGAGTTAATCTGCCTAATCTCGCCCTACTGTCGCAGCCGCAACCTCTCCCTACGCTAATCAGAGCAGAGTGACGGGCGGCGCTATGTGACTCCAGCTTAAATAGAGGCTGGGTCACATGGTGCTCTGGCCAATCACAGCCATGCCAATAGTAGGCATGGCTGTGATGGCCTCTTGGGGCAAGTAGTATGACACTTGTTGATTGGCTGCTTTGCAGCCTTTCAAAAAGCGCCAAGAAAGCGTCACAAAAGCGCCAAGAAAGCGACAAAAGAACTTTTACGAAAATGTCCGGGTTCGGGTCCGTGTCACGGACACCCCAAAATTCGGTACGAACCCGAACTATACAGTTCGAGTTCGCTCATCCCTAGAGAGGACTAAACGTACATTAAAAAAAAGAGGGTAGCTAAACACATTAATGATATTAGAAATGGTTTTGAACAACACTGTGTCTAAACATTATAAAGAGGTCCATAAGAAAGATCCATCAACACTTATCTTTATAGCCATTGAGAAAGTTAAGAAATAATAGAGGGGAGGCGACCATATAGCGTGTATGTTGCGAATAGAGTATAGAAGAATCTTTGAGCTCGATACGCTAATCCCAAATGGTTTGAATGCAGAAATTTAACTTTTCTGATTTCTATAGATATTGGATGGGTGCCCTGCACGAACGCAACTTCAGGGTCTGGCTGTTTCCCATCACCTTAATCTCTCCTCCAGGTGAGGCCCCCATCCCCCTACCTCCTTATATTCTTATCTCCTTCACCTTTGCATCGCCATCTCCACCTAGTGAAATATAATGTTTATAAAATAAAAGCAAAAACAAAGATAAAAATAAAAACATGCATAAAGAAGTGGAAATAAAAGCAAAAATAAAAATAATTGCTATATAAATTAAAATGATTGGATATATGTAGACTAAAATATCGATAGATATCCCACTTGTGCTCAAGTTAAAAACAGATAAACATATAAAAAAGAGAAATATGCATTTAAGAATAATTTTTTAACTAATCAATTAATTTCAAATTCTTAGCAGTAGCTCATAGACAAGCTACCTTTTCCCAAAAAAATGCATCAAAAACGCAGATGCGTTTTTGAAAAATAAATTATACAATTTTCATATTTTTTATTTGTATATTTTTAGTATTAAGTAAACCAATGTGATATTAATGAATATTTTATATTTGTCCATTGTTGTTCAGTTATATATATCTTGCAAATATCAGTTCTAATGTTGATAGCAGTTGAATTATTCATTTCTCAGATAGGATCTTATCTGAATAAACTATTGATGATCCATTCCACATTTTCAAAAAGTTTATGGAGAAGCCTCGTTCTGAATAGAAATAGGGTATAAATATTCACAGTCTAATGGACTATATGTAAAGTCACTTATGAAGGAGCTGGCAGCTCCGAAATGCTAATACAGCCGAGAAATGCAAGTGCGCCCATAATTGATGGACACAACGCGCGATACCGCATATAAAACAGCACGTTGTACCGGAGGTAAGGCAAAAGTAGTAGAACACGTGGGATGCCCAGGAAAAGACAGTTGCACAGATTGACACACGGGGAGCCAGGTAACTCGACTTCAAGGGTGAGAAGCTGCTCACAAAGGAGGCTGGTCCCAGCTCGATGTCGATCTGGTAAAGAAAACTGCTGGCAGCAAAGAAAAGTGGATTTTATATATGCGCAATTCTATTATATTATTATATTTATAATACCCTTTCTGAGGAGGAGAATTATAGTTATTGTAGGAGAGTCCCCGGAATAATAATGGACGGACGATACGTGCCACCAGAGGTCCTGGCCTCGGTGGAGTAAGAACCGGATCATTGCGGTTATAGCGGAGAATGCTGCTGGCGCAGCGTGTCCGGGCCGGTTCTTACTGGGAACAGGTAAAGAGCTGGGGGGTTGCCTGTTCTCCACGGCCAGCCCAGGTATTTGGTGGAGCTGGGCCTTTAAAGAACCCAGCCTGCTGATGATGGGTGTGGGGTGTGTCTTGCTGTGCTGGAGATTTCCACAGACAGAGTCAGTGCTGGTGAAGGAGAGTCTGGGCGCAGCACACATTGAAGAATAGCCCTGGGACCTGTAGTGCTACGAGCCGAAGGGGCTCTGGCCTGAGGGAGACAAAGGCAGGTAGCTTACAAGCCTGCAGAACTGCTGTGGTCTGTCCAAAACAAGGTGACTCAAACCTGCTGTTTATTTTCTATGGAAGGACTTTTGTTTTATGCACTATGTGGATATGCACCTGTGTGGTCTGCACATTGCCTGTTATGCCTTTGGTGTAAATAAAGTCACGGTGTATCACAAAGACTGTCTGTGATTGCCTCAATACTGCCGCCGCTACCGTAGCCTACCACGAGCACATCCCAACAATTGGTGGCTTGGAGCGGGCATTCCTGCAGTGAGGCAGGCCTGAGGCAAAAGTTGTGTTGGACAGCATGTCATATATCAGGCCTGCAAGTTTTATGGTTCCTGACAAGATGGAGGAGGCCATTAAGCACCTGATTCAGAGCAATTTACAGCAGCAACAGGCATTGCAGGCTCAGAGGGAAAGTAATGAGCTAAAGCAAAAAAGACATGAGGAGGCTATGTGTGCACAGCAGCAAACAAACAATCTCCTAATGCAGCAGCTGGTAGCCATGCAAGAGTCGGTACGAACATCCCTGTAAGGAGTTTCAACTGCAACAACCCCGACTGTGTCTACCGCCAGGGACAAAGTCCGATCTGCCCTGAGGAAAATGGGTCTGGAAGATGATATAGAGGCATTCCTGACGGTGTTCAAAAGAACCGTGGAGCAAGAAAGGCTTCCATTGGAGCAGTGGGCCAAGGTGGTGGCGCCTTTTCTGGTGGGGGACGCACAAAAGGCCTATTTTGACCTCAGCCACGATGAGGCCAAGGACTATGAGAGGCTAAAAGGTGAGGTGTTGGCCAGGTTGGGGGTAAACACCTATGTGCGAGCGCACAGGGCGTATCAGTGGGTGTTTGCCGAGTCCCGACCCGCCCGGTCAAAAGCCTATGACTTACTTCACCTAGTAAAAAAATGGCTTCAGCCTGAAATATTGAGCCCTTCTCAGATGGTTGAAAGGGTTGTGGTCAACAGGTTTGTGCGTACCCTCCCAAGAGCCATACAGCGCTGGGTGGGACAAGGCGATCCAGGCAACCTGGAACAACTGGTTAGCCTGGTGGAGAGGTATATGGCCACTCAGGATTTTGTGCGGGACTCAGCGGTACTACCGAAGTCAGGTCAGCCCCCGTTGCCGACCCGGGATCCTGAAAAAGGGATCCCACCTCATAAGGAGGGGAGTGAATCTCCAGTCCGTGGGAGGAATACCCTGGGGAGGAGGGAGGCTGCGAGGATCAGATATTGGCATCGTCAGGACTGGGGACATGAGGCAGCCAACTGCCCTAGGGCATCCAAACCCATGGACTGCGGGTTCGCTCGCCGGTCCTCTTTTTATGCCCAACCGGTGTATATAGCTGACCCCCTGCTGGCTGCGGACTCCCCTCCGGTGTGTGATGTCGTTGTTAATGGACACTCCGTGCAGGCCCTGCTGGACTCTGGGAGCCTGGTAACTCTGGTCCATGAATCGCTGGTAACGGAAAAACTCCCAGAAAGGCGAACCCTTACCATTGTCTGTATACATGGGGATCGCCGGGAGTATCCCACCACTAAGGTTACCCTGGCGGTGTGTGGGAAGGAGGTACCTCATGTCGTCGGAGTGGGGAGACGGCTCCCTTATGCCGCAATATTGGGGAGGGACTTTCCCCTGTTCTGGACTTTGTGGAGGAACAGGTTGCCTACCTGTGGGGAAGAAAAATGTCCGGGTCCCGAGCCCGAGGACCCTGAGGCAGGGGCCCCAGCTGTAGGGGTCACCGTAGGGGAGGTAGAGTGTAACCCTGACCGGTTTTCCCTAGAAGTATTGGCGGGTGAGACAGTAGAAAGTTCGTCTATCCTGGATCTGGAGGTACCCCGAGAAACCTTCGGGACCGCACAGCTCCAGGATTCTACGTTGTTGCGGGCTAGAGAAGGTGTGTCGGTGATTAATGGCGTTGCCCAGCGTCCCGGCGCCGATACCGTATTTCCTCACCTGGCCTATAACCAGGACCTATTATATAGGGTAGACAAGGTGAGGCAGGAGGTGGTGGAACAGCTGGTGGTGCCCCAGCCTTACCGGCGAATGGTCTTGGATTTAGCGCATGCGCATGTGTTGGGTGGTCATCTGGGGGTTAGGAAAACGCTGGAGCGAATTCTACAATGGTTCTATTGGCCTGGGATATATGAGGAAGTCCGGAGGTTCTGTCAGTCCTGTCCAGTGTGTCAGGTGACTAGCCCCCAACCTCAGTATCACAGTCCACTGGTACCTATGCCCATTATAGAGGTGCCCTTCGAAAGGATCGCCATGGATCTGGTAGGCCCCATTATTAAGTCAGCCCAGGGTCACCAACACATACTGGTAGTGTTAGACTATGCCACTCGCTATCCAGAGGCGGTCCCATTGCGCCATACGTCGGCCAAGGTAATAGCTAAAGAGCTCATGAGTATGTTCGCCCGGGTGGGGATAGCAAAGGAGATTCTGACGGACCAGGGGACACCCTTTATGTCCAAAATAACAAAGGAATTGTGTAAGCTATTAAATATTAAACACCTGCACACGTCCGTCTACCATCCCCAAACCGATGGGTTAGTAGAACGGTTTAATAAGACCCTGAAGTCCATGCTAAAAAGAGTCGTGGCTAAGGATGGGAGAGATTGGGACTTACTGTTGCCCTATGTTTTGTTTGCGGTACGGGAAGTGCCCCAGGCGTCCATGGGGTTCTCGCCCTTTGAGTTGTTATTTGGGCGACATCCCCGTGGACTACTGGATATCGCTAAGGAGGCATGGGAGCAACAGACTACGCCTCATAAAAGTGTGATAAAGCACATAGGAAAAATGCAGGACCGAATAGGGGTCGTGTTGCCGATCGTCCGTGAGCACATGGAAGCGGCACAACTGGCCCAGAGTCGGGTATATAACCGATCCACCCGGGTAAGGACATTTCACCCGGGTGACCGAGTTCTTGTACTCGTGCCCACGGTCGAGATTAAATTCCTGGCCCGGTGGCAAGGACCCTATGAAGTTAAGGAGAAAGTGGGCCCAGTTGATTACAGGATATACCAGCCAGGGCGGCAGAAGCCCGAACAGGTATATCATGTGAATCTACTGAAACCTTGGAGAGACAGAGAGAATTTGTTTGGAGACAGCCCGCCCTCTGTCTGGACGACAGGGAGTGACCCTGGGGTCGCCAGGTGTTGCGGAGAACGCCGCTGGGGTGACGATAGGGGACGGACTGTCGACCAAACAGCCACAAGAGGTGAGAGAATTTGTTAGTCGGAATAGGGACGTATTCTCTGACCTTCCTGGACGTACCACCTTGATCGAGCATGACATTGTCACCGAGCCCCGGGTGAAAGTCCGCCTAAGACCATACCGAGTACCGGAGGCTCGGCGACAGGCCATTTCGCAGGAGGTAAGATCGATGCTACGTCTAGGGGTCATAGAAGAGTCAAAGAGCGAGTGGGCTAGCCCGATTGTCCTTATTCCCAAACCGGATGGTTCATTACGGTTCTGTAATGATTTTAGGAAATTAAATGAGGTATCAAAATTTGACGCCTATCCCATGGCTCGGGTGGACGAGTTGATAGAGCGGCTGGGAAAAGCCCGGTATTTTTCGATCCTAGATCTCATGAAGGGCTACTGGCAGGTACCTCTGACGGAGGCGGCAAAGGAGAAGACGACCTTTGTCACCCCGGAGGGGCTTTTTCAGTATAGGGTGTTGCCTTTTGGGTTGCATGGCGCTCCGGCTACGTTCCAGCGTCTGATGGATGTCGTCCTCAAGCCCCATCACCAGTATACCTCTGCGTATCTGGATGATATAGTCGTATTTAGCCCGGACTGGGAGGGTCATTTGTCAAAACTTCAGGCAGTGATAGATTCTCTAAGGAAGGCTGGGTTGACTGCCAACCCAAAAAAATGCTCGGTGGGACTAGAGTAAGCTCGCTATTTGGGGTATGTGATTGGACGCGGAGTCATTAGGCCCCAAGTGAATAAAGTTGAAGCAATCCGAAATTGGCCCAGGCCTCGTACGTCCAAGCAAGTACGGTCATTTTTGGGCCTGATTGGGTACTACATGAGGTTCATTCCCCATTTTGCCACCTTGGCAGCCCCGTTAACCGGCCTCTTGAAGGGTAGAAAGTCGGTGATGGTTCGCTGGGGGGAGCAGGAGGAGGAGGTGTTCTCCCGTTTGAAGTCGGCCCTATGTGAGTCACCGGTTCTGGTGACACCCGACTTCAAGCGGGAGTTTGTAGTTCAAACAGATGCCTCGGGAGTAGTACTAGGGGCTGTGCTTTCCCAGGAGCTCAACGGGGAAGATCACCCCGTGTTTTTTCTAAGCCGCAAGCTTACCCCAGCAGAAACCCGGTATAGCATTGTGGAGAGAGAGTGCCTCGCCATGAAGTGGGCACTCGAGTCTCTCAGATATTACCTTCTGGGGAGAAGGTTATGTCTGGTGACCGATCACTCCCCTCTCCAGTGGATGAGTCGGGCTAAGGAGGGGAGCGCTCGGGTTACCAGGTGGTTCTTGTCCCTCCAGAACTTTAAGTTCACTGTTGAGCACAGGGCCGGCCGCTTACAGGGGAATGCAGATGCCCTGTCCCGGGTACACTGCTGTGCATGTGTTCACCCCCTCAGGCTTGAACAGTATGTTCAAGCCCTCAGGGGTGTACAAAGGGGGGGATATGTAGGAGAGTCCCCGGAATAATAATGGACGGACGATACGTGCCACCAGAGGTCCTGGCCTCGGTGGAGTAAGAACCGGATCATTGCAGTTACAGTGGAGAATGCTGCTGGCGCAGAGTGTCCAGGCCGGTTCTTACTGGGAACAGGTAAAGAGCTGGGGTTGTGCCTGTTCCCCATGGCCAGCACAGGTTTTTGGTGGAGCTGGGCCTTTAACCACTTCAGCCCCGCTAGGTGAAACCCCCTTCATGACCAGAGCACTTTTTACACTTCGGCACTACACTCCTTTCACCGTTTATCGCTCGGTCATGCAACTTACCACCCAAATGAATTTTACCTCCTTTTCTTCTCACTAATGGAGCTTTCATTTGGTGGTATTTTATTGCTGCTGACATTTTTACTTTTTTTGTTATTAATCAAAATGTAACGATTTTTTTGCAAAAAAATGACATTTTTCACTTTCAGCTGTAAAATTTTGCAAAAAAAACGACATCCATATATAAATTTTTCGCCAAATTTATTGTTCTACATGTCTTTGATAAAAAAAAAATGTTTGGGCAAAAAAAAAATGGTTTGGGTAAAAGTTATAGCATTTACAAACTATGGTACAAAAATGTGAATTTCCGCTTTTTGAAACAGCTCTGACTTTCTGAGCACCTGTCATGTTTCCTGAGGTTCTACAATGCCCAAACAGTAGAAAACCCCCACAAATGACCCCATTTCGGAAAGTAGACACCCTAAGGTATTCGCTGATGGGCATAGTGAGTTCATAGAACTTTTTCTTTTTTGTCACAAGTTAGCGGAAAATGATGATGATTTTATTTTTTTATTTTTTTCTTACAAAGTCTCATATTCCACTAACTTGCGACAAAAAAAAAAAAAATTCTAGGAACTCACCATGCCCCTCACAGAATACCTTGGGGTGTCTTCTTTCCAAAATGGGGTCACTTGTGGGGTAGTTATACTGCCCTGGCAATTTAGGGGCCCAAATGTGTGAGAAGAACTTTGCAATCAAAATGTGTAAAAAATGACCGGTGAAATCCAAAAGGTACACTTTGGAATATGTGCCCCTTTGCCCACCTTGGCAGCAAAAAAGTGTGACACATCTGGTATCGCCGTACTCAGGAGAAGTTGGGGAATGTGTTTTGGGGTGTCATTTTACATATACCCATGCTGGGTGAGAAAAATATCTTGGTCAAATGCCAACTTTGTATAAAAAAATGGGAAAAGTTTTCTTTTGCCAAGATATTTCTCTCATCCAGCATGGGTATATGTAAAATGACACTCCAAAACACATTCCCCAACTTCTCCTGAGTACGGCGATACCAGATGTGTCACACTTTTTTGCTGCCAAGGTGGGCAAAGGGGCACATATTCCAAAGTGCACCTTTCAGATTTTGCAGGCCATTTTTTACACATTTTGATTGCAAGGTACTTCTCACACATTTGGGCCCCTAAATTGCCAGGGCAGTATAACTACACACAAGTGACCCCATTTTGGAAAGAAGACACCCCAAGGTATTCCGTGAGGGGCATGGCGAGTTCCTAGAATTTTTTATTTTTTGTCACAAGTTAGCGGAAAATGATGATTTTTTTTTTCTCTTTTTTCCTTACAAAGTCTCATATTCCACTAACTTGCGACAAAAAATAAAAAATTCTAGGAACTCGCCATGCCCCTCACGGAATACCTTGGGGTGTCTTCTTTCCAAAATGGGGTCACTTGTGGCGTAGTTATACTGCCCTGGCAATTTAGGGGCCCAAATGTGTGAGAAGTACTTTGCAATCAAAATCTGTAAAAAATGACCGGTGAAATCCGAAAGGTGCACTTTGGAATATGTGCCCCTTTGCCCACCTTGGCATCAAAAAAGTGTCACACATATGGAATCACCGTACTCAGGAGAAGTTGGGGAATGTGTTTTGGGGTGTCATTTTACATATACCCATGCTGGGTGAGAGAAATATCTTGGCAAAAGACAACTTTTCCCATTTTTTTATACAAAGTTGGCATTTGACCAAGATATTTTTCTCACCCAGCATGGGTATATGTAAAATGACACCCCAAAACACATTGCCCAACTTCTTCTGAGTACGGCGATACCAGATGTGTCACACTTTTTTGCTGCCAAGGTGGGCAAAGGGGCACATATTCCAAAGTGCACCTTTCGGATTTTGCAGGGCATTTTTTACACATTTTGATTGCAAAGTTCTTCTCACACATTTGGGCCCCTAAATTGCCAGGGCAGTATAACTACCCCACAAGTGACCCCATTTTGGAAAGAAGACACCCCAAGGTATTCCGTGAGGGGCATGGCGAGTTCCTAGAATTTTTTATTTTTTGTCGCAAGTTAGTGGAATATGAGACTTTGTAAGGAAAAAAGAAAAAAAATGAAAAATCATGATTTTCCGCTAACTTGTGACAAAAAATAAAAAATTCTAGGAACTCGCCGTGCCCCTCACGGAATACCTTGGGGTGTCTTCTTTCCAAAATGGGGTCACTTGTGGCGTAGTTATACTGCCCTGGCAATTTAGGGGCCCAAATGTGTAAGAAGTACCTTGCAATCAAAATGTGTAAAAAATGGCCTGCGAAATCCGAAAGGTGCACTTTGGAATATGTGCCCCTTTGCCCACCTTGGCTGCAAAAAAGTGTCACACATGTGGTATCGCCGTACTCAGGAGAAGTTGGGCAATGTGTTTTGGGGGGTCATTTTACATATACCCATGCTGGGTGAGAGAAATATCTTGGCAAAAGACAACTTTTCCCATTTTTTTATACAAAGTTGGCATTTGACCAAGATATTTTTCTCACCCAGCATGGGTATATGTAAAATGACACCCCAAAACACATTCCTCAACTTCTCCTGAGTACGGCGATACCACATGTGTGACACTTTTTTGCAGCCTAGATGCGCAAAGGGGCCCAAATTCCTTTTAGGAGGGCATTTTTAGACATTTGGATCCCAGACTTCTTCTCACACTTTCGGGCCCCTAAAAAGCCAGGGCAGTATAAATACCCCACATGTGACCACACTTTGGAAAGAAGACACCCCAAGGTATTCAATGAGGGGCATGGCGAGTTCCTAGAATTTTATTTTTTTGCATAAGTTAGCGGATATTGATTTTTTTTTTGTTTTTTTCTCACAAAGTCTCACTTTCCGCTAACTTAGGACAAAAATTTCAATCTTTCATGGACTCAATATGCCCCTCACGGAATACCTTGGGGTGTCTTCTTTCCGAAATGGGGTCACATGTGGGGTATTTATACTGCCCTGGCTTTTTAGGGGCCCTAAAGCGTGAGAAGAAGTCTGGAATATAAATGTCTAAAAATGTTTACGCATTTGGATTCCGTGAGTGGTAAGGTGCGTCCATGTGAGATTTTATTTTTTGACACAAGTTAGTAGAATATGAGACTTTGTAAGAAAAAACAAAAACAAACAAAAAATTTCCGCTAACTTGTGCCAAAAAAAATGTCTGAATGGAGCCTTACAGGGGGGGGTGATCAATGACAGGGGGGTGATCAATGACAGGGGGGTGATTAATGACAGGGGGGTGATCACCCATATAGACTCCCTGATCACCCCCCTGTCACTGATCACCCCCCCTGTCACTGATCACCCCCCCTGTAAGGCTCCATTCAGACATCCGCATGATTTTTACGGATCCATGGATACATGGATCGGATCCACAAAACACATGCGGACGTCTGAATGGAGCCTTACAGGGGGGTTATCAATGACAGGGGGTGATCAGGGTGATCACCCCCCTGTCACTGATCACCCCCCCTGTAAGGCTCCATTCAGACATCCGCATGATTTTTTACGGACCCATGGATACATGGATCGGATCCACAAAACACATGCGGACGTCTGAATGGAGCCTTACAAGGGGGTTATCAATGACAGGGGGTGATCAGGGTGATCACCCCCTTGTCACTGATCACCCCCCCTGTAAGGCTCCATTCAGACATCCGCATGATTTTTTACGGATCCATGGATACATGGATCGGATCCACAAAACACATGCGGACGTCTGAATGGAGCCTTACAAGGGGGTTATCAATGACAGGGGGTGATCAAGGTGATCAGGGTGATCACCCCCCTGTCACTGATCACCCCCCCCTGTAAGGCTCCATTCAGACATCCGCATGATTTTTTACGGATCCATGGATACATGGATCGGATCCACAAAACACATGCGGACGTCTGAATGGAGCCTTACAAGGGGGTTATCAATGACAGGGGGTGATCAGGGTGATCACCCCCCTGTCACTGATCACCCCCCCTGTAAGGCTCCATTCAGACATCCGCATGACTTTTTTACGGATCCATGGATACATGGATCGGATCCACAAAACACATGCGGACGTCTGAATGGAGCCTTACAAGGGGGTTATCAATGACAGGGGGTGATCAGGGTGATCACCCCCCTGTCATTGATCACCCCCCCTGTAAGGCTCCATTCAGACATCCGCATGATTTTTTACAGATCCATGGATACATGGATCGGATCCACAAAACACATGCGGACGTCTGAATGGAGCCTTACAGGGGGGTTATCAATGACAGGGGGTGATCAGGGAGTGTATATGGGTGATCACCCGCCTGTCATTGATCACCCCCTGTAAGGCTCCATTCAGACGTCCGCATGTGTTTTGCGGATCCGATCCATGTATCCATGGATCCGTAAAAATCATGCGGACGTCTGAATGGAGCCTTACAGGGGGGTGATCAAAGACAGGGGGGTGATCAATGACAGGGGGTGATCAGGGAGTGTATATGGGTGATCACCCGCCTGTCATTGATCACCCCCCTGTAAGGCTCCATTCAGACGTCCGTATGCTTTTTGCGGATCCGATCCATGTATCCGTGGATCCGTAAAAATCATACGGACGTCTGAACGGAGCCTGACAGGGGGGTGATCAATGACAGGGGGGTGATCAATGACAGGGCGGTGATCAATGACAGGGGGGTGATCAGGGAGTTTATATGGGGTGATCATGGGTGATCAGGGGTTTATAAGGGGTTAATAAGTGACGGGGGGGGTGTAGTGTAGTGTGGTGTTTGGTGCTACTGTACTGACCTACCTGAGTCCTCTGGTGGTCGATCCTAACAAAAGGGACCACCAGAGGACCAGGTAGGAGGTATATTAGACGCTGTTATGAAAACAGCGTCTAATATACCTGTTAGGGGTTAAAAAATTCGGATCTCCAGCCTGCCAGCGAGCGATCGCCGCTGGCAGGCTGGAGATCCACTCGCTTACCTTCCGTTCCTGTGAGCGCGCGCGCCTGTGCGCGCGCGTTCACAGGAAATCTCGGCTCTCGCGGGAGGACGCGTATATGCGTCCACCCAGAAGAGCAGGACCGCCGGCAGGACGCAATCCTGCGTACGGCGGTCCTGAGGAGGTTAAAGAACCCAGCCTGCTGATGATGGGTGTGGGGTGTGTCTTGCTGTGCTGGAGATTTCCACAGACAGAGTCAGTGCTGGTGAAGGAGAGTCTGGGCGCAGCACACATTGAAGGATAGCCCTGGAACCTGTAGTGCTACGAGCCGAAGGGGCTCTGGCCTGAGGGAAACAAAGGCAGGTAGCTTACAAGCCTGCAGAACTGCTGTGGTCTGTCCAAAAAAAGGTGACTCAAACCTGCTGTTTATTTTCTATGGAAGGACTTTTGTTTTATGCACTATGTGGATATGCACCTGTGTGGTCTGCACATTGCCTGTTATGCCTTTGGTGTAAATAAAGTCACGGTGTATCACAAAGACTGTCTGTGATTGCCTCAATACTGCCGCCGCTACCGAAGCCTACCACAAGCACATCCCCACACTATGAACATTGATAATCATGAACACTGATTGATGATGATTTTGAACATTTTTTATCAATAATCTGGATCAAGGAATATCACTGACCCTTTATTAACCATCTATGTATCATCTCAGTTATGAACACTGATTATTGACAATGTGGAAAAACTATGTAATATATTAACAATATCTATCTCAAAGGAATTTTCTAATAAATGAGAAATATATACACAACTCAATAAGGATAATCATGGACAGTGATTTTTTTATGAAATAATTTCAATCAAGTGACACCACCGACTTTTTATTGTATGATAATTATTAACATTGAGTACTGGATGAATTATGGACAAACATTTACTCAGTATCTGGATCAATTAGCATGATTATTATTATTTTTCAGTTTTGTTTTAAAATATATTTCTCTATTTTTCTGACATTTGGTATAGATAATATTTTTGCACATTTTTTCATTAACTATATATTTGTAATTTTTTAATTTTAATTTTATATTTTTATTTTTACTTTACTCATGGTATATTTCATAGTATAAATTATGTTGACATTGATTGACTGGGGAATATGTACTGAATAGATAAAACACCATCTTGATTGGGGAATGTGCTTAGATGTTGGATAACTGAATAATCACTCCTGCTGTGAGAATATTCCCATAGTGTTAATTGTTAATTGTTGTATTGATTATTAAATGCATGAATTTTTAACCCCTTTAGGACACAGCAATATTTCACCTTAAGGACCATTTTTTGCAAATCTGACCAGTGTCACTTTAAGTGCTGATAACTTTAAAACGCTTTGACTTATCCAGGCCATTCTGAGATTGTTTCTTCGTTGTTTTTTCGTCACATATTGTACTTCATGATACTGGTAAAATGAAGTAAAAAATAATAATTTTTATTTATAAAAAAATACAAAATTTACCCAATTTTTTTTAAAAATTGCAAATTTCCAAGTTTCAATTTCTCTACTTCTATAATACATAGTAATACCTACAAAAATAGTTATTACTTTACATTCCCCATATGTCTACTTCATGTTTGGATCAATTTGGGAATGATATTTTATTATTGGGGGATGTTACAAAGCTTAGAAGTTTAGAAGCAAATCTTAAAAATTTTCAGAAATTTTCAAAAATCCACTTTTTAGGGACCAGGTCAGGTCTGAAGTCACTTTGTGAGGCTTACATAATATAAACCACCCTAAAATGACCCCATTCTAGAAACAACACCCCTCAAGGTATTCAAAACTGATTTTACAAACGTTGTTAACCCTTTAGGTGTTCCACAAGAATTAATGGCAAATGGTGATAACATTTCAGAATTTTGATTTTTTTGGGCAAATTTTCCTTTTTAATCCATTTTTTCCAGTAACAAAGCAAGGGTTAACAGCCAGACAAAATGCTATATTTATTGCCCCGATTCTGTAGTTTGCAGAAACACCCCATATGTGGTCGTAAACTACTGTACGAGCACACAGTAGAGTGTACAGGGAAAGGTGTGCCATATGGTTTTTGGAAGGCAGATTTTGCTGGACTGTTTTTTTTTGACACCATGTCCCATTTGAAGCCCCCCTGATGCACCCCTAGAGTGAAAAAACTCCATAAAAGTGACCCATCTAAGAAACTAAAAAAACTGATTTTACAAACTTTGTTAACCCTTTAGGTGTTCCACAAGATTTAATGGAAAATAGAGGTACAATTTCAAAATTTCACTTTTTTGGCAGATTTTCCATTTTAATAATTTTTTTCCAGTTACAAAGCAAGGGTTAACAGCCAAACAAAACTCAATATTTATGGCTCTGATTCTGTAGTTCACAGAAACACCCCATATGTGGTTGTAAACCGCTGTACGGGCACACGGCAGGGTGTAGAAGGAAAGGAATGCCATACAGTTTTGGAAGGCAGATTTTGCTGGACCGTTTTTTTTTTTACACAATGTCCATTTGAAGCCCTCCCTGATGCACCCCTAGAGTAGAAACTCCAAAAAAGTGGCCCCATTTTAGAAACTACAGCATAGGGTGGCAGTATTGTTGGTACTAGTTTAGGGTACATATGATTTTTAGTTGCTCTATATTACACTGTTTGTGAGGCAAGGTAACAAGAAATAGCTGTTTTGTACTGTATTTTACTAACAATTTGTCTGAACAGACATATGCCTTTAGCACAGATCTGTCAGGGACCGCGCGGATCAGAAACTGCAGAGAGCGCAGCAAACTGCAGGTCTGAATTGACCTGCGGTTTGCTGCGATCGCCGACATGGGGGGGGGGGGGTGTCACAGGACCCCCCGGCACATCTAGCCAAGGTGCCTGCTTGATGATTTGAGCAGGCACCGGGTTCTGATCACCGCCCGCCGGGCGGCAGTGATCAGAACCATACATGATGTACCGGTACGTCATGTGTCCTTAAGAACCAGGACTACATGACCTACCAGGACGTCATGTGTCCTGAAGAGGTTACTATAGTTCTGGGGGATTGATAACATAACTCTTTTGTATAAAAATATATATATCTATTCTATTGGTATTTTGGTGCTATATAATACATACATACACTTGAGTTAAAATGTATAAGATATGTATTAGGCTGAGAGAGAGATTAGAAATTCATAATATCAAAATATCTAGATATATAAAAAATATATAAAATATAAAAATTAAAAGATATAAAAATTAAAAAACGCACATTCAGGATGGGTGCATGTCAGTTGAATAATAGGGTTCAGACTGGCTTCATCAACTTGATGTGGTGAATGGGATTGAGTGCCAAACATCAAGTTGATGAAGCCAGTCTGAACCCTATTATTCAACTGACATGCACCCATCCTGAATGTGCGTTTTTTAATTTTTATATCTTTTAATTTTTATATTTTATATATTTTTTATATATCTAGATATTTTGATATTATGAATTTCTAATCTCTCTCTCAGCCTAATACATATCTTATACATTTTAACTCAAGTGTATGTATGTATTATATAGCACCAAAATACCAATAGAATAGATATATATATTTTTATACAAAAGAGTTATGTTCTACGGGTAGTCTATATCCTATACAGTTTTATTGTATTTTTATATATAGGAATAGACACTTAGGTACTATATATGCCATTTATTATGGTTTAATCAATTCACATAGGATTAACCTATGGTGCAGGTTGCTAGTATAATGTTATTACTTAATATGTACATTTATTTGGATGTCAACATTTTTTCAGTAGTATAAATGAAAATTACATATATGACCTATGCAGGATATATAGATTGTCATAAGGAATCTATTTTATGTCAAAACGCATGTCTTCAAAAAAACCGCATCAATACCGCTAGAAAAAACGCATGTATACTCTATGTATTTGATAGCCAATCCGGTGATCCAGGTTTTTTGGGGGTTAATTGAGGATATAAAAGGCGGAGTAAAACAGGTGTAGCTGGACCACTGACGAAGGGAAGGAGTTCCCGAAACGCGTCTGGGCCGCACACCTGTATCAGAAGCATCTCCGCAATAGACGCATGGCCATGCAAACAATTTAACTAGCGGAAGAAGCAAGATCCCCGAGACGCTAAGTACAGAATTTCTAACTATTGCTGTGCAGTCCAGGGACATACTACTTCCGAAATCCCGCGAGACCTGGGAACAGCTGATTACAGATACCACGAGCTAGACGCCGGAACAGTCGCTCGCAGCCCATCAACCGCACACGTCCGGCGGGACGTCCTCAAAACCAGAGGAAGGTAGGAACATTATCAGTTCAAACCTCATGCGGTGAGGCTTACCAACGGAAGGTGCATGTCTATAAGATTATTGGCATCTAAGGATATCAAGTCCTGCTTATATGTGGTAGCGGACATCGCTGAATCCATCTGCACTATTGTTGGGCTGTTATTGGAGCAGTACATAAGAGCCAGCTAAATTCATTGACTATTGCTATATGCGCATGGGACATTGTAACACATCGGTGTAACTCATTTGCTACATTATCAGCCTTGAACAGAAGAGACTGTTACTATTTAACCATTCCCTAAGTGGCATCTTTATTGTATTTTAGTTTATATGGTCCATTTGTATGTTATATGTCACATTGTTATATGGTGATTTAATAAATAATTTTATGCATCACTAACTGGTTCCAGGTGTTGAGTGCTCGCCCTCACTTTCAATTTCTGTTATCCTCAAGATAAGTCATCAATATCTGATCTGTGGGTGTCCAACACCAGGCACCCCCGCCGATCAGATGTTTGAAGAAGAGGTGGCACTCCATGTGAGCTGTACTTCTACTTCATTACACTATCCGTCGTCTTTGAAGTGCAGTGTAATTACAATTATTCGGTCCATTTACTTGAATGGAGCGATATACTTGTAATGACATATGATGATGCTGCAAGGGAAACGGTGCACAATGTAATGAGGGAAATAAGGGCTTGCATAGAGCTCCGCCTCCTCTTCAAACAAATGATCGTCAGGGGTGCCAGGTGTTGGACACACGCAGATCAGATATTGATGACCTATCCTATCCTTATTTCTGAGGAATCATTGAGGGATTTGAAAGAAAGTTTGAGTCCAGACCTTGTATGTAGTTGAACAGCAGCTTTACTTGAAAAAAACATTCATCAGAAACAGTCTTCAAGCTTTGACTTAGTCCCAGCAGACTTTAGCATTAAACTGGCAGGCAAATTCAACTCTGCTCTATCTTTATCTTACTATGCTGTACTGATAAGCTGACTTGGTAACCTGGCTTCTTCTTTTTTATGCTGCTCTTCACTTTTTAGTCGGACTTATCTTCAGCCAAGGAATAGGTTAGAATCCTGACAGCTCCAACATGGAGTCTCAACCAGCACAAACCAGAACTGCCCCACCTCCTTCTGGTAGCAAGCAGGACTCGCCCACTACTGCCCAAAGGGGAAAGAATGAAATGGTAAGTTCCACTCTCTCTAACTATAGCTCCGCCATATCTGCTGCCACCTGCTGGTGAGCCAGGCACATTACATGAATTAGAAATGCCCAGAGTGGAGGAAATGGAATAAATGCATAAGATGACATGAGATTAAACCAATAGCAAGGTGCAGAAGTGGTAACACCACTCTGGGGTGTTACAAATATACCACAAAACAGACTGTTTGCAGTATTTTTAATATTTCCTTATTGCCATGGAAAATCATAATGATTTGAAAAACATAAGGAAAAACACAGAGAAGTGTTGTGGGAAAGTACCTTAAAGGAAATTTTTGGATTGCATTAATTTCCTTTAAATTAATCATTTATGAAGATAGCTATAATTTTGTAATGTATTTCTTTTACCTTTATTGCACCAATCTTCCTTTCTGGGCATCACATGACCATGTCCATGCAGCTCTTTATTATTTCCTGTGACATTATGTCCATAGACATGTCAAAGCTGCATCAGGGACAGTAATAGGAGAGTGTCTATATAACTAGCTGGATTGGAGGAGCTATAAACAAGCTGAACGTTGTTAGGGCCAGTGCTGGAGCCATGGCAGAGAAAGGAGTAGTGCATTATGGGTTTGGTTGACTACATAAGCAGGAAGTGCTACATACAGGATGTAACCAAGCCAGAATTATTTGTTTACCTAGTGAATTGGGTCAGGAGAGTCCAAACTGAAAAAGTATAGGCAAGATGTACATGAGGCAAGCAACTACACGAGCATATCTGTTAAAAACCTATGTAATTGCGGAATATCCCTTTAATGATGCATTCAAATATTGATCTCATATTGCATTGTTTGTCTGGATGTTTTTTAAATTTGCAATTTGACTTTGATGTGCAAATGCATCTTTACAGAATACACCCTGCTGTTAGAATGAGAAATCTAAAACTAGTGAGTAATAGCTAAGTGGAAGTAAAATCTGAAGGGCAATAGGAAAAAAAAACATGAAATTGTGTTTCCTTGACACTTTTATTTCTCCTAGCATGCATATAGAGTGTTATTATATCAGAAAATACTTATTCAAGACTCACTTTAAGTTTCTGAACCTTCAAACTGAGAGCTGTGGTTTTGATTGCGGTTCTGCTCTTAAATGTGGATCAGACTCAAATAGTAACATAATTATGGACATCACTTATTTGCCTTCCTTACCTTTGGCCTGTTTGTCTTAAGGGATAAGTAAACAAGGTGTGTACAGAAATGTAAATCACGAAGGACGTGCTTAAAATGCAAATTATACAGTTCTTTCAGTCTTTACATTGTATATAAACAATACTGTTAAGTCCTCTGTTTTCTAAACCGTTTTTTGAAATGTGGTAACAATAAGTGTATATTCTGCAAATTCTTGTTACCTGAGAATGTCTTTGAAAGTCCCGATTTTTCAAACATGATGATTTTTGTTCTGAAACTATGTATATTGTATATTTACTTACTTGTGGTTATGGCATAATCTGTACCCTGAACTTCTAGATCCTTGTGTAAAAGATATTTTTTAAAGATTAAGACCTAAAATATCCAATGACCAAACTATTGCATGATGATTTCATTAAAGGCTTGTTAATACCAGGTATTGGAAACATTTTAGTTCTCCTCAAAGAGGGGTTATTCTGACTTTTTCATAAAGTTCTCAGTGCTTGTGTTTATTTTCTTTTGCATATTTCTAAGACTCATGCCCTGCCTATACCTATAAAAGAGAGAGAGAGAGAGTTGGATTCTAAATTATTTTTAAGAATAAAAGTATAATAATATTAGTATTCTCAAACTGGATGGTATGGTTCTCAAATATGCAGTCTGTCTATCTACAGTTTATGTTAGAGGTGAAGCTTTGAATATGTGTATGACATTCAGAAAACAATTACTAGTGCCTCAGACTTCCTAATATTGCTCTTATGCTTAGCAATGATCAACATTTGAGAACATAAGATAATTTGCAATAGATAATAATTGAATGTGAAACTCTATCTACCTATTGTCGCACAGCGAAAATCGGATGCATAAAATCAGTAGCAGAATAAGAAGCTGAAAAAAAGGTTGATTTTGGTGGCTAATATATAGGTGATCAATATTTATATCCCAGGAAACCCCTTTAGGTATTGCAACCTTTAAATTGTGCTACTTCAGATAGTTCACATAAAAATAGTTTATATGAGTATAAAATAATCCATTTTGTAGTATAGTATTGGAAATAACTATATTAATTAAATCAAGATGTCAGGTCATAAACTTTAAAAGCTTCCCCAAAAAACTGAGCACATTTATTTTAAATGTTTGTGGTTCAAGAAGCAATATCACATTAACTGGGGAATGAACAGAACACTAACACAGAGAACTTTTTATTTTTTTAGCTGCAGATCTGCTAACTCTTGGTCTTCTCTTCTGCCATCCAAGATGGCTGCATGGCTTTTCAGACTTATCTACATTAGTGGGTTTTTTTTGCGAATATTCTAATCGCAAATTTTTATCGCAAATATTGGCACTTTGAGAATTCGCGAATATCTAGAATATAGTGCTATATCTTCGTAATCGCGAATATTCTAGATTTTATTTTTTCATCAGTACCCATGATCCCTCACTGCTACTTGCTTGTGGGCCAATCAGAAGGCTGCAATATCATTGACTTTAAGAGTAGTGGTGATCGCAAATTTTTTATATTGCAAATTTTCGTATCGCAAATCTTCTGATTGCTGAATTTCACATTCAAGAAAATAATGACTGGAGATCACAAATTCTCGAATTCACAAACATATGATGAATATTCGTACAGATATTTGCGAAATATTGCGAATTTGAATATTGCCCCTGCCGCTTATCACTGATCTACATCGGACATTGGTAACCCAGAGACTTCATACTTGTTAGCCCTGCTCTTGAATTGGTCAGCACTGCTCATGTGAACATACATGGGTATATAACCTGGACAACACCTTCCAAGACATCCTTTTACTAACTTGATAAGCCTAGGATGATGCAATAAATGTTAATGTGAGCAGAGCTGGCTGTTTTAAAAAGCAACAGGAGTAGTGATGATCGAGCATGCTTGGCCAAATACTTGTTCGGCTCGAGCATCGCTATGCTCTGCACATGGCGGTACTCGACCGAGTACCACATGTGCTTGAGCGGCATTCTCAAGTCTCCTACCCGCACGTTTCGCAGCTGCTAAGCAGCCAATAGACGTGCAGGTAAGTACTGCTATCACTGTAATGCGAGTAGCCTTGTTGACGCAGGTTCGGCTCAATGCGAGTCAGGGAGAGCTGCACTTAGGAAGGGATAGTGTAGGGAGATTGTGATTGTAATATAGTTCAGTGAATAACGTTTCAAAGACCCTAAAGTCCTTTTAAGGACTATTGTGTGTGGTGGCAGCAATTTAATTGTGCAAAGTTGCACTAGAATTTTCGCGAAATAGCAAACTTTGCGAAATAGCAATTATTTGGCTTTATAGAAGGTGTCTGCAGTGACTTGTAACATCTGCGCAGCAATACCTTCTGTGTGTCAGAAGAAGAGATAGGAAGAATTTTTCCCCCATAATCCACATTTTTGCTGTCAACGGTGTAATCCGTTTATTGTGTGATCTGCACTTCAATAGATTGTGTGGTTGTCAGGCCCAGATATAGGGAAAAAATTATAATACAGAAAACACTACTTTTCCCAAAAAAATCTATCCACATTTTTGCTGTCAACGGTGTAATCTGTGAATTGTGTGATCTGCGCTTCAAAACCTTGTGTCCGGCGTAGATATAGGGGAAAAAAAATTAAATACAGAAAATTATTTTTATCCCATAATCTATCCACATTTTTAATTTTTTTTGTCAATGGTGTAATCTGTAAATTGTGTGATCTGCGTTTCAGTACCTTGTGTGGTTGTCAGGCCTATATATTAGAAAAAAATTAAATACAGAAAACAATTTTTATCCCATAATCTATCCACATTTTTGCTGTCAACAATGTAATCCGTGAATTGTGTGATCTGCGCTTCAACATCTTGTGTGGTTGTCAGGCCCAGATATAGTGAAAAATATAAATATAAATATAAACTACATCACAGTAGACTACTATAATGTCTGTACCGCAGATTCCAATAATCTGGGCCTAAAATAGTGTCCATATTCTATAATCTTTCAAAATATTTTTATAGGTTTTCCAAAGTGTAAAGTACACTTAAACTTTTATATAAATTATAATTAGTAACATAGAATTATAATTACTTTGTAAATTGTTAAATATTACTAAAAGATTTACTTTTTGTATCAACATCGTACCATTCGTTGCATTTGTTCCGAGAAATACAGGTAATGTAAATTAAATACCAAACAACAATCTAAACCTGTAGGTGAGGCAGTGATTTTACCACATGACAGGAGGCTTCATATTTTGCATAAAACTCTCTTTACTTACTCCACATAGCAGTAAAGAAACAGTAACCAATCAAAATGCAATAGGAGGTAATATATTCTGAGCCGTGAGACTCCTCCTCCTCTTTCTTTACTGCTCCATCAGACAGACAGGTCAGAGTTTCTGCTCTCCCAGTTATAAGGCTTTGGGGGTTACGTATTTCCATTTGAGTGTTTTTCTATCTATCCTTGTGGTAATATTTAATGCCTACTACTACATTTTGGGGGGTTTGTGGCTCAAGCGAAATTTTTTCTCCTCAGTTGGTCTCCCGTCCCTGTCTGGCCTTCTCACTCGGACGAGGAGGATAAGCTTTACTAGCCAATTTATTTATTTACTAGCACCCCCCCCCCAGGATTAGGGTGAGGGGTAACGTTCACCCCATCTGCGAATATCGTGTCGCGGTTTTTTCGCCGCGCATTTTCGGCGAAAATTTTCGCCGCGCATTTTCACTCGCGGCAGCCGCGGCAATTATACTCGCGTCTCGCGAGAACTGTGGCCGCCATTTTGCATAGAGACTCCATGTCCACCGCACTCGGTTTTTGCGGTAAGTCCATTACAACCAATTCCTCTTACTATTTGCTATTGTGCTCCGTGTCAGAGCCCTCACTGTGTCTCTCCTCCTTCACAGCTCGGATCGTATAAGCCTGTCAGACGACCAGGCAGGGCTCTCAAATCTGTGGCCGTTTGTCCAGGCCTCATCACTGCAGGGTTCATTCCCTGGGCTTTGGGGTGTCGCCCCGAACTTGCTGCTGCTACAGAGGTGTCAGACATACATCCTCTATTCCTGGGTGCTGCCCAGTGTAAAAATCCCAATTTACCCTGCTGGGGTTATAGGTACTGCTGGTACCATCTCTATATACTTTATACTACCCTGTGCCAGGGTGTTGTTGGACAATGGACCAGAACACTGCACAGCTTCAGGCCATGATTAATGAGGCAGTTGCTGCCTCGATGGAGAAGGCTTTCTCCAGAATTATGACGGCGGCTGATGGGCCAGATGACCTCGCTGAGGTCCCGCAACAGGACTACGATTCCGAGGCTTCGGGGTCACAGGTTCGTGCCGACTCTCGGCCACAAAAACGCCATTGGAAAGGAGAGAAGGGCTCTGCTAATCCGGACAGGGGCAAGGCCCCCGCCAAGCGCGACAAACCGTCTCCTCTCGCTCCCTCGCCTGAACATCACTACTCCTCGGACGAGGAGGATAAGCTTTCTCCGTCCATGAATATTCTGGACTCGTGGCAGGCCGCGGACTCCGATGTTCCGGAGGACGCCTGGGGCTCAGATGAGGGCGCGTTTTCCGGTGACCAAAAGGGCACCTTTCTCGAAACCGCCCAGCTACCCGACGACTCGGCGCCACCGCTGGAGGATGAGGAAACCATCCTGGACCCCTCCGGCCAACCTCTCTTCGATCCGAGAAACATCCGTCATCCACGTTCTGGGGACTGGACGCCTCCGGATCACCTCGCTAAGTTTATGCACCTATGGCTACGCAAACCTATGGACAAAACGGTTCGCAACCGTTTACGATCCGAATGCCCTCGCCCTCTGTTACCCGACTTCGTGGCGCAAACTCCGGAGTTCGACCAGATCATGACCACCTTTATGTCTAGGGGTGGTCGGGACCCTCGCAAAGGGGTTGAGAAGGCATTCCACGGCGTGCAGGATAAGCTGTTGGACTCCATTGGTCCACTTTCCCGCATTTTGTATTTGGCGGATGATGCCCTAGCGCGATCAGAGGAGTTTGACGCTAATATAGTTTGTGAATGGGCTCACGACATTAGAGAATGGGCTCAACAGTGCTTCTGCTTTGTAGGCAACGCCAACGTAGCCCTCTCTTCTGAGAGGAGGAAAGCAGCATTACTCCGTCTTGACGGAAAATTGGTGGAATTGGGCACCAAAGAACTAGGACCTCTGGCACAGGGCAAGCTATTTGGTGAGACTTTTCTGAAGGAGCTCAATAGACATGTGAATGTCTTTACCTCGCTTAACAAAGCACAGACCTCCATGAAGCGGGTCTTCCGAGCCAACTCCCAAAGGGGTGTTTTTGGAAGGGCTGGCCGCCACAGAGGCCGAGCAGCCAGCCGATTCTGGCCTTCGGGCCCCAGTTCTCAAAGGCCTCAACCGTTCTACCCAGAAACAGGCTATAGACAGCCTTTCTCCTTCACCAAAGGAGCCGACAGAGGTCGTGGATCACGTGCCCGGGGCAGGGCTCGCTTCAACTCCACCGGTAAGTCGTCACCTGTTGCAGGTACCTCTTCTCACTCATACAGCAGGTCGTATTTCCCTTTGTTTTCAGAACTGGGCGGCTATATCGTCGGACGCATGGATACTCCAGACGGTGCAGGGTTACGTCATAGACTTCGTGGGACGTCCAGACCAGTCGATCCTGCCGCATCCTTTTCTCTGCTCCGTAGAGGACTACAGGTTGATAGCAAACGAGCTACTAGACCTCCACTCCAAGGGTGCGGTGGAGCCCGCACACGATCAGGGAGGCTTTTTCAGCAATCTTTTCTTGGTGAAGAAAAAGACCGGGGATTTCAGACCAGTCTTAAACTTAAAAAAGCTCAACTCCTACGTGCGATACAGGCACTTCAAGATGGAGGGCATACACCTTCTGAGGGACCTCATTCGAGACGGAGATTAGTTCACGAGACTGGACCTCAAAGACGCGTACTTGTCGGTACCGGTCCAATTGACCTGCCGACGTTTCCTCAGATTCCTGTGGCAAGGTCGACCGTGGCAGTTCACGTGCCTCCCTTTCGGCCTCAGTTCAGCCCCGTGGTGTTTCACCAAGTTGCTGAAGCCTGTGGTCGCACATCTTCGTGCTCAAGGGATTCGGTGCATTATATACCTGGACGACCTGCTTCTGTTTTGCGATGACAGGTCCGGACTGACTCGGCACACACGTTTTACAGTCGACTTCCTGACCTCCCTAGGGTTCGTGGTGAACTTCTTGAAGTCGGAGTTGTCCCCGACTCAGACTGTCCAGTTTCTGGGATTCGAGATAGACTCCAGGTCCAGCACACTACGCTTACCAGCGACGAAGATCACGGCTATCAAGAAGGAATTGTGCAGAGTCATCCGCTGCTTCTCCATTCCACTCCGTACTCTGGCTCGGATCGTAGGTCTACTATCCGCTTCCATTCAGGCCATTTTCCCGGGACCGCTCCACTACAGGGCGATGCAACGTCTGAAGACCTACTTTCTCCATCGGAATCCTTCCTACGATCAATCGATCCCGATAACGGAAGAGGTCAGGGAGGAATTCAGATGGTGGCTAGACGGCATGGAGGCTTGGAACGGCCGAGCCATCTTCGGGAGCTCTCCCGACGTCGTTTTGGAGTCGGACGCCAGCCTTTGGGGCTGGGGCGCGACGGGCGGAGGCAGATCAACAGGAGGCGCCTGGACCGCTCAAGAGAGTCTTCTCCACATCAACTGCCTGGAACTGTTGGCGGGGTCGTTCGCTATCCGCAGTCTGGCGAAGGACAAGTCACATTGCTGTATTCTCTTGCGGATGGACAACATCTCGGCGGTCAGCTATATCAACCGCCTGGGCGGAGCCCGTTCCCGACTACTGTCGGAGGTGACGATCTTCGACTTCTGCCTTCCCCGCAACATTTCACTCAAGGCGGAATACCTTCCGGGGGAGACTAATCTGACGGCAGACTGGTTCTCACGTCACTGGAGGGACAGCAGCGACTGGAGATTGGATCCCCAGGTCTTTCAACGACTCTCGGTCAGGGGGGGCCCCTTCTGACTGGACCTATTCGCTTCCCGCAACAACAGGCAGACTCCGGCCTACTTCAGCTGGCTACCGGATCCGGAGAGTTTAGCGGTGGACGCGTTTCTCCAACAGTGGCCAGCCAGGGGAGTGTACGCCTTTCCCCCTTTCAGCATGATCGCACGGACAATTCAATTCCTGAGGAATCAACGCATTTCTCTCCTGCTCGTCGCTCCGCTTTGGCGGAGTCAACCGTGGTTCCCGGACCTTCTGGAGCTCTCCTACATCGATCCGTTGCTTCTACCGTCTTTCCCGATGCTCCTCACGGACCCGAAAGGGAATCCGCATTCCCTGGTACTCGAGGGCCGTCTCCTTCTGGTGGCTTGGGCTCTTTCCGGGGAGCCTGGCAGACCAGCGATTTATCGCAGGCAGCTAGAGACCTCATATGGGACTCCTGGGCTCCTGGAACTAGAAGATGTTACTTATCAGCTTGGGATTCCTGGTCCTCTTGGTGCTGTGAACGGGACTTCGATCCATTTACGGCACCTGTGACCGCCATATTGAATTTTCTGTCACATTTGTTCTCTTTGGGCCGCTCCTATCGTTCTCTCAATGTGGTGCGCTCCGCTATTTCGGCGGCGCACGTTCCCTCTCTTGGTATCCCAATCGGTAGGGATCCACTTGTTTGCCGTTTACTTAGGGGTATAAGGTTGCAGAGACCTCCGGGCCCCAGATATTCTCGTCTCTGGGATGTGGCCTTGGTTCTTCAGTTTCTGAGAGATTGGCCGACTAATACCTCCCTCTCTCTAAGACAGCTGTCGGCCAAGTTGACTTTGTTACTTTGCCTCGTTTCCTTTCGTCGAGTTTCGGACGTACGGGCTTTCGACGTCGACGCCTTTTCGGTCTCTCCGGAGGGAGTTACCTTTCGGGTGTCTAGACGTACCAAGTCCAACTCTACGTCGGTCTTTTATCCCTTCTTTGCCTCAGAACCGCAACTTTGTGTCGTTTCTACCCTTACTCGGTACGTAGAGGTCACTTCCGCGCTTCGAGCTTCTGCCTCGGGACAGCTTTTGGTGTCCTACGTTCGGCCTCACGTTCCCGTCTCAACTACTACACTCGCCAGGTGGATACGGTGGCTTCTGTCTCTGGCGGGCGTGGACCCCTGTTTTGGGGCACATTCAGTTCGTGGGGCGGCTGCTTCCTCGGCCTTCTCGGCAGGCGCTTCTCTGACAGACATCCTACATTCGGCGGACTGGTCGAGGGAGTCTACCTTCAGGACATTCTACTTTCGTCCAAGCACGGGGGCGGCTATGTGTCTTGTGAATCAGCGTTAAAAAATGCAAAATATGAAGCCTCCTGTCATGTGGTAAAATTGAAGATTATGCTAGCGCTAGTGTACTTATAATCTTGATTTTAGTAATGACAGGAGGCGAGTATTTTCCCACCTCTTTCCCACCCTTGGTAAGTGCTCGTGGGTAAGTATATGGTTTCATTCCCTTTTGCGTTTTGCAGCCAAGATCCTTTTAAGTGATGTCATTTACTGTCATTTTATGTGGGTCATGCCTACAAGCAGGTTCAGTTTCGGTTCCTAACCCATTTCACATTGTTTTTCAGTATAAATGCTTGAGGTTTCCGGTCCAACTTCAGGGAGTTTCTTCGTGTCGATCGGACTTCGTCTCACGGAGATCTGAGTGCGGACAGAAGGTCTTTTGATTCCGGTTACAGTTCATTCCGGATTTTCTTCATGCCTTACAGTTACAGGACAAGGAGTTCGTTCGGTGGTTCGTGGTTTAAGAGACATTGATTTTAGTTTGTCCAGTTTGTTCTGATGTCGCATGCGAAAGAGGAGGAGGAGTCTCACAGCTCAGAATATATTACCTCCTATTGCATTTTGATTGGTTACTGTTTTACCTGTTTCTTTACTGCTATGTGGAGTAAGTAAAGAGAGTTTTATGCAAAATACTCGCCTCCTGTCATTACTAAAATCAAGATTATAAGTACACTAGCGCTAGCATAATCTTCAATTTGCAATTCATTCTGAGGGATCAATTCCATCAGTGTATCAGAATTTCCTTTGAAACTCCTGTTTTCAATCGTGAATTTGTGCGTTATCTTCTGGTAAGTCCAGATAATAATTAATTTTTCCTAAGTATTGGTCAAATTCTCCCCGGCTTCAAATTAAGTCCATATGGATCTGATGCTATATTTATGTGAAAATGACTTCTAATGGCAAAGTACAGCTATAATTTACTGGGGAAGTGTTTCAACCAACTTTCCCACCTTTTTCTACATTTATAACCATTACCATACAATTACATAGCAGAGCAAGCTTTTGCGTGGCAGTATGGTAATAGTGTCCATATTCTGTGGTGTTCGGTGACATATACAGTACGCCATCCGAAAACTGTTTCTTTAGAGCAAATTCCATTAATCTGGGCCTAATATAGTGTCAATATTCTGTGTGTTTCTGTGACATATACTGTCCTGCATCCAAAAACTCTTTCGTTAGGGCAAATTCCAAAAATCAGGGCTTAATACAGTGTCCATATTCTGTGTGTTTTTGTGACATATACTGTCCTGCATCTGAAAACTCTTTCTTTAGGGCAAATTCCATTAATCTGGGCCTAATATAATGTTCATATTCTGTGTGTTTCTGTTCTGCATCAAAAAACGGTGTCTTTAGCCGACTGTAAAAAAAATCTGTGCCACATCTAGTGACAAAACCATTAATATGAAGAAGGCGAGCACTAAGGGACGGGGGAAGTGGGCGTGATGCTGAAGGTGCATGCAGAGACCGTGGCCCTGGGCACAATTAAACTGTGCCTGCTGCCAGTTTTTTTTACCGTACCCAGCCAGCTTCATGTCCAACTTGGCAGGGTTAGCGCAAGACAACACTGTCCAAGTCAGACCAGTGCGAACAGTTGTTCGGTTGGATTGCTGAACATAATGCTTCCAGTTGGTTAAGCACCACCCTCTCTTCCACCAAGTCCAGTCTCTGTAGCCAAGAGTCTGGTCAACCGAATCCTCTCACTGATAATCCTTCCTCCCACCATCGAGAGGCTTGCCAAACAAGTGATCACACACTTGGATATTCCGAGGAGCTCTTTTCAGCGCCACTAGTACATTTGTCCCTCTCGCCCAGCACGCTTGAAGAGGGACCTGAGGTATTGTGCCCTTATTTCCAACCTCTTGAGCCTTTACAGTCTAAAAGAAGATGACAGTGGTGAATAGCAATCATTCCTTCACGAGGTGAATGATGATGAGACACAGTTACCAATCACTGAGGTTGTGGTTAGGTGAAGTCAGGAGGATGAGCAGATTGAGGAAATGGAAGGGGAGGTGGTTGACGATGAGGTCACTGACCCAACCTGTGCCATACCAAAATGAGCCGGGGTGTGAACACTAGCAACCTCACCACCACCAGCATGATCCGCCACATGGCATCCAAGCACCCTATCAATTAGGCCGAACGCCTGGGTCCACAATCTGGGTCTGTGGGTCACACCACTGCCTCCTCTTGCCCTGTGTTATGCACTGCTGGCCAAACCCCTGTCGAAGGCGCAGGCTCGGATGCCACTCGCCCTGCACCTGGACCGTCGCATGAACCATCAGCAACAACAGCCACTTCCCTGTCCTAGTGCAGCATCCAAATGTCCATAACAATCATTTTAAAGCAAGAGGAAATACCCACCCACCCATCCACAGGCCATAGCACTAAATGCACAACTTTCAAAATTTCTGGCCCTTGAAATGTTGCCATTTAGGCTTGTGGACACTGAGACCTTCTGCAGACTGATGTCGGCTGCCATCCCTCGGTACGCAGTCCCCAGGCGCAACCATTTTTCACGGTGTGCCATGCCCACCTTACATCAGAATGTGTCCCAGAACATCACCCGTGCAATCACCAAATTAGTTACTGGGAAGGTCCACTTAACCACGGACACATGGCCAGGGACGCTAAATTTCCCTGACCGCACACTGGGTGTACTGTATGTTGTGGAGGCTGGGAGTGAGTCGTACCCTGGCATGGCACAGGTGATACCCACGCCCAGGATTGCGGGCCCTACATCCATCAGGGTCTCTTCCAGCAGCTATATTACTGGTGCCAACCCCCACTTCTACTCCTTTGCTGCCTCCTCCTCCACCTCCAGCAGCAGTCAGCCATCAGTCGCTAGCTGGAAGCAGTGTAGCACTGCTGTGGGTAAGCGTCAACAGGCCATGCTAAAGTTATCTATTTAGGTGACAAACAGCACACCACCGCAGAGCTGTGGCAGGGTATAAGGGATCAAACTGAGCTGTGTCTCTATCCACTTAATCTACAATCAGACATGGTTGTGCTTGACAATGGCAGTAACTTGGTGGCGGCTTTGGAGCTCAGCAACCCGACACACATCCCATGCCTAGCCCACGTCTTAAACTTAGTGGTTCAGTGGTTTATCAAAACCTACCCCAATTTGTCAGAGCTACTAGTGAAGGTGCGCCGCGTGTGTGCTTATTTCTGCAAGTCATCCACAGCTTAAGCCGGTCTGTCAATGCTACAGAAGCGCTTGCGGATTCCAGCATGTGCTGGAACTCTACATTCCACATGTTGGCCATGCTTTGTGAGCAGCAGAGGGCAATTGTGGAATACCACCTGCAACATGGTCGTCGCCTTTCGAGTCAACTGCCACTATTCACAAGCGAAGAGTGGGCATTGATGTAAGACCTCTGTGAGGTTTTAAAAAACTTTGATGAATTCACACAGATGGTTAGTGGTGATAACGCTATTATCAGAGTAACCATCCCACTGCTGTGTTTACTCAAATGATCGCTGCTCACAATTAAGGAAAACGCTCGGAATGTGGCAGACGAGGAAATGGGGGAGGACATTACACAGGGTGATAGCCAGCCCACCCTCAGTTCGTCTTCTCAGCGCGAATTGGACCATGAAGAGGAGGGGGAGGAGGAGCTGGAGACAGTTGCCTCAGCTACAGAGGATAGTACCCATGAAACTTTAATTCTATCTGTTCAGCGTGGATGAGCAGAAGAGGAGGAGGAGGATGAGGAGATGGAGAGTCATCTTGTGTCGACATTAACGTCTTGCCTGTTTGTATTCTGGCACACATGGCTGACTTCATGTTTGGCTGTCTTTCCAGCGACCCTCGTGTTATACGCATTTTAGATAGCACGGATTACTGGGTGTTCACCCTTCTCGACCCCCGCTACAAAGAGAACTTCTCATCTCTCATTCCTGTGGTGGAGGGGACGAGTAAAACGGTGAAATACCAGAAGGTACTTGTTGAGAGATTGCTCCAAAATTTTCCATCTGACAAAGTGGCCGGAAGAGTCCGTACTTCCATAGGCAACCGAGGAAGGGAGACAAGAGGAACACACAACAGTTCCAACAAAGGCAGGGCAACACTCTCCAAGGCATGTGACACTTTCATGACACCCCGCCAGCAACCTGACCCTGAAGCGCGGCCTAGTGGTACAAGGAGGGAAAAGATGGTGAAGGAATACATAGCAGACTGTGTCAGCGTCCTAAATGATCCTTCAGTGCCTTACAACTACTGAGTGTCCAAGCTGGACACGTGGCATGAACTTGCGCTCTACGCCTTGGAGGTGCTGGCCTGCCCTGCCGCCATTGTTTTGTCTGAGTGTGTATTTAGTGCTGCTGGTGGCATTATAACAGAAAAGCGTATCTGCTTGTCTACTAGAAATGCTGACAGGTTGAATCAGATACAAATGAACAAGACCTGGATTGCCCCTGACTTCTCAACTCCACCAGAGGAGAGCTGAGCTGATGCTTAACATAAAGGCAATTTCAATCTATCATTTATAATTTACTCAATCTGTTGTAATGTATTCCAATGCACCTTTTCCACCACACCTCCTCATCCAGATTGTCTATATACCCTCCACTCAAATTTTTTTTACGGTCAGCTCAGTAGCAGGCCCTCACCCCTAATGTTTTAGAGGGTCAGCTCAGCAGCAGGCCCTCGCCCCCTAATGTTTTAGCGGGTCAGCTCACTAGCAGGCCCTCGCATATAATGTTTTGGAGCTTTAGCTCACCAGTAGTGTTGATCATGAATATTCGAATTGCAAATTTTTATCTCGAATATCAGCACTTCGAGAATTCACGAATATTTAGAATATAGTGATATATATTTGTAATTTTGAATATTCTAGATTTTTTTTTAATCAGTACACATGATCCCTCCCTGCTTCTAGCTTGTGGGACAATGAGAAGGCTGCAATATCTTTGACTTTAGAACTAGTGTTGATTGCAAATTTTCGTAATGAGAATCAATGAGATTGTGAAAACTCAGATCCGATAGTATATTCTAACCCCCAGGCATTCCAATGGTGACGGGGAATCTTGTCGGGGAGGAGTATGGAACAATTGTACAGATAAAAAAAAAAAAAAAAAAAAGACAAATATTCTAAAAAACAAATTTGTTTGTTTTTTCGAATATTCTTAATATTTAAAAACAAGAATATATAGCGAATATAAAAAAATTAATAAATCTAATATAGAGCAATTTAGTTAATATAGTACCTTTACTGCAATTTGCTGTAAACTTATAGCAGGAATAATACAGGAATGATATAATATAGAACCATAAGATAGTTGCTACAGAATTGTTATTACATGGAAATGCAAGTAGTTACTAAAACTGACACGTCAGGAGGGTGACAGGTCCTCTTTAAAATAGATCACCCAAGCTTTTCAGGGTGGATGTTTACTAATATGCTGTCTTGTTATTTACCTTTTTATCTACAGCACTTGGAAAGTCTCCTTCTGATTACAAGCAAGGCCAGTCAATAAACAAATTCCAAGAGAGTTCAATCCCAATCACTTGAACTTGTCACCTTCCTGTCTATTCTAGTTCTAATGGTATGCAATTTTCTTTTCTTCATCCTTTTCTTTTTTTCTGTCTGACTTTCTACTGATACTTGGATTTTGCATTGAAATAATCACTTAAAAAAGAATAATTCTCTTGCTGGATTCTTACATTTTACCCAGCCTTCTTTGTAAGCATTACTATCAATGAAACATGGTTTTAGCCTCTAGCTGTACAAATATAGTGTCATTGTTTAACTTGGCATATTAGCTGGTGGCACCCAGATAGAAACTTCCTTATCATGAAACTAAAGTGACCCACTAAACTCCTTCAAGGTTGAATTAGGATAATATAAGACTGATTCACATGACTCTTATTTATTCATTTCCCAGCAAACTGATTTAATTTCAGTTTAATTAATCACAAGAAAAAAATAGAAAACATAAATGTGGACTAGTCACTACATTCAACAAGGCTACTTTTCTCTTATATAAGACATCACAGCCTATGCATGTACTGTTAAATTCAGACAGACAATCTGGCAAATAAAAAAATAAACAAAAGTGAGTGTGAATGGATTTGTAGGCCACTTAGCTGACCAGGGAAATTTGCTCTTTAAACATTCAATACTTTGTCCTTTCAGAGGGAGAATTGGCTTGCATGTTCGATTTAGAGAAGTATAATCATGGAATATTCAGTACAGCACTATGTATAGTGGTCTCCCTGGTCTTCTAGAACTTATATTTTCCTCTGGCACTTGGGATAAAAAGGTTGTAAGTGACCTTAGAGTGTTATATGCCAAGTTTCAGGGCAATTGGAGCATGTTTGACTCGGGTATAATTGATTTGGACCTGAATCTAATATTTTTTTTTATTGTTAAAACAAATTTCAAAAAGGTTTGCTGATATCTAACCAAAACAATAAAAACAAAATGACATCCTAATGAGTATATTCCTGCAATCCATTCAAGTCTTAAGGTGGCTAAAGAAAAATGAGTGCCAGCGTGAGAACATAATGAGAGGATCCCAACATATAGTAGAAATCCAGAGCCACCCCTACTGTATGTAACAACTATGACATAGGAACAAAACCATCCTACTAGTTAATCTTATAAATTATGTTCAGAGGCATGTCCCAGGCAAGAACTAATGTGAGTTAATTCTATTAACCGGTCGCCAACTATGATTAAATCGCCTCTGAGATCCTCACTGCAATGAAGAGTGTCTAGACAAAGTATGCAGAAATGAGCGATTAAAAAAAAAATTAGACTTGGCCGGTTTGCCGAAATTTTTGAAAAAGAAACGGCTATTTCCTGGCTGTTGTAGAACACTGTGCCTTGCAATAACACGCATAGGGAGTCTGCTCTGGTAGTGAAATAATACTGTGAGTCAGTATGACTTTCAGATGACAGGTGTCGCTCTTAGAATCACTGCACACTTCACTTATTTGGGCAGTCACAGGGCCAAAACTGACCAAATAACTCAAGTATGAACTCAGTCTTTCAGGTCGATGTTGGTGTCAAGAAAAAGTGCACTCCTTTTACACCATCGTCAGCTGATTCCACATAGGTGTCAACAGAACCTGTTCTATTTAGGTTAACAAGTGGCTCAAGAACTGGTGTAGGAAGGAGGGGTTTGGGTTCCTGGAGAACTGGGCCAACTTCTGTCGGCTACAGGCTCTATCGAAGGGATGGGCTGTGCCTCAAAGTGGAAGGGGCAGCTGTGTTGGGGGAGAAGATGGCTAGAAGGTTGGAGGAGTGTTTAAACTAGGGACTCGGTGGGAAAGGTAATTACGCTACAGGATGGAAGGATGGAGTGCAGATAGAGACCGGGGGCGAGGTAATGGAACTGGGGGAGGAATGGAAGGAGGGACTAGAACGGTTCAGAAGAAAAGGTGTAGGGTAAAAAAAATACATAAACCTCTTAATTGTATGTATACTAATGCCAAAAGCCTAACTAATAAAACTGGGGAACTGGAATTAGTGATGTGTGAGGAGGACTATGAAATAGTAGGAATAACTGAGACATGGCTGGATGATAGCTATGACTGGGCGGTTAACGTACAATGTTACAGTCTGTTTAGAAAGGATCACCAAAACCGGAGATGGGAAGGGGTCTCCTTTTTGAAAAGGCCTGTCCTAAGCCCACAAAGCAATAAAATATAAATGAGGGGCATGAACATGTGGAGTCACTGTGGGTAGAAATCCACGGAGGCAAAAACAATAATAAAATACTAGTAAGAGTTTATTATAAATCACCTAATATACCAGAGTCCACAGAAAATCTACTACGAAATGAGATAGACGAGACGGCAAATCATAATGAGGTCGTTATTATGGGGGACTTCAACTACCCAGATATAGATTGGGAAACTGAAACCTGTATATCTCCTAAAGGAAACAGGTTCTTGGCAATAACCATAGACAATTACCTTTCCCAACTGGTTCAGGACCCCACTAGAGGGATGGCCATACTGGACGTAGTATTAACGAATAGACCTGAAAGAACAACAGATGTAAAGGTCGGGGGACACCTGGGAAATAGTGACCATAAAGTAATAACCTTCCAATTGTCATTCAAAAAAGTGTTTCTTCAGAGAGGAACAAAAATATCAAACTTCAAAAAAGCTAAATTTTGCCAACTAAAAGAGGCCATAGGCCGAACTAACTGGGACAAAGTCCTCAAGAAAAAAAATAAAAAATACAGCCACAAAATGGGATATTTTTAAAAGCATCCTAAAATCTAATTGTGAGAGGTACATACCTTATGGGAATAAAAGTTTAAGGAACAAGAAAAAAAACTATGTAGATAAATAGAAATGTAAAGAAAGCAATAAATGACAAAAAGAAAGCATTTAAATCTCTAAAACAGGAGGGTAGCACTGAAAAACTATAAGTAAAAAAATAAAGTATGCAAAAAAAACGAATAAAAGGAGCCAAACTAGAGACCGAGAGATTGATTGCCAAATAGAGCAAAACTAACCCTAAAATGTTCTTCAATTATATAAATGGTAAAAAGTATAAATCTGAAGGTGTCGGCCCTTTACAGAGTAATGAGGGGGGAGTTGCAGAGAGACATTAGGAGAAAGCAAAGCTATTAAATTTTTTTTTTCCTCCAGTGTATTCTCTAAGGAAAATAAACTGTCAGATGAAATGCAGAATGTAAAAGTAAATTCCCCATTGAATGTGCCCTGTCTGACACAGGAAGAAATACAGCGGCGTCTTAAAAAGATTTAAATAGACAAATTGACAAGACCGGATGGCATACACCCCCGAAGTAATGTCATAGCCAGACCCTTATTTCTGATATTTGACCCCTTCACGACTGCCATACGGCTATATGCGTGCTATCTGCACATACCCTCTGCAGCTAGCACGTATATAAATGTTCTGGCAGCTCTTTACTCCAAGCGCTGCAAAACGCTTGGATTAAAGCTTCTGCCCCATGACTGCCACTGTCACTGACAGCATACAGTCCAGTAATGCCGGCAGAGATAGATCCGATTGGTTAGTCTGTGCAGGCTAACCAATCGGATCACAGCATTGTAAAGTGCCTGTTTCAGGCTCTGATCTGCATTCTGCATATGAGAGCCTGAAATCAGGTAGTGTGTGCTCCGTGCCCCCCAATCTGTGGGCTCCATCGGTGCCCCCTGCATCAACAATTTGTGCACAACCCAACCCTCCATGCTCCCCGCCTCCAAACTTTTTGCCGGCCATTCGCTCTTGCACACTTCAGTCCCGGCATGTGTCCCATCTGTGCCCCCTCCATGCTGGCCATACCCTCTTCCCTGCCCCAATTTGTGCCCCCTGCCCCTGATGTGGTCCCCCTGCTGTATAGGATGGCGGCGGCTCTGTTCCTGAGCTGCCGCCATCAGCTGCTAATGTCAGCTGTATGCTGACACGCTGATATATCCTCTTTAGATGCTGCAGCAACAGCATCCATGGGGTTAATAGAGGGAGGGGGCTCCCTCTCTTAACCACCAGGCTGCCGTGCTGCGATGGCAATGGCCTGATGGTTGCCACTGCAATCGGATGCTTTGCATAGGTGTCCGATGTTGCCATCTATCAGGGAACCTGATGGTACTATAGTTTGCAATGCAAGAGCATTGCAAAGTATAGTACAGCCATCAGCCCCACTGGATCTTCAAGATCCAAATGGGACTTGATAAAAATTAGTGAAAATAAATAAATAAAAATGTAAATTAAAAATAAAATAAATTACCTCTTCCTATATCCGCTCATTTATAAGAGATTGAAAAAAATATATAAACTACACATATTAGGTATCACCGTGTCTGTAATGAGCGGATATAGGAAAAGGTATCACCGGATATATAAATATATCACATTATCTACCCCGTCTGATAAACACCATAAAAAATAAAAATAAAACTGTGTCAAAAAAGCAATTTTTGTCACCTTGCATCACAAAAAGTGCAACACCAAGCAATCAAAAAGGTCTATGTCCCACAAAATGGTACCAATAAAACCATCTCTTCATCCCACAAAAAATGAGTCCCTACATGAGAAAGTAGCTTAAAAAAATAAAATATAACTATAGCTCCTGAACATGGAGACACTAAAACATATTTTTTTGTTTCAAATATGCTATTATTTTGTTAAAGTTAAATAAATTTTAAAAAGTATGCAAATTAGGTATTGCTGCATCCATAAAATCCAGCTCTATAAAAACATTACATGACCTAACCCCTCAGCGAAACACCGTAAAAAAAAAAAATCACCTTGCTTCACAAAAATTGCAATACCAAGCGATCAAAAAGGCTTATGCCCCCCAATATAGTACCAATCAAACCTTCACCTCTTCATGCAAAAAAATTAGACCCTACCTAAGATAATCAGTCAAAAAATAAAAAATCTACGGGTTTCAGACTATGGAGACACTAAAACATCATTTTTTTTGTTTCAAAAATGCTATTATTGTGTAAAACTCAAATAAATAAGAAAGTATACATATTAGGTATTGCCACATCTGTAACGGACTGCTCTATAAAAATGTCACATGACCTAACCCCTCAGGCGAACGATGTAAAGATAAATAAATAAATAACTGTTCCAAAACAACCAGTTTTTTGGTCATCTTGCCCCATAAAGTATAATAATGAATGATCAAAAAATCATATGTACCTAAAAATGGTACCACTAAAAACATCAACTCTTTCTGCAAAAAACGAGCCCTTGCACAAGACGATCGGCAGAAAAATAAAAAAAAGGCATTCAGAAAATGGTGACACAAAAACATAATTAAAAAAAATAAATGCTTTATTATGTAAAACTGAAACAAAGTAAAGTGGACATATTTGATATCATTGCATCCGTTACAACCTGCTCTATAAAAATAGCACATGATCTACCCTGTCAGAGGAATCTTGTAAAAAAAAAAAAAAAAAAAAATGTGCCAAATTTTGGTTATCTTGCCTCACAAAAAAAAAAAAAATTAGAGTAATTAAAAATCGTATGTACCCCAAAATAGTACCCAAAAAACCGGCACTTTATCCCCTAGTTTCCAAAATGTGGTCAATTTTTGAGAGTTTCTACTTTAAGGGTGCATCAGGGGGGCTTCGAATGGGACATGGCATCTAAAAGTCCATTTTTTCTGTGCCCTGCCGTGTGCCCTTATATCAGTTTACGACCACATGGGGGTGTTTATGTAAACCTCAGAATCAGGGCAATAAATATTGAGCTTTGTTTGGCTGTTAACCCTCGATGTGTTAAAGAAAAATGGATTAAATGGAAAATCTGCCCAAAAAAAGTAAAATTTAGACATTTCATCTCCATTTTCCTTTAATTCTTGTGGAACACATAAAGGGTTAACAAAGTTTGAGAAATATTTTTTGAGTAACTTGAGGGGTGTAGTTTCTGCAATGGGGTAATTTATTGGGGGTTTCTGCTTTGTAAGACCCACAAAGACCTTAAAAAGTGGGTTTTTGAAATTTTCTTAAAGATTTTAAGAATTGATTCTAAAATTCTAAGCCTTCTAACATCCTAAAAAATAAAATGACATTTACAAAATGATGCCAACATAAAGTAGAAATATGGGGATTGTTAAGTAATAAATATTTTGTTAGGTATCACTAAGCAGAGAAATAGACATTTTGAAAATAGCGAATTTCAAAAAATTTGGGGTACATTTGGGAATTTTTAAATAAAGGTGAAATATATTGACTTAAATTTGTGGCTATCATGAAGTACAATGTGTCATGAGAAAACAATCTCAGAATGGTTTAGATAAGTAAAAGCGTTCCAAAGTTATTACCACATAAAGAGACATGTCAGATTTGCTAAATTAGACGTGGTCACGGGGGCATCAATGAGAGAGTTAATTAATCTATACTGACAGGGAGTGTTGCACAGGATTGGCACATAGCAAATATTCAAAAAGGGTTCAGAAACAGAGCCCTGAAACTATAGGCCGGTAAGTTTAACATCTGTTGTGGGTAAACTATTTGAAGGTTTTCTAAGAGATGCTACCTCAATAAAAATAAGCAAATAATGCCATATCAGCATTGCTTTATGAGGGATCTGTCATGTCAAACTAATTTAATCCGTTTCTATGAGGAGGTCAGTTCTAGACTTGACAGCGGTGAATCAATTAATGTCATATATCTGGACTCCAAAGCATTTTGCACTGTACTGCATAAAAGGTTAGTATATAAAATGAGAATGCTCGGACTGGGAGAAAACGTCTATGTGGGTAAGTAACTGGCTCAATGATAGAAAACACAGGGTGGTTATTAATGGTACACACTCAGATTGGGTCACTGTCACTAGTGGAGTACCTCAGGGGTCAGTATTGGGCCCTATTCTCTTCAATATATTTATAAATGATCTTGTAGAAGGCTTGCACAGTAAAATATAAATATTTGCAGATGACACTAAACTGTGTAAAGTAATTACCACGGAAGAGGACATTAGAGGCTTGGGCAGAGAAATGGCAGATGAGGTTTAACACTGACAAATGTAAGGTTATGCACAAGGCAAGGAATAATACAAGTCACCAGTACATACTAAATGGCAAAACACTGGGTAACACTGACATGGAAAAGGACCTAGGAGTTTTGTTGAACAGCAAACTAAGCTGTAGAAACCAGTGTCAGTGTCTTTACGGTAAGAGCAGTGAGACTCTGGAACTCTCGCTGAGGAGGTGGTGATGGTGAGTACAATAAAGGAATTCAAGAGGGGCCTGGATGTATTTATGGAGTGTAATATTACAGGCTATAGCTACTAGAGATGGGTTGTTGATCCAGGGAGTTATCTGATCGCCTTTTTTCCCCTTAAGTGATGAAAATTGGCTTCTACCTCACAGTTTTTTTTTTGTTTTTTTTTGTCTTTTTCTGGATCAACTTGCAGGATGACAGGCGGAACTGGATGGACAGATTTATTTTTTTTCCAGCCTTATAAAGTATGTTACTATGTTATTAAGCACTTATACAAGTAGAGCCACCCAACAGAGTGAAGAGGGTGTCAGCAGTAAGTTTGTGTTGACGCCACTGATTATTTTGCCCTTCCTCTGATCCGTCAGAACAATAATGCCGAAAAAACGGATCCTGTCTTTTTAGCATCCGCCTTTAGAATAAATAACTGCACCACTGAACAGCAAATATATTTTTATTTTGCCAGTAATACACGACAAAAAGGGTTGTAACTTTCGCACTTCACCAGACAACGGCTAATAAGCCCTTTTTCCCGTGAACTTTGAGCGTTCGCGATTTGCCGAGCATGCGAACATATGGCAAAATTCTTTTGCATTGTGAAGAACTTTGACCCATGACACATCCATCAGGTGGTACGGGACAGCCAATTGAGACGTTTCAGCACATGGACATACCCCCTACCTTATAAATAAACCTGTCAGTCTTTTGCCTGTGTAGGGAGAGGTTGCTGTGTGGAGCAGAGACAGACTGTTAGGGACACAAATCGCTAGCTAATAGGGCCACAAAAGTCCTTTTAAGGACTGGTATAGGTGTGCTATCGATAGGTGTGACATACTGAGGGGTGTAATATACTTATAATATACTTTCTAAAATAGAAAGTATATTATAGTGCAATTGTATTGTGCAGCAGTTGTGTGCGGTTCTGCAGCGATACTGCAGCCACACAGAGTGACAAACGCTATTGGAACAAATAATTTCTACTGGTGTGATATATCACTTGTCCACCCCAAAAACCTGATGGAGGCAGGGGTATTATTTACCAATAATATACGTTCTATATAGTGCATTTATGTAGTGCAGCATTTGTTTGCGGTTTTGCTGCGTTACCGCATCTACACAGAGCGAAAAACACTATTTGAAGAAATCATTTCTACTGGTGTGATTAACCAGTTGCCACCCAAAAAAAAAAAACAATTGAAGCAGGGATTTTATATACCAATAATATACGTTCTATATAGTGCATTTAGATAGTGCAGCATTTGTCTGCGGTTTTGCTGCGTTACCACATCTATACAAAGTGAAAAACACTATTTGAAGAAATAATTTCTACTGGTGTGATTTACCAGTTGCCCCCACAAAAAACTGATTGAGGCAGGGGTGTGATATACCTTCTTCCACAAATACTGCTCTTTTATAGAGACTTTTGTCACAGGGTCATTTTGAAATCGGATCAGGAAGAGGAGGTATCAACGGTCACCACCCAGCAGTTTGACGACAGTTCCCAGGTCAGACAAAGGAGGGTGGTCCCCGCTGTTGCTGCCTACTCCGAGATCTCTAATGTCAGTGGTGGTGAAGGTGACGAATCCGATGATGATGTGTCGATGAAAGTCACATAGGTGCCCACAAGAGAGGAAGAGGAGGAGAGTACAGAGGGAGAGATGGAGCAGCAGATAGGGAGGAGAAGGAGGAGAAGCAGGCAGAACTTACAGTGCACAGGAGGCAAAAAGCAGACCACTAATGTATCTTGAATGAAACATACACCATGCATGGTCACATCTGGCGCTTCCAGGACGCTGGCACATGGCTCTGCAGTGTTGTCTTTTTTTAATGTGTCCACTGCTGACAATATAGTGTTGCCATCTGCAGCCTGTGCTGTCAATGCATAAGTCATGGTAAGCCCAACACTCACCTAGGGACGATCGCCTTAAGAAGGCACCTGGCCTCCCATCTCCGAGCCCAGTGGGAGCAACACCGTCAGAACCCACAAAGCCACACACCCGGCGCTCACCGTCCTGCCTCTTCTCCTTCTCCTCTCTCCTCCCAGTTATCCTCCAGTCGACCTTTCACCGTGCCATCATTGCGTTCATCTGGCAAAAGGCAGGTATCCTTGCCCCAAATGTTCGAGGGAAAAAAGATGTTGACGCCGGATAACCCTCTTGCCCAACGGCTGACCGCTGGCTAGCCCGCCAATTACTGCCATATAAACTGGTGGACTTGGAGGCCTTTAGAAAATTTGTGGCCATTGGAACACCGCAATGGAAAGTCCCCGGAAGGAAATATTTTTCCCAGAAGGGCATCCTAGAGCTATATGGCCACGTACAGTGACAAGTGAATGTATCTCTGGCACAGAGTGTCGGTGCCAAGATACATCTGACCACAGACACGTGGTCTAGCAAACACGGACAGGGAAGGTACATAACTTTTACTGCCCACTGTGTGAACCTTCTGACGGCCGTCAAGCATGCAACCTTTGGCACCCGTGTAGATTTGGAGTTACCGACACGGATTACATGCAGGCCTGACTCTTTTTCTCCTCCTACACCATCCTCCCTCTCCTCCTTTTCCGCTGCCACTGTCTCTTCCTCTGCACTCCCCAAGATCCCCAGAACCTATTTGACGTGCCAGGTGAGACGTTGCCATGCTGTGCTGCGTCTGTTGTTCCTGGAAGCCAAGAGCCACACCTGTCCTACACTCCTTTCAGCTTTGCAGTCACAGGCTGATCAGTGGCTAACCCTACTCAATTTGACAGTTGTTAAAGTGGTGTGCGAAAACTGTGCCAATCTGCTGAGCGTGCTGAAACAGGGCAAAATGACTCACGCGCCGTGCATGGCACACGTCCTGAACTTAGTCATGCAGCGATTCGTTGCCAACTACCCCGGTGTCCAGGAAGTCTTGTGGCGCAGGCCAGGAAAATCTCTGCCATTTTAAAAGATCTTACATGGCCATAGCTAGCCTTGCTGACATTCAGTGGCAACACCATCTGCCCATCAGACGTCTGATTTGTAACTGCCCGACGCGATAGAAGTCCAACTTTTATATGCTTGATAGGCTGCTCCAGCAGAAACGTGCAGTTAATGACTACCTGTACGAACTCTGCAGCAGGATAGGTTCTGGGGAGCTTGTTTTTTTTCACCGCGCCAGTCGCTGCTCATGCGCGACGGATGCAGACTTCTTGGGCCATTTGATGAGATCACCAAACTAGTCAGTCGCAGCAAGGGGGCCATCAGTGACATTGTACCTTAGTCCTTCTTTCTGGAGCGAGCATTGCGTCATGTCATTGATCAAGCCGTCGAGGAGCAGCAGCAGAAAGATGAGGAAGTCGCAATGCTGGATGAATTCCCAGGGGGGGGGCTACTCCATCTGAGACAAGTCAACAACAGGAGTCTGAAGAGGAGTCAGAGGAGGATGGTGCCGGGGCAGAGGAGGTGCAAGAAGAGCATGCTTTAAACGTTTCTGGGATCCCTGGTGTTGTCCGTGGATGGGGGGAGGAGAACGAGGACGACATTATTCTTGATAATGAGCAGGAGTCAGGCCATCCCACCACTTCCAGTTTAGTGCAAATGGGGGCCTTCATGCTCAAGTGTTTGAAGAGGGACCCCCGTATAAAAAGCATAAAGGGCAAGGACCAGTACTGGATGGCAACGTACTTAGACCCTGGTACAAACACAAAATGGCAGAAATGTTACCACCATCACAGAGGGCTGTCAGAATTCAGCACTTCCAGGCCTTGCTTCGAGAAATGCTGCATTTTGCTTTTGCGGGCGTTGGCAGAGGAATTTCCACTCACAGAGAAACTGTTGCGGGTACCAATCCAACAGCCATGGAAGAAGAGGGCGGTTTGAAGATGTGTTGGTCACTTCGGATATGAGATCATTCTTGCAGCCAACCCATCAACAGCCGCCCTCCGGATCCAGCCTCAGGAAACGCCTAGACCGACAGTTGACCAACTACATTAGGTTAACGGCAGATGTGGATGCTCTGAGAAGCGAGGAACCCCTGGACTACTGGATGTGCAGGCGTGACCTGTGGCCAGAGCTGTCAAAATTTCCAATGGAACTGTTGGCTTGCCCCTCGTCCAGTGTCTTGTCCGAAAGGACGTTCATGACCGATAAGCGCACTCGCCTAGCTCACGACAGTGTGGACTACCTCACATTTCTAAAAATTAATGAGGCATGGATCTCGGAGGAATAATACACATGTGACGAGTCGACCATGTTTGATTGAATTTCCTCGTGACAGCCCACAAATATCCGCCACCACACAGAACAAATCATGGTCACTGTCTTATGTAAATACAGCTGCATAAAATGCCTTTTATGTCCATTGAATGCCTAATTTTTGGGGCCTGTACTGGGCGACAGTTACATATTTATCCTGTGACTGCCCAATGTAACTCCAGCCACAGAATCCAAAGTTCTTTGCTGTCAGGTGAACGCCTATTGGCTAATTTTTATGCCTGTACTGGCCGACAGTTACATTTTTATCCTGTGACCGCCTAATGTACCTCCAGCCACAGAATCCAAAGTTCTTTGCTGTCAGGTAATGCCTATTGACAAATTTTTGGGGCCTGTACTGGCCGACAGTTACATTTTCATCCTGTGACCGCCTAATGTCCCTCCAGCCACAGAATCCTACAAAGTTGTGTGCTGTCAGGTGAATGCCTATTAGCAAATTTTTGGGGCCTGTACTGGAGTGGCAAGTTCTCACAACAATACTTAGTGCACCAATCACTAATATCTCATGACACCTTATAAAATGTAAAATTGTGTGTACCGCAAAAAAATAAAATCGCATCATTAGGGATTTTCGCAATGGCGCTTTTTTTAAACACTCGATCTGCATATACAGCGATTGTTATAACATGCATGTGAAATGTAATCAAATACACTGCTTTAATGTCAAATTACTTAGAGTGATCAGAAATTCTTCCTGAACGTCGTGAAAATTGTTGCCAACCATCTTTTCTGATCGCATCCAACTTCAGTCTGGTGGAAACGCAGTTGCTGTAGTAGGCCTGTAGTAGTGCCTATTTTGCGCATGGGCGAAAATTACATTGCCGATATTTCGCTTTGAAAAAAATAATGAATGGAGATCACAAATTCTAATAATACATCTGGTATGTCCCTGCCCATGTTGTGGGACTATTTGTGCACTTCTAGTAAGTATTTGGGGCTGCAAATATGACCTGAAGGCATTCCAGGTTCGCCTGCCTTTAAAGTGAATGGGGCCCGCCGCAAACTTGCGGTTCGCGAACATTTGATCGCGTTCGCGACCCGTCCCGGACAATGTTTGTCTATCACTAATACAGAGCTTAGAAACTTGCTACTACATCTTAGGGAGACTAACAATCTACAAGTGTATGATGGTCTGTTTGACAAATTTTGCCTCAACAATTTTAGTTGTTTTTTCTTGGCATTCATTTTTAGAATCAAAACCTCTATATTGCTTATACTATACTTTAGACCCGTGTTTCCCAACCAGTGTGCCTCCAGCTGTTGCAAAACTACAACTCCCAGCATGCCTGGACAGCCTTTGGCTGTGCGGGCATGCTGGGAGTTGTAGTTTTGCAACAGCTGGAGGCACACTGGTTGGGAAACACTGCTTTAGACTACAGTCATATCCAACTGTTTCTGAAACCTGACTATATGGTAAAGTTCAAAAGAAAACTTTTATTAACATTATTACAGAATAGTATGCAGTGTAATTACATTATCACCGGTGCCATAGTTGTAATCACATTACTTAGGCTTTTACTTCAATAAACATCATGAGAAAATGATCGGTTATTTATACAGTACAGACTAAGAGTTTGGACACACCCTCTCATTCAAAGAGTTTTCTTTATTTTTATGACTATAAAAATTGTAGATTCACACTGAAGGCATCAAAACTATGAATTAACACATGTGGAATTATATACATAACAAAAAAATGTGAAACAACTGAAAATGTCATATTCTAGGTTCTTCAAAGTAGCCACCTTTTGCTTTGATTACTGCTTTGCACACTCTTGGTATTCTCTTTATGAGCTTTCAGAGGTAGTCACCTGAAATGGTTTTCACTTCACAGGTGTGCCCTGTCAGGTTTAATAAGTGGGATTTCTTGCCTTATAAATGGGGTTGGGACATCAGTTGCGTTGTGGAGAAGTCAGGTGGATACACAGCTGATAGTCCTACTGAATAGACTGTTAGAATTTGTATTATGGCAAGAAAAAAGCAGCTAAGTAAAGAAAAAACTAGTGGCCATCATTACTTTAAGAAAAGAAGGTCAGTCAGTCCGAAAAATTGGGAAAACTTTGAAAGTGTCCCCAAGTGCAGTCATGCGCTATAAAGAAACTGGCTCACATGCGGACCGCTCTAGGAAAGAAAGACCAAGAGTCACCTCTGCTGCGGAGGATAAGTTCATCCGAGTCACCAACCTCAGAAATCGCAGGTTAACAGCAGCTCAGATTAGAGACCAGGTCAATGCCACACAGAGTTCTAACAGCAGACACATCTCTAGAAAAACTGTTAAGAGGAGACTGTGTGAATCAGGCCTTCATGGTAGAATATCTGCTAGGAAACCACTGCTAAGGACAGGCAACAAGCAGCAGAGACTTGTTTGGGCTAAAGAACACAAGGAATGGACATTAGACCAGTGGAAATCTGTGCTTTGGTCTGATGAGTCCAAATTTGAGATCTTTGGTTTCAACCACCGTGTCTTTGTGTGACGCAGAAAAGGTGAATGGATGGACTCTACATGCCTGGTTCCCACCATGAAGCATGGAGGAGGAGGTGTGATGGTGTGGGGGTGCTTTGCTGGTGACAGTGTTTGGGATTTATTCAAAATTGAAGGCATATGCTGGTGACACTGTTGGGGATTTATTCAAAATACTGAAGGCATATTTATTCATAATTGAAGGCAACCAGCATTGCTACCACAGCATCTTGCAGCGGCATGCTATTCCATCCGGTTTGCGTTTAGTTGGACCATCATTTATTATCAACAGGACAATGACCCCAAACACATCTCCAGGCTGTGTAAGGGCTATTTGACCATGAAGGAGAGTGATGGGGTGCTGCGCCAGATGACCTGGCCTCCACAGTCACCGGACCTGAACCCAATCGAGATGGTTTGGGGTGAGCTGGACCGCAGAGTGAAGGCAAAAGGGCCAACAAGTGCTAAGCATCTCTGGGAACTCCTTCAAGACTGTTGGAAGACCTTTTCAGGTGACTACCTCTTGAAGCTCATCAAGAGAATGCCAAGAGTGTGCAAAGCAGCAATCAAAGCAAAAGGTGGCTACTTTGAAGAACCTAGAATATGACATTTTCAGTTGTTTCACACTTTTTTATTATGTATATAATTCCACTTCTATTAATTAATAGTTTTGATGCCTTCATTGTGAATCTACAATTTTCATAGTCATGAAAATAAAGAAAACTCTTTGAATGAGAAGGTGTGTCCAAACTTTTGGTCTGTACTGTGTGTGTGTGTGTATATATATATATATATATATATATATATATATATAAGGAAAATAATGGCGGCACTGGAATGGCGGCACATGGGTGAATAAACACCATTTACTTTTACTTGGAGTGCTGTCCGTTTTTCATCTGTATATATATATATATATATATATATATATATATATATATACATATATACACATACACCCACAGTGCTGCCCATACTTATTCATACCCCTGGCAAATTTTGACTTAAAGTTACTTTTATTCAACCAGCAAGTAATTTTTTTACGCTAAATGACATAGATGTCTCCCAAAAGATATTAAGATTTATTTATGATACCAGAAGGTCTGCTATATAACTGTGAGAAGTTTGCCCTATAATATCAGATGGGCAATTATCTAATGAAACCTGCAGCAAATAATCATCTATCCTGAGTCCCCTGATGAACCAGTTTTTGCAATTTCTGGGGAAACGCGTCAGGACAAACTGCTAAGAAGGGACGAACATCATCAATCCTTACAGGCAGGGTAATATTAGGCGACAGCGAGGGCTTAGCCACCGAGAGGTGGGGTCGCCCCTTTCGGGGCGGGTGCTCCGCCTGTAGGCAGGGGTACATTGAGGGATGTAGTAGGGACTTTGTTCCCCTTCCGTTCTCTATCCCCGGCCGAGACTTCATCTCTCTTTCACCGTCTGGCCAGGTCCACAGTCATCTAAATGTAAGTTGCCGTTATTTTTAATATATCGGACTGTACTATCCCGATACGTCCAAAGTAAGGCCTGGTCTATTTATTTAACGTAGCCTAACATTCATATTTAGATTAGGTAATATTTTAACCAACAATAGTAAAAGTTATGTTTTAGATTAAAAGTAATTTCTCTCTGTGATTTAGTATATTGATACTTTTCGCAACCCTATAATACCACTGTGATTTTATTTACATTTGAGCAAAAAGTGTCCAGTCCAAAATTATTCATACCCTTCTCAATAATCAATAGAAAAGACTTTATTGGCTTTTATTGCAATAAAACGCTTCCTATAATTGCAGACCAGCTTTTTGCATGTCTCCACAGGTATTTTTGCCCATTCATGTTTAGCAATGAGCTCCAAATCTTTCAGGTTGGAGGGTCTTCTTGCCATCACCCTGATCTTTAGCTCCCTCCACAGATTCTCAATTGGATTAAAGTCTGGACTCTAGCTGGGCCACTCCAAAACGTTAATGTTATTGTCTGCTAACCATTTCTTCACCACTTTTGCTGTGTGTTTAAGGTCATTGTCATGCTGAAATGTCCACTGGTGCCCAAGGCCAAGTTTCTCTGCAGACTGCCTGATGTTGTTATTGAGAATCCTCATGTATTGCTCTTTTTTCATCGTGCCGTTTACTGTGATTAGGTTCCCTGGTCCATTGGCTGAAAAAACACCCCCAAAGCATTAGGTTTCCACCACCACGTTTGACAGTGGGATAGTGTTCTTTGGGTTGAAGGCTTCTCCTTTTTTACGCCAAATGAAGGAAACATCATTGTGACCAAACAATTCAATTTTTGTTTAATCTGACCATAAAACAGAAGACCAGAAGTCTTCTTCTTTGTCCAGATGAGCTCTTGCAAAGGCCAAGCAAGCTTTTGTGCGCCTTATCTGGAGAAGTGGAACCCAGCAGTGTGCAGTGTCTGTTGGATTGTCTGCCTTGAGACATTGCCACGAGCCAGAGCCCAGATTCACCAGGATGGCCTTGGTGGTGATCCTTGGATTCTTTTTCACCTCTCTAACTATCCTCCTGGCCAGCACAGGTGTCACTTTTGGCTTCCGACCACGTCCTCTGAGATTTTCCACAGTGCAGAACATCTTGTATTTTTTGCTCAAATGTAGATAAAAGTTGAGAAATGTTTTTATTCCACATTATTGCCTCTTGTACATTGTCTTATTATCTTTTGGGAGACACCTATGTCATTACCCATCAAAAAATTACTTGCTGGTTAAATAAAAGTAACTTTAAGTCAAAATTTGCCAGGGGTATGAATAATTATGGCAGCACTGTATATATATATATATATATATATATATATATATATATATATAGAAAAGGAAAGTCCGCAGCACTCCTTTAAGTAAAAAAGTGAAATTTATTCACACATGTCAGACAACGTTCAAGCCTTTTATTGTTTTAATATTGATGATTTTGGCATACAGCTCATGAAAACCCAAATTTCCTATCTCAAAAAATTAGCATATTTCATCCGACCAATAAAAGAAAAGTGTTTTTAATACAAAAAAAGTCAACCTTCAAATAATTATGTTCAGTTCTGCACTCAATACTTGGTCGGGAATCCTTTTGCAGAAATGACTGCTTCAATGCGGCGTGGCATGGAGGCAATCAGCCTGTGGCACTCCTGAGGTGTTATGGAGGCCCGGGATGCCTCGATAGCGGCCTTAAGCTCATCCAGAGTGTTGGGTCTTGCGCCTCTCAACTTTCTCTTTCCAATATCCCACAGATTCTCTATGGGGTTCAGGTCAGGAGAGTTGGCAGGCCAATTGAGCCCAGTAATACCATGGTCCGTAAACCATTTACCAGTGGTTTTGGCACTGTGAGTAGGTGCCCGGTCGTGCTGAAAAATGAAATCTTTATCTCCATAAAGCTTTTCAGCAGATGGAAGCATGAAGTGCTCCAAAATCTCTGGATAGCTAGCTGCATTGACCCTGCCCTTGATAAAACACAGTGGACCAACACCAGCAGCTGACATGGCACCCCAGACCATCACTGACTGTGGGTACTTGACACTGGACTTCAGGCATTTTGGCATTTCCCTCTCCCCAGTCTTCCTCCAGACTCTGGCATCTTGATTTCCGAATGACATGCAAAATTTGCTTTCATCCGAAAAAAGTACTTTGGACCACTGAGCAACAGTCCAGTGCTGCTTCTCTGTAGCCCAGGTCAGGCGCTTCTGCCGCTGTTTCTGGGGAATGCGGCACCTGTAGCCCATTTCCTGCACACGCCTGTACACGGTGGCTCTGGATGTTTCTACTCCAGACTCAGTCCACTGCTTCCGCAGGTCCCCCTAGGTCTGGAATCGGTCCTTCTCCACAATCTTCCTCAGGGTCCGGTCACCTCTTCTCGTTGTGCAGCGTTTTCTGCCACACTTTTTCCTTCCCACAGACTTCCCACTGAGGGGCCTTGATACAGCACTCTGGGAACAGCCTATTCGTTCAGAAATTTCTTTCTGTGTCTTACCCTCTTGCTTGAGGGTGTCAATGATGGCCTTCTGGACAGCAGTCAGGTCAGCAGTCTTACCCATGATTGCGGTTTGGAGTAATGAACCAGGCTGGGAGTTTTTAAAAGCCTCAGGAATCTTTTGCAGGTGTTTAGAGTTAATTAGTTGATTCAGATGATTAGGTTAATAGCTCGTTTAGAGAACCTTTTCATGATATGCTAATTTTTTTAGATAGGAATTTTGGGTTTTCATGAGCTGTATGCCAAAATCATCAATATTAAAACAATAAAAGGCTTGAACTACTTCAGTTGGTTCGTAATGAATCTAAAATATATGAAAGTCTAATGTTTATCAGTACATTACAGAAAATAATGAACTTTATCACAATATGCTAATTTTTTTAGAAGGACCTGTATATATATATATATATATATATATATATATATTAGACATTAAGCCTGTTATAATAAAGGGCACTAGAACATTAGTGCAGAAACATTAGTAGGAACAGTCTATATTAAATGGCACTAGCACTGCCTGGTGGCTGTGGCTGGTGGGCGAGACTGTTGGCTGTGGCTGAGACTAGTGGCACTGTGACTGGTGGAACTGACTGATGGCTTAGATGGCTAGCACTGACTGGTGGCACTGACTGGTGGTGCTGAGACTGCTGGCAGCGACTAGTGGCTAAGACTGCTGGCACTGTGACTGTTGGCACTGACTGATGAATGAGACAGCTGGCACTGTGACTCATGGCTGTGGCTGGTGGCACTGACTGAGGGCTGAGATGGCTAGCACTAACTGGTGCTGAGACTGCTGTCAGCGACTGGTGGCTGAGACTGCTGGCAGCAGCTTCTGTCTGTGGCTGAGAGTGCTGGGACTGTGCCGCTGTGTGATGCACGAACAGTAATAGCGGCGATCCGACATGGAGAGCACATCATAACCTGCTAGCGGCGGTGGCGATTGTCCAGCGTGCAGGTGTGGGCGGTGCAGGCGCCATGCAGAGCCATGTGATAATTGGTTGATGGGCCATGCTCGCTGGTGTGCCGAGCTCGCCGTGTGCAGTGTGGTTGCGTGTGGGGCAGAGTTGATTGGGCGGCGCCCTGGTGTGGGCGGTGCAGGGGTCATGTGGAGCACCGTGTGTTGACTGGACAGCACGCCGCACATGCACAGTTCAATTATCGGCACACATGCACAGACACGCAGCCCTGAGCATGCACACAGGGCTTTTATTATAGTAGATGTATATCCTCTATAATAAAATCCCTGTGTGCGTGCGTGTCTGTGCGTGTGTGCCAATAGTGAAGTGTGCATGCTACTGTGCCCAGCTCCGCCATGCCTCCTCCTCCTCTGCAGCCAACACACACCCCGAGATCCGGGCCCTACGACCGCCGCCTGACACAGCGTATCTGTGCACAGAGTGGCACCTTACCTGCAGCAGCATCGCATCCTGGAGTTCATAGAACTCCCAAAGAGCCTGGGAGGACAAAGCTGGGAGCACTGGGAACCTCTGATTCTGGACCCCATGTATCTGGCAGCACAGGGGGTCACATGTTAGTCCCCGCGGCGGCCGCATCCTCCTCGCTCCTATTTCACCCTAACCCCGCCCACTAAAGTCAGGAAATGGCCGCACAGTAGCAAGTGAGGGAAGATATCCCTCACTTCCTACTGTGCGGCCATTTCCTGACTTTGGTGGGCAAGGTTAGGACGAAATAGTAGCGAGGAAGATGCGGCCACTGCGGGGACTAACAGGTGCCCCCTGTGCTGACAGATACCCAGGGTCCAGAATCAGAGGTCCCCAGTTCCTCCAGCTTTGTCCTCCCAGGCTCTTTGGGAGTTCTATGAACTCCAGGATGTGATGCTGCAAATAGAGTAAGTGACCCTGTGTTTTAATCAGGGCCTCTGTCACAATTTTATGTTGCTACATCATTATTATTATAAAAACAAAGCATTTCATGGAAATGATAAGTCATATTTAAAAACGTTTAATTGGATGTTTCCATCAACATTTTTTTTTAGCACATATTAACAAACTATATATGAATATTTTATGCCATTTAAAAAATAAATAAATAAATAAATGAGTGAATGGTTTATTGGATATAATGGGGAGATTTATGTCTTATCTCCCTGTACTAGTTTTCTGGTGAAAAAAATTCACACTGTGTTTATGACTTTAAAAACCACTTGCGACAAAGTATTGCTGCAAGTGGGGTTTTTACACTTTCTGAAAAATATACATAATTAGGATGGGGGGAGTGGGGTCATTTTGGCTCACGGACTGCCTGAAAATGTGCCTAATTTATGACAAGGTCTACACCTCATCATACATTTTGTGCATTGTCTGGCAATACAGGAGATTTCAAAGCACCTCAAAACATCAAGACACTAGTCTCTGATAAATCTCCTCCAGTCTTTTTAAGTAACTCCATGTAAATTACTTCTTGCCCTGACTCTTTAATTTGCTCTCTTTCTGGTTATTTTTGACCAATGTTTTTATGAGATAATTCTAAGACACTTACTAATATAGCCTTTGTTTATATTATGCACAATCTTCTATATTTAAGAAAGTATACTTCCTTGTTTACAAAATATCTTGTGCTGTTAACAAAGAGGTCCTGTCTGATGGACTGTCATGTGTCCAGGAAAATCTCCTCCATATGATGTCTCCTCCATTCAGATACACCACACCTGTTATCTACGCTTGGTTTGTTGGGAGGTGACTCTGTGGGAGGCAGAGAGAGGCCTTGCTTTCAGACATGTTGGAGGCAGGCGTCTGCTAGGCATAAGCTACGGCAAGCTGTATACACAGTGTTTCCTGGTAATAACAAATTTTCCCACCCTTTCTGCGAGAGGAAAATATTCCCCCTTTTTGCCTTGATAGCGTGGGTCTAAAAGCATGGCTATCATCAGACAGTTTGATGTCAATGATATGCCTGTCACTGCGTAAACAAGCAAGCATAAAAGGTTGCCTGAGGAGCCAGTTTGGCCAGCTTGCCTGAGGAGCCAGCTCTTTCCAGCTCTGTCCCCCACTGAGGCGATTAGGTGTTGTGGCATGTGCCATCATCACTGTCTTTTTGCCCCTCCACCTCCGACTCATGCTGACAAACTTTTTGACCTCTTCAAAGGGCTTCAGCACCTGACAGGTGTCTTGGATGAGCTGCCACTGCCTTACCTCAAAGCAACACATGATCCTTGCTTTCTGCAGCTTGTACAGACGTTCAAGCATGTGCAATGTTGAATTCCAGTGTTTTGGCATGTTTCTGATAAGTGGTGTAGCAAGCAGTTCTATTGCTGCAAGTTCAGGAGAACGTTCCTCTACACGTAAGATTTGCTGAAGTGCTTTGACAGTCTTCTGGACTTTGCCTGCACCTTGCGCAAGCAAGTGTACTTATTTACAGTAGAAAGCGTTGCACCACTATGTTGATGATGTGCACCATGCATGGAGCATGTCTTTTTTTACCCTGGTTCAGGATGGCCAGGATATTGGGCCCATTGTCACTGACCACCTAACTTAGTAAGAGTCAGCATGATGACAGCCATTCGGGATGATTGCTGCTGAATGTGCTGCAGCAACTGCTCTCCAGTGTGGCTACTCTCTTTCAGACCTATTAGCTTCAACACAGCATGGCAACTCTTGACTTGACAAGTGATAGGACGGAGGGGTAGTGTGTGCAACCCTGTGCCTTGCTGCTGATGGTGATGGGCCAGTGTCTATAGAGAATGAGGAGGTAGATAAGTGCCTGGTGTGGAAGCCAGGCCAAAACAATTTGGGGGGGGGGGGGGGGGTCAAAAGGACCTGGCTTTGTTGCTGGATACTGCATCATCGCTGCCGCAAAAAAACATTGACCTAGTGACCCATGAAAGATATGTACTGTGTGTCCCTGCCCATAATAGCTGCTTGAGGCTGATGGCTGTGATGCCATTACCTCCTTAAGGGCAGAGTCAACTAAATTGCATGGTAGCAAGTGCATCGCCAGTAACTTGGCCAGGTGAGAATTAAGTTTGCACGCTCTCTGATTGCTGGATGTGTAGAATTTCTTGCTGGCCACATATTCCATTATCAATGGCTGACAATGGGGTGGAGAAGGAGGAAGAGTCTGAGCAGGAGAAAAGGATAGGGATGATGACAATATGAAAGACACCGTACTGCTTGTGGATGCTGCTTGGCTGCTGCAAGGGGTACCAGGAGAACAAGGGAACTCCTGTTGTGGTATCTGTTTGCCACCATTGCTTGCCCACAGGATGGCCATGTGGTTCAATAGAGCTGTGGTGCTTATGTTTGTGTTTGCCTGCCCCTGTCATATTTTGCTCTTACACAGCATGCACAAGGCAATGCTTTTGTCTTTCATCAGCATGGAGAACAAAAAAATGCCAGAGGGGAGATACTCGTGCAGAGCTAGAAGCAGCCAAGCTTGACTTTGCTATGACATGTTTTGGGCCTAACCCACCCATAGCATCAACTGCATCATCAGATCCCAAAGCAGACGTGGCCTGGGCAGTACGTGGCTTCTGCTCTTTATTGCTGCCTCCATTACCCTCCTTCTCTGATGTTGCCTCCTCCTTAGCACGCCAAAATGGCTTTCAGGTTCTGTCTAGTCCTCACAGTCCCTGCTGCTTCTTTCAGACTGTGGGTTATCATAGTGGGTACTTTGGCCACTCTTCACTGCTATATTAGCAAGTGCCATATGGTAATCTTACAATCACATTGGTCAACAGTAACCAGAAAGTGGCCAAATGTCTTTTTAAACGTACACCAACGTGGTACCATAATTATGTATTTCGATAGCAATAAGGAATCAAAGTCAAAGCAAACAATCCTATAAACAATCTAGTCATAAAATAAAATGTACTTACAGTTGTCCAAAACACTTTGAGCAATGTACAGTATGCGCATAGCAAAGATATACAGCAAGATAACAACCTTAAATAATAGGTACCGATTTATATAAAAGACAACAGTCCCTGATCTAAGGGCTAGAAAATGTCCATATGGCAATAAATTTATAAAATAAATAAAGATTAGTTTAATAGCCAGTATCGCCCAAAACAATAAAAAGTGAGCAAAAAAAATGTTAATATTGTTTCATGTAAAAGATCAAAATGGAAACAGGGCTACTTTAGTACAGAGTATATAAACCAGGCCTCACACATTTTGCTGATACAGTCTGTGGCCTCTTCAGGTGCATTTTTTCATTTTGCTTTTCATTTAACTAGAGTCTCTACAGGACCCTTTGCCTCCAACTGCACAGTTGCTATTGAATGCTCCAAGGAGAGTGATAAGAATTACTGCTTAGAGCTGCTAGATTTAAACTAATAAAGGGCCCCGACCATTCAGAAAGAAAAACCTACAGCATTCAGAAGCTAAAGGCAGGCTGGCAGGCTTTAACATAAAGCAGCTTTTCATAAAATCAACAGTGACAACAAGCAAATGAATTCTGAAAATATATTACATTAATATGAGCAGAAAATGACTCACCGCTGTCATAAATGTGAGAAATGAAAACAAAGTGTAAGCATGGTAATATATTGCACAAACCAAACAGGAGGGCAACAGAAAACAGAGGCAAAAATAAAATGACTGCTCCATGTGATTCAGCAAGGTTTGCTTCAGGAAAGTCGGTTTGGTCTTTGAATGCACTAAGCGGAAAACCACAAACTATTAATTTTCTTCACTCAGCAACCATAAATCTGTGTGTCAGTAAGCTAAGGGAAAATGCTGATTTTTCATCCCCAAGAAGCAGCCTTTTATTTTATAATAAGAAATTATATCTGGATAACTGAAGTATGGAGATGTGGATTTCATATTGACTTTACTTGGTTATTGTAACATTTCCACATCTAATCCTTTCAAAATTAAACACATTAAATGCTAATAAAAAGGCTTTTTTGAGGTGTGTCCGACCACTAGAGGGGTCTTGCAGAGCACATCAACCAGAGCTTCATCAAAGGTCTAATCACATGCTGACGGTTCTCTCTTCATATTTCCATAAACCAAATATTTCTTCAGATAAATTGACATGTACATTGACATTGAAACTTGCACTAGTCAGCTAAAGCAAGACTGTGTGCAGTTGTAACCACAATCTACATGTCTGAAAAGTCCTATATAATTATACCTTATCCCATAAGTGCTTCTTGGAAAACTTACCATTTGCAGTCAATAGTAATATCCTGAAATGTCAAATCTAACATTTAATCCAAAGCAAACTAACATTTGGTTGGAATTTATCTAATCTATGGCTACCAGTATTATATTTTAAACTGCTATACTACCATAGGTTAATAGTACTTGAGCTTCACTTTCCAGCCCAAATATTCTAACTCTGTCTCGAATCATAAGAAGTACAAACATGTAAAAAAAAAAAAAAAAAAAAAAAACTGCTACGTGAAACAGTTCCCCCTGAAACAGTTCCCCCTGAAACAGTTCCCCCTGAAACAGTTCCCCCTGAAACAGTTCCCCCTGAAACAGTTCCCCTTGTTAGGTCATTACAGAAATATTATATAGTGGCATGCAAAAGTTTGGCCACCCCTTGGTCAAAAATATTGTTACCATGAACAGTTATGCAAGTTAAAGAAATGATCTCCATAAGACATCAAGTTAAAGATGACCTAGTCCCTTTTTATTTTAAGCAAAATAATTTTTCTTCATCTTTTACATTTTCAAAATAACAAAGGAAAAGGGCCGTCATGCATGCACTGCTCTTTTGACAGCTATCCACAGATTTTCAATGATGCTCAGATCAGGTGACTGTGAGGGCCATGGTAAAACCTTCAGCTTGCGCCTCTTAAGGACCATTATCCATTTGTAGAAGCCATTAGAGTTGAGTGAATACCTAGGGGTTAATTGTGCGTATCTCAGCCCCCTGTAAGAGATCGGGTGCTGCCAGGCAGCAGGGGCCAGACCACCCTCCCTTCCCAGTATTAAAATCATTGGTAGCTAGTGCGCGCCCCCTCCCTCCCCAGTATTAAAATCATTGGTGGCCCGTGTGGCCCCCTCCCTCCCCAGTATTAAAATCATTGGTGGCTAGTGCAGCCCCCCTATTAAAATCATTGGTGTCCAGTGTGGCCTCCCCTCTCCCCCACTCCTAATTAAAATCATTGGTGGCAGTGGCCACAAGTTAACAACCCCCCTCCCCCCATCATTGGTGGCAGCGGAGCGGAAGTTCCGATCGGAGTCCCAGTTTAATCGCTGGGGCTCCAATCCGTTATCATGGCAGCCAGGACGCTACTTCAGTCCTGGCTGCCATGGTTACTTAGCACTTTTAGCAGTATTATACTTGCGTGCGCTATCTGTGGCCGGCCGGCGCTCCTCCTACTGGTAAGTGACAGGTCTTGCTATAAGCAATGCGCCGCACAGACCTTTCACTTACCAGTAGGAGGAGCGCCGGCTGGCCAGCCACAGACAGCGCATGCAAGTATAATGCTGCTAAAAGTGCTAAGTAACCATGGCAGCCAGGACTGCAGTAGAGTCCTGGCTGCTATCGTAACCGACCAGAGCCCCAACGATTAAACTGGGACTCCGATCGGAACTACCGCTCCACTGCCACCAATGATGGGGAAGGGGGTTGTTAACCAATGATTTTATTTGGGGTGGGGGGGGGAGAGGGGAGGCCGCACTGGACACCAATGATTTTAATAGGGGGTGGGTGAGCCACACTAGCCACCAATGATTTTAATAGGGGGTGGGTGGGCCGCACTAGCCACCAATGATTTTAATAGGGAGGGGGGGGCCGCACTGGCCACCAATGATTTTAATACTGAGGAGGGAAAGGGGTCTGGCCCCTGCTGCCTCGCAGCACCTGATCTCTTACAGGGGGCTGTGACCCACGCAATTAACCCCCCAGGTGCGGCACCTGAGGGGTTATTTGTGCAGATCACAGCCCCCTGTAAGAGATCAGGTGCTGCCAGGCAGCAGGGGGCCGTTATGTCCACAGTTCTCAGTATATTCTAACTTGAAGTGTCCCCATGACGATGGGAACGCCTCTGTGTTAGAATATATTGTCGGATCTGAGTTTTCACGATCTAACTCAAGTCTGATGGTATATTCTAACATAGAGGCGTTCCCCCTATAAATCCTACAAGTTTTACTTCGCTTTGTTCATCTGATATGAAAAGTTACTTCAGCCGGTTTGCTTCAAAGGAAGAGTTACCCGGGCTGCATGGGACGTCATGTTTGGAGATCGGATGCAGCGTTTATTGTTTAGGCCTCTTGCTGTAGCTGCCACGTGTCTCCCCCCCCCCTCTTCCCGCTACCACCAGCTTTAGACTTCACGTATTTCACTGCTCCATGTACTTAAAAACCCTGCCGCACTTTCATGCTCTGCTGTTATCATGAGCGGCATTTACACTTCCGGTTTTTATTTCATGTCTTATGCTGCATCCGCACGTCTTTACTGTCCAGTACTTTCCTACTCTTGGTTCGTATTCACTCAGATTGGTCTCACATTCAAGCTCCGTTCACCTGTTGGCTGTTACATCTCATTCCATACCCAGCCGACAGCCGGATCTGTATTACACGCCTGTTATTATATGTTGTATACTCTGCTTACAGCCATAGCTGCTACTATTACTCCATTTTTATTCTCGGGACACACCACCATGGTGTTCACACCTTGCTCCACTCACAACCAGAGCTGCGTTCATGTGTCGACTGGTATACCATGTTCGCTCTGCTCACTGTGAGAGCCGTGTTTACACGTCCTCTGTCACAACATGTTCTTACTAGGCTTGTTTCAGAGCTGCATTCACTTTCACCGTTACATCATGTTTATGCTCCACTCACATTTAGAGCTTCTATTCTGCCAACTTCATTCTCGGCCACAGCCAGAGGTGCATTCACACTATGCTGTCAAATCATTTTTTGCACTCGACCAGAGTTGCATTCATATGTCTATCGGTATATCAGGTTTACTCTACTCGCACCCAGAGCCGCGTTCACACGTCCAATGCTACTACAGGTTCTTTCCAGGCCCATTTCAGAACTGATTATTACAAGTAGGTTACACAAAACATAGACATACACATAAACGGTAATTAAATGTACTATGTTAAATAAACCTGGAAAGAGTAAGTAAAAACCCACTCAGTGTACATGAATACACCAACCAACAAGAATAAACTGAGATTAAACGAGTATATCATCAAAAATAAATCCTTTATTGAATTAATGACACATAAAAACGAGACATGAGACAACAGATAAAAAATGGCTACATCTGAGGAGGCATGTTAACACAAATGAGACATGGGGAGGAGGGGTTTTGGAGTATGCAATGTACAAAAGGCTGTAGAAAAAAGGAGTACAATACCTCACTGATTTCTGTATGTATAACTGCAACCACAGATATAAAAATGCAAAAGTGCAAATACTGAGTGGCAAAACACCATATCAAAAAAGTGGTTGCAGATAACACCGCGACATATGGATGTCTGATGGTTCCAAGTTATGGGACCATATAACAGCCAACAGAAGGTTAAAGTGCAAGTGCATAGGAAGTCACTATATCAATGGTCAAATACCACAATTGTAGCTATGGTGACAGCTTAAACCTCCAAATACATACAAAGTTAAAGTGCAAGTGCATAAGAAGTCACCATATCAAATGGTCAGATACCACAATTGCAGCTGTGGTGACAGCTTAAACCTCCAAATACATGCAAAAACTGGCTCAGGTGCACAGTAAACATCCACCTGTGGATAACCCAAGTGGGTATAGCGGAGCACCTAGAGCCAGTGAGCACATCCCTCAAAGTCCACAACAATATAGCATGTCTACATACCCATAGATGTGTAGGTCTACACACCTCAGGAGAGCCACGTAACCCCAACGCGCGTTTCGGCGGATGCCTTCCTCTGGGGGGGGTGAGGCTCTCCTTGTGGATGTGCTTCTTATAAAGAGCCCTACACACCTGTATCACATATCAAATTGATCTAGGAACACCCCATTGTAATCAGAACATTGGGAGGAGGGAAAGTTAAGGGCTGGCAAAGTAGTGCAGCCGGCCAATGGCCAGTTAGCCGGCTGCACCCCCTGCTCCACCCGTATGACGCGTCAGAGTTGCGATAGTCAATCGCGCCCCGGCGTTTACGGGGGCGTGATTGGCCAGGATTTATTTTTGATGATATACCCGTTTAATCTCAGTTTATTCTTGTTGGTTGGGCCATTTCAAGGAACTGCATTCATGTCGCTGTTACGCTGGGTTCACACCTGAGCGTTTTACAGCGCGTTCCTACGCGCTGTAAAACGCACAACAGGCAAGAACCAATGATTCCCTATGGGAATGGTTCTCACCTGGGCGTTTTACAGCGCGTACGATCGCGCTGTAAAACGCCCGACGCTCAAACAAGTGCTTGAGCTTTTTTTTGGGCGTTTGTCGCGCGTTCCCGCACATAGAAATTCGGGAACGCGCGACAATGTGTGAACGCCAGTCTCTGTATGCGCGATTGTAAACGCCCGTACAATCGCGCATACAGAGCGCTCGTTTCAGAACGCTCAGGTCTGAACCCAGCGTTACAGATATGTTATGCTCCGTTCACAACCAGAGCTACTTTTATACCAATTTTCATGCTCTGCTTATACCCAGAGTTGTGTTCACACTTCTACTGCTACACCAGGTCGTATACCCCACGCACCAAAGCCGCTTTCCATGTCTGCTGTCACATCAAGTTATTATTCCATTCACATCCAAAGCTGCGTCCGCATGTCTACTTTTACATCTTGTCCTATACTCCATTCACTACTAGAGCTGCGTTCACGTGTCTGCTTTCACATCATGTAAATACTCTGCTCACTTTCAGATTGCATTCATACGTCTGCTTTATACCATGCTTTTCATGCGCTACCCATACTCAGAGCTGTGCCTATACCATGTTTTTTAGGTACCACTCACATCCAAAGCTCCATTCACCCATTTGTTGTTACATCATGTGTTTTACTCTGCTTCCACTCAAAGCTGCATTCTCCTATTCATTGCTACGTCATGGTTTTACTCAATAATCTCACCGGGGCAGTCTGCACCCACCGCTCTGGTACCTCTCTCCTGACAAACATAACTGCGGTCTTTTCAGGCTTACGTTCCTTTCCTCGGTGGTCTGTTACATTCCATAGGCCTACTTTCTGTTTCAATCCTGGTTCATATTCACTCAGACTGGTCTCCTTTTACTTCTGGTTCATATTCACTCAGATTGGTCTCCTGCCCCAGTTCACCAAACAGTTCCTCAGCGGAGGTCAGTCGGCCAATAGGAGTAAGTTTCCTGCTATGTTTTCACAAGCTGTTCATTTGTTTGTCACGATAAGTGACTTCTCTTAGCGAACTTGCAATGCCTCAGGCTCTTGTTTTTCCTCCCATCTGTTTCAATTTCATGTTTACTTTTATGGTTCGCAGTGGTTAGTGTTTTATGTATGAACTTGCTTCGATTGACTAATGTCTATATTTTCAATGCCTGTTGGCAGTCATGTTCTTTAGGCCACCTTCTAGCCAATCCAATCATTCAAGTTGCTGCATCTCCCATCAGGTCCGGCTTACGTTTTATATACTTATTGTCAACGCAACGTCATCCCTCTGGCTTCGGGGGCCCTATGACTGATCCGGTCTCATGGCTCCGGGGGCCCCATGACCGTTTTTCATGTTTTGTTTTGTTTGTTATGGATATGACATGGTTGTAGGCTGGTTAGTGTCCCAGGTTTGCTGTTGGAAGGGGTCATGGTTATGCAAGTCCCCAAGGCATTCTGGTGCTGCATAAGTGATTTAAAAAAAAAAAAAAACATAAGAGTCTCGCCCGAGTGGCTCTTCGCTTATAGGACCTCACAATTGGCACTGAGACTTGTAGTTTGCACGGCCATCTGATACTTTTTTCCACCATAAGGGACTCGGACGCATGGCTCCCGGCCATAAGGGACTCGCACGCATGGCTCCCGGCCATAAGGAACTTGCACGCATGGCTCCCGGCCATAAGGGACTCGCACGCATGGCTCCCGGCCATAAGGGACTCGCACGCATGGCTCCCGGCCATAAGGGACTCGCACGCATGGCTCCCGGCCATAAGGGACTCGCACGCATGGCTCCCGGCCATAAGGGACTCGCACGCATGGCTCCCGGCCATAAGGGACTCGCACGCATGGCTCCCGGCCATAAGGGACTCGCACGCATGGCACCCGGCCATAAGGGACTCGCACGCATGGCTCCCGGCCATAAGGGACTCGCTGGAGTGGCTCTTGGCTTACAGGATTTCACAATTGTCATCGACATTGGTAGGTCATACGGCCATCTGATACTATTTTCCATGGCACACCTTTCAGAAGTTTTCTTTTGTTCATTTATATTTTACAGATTAGTACTTGCGGTTCATTTCAGCTTCATTTCATTAAGAAACTTTACCCCATGTCTTTGTCTTTCAAGGTTATCGAGTCCTGGTTGATTACTAAACCCGTTGGGTTAAGCCCCAATCTTTTCCCCAGCCATCCTTAATTCTAAGGTTCGTATCCCGGCAGCTGCCGGGCCCCATGGGCCCCTGGTGGTTTCTTCGGCCCCATGGCTTCAGCGGTCCGACCAATGGTTGTCTGTACACCTGTGCAGCTATGCTTTTGGTTTTGAATGACTCACATCTTTACCTGCTTGCCAGCTTATGTTATTTAGGTTTCATTTTAGTTAAAGTCCGCTATTATCTCCATTTTCGGTCACATTTCCCTTCGTCTTTTCAGGTCATGCAGTTGAATTCATGTTGGGGGTCACCTTCCACGTCGGCCAGGTCTCATTCCTAACGATATTTCACTTTGCATGTTATTCAGGTAACGTAGTTTATTTTGGGTATCGCCTGCCACATCGTTCAGGCTCATGGTTTAATTTCACCCGCACCTTATTCAGGTCACCTATTGTAGTTAAAATTTCTTGATTTAAAAACAAAACAAAAAAAAACTCTGCCCCATGACTTCGGGGGCCCGATGACGACTTTGGCCCCATGGCTTCGGGGGCCTGATGACGGCTTCGGCCCCATAGCTTCGGGGACCCGATGATGGCTTTGGGGGCCCGATGATGGCTTTGGGGGCCCAATGAAGGCTTCGGCCCCATGGCTTCGGGGGCCCGATGATGGCTTCGGCCCCATGGCTTCGGGGACCCGATGATGGCTTTGGGGGCCCGATGATGGCTTCAGCCCCATGGCTTCGGGGGCCCGATGATGGCTTCGGGGGCCCGATGACAGCTTCGGCCCCATGGCTTCAGGGTCCCAATGACGGCTTCGGCCCCATGGCTTCGGGGGCCCGATGATGGCTTCGGGGGCCCGATGACAGCCTCGGCCCCATGGCTTCAGGGTCCCAATGACGGCTTCGGCCCCATGGCTTCAGGGGCCCAATAACGGCTTCGGCCCCATGGCTTCGGGAGCCCGATGATGGCTTCAGGGGCCAGATGACGGCTTCGGCCCCATGGCTTCGGGTGCCCGATGACGGCTTCGGCCCCATGGCTTCGGGGGCCCAATGACGGCTTTGGGGGCCCGATGACTGTTTTCAGTCCTACTGGGCTGATTGCCTGGTTTGTTGTCCATCTGTGCATCTGGGCTGATTTGGCCCGTATGTATCACATACATACCTGCTTCTCTAATTTCCTAATAATCCATGTTGATCACTCACTTTATGTTTTGACCGCAAACTGGTCCGGTTCGCCCTACAGCATCATTGTCATGTCTTATGCAGATATTTTGTCTTGCTTTAATTGTTCATGCTTTCGTTCAGGTCATGCCAGAGGAGGAACAGGTAGTGTAATTCCCTCTAGCATTTCAGTCTCTGATCATAGTCGATCATATCTTGTCAACCATGTCCCCGTGCAAAGTCTTTGCCTTTTTACCACGACAGGGAATTCATTTTTGCCGGTAGCTTTATTGCAATTGCATTCCCTCACTCATGGGAGGGCATAGACAGAATCTTGTATATTATGGCTCCGTAGCTTCTTGCTGCACTAACCTCAGACTCCCTACAACCACGTTGAATCGGTTTGGACACGGTTCAGCATTTCCTCACGGTAGAAGATTCAGATAGCAGGTGGGTCTTCACGTCTCAAGCATTAAAACAATTCTCAGGGGCACACAGTAGAACAACACGCGGACCACGGCTAGCATTTAGCTGTTGTCTGGGGAACTATTCAAGGATTCTCTTCCTATCTACATAGTTCTTTTTTGCCCATACTCCTGCATAGTCTAGGCAGTTAGGTTTCGGTCCCACAATCTACTGAGGCTAGGGCATTGCCAGTACTCCCTAGAACCAAAACTTTACAAGGTTCAGTTGGCTTTCATGATCCATTTCACACCGTATTCCCGGTCCTCCATTCCGTTTTGGGACAATATTCAGCATCATGTCTCTGGCCTTGTCATCCACAAGATGGGTTGTAGGTCTCCTTCTGGCCTTGCCTTATACACCCCAAATTTTTCACTCTAGATCCCTGACGCCTTGCAGTTGGCTTGGGGATTAGTTTGCGCATGCCATTCAAGTTCCTTTTCTACCCTACTTGGCTTGGTTTTTGCCCACTTATAGGCCTACCCACGATCATGGCTTAGGGCACACAACAAGTCATTTAGTCAGGTTAGCTAAGACACGCCTAGCTGGGTTAGGTTGTTCCCGTTGTTTTTCTCCCTAGGGTTCTTCGGATATCTCTTGGCCGTAGCCATGACCACAACTAAGCGAAGCAAGTTTTATGCAAAAAAATATATATATTTCCTAATTTCCCTGGTTCTTTTGTAGCCCTTGTTTACATGCAATAAAACAATCTCTGCCCCTCCCCCTGCACTGCTAAATGAGTGTCTACAAGTGCTGCCCTGAGTGAAATGTCTGCCTGCTGGGAGAATCAGCAGCATGTTGTATGTGTAGGACTACAAGTCCCAGCTGTATAATGACACTGCTAAGGGAGTGGATACAAGAGCTGCCCTGAGTGCTGGGAGAATCAACAGCAACTTGTAAGTGTAGAAGTACAAGTCCCACCTGTATAATGACACTGCTAATACACACAGGATCTTCCCCCTACCTTTTTGTGCAATGCTCTCTCTAGTCAGCTCCTGTGCCCAGAATTGTCACTGCCTGCAGCTACACAGTCTGTGCAGCTGAAGGGGTTAATAATCCTAGGAGAGAGCAGACAGCTTGGCAGTGAGGGGGTGTGGCCAGCACAGTGACGTCTCGTTTACAGGCTTGTAAACAAACTTTATCAGAGCAGGGAGAGAAACTGACATTCAAGGTCATGTGACCCTCAGTCAAAACTAATAAACCAGGCACTGCAGATAAAGTGAGTTAATTGTAAAGTTGTTATATTTGCCTAGTTAGGAACATAGAAAGAACAAAAAAATAACTCGGACAACCCCTTTTACTGCCATTTCTTAATTAAATCTTGAACTGAGGAAATGACAACATTTTCAAAGTGTTGGTCAGCTTAAAAAAACTTGTGGCTGCTGTTTTTTGGGATGTTAGAGTAGTCTAGGTATTCTAAAGCTTTGAACTTTGCATCACCTGGTCTTTCCTAATGATGGTTGTGAACAAGGCAGAAGCTTAACATGCTATTTAAGGTCTGAGACCTTGGTCAAAGTTATCTGAATGCTCAAATCTCCTTGGGAAAAATTCTGCAAAGTAAAAATGCTTTAAAAAATAGTAGTCAATAGTTTATTTTTTTTTATCAATTAGCAAAAGGCAATGTGAGAGAACAAAAGAGAAAGCTGAACTAAATCAATATTTGTTGTGACCACCCTTCACCTTCAAAACAGCAAAAACTTGATGATGTTGAGATCAGTGCTTTATGGGAGCCATATAATCACTTCCAGGACTATTTGTTTTTTCTTCATGCTGAAGATAGTTCTTAATGACACCGGTTGTATAAACTTGGAGGCAATCTGTAGCATCCCTGATGGTATGGTATGAAGGTTAAGTATCTGCCTGTATTTTTCAGCATTGAGGACACCTGGGGCATTGCTAGGTTAAAACATTCAGGGCCTTGGCCCCTGATGTTTTGTCCCAGGCCCCGAATGTCCTGTCTGCCTGCTAGATACAACTGTATTGCCATCCTCAGGACAGCAATACGATTGAATCTAATGCAGTGGGAGATCTGAAGGACCTGTGGTGACATCAAAGGTCATGAAACCAGTAAAACAGGCAGTGGTTGAGAAGGATCTGTGATGATGTCACCATCATGTGACCAGTGCAGGAAAAGATAGCAGTGAAGAGGAGAGGGAGAGGGAGAGGACGAGGACCGGGGGGGGGGGGGAAGCTGTGGTGATGTCTGCTACATGAGGAGAGGTAAGTGAAGGGAGAGGCAGGGGAATGCTATGAGTTGTGGTTATTTAACTGGCATTGTATGTTAGGGATAAATGTTATTTACATGGAACTGTATGTTGGAGGTGGCTGGGGAGGGGGTGATGTTATTTACATGGGTCTGTATGTTGATGGTGTCTCTAAGAGGGTGTCACGGAAGCTGTACAGGAAACAAGACAATGCAAAATGAATATATGACTTACTGGATCCAAAACTAAGGAACAAAAGGGAGACCCCTGCATAAGACCTGGCACTCTCCCTGACTCTGCTCAGCCTATGCAAACACCCCAATGGTGGATGATCGCATATCCACGTACCTCGACTATATAACACCTGAACACCCTACAATAGTGAGGGGACACGACCACCGGCTCCCTACACTAGACACGGAGGGAGTCAGGGTCACCTGGGATCCAGCAAACATAAAATCACAAATTAATGTACAACACTTATCTTGTAGAAGACTGGGAAATGGATCAGCATGCACACACACTCCAGGAAGTTGTATAAACCGCACACTAATGCATTATGGGGAGGAATTTAAAGGGAAGCAATCAGTCCAACTACAAGACAGCTGAGAGAGGCTAACGAGATGAGGAACTGAAAACCAAAACAAAGAAGCTCAAGGAGGAGGTTCTGAAAGGCATCTGTCAGAGCTTCTCAGATGTCTGGTTGTGACAGAGGTAATGATTTTATTTACATGGGACTGTATGTTGGAGGCGGCTGTGGGAGGTAGTGATGTTATTTACATGAGACTGAATGTTACAGCGGTCTGAGGGAGGAAGTGATGTTAATTACATGGGACTGTATGTTGAAGGTGGCTGGTGGGGGGAATTATGTTATTTACATGGGACTGAATGTTAAGGGGTGGTGTTTACATGGGATTGCATGTTGGAGGCGGCTGGGGAGGGCATGATACTTTTTTACTTGGGACTGTATCTTGAAGGCGGCTGGGTAGAAGGTGGTGTTATTTACATGGGACTGTATATTGGAGGGGGCTGGAAAGATGGTGTGACAGGAATCAAGGTCACAAGAAACCAAATCAAATACACAGAATTAGGATCCGAATCAGGATCAAGGAATAAACTGGAACCCATGCGAATAAGGATACATACAGGAAGCATGGAGTTCACGGTCAGAACACAAAATAACCAAAGATATAACAAAGACATATCAGACATCTTATACATTGATGAATAATCAGGCTGACCACACGAGTCAGGGTCGAGTCACAAATAGAGTTGATCAGACACCTGGATGTTCAGGTTCAACGGGTTCGGCCGAACTTCATAAAAAAGATTGAGTTCGGGAACCGAACTAGACCCCGAACTCGAACCCCATATAAGTCAATGGGGACCTGAACTTTTGAGCACTAGAATGGCTCTAAAAATGTCACTGAAAGGGCTAGAGGGCTGCAAATGTCAGCAAAATGTGGTTAAGAGCATCGCAAGTGCTCTGCAAACAAATGTGGATAGGAAAATGAAATAAAAAATAATAATCTTGATTTTGGGGGACGAGGTCCATATGGAGTAGGAGTTTGAGGAGGCAGTGGATGTATCGATGTACAGGGAGTGCAGAATTATTAGGCAAGTTGTATTTTTGAGGATTCATTTTATTATTGAACAACAACCATGTTCTCAATGAACCCAAAAAACTCATTAATATGAAAGCTGCATATTTTTGGAAGTAGTTTTTAGTTTGTTTTTAGGTTTAGCTATTTTAGGGGGATATCTGTGTGTGCAGGTGACTATTACTGTGCATAATTATTAGGCAACTTAACAAAAAAACTAATATATACCCATTTCAATTATTTATTTTTAGCAGTGAAACCAATATAACATCTCAACATTCACAAATATACATTTCTGACATTCAAAAACAAAACAAAAACAAATCAGTGACCAATATAGCCACCTTTCTTTGCAAGGACACTCAAAAGCCTGCCATCCATGGATTCAATCAGTGTTTTGATCTGTTCACCATCAACATTGCGTGCAGCAGCAACCACAGCCTCCCAGACACTGTTCAGAGAGGTGTACTGTTTTCCCTCCTTGTAAATCTCACATTTGATGATGGACCACAGGTTCTCAATGGGGTTCAGATCAGGTGAACAAGGAGGCCATGTCATTAGTTTTTCTTCTTTTATACCCTTTCTTGCCAGCCACGCTGTGGAGTACTTGGATGCGTGTGGCGGAGCATTGTCCTGCATGAAAATCATGTTTTTCTTGAAGGATGCAGACTTCTTCCTGTACCACTGCTTGAAGAAGGTGTCTTCCAGAAACTGGCAGTAGGACTGGGAGTTGAGCTTGACTCCATCCTCAACCTGAAAAGGCCCCACAAGCTCATCTTTGATGATACCAGCCCAAACCAGTACTCCACCTCCACCTTGCTGGCGTCTGAGTCGGACTGGAGCTCTCTGCCCTTTACCAATACAGCCACGGGCCCATCCATCTGGCCCATCAAGACTCACTCTCATTTCATCAGTCCATAAAACCTTTGAAAAATCAGTCTTGAGATATTTCTTGGCACAGTCTTGACGTTTCAGCTTGTGTGTCTTGTTCAGTGGTGGTCGTCTTTCAGCCTTTCTTACCTTGGCCATGTCTCTGAGTATTGCACACCTTGTGCTTTTGGGCACTCCAGTGATGTTGCAGCTCTGAAATATGGCCAAACTGGTGGCAAGTGGCATCTTGGCAGCTGCACGCTTGACTTTTCTCAGTTCATGGGCAGTTATTTTGCGCCTTGGCTTTTCCACACGCTTCTTGCGACCCTGTTGACTATTTTGAATGAAACGCTTGATTGTTCGATGATCACGCTTCAGAAGCTTTGCAATTTTAAGAGTGCTGCATCCCTCTGCAAGATATCTCACTATTTTTGACTTTTCTGAGCCTGTCAAGTCCTTCTTTAGACCCATTTTGCCAAAGGAAAGGAAGTTGCCTAATAATTATGCACACCTGATATAGGGTGTTGATGTCATTAGACCACACCCCTTCTCATTACAGAGATGCACATCACCTAATATGCTTAATTGGTAGTAGGCTTTCGAGCCTATACAGCTTGGAGTACGACAACATGCATAAAGAGGATGATGTGGTCAAAATACTCATTTGCCTAATAATTCTGCACTCCCTGTAGGTGGAAGCGGAGGAGGAGGAGGAGGTAGCCTACACTGTTTTTGGTTAAAAAAATTTATTTTTATTTTTTTAAATTAGGGTATACCCCAAAACATTGGGACATATAACCTGTGATAACCCCCTCCTGCTGTGCTAAACAAACGTTCCAACAATACAATGGCTGCAGGGCAGGCCAGCACCTCCAAGGCGTAAAGGACAAGCTCAGGCCATGTGCCCAATTTGGAGACCAAGATGTAGAAGGGAGCAGACCCATCAGTCAGTATGTGTAGGTGTGTGCACACATACTGCTCCACCATGTCGCACGTCCCCGTAATGTCCACAATCCAATTGGATATCTGCTCTATCAACTTTCGATGTTCTTTTCTGCGCCTACCATGTTGATCACAGTGAGCAACGAATCAGGATTCCACGCCGGAGAGGGAGCGTGAGAAAGGGATACCTGATCCAAGAGGGGTTAATTGTTTGAAATTAAATATGATCAAGCGGAAAAGTGTGACAAATTATTGAAGAGCAAACGTGGGACAAGTTGTTAAAGTTTAAGCATTGAATGAAAGAATAATTTTTGAAATTTTATTCCCTGTCACCTATGCAGAGCAGGGGTTTGTATATGGCAAAAATTGTCAAATGTCACCCAAGAAGGTAACAGACAAATGAGTGAAATGTTTTTACCTGTCTACTAGGTATAGCAGGGGTATATCACACCCAAAAATTTGTGAATATCCCCCCAAAAATGCTCAGGTTGAGAATGTTTATGCCTCGCTTCAGGCTTTGATTGCACAGCATGCAAACCACTCGTGTCTTGTCGTCAGGACATTGTCTGAAGAACTGCCACGCCAGTGAACTCCTTGGAGCTGGCTTTGGTGTGCTCGGTCCCTTGCTGTGGTGGGCAGTAGCAGGCTTACTGTCTAGGGGACGACTGCTCCACTTTTGCACCCTGCTCCGACCACCGCCTTTTACTCCGAACTACATAGGTCACTCGTATGACCTTGATTCCATGTGGGGTTGAGGACCTCATCGTCCTCCACATCATCTTACACCCAGTCTTCACCCCTGCCCTCCTTGTCGGTCTGCACACTGCAGAAAGCCAAAGCAGTTGGCACCTGTGCTTCGTCATCATCCAAGACTTGTTGTGGTGGTTCTCCCATGTACTCATCTTGAAACATAAGTGGTTGGACATCGGTGCACTTAATCTATTCCACTTATGGGGCAGGGCTAGGTGGATGGCTCTGGGAAACCCTGCTAGCAGAGTCATCAAAAAGAAGAAGAGACTGCTGCATGACTTGGGGCTCTGACTGTTTGCATGATTTGCAAGGCGGTGAGGTGAAAGACTGATGGACATCGGCTGCAGGTGCCAACTCTGATCTTTCAGTAGGAGACTGGGTGGGAGACAATGTAAAGGAACTGGAGGCACTGTCAGCAACCCAATCTACTATCTCCTGTACTTGTTCTAGCATCAACATTTGTAGAGCCGTATTAGGCCCGACCAAATAACGCTGAAAGTTCTGTCGCCTACTGGCACCTAAGGAAGGTGTTTGACTTGTGTGTGTAGCTGGCACAGATCGACCACGTCCTCTCCCTGCAACAGGAGCTCCACCAGCAGCACCACGACCGGGGCCACGTCCCATATTTGACGCTCTCCTTATATTTTTCAAATTTAGGATCTTGCCAAAAATGGGTGTGTTTTTTTTATAACAGAATAGAACAACAATATCTAACGTGTGTATCTCACACTGACAGATGCAGCAAAGGCTGCAAAATTCAGTATTTTGCCCAAATGGTTGTTTTTTTTTTAAACCCCAAATATTATTGCAGTATTTCAAGATTGTATGTCACACTAACAAATGCAGTATAGGCCCCAAATGTAGGGTATTGCAAAAAATGGGTGTCTTTTTTTAAACCCTGAATATTATTGCAGTATTTCAAACTCGTATCTCACACTGACCGATGCAGCAAAGGCAGCAAAATTCTGCATTTTGCCCAAAATGTTTTTTTTATATTTTTTTTTATAACAGAAGAGAACAGCAGTTTCTAATCTGTGTATCTCAAATTGACAAATGCAGCAAAGGCTGGGTGTTTTTTTAAACCCAAAATATTATTGCAGTATTTCTAGCTTGTATGTCCCACAAAAAAAATAATTTTTTAAACCCAGAAATTTTTTGAAGTATTGCAAGCTTCTATTTCACACTGACAAATGCTGCAAAGGCACCAGATGTAGGATATTGCCAAAAATTATTTTCTTTTATTTTTTTTTACCCAGATTATTATTGCAGTATTTCAAGCTTTGATTTGAATGTCACAAAAGCACATATGCTGTATTGGTGCACTGAGGTTGCATAAAATGGACGAGGCTGCCCACCTAACTAACAGGTGGATAAAAGTTATTTTTCTGTGTCACTGGGCTCAGGGCAGGGTAAAAACATTGTGTAATGCACCCACAAAACTAAATCTAGGTAGATCGCTGAGTTGACAAACACTTCTGAATAAAGATTCTTTCCTATTCTCTTCCTCACAGCAGCAGCATCCTATCCCTACACTTAGCACAGCAGAGTGATGTGCAGCGCTATGTGATTCCAGCTTATATAGAGGCTGGGTCACATGCTGCACTGGCCAATCACAGCCATGCCATTAGTAGGCATGGCTGTGATGGCTTCTAAGGTCAAATAGTTAAACGCTTGTTGATTGGCTGCTCTGCAGCCTTTCAAAAAGCGCCATTAACTCACCGAACACGAACCCTTATTGAAAAGTTTGGGTACAGGGTCCAAAAATCGTAAAGTTCAGTATGAACCCAAACTTTACAGTTCGGGGTCACTCAACCCTAGTAACAAACAGTCTGGTCAGGAGCCTTGTGCCTTGCACACAGCTTTTCTGGAGAAGGAAGACTGATCTCCCAGGCATACAGCTCACAGGTCTATAAAGTAGGGTGATTAAGGCCTCTTTCACACGAGCGTGGCGTGTGAGGGCCCGATAAGATGCGGGTGGGATAAGGTAAAATGCACCATTTTTCAGCGCGAGTGCAAAGCGTTTTAATGCGTTTTGCACCCGCGTGAGAAAAATCGCCATGTTTGGTACCCAGACCCAAATCCGGACTTCATCACTGAAGTTCAGGTTTGGGTTAGGTGTTGTATAGATTTTATTATTTTCCCTTATAACATGGTTATAAGGGAAATAATAGCATTCTTAATACAGAATGCAAAGTAAATTAGGGATGTAGTGGTTAAAAAAAAAATGTTAACTTACCTGCTCTATAGCTGCCAGTCTCTGTTCTATCTTCAGGACCTGGCAAAAAACCTGTGGTGACGTCACTATGGTCCAATCACATGGTTCATCACCATGGTGAGGGACCATGTGATTGGATCATGTGATGTGACGTCACCACAGGTCCTTAGCCGGCAGCTCAACATTACAGAAGAAGACAGAGATCTGCAACTACGCGATCAAGTGGACTCGGGGAGTTAATTTATTTTTTTTAAAAAAATTTTAACTACTCCATCACTATTGTACTATGCATTCGGAAAAACGCAAGTGAACTGAAAGCATTTGAAGACGGATCAGTCTTCAAAATGCGTTCAGTGTTACTATGGCAGCCGGGACGCTATTAAAGTCCTGGTTGCCATAGTAGTAGTGGGGAGCGGGGGAGCAGTATACTTACCGCCCGTGTGGCTCCCAGGGCGCTTCAGAATGACGTCAGAGCGCCCCATGCGCATGGATGACGTGTCCATGCGATCACGTCATCCATGCGTGTGGGGCGCACTGACGTCACTCTGAAGCGCCCCGGGAGCCGCACAGACGGTAAGTATACTGCTCCCCACTACACTTTACCATGGCAAACAGGACTTTAGCGCCCTGGCAGCCATGATAACCGTTCAGAAAAAGCTAAACGTCGGATCCGCTAATGCGCCAAAACAACGTTTAGCTTAAGGCCGGATCCGGATTAATGCCTTTCAAAGGGCATTAATTCCAGATCCGGCATTGCGGCAAGTGTTCAGGATTTTTGGCAGGAGCAAAAAGCGCAGCATGCTGCGGTATTTTCTCCGGCCCAAAATCTTTCCGGTCCGGAACTGAAGACATCCTGATGCACCCTGAACGGATTTATCTCCATTCAGAATGCATGGGGATAATCCTGATCAGGATTCTTCCGGCATAGATCTCCGACGACGGAACTCTATGCCGGAACAGAACAACGCAAGTGTAAAAGAGCCCTAAGTGAGACTTAAAAAAATTAACAAAAATTCAAGTAAAAAACATCTTTCCCATATCCACACATTTGTAATCAGTTAACAAATGTAAAATAAGCTACAAATAATTAGTGTTGCCGTGTCTTAAATGATCTGATCTATAAAAGGATCATTTTACTTATCCTATGCGGTCAACAGCATATAATGGAATTGCTGTTTTTGTCACCTCACCTCACAAAAAGTCTTATGTACTCCAAAATGATACCAATGCAAAGTACAGATTGTCCAGCAAAAAAAACAAGCCGTAAGGCCTCTTGCACACGGCTGTATGGCTTTTTGAGTATTTTGCGGTCCGCAAAAAACAGATCCGCAAAAAATATGGATGATGTCCATGTGCATTCCGTTTTTTGAGGAAAGGAACAGTTGGCCCCTGAAAGAACAGTACTATCCTTGTCCGTTATGCAGACAATAATAGGACATGTTCTATTTTTGAACGGAAAGGCAAAAAGGAAACATGGAAACAAAAGGCATACAGAGCACCTTCCTTTTTTTGCGGATCCATTGAAATAAACGGTTCCATATTTGGTCCGTATATGGAAAGCAAAAAACGGAACGCAAACAGAAATTTTTTTTGCGCATGCATGAGGCCTAACACTGCTGCATTAAAGGGAAAAAAAAAAAAAAACACTGACAGAATATACATTTTTGACTATCTGACAAAAAAGAAAATATAAACGGATAAAAAGTCAAATGTCCACCAAAAGTGTACAAAAAATCCTACAGTCCATTCTTCCAAAAATGACCCCTTTTTGCAGAAACTTTACAGTTGCTATTGAATGCTACATAGATATAAATAAGAATTACTGCTTAACCCCTTCAGGAACCTGCCATTTTTCAGCTTAAAGGGAACCTTTCATCAACTTTATGCTGCCCATACTAACGGCAGAAAAAAGTAGAGACAGGCGAGTTGATTTCAGCGGTCTGTCATTTAAAAGTTAAAAGTAAGTGGTTGCCGAGAACCAACATGACAATCATTGCAGACTGGGCCTGGAAAAGAGTCCCGGCCACCTGAGAAGAGTCATGGTTATTCATGAATTCTTTCTCTCCCTGCCTACCTGCTGATGATTGACAGTCTTCTACCTAGTTTTCTCCCTTTCTCTCTAGGAGAGAACTGCCAATCATCATCAGATGGGTGGAAAGAGCAAGAGATTATGAACAGTGATGACCAGTTCGCATTGTTCACCCGCGAACATATGCGGGCTGCCATCTTTTTTCACAAGTCCGGCACGGCACAGGAAAGCCCTTACCTGTGCCTGTGCGCGAGGCGGTCTGAAAACAAGTGCGGTCAGCGGGAGCAGGCAGTTCCGAGAACAGCCACCATTGGGGGCCTTCATCGGGCTGTTCTCGGAACTGCCTGCTCCCCGTGACCGCATTTGTTTTCAGACCGGCTCGCGGCACAGGCACAGGTAGGGGGTTTACGTGTGCCTCGCCGGAATGGTGAAAAAAGATGGCAGCTGCATATGTTCGCAGATTTCACTGGGATAATTTTAAGCTGCCATGTCACATTTGAAGACCCCCCTGATGCATCACTACAGTAGAAACTTCAAAAAAGTGACTGCATTTTAGAAACGACACCCCTTAAAGTATACAAAACCGATTTTACAAACTTTGTTAACCCTTTAGGTGTTCCACAAGAATTAATGGAAAATTTGAGTAAATTTCAGAATTTCACTTTTTTGGCAGATTTTCCATTTTAATCCATTTTTTCCAGTTACAAAGCATGGGTTAACAGCCAAACACAACTCATTATTTATGGCCCTGATTCTGTAGTTTACAGAAACACCCCATATGTGGTCTTAAACTTCTGTATGGGCACACAGCACTGCGCAGAAGGAAAGGAACGCCATTTGGTTTTTGGAAGGCAGAATTTTGCTGGACTGTTTTTTTTGACACCATGTCCCATTTGAAGCCCACCTGATGCACCCCTAGAGTAGAAACTCCAAAAAAGTGACCCCATTTTGGAAACTACATAAGGTGGCAGTTTTGATGTTACATTTTTGCTGATTTTTAGTCGCTCTACATTACACTTTTTTTGAGGCAAGGTAACAAGAAATAGGTGTTTTGCCATTGTTAAATTTTTTATTTATTTACAACATTCATCTGACAGGTTAGATCATGTGGTATTTTTATAGAGCATGTTGTTATGGACACGGCAATACCAAATACGACAACTTTTTGTGGTTGTTTTCAGTTTTACATAACAAAGCATTTTTGAAAAGAAAATATATTTTTTTTAGTGTCTCCACATTCTGAAAGCCGCAGTTTTATTTATTTTTTGGGAGACTGTCTTGTGTAGGGGCTCATTTTTTTGGGGATGAGATGACGGTTTGATTGGTACTTTTATAGGGTGCATATGACTTTTTGATTGCTTGCTATTACACTTTTTGTGATCTAAGGTGACAAAAAAATTGCTTTTCTCCCACCGTTTTTATTTTTTAGGGTATTCACATGAGAGGTTAGGTAATTTGATATTTTATAGAGCAGGTTATTATGGATGCGGCAATACCTAATGTCAACTTTTTCATTTATGCAAGTTTTACACAATGATTTCATTTTTGAAACAAAAAAAATCATGTTTTAGTGTCTCCATATTCTGAGAACCATAGTTGTTTCAGTTTTTGGGCGATTATCTTAGGTAGGGTATTATTTTTGTGGGATAAGATGACGGTTTGATAGGCACTATTGTGGGTGCATATGATTTTTTGATCCCTTCTTATTACACTTTTTGTTATGTAAGGTGACAAAAAATGGCTTTACACCTTTTATAAATTTTATTTTATTACGGTATTCACCTGAGGGATTAGGTCATGTGATATTTTTATATAGCTGGTTATTATGGATGCGCCAATACCTATTATGTATACTTTTTTTTACATTAACTTAAGTTTCACACAATAACAGCTTTTTTTAAACCAAAAAAAAAAATGTGTTATTGTCTCCATATTCTGAGCCATAGTTTTTTCTTTTGTGGGCAATTGTCTTAGGTAGGAGTTCATTTTTTGCGGGATAAGGTGACGGTTAGATTGGTACTATATTGGCGGGCATACGTCTTTTTGATCGCTTGGTGTTGTACTTTTAGTGATGTAATGTGACAATTTTTTTTTTATTTAGCACAGTTTTTATTTCATATTTTTTTTACAGTGTTTATCTGAGGGGTTATAGAGCCGGTTGATACAGACGCAGCAATACCTAATATGTCTACTTTTCTTTTTTTCCCTATTTTTGGCAATTTCTTTTTTCCTTTATTTGGGGGAAATGACTTTTTACTTAAAACTTTTAATTTTTGGGGGTGAAAACTTTATTTTTTCAACTTTTATTTTTCACTTTATTTTTTGTCCCACTTTGGGACTAAACTTTTGAGGTCTGATCCCCTTTACAATGCATTACAATACTTCTTTATTGGAATGCATTGGCTGTAAGTGTAATACAGTGTGTATTACACATACAGTTTCCTGCCTGTGAGATCCAGGAGGCTCTTTCCCGGAAGGCAGCGCCGATGCCTAAGGAAGGCGTTGGGCTGTCTTCCATGCCATTGGGTCCCCGTCACAGCAGCACAGGGACCCAATGGCAGCTTCAATTCCCGCCCAACATTGCACGTGCCACAGTCAGCTCTAGCCGCGGCACATCAAAGGGAAATACGCCGGCATTGGTGATTTCAACGATGCTGGTACATGCAGCAGGGGTCTGGCTATCAGTGACTGCCGGACCCCTGCCACTGCCACTGATCACCATGAAGTACAGTACAGACCAAAAGTTTGGACACACCATCTCATTCAAAGAGTTTTCTTTATTTTCATGACTATAAAAATTGTAGATTCACACCGAAGGCATCAAAATTATATACATAACAAAAAAGTGTGAAACAACTGAAAATATGTCATATTCTAGGTTCTTCAAAGTAGCCACCTTTTGCTTTGATTACTGCTTTGCACACTCTTGGCATTCTCTTGATGAGCTTCAAGAGGTAGTCACCTGAAATGGTTTACACTTCACAGGTATGCCCTGTCAGGTTTAATAAGTGGGATTTCTTGCCTTATAAATGGGGTTGGGACCATCAGTTGCGTTGTGGAGAGGTCAGGTGGATACACAGCTGATAGTACTACTGAATAGACTGTTAGAATTTGTATTATGGCAAGAAAAAAGCAGCTAAGTAAAGAAAAACGAGTGGCCATCATTAGTTTAAGAAATGAAGGTCAGTCAGTCCGAAAAATTGGGAAAACTTTGAAAGTGTCCCCAAGTGCAGTCACAAAAACCATCAAGCGCTACAAAGAAACTGGCTCACATCCGGCCGCCCCAAGAAAGGAAGACCAAGAGTCACCTCTGGTGCGGAGGATAAGTTCATCCGAGCCACCAGCCTCAGAAATCGCAGGTTAACAGCAGCTCAGATTAGAGACCAGGTCAATGCCTCACAGAGTTCTAGCAGCAGACACATCTCTAGAACAACTGTTAAGAGGAGACTGTGTGAATTAGGCCTTCATGGTAGAATATCTGCTAGGAAACCACTGCTAAGGACAGGCAACAAGCAGAAGAGACTTGTTTGGGCTAAAGAACACAAGGAATGGACATTAGACCAGTGGAAATCTGTGCTTTGGGTTGATGAGTTCAAATTTGAGATCTTTGGTTCCAACCACCGTGTCTTTGTGCGACGCAGAAAAGGTGAACGGATGGACTCTACATGCCTGGTTCCCACCGTGAATCATGGAGAAGGAGGCGTGATGGTGTGGGGGTGCTTTGCTGGTGACACAGTTGGGGATTTATTCAAAATTGAAGGCATGCTGAACCAGCATGGCTACCACAGCATCTTGTAGCGGCATGCTATTCCATCCGGTTTGCGTTCAGTTGGACCATCATTTATTTTTCACCAGGACAATGACACCAAAACACACCTCCAGTCTGTGTAAGGGCTATTTGACCATGAAGGAGAGTGATGGGGTGCTGCACCAGATGACCTGGCCTCCACAGTCATCGGACCTGAACCCAATCGAGATGGTTTGGGGTGAGATGGACCGCAGAGTGAAGGCAAAAGGGCCAACAAGTGCTAAGCATCTCTGGGAACTCCTTCAAGACTACCTCTTGAAGCTCATCAAGAGAATGCCAAGAGTGTGCAGTAATCAAAGCAAAGGGTGGGTACTTTGAAGAACCTAGAATATGACATATTTTCAGTTGTTTCACACTTTTTTGTTATGTATATAATTCCACATGTGTGAATTCATAGTTTTGATGCCTTCAGTGTGAATCTACAATTTTCATAGTCATGAAAATAAATAAAACTCTTTGAATGAGAAGGTGTGTCCAAACTTTTGGTCTGTACTGTACATGTACGTCACTGGTCTTTAAGTCCCGGACAGAAATGACGAACATGTAAGTAAAGGGTCTTTAAGGGGTTAAGGCTACATGCACACTAGCATTGGGTGCTCGGGTGCTTTGGCCGAACACATCTGGATGCTCAGGTGCTCTAACGAGCACCCAAGTATATTGATAGTTAATGGGAGAACCCGAGCATTAAAGAGGGGAGGGTGCCTGGTTCATAGGAAAAGGTCATAAATTGATATAAAGACCACCAAAATTGTTCAGGAACAGCATGGGGATGATGCATCTTTAACTCCCAAGTCGCTGCTGGGAACCATGTTGTCCGAGTTGTACGCCACTTTTACAGACTGACAATAATACTCACAAAAAAGAAAAATTAATTTTTGAGGAAAAATTGTTAAGAAACATTCTTTCCTGTATATTTACTTGTATATAAAGTGCAAGTGCTGCCAAAAATTACAAGGAAAAGGTCTTCCGATACAATCTGTATATTATATAATGGAGAGCCTCATTCACATGGTACAATAGTTCAGGTAGTGGGACTCCTACACTCGTAAAGCCTATGCAATAAGTGAAAGGGCTGCCAAAAATTACAAGGAACCAGAACTCCAAAACACCCTTGTTACACATAAAGAAGGGCATCATACACACCCATGAAAAATTATGATTGATGGCCTGCTGGTGACCCTCAAAAGCATTTGGAGCAAGGACCTGCTGATCTGACCATCCAAAACATTAGGGCCTGATTCCGCATTGGTGACTCTAGATAACCTCTGGGCGATTGCACGTCCCCGTGACGGCGACAGTCCATTTGGATGTCTGTCATATCAGATTTCAATGTTCTTTTTTGTGCTTATCATGGTGATCAAGGGTAACGGGGAATCAGGGTTCGATGCCAGAGAAGGAGCCTGAGAAACGGCTACCACATCCAAGGGAGGTCAATTGCTTTAATCTGATTGGCTGTTGTTGCCTTGCCTCTATTTCATTTTTCCTAATTGTGAACCACCCAGAGAGGATAGATAAAGTTATTAAAGCACAATCATCCAAGGAAGGCAGCAGGCGAGCAGCAATTACCCACTACCGACTTGGGGAGGTAGTGACAATAAATAAAAATAGGCCCTGTTATTGGAATGAGTACACTTTCCATTAACGAGGATGTATTGGAGGGCAAGTCTGGTGCCAGAAACCAACTTGCTAAAGGCATCCATAACATTCACCCAGTGTGCCATCATGGTGAGGAATGTGTTGACCAGACTCTGAGACTGGACTCTACTGAGACTGGACTTGTAGGTGAGGGCCTGCTGCCGCTATGTTGACTCTAGATAACTTTTAGGCAATCGCACGTCCCCGTGACGGAAACAATCCATTTGGTTGATTGCCCTATAAACTTTGGAGCAATTTTTCAACATGGACCTTCTGGTATAACACCATATTGATGTCCTCTCCACCAGAGGAATGAGAGATGAGAAGTTATCTTTGTAGCGGGGGTTGAGAAGGGTGAACAACCAGTAATCCATCAAAAATTAAATAAGATGTCGCACTCAAATAAATGGACCCCAAATCGGTGCACCTGTGTATTGAGACCACTCACTCAATGCAATAGGTAAATATTAAATAGTGTAACAGGGCACTCAAGAAATCCTGACCATGTGGGACCACTGAGGAAGGGGCAATAACTTGGACCCCGAAACGCGTCTGGTGCTACACCCCCCATCTGTATACTGAAGGAACAAAGTACCCCAAACCGACCGACTTACAGACTACACTTGGAAGCCTCCTTTGACGAAATATCTCTGCTACAAACATCACTGCAGTTTCTCCACGAACAGATTGAGATCTGGTGGACCTGGCAGTTCAATTCAACAGAAACACAGAGTTGTCTAGGTAAACCTCTTGATACATTGTGTCACAGACACTTCTGAGGAGAGGAGAGGACTCAAAGTTTAAAGTCTGGAGAACCTTCGGTTGATATAAGGTAAATCTTACTTGCAAGTAATTTTATAGCGGGACGCCGCTATCCACTTCATGTTCAGCGGGACGCTGCTGTAATTGGAAGTGGGACATAATAATTTTTTTCGATTGGACTGCACCAATACCCAGATGTTTATACCAAATTTGGACTGAATAATTGAATTTGAAATTTTATTTTATTTTATGATTGTCGATATTTGCACTATATTGTTCTGAGCCCTTGTGTAAATCGATTATTTTTATTCAATATTATCAAATATTTTATTCAATGATATGAAATATTTTATTGATTCATCTATTGATTATTACAATTGATTGGTTTGAGCAACATTATTCACAACCAGTAATCCATGTTGTCTAAAATGCTTATAGCACGTAGCTCATCGGAAAGGCAGCCTATGTGAAGTCAGCCATGTGTGCCAGTGTACCAACAGGCAAGACTATGCTGTCGTCATCAGAAACCTGTAAAAGATTGTAGGTGAGCGCCTGCAGGTGAGCTGACCCTGTAAAACATTATATGCGAGGGCCTGTAGGTGAGCTGACCCTGTAAAACATTATATGTGAGGGCCTGCAGTTGAGCTGACCCTGTAAAACATTATATGCGAAGGCCTGCAGTTGAGCTGACCTTGTAAAACATTATATGCGAGGGCCTGCAGTTGAGCTGACCCTGTAAAACATTATATGCAATGGCCTGCAGTTGAGCTGACCCTGTAAAACATTATATGCAAGGGATTGCAGGTAAGCTGACCCTGTAAAACATATGCGAGGGCCTGCAGTTGAGCTGACCCTGTAAAACATTATATGCAAAGGCCTGCAGGTGAGCTGCCCTGTAAAACATTATATGTGAGTTCCTGCAGTTGAGCTGACCCTGTAAAAAATTATATGCGAGGGCCTGCAGGTAAGCTGACCTTGTAAAACATTATATGCAAGGGCATTATATGCGACAAATAAGCATGTTGATCTGATGGAGGAGGAGAAAAGGAAGATTAAACCATGTACCCATTTTTGTGGTGGAAGGGGAGCATGTGAACACAGTGTATTGAGTACATTAAACAACACATTTAAAATGCCTTTGTTCATCCGCTTTCCTCTGGTGGAGTCGAAGTCTGGGGCAATCCAGGCCTTGTTAATTTTTATAAGAGTCAACCTGTCAACATTTTCAGTTGACAGGCGAATACACTTATCTGTTATAATGCTACCAGCAGCACTAAAAACCCGCTCAGACAAAACGCTGGTGGCAGAGCAGGCTAGCATCTCCAAGGCGTAGAGCGCCAGTTTGTGCCACGTGTCTAGCTTGGACACCAAGTAGTTGTAAGGCACTGAAGGATCACTGAGGACGCTGACACGGTCTGCTACGTACTACTTCACCATCTTCCAAAACTTTTCTCTCCTTGCGACACTAGGCCGTGCATCAGGGTGAGGGTGCTGGTGGGGTGTCATGAACCTGTTCCTGGCCTTGGAGAGTGTTGCCCTGCCTCTGTTGAAACTGCTGTGTGTTCCCCTTGTCTCCCCGACTCAGGTTGCCGAAGGAAGTATGGACTCTGCCGCCAGCATTGTCAGATGGAAATTTTTGGAGCAATTTTTCAACAAGGACCGTTTGGTATTTCACCATTTTGCTCATCCTCTCCCCATGAGGAATGAGATATGAGAAGTTCTATTTGTAGCTGGGGTCCAGAAGGCCCAGTAATTCGTGTTGTCTTAAATCTGTATAAAGAACGGATAGCAGGAAAGGCAGTCTAACATGAAGTCAGCCATGTGTGCCAGAGTACTAACAGGCAATACATTGCTGTTGTCATCAGGAGGATCACACTCAATCTCCTCCTCCTCTTCATCGTCCAATTTGTGCTGAGAAGAAGGACGAAGGGTGGTGGTAATCTCTTCTTCCCCCATTTCCACCTATTCCACATGCAAAGCGTCGTCCTTAATTGTGAGAAGCGAGCATTTGAATAGACACAGAAGTGGCATGGTTACGTTGATAATAACTTATCGCCGCTCACCATCTGTGTTGATTCCTCAAAGTTTCTTAAAACGTCACAGAGGTCAGACCTTCATGCCCACTTCTTGCTTCTGAATAGCGGAAGTGGACTGGAAAGGCGACGACAATGTTGCAGCTGGTATTCACCTACTGCTTTCTGCTGCTCACAAAACCTGGCCAACATGTGGAACTTGGAGTTCCAGGGCGTGCTCACATCGCATAACAGCCGGTGAGCTGGCAAGTTAAAGCGATGCTGCAGCATTGACAGACCAGCTGAAGCTGTCGATGACTTGCGGAAATGTGCACACACGCGGCGCACCTTCACCAGTAGCTCAGGCGAATTGGGGTAGGTTTTGAGAAATCGCTGAACCACTAAGTTTAAGATGTGGGTTAGGCATGGGATGTGTGTGCGCTTGCAAAGCTCCAAAGCCACCACCAAGTTACGGCCATTATCACACACAACCATGCCTGGTTGTAGTTTGAGTGGCGAGAGCCACAGCTCAGTCTGGTCTCTTATCACCTGCAACAGCTCTGCGGTGGTGTGCTGTTTGTCCGCTAAGCATATCAGCTTCAGCACCGCCTGTTGACGCTTACACTGCTTCCAGCTACCGGCTGATTGCTCACTGGTGCTGCACGCGGATAATTTGGAGGTGGAAGTGGAGTATATGAAAAAAGTACGTAAAAGTATGGAAAAAGGTAAATGGATTTCACTTATATTTTTCCCATTTCTGGCCCTGATACACAGAAGGTATTGGACAGATGTCACAACTAGGGATGAGCGAACTCGAACTGTATAGTTCGGGTTCGTACCGAATTTTGGGGTGTCCGTGACACGGACCCGAACCCGGACATTTTCGTAAAAGTCCGGGTTCGGGTTCGGTGTTCGTCGCTTTCTTGGCGCTTTTGTGACGCTTTCTTGGCGCTTTTTGAAAGGCTGCAAAGCAGCCAATCAACAAGCGTCATACTACTTGCCCCAAGAGGCCATCACAGCCATGCCTACTATTGGCATGGCTGTGATTGGCCAGAGCACCATGTGACCCAGCCTCTATTTAAGCTGGAGTCACATAGCGCCGCCCGTCACTCTGCTCTGATTAGCGTAGGGAGAGGTTGCGGCTGCGACAGTAGGGCGAGATTAGGCAGATTAACTCCTCCAAAGGACTTGATTAACTGATCGATCTGCAGCTGTGGATCATTGAGCTGCTGATCCTCAATTGCTCACTGTTTTTAGGCTGCCCAGACCGTTTGTCAGTCACATTTTTCTGGGGTGATCGGCGGCCATTTTGTGTCTTGTGGTGCGCCAGCACAAGCTGCGACCAAGTGCATTTAACCCTCAATGGTGTGGTTGTTTTTTGGCTAAAGCCTACATCAGGGTGAAGCTGTCACACCAAGTGCATTTAACCAGCAATAGTCTGTTCATTTTTTGGCCATATACAAAATCAGGGGCAAGCTGCGCCTGTCACCAAGTGCATTTAACCCTCAATGGTGTGGTTGTTTTTTGGCTAAAGCCTACATCAGGGTGAAGCTGTCACACCAAGTGCATTTAACCAGCAATAGTCTGTTCATTTTTTGGCCATATACTAAATCAGGGGCAAGCTGCGCCTGTCACCAAGTGCATTTAACCCTCAATGGTGTGGTTGTTTTTTGGCTAAAGCCTACATCAGGGTGAAGCTGTCACACCAAGTGCATTTAACCAGCAATAGTCTGTTCATTTTTTGGCCATATACAAAATCAGGGGCAAGCTGCGCCTGTCACCAAGTGCATTTAACCCTCAATGGTGTGGTTGTTTTTTGGCTAAAGCCTACATCAGGGTGAAGCTGTCACACCAAGTGCATTTAACCAGCAATAGTCTGTTCATTTTTTGGCCATATACAAAATCAGGGGCAAGCTGCGCCTGTCACCAAGTGCATTTAACCCTCAATGGTGTGGTTGTTTTCTGGCTAAAGCCTACATCAGGGTGAAGCTGTCACACCAAGTGCATTTAACCAGCAATAGTCTGTTTATTTTTTGGCCATATACTACATCAGGGGCAAGCTGCGCCCGTCACCAAGTGCATTTAACCCTCAGTAGTGTGGTTGGTCAAGCTGTGACACCAAGTGCATTTAACCAGCAATAGTCTGTTCATTTTTTGGCCATATACTACATCAGGGGCAAGCTGCGCCCGTCACCAAGTGCATTTAACCAGCAATAGTGTGGTTATTTTTTGGCCATATCCCAGTCTAATTCTGTCACTAAATCCATACCGGTCACCCAGCGCCTAAATACTAGGCCTCAAATTTATATCCCGCTAAATCTCTCGTTACCGCTGTCCTGTTGTAGCTGGGAAAGTTATTTAGTGTCCGTCAAAGCACATTTTTTGTTCTGGGTTGAAGTACAATTCCCAATTTAGCAATTTCATAATTTAGTGGTTTCTGCTATATCAGAGCTATTTGAAATCTATCCCTAAAAGGGTATATAATATTCAAGGTGCACATTGGGTCATTCAGAATAACTTCACACACACCCGCTACTGTGTATTTTCAAGTCTAATTCTGTCACTAAACCCATACCTGTCACCCAGCGCCTAAATACTAGGCCTCAAATTTATATCCTGCTAAATCTCTCGTTACCGCTGTCCTGTTGTAGCTGGGAAAGTTATTTAGTGTCCGTCAAAGCACATTTTTTGTTCTGGGTTGAAGTACAATTCCCAATTTAGCAATTTCATAATTTAGTGGTTTCTGCTATATCAGAGCTATTTGAAATCTATCCCTAAAAGGGTATATAATATTCAAGGTGCACATTGGGTCATTCAGAATAACTTCACACACACCCGCTACTGTGTATTTTCAAGTCTAATTCTGTCACTAAACCCATACCTGTCACCCAGCGCCTAAATACTAGGCCTCAAATTTATATCCTGCTAAATCTCTCGTTACCGCTGTCCTGTTGTAGCTGGGAAAGTTATTTAGTGTCCGTCAAAGCACATTTTTTGTTCTGGGTTGAAATACAATTCCCAATTTAGCAATTTCATAATTTAGTGGTTTCTGCTATATCAGAGCTATTTGAAATCTATCCCTAAAAGGGTAGATCATATTGAAGGTGCACATAGGGTCATTCAGAATAACTTCACACACACCCGCTACTGTGTATTTCCAAGTCTAATTCTGTCACTAAACCCATACCTGTCACCCAGCGCCTAAATACTAGGCCTCAAATTTATATCCTGCTAAATCTCTCGTTACCGCTGTACTGTTGTTGCTTGGAAAGATATTTAGTGTCCGTCAAAGCACATTTTTTGTTCTGGGTTGAAGTACAATTCCCAATTTAGCAATTTCATAATTTAGTGGTTTCTGCTATATCAGAGCTATTTGAAATCTATCCCTAAAAGGGTATATAATATTCAAGGTGCACATTGGGTCATTCAGAATAACTTCACACACACCCGCTACTGTGTATTTTCAAGTCTAATTCTGTCACTAAACCCATACCTGTCACCCAGCGCCTAAATACTAGGCCTCAAATTTATATCCTGCTAAATCTCTCGTTACCGCTGTCCTGTTGTAGCTGGGAAAGTTATTTTGTGTCCGTCAAAGCACATTTTTTCTTCTGGGTTGAAATACAATTCCCAATTTAGCAATTTCATAATTTAGTGGTTTCTGCTATATCAGAGCTATTTGAAATCTATCCCTAAAAGGGTAGATCATATTGAAGGTGCACATAGGGTCATTCAGAATAACTTCACACACACCCGCTACTGTGTATTTCCAAGTCTAATTCTGTCACTAAACCCATACCTGTCACCCAGCGCCTAAATACTAGGCCTCAAATTTATATCCCGCTAAATCTCTCGTTACCGCTGTCCTGTTGTAGCTGGGAAAGTTATTTAGTGTCCGTCAAAGCACATTTTTTGTTCTGGGTTGAAGTACAATTCCCAATTTAGCAATTTCATAATTTAGTGGTTTCTGCTATATCAGAGCTATTTGAAATCTATCCCTAAAAGGGTATATAATATTCAAGGTGCACATTGGGTCATTCAGAATAACTTCACACACACCCGCTACTGTGTATTTCCAAGTCTAATTCTGTCACTAAACCCATACCTGTCACCCAGCGCCTAAATACTAGGCCTCAAATTTATATCCTGCTAAATCTCTCGTTACCGCTGTACTGTTGTTGCTTGGAAAGATATTTAGTGTCCGTCAAAGCACATTTTTTGTTCTGGGTTGAAGTACAATTCCCAATTTAGCAATTTCATAATTTAGTGGTTTCTGCTATATCAGAGCTATTTGAAATCTATCCCTAAAAGGGTATATAATATTCAAGGTGCACATTGGGTCATTCAGAATAACTTCACACACACCCGCTACTGTGTATTTCAAGTCTAATTCTGTCACTAAACCCATACCTGTCACCCAGCGCCTAAATACTAGGCCTCAAATTTATATCCTGCTAAATCTCTCGTTACCGCTGTACTGTTGTTGCTGGGCAAGATATTTAGTGTCCGTCAAAGCACATTTTTTGTTCTGGGTTGAAATACAATTCCCAATTTAGCAATTTCATAATTTAGTGGTTTCTGCTATATCAGAGCTATTTGAAATCTATCCCTAAAAGGGTATATAATATTCAAGGTGCACATTGGGTCATTCAGAATAACTTCACACACACCCGCTACTGTGTATTTCCAAGTCTAATTCTGTCACTAAACCCATACCTGTCACCCAGCGCCTAAATACTAGGCCTCAAATTTATATCCCGCTAAATCTGTCCCTAGTGCTGTAGCTGGGCGAAGTTATTTAGTGTCCGTTCAAGCACATTTCTTGTTCTGGGTTGAAATACAATTCCCAATTTAGCAATTTCATAATTTAGTGGTTTCTGCTATATCAGAGCTATTTGAAATCTATCCCTAAAAGGGTATATAATATTCAAGGTGCACATAGGGTCATTCAGAATAACTTCACACACCCGCTACTGTGTATTTCCAAGTCTAATTCTGTCACTAAACCCATACCTGTCACCCAGCGCCTAAATACTAGGCCTCAAATTTATATCCTGCTAAATCTCTCGTTACCGCTGTCCTGTTGTGGCTGGGAAAGTTATTTAGTGTCCGTCAAAGCACATTTTTTGTTCTGGGTTGAAGTACAATTCCCAATTTAGCAATTTCATAATTTAGTGGTTTCTGCTATATCAGAGCTATTTGAAATCTATCCCTAAAAGGGTATATAATATTCAAGGTGCACATTGGGTCATTCAGAATAACTTCACACACACCCGCTACTGTGTATTTTCAAGTCTAATTCTGTCACTAAACCCATACCTGTCACCCAGCGCCTAAATACTAGGCCTCAAATTTATATCCTGCTAAATCTCTCGTTACCGCTGTCCTGTTGTAGCTGGGAAAGTTATTTAGTGTCCGTCAAAGCACATTTTTTGTTCTGGGTTGAAATACAATTCCCAATTTAGCAATTTCATAATTTAGTGGTTTCTGCTATATCAGAGCTATTTGAAATCTATCCCTAAAAGGGTAGATAATATTGCAAGGTGCACATAGGGTCATTCAGAATAACTTCACACACACCCGCTACTGTGTATTTCCAAGTCTAATTCTGTCACTAAACCCATACCTGTCACCCAGCGCCTAAATACTAGGCCTCAAATTTATATCCTGCTAAATCTCTCGTTACCGCTGTACTGTTGTTGCTGGGAAAGATATTTAGTGTCCGTCAAAGCACATTTTTTGTTCTGGGTTGAAAGTACAATTCCCAATTTAGCAATTTCATAATTTAGTGGTTTCTGCTATATCAGAGCTATTTGAAATCTATCCCTAAAAGGGTATATAATATTCAAGGTGCACATTGGGTCATTCAGAATAACTTCACACACACCCGCTACTGTGTATTTCCAAGTCTAATTCTGTCACTAAACCCATACCTGTCACCCAGCGCCTAAATACTAGGCCTCAAATTTATATCCTGCTAAATCTCTCGTTACCGCTGTCCTGTTGTAGCTGGGAAAGTTATTTAGTGTCCGTCAAAGCACATTTTTTGTTCTGGGTTGAAATACAATTCCCAATTTAGCAATTTCATAATTTAGTGGTTTCTGCTATATCAGAGCTATTTGAAATCTATCCCTAAAAGGGTATATAATATTCAAGGTGCACATAGGGTCATTCAGAATAACTTCACACACACCCGCTACTGTGTATTTCCAAGTCTAATTCTGTCACTAAACCCATACCTGTCACCCAGCGCCTAAATACTAGGCCTCAAATTTATATCCCGCTAAATCTCTCGTTACCGCTGTCCTGTTGTAGCTGGGAAAGTTATTTAGTGTCCGTCAAAGCACATTTTTTGTTCTGGGTTGAAGTACAATTCCCAATTTAGCAATTTCATAATTTAGTGGTTTCTGCTATATCAGAGCTATTTGAAATCTATCCCTAAAAGGGTATATAATATTCAAGGTGCACATTGGGTCATTCAGAATAACTTCACACACACCCGCTACTGTGTATTTCCAAGTCTAATTCTGTCACTAAACCCATACCTGTCACCCAGCGCCTAAATACTAGGCCTCAAATTTATATCCTGCTAAATCTCTCGTTACCGCTGTACTGTTGTTGCTGGGCAAGATATTTAGTGTCCGTCAAAGCACATTTTTTGTTCTGGGTTGAAATACAATTCCCAATTTAGCAATTTCATAATTTAGTGGTTTCTGCTATATCAGAGCTATTTGAAATCTATCCCTAAAAGGGTATATAATATTCAAGGTGCACATTGGGTCATTCAGAATAACTTCACACACACCCGCTACTGTGTATTTCCAAGTCTAATTCTGTCACTAAACCCATACCTGTCACCCAGCGCCTAAATACTAGGCCTCAAATTTATATCCTGCTAAATCTCTCGTTACCGCTGTACTGTTGTAGCTGGGCAGAGTTATTTAGTGTCCGTCAAAGCACATTTTTTGTTCTGGGTTGAAATACAATTCCCAATTTAGCAATTTCATAATTTAGTGGTTTCTGCTATATCAGAGCTATTTGAAATCTATCCCTAAAAGGGTATATAATATTCAAGGTGCACATTGGGTCATTCAGAATAACTTCACACACACCCGCTACTGTGTATTTCCAAGTCTAATTCTGTCACTAAACCCATACCTGTCACCCAGCGCCTAAATACTAGGCCTCAAATTTATATCCTGCTAAATCTCTCGTTACCGCTGTCCTGTTGTGGCTGGGAAAGTTATTTAGTGTCCGTCAAAGCACATTTTTTGTTCTGGGTTGAAATACAATTCCCAATTTAGCAATTTCATAATTTAGTGGTTTCTGCTATATCAGAGCTATTTGAAATCTATCCCTAAAAGGGTATATAATATTCAAGGTGCACATTGGGTCATTCAGAATAACTTCACACACACCCGCTACTGTGTATTTCCAAGTCTAATTCTGTCACTAAACCCATACCTGTCACCCAGCGCCTAAATACTAGGCCTCAAATTTATATCCTGCTAAATCTCTCGTTACCGCTGTACTGTTGTTGCTGGGCAAGATATTTAGTGTCCGTCAAAGCACATTTTTGTTCTGGGTTGAAATACAATTCCCAATTTAGCAATTTCATAATTTAGTGGTTTCTGCTATATCAGAGCTATTTGAAATCTATCCCTAAAAGGGTATATAATATTCAAGGTGCACATTGGGTCATTCAGAATAACTTCACACACACCCGCTACTGTGTATTTCCAAGTCTAATTCTGTCACTAAACCCATACCTGTCACCCAGCGCCTAAATACTAGGCCTCAAATTTATATCCCGCTAAATCTGTCCCTAGTGCTGTAGCTGGGCGAGTTATTTAGTGTCCGTTCAAGCACATTTCTTGTTCTGGGTTGAAATACAATTCCCAATTTAGCAATTTCATAATTTAGTGGTTTCTGCTATATCAGAGCTATTTGAAATCTATCCCTAAAAGGGTATATAATATTCAAGGTGCACATAGGGTCATTCAGAATAACTTCACACACCCGCTACTGTGCATTTCCAAATCTAATTCTGTCACTAAACCCATACCTGTCACCCAGCGCCTAAATACTAGGCCTCAAATTTATATCCCGCTAAATCTCTCGTTACCGCTGTCCTGTTGTGGCTGGGAAAGTTATTTAGTGTCCGTCAAAGCACATTTTTTGTTCTGGGTTGAAATACAATTCCCAATTTAGCAATTTCATAATTTAGTCGTTTCTGCTATATCAGAGCTATTTGAAATCTATCCCTAAAAGGGTAGATCATATTGAAGGTGCACATAGGGTCATTCAGAATAACTTCACACACACGCTTCTGTGCATTTCCAAGTCTAATTCTGTCACTAAATCCATACCGGTCACCCAGCGCCTAAATACTAGGCCTCAAATTTATATCCCGCTGAATTTGAATACAATACATTGGGCCAAATAATATATTTGTTGTTGTGGTGAACCATAACAATGAGAAAAACATCTAGTAAGGGACGCGGACGTGGACATGGTCGTGGTGGTGTTAGTGGACCCTCTGGTGCTGGGAGAGGACGTGGCCGTTCTGCCACATCCACACGTCCTAGTGTACCAACTACCTCAGGTCCCAGTAGCCGCCAGAATTTACAGCGATATATGGTGGGGCCCAATGCCGTTCTAAGGATGGTAAGGCCTGAGCAGGTACAGGCATTAGTCAATTGGGTGGCCGACAGTGGATCCAGCACGTTCACATTATCTCCCACCCAGTCTTCTGCAGAAAGCGCACAGATGGCGCCTGAAAACCAACCCCATCAGTCTGTCACATCACCCCCATGCATACCAGGGAAACTGTCTCAGCCTCAAGTTATGCAGCAGTCTCTTATGCTGTTTGAAGACTCCGCTGGCAGGGTTTCCCAAGGGCATCCACCTAGCCCTTCCCCAGCGGTGAAAGACATAGAATGCACTGACGCACAACCACTTATGTTTCCTGATGATGAGGACATGGGAATACCACCTCAGCATGTCTCTGATGATGACGAAACACAGGTGCCAACTGCTGCGTCTTTCTGCAGTGTGCAGACTGAACAGGAGGTCAGGGATCAAGACTGGGTGGAAGACGATGCAGGGGACGATGAGGTCCTAGACCCCACATGGAATGAAGGTCGTGCCACTGACTTTCACAGTTCGGAGGAAGAGGCAGTGGTGAGACCGAGCCAACAGCGTAGCAAAAGAGGGAGCAGTGGGCAAAAGCAGAACACCCGCCGCCAAGAGACTCCGCCTGCTACTGACCGCCGCCATCTGGGACCGAGCACCCCAAAGGCAGCTTCAAGGAGTTCCCTGGCATGGCACTTCTTCAAACAATGTGCTGACGACAAGACCCGAGTGGTTTGCACGCTGTGCCATCAGAGCCTGAAGCGAGGCATTAACGTTCTGAACCTGAGCACAACCTGCATGACCAGGCACCTGCATGCAAAGCATGAACTGCAGTGGAGTAAACACCTTAAAACCAAGGAAGTCACTCAGGCTCCCCCTGCTACCTCTTCTGCTGCTGCCGCCTCGGCCTATTCTGCTGCTGCCGCCTCGGCCTCTTCCTCCGCCTCTGGAGGAACGTTGGCACCTGCCGCCCAGCAAACAGGGGATGTACCACCAACACCACCACCACCACCTCCGTCACCAAGCGTCTCAACCATGTCACACGCCAGCGTTCAGCTCTCCATCTCACAAACATTTGATAGAAAGCGTAAATTCCCACCTAGCCACCCTCGATCCCTGGCCCTGAATGCCAGCATTTCTAAACTACTGGCCTATGAAATGCTGTCATTTAGGCTGGTGGACACAGACAGCTTCAAACAGCTCATGTCGCTTGCTGTCCCACAGTATGTTGTTCCCAGCCGGCACTACTTCTCCAAGAGAGCCGTGCCTTCCCTGCACAACCAAGTATCCGATAAAATCAAGTGTGCACTGCGCAACGCCATCTGTAGCAAGGTCCACCTAACCACAGATACGTGGACCAGTAAGCACGGCCAGGGACGCTATATCTCCCTAACTGCACACTGGGTAAATGTAGTGGCAGCTGGGCCCCAGGCGGAGAGCTGTTTGGCGCACGTCCTTCCGCCGCCAAGGATCGCAGGGCAACATTCTTTGCCTCCTGTTGCCACCTCCTCCTTCTCGGCTTCCTCCTCCTCTTCTTCCACCTGCTCATCCAGTCAGCCACACACCTTCACCACCAACTTCAGCACAGCCCGGGGTAAACGTCAGCAGGCCATTCTGAAACTCATATGTTTGGGGGACAGGCCCCACACCGCACAGGAGTTGTGGCGGGGTATAGAACAACAGACCGACGAGTGGTTGCTGCCGGTGAGCCTCAAGCCCGGCCTGGTGGTGTGTGATAATGGGCGAAATCTCGTTGCAGCTCTGGGACTAGCCAATTTGACGCACATCCCTTGCTTGGCGCATGTGCTGAATTTGGTGGTGCAGAAGTTCATTCACAACTACCCCGACATGTCAGAGCTGCTGCATAAAGTGCGGGCCGTCTGTTCGCGCTTCCGGCGTTCACATCCTGCTGCTGCTCGCCTGTCTGCGCTACAGCGTAACTTCGGCCTTCCCGCTCACCGCCTCATATGCGACGTGCCCACCAGGTGGAACTCCACCTTGCACATGCTGGACAGACTGTGCGAGCAGCAGCAGGCCATAGTGGAGTTTCAGCTGCAGCACGCACGGGTCAGTCGCACTACAGAACAGCACCACTTCACCACCAATGACTGGGCCTCCATGCGAGACCTGTGTGCCCTGTTGCGCTGTTTCGAGTACTCCACCAACATGGCCAGTGGCGATGACACCGTTATCAGCGTTACAATACCACTTCTATGTCTCCTTGAGAAAACACTTAGGGCGATGATGGAAGAGGAGGTGGCCCAGGAGGAGGAGGAGGAGGAGGAGGAAGAGGGGTCATTTTTAGCACTTTCAGGCCAGTCTCTTCGAAGTGACTCAGAGGGAGGTTTTTGGCAACAGCAGAGGCCAGGTACAAATGTGGCCAGCCAGGGCCCACTACTGGAGGACGAGGAGGACGAGGATGAGGAGGAGGTGGAGGAGGATGAGGATGAAGCATGGTCACAGCGGGGTGGCACCCAACGCAGCTCGGGTCCATCACTGGTGCGTGGCTGGGGGGAAAGGCAGGACGATGACGATACGCCTCCCACAGAGGACAGCTTGTCCTTATCCCTGGGCAGCCTGGCACACATGAGCGACTACATGCTGCAGTGCCTGCGCAACGACAGCAGAGTTGCCCACATTTTAACCTGTGCGGACTACTGGGTTGCCACCCTGCTGGATCCACGCTACAAAGACAATGTGCCCACCTTACTTCCTGCACTGGAGCGTGATAGGAAGATGCGCGAGTACAAGCGCACGTTGGTAGACGCGCTACTGAGAGCATTCCCAAATGTCACAGGGGAACAAGTGGAAGCCCAAGGCCAAGGCAGAGGAGGAGCAAGAGGTCGCCAAGGCAGCTGTGTCACGGCCAGCTCCTCTGAGGGCAGGGTTAGCATGGCAGAGATGTGGAAAACTTTTGTCAACACGCCACAGCTAACTGCACCACCACCTGATACGCAACGTGTTAGCAGGAGGCAACATTTCACTAACATGGTGGAACAGTACGTGTGCACACCCCTCCACGTACTGACTGATGGTTCGGCCCCATTCAACTTCTGGGTCTCTAAATTGTCCACGTGGCCAGAGCTAGCCTTTTATGCCTTGGAGGTGCTGGCCTGCCCGGCAGCCAGCGTTTTGTCTGAACGTGTATTCAGCACGGCAGGGGGCGTCATTACAGACAAACGCAGCCGCCTGTCTACAGCCAATGTGGACAAGCTGACGTTCATAAAAATGAACCAGGCATGGATCCCACAGGACCTGTCCGTCCCTTGTCCAGATTAGACATTAACTACCTCCCCATAACCATATATTATTGGACTCCAGGGCACTTCCTCATTCAATCCTATTTTTATTTTCATTTTACCATTATATTGCAAGGCTACCCAAAGTTGAATGAACCTCTCCTCTGCCTGTGTGCTAGGCCTAAATATATGCCAATGGATTGTTGCAGTGGTGGCTGACGTGAAGCCTCATTCTCTGCTATGACATGCAGACTGATTCTCTGGTGACATGAAGCCAGATCCTCTGTTACGGGACCTCTCTCCTCTGCCTGGGTGCTGGGCCTAAATTATGACAATGGACTGATGCATTGGTGGCTGACGTGAAGCCTGATTCTCTGCTATGACATGCAGACTGATTCTCTGCTGACATGAAGCCAGATCGTCTGTTACGGGACCTCTCTCCTCTGCCTGGGTGCTGGGCCTAAATTTATGAAAATGGACTGTTGCAGTGGTGGGTGACGTGAAGCCTGATTCTCTGCTATGACATGAAGACTGATTCTCTGCTGACATGAAGCCAGATTGTCTGTTACGGGACCTCTCTCCTCTGCCTGGGTGCTGGGCCTAAATTTATGAAAATGGACTGTTACAGTGGTGGGTGACGTGAAGCCTGATTCTCTGCTATGATATGAAGACTGATTCTCTGCTGACATGAAGCCAGATTGTCTGTTACGGGACCTCTCTCCTCTGCCTGGGTGCTGGGCCTAAATTTATGAAAATGGACTCTTACAGTGGTGGGTGACGTGAAGCCTGATTCTCTGCTATGACATGAAGACTGATTCTCTGCTGACATGAAGCCAGATCCTCTGTTACGGGACCTCTCTCCTCTGCCTGGGTGCTGGGCCTAAATATCTGACAATGGACTGTTGCATTGGTGGCTGACGTGAAGCCTGATTCTCTGCTATGATATGAAGACTGATTCTCTGCTGACATGAAGCCAGATTGTCTGTTACGGGACCTCTCTCCTCTGCCTGTGTGCTAGGCCTAAATATATGCCAATGGATTGTTGCAGTGGTGGCTGACGTGAAGCCTGATTCTCTGCTATGACATGCAGACTGATTCTCTGGTGACATGAAGCCAGATCCTCTGTTACGGGACCTCTCTCCTCTGCCTGGGTGCTGGGCCTAAATTTATGAAAATGGACTGTTGCAGTGGTGGGTGACGTGAAGCCTGATTCTCTGCTATGACATGAAGACTGATTCTCTGCTGACATGAAGCCAGATCCTCTGTTACGGGACCTCTCTCCTCTGCCTGGGTGCTGGGCCTAAATATCTGACAATGGACTGTTGCATTGGTGGCTGACGTGAAGCCTGATTCTCTGCTATGATATGAAGACTGATTCTCTGCTGACATGAAGCCAGATTGTCTGTTACGGGACCTCTCTCCTCTGCCTGTGTGCTAGGCCTAAATATATGCCAATGGATTGTTGCAGTGGTGGCTGACGTGAAGCCTGATTCTCTGCTATGACATGCAGACTGATTCTCTGGTGACATGAAGCCAGATCCTCTGTTACGGGACCTCTCTCCTCTGCCTGGGTGCTGGGCCTAAATTTATGAAAATGGACTGTTGCAGTGGTGGGTGACGTGAAGCCTGATTCTCTGCTATGACATGAAGACTGATTCTCTGCTGACATGAAGCCAGATCCTCTGTTACGGGACCTCTCTCCTCTGCCTGGGTGCTGGGCCTAAATATCTGACAATGGACTGTTGCATTGGTGGCTGACGTGAAGCCTGATTCTCTGCTATGATATGAAGACTGATTCTCTGCTGACATGAAGCCAGATTGTCTGTTACGGGACCTCTCTCCTCTGCCTGTGTGCTAGGCCTAAATATATGCCAATGGATTGTTGCAGTGGTGGCTGACGTGAAGCCTGATTCTCTGCTATGACATGCAGACTGATTCTCTGGTGACATGAAGCCAGATCCTCTGTTACGGGACCTCTCTCCTCTGCCTGGGTGCTGGGCCTAAATTTATGAAAATGGACTGTTGCAGTGGTGGGTGACGTGAAGCCTGATTCTCTGCTATGACATGCAGACTGATTCTCTGGTGACATGAAGCCAGATCCTCTGTTACGGGACCTCTCTCCTCTGCCTGGGTGCTGGGCCTAAATTTATGAAAATGGACTGTTGCAGTGGTGGGTGACGTGAAGCCTCATTCTCTGCTATGACATGCAGACTGATTCTCTGCTGACATGAAGCCAGATTGTCTGTTACGGGACCTCTCTCCTCTGCCTGTGTGCTAGGCCTAAATATATGCCAATGGATTGTTGCAGTGGTGGCTGACGTGAAGCCTGATTCTCTGCTATGACATGCAGACTGATTCTCTGGTGACATGAAGCCAGATCCTCTGTTACGGGACCTCTCTCCTCTGCCTGGGTGCTGGGCCTAAATATCTGACAATGGACTGTTGCATTGGTGGCTGACGTGAAGCCTGATTCTCTGCTATGATATGAAGACTGATTCTCTGCTGACATGAAGCCAGATTGTCTGTTACGGGACCTCTCTCCTCTGCCTGTGTGCTAGGCCTAAATATATGCCAATGGATTGTTGCAGTGGTGGCTGACGTGAAGCCTGATTCTCTGCTATGACATGCAGACTGATTCTCTGGTGACATGAAGCCAGATCCTCTGTTACGGGACCTCTCTCCTCTGCCTGGGTGCTGGGCCTAAATTTATGAAAATGGACTGTTGCAGTGGTGGGTGACGTGAAGCCTGATTCTCTGCTATGACATGCAGACTGATTCTCTGGTGACATGAAGCCAGATCCTCTGTTACGGGACCTCTCTCCTCTGCCTGGGTGCTGGGCCTAAATTTATGAAAATGGACTGTTGCAGTGGTGGGTGACGTGAAGCCTCATTCTCTGCTATGACATGCAGACTGATTCTCTGCTGACATGAAGCCAGATTGTCTGTTACGGGACCTCTCTCCTCTGCCTGGGTGCTGGGCCTGAATTTATGACAATGGACTGTTGCAGTGGTGGCTGACGTGAAGCCTGATTCTCTGCTATGATATGAAGACTGATTCTCTGCTGACATGAAGCCAGATTGTCTGTTACGGGACCTCTCTCCTCTGCCTGGGTGCCGGGGCCTAAATATCTGAGAATGGACTGTTCCAGTGGTGGGTAACGGGAAGCCAGATTCTCTGCTATGATATGAAGACTGATTCTCTGCTGACATGAAGCCAGATTGTCTGTTACGGGACCTCTCTCCTCTGCCTGGGTGCTGGGCCTAAATTTATGAAAATGGACTATTACAGTGGTGGGTGACGTGAAGCCTGATTCTCTGCTATGACATGAAGACTGATTCTCTGCTGACATGAAGCCAGATTGTCTGTTACGGGACCTCTCTCCTCTGCCTGGGTGCCGGGGCCTAAATATCTGAGAATGGACTGTTCCAGTGGTGGGTGACGGGAAGCCAGATTCTCTGCTATGGAACCTCTCTCCAATTGATTTTGGTTAATTTTTATTTATTTAATTTTTATTTTAATTAATTCCCCTATCCACATTTGTTTGCAGGGGATTTACCTACATGTTGCTGCCTTTTGCAGCCCTCTAGCCCTTTCCTGGGCTGTTTTACAGCCGTTTTAGTGCCGAAAAGTTCGGGTCCCCATTGACTTCAATGGGGTTCGGGTTCGGGACGAAGTTCGGATCGGGTTCGGATCCCGAACCCGAACATTTCCGGGATGTTCGGCCGAACTTCTCGAACCCGAACATCCAGGTGTTCGCTCAACTCTAGTCACAACTTAAGTCACTGCAGACAATCTCTATAGAAAAAGTAATGAAAATGAAGGAAAAAATATACTAATTTTAATTTATATTTTTCCTATCTCTGGCCCTAACACACAGAAGGTATTGGACAGTAGTGTTAAATGTGAATATTCGAATTACAAATATTTATTGCGAATATCACAACTTCGAAAATTCATGAATATTTCAAATTTAGTGCTATATATTAGTTTTTTTAGAATATTCGTCATTTTTTTCTATCTAAAGTCTAAATTCCTCCCTGTTTAAGTTGCTTGACAATCAACTTAAGCAGGGAGGAATTATAACTTCAGATAGAAAACAATGACGAATATTATAAAAAACTAATATATAGCAATATAATATTCTATATTTGTTTTTGACCCACACCTGTATTGATCGTGTAATATTCACATATTACACGATCATTACATTGCCGATTTTCGAGTAAAAAAAAAAAGGAATATAGAATATAACAAATATTCAAATTCAAGAATATTCAACTAATATACTACAAAATATTAGCGAAATCTCAAATTTGAATATGACCCCTGCCGCTTATCACTATTGGACAGATGTCACTGCAGACACCTTCTATAGAAAAAGTATTGAAAATGAAGGAAACAATATAGTAATTTTCACTTATATTTCTACAATCTCTGGCCGTGACACACAGAAAATATTGGACAGATGTCACAAGTCACTGCAGACACCCTCTATAGAGCTCGAGCATCGCTATGCTCAGCACACGGCGGTACTCGGCCGAGCACCACATGTGCTTGAGAGCCATGCTCGAGTGTCCTTCCCTCATGTTTTGCGCCTGCTAAGCAGCTAATAAACGTGCAGATAAGTGCTGCCATCACTGTAGCCATGTTGGCTGACCGGAACGAGTCATCGGGTGCTATATAGCCAATGACGCAGGTTCTTCTCATTGCGAGTCAGGTAGAGCTACGCTTAGGAAAGGACTGATAGTGTAGGGAGTTTATGATCACATTTTATTCAAGTGAATAACGTTTCAAAAACCCAAAGTCCTTTAAAGGACTATTGTGTGTGGTTGGCAGCAATTTATTTTAGCAAAGTATTACTCCAATTTTTTTTTTTACATACTTTGCAAAATAGCGATTTTTCTTTTTTGGTATATAGAGGGTGTCTGCAGTGACTTCTGACATCTGTGCAATACCTTCTGTTTGTCAGTGGCAGAAATAGGAAGAATATTAGTGAAAACAAAAACATTTTTCCCATAATCTATCCACATTTTTGCTGTCAAAGGTGCAATCCGTGAATTGTGTTTACTGCGCTTCAATACATTGTGTGGTTGTCAGGGTCAGATATAGTGATAAAAATATAAATATAAATATACTACATCAGAAAACAGTGTCTGTACCGCAGATTCCAATAATCTGGGCCTAATCTAGTGTCCATATACTGTGTGTTTCTGTGACGTATACTGTCCTGCATCAGAAAACTTTGCCTTTAGCGGACTGTAAAACAATCTGCGCCACATCTAGTGAGAAAATCATTAATATGAAGAAGGCGAGTACTAAGGGACAGGGAAGTGGCCGTGATGCTGATGGTGCATGCTGTTGTAGAAATATTATTAGTTGTAATCTGCTCGCATCAAACTTCGTGTAAGGAAATGTAAACCCCCTTTCCCTCAGCCGCAGTCAGAGGCAGACACAGGTATTACCATCTTGCTTGAATAAAATTTCCACAACAACGCAGAGGCCGTGGCCCTGGGCGCAATGAAAAAGTGCCTGCTGATAGTGCACCAGAAAAAAGAAACAACATCCACCGTACCCAGCTTCATGTCCAACTTAGCTGGGCGGCGCAAGACAACACTGTCCAAGTCGGACCAATGCAAACAGTTGGTCGATTAGATTGCTGAAGATAATGCTTCCAGTTGGTTAAGCGCCACCCTCTCTTCCACCAAGAGTTTGGTCAACCGAATTCTCTCTCTGATCATCCTTCCTTCCACCATAGAGAGGCTTGCCAAACAAGTGATCCCACACTAGGCCATAGCACTAAATGCACAACTTTCAAAATTACTCGCCCTTGAAATGTTGCCATTTAAGCTTGTGAACACTGAGGCCTTCCACAGCCTGATGTTGGTGGCTGTCGCTCGGTATGCAGTCCCCAGTCACCACAATTTTTCACGGTGTGCCGTGCCTGCCTTACACCAGAAAGTGTCCCAGAACATCACCCGTGCCCTGACCAACGCAGTTAATGGAAAGGTCCACTTAACCACGGACACATGGACAAGTGCTGATGGCCAGGGATGCTACATTTCCCTGACCGCACACTGGGTGAATGTTGTGGAGGTCAGGAGTGAGTTGTACCCTGGGATGGCACAGGTGCTACCCATGCCCAGGATTGCGGCCCTGCGTCCATCAGGGTCTCCGCCAGCAGCTATATTACTGGCTCTAAACCCCACTTCTCCTCCTCTGTTGCCTCCTCTTCCACTTCCACCTCTAGCAGCAGTCAGCAATCAGTCGCTAGCTGGAAGCAGTGTAGCACTGCTGTGGGTAAGCGTCAACAGGTCGTAATGAAGTTGATCTGTTTAGGGGAAAAACAGCAAACCGCCACAGAGCTGTGGCAGGGTTTAAGGGACCAAACTGAGCTGTGGCTCTTGCCACTCAACCTACAACCAGGCATGGTTGTGTCTGACAATGGCCGTAACTTGGTGGCGGCTTTGGAGCTCGGCAACCTGACACACATCCCAAGCCTAGCCCACGTCTTAAACTTATAGGTTCAGTGGTTAATCAAAACCTACCCCAAGTTGCCATAGCTACTAGTGAAGGCTCGCCGCGTGTGTGCCCATTTCCGCAAGTCGTCCACAGCTTCAGCCAGTCTGTCAACACTGCAGCAGGGCTTGTGGCTTCCAGCTCACCGACTGTTGTCCGACGTGGGCATGCACTGAAACTCTACGTCCCACATGTTGGCCAGTTTTTGTGAGAAGCATAGGGCAGTTGTGGAATACCAGCTGCAACATGGTTGTCGCCTTTCGAGTCAACTGCCACTATTCACAAGCAAGGAGTGGGCATTCATGTCAGACCTCTGTGAGGTTTTAATAAACTTTGATGAATCCACACAGATGGTTAATGGCGATAACGATATTATCAGCGTAACCATCCTACTGCTGTGTCTATTCAAACGATCGCTGCTCACAATTAAGGACGACGCTCTGTATGTGGCAGATGAGGAAATGAGGGAGGACATTACACAGGGTAATACCAGCTCACCCTCCGTTCGTCTTCTCAGCGAGAATTGGACCATGAAGAGGAGGAGGAGCTGGAGACAGTTGCCTCTGCTACAGAGGGTAGTACCCATGGTACTTTAATTCCATCTGTTCAGCGTGTATGGGCAGAAGAGGAGGAGGAAGAGGAGGATGAGGAAATGGAGAGTCATCCTGATATCGACATCGACGTCTTGCCTGTTGGTACTCTGGCACACATGTCTGACTTCATGTTAGGCTGCCTTTCCAGCGACCCTGGAGTAAAATATGCATTTTAGATAACACGGATTACTGGGTGTTCACCCTTCTCGACCCCCACCACTCATTCCTGTGGTGGAGAGGATGAGCAAAATTGTGCAATACCAGAAGATCCTTGTTGGAAAATTGCTCCAAAATTTTCCATCTGACAACACTGGTGGAGGAGTCCGTATTTCCTTAGGCAATCGAGGAAGGGAGACAAGGGGAACACACTGCAGTTGCAACACTCTCCAAGGCATGGGACACTTTCATGACACCCCACCAGCAATCTCACCCTGAAGCGTGGCCTAGTGGTACAAGGAGGGAAAAGTTTTGGAAGATGGTGAAGGAATACATAGCAGACCGTGTCAGCCTCCTAAAAGGTCCCTCAGTGCCTTACAAGTACTGTCTGTCCAAGCTGGACACGTGGCACGAACTTGCGCTCTACGCCTTGGAGGTGCTGACCTGCCCTGCCGCCAGCATTTTGTCTGAGCGTGTATTTGGTGCTGCTGGTGGAATTATAACAGATAAGCATATCTGTTTGTCCACTAGCAATACTGACAGATTGACTCAGATAAGAATTAAGAAGGCATGGATTGCCCCTGACTTCTCAACTCTACCAGAGGAAAGCTGAGCTGATGATGAACATAAAGGCAATTTCAAGCTATCATTTATAATGTACTCAATCTACTGTAGTGTATTCCCATGCATCTTTTCCACCACAAAAAAAAGTATATAGTCAAATCTTGTTTTATATTCCTCCTCATCCAGATTGTCTATATTCCATCCACTCAAAAAAATATTATAGGGTCAGCTCAACTGCTGGCCCTCAACTCATTTTTTTATAGAGTCAGCTCCGAAGTAGGCCCTTGCCCATAATGTTTTAGAGGGTCAGTTGAGCAGCAGGCACTCGCCTCTAATGTTTTAGAGGGTCAGCTTAGCAGCAGACCCTCACCCATATTTATTTTAGAGGGTCAGCTCAGCAGCAGGTCATCACATATAATGTTTTATAGGGTCAGCTCACCGGCAGGCCCTCGCCCCTAATGTTTTACAGGATCAGCTAAGCAGAAAGCCCTCGCCCCTAATGTTTTAGAAGGTCAGCTCACTAGCAGGCCATCACTTATATTTTACAGGGTCAGCTCACCAGCAGGCCTGCACCTAAAATCTTTTACTTGGTCAGCTCACCTGCAGGCCCGCAACTCAATGTGAATGAGGACCTCCTTTATGTGATATACAGGTTGTATCGGAATGCCTCTTGTAATTTTTGGCAGGACTTGCACTTTATACAGTATACCAGTAAATATACAGGAAAGAATGTTTTCAGTCAATTTTTCCTATAAAATTAATTTTTTACTTTGGTTTTGTGCTTAAAACCTTAATTAGATTGTGGGCCTGGTGATCACTTTAAGCCCTTTTAGGTTGCATCTGCAGCAGCATGGTGATAAAAATGAGTGGCAATCTGACATGGTGTGGAGATGACAGCATGAGGAGGCCACATAGTGGCACAATGACTGAGTCTGGATAAAAGACTGAGGCCACAGATTGCTTAGAAAGATGCAGATGGAAACAATCCGTGGAGCTGTATGACGGCTGTATCACGATTAATGCAGACCAGGGCCGTAGATGTAGGGGAAGCAGGAAAAGCTGCAGCTTTGGGGCCCATCCATGAGGAGGAGGACTAAAGGATTTGGTCAGGGCCTCCTCAACAATGTTACACAATGAAATTATATACAGTGACCGTATAGACAGTGTATAAAATGGATGAAACAGCTGCCGGCCCTGGTCTCGAACAATGATTCCCCGTCATCGGTGAACACCATAGTAGGCGCATAAAAGAACATCGAAAGTTGATGTAAGGTAAGATATCCAAATGGATCATGAATGTCACAGGGACGTGCAATCAGCAGAAGTTATCTAGAGTCATTCAAAATACAATCAATAAAATGCACCTGTGTTCATTGTCCATAACATACACCTGCCCATAGCATAACCCCACCACCACCATGGGCCACTTGATCTACAACGTTGACGTCAGCAAAATGCTCACCCACACAACGCCACACACGCTGTCTGCCATCTGCCTTGAACAGTGAAAACTGTGAGCATTTTCCCACTCAAGTCGGTTACGACGACAAACTGCAGTCAGGTCCAGATCCCGCTAAGGACGACAAGCATGCAGATGAGCTTTCCTGAGATGGTTTCTGACAGTTTGTGCAGAAATTCTTTGGTTATGCAAATCGATTATTGCTTCAGCTGTCGAGGTGGCTGGTCTCAAATCATGGAGGTGAACATGCTGGATGTGAAGGTCCTGGGCTGGTGTGATTACACGTGGTCTGCAGTTGTGAGGCTGGTTGGCTGTACTGCCAAATTCTCTGAAATGCCTTTGGAGACAGCTTATGGTAGAGAAATGAACATGAACATTCATTGCACAGGCAACAGCTCTCGTAGACATTCCTGCAGTCAGCATGCCAATTGCACGCTCCCTCAAACGTTGCAACGTCTGTGGCATTGTGCTGTGTGATCAAACTGCACATTTCAGAGTGGACTTTTATTGTGAGAAGGCTAAGGCACACCTGTGTAATATTCATGCTGTCTAATCAGCACCTTGATATGCTACACCTGTGAGGTGGGATGAATTATCTCAGCAAAGGAGAAGTGCTCACTAACACAGATTTAGACAGATTTGTGAACAATATTTTAGAGTAATGGGTCTTTTGTGTATGTAGAAAATGTTTCAGATTCTTGAGTTCAGCTTATGCAAAATGGGAGCAAAGCGTTTATATTTTTGTTCAGTGTATAAGTATATTACACCCCTCTGTGTATAACACATATCGATAGCACAATGTTAAAACGACTTTTGTCGCGCTATTAGCTAGTGTTTGGTGTTCCTAACAGCCTGTCCCTGCTCCAAAATGCAAACTCTCCCTACACTGGCAAAACACATAATGTAAAATGACTGCCAGATCGGGTTCTATTATAGGGTTGGGGGTGTGTCTATGTGCTGAAACATCTCAAATGGCTGTCCTGTCCCACCTGATGGAGGTGTCATGGGTTAAAGTTCATCAAAATGCAAAAGAATATGGCGCACTCGGATATCGCCATGTTTGCAGGATCGCAAACGTGCAAAGTTCGCCACGAACCGACTGCCGGGCGAAATGCAAGGCCATCACTAATCACAAGTTCTTTTCTGTCAGGTAAATACCTAATGTTTGGTGCCTTTACTCTTGTGGACTACAATAAAATTTGTATCCAGTGACCGCCTAATGTACATCAAGCCACATAATCTCAAGTTCTCTTCTGTCAGGTGAATGCCTAATGTTTGGGGCCTCTACTCCAGTGGCCTACAGTAAAAATTGTATCCAGTGACCGCCTAATGTACCTCCAGCCACATAATCTCAAGTTCTCTTCTGTCAGGTGAATGCCTAATATTTTAAACATAGTTTTAAATTAGCGGGGCAAAGGTTTAAAAGTAATATCAGGAAGTATTACTTTACTGAGAGAGTAGTGGATGCATGGAATAGCCTTCCTGCAGAAGTGGTAGCTGCAAATGCAGTGAAGGAGTTTAAGCATGCATGGGATAGGCATAAGGCCATCCTTCATATAAGATAGGGCCAGGGGCTATTCATAGTATTCAGTATATTGGGCAGACTAGATGGGCCAAATGGTTCTTATCTGCCGACACATTCTATGTTTCTATGTTTGGAGCCTGTACTGGCCTACAGTATAATTTTTATCCAGTGACTGCCTATTGTACCTCCAGCAACATAATCAAAGTTCTTTTCTGTCAGGTAACATAGTAACATAGTACATAAATCCGAAAAAAAAGACCTTTTCCATCCAGTTTGCCTGTCATCCTGCAAGTTGATCCAGAGGAAGGCAAAAAAAAACCTGTAAGGTAGAAGCCAATTTTCCCCACTTTAGGGTAAATTCTTTCCCGACTCCAATCAGGCAATTAGAATAACTCTCTGGATCAACAAATACATTTAATTTAGCCTCTATTTCTGAAACATTTCTGCCGGGATTTGAACTCACAACCTTCTACATTAGAGCCAATAACTTTAACCACCACACTAAACAGCTACATGTAGGTGAATGCCTAATGTTTGGGGTCTGTACATTTTTCTAGGCTCCAGCTGGGCACATTTTTGAGAATTTCCCTTTAAGACATGTAAACACGGCCCCTGATTAAAATACATATTTTTTTGTGGGAATTTTTGCCATTGATCCCCCTCTAGTATGTCACTGTCCATGTTGTGGGACATTTTGTGCACTTCTAGTAAGTATTTAGTGGCTGTAAATAGGATCTTAAGGTTTTTCAGGTTCGCCTGGCATTGAAGTGAATGGGGCCCACCGTGAACGCGCGGTTCGCAAATTTTTGATCTCGAAAGCGTGTTTGCAAAACATCCTGGCTGATGTTCGTACATCACTAGAGACAACCAGTTGGTGGGAGGAGTCCTACCAGCACAATGCTCCCTGGGAAGGCATACTCTAGTTAATACTTGCAATTACATATAGTTGTGTATTTCCCTTGTTCTAATCATTTCTATATCATTTCAATAAATATAGGATGTGTGGTTGGGCTCTTGTGTCAGATCTGTGTTGTGTTTTGACCAATCAGAAGTCTCTTTCCTGCTCATCCCACACTCTTATCTCAATCATGCAGTGTAATAATTGTTGTGGATCAGATAAACAAAACAGTTATTTTCCCCAAAAAAGTTTGTGGGACATTGCAACTTATCCCATTTATCTCATTGGAGCTGAGTTGCAATACCAGACACAACCCTTGGACAAGTGTGTTGCTGTTCCTGGAAGAAATGAGCTTGATTTCTGTAATCCTGAATGTCCCTTTTAAGGTATCCATACACATTCAATAAAATGCGTCCAAACCTACAGATTTTGGAAGGACTTGATTACTGTTTCCTGACAGCAGATGTCAGGGAAAAGAAGGATTGGGTATGGCAATGGGGGAGTCTGGAGGCTCTCAGCTATCTAAAGTGTATGGGCAGATTTACAAAATCCAGTTCTGTACTACTTACCTTTATCCCCACCTTTCACAGTTCACAATATCTGCAATACCCCATTCCTCATCTGGTTTCACTATTAGCATTGCTCTTTCAATCTAGATGCTTTTTTTTAGAGAATTGTTAATGAGAAAAATATAATTTTCCTCTAATAAGTGTGGCACAGTGAAGGGTATGGTCTGGGAAAAAAGGTATTTTCCTCCCAGCATGTGCTGCTGGGCTGATTTGCAGACAGGTGGGGTCAATCACCGAACTGGATGTTAAGTGTCGGTCCGGGTTCTGGTAGCATCTACAGTAGCTGTCCTTAAAAGGCAGCTGGGCTCAGCAGCAAGGTGTGTGCTGGGATCTGAAGCTTGTGCCGTGCTGGAGGGCTGAGACCCATGTTGAAGGGAAACAGGCCCCCTAAAAGCCTGCTATGGACTGCTGGAGGTAGAACTGCCAACAAGATGTTTATGCTATGTGGACTTTCCATTGTGTGTGAACTAACACCAAGACTGCAAATCGATGTTTTGTTTTTGCCTTATGTGTGAATAAACATGGAAGTTTGATTTAAGAACTGGCAATTTGCCTCATACCCTGTCTACCAGAGTGAATACCCGCATGAGATATATTACAGAATTTGTGTCAGACACATCACCTTCCTTTACATAGTGTACATGACAGGTACTTAGTAATGTCACACTATGGTAGAAAGAATGAAAAACATGTAGTTATCATTGATGCATTACGTGACCTACAAAATATAACATTTGTATTCTACAATTATTGAGTCACAACGGCTGCTCTGCAGGGGGTTTAATAGGGTTATATTACAAAATAAGCAGAGCGTCCCTTTCACTTATTTTCAGTATACTTTCAACTTCTTCTTCTTTTTCTTCTTTGAAGGCCCCCCACATATCAACCTGAATCTTGACAATGTCTTTCCATCATCTGTATCTGAATATCCTTCCAGGAATTAATCTAAGGTTAAGGATTTACTTAAAAACTTCTGTTATCCGGCACACAGAGATTCTATTGAGCATTGTACTTCAGCAATCACATGGGCAGAAATGCAATCAAAAATGGTGTGCTCCCCCAGTGAACCTTTAAGCATGGACACCCTGGGTATGTTAATGCACTTAGTCATGTGAAGAATATTGTCAAGGATCAATGACAAGTCATATTTGCATGTGATTAGCATACCATATGGGTCACCTCTCATCTTATTTGTTACAGACTTGCTCGACTACATGCATAAGGTTATAATATATGGCATAATGAAAATATGCTACAAAACAATTGTTAGAAGTATACATGTTCTGCTGCATATGTGCATTACTATGTTTATCTAAACAATTGAAATCACAAATAATAAAAAAAAAGTGATTTGTTTGAACATGATTGGAAAGAAGTCTTTAAAAAAGACTATTCGCTTTGGTATTTACACAACTGTTCACATGCCGCATTGCCGATGTTCAGATGACCAATTACATCCTAATTTTGTTTTTAACTCTGTTTACCATGACAGCTAAAAGAATGTGTTTAGCTTGTGCCTGTTTATACAGAACATATACATTTTTTATATATGAATGTAGAATTCTGTATTAACATAGCTTAAAGGTATTATGTCGGCTTTATTTTTTGTGCAGGATTTTCTTTGAAAAATTAGATGGCCCTAAATACCTATATGTACATATCATCACTCTAACTTAAATGGAAAATGGATGGATTAACGGGACATGACATTGAAGCAAAAACATATGTAATTCAGTTCAAAGTTTATAGGCAACACATAAACTAACGTGATAAAGGATAATTTGGGGATTACAACATCCACGTATAGCTGGTTCTCAGCAACCATGAGTTAATGTGTGCTTCAGGTTTTGTCAATATGATATGCAATAAGACATATGTTGTTTTTATTTGGAATGGTTTGAGATATTTCATTTTTTTTGTTTTAAACTCTTACAGTATAAAGTGATGCAGCTCTATAAGAAATATAGCAGAGGCACATTTTAGAGCACATTCTGAAGTTACACTTTTACTTGCCCAATACTTATATTCATATATGCCTTCCTTAGGGGGCATTCACACAACTGTATTTTCTGTCTGCATTTTTTGCAGATCTGATGCGGACCCATTCATTTCAAAGGGGCTGCATAAGATGCGGACAGCACACTGTCCATTCCGTGGCCCCATGAAAGAAAAATAGAACATGTCCTATTTTGTTTTGCAGACAAGAATAGGTATTTCTAACAATGGGAGGGAAGTTCTGACTGGTAAAATGCGAAACACACATGGCCACTATCCGTTTTAAGTAAAACTGCAATTTGCACACCAAAACATGGATACAGTTTTGTGAGTTCCACCCAGACACTTATAGAACCCCCACTGAACCCTCACAGATAAAAATAAAAACCTTTGATATGTCTATGCTTTCAAAATTACAGATGCACTTTAAACAGTTTATAGAAAAAATCTAAATTATGTGTTTCACATTTGAAATAAGATACAGAATGTAGGCAAAGATGTGGCAGAAAAGTGGGAGTTAGTTCAACTTGTTATGTTTTTAGCAGAGTTATCAGAGTGTGTTTTTATTTACATTATTTTGGTGTATAAACTATTTTTTCTGTATGACACAGCTATTGAAGTAGCATTTTCAGACTGAAGTAATGATACAGACAGTGCTGTGTATTATGATCTTTAAAATAATATTCCACTAACCAGTACATGTATCTTTAGATGAATTCTTGAGCAAGCAATAGCAGAAAATCCTACAGTAAATAAAGAGTCTGATTTAAGAAACATTTTTTTGAGTTTCTAAGTAGAGATGGACTTGCGGTTCGTCCGGCGGTCGGTTCGCTGCAAACTTCGCTTGTTTGTGATTCGCCGAACATGCGAACACATGGCGATATTCACGCCCGCCATATTCTTTTACATTGCGAAGAACATTGACCCATGACACATCCATCAGGTGGTACAGGACAGCCAATTGAAAAGTTTCAGCACAAGAACATACCCCCTACCTTATAAATAAACCTGATCTGGCTGCCATTTTACATTCTGTCTTTTGTCAGTGTAGGGAGAGGTTGCTGTGTGGAGCAGGGACAGACTGTTAGGGACACAAATCGCTAGCTAATAGGGCCACAAATGTCCTTTTAAGGACTAGTATAGGTGTGCTATTGATAGGTGTGCAGTACAGAGGGGTGTAATACATAACATAGAAAGCATAATATAGTGGATTTGTACTGTGCAGCAGTGGTGGTGACTGGTGAGCAGTTCTGCAGCGATACTACAACTACAAAGAGTGACAAAAAATTGCTAAAAATTATTATAACTGGTTTAATATACCAGTCGCCCCCCAAAACGACTGATTGAAGCGGGGTGTTATATACCAATATACTTTCTTTATAGTGCATTTGGGTACTGCAGCATTTATTTGCTGTTTTGCTGCGTTCCCTCTGTTGCACACAGTGACAAATGGTACTGGAAAAAATAATTTTAACTGGTGTGATATACCTGTCACCCCCAAAAAGAGCTGATAGAAGCAGGGTGTTATATACCAATATACTTTCTTAATAGTGTATTTGGGTACTGCAGCATTTATTAGCTGTTTTTTCTGAGTTCCCTCTGCTACACACAGTTACAAAAGGTACTGGAAAAAATAATTATAACTGGTGTAATATTACAGTAGCCCCAAAACGACTCATTGAAGTGGGGTGTTATATACCAATATACATTCTTTATAGTGTATTTGGGTACTGCAGCATTTCTTTGCTGTTTTGCTGCGTTCACTCTGCTACACACAGTGACAAACGGTACTGGAAAAAATTATTATAACTGGTGTGATATACCAGTCGCCCCCCAAAACAGCTGATAGAAGAGGGGTGTTATATACCTTCCACAAATACTGTGCTTCTATAGAGACTTTTGTCACAGGTTCATTTAACAAATGACAGGCAAAGGAAGAGGCAGATCCTTCCGCAGGGGTGGTAGGCGTCTTGCAGGAGCACCAGGCCAGAGCTTAAGTGGGAAGTTGCAGAAGGTGCGTGCGATTACGTCAAAGGATGCACCAGATTTGGTTGAGTGGCTCACTCAGCCTTCCGCTTCTGCACACCCTCTTCACTCTCTGCTGTGTGCACCCCCAAAGACACCACCACCAACACCACCACCACCACTATATACCCTCCTGCTCGAGTCACAGTAATCATTTTCCGATCCATTACAAGACATTTCCGATGCGCAGCTATTCTTTGCATCAGATCAGAAAGAGGAGGTAACAACGGCCGTCACTCAGAAGTCTGACAACAGTACCCAAATCAGCCCAAGGAGGTTGGTCCCCACTGTTGCTGCCTACTCTGAGATCTCTAATGTTAGTGGTGAGGAAGGTGATGTCGATGATGCCGTGTTGATGGACTTCACGTGGGTGCCCACAAGAGAGGAGGAAGAGGGGGAGTTTAGAGGGAGAGACGGAGCAGCATATAGGGAGGAGAAGCAGGCAGAACTTACATTGCACAGGAGGCAAAAAGCAGACTGTAAATGTATCAGGAGCGAGCCATCTACCATGCACGGTCACATCTGGCGCTCCCAGGATGCTGGCACATGGCTCCGCAGTGTGGGCTTTTTTTTAACGTGTCCGCTCCTGACAATAGTGTTGCCATCTGCAGCCTTTGCTGTCCACTCATAATTCCCGGTAAGGCCAAACACTCACCTAGGGACGACTGCCTTAAGAAGGCACCTGGCCTCCCATCACCGAGCCCAGTGGGAGCAATGCCGTCAGAACCCACAAATCCACACTCCAGGCGCTCACCAGTCCAGCTTCTTCTCCTTCTCCTCTCTCCTCCCAATTTATCTCCACTCCACCTTCCACCATGCCGTCCTCACGTTTATCTGGCAAAAGGCAGGCTTCTGGGGCCCAAATGTTCGAGTGTAAAAAGAGTATGATGCCGGATAACTCATCTTGCCCAACGGTTGACCGCTGGCTTGTCTGTACTGCTAGCATGCCAACTACTGCCACATAAATTGGCGGACTCAGAGGCCTTTAGAAAATTTGTGGCTATTGGAACACCGCAATGGAAGGTCCCAGGAAGGAAATATTTCTCCCAGAAGGGCAACCCAGAGCTATATGTATCTCTGTGAATGTATCTCTGCACACAGTGTTGGTGCCAAGATACATCTGACCACTAACACGGGCAGGGAAGGTGCATAACTTTTACTGCACACTGGGTGAACCTTCTGACGGCCGTCAAGCATGCAACCCATGGCACCCATGTAGATTTGGTGTTACCGCCATGGATTGCATGCAGGCCTGTCTCTTCTTCTCCTCCTCCTATTCCATCCTTCCTATCCTCCTCAGCTGACTCCTCCTTTTCTGCTGCTAGCGTCTCTTCCGCTGCAGCTCCCAAGATCCCCCGAACTTTTTCGACGTGCCAGGTAAGACGTTGCCATGCTGTGCTGCGTCTGTTGTGCCTGGAAGCCAAGAGCCACACCGGTCCTGCACTTCTTTCAGCTTTGTGTTCACAGGCAGATCAGTGACTAACTTCCGCTCAATTTGCCAGTTGGTAAAGTGGTGTGCGACAACGGTGCCAATCTACTGAAGGCGTTGAAACAGGGACAAAATGACACACGTGCCTTGCATGGCACATGTCCTGAACTTAGTCATGCAGCGATTTGTTGTCAAATACCCCGGTGTCCAGGACATCTTGCGGCAGGCCAGGAAAATCTCTGGCCATTTCAGAAGATCTTACACTGCCATGGCTAGCCTTGGTGACATTCAGCGTCGAACACAACCTGCCCAGTCAGACGTCTGATTTGTGACTGCCCAAAGCGATGGAACGCGTCCACTCTGCAGGACAGCAGCCCAGGTTTTTACAGTTAGTAGTTGTGAAAAAACACGCGCGTGTGCTTGCGGCCTTACTGTTACGGTTAGAAGATGGGATTGTATTACGACTGTATGTGGGTGGGGTCTGAACTATCAGATATTGTCCAGCTAAGCAGAGATGTACCTGTCAAGTGATGGTACAGTATGGGGTGTACAGCTGGTTCGCCTCCACGTGGTGCACCCTGGGTAACTCTAAATGAACCAGCAAATACTGGCGGTCTGACAAAGAAAGCCTCTCCTGAGTCCTGACCAATAGGACACAACTGTGTGTGTGTGTGCAGTATATAGTGTGTGTCTGTGTGTGTGTGTGGTATATAGTGTGTGTGTGTGGTATATAGTGTGCGGCATGACAATGGATGTGCAATGTGCATGTGAAGGTTATTTCTCTGCTTTCCATACAAATATGCTACTAACATAGTGGGTGTGATGTCACAGGAATATTTACTGCAACAATCACTAATATCTAGTGAGACCCTATAAAATGTGAAGTTTTGTGCACTTAAGGAAAATTTGAATCGCAGAAGGTCGCACTTTATGCATATAAAACAATTGTTTAGACATGCATGTGAAATGTAATCAAATACACTACTTTAATGTAAAATTACTTACAGTCACCAGGAGTTCTTCCTCTTCGTCGCTGAACTTGGTTCCAACCATCGCATCCATGTAATTTCTAGTCGGTGCAAACCAGTTTCTGTAGGCCACGCCTTCCTAGCTCATGTGCTCTTGCAATTAATACTTTGCCAACATTTCATATTTAAAAAATAATGCTTGTAGATCGCTGATTCGGTTAATACTTTTAGGGAATTTGTTACAGATCGACGGAGGCCCACATCCATGACCTGCGATTTATTCATATTTATCTTAAAATTGGATATTGGGCTGAATTTTTCTAGTAAATTGTAGATAACAGCTAAGGAAGACTGTCATCGGCAAAGGCGGCCGTTTTGTGTTCTTGTTTTCCCAATTTAATTCCAACTATTTTAGGTTCTTGTCTGATGGCCTGGAGAAGGGGTTCCATAGTCATGATAAATAGTAGGGGAGATAAGGGACATCCCTGTCTGGTTCCATTACGGATACCGAAGGGGGGGGGGGGGATTAGAGTCATTTACCAGCAATGATGCAGAGGCATTTGTATTCATAGCAAATGTGGTAAGTATGAATGGCATTGGAAGGTCAAAGCTTATCATCACATGGCACATGAAATCCCAGTTGACCCTGTCAAATGCCTTTTCTGCATCAGTGCTCAGCAATGCAAGAGGGATGGAATTCTTTATAGCATGGAAAAGAGCATTCATAATTCTTGCTGAGTTATCTTTTCCCTCTCTACCCTTGATGAAACCCGTCTGATCTTTGTGTATCAGAGAGGGGAGGAAAGGAGAGAGACAGTTAGCAAGCATTTTGGCCAGTAATTTTAAATCTAGGTTTAACAAAGAGATAGGGCGATAACTTGCACACTGGGCAGGGTCTTTCCACTCCTTGGGCAATATGGTGATATGTGCTCTAGTCATATCTGGTGACAAAGGTGAACCTTGCATAAAGGTATGAGGTGGGGAATTAGGGATTTACTAAAGGTACGGTAATATGTGGCTGGAAGTCCATCAGGGCCTGGGGCTTTGCCATTTGGAAGTCTGCGAATAGTTTTTTCAAGTTCATCGTAGCTAAATTGTGTGCTGAGGGAAAATTTTTGGGCAGCATCCAGTTTTGGAAGAGAGATAGATCTAAGGAAGGAATTAATCTGGTCTGAGATGGTTATATTGACCTCCTCAAGGGGGAGTTGGGGGATGTTGTATAGTGTCTGGTAATATTTTTGAAATTGGGTAGCAATCTCAGTGGATGTCATGGCTGAACCACCTTCTTGTTTATGTATTCTAGTAATGTATTTTTGGGCCTTCCTCTTTTTTTTTATAAAACTCATCAGTTTGGAGGCTTTATTTCCATGAGTGAAGTATTTGAATTGGGAGTGTAGAAAGTATTTGGCCGTTTTGAGGTTGAGAAGATTATTTTGTTCAGATCTGAGGTCATTAAGTTGGGAAAGCTCTGATTCTAATAATGATTTTTTGTGAAGGCCCTTATAAGCGATGTCCTATACTATAGTTGTCATCCCCCATAAGCATAATGGTACTGAATTTATAGGAAGATTATACTGTATAATCTTCCTATAAATACAGTACCATTATGCTTATGTTATCATCCTTTCATCTATACTATGAAGGTAATTACCTGAGGGTGAGGGGCTAACTGGGGGAGGACACTTTATAAGGCACTGATTTAGATTAGGACATGGGGACACCAGTCATCTATTGCCTGCATCTGGGCTCCTATTTTTGGAGGGTCTCAACTGAGGGACGCCAAGTTGAAAATCTCTATTATGAGAACATTGCTGTTGGAGTATTGATCTCCACTTCCCCTGACGAACCAGTCAGAAGACATACTGGCTGGGGAAACGTAACGTTGGGATTTGTGTTTTTTCTTCTGTTTTCTTTAGTGTGTCTGTCCTGTCATACACGTTTAGGTTAATGAGGATAGGTAATACAGGGAGAGTCAGATTAGGCACGAGGACAGGGAACCTCTACCTTTAAGGGGTGTCCCTGGGCTGATTCAAGCTAGGGTCACGGAGGGACTCGTATATGATAAGACTGTTTTTCTTTAACCATTGGATATTACGTCTCTGAGGCTGCACTATTACTACCACGGCCTCTAGACCACTCCTGATATCATCAGTGCTAAATAACTACCTGACTACTCCCTTTACTAATGCTGAATCTCCACCTGGCTATGGAGTACTACACCCACTGATATCTCAGCAAATTGTGAAAGCTCCACATCCACTGGTATCTCAGCAAACCGTGAGTAACCATAGAATTAATCTCCTGCTTTCCAATAATGTGTGGTTAATCACGGAATACATGTATGGTATTTCAGCTAACCGTTAATTATCACGGAATACGGGTCGAGTGAATTGACTATGCTGCATCATTATTTCTCTATGATGGCCGTATGAAGATCACGTCATCACTGAACTTTAAACTATTGTTTTTGTATTCTGTTTGGTTTCTCAGCTGTCTTATACATTATACTGAGTAATCTCATGTGGGTGTAGTTACATGTTGATTGGTTCTCAGTTGGTTTACACACTGAGTAATCTCATGTGGGTGTAATTACATGTATGTCCAGCATACCTCTTGACCAATTAATGACAGCAATTGTATTGAATGTTTTGTTGACTCTCCTGTTATATTTAGTCCGGCTGTAGGCCAGGTTTTAGTAGAAATATAATAAAAGGTATTTTTTAATTGGGAAGGTGTTCCAGTGCATATATATATATATATATATATATTTTTTGCTGTGGTTAAGTGTGTACCTATTTTAATAAACTGGCCTCTGATAAATGCTTTGTGGGCATCCCACACCACATGGGGAGATGTTTCGGGAATGGCATTCAGAAGGAAATATTCATCCAGAAGGTTTTGTACTTGGGCTTTAAGATCTGGAATGGCGATTAATTGTTCATTCAATCTCCATTTGAATGTTTTGGGGCATGAATGGGGGAGTTAAGGTATAGGTGAATTGGGGCGTGGTCTGAAAGGTGAATGGACCCTATTTCAGGTTTAGCGCAGAGCTGAAGGTGTTCTCTGGATATAAATAAATAATCAATTCTATGGTAGGATTGGTGTGGGTTAGAATAAAAAGTGTAATTCCTACCAGATGGATTTAGGATTTTCCATGCATCGACTAATTGGGAGTTGTGAAATAGTCCCTGAGTTTTTTTGGGGAGAGGGGGGATTTTTGTGAGGAGGAGTCTAATAGGGGTTCAAGTGAGATATTGAAGTCTCCACCCATGACTACTATGCCTTCTTTGAATTATTCTATTAGTGGGAGGAGTGTTTTAAACCACTGGCATTGTCGGGAATTGGGAGCATATATGTTAATGAACGTATATATCTGATTTGCAAAGGACCCCTTCAACAGTAAATAACGACCTTCCGGGTCATGTAACTGTGAGCAAAGCTGGAAAAGCTCCCTTTCTTGAAACTAATACTAATGCCCCTGGAGGCTGAGGAGTTGGAACCACAGTGATACCATATAGGGAAGTTAGAGTATGAGAGGTTGGGGTAATGATCAAATTTGAAATGTGTTTCTTGAAGAAAAATTACTGAGCTATCAATTTTCTTTAGTTGGGAGAAAATTTTAGATCTTTTGAAAGGTGACTTAAATCCCTTAACATTATATGAGGAAATACAGAGGTCAGTCATTACTCATAAATTGTGGGATCCAAATGTGCTGAGGAAGTATGATATGGATGTGGGTTCCAAGTGCCCCGCCCCCAGGAGCGTCCATACCACCCGAAGAGAGACCATACACTGAATTCACATATCTGACTCTTACCATAGCACCTAACTGTACCCTTAACAACATTATAGGAAGGGAACATATAGCCCAGAATATTATCTTGGACATTGTAAAAGTAAGACTTATAGAAAGGCTCCAGTTTCTGAGGAACTGGAAAAGAGTGAGTAGAGGGGGAGAGAGAACTTGGTTCTTTGTTGTATCACCCTAGGTTAAGTTTAGTAAACATTGAGTATACAGATGTCAGGGAACGGAGGGAGGCATACTATTAGTAAGGTGTAGATGGAGGTAAGTGACAGGGGAAAGATTTAAAGTGTTTAGATATAGAGAGAGAGATAACACTTAAATACTTATATTAATATGTGATGAAAATTGGCATGAGAATCTTCATTTCACTATAGGCAGACTGCCTTGGAGTCGGACCCGGGGTGTTCCTTCTGCTTCTTTGGGATTTTGGGGTGCGTTATCTTTCCCATAGGCTCCTCTTGTGGAAGGATCGGTAAGTCTGATAAATCCTGGATAGGGTCCCAATTTTGGATGTTCAAAGGTCATGGAAAGATGTTCTAGATAGTCTGTGGCCTTCAAACATAAAGGAAATGCCAAAGGGGAAAGACAATCTATAGATTATTTTGTTAGCTCTGAGCCAGTCGGTTAGTGGCTTGATAGCTCTTTGTTTTTTCAGAGTGGATTGAGCCAGATCTTGAAAGACTAATATGTTATTTCCATCCCATTGAATGGAGCTGCTAGACCAAGCTTTGAACATAATCGCTTCCTTAACAGGGAATGCCAAGAATTTGCAAATCACGTCTCTAGGCGGCTCGGAGGGAGCAGGTTTTGGTTTTAAGGCTCTGTGAGCCCGCTCTAAGATAACTTTGTGTGCCGTATCAGGGCCTAGGAGAGACATGCAGATCTGTACTACAGTGTTGGAGAGATCTCCTGCAGCTACAGACTCGGTTATGCCGCGAAAATGTAAGTTATTGCACCTAACTCTATTTTCCTGGTCCTCTATGGCTGAATACATGGCGTTCAAGTTCTTTTGAATGGCATAGATGCTTTGCGACACCTGTTGATGCATTCGTCTGGGCTTCTTCCAGAGTTTCAACCCTTCTGCCTATTTGCCGCACGGCCTGTTTGATGGACGATAGGTCCGTACTGATCGGTTCAAGGTGCCGAGGCTAATGAAGAGGCTAGGGCTTCTCTCAGGTAGAAGCGGGAGATGGGCATGCCGTCTATGTTGTCTCCGGCATCCCGGTCTTGTGTCAGTTGTTCCGCCTGTCTGCGGTGCGGGGCGCAAGGAGTGTCCGGCGCCATCTTGTTTTCTCTGGCAACAGCCGCAGCGGCTGCTTTCTTGATAAATTTGTCCATTTCGCTGTCACTAGTAGGTGCTTTCTGTTGTCCGGCGACTTCTCCAGCCTTTGAGCCACCTATCTTGACCATTTTGGTTACCCCACGCTGTAATTACAAGCTGATAGGGTGATGTGAATAAAAGAGCAGTTGGTTTATGCAGCCATTCACCATCCCCCCCCCCCCCCCCCCCCTTCGTATGGCCTCCTGATGGTGCTGAGATTGTCCAGGAGACTGTCCATCTTTTCAGCCATTCTAATGTAGTGATTAATGCTCATCTAGACTTGCAAAGTCAGAATAGTCTGCAGGTACACAGCTTAATCTGAGACATTCCAACTCACTGGAATTCAACATTGCACATGCTAGAGAAACTGTTAAAGCAGTGAAAAGCTGTGAACGATTTTGTCATGCAACAGACCACCTCAGTAGGGAGCACGTGTTGTTTCCAGTCGGGCAGCTCATGTCTTTCATATTGCAGTTGTCCCTCATCCCCCTCATATGTATTTTTGTAGGTACACTAACGCTCAATCAACAGATGGCGACGTAGGAGGAAGAAGAACAGCTATAGCATCTTACTGTCCACCTTGTAGCTGTTGGGGACCCACAATGAGAAACTAACATGGGGGAGAGGTCAGAGGTGCTGCCACTGGCGGAGGTAGAGGAGTGAGAGTCAAAGTTGGAGGACCAAGAGGTTGATGATGAAGATGGTGACACCAACAACGACACCCAAATGCCTCAATGGGGGAGCAGAGTTGGAAACAACTGGCTCCTTGGTAATACTGGCCAGAATGACGGTCTATAGGCTCGTTTACGCAGTGACATGTGTATCGTTGACATTAAGCAGTCTAATTATTACTTGAATATGAGAGGGCCCGTCCATCTTCATTGCAGTCTGTGGCAGAGGTAATGAAACTCTGAGACCTGCTAAAGACTGGATGCTGGACAGTATTGAAAAGTTACCATTCCAACTCAGCCAGCACCCAGCAGATGCAACTGCAGCAGTTAGCACATTGTGGGACTGTTATGGTATATAGTCACTCACATACTGTGCTGTGATGTGGAGGGGAGAAAAAGATAAGCAGCACACTTAAAAAATATCAAGATCATAGACCAGGATCAAGCAACTTGTAAAAAAGAAAAAGAAAAAAAAGCAGTGCTGTAATTAAAGCTGAAAAACAAATAAACTCCATTATTCACCCACGCTTCTGCAACATTTTAACTCAACTCAATTAAAAAATCTCCTGTATATATGTGGTCCCTCAAGTTACAATATTATTTGGTTCCAGAACAACCATTATATGTTGAAACCATTGTAACTTGAGTAATTGGTTCCAAAGGCCCAAATTGTCATCCAAGATAAGAGAAAATTAAGATAAAAAAATAAAAATAATAAGCAGATAAATAAAACAGATAAAGATCTTACTTATAACAGTCAGGAATAGCTTCTAACTAGCAACAAACATAGCTATTTCACCAGAGAACTGGCCTTGATTGGTTGGATCTGAGTCTCAGACATTGTACAGATGCAGTAGAGTTAACACACATGCTTTATGAGACGGGCTATCTAAACTAAATGCATTGAGCAAACACCTTCAACTGCTTTTCAATGGCTTTGGTTTCAAGATAACGTGATGAGCTAAAAAATCAGAAATCTGAGTTAAGAGTTTATGTGTTAACCCTGCTATATCTGTATGTTGAATCTAGTTTCAACTTATAATGGGTCAGAAAAGACCATTGTATCCTGAGGCCGTTGTATCTTGAGGAGCCACTATATATATAGTACAGACCAAACGTTTGGACACACCTTCTCATTCAAAAAGTTTTCTTTATTTTCATGACTATGAAAATTGTAGATTCACACTGAAGGCATCAAAACTATGAATTAACACATGTGGAATTATATACATAACAAAAAAGTGTGAAACAACTGAAAATATGTCATATTCTAGGTTCTTCAAAGTAGCCACCTTTTGCTTTGATTACTGCTTTGCACACTCTTGGCATTCTCTTGATGAGCTTCAAGACGTAGTCACCTGAAATGGTTTTCCAACAGTCTTGAAGGAGTTCCCAGAGATGCTTAGCACTTGTTGGCCCTTTTGCCTTCACTCTGCGGTCCAGCTAACCCCAAACCATCTCGATTGGGTTCAGGTCCGGTGACTGTGGAGGCCAGGTCATCTGGCGCAGCACCCTATCACCCTCCTTCAAAGTTAAATAGCCCTTACACAGCCTGGAGGTGTGTTTGGGGTCATTGTCCTGTTGAAAAATAAATGATGGTCCAACTGAACGCAAACCGGATGGAATAGCATGCCGCTGCAAGATGCTGTGATAGCCATGCTGGTTCAGTATACCTTCAATTTTGAATAAATCCCCAACAGTGTCACCAGCAAAGCACCCCCACACCATCACACCTCCTCCTCCATGCTTCACGGTGGGAACCAGGCATGTAGAGTCCACCCGTTCACCCTTTCTGCGTCGCACAAAGACACGGTGGTTGGAACCAAAGATCTCAAATTTGGACTCATCAGACCAAAGCACAGATTTCCACTGGTCTAATGTCCATTCCTTGTGTTCTTTAGCCCAAACAAGTCTCTTCTGCTTGTTGCCTGTCCTTAGCAGTGGTTTCCTAGCAGATATTCAACCATGAAGGTCTGATTCGCACAGTCTCCTCTTAACAGTTGTTCTAGAGATGTGTCTGCTGCTAGAACCCTGTGTAGCATTGACCTGGTCTCTAATCTGAGCTGCTGTTAACCTGCGATTTCTGAGGCTGGTGGCTCGGATGAACTTATCCTCCGCAGCAGAGTTGACTCTTGGTCTTCCTTTCCTGGGGCGGTTCGCATGTGAGCCAGTTTCTTTGTAGCACTTGATGGTTTTTGTGACTGCACTTGGGGACACTTTCAAAGTTTTCCCAATTTTTCAGACTGACTGACTGACCTTTATTTCTTAAAGTAATGATGGCCACTCGTTTTTCTTTACTTAGCTGCTTTTTTCTTGTAATAATGCAAATTTTAACAGTCTATTCGGTAGGACTATCAGCTGTGTATCCACCTGACTTCTCCGCAACGCAACTGATGGTCCCAACCCCATTTATAAGGCAAGAAATCCCACTTATTAAACCTGACAGGGCACACCTGTGAAGTGAAAACCATTTCAGGTGACTACCTTTTGAAGCTCATCAAGAGAATGCCAAGAGTGTGCAATGCAGTAATCAAAGCAAAAAGTGGTTTACTTTGAAGAACCTAGAATATGACATATTTTCAGTTGTTTCACACTTTTTTGTTATGTATATAATTCCACATGTGTTAATTCATAGTTTTGATGCCTTCAGTGTGAATCTACAATTTTCATAGTCATGAAAATGAAGAAAACTCTTTGAATGAGAAGGTGTGTCCAAACTTTTGGTCTGTACTTTGTATATATATATATATATATATATATATATATACACACATATATTGGAGATTGGGTGCAAGCTCCAGTGGGAATAGCGTCCCAGGATAATATCAATGAAAAACAGAGCAGCACTCCAGTAAGGATACTTTCACACTAGCGTTCGGGTGTCCGCTTGTGAGTTCCGTTTGAAGGGGCTCACAAGCGGCCCCGAACGCATCCGTCCAGCCCTAATACATTCTGAGTGGACGCGGATCTGCTCAGAATGCATCAGTCTGGCAGCGTTTAGCCTCCGCTCCGCTCAGCAGGCGGACACCTGAACGCTGCTTGCAGCGTTCGGGTATCCGCCTGGCCGTGCGGAGGCGTGCGGATCCGTCCAAACTTACAATGTAAGTCAATTGGGACGGATCCGTTTGAAGATGACACACTATGGCTCAATCTTCAAACGGATCCGTCCCCCATTGACTTTACATTGAAAGTCAGGACGGATCCGTCTGAGGCTACTTTCACACTTAGAAACTTTTTAACATTATAATGCAGACGGATCCGTACTGAACAGAGCCACCGTCTGCATTATATGAGCGGATCCATCTCAGACGGATCCGCTCTGAACGCAAGTGTGAAAGTAGCCTTAGGTGAAAAAATGAAAGCTGTTTATTCACCCAGTGGTGACGCAACGTTTCGGCTCCAACATGAAGCCTTTCTCAAGCAATGTGGCAATACAAACTGAACATACTTATAGTGTGAGGAAGTGACATCATCAAACATAATTAGTATTAACCCATGCCTATATAGGTGATAATTAAATAATAATGATAATCCTGGGTCATTGCACAAGTGCACTTTATACACATGAATTTAGCATTTATTTTAGATAATGTATTTTCTATTTATATATGTAACCTGATGTACAAATGTGTACACATGTATTATCATTATTACTTAATTATCACCTGTATAGGCATGGGTTAATGCTAATTATGTTTGATGATGTCACTTCCTTACACTATAAGTATGTTCAGTTTGTATTGCCACATTGCTTGAGAAAGGCTTCATGTTGGAGCCGAAACGTCGCGCACCACTGGGTGAATAAACAGCTTTCTTTTTTTCACCTTACTGGAGTGCTGCTCTGTTTTTCATTGATATATATATATATATATATATATATATGCAGAGAATCGGACAGCACTCCAAGACTTGAAAAAAGTAGAAATCTTTATTCACCCATGTGAAAAATAATTGCAACGTTTCAGCTCACAATCGAGCCTTTCTCAAGCTTGAGAAAGGCTCGATTGTGAGCTGAAACGTTGCAATTATTTTTCACATGGGTGAATAAAGATTTCTACTTTTTTCAAGTCTTGGAGTGCTGTCCGATTCTCTGCATATATTACAAGGTGGAAAGCTCATTCCTTTGGACACAGCACCTGAGCCAACAGACTGGTGCCGCCAAATCTCCTTTTCTGCTATATATATATATATATATATATACAGTCCTGATCAAAAGTTTAAGACCACTTGAAAAATGGCAAAAAAAATCCTATTTTGGCTGGATCTTAACAAGGTTTCAAGTAGAGCTTCAACATGCAACAAGAAGAAATGGGAGTGAGACAAAACATTTTTTGAGCATTAAATTTAATGAAAACAACGAATAAACTGAAACAGGCTGTTTTTCAGCTGATCAAAAGTTTAGGACCACATGCCTTTAAAAGGCCAAATCTGTGCAAAGATGTGGATTCATTGTCATTTTCTGTCAGGTAGTCACACGTTGTGGTGGCAAAGGCAAAAAAAAACTCTCAGTTTTTGAACGTGGCCGGGTTGTTGAACTGTATAAGCAGGGTCTCTCACAGCGCGCCATCGCTGCTGAGGTGGGACGCAGTAAGACAGTCATTTGGAATTTCTTAAATGATCCTGAGGGTTACAGATTTTTCTTCATCAATATCAACCAACAGCCTGCACACCTACTAATCAGCTGTAATAAATGTACTTTTTATTGGGGAAATTCTGAGTTTTGCTATGAGGCCTCCATGATTTCTGTGTATGCATTTGGTCACGCTCCACCTATCTGGGCCTCACCACTCCAGACACCACTGGTCCTTCAGCAATGACAGGTTCATCAGCAGTCACATGATGTTCATGCACACTTAATTGCATAGGGCCAGTATCTGCTAGCAGTGGTCACATGAATTATGAATGTGGCGTCACATGCAGGACCAAAGGGGACTAAAGTGTAGAGCGCTTAAAGATTTTTTTTATTAATCTATTGTAAAAGTGCAGCGTGTCGGACCACAGGGGAGAACGCGTGAGGTTAACGGTGGGCCGATGGCCGCAACAGTTCATCGGTACTCACGGCAAGCAGATGCCTCCCTGGGCCAGCAGTGCAGTGAAGGGGATAATAGCACTGGATTCTCCAGGGCACACTCTATTACAGGGGACACCGGCCAGGTGGTGATCAAGGTGCCCGATTGGATTTTATGAGTGCTTGTGCGGCTGGGCCCCTGAATTAGGTCATGTGGTGACGCCAGCACCTTGGTGCAAAAATGATGAGAGTGGTTGTAGTATGGAGATGGAAGAAGGAGACAGAGTTTGAATCCAACAAAGAACTTTACTGTAAACAGGGTCTTGACCAATTTACATCCAGATATAAACAGTTTCTTATGAATATGGAGGTTGGATGTGGTAAATTCAGGTAACAGGCTGTATATGTGGCTATATCTCAGGCTATGGTAGGAGGTTGTGTACTCACTGGTATTTCGTCCTGAATCCGATCCTTTTTTTCCAGCTTATTAATGGTGAGGCTGCTGGAAGCTAATAAATCCTTCACCTGGAATCCAAAAGTTATTAAAACCTGGTAAAATGGCTCCTGTCCTTTGTAACTTTATCTAGTCCTTCTCATTTGAGCTGACTTCTACTTAGGCTACTTTCACACTAGCGTTCGATCGAATCCGTTCTGAACGGATCCGCTCATATTAATGCAGACGGTGGCTCCGTTCAGAACGGATCCGTATGCATTAGAACTTAGAAAGATTTTCTGAAGTGTGAAAGTAGCCTGAACGGATCCGTCCAGACTTTACATTGAAAGTCAATGGGGGACGGATCCGCTTGAAGATTGAACCATACGGTGTCATCTTCAAGCGGATCCGTCCCCATTGACTTACATTGTAAGTCGGAACGGATCCGCTCGCCTCCGCACGGCCAGGCGGACACCCGAACGCTGCTTGCAGCGTTCAGGTGTCCGCTCACTGAGCGGAGCGGAGGCTGAGCGCTGGCAGACGGATGCATTCTCAGTGGATCCACCTCCACTGAGAATGCATTAGGGCCAGACGGCTGCGTTCAGGGCCGCTTGTGAGCCCCTTCAAACGGAGCTCACGAGCGGACACCTGAACGCAGGTGTGAAAGTAGCCTTACACAGCTAGCAACTGCTCTCTCACCCCTACAACTCCTACTCCTACCCTACCAACTAGGCCTGAACTAAGCTATATATACTGTGGCGCTATCCCCATCTAGTGGTGGAATATGTGTAGTGCACCTATCAGCCTGTTAACAAGGATTTCACATAAGGGTGCAATGCAGCATGATCTAACATACACTCACCTAAAGAATTATTAGGAACACCTGTTCTATTTCTCATTAATGCGATTATCTAGTCAACCAATCACATGGCAGTTGCTTCAATGCATGTAGGGTTGTGGTCCTGGTCAAGACAATCTCCTGAACTCCAAATTGAATGTAAGAATAGGAAAGAAAGGTGGGCTACAACAGCAGAAGACCTCACCGGGTACCACTCATCTCCCCTACAAATAGGAAAAAGAGGCTACAATTTGCACGAGCTCACCAAAATGGGACTGTTGAAGGCTGGAAAATTGTTGCCTGGTCTGATGAGTCTCGATTTCTGTTGAGACATTCAAATGGTAGAATCCGAATTTGGCGTAAACAGAATGAGAACATGTATCCATCATGCCTTGTTACCACTGTGCTGGTGGTGGTGTAATGGTGTGGGGGATGTTTTCTGGGCACACTTTAGGCCCCTTAGTGCCAATTGGCCATCGTTTAAATGCCACAGGCTACCAGAGCATTGTTTCTGACCATGTCCATCCTTTCATGACCACCATGTACCCATCCTCTGATGGCTACTTCCAGCAGGATAATGCACCATGTCACAAAACTCGAATCATTTCAAATTGGTTTCTTGAACATGACAATGAGTTCACTGTACTAAAATGGCCCCCACAGTCACCAGATCTCAACCCAATAGAGCATCTTTGGGATGTGGTGGAACGGGAGCTTTGTGCCCTGGATGTGCATCCCTCAAATCTCCATCAACTGCAAGATGCTATCCTATCAATATGGGCCAACATTTCTAAAGAATGCTATCAGCACCTTGTTGAATCAATGCCACGTAGAATTAAGGCAGTTCTGAAGGCAAAAGGGGGTCCAACACCGTATTAGTATGGTGTTCCTAATAAATCTTTAGGTCAGTGTATAATATAACAACTTTGCAGTACCCACATACACACGAGTGGGAAACTGCAAAAGGTATAAGCTTATAAACCTCCTTCAATTGTATTGCTTCTCCATTCTCTCTTACATGTCCATAAAGAAATAGCTATTTTTACCATTCGTACAACATAAACAAGAGACTTCATGTGTGCCTTGGTTTTCACTCTTTAGGTCGTAAGAACACAAATAATGAAAAAAATAAAAAAATTATATATATATATATATATAGAAGAAAAGAAAACAATGGCGGCACTGGAAGAAAACACAAGGAGGGTGTTATGTCCAGGGATGTAGCAGCTTACCCCATCAATAGAAGATGAAAAAAACGGACAGCACTCCAGGTAAAAGCTAGTGGTGTTTAATCACCCATGTAGATGGCAACGTTTCAGCTCATACAAGAGCCTTTCTCAAGCAATGAACACAATACAAAAAGGGGTATATATAGGCCAACCCCTATGACATCACAATGTAATCAATTAACAACAAAGTACAATAAAGTGCAAATGGTGCATCAGTAATACATAAAAAATACAAATAAAGCAATGTAGAATACAATGACAAATCAATAATATATCAAATACATTATAAAATAAATGCATAATCGCAAAAAAGTACATAAAGATGAATTGATTAGTCAATACATATCAGGTGTATAATAAGGTGTATATTGAGTGGGAAGGACAAAACGATGCTAGCAAAGGGAGGAGGAGCGATAACATACCCAGTGTCGCCATCCATGCCACACATGTCAAACACCGCCATTCCGGCGTTCAGGTAGATGCAGTGCGCAGGCGCCAAGTCGCGTGAGGAGCAAGATGTAACTTCCTCAAATGACGTAGCCACAGCATGCGCATGGATGTAAAAAGCTTTGTCGGCCATCTTGGAAATGGTAAAGAACCTCAAAGAAAAAAGCGTAAGCAATGGACCGCATCATAGACGCGATATTGATATAATAACCTCACACATAACGGTGAGAATATGCGCAAGGTAAAAATAAAGGAACACTTAAGTCAAGCAAGAGAAAGATAGATAGTTATTTATCAATGTGTGTGCGCATAGCCTGATAATGAACAGAATAGCGCAAAACGGAAATCATGCCGTTTGCCTGATTGAGTATCCATAAGGGACAAGAAAGAGAATGCATGCATAAGATGCAACTCATTTCACAAAGGCACCATTTGAAGCATTGTACCAAACAACAAAATGTTGTGGGCATGCCACAAAAAGGCCCATAGTTCCCAATGGACACACATTCAATGTGGGACACACAGTAAATAACATAATACATCAAATATGAAAAAAATGAAAAAAGTGTATCCAAAATGAAAAACATGAACACTGCATAGAAACATGTAGGCAATTGTGGAACACATCGGGTACGCTTCACCTCTCCAACCTGCAGCATCATTCTTGTCTGTGAAAAAAGAAGAAGAATTGTCAAGGAACAATGAACCAGACGTACAACAAGAGATACGTGGAAATAAGAAGGCTTTATTGCAAATCAAGCTGTAAGCAAAAGTCCAAACGGATGGCTAAACCGGAGCAGGGTCTTGCGAAGCCAGAGGTCAGGAACCAGAAGGGTAGTCAGACGAAGCCAGGATCAGGAACCAGAAGGGTAGTCAGACGAAGCCAGGATCAGGAACCAGAAGGGTAGTCAGACGAAGCCAGGATCAGGAACCAGCGAGGTAGTCAGACGAGGCCAGGATCAGGAACCAGAAGCAGCAGCAGTCTTAGAAGCATGTGCACACAGGAGGACCAAGCAAGGAACTGAAGCCACAGACCTCCTATATATATGAGCTAGGCATCCAGCTCCTCCCAGTGGGAAGGAGAAGCCGCAGGGTGGGAGGCTACAAGAAACCCAGAAACCAAGATGGCCGCCAGCACATGTCAAACGAAGGAGACAGCAAGAAGGTAAGACCATGACAAGAATAAAGATAAGAAACTGGCTTAATGGTGTTCATAACACACTAAATACCCCCAAAAAGTAGGCACATATCACATATATGACAATTGTGGGGCAAACTGCTTCTCTAAGTATATAACCCCAGATTGTAATCCGCATTAAGCCCATTGGGTCTCAGGCTATTAAGAGTATAAATCCAGAAAAGCTCTCTTTTTCTAAGGATCAACACCCTGTTGCCCCCAGATCTAGGCATGGGAATGTGGTCAATAGCCCAACATTTGAGGTCTCTTTTGGAGTGTTGAAGCTCCGTAAAATGTTTGGCAACAGGGAGGTCCTTTCTTTTTTTGCGTACGGACAATCGATGATTGTTCAACCGCGTTCTGAGATCCGTCGACGTTTCACCCACATATAATAATTTACACGGACAGATCAAAACATAAATCACAAAGTTTGAACTACATGTAAGGTGAAATCGAATTGGATAAGAAACTCCAGTAGTGGGATGGACAAAGGTAGAACCCCTACCCATGTACTTGCAATCAATGCAACATAAACAGGGGAAGCTACCCTTGCCATGTGTGGTTAAGGAGGTTTGAACAGACTTGGACCTAGGTCCAATGTCTGCTCTGACAAGTTGGTCACGCAAATTTCTAGATCGACAAAAAGAAAAGAGGGGAGGGGATCTAAATTCTGGGATCTCACTATGACAACCACCCAGAATCCCCCAATGTTGCTTAATGATGCGATTGATGGCCTCACTTTGCTCCGTGTATTTGGAGATGAAGGGTATCCGATTGACAGACCCATCCGATACTCTCCTCTCCAAGGTGCTGTTCCTATCTACACTACGGACCTTTTGTATGTGAGAATCAAGGAGCTGGGTGGGATACCCCCTATATTGAAATTTCCTGGACATGTTGTCAAAGCCAGGTCAACCTGTTCAGGTTCAGAAACAATGCGTTTCACCCTAAGGAACTGAGAAAAAGTTAAACATTTAAGCATACTTCGAGGGTGCCCACTATTGAAACAAAGAAGGGTGTTTTTGTCCGTGGGCTTGGTATATAACAGTGTATGCAGCTTACCCTGATTGTAAATGACCGTGGTATCTAAGAACTGTAATTCAGTCTCAGAGTGGACCAAGGTGAATTGAAGGTCCCTATTGACACTGTTGAGAAACTGGTGAAAATCATCAAGTTGGGCAACACTTCCTGTCCATATGAGGAAGATGTCGTCGATGTATCTCCACCACCGTAGCAAACGGCTGCGGTGGTGTGACACATGGACGACATCTTCCTCAAAGCACCTCATGAAGATGTTTGCATACGTAGGTGCTACGTTAGAGCCCATAGCCACGCCCCTTTGTTGTTGAAAAAACGTATCCTGAAAAAGAAAATAATTGTGTCTTAAAATGATCTGTAATAGATCAATAATAAACTGTCTAGCAGGCGTGGAGTAAGCTGAAGAACCCAACATACGTTCAATTGCACCAATACCCAAATCATGATCAATCGAGGTATATAACGAGGTGACATCGAAAGATGCCAAGTGGACCTCATGGACACCAGTAAAATCAACCTTGTCCAGCCTACACAGAAAATCCGTCGTATCCTGTATATATGACTCCGCCCCTGTAGCAAAGTCATGCAAGACTTTATCAAGGAAGATGGCGATGCAACTAAAGATGGAATCCGAACCGGACACGATAATTCGTCCGGGCGGATCCTGAAGTGACTTGTGCACTTTGGGAAGAACATACAAAACAGGTGTGACCGGATGGTCAACAGTTAGAAAAGTGCACAAGTCATCATCAATAGTGCCAGCCAACATGGCATCAGTCAAACATTCCCTGATGAGTCTAGCTATCCCAAATTTGGGGTCAGTCTGAAGGACCAAATAAACATCCTTGTCATCCAGCTGACGTAGAATCTCACTAATGTATTTACTGGTGTCCATGACGATGACAGCGCCCCTCTTGTCCGCAGGTTTAATTGTTAACGAAGGGTCCTGTCTAAGTTGGTCAAGTGCCTCAACCTCCACCTTAGAAAGATTAGGATGTTTGAAAGCATGATGCCTAGATCTCAATTTATAAGCATTTATATCAGATGTAACAGCAGTAATAAAAGCATCAACAGAGGCTTCATTGACAATGAGAGTAAAATGGCTCTTAATGGACAGATCGAGGCGTCTCAGGGAGAATTCACTAGCCTGAGGCGCCACGATCCGTGCCCTGGTATTGAACCATACTATTAACTTGATTCTGCGAAAAAATGCAGACAAATCTGTATCCAGATCAAACCAGTTAGGAGAAGACATAGGACAAAAAGAAAGTCCTCTATTAAGAACACTCACTTGAGATGGGGTGAGCATCCTGCTAGATAAGTTGATAACAGTCACTTCTTCTTGTTCACCAGGGATTTGCCGGTCTGAGCTCTGGTTTTGTTGATTCTGGACACAGTTGGTTCTACGGTGTCTGCGACCCCCTCTCCTGGTCCGACCTCGTTTTTTCTTTGTGTGTCCACATTGTTCCCTAAAAAAGGAGTAGATGCTGCAGAAGTAGCCAGTGTATTCCTTTTTCTCTTCCTTGGATCTTTGAAGTTGGAATTCATAGTATCAGACTGCCAAGTATAAACCACATCCCTTTTGTAGTCATCGGAGTCACGGTTCCATTTAGATCTTTTACCATTTAGTAGATAATTCCTGTTGTAAATACTGAATATTTAACAGGATAAAGTCCAGTGAATATCGATTAGATAGCATTTAAAACTTCTTGCAAAATGATGCATTGTGTGAAAATAGATTAGGTCTCAAATTGGACCTCATACCACGTGGAATTCTCTGCATTTTGAAATATTCACCAAGCGTGGTCATGTGTAATCGTAATGAAGCCGTCTTTTTAGACAGAAACTCAAACTTCTTTTTGAGCTCATGGATAGAGGGGGTATTTAAAAAAGCAGCATCTCCCCCAATGTCATGCAATATGCGATCGGTCTCCTCCTGGGAGTACATAGAGCCACATGGGAAATCAATGTCCGTCATAGTAAGATATCCACAGACAATACTCAGATAAATATAAATATATTTGTATTTATGTAGTGATTGTGATTACTATATAGGGATCAAAGGTGGCCATTTCCCTCTTGAATGTAAAATAATGTTTTGCCACTTCATAAACTCTGTTTGGTAGTACAAGCATCCGGAGGGCAATTATACATGCAAAATGTACAGGTTTCTCTATGTATCAAGCATGCCTTTACATGTTATTTATCAAATAACATATTTACTGGAAGTATTTCATGACCTTCTAATTTCAACTATAATGCTGTTACTAAAAAAAAAAAAAAAAAAAAAAGAAATTTACTGAGTATACCATATACCATAGAAGTTTCTGAGTTTCTTGTAACACATCACTGTCTCAAATAGCATCTGAGATGAAGTTTTGATTGCATACACGACATGAGAATGCGCCAGAAGGCACATAGCAATAAATGTTTCACTTTCTCTAATGTTAGAGGCATTTAGTATTAGCTGAACCCCATTAGTGAATCTTTCCAGGTGAAATGTCTTGTCAAATAAATGCAGGTCTACTTAAAGGGGTTGTCTAGGTTGAGAGCTGAACTCGGACATAAGCTCCCCTTTATTCATTTACCATGTATGAGTGGAATAACGGAGCATTTCTAGCTCTGATGCTCCCTCTTGCCCTGCACTGCATAGCGCAGGATAATGGCTGTTTGTTTACTGCCAATGCTGTACCTGGCTTTTTCTTTTTCTCCTGCTAGGGCAGCACTAAAGACCGCCCATTTGTGCTGGTGATGTCAGCGGGGTTACTGCTAGGAGTAAGTCTCTGTCTAGCACATCCATGTGAAGCCTGGTACGTCACAGATAGTAAAAAAAAAAAGCCTTCTTTGCTGGCTTGATTCATTTTTCCATTGCATTATGCACTGTGCATTCCAGGGGTTAAGACCATGGTTGCAGGGCAGATACGAGTTTGCCGTGCAATAGGCTGCCCTCCAGGGGCTATTGAGTCCCAGTATCTAGGAATGCCGAGTGATATGTTGTGGCCCTAATAGGTTGTGTCATGGTGCTCCTAACTGGATACTGTCGCTTCCCGGGGTTAGGCTTCGTAGCAACATAGGAATTGTAGTTGGTGATGTAACTAGATTCCAAACATGGTAACGTTCAATGATTTTTACTGGAATAAATTTGCAATAAACTTATGTCATCCAAACAATATTTAATCCTTTTCTTGGCTCGATCAGGCTAAGGGTAAACTGACAGGTAAACTTGAATACCTCGCTTTATTTATCTGCTGCTGTGCTAATCTCTGGCTTCAGTCTGGTTCCTATCAGCTTCAGTTACTCTATCTTAACTAGTGTGGTATCCTGTGACCCGTTTTTCTGAGTAGGGTCTCTTTGGCACCATTTTCCCTCCCAGACGTACTAAGTCCTTTTATATATAAGGAGTGTGCTGCTCTCTGAGCTACTTTCCCAAAGCTCCTGCCGCAGTGTGGGGGGGGGGGGCACTCCCTCACCACACCATGCTGCTTCACTCTCTCCATTATGGGCAGAGGCACTGCCACTGTTCTCAACAATGCACATGTGGAGGCTCGGCGGTGACCGGTGCTTGCACAAGATCTCTAAGGCCTCATGCACACGGCCGTTGTTTTGGTCCGCATCTGAGCAGCAGTTTTAGCGGCTCGGATGCGGACCTATTCACTTCAATGGGGCCGCAAAAGATGTGGACAGCACTCCATGTTGCTCTGTTCTGCGGTCCGCAAAAAAATATATAACCTGTCCTATTATTGTCCGTGTTTTGCGGACAAGAATAGGCAGTTTTATTAATGGCTGTCTGTGCCGTTCCGCAATTTGCGGACCGCAAAATACACAACAGTCGTGTGCATGAGGCCTAAGCCAGTGGAGGAGGACTCCAAGGGTAGCAATTATGCCAGCACATCAGACAGGGGCCTGGCAACTTGCGGCCATAAATCCATCCCTGGTCACTTGCGGGACCTAATCTGCATATCTTTTTAAAGTGTTTTTTTTTCAGCTTGTGGACGTGGGACAAACACAAGAGAGGTACTATTTTAATGTCAGGCAACTGTGCTATAACGTGATATGAGCAGTCTAAAATGCTCAAAGTAGGTGACAGACTCCCTTTAAACTGGAACCCCAGGCATAATTTCTAATGTTGCTAATCAAAAAGCTATTCAATAATAACTTTTTCAATGCAACTTGATTTGTCTTTGTTCACCATCATTATACAAATAATTTTATTTAAGCAATATGTCCCATGCGACCTTGTATGATGTGTGGGAGATTTAATCTCTTCCCTGCAGCTACTCTTAGAGCATATGTAATGCACAGTGACACGGATGGAATGATTGTTTAAGCAAGACTGGCTGCGAAGTTGGACTGTAAGTGTACGTCGCTAATTGCACAGTGGTACCCCTGATGTAGTCTTGCTTTACCTGGAGAGAAAAGTCATGAAAACATAAATGGTTCTAAACATTATGAGAAAATGCATTTTGTATAAATGTGTTTTGTTGTTGTCTTAGCTGGATGAAAATAATTACATCAGTTATATTTTGCTATTCAGGCATTACTGAAGAAGTTGCACCTTGAAGTTGTCAAAATGTAGGCAATTTTTATTATTACAGTGTATAATTATTATTTTTTATGTGCATGAATTTTTTTGTCTTTAAAGACAAGCTAAAATTGAGAACACTCTGGATAACTATATTTAATCTTTTGCCAATTTATTATTATAGGAATATATTTTTGCTGCACTGCTGTTTGATTCACTAATGCTCAACTTTATGATAGTTGATTAGAAAACTGGGAGAAAGATCTGGGCTAGTGTTGAGAGAACCCGAACTGTACCGGGAAAGTTTGGGTTCAAGTTCGGTGTTCGGGCATTTAATAAAGCTTGTTGAAAGGCTGCAGGGCAGCCAATCAACAAGCTTTTAAGGCTACTTTCACACTCGCATTTTTGCGAATGCGTCACGGATCTACAAAAACGGATCAGTTACAATAATACAACCGCATGCATCCGTTTGTATTATCTATATTATCTGTAACATAGACGGATCCGTCATAAACTCCATTGAAAGTCAATGGGAGATGGATCCGTTTTCTATTGTGCCAGATTGTGTCAGATTAAACGGATCCATCCCTATTGACTTACATTGTGTGCTAGGACGGATCAGTTTGGCTCAGTTTCGACAAGCGGACAGCAAAAAGCTGCAGGCAGTGTCTTGGTGTTCGCCTCCAGAGCGGAATGGAGACGATTAGAGGCAAACTGATGAATTCTGAGCGAATCCTTTTCCATTCAGAATGCATTAGGGCAAAACAAATCTCACAAACGGAAAGCCAAAACGTGAGTGTGAAAGTAGCCTAAGCTGTGTGCCCTTAGAAGCCATCACAGCCATGCTTACTATTGGAATGGCTGTGATTGGCCGGTGCATCATGTGTCCCAGCCTCTATAGAAGCTGGATCACGTGTAGCACCGCCCATCAGCTCTTAGTAGCGAAGGGACAGTATTAGTGCGATTTATTTTTTTGTGGGTGCAATACACCATCTTTGCACCCCTGACACAGAAAGATAATCATAAATCTGGCTGTTAATTCTGGGGGTGACCTACAGCAATTTTTTTTGTAGGTGCAATGTAACATTGTACTTTGTACCCCTGACGCACAAATATAATAGTTAATCCGCCTGTTAGTTAGGTGCATGTCATATACCCATTTATTGCGTGAAGTACACCTGCACTGCATACGTGACAGGGAAATTGATATAGTTAATCCGTCTGTTAGTTAGGTGCATGTCATATATCCATTTATTGCGTGAAGTACACCTGCACTGCATACGTGACAGGGAAATTGATATAGTTAGGCTTCTTTCACATGGACGTCGTGTGTGAGGGCCGGATAGGATGCCGGTGCGTCGCAGGAAAATGCACGATTATTCCACGCGAGTGCAAAGCATTTTAATGCGTTTTTCACGCGTGTGAGAAAAATCGGCATGTTTGGTACCCAGACCCGAACCCGTACTTCTTCACAAAAGTTCGAGTTTGCGTTAGGTGTTGTGTAGATTTTATTATTTTCCCTTATAAAAATGCTCTTCTCTAGGGACTTTGGCACAGGGTAATTTTGAAAATGACAGGCAGAGGAAGAGGCAGGCCTTTCCGCAGGGGTGGTAGGGGTCATGCATGTGCACCAGGCCGGAGTCTAAGCCGGAAGTTGGAGAAGGTGCATGCGATTACGTCAAAGGACGCACCAGAGTTGGTTGAGTGGCTTACTCAGCCTTCTGCTTCAGCACCCTCCAAATCCTCTGTATCTGCACCCTCCTCACTCTCTGCTGTGTGCACCCCCAAAGACTCCACCACCACCATAGCCCCTCCACTCGATTCAGAGGAATTATTTTCCCATCCATTCCTAGACCTTACAGATGCGCAGCCATAATTGGCATTGGATGAGGAAGAGGAGGTAGCAATGACTGCCACCCAGCGGTCTGACAACAGTACCATGAACAGCCCAAGGAAGGTGGCCCCTGCTGTTGCTGCCTACTCCGAGATCTCTAATGTCAGTAGTGGTGAAAGTGACGATGATGACGTGTTGATAGACATCACATGGGTGCCCACAAGAGAGGAAGAGGAGGAGAGTTCAGAGGGAGAGACGGAGGAGCAGATAAGGAGGAAAAGAAGCAGGCATAACTTGCAGTGCACCCGAGGCACTCGTGCACTCCCAGGACACGGGCACATGGCTCCTCAGTGTGGGCTTTTTTTGTACGTGTCAGCTGCTGACAATAATGTTGCCATCTGCAGCTAGCGCTGTCAACGCATAAGTCGTGGTAAGCCCAACACTAACCTAGGGACAACAGCCTTAAGAAGTCATCTGGCCTCCCATCACCGAGCAAAGTAGGAGTAATGCCATCAGAGCCCACAAAGCCACACTTCCGGCACTCCACATCCTGCCTCTTCTCCTCCCATTTCTACTCCACTCCACCTACCACCATGCCATCGTCACATTCATCTGGCAGAAGGCAGGCTTTCGTGGCCCAAATGTTTGAGCGTAAAAAGTTGATGACGCCGGATAACCCTTTTGCCCAATCGCTGACTGCTGGCTTGTCGGAACTGCTAGCCCTCCAACTATTGCCATATAAACTGGTGGACTCATAGGCCTTTAGAAAATGTTTGGCCTTTGGCAAACCACAATGGAAAGTCCCCGGAAGGAAATATTTCTCCCAGAAGGGCATCCTAGAGCTTTATGGCCACGTTCAGCGGCATGTGAATATATCTCTGGCACACAGTGTCAGTGCCAAGATACATCTGACCACAGACAGACACGTTTTTGCTGCCCACTGGGTGAACCTTCTGATGGCCGTCAAGCATTTAACCCGTGGCACAAGTGTGGATTTGGTGCTATCACCACGGATTGCATGCAGGCCTGCCTCTTCTTATCCTCCTCGTACTCCATCCTCCTTCTCCTCCTCAGCTGACTCCTCCTTTTACACTGCTACCGCCTCTTCCACTGCACCCCCCCAAGCTCCCCAGAACCTATTTGACGTGCCAGGTGAGACGTTGCCATGCTGTACTGCGGCTGCTGTGCCTGGAAGCCACACCAGTCCTGTGCTGCTTTCAGCTCTGCGGTCACACGCTGATCAGTGCCTAACCCTGCTCCATTTGACAGTTGGTAAAGTGGTGTGCGAAAACTGTGCCAATCTGCTGAGCACGCTGAAACAGGGCAAAATGACACACGTGCCCTGCATGGCACACCTCCTTAACTTAGTCATGCAGCGATTCATTGCCAAATACCCCAGGGTCCAGTACGTCTTGCGGCAGGACAGGAAAATCAATGGCCATTTTAGAAGATCTTAAACGGCCATGGCTCGCCTTGCTGACATTCAGCGGCGATACTACCTGCCCGTCAGACGTCTGATTTGTGACTGCCAGATGTGCTGGAACTCCAACCTGCATATGCTTGATAGGCTGCTTCAGTAGAAATGTTCAGTTAACGAATACCTGTACAAACTCTGCAGCAGGACAGGTTCTAGGGAGCTTGGTTTCTTTTTACCACGCCAGTGGCTGCTCATGCGCGACGCAAGCAGACTTCTGCGGCCATTTGATGAGATCACCAAACTGGTCAGTTGCAGCCAGGGCGCCATCAGTGACATTGTACTTTACGCCTACTTTCTGGAGCGTGCATTGTGTCTTGTCATTTATCAAGCTGTCGAGGAGCAAGAGCTGGAAGATGAGGAAGTTGCAATGTTGAATGAATTCCCAGTGGGGGCTACTCCATCTGAGACAAATCAGCAAGAGTGTGAAGAGGAGACAGAGGAAAATAGTGACTGGGGAGAGGAGGAGGAGGAGGAGCAAGAAGAGCAGGCTTTGAAGGTTACTTTAAACATTTCGGGGATCCGTGGTGTTGTCCATGGCTGGGGGGAGATAACCGAGGACGACATTCTCCTGGGCGAAGAGCAGGAGGCAAGGCGCTCCACCACTTCCAATTTATTGCAAATTGGGGCCTTTATGCTTCAGTGTTTGAAGAGTGACACCCGTATAAAAAGCATAAAAGGCAAGGACCAGTACTGGGTGGCAACATACTTAGACCCCCAGTACAAACACAAAATGTCGGACATGTTACCAGCATCCCAGAGGGCTGGCAGAAACGCATCATTTCCAAGCCTTACTGCGAGAATGCCTAATTTTTGGGGCCTGTACTCCACTGGCCTACAGTAATTTTTTTATTCAATGAACGCCTAATGTACCTCCAGCCACATAATCACTTGTTCTTTTCTGTCAGGTGAATGCCTAATTTTTGGGGACTGTACTGGCCTACAGTAAAATTGTTATCCACTGACCGTCTAATATACCTCCAGCCACATAATCACTTGTTCTTTTCTGTCAGGTGAATGCCTGTGCTCCTGTAGCTTAAAAATAAAATAAAAATTCTAGTCTCCAGTAGTGCACATTTTTGAGAGTTTCTCTTTAAGACGCATAAAAATGGCCCCTGATTAAAATACATTTTTTATTTGGGAATTTTTGCAGTTGATCCCCCTCTGGTATGTCACTGTCCATGTTGTGGACTATTTGTGCACTTCTAGAAAGTGTTTGGTGGCTGCAAATATGACCTGAAGGTTTTTCAGGTTCACCTGCCATTAAAGTGAATAGGGTCCGCCACGAACGCGCGGTTCGCGAACATTTGATCGCGAACCGCATGTTCACGAAATGTCCCGGCCTATGTTGGTCCATCACTAGTCCAAATGACCACTGATATGTGGACCAGTAAGCATGGGCAGGGACGTTATTTCTCCCTAACTGCACACCAATGCAGTGGTGGCTAGGCCTGTGGAGGATAGCAGTTTGGCGCATGTCCTTCCGCTACCGAGGATTGTTGGTTGTTTCTCTTTGACTCCTGTTGCCTCCTCTTCTGCTTCCTTTTCTACCGCCTCCTCATCCAGTCAGCATAACACCTTCACCACCAACTTCTGCACAGCCAGGGGAAAACGACAGCAGGCTGTTTTGAAACTCTGTTTGGGGGAAAAACTCCACACCGCACAGGAGCTGTGGACGGGCATGGAACAGACAGGGTTTGTGTGACATCTGAAAAATAGCAATTAGAGATGAGTGAATCGAATCAGACAATGTGGAATTCAATCCGAATTTTAGGAAAAATCTGATTCGCAACGAATGCAAATTTCCTGCGCTTCGTGGTTATGGATCGCAATTTTTTCCTTAAATGGCGGCTACACGTGTGAGGACATAGGGCAAGGAACTCTGGGAAGGCGGGCTGATTTATAATGTCATGCATGCAGCCAATAAGCAGCCAGCCCTGTGTTGTCACAGCCCTATGAATATGGCAGCCATCTTAGAGTCAGACATTTTCAAGCGTTCTGAGTGCAGGGACAGATGTGAGAAGGCACTAGGGACAGCAAATGTAAAAACCTTATTGTGAAAAAAAAATAAAAAAAATATTTATAAGTTCAGGGAAGGGATAGGGAGGAATCAGGAGAGACATCAGAAGGCGCTAGGGACACTGCTAGAAAAGCGATTTACAAGTGCAGGGAAAGATTATTTGGGGATCCAAATCAGTGATGGCCAGTTCGCAGTGTTCGCTGACGAACACTTGCGATCTGCCATCTTTATTCCCAAGCCTGGCGATGCAGAGGTAAGTCCTTACCTGTGCCTGCGCTGCGAGCCGTTCTGAAACACATGCGGTCACCGGGAGCAGGCAGTTCCGAGAACAGCCCGATGAAGGCTTGGGAATAAAAATGGCAGATCGCATGTGTTCGTCAGCGAACAATGCGAACTGGTCATTACTGATCCAAATAGCCATTATGCAGCTGTCATTCCAGAAATTTGTTCTTGGGGTGCAAGTGCCATGTTGAAAAGCCTTTAGTGGCTTATATCTTTTCAAACAAGAAAAATATATACACAGTTCACTTACTGCATACTGCAGTTATATGTTGAAAGCGTACAGTGGTGCACTTATTTATGGCAAAAGTGTTCAGTGGCCTATTTCATTATAGAAAGAAAATATATACGCACTTCACTGGTGCAGTTATTTGTGGCAAAAGGGTTTAGTGGCCTATTTTCGTACAGAAAGAAAAAATATATACGCACTTCACTGGTGCATATATTTCTGCTGAAAGATTTTATTGGCCTATTTCAGTACAAAAAAATATATATATTCTCAGTTCACGTCAGCGGTTATATGTGTTAAAAGCATTGCTGGGAGTCAGAAGGGTAGCAGCAGTGGGAGGTCGGGAGCCAAACATGCCCAGGGTAGAGCAACTGCTTCTCAGCAGCCTACATACCCAGGAAGTGGTGGTGCAGGGGTTCAAGGAAGTAGAGGTGGGAGCGGTCAGTGCCGACATTCTAAGTTCACATTGTCGGCAGTTATATGTCTTGAAAGCATTTAGTGGCCTATTTCAGTACAAAAAGAAAAATACATTTTCAGTTAATGTCGGTGGCGGTTATATGTCTTGAAATCATTTAGCGGCCTATTTCTGTACAAAAAGACAAATACATTCTCAGTTTACGTCGGCGTTGGTTATATGTGGTAAAATCTGTATTGAAGTATTTCAGTCGAAAAACAAAATGTATTCAGTGGTTAGCGCTGCGATTATATGCGGTAAAATCTCCATGATGTCTCCATGATAAATCTGCAGCGTGGGGTCCCCATATGGCTTCTACACATCCCCATCCCGGGAGCTGCTGTCGCGAGCAGCAGTTCATTTCTGAGACGACCGTATAGTGCGGGGGGAATCCGAAGACCCTCTCCATCTCCGTGCTCCGTTATATGTGGTAAAATCTTTATTGACGTATTTCTGTCGAAGTTTTATGTGGCAAAACTTTTTGGGACGTATTTCAATCAAAAAACAAATTTTATTTAGTGTTCAGTGCTGAAGCCTGCAGTTATTATATATACGGTAAAATCTTTACTGACGTATTTTGGATGAAAAACTAAATTTTATTCAGCATTCAGAGATGCAGTTATATGCGGTAAAATCTTTATTGAAGTATTTTGGTCAAAAAACTAAATTTAGTCAGCTGTCAGTGCTGCGGTTATATGCAGTAAACTCTTAAGTGACATATCTTGATGAAATTTGCGCCTCTTCCGGGCTCAAAGCTATTTTGACGCTTTGTCTTCTCATTGTCCGTAGCTACTAGAGGCCTGTTCATTCCAGGCAGGTTCCCCCAGAAGTATCTGGGTCGATGAGCAGACGATACTGCACTTGCATCAATCTTGACAGGATTCTTTTCCAGGTGGTTGAGAAATAGTTTTTTGGAATGCTTTCTCCATCGTAACCATGTTGTTGAATAAACAGAAGACTGGCGGATTCTCTCCTGTCTTAGGCAACACTTAATTTTTATCATTAAAATTATTAAATATTGAATATTAAATTGAACTAAAACCTGATTAAAATTATAAGATAGTAAACTTAAATTCGCCAAAATATTATCCCAATATTCAAGGGAAATTCACGCACAATCAATTTACCAAGTCTTTGTGTTTTAGGCAACACTTTATAAAGTTGAGAAATTTTAGCCTTCTGTTCTGTTCCATATTCCATATAAATGAATAGATGTCGTGGCCACTCTGTGGCCCCCTCATGCTGCTGCCACCTCCCCAATAAATTGTTGTTGTGCCACTCTGTGGCCTCCTCATGCTGCCGCCACCTCCACACTATGTCATCTTGCCAGTCTGTGGACTCCTGATGCTACCGCCACCTCCACCATCATTGTGCCTCTCTGTGGCCTTCTCATGCTGTGGACTCCTCATGCTGCTGCCACCTCCACACTATGTCACCTTGCCACTCTGTGGTGTCCTTATGCTGCTGCCACCTCCAGACTCTGTCATTGTGCCACTCGGTGGCTTCCTTATACTGCTGCCACTGTCACACTTGGTCATTGTGCCACCCTGTAGACTCCTCCTGATGATGCTGCCACCTCCACACTCTGTGGCCTACTCATACTGCTACCACCTTCAGAATATGTCATTGTGCCTCTCGGTGGCCTCCTAATACTGCTTCAAACTCCAGACTCTTATTGTGCCACTCTGTGGTCTCCTCATGCTGCCACCACCTCCAGACCCTGTCAGTGGGCAACTCTGTGGTCTCCTCATGCTGCTTTCACCTCCAGACTCTGTCTTTGTTCCACTCGATGGCCTTCTCTTGATGCTGATGCTGCCACCACCTCAAGCCTCTGTAATTGTACCACTCAGTGGCTTCCTCATACTGCTACCACCTCCACACTCGGTCATTGTGCCACTCAGTGGCCTTCTGATATGCTCCTACTGCTGCTGCCGCCACCTCCAGACTCTGTCATTGTGCCACTCGGTGGCTTCCTCACATTGCTGCCACCTCTACACTCGGTCATTATGCCACTCAGTGGCCTTCTCCTGATGCTGCTACTGCTGCTGCTGCCACCTGCATACTCTGTCAATGTGCCACTCTGTGTCCTCTTCATGCTGCCGCCACCTCCACGCTATCATTGTGCCACTCTGTGGTCTCCTCATGCTGCCACCACCTTCAGACTCTGTCAATGTGCCACTATGTGGTCTCCTGATGCGGCCACAACCTCCAGAACCTGTCATTGGGCCACTCGGTGGCTTCCTCATGCTGTTCCCACCCTCCCCACTTCATGACTGGACCTTTGCCTTTCAGCCCGGCTAACATCATCATTTGTTTGACCCTTCTTCTGATCTGTCAGAAGGAAATAAAAATGAGACGCACAACGGATCCTGTCTGTGTAGCAGCTGTGAGACCTGTATGGTCCCATAAGAATTGGCTTATGATTTGGTAGCCAAAAGGAGTGGGTACAAAACACAGAAGACATGCAAATATTCCATTCACGTGTCATCTCTCATGTTTTTTTTATTAGCAATATGGATTATTGAGCAAATGCTGACCGAGTGAAGGCATATGCTCCACAGACAGGATCTGTTTTATGTGGGTTATTGTTCTGACAGAACAAAGGAAAGGCAAATTAATTAGTGATGTCAACACAAACTTACTGCTGACTCCCTCTCCACTCTGACAGGAGGGCTCTACTTGTATAAGCGTTTAATAGAACAGGTTCTGATAACATCTATGTGGATTCAGCCGGTGACAGTATAAAAGAAGTGCACTTCTTCTTTGAACTAATATCGTCCTGTAAGGTTGAGTTCATACTTGAGTTATGATGGGTCAGGTCTTCACTGATTAGCTGTTGTAGTTAGTGTTGAGCGAATGAAAGCATTCAAAGCGGAATTCAATCCAAAGTTTAGGAAAAATTTGATTTGCAACAAATCCAAATTTCCCCAGGCTTCGTGGTAATTTATCTTTTTTTTTTTTTTCTTAAAATGGAGGATACATGTGAAGTAAGAAGCCAGGGAATGTGGTATCACTCATAATGCCATGCAGATAGTCAATCAACAGCTAGTCAGCCCCTGTGATGTCACTGCCCTATCAAAGCCTCATACCGTGCAGTGTCTGCCATTTCACTGTGAACTGAGCATAGAGAGAGCGAGACATGACAAGCACTAGGAACAGAAGACTTTAATTGTGGAATATAGGATAGGGAGACTGCCCGGACAGCGTAGGGAGATCTTAGGGAGAGTTTTGCACACTGTAGGGTGGGCATAGAGAGACTGCAGGTACAGTGCAGGGACAGTGCAGGCTCTGCAATCTGAAGCTGAAGGGATCCATAGGAGACAGCCCAGTTTTCATCAATTCCTGTGTAGGCCACAAAGCTATCTAATTGAACACTGTCCACCTCGTTTATTAAATAAGCAATTCCATTATGCCTTGATTCTCAAATTGGGGTGAATATGCTGTCAGAGGGTACTTTTACACTAGCGTTAAAGTTTTCCGGTAATGAGTTCAGTCATAGGGGCTCAATACCAGAAAAAAAAAAACGCATCAGTTTTATCCTAATGCATTCTGAATAAAGAGCAATCCATTCAGTATGCATCAGGATGTCTTCCATTCCATGCTGCGGTATTTTCTCCGGCCAATATTCCGGAACACTTGCCAGATTGTCGGATCCAGCATTAATTTCCATTGAAATGTATTAATGCCGTAGTATTCAAGTATTCAAAAATTGCGGCATTGAAGGATCCGCATGCGGAAACCTTTAAAAAAATAAATAAATACCGGATCCGTTTTTCCGGATTACACTGGAAAAACGGATCCCGTATTACAATGCATTTGTTAGACGGATCCGGAAACAAATTATCTCCATTTTCAGATTTCTGGAACCAGCAGGCAATTCCGGCAACAGAACAGCCTGCTGGATTCTTCTAACGCTAGTGCGAAAGTACCCTAATACTACTGTTTTTAGGTCTTGATTCTCAAATTGGGGAAAATAACCTGTCTAATTTAACTGTTATTGGGGTGCCCACACTGACATGGTATAAAATATTTTACATATAGTTACTTTTACTGTACAGTATGTCCAACAATGAGGTGCCAGGGCCCTCCAAAGGAACGGGTAGTGGCAAAAATGTTGCTGAAGCCAGCAGAACTAGCAGCAGAAGAGGGGGTGGCAGTAGCAGCCACAGCAACAGGCCAGAGCTGCCACTGTCATCCAGCAGTCGTGTTTTGACGACCAATCCCGCTGTCCTAGAATGGTTCACTCGGTCTTCAACAACATCTTTACTGACATCAGACACCACACTTAGTTGGCATGGCCCGGGAACAAGCTCTGTGCCCTCACCTTTCCAGAACCTGCCTATTTCCTTTGCTGCTTCTTCTGCCAGGCAAGTGATGTATGCCGCCAGCTCTGCTCCGCTTTTCAGCGAGGAAGATTGAGGACAGCTAGCAGTTATTGCCCAGCTCAGATTTGGAGGAGAGGTTCGCTGCTTCCTCCTCTAGGAGTGCAAGTAGTGACGATGACAGTCACGTGGGAGAAGGTGTTGCAAGCAGTCAGGGACGCAGCCATGAGACTAGTGAGGCTGACATAAGTGACGTCAAATAGCAAATGAATAGACCTTTAGGGGAATGAATCCTTCTGTATATAGGTCCCCAGGGAAGGAAAGGAAAAGGGTGAATATCAGTATAGAAAAATTAACCAGTACCGTTAGAAAATTGAAGAGGATATATAATATATAGGTGAATAAAACGTGAATACGTCCTATATTCCTCTGCTCATAAGTATATGGGTAGGTGATTAGAATAAGTTGCTCCCACCTATACAGAACATGGTTATAGGACTAGACTTTAAATTATCCATTTTAAAAATATTGTAAGAGTTATAAAAAATAATATTATATCGATATAAAGATATATTAGTTGTCAACTCATTTTACATAAGAGGGGGCCTGAAGGATAAATTCAAGACCCCAACGGGTCTCACATCCCCCACCGAGATCGCTTGAAGAATGTTAGAGATCGATGTCAGCTTCATGAGACAGCATCTTCATCAATGATCTTTAAAAATTATCTCAACGCATTTCAGGGGTTACAGGTAGGTCCCCTTCTTCAGGAGATGTAACAATAACATCAGAGTACATAAGACAGACATAGTAGAAACATGCAACTTTACCCCTTTAAATAATGGCTAATTCCCGCCTATAATAGAATGTAGGTTTGAATATGAAGAGATGCATTCCAACTTTGAAAGCATAGACCTTCCAGTGGAGTGTCTTCAATAAAATCTATATAAATTCCATAAATCATAATAATAACTATCATTGGTGGCAGTGGAAAGCTCTTCATAGAGGAGCGCTGAGGCTTAAGATATTAGAGGAGAGTCAGACCGATAATAGGAAGTAGGGTGGAGACGGATACCAGTAGGCTGGAAGGCCTAGACTGACAATTGGTAATGGAACGCACGTGCTTTCCACATCGGTCGGAAAGCCTAGATTCATGACTAGGGATGAGCGAACTCGAACTGTATAGTTCGGGTTCGTACCGAATTTTGGGGTGTCCGTGACACGGACCCGAACCCGGACATTTTCGTAAAAGTCCGGGTTCGGGTTCGGTGTTCGTCGCTTTCTTGGCGCTTTTGTGACGCTTTCTTGGCGCTTTTTGAAAGGCTGCAAAGCAGCCAATCAACAAGCGTCATACTACTTGCCCCAAGAGGCCATCACAGCCATGCCTACTATTGGCATGGCTGTGATTGGCCAGAGCACCATGTGACCCAGCCTCTATTTAAGCTGGAGTCACATAGCGCCGCCCGTCACTCTGCTCTGATTAGCGTAGGGAGAGGTTGCGGCTGCGACAGTAGGGCGAGATTAGGCAGATTAACTCCTCCAAAGGACTTGATTAACTGATCGATCTGCAGCTGTGGATCATTGAGCTGCTGATCCTCAATTGCTCACTGTTTTTAGGCTGCCCAGACCGTTTGTCAGTCACATTTTTCTGGGGTGATCGGCGGCCATTTTGTGTCTTGTGGTGCGCCAGCACAAGCTGCGACCAAGTGCATTTAACCCTCAATGGTGTGGTTGTTTTTTGGCTAAAGCCTACATCAGGGTGAAGCTGTCACACCAAGTGCATTTAACCAGCAATAGTCTGTTCATTTTTTGGCCATATACAAAATCAGGGGCAAGCTGCGCCTGTCACCAAGTGCATTTAACCCTCAATGGTGTGGTTGTTTTTTGGCTAAAGCCTACATCAGGGTGAAGCTGTCACACCAAGTGCATTTAACCAGCAATAGTCTGTTCATTTTTTGGCCATATACAAAATCAGGGGCAAGCTGCGCCTGTCACCAAGTGCATTTAACCCTCAATGGTGTGGTTGTTTTTTGGCTAAAGCCTACATCAGGGTGAAGCTGTCACACCAAGTGCATTTAACCAGCAATAGTCTGTTCATTTTTTGGCCATATACAAAATCAGGGGCAAGCTGCGCCTGTCACCAAGTGCATTTAACCCTCAATGGTGTGGTTGTTTTTTGGCTAAAGCCTACATCAGGGTGAAGCTGTCACACCAAGTGCATTTAACCAGCAATAGTCTGTTCATTTTTTGGCCATATACAAAATCAGGGGCAAGCTGCGCCTGTCACCAAGTGCATTTAACCCTCAATGGTGTGGTTGTTTTCTGGCTAAAGCCTACATCAGGGTGAAGCTGTCACACCAAGTGCATTTAACCAGCAATAGTCTGTTTATTTTTTGGCCATATACTACATCAGGGGCAAGCTGCGCCCGTCACCAAGTGCATTTAACCCTCAGTAGTGTGGTTGGTCAAGCTGTGACACCAAGTGCATTTAACCAGCAATAGTCTGTTCATTTTTTGGCCATATACTACATCAGGGGCAAGCTGCGCCCGTCACCAAGTGCATTTAACCAGCAATAGTGTGGTTATTTTTTGGCCATGTCCCAGTCTAATTCTGTCACTAAATCCATACCGGTCACCCAGCGCCTAAATACTAGGCCTCAAATTTATATCCCGCTAAATCTCTCGTTACCGCTGTCCTGTTGTAGCTGGGAAAGTTATTTAGTGTCCGTCAAAGCACATTTTTTGTTCTGGGTTGAAGTACAATTCCCAATTTAGCAATTTCATAATTTAGTGGTTTCTGCTATATCAGAGCTATTTGAAATCTATCCCTAAAAGGGTATATAATATTCAAGGTGCACATTGGGTCATTCAGAATAACTTCACACACACCCGCTACTGTGTATTTTCAAGTCTAATTCTGTCACTAAACCCATACCTGTCACCCAGCGCCTAAATACTAGGCCTCAAATTTATATCCTGCTAAATCTCTCGTTACCGCTGTCCTGTTGTAGCTGGGAAAGTTATTTAGTGTCCGTCAAAGCACATTTTTTGTTCTGGGTTGAAGTACAATTCCCAATTTAGCAATTTCATAATTTAGTGGTTTCTGCTATATCAGAGCTATTTGAAATCTATCCCTAAAAGGGTATATAATATTCAAGGTGCACATTGGGTCATTCAGAATAACTTCACACACACCCGCTACTGTGTATTTTCAAGTCTAATTCTGTCACTAAACCCATACCTGTCACCCAGCGCCTAAATACTAGGCCTCAAATTTATATCCTGCTAAATCTCTCGTTACCGCTGTCCTGTTGTAGCTGGGAAAGTTATTTAGTGTCCGTCAAAGCACATTTTTTGTTCTGGGTTGAAATACAATTCCCAATTTAGCAATTTCATAATTTAGTGGTTTCTGCTATATCAGAGCTATTTGAAATCTATCCCTAAAAGGGTAGATCATATTGAAGGTGCACATAGGGTCATTCAGAATAACTTCACACACACCCGCTACTGTGTATTTCCAAGTCTAATTCTGTCACTAAACCCATACCTGTCACCCAGCGCCTAAATACTAGGCCTCAAATTTATATCCCGCTAAATCTCTCGTTACCGCTGTCCTGTTGTAGCTGGGAAAGTTATTTAGTGTCCGTCAAAGCACATTTTTTGTTCTGGGTTGAAGTACAATTCCCAATTTAGCAATTTCATAATTTAGTGGTTTCTGCTATATCAGAGCTATTTGAAATCTATCCCTAAAAGGGTATATAATATTCAAGGTGCACATTGGGTCATTCAGAATAACTTCACACACACCCGCTACTGTGTATTTCCAAGTCTAATTCTGTCACTAAACCCATACCTGTCACCCAGCGCCTAAATACTAGGCCTCAAATTTATATCCTGCTAAATCTCTCGTTACCGCTGTACTGTTGTTGCTTGGAAAGATATTTAGTGTCCGTCAAAGCACATTTTTTGTTCTGGGTTGAAGTACAATTCCCAATTTAGCAATTTCATAATTTAGTGGTTTCTGCTATATCAGAGCTATTTGAAATCTATCCCTAAAAGGGTATATAATATTCAAGGTGCACATTGGGTCATTCAGAATAACTTCACACACACCCGCTACTGTGTATTTTCAAGTCTAATTCTGTCACTAAACCCATACCTGTCACCCAGCGCCTAAATACTAGGCCTCAAATTTATATCCTGCTAAATCTCTCGTTACCGCTGTACTGTTGTTGCTGGGCAAGATATTTAGTGTCCGTCAAAGCACATTTTTTGTTCTGGGTTGAAATACAATTCCCAATTTAGCAATTTCATAATTTAGTGGTTTCTGCTATATCAGAGCTATTTGAAATCTATCCCTAAAAGGGTATATAATATTCAAGGTGCACATTGGGTCATTCAGAATAACTTCACACACACCCGCTACTGTGTATTTTCAAGTCTAATTCTGTCACTAAACCCATACCTGTCACCCAGCGCCTAAATACTAGGCCTCAAATTTATATCCTGCTAAATCTCTCGTTACCGCTGTACTGTTGTTGCTGGGCAAGATATTTAGTGTCCGTCAAAGCACATTTTTTGTTCTGGGTTGAAATACAATTCCCAATTTAGCAATTTCATAATTTAGTGGTTTCTGCTATATCAGAGCTATTTGAAATCTATCCCTAAAAGGGTATATAATATTCAAGGTGCACATTGGGTCATTCAGAATAACTTCACACACACCCGCTACTGTGTATTTCCAAGTCTAATTCTGTCACTAAACCCATACCTGTCACCCAGCGCCTAAATACTAGGCCTCAAATTTATATCCTGCTAAATCTCTCGTTACCGCTGTACTGTTGTTGCTGGGCAAGATATTTAGTGTCCGTCAAAGCACATTTTTTGTTCTGGGTTGAAATACAATTCCCAATTTAGCAATTTCATAATTTAGTGGTTTCTGCTATATCAGAGCTATTTGAAATCTATCCCTAAAAGGGTATATAATATTCAAGGTGCACATTGGGTCATTCAGAATAACTTCACACACACCCGCTACTGTGTATTTCCAAGTCTAATTCTGTCACTAAACCCATACCTGTCACCCAGCGCCTAAATACTAGGCCTCAAATTTATATCCTGCTAAATCTCTCGTTACCGCTGTACTGTTGTTGCTGGGCAAGATATTTAGTGTCCGTCAAAGCACATTTTTTGTTCTGGGTTGAAATACAATTCCCAATTTAGCAATTTCATAATTTAGTGGTTTCTGCTATATCAGAGCTATTTGAAATCTATCCCTAAAAGGGTATATAATATTCAAGGTGCACATAGGGTCATTCAGAATAACTTCACACACCCGCTACTGTGCATTTCCAAATCTAATTCTGTCACTAAACCCATACCTGTCACCCAGCGCCTAAATACTAGGCCTCAAATTTATATCCCGCTAAATCTCTCGTTACCGCTGTCCTGTTGTGGCTGGGAAAGTTATTTAGTGTCCGTCAAAGCACATTTTTTGTTCTGGGTTGAAATACAATTCCCAATTTAGCAATTTCATAATTTAGTCGTTTCTGCTATATCAGAGCTATTTGAAATCTATCCCTAAAAGGGTAGATCATATTGAAGGTGCACATAGGGTCATTCAGAATAACTACACACACGCTTCTGTGCATTTCCAAGTCTAATTCTGTCACTAAATCCATACCGGTCACCCAGCGCCTAAATACTAGGCCTCAAATTTATATCCCGCTGAATTTGAATACAATACATTGGGCCAAATAATATATTTGTTGTTGTGGTGAACCATAACAATGAGAAAAACATCTAGTAAGGGACGCGGACGTGGACATGGTCGTGGTGGTGTTAGTGGACCCTCTGGTGCTGGGAGAGGACGTGGCCGTTCTGCCACATCCACACGTCCTAGTGTACCAACTACCTCAGGTCCCAGTAGCCGCCAGAATTTACAGCGATATATGGTGGGGCCCAATGCCGTTCTAAGGATGGTAAGGCCTGAGCAGGTACAGGCATTAGTCAATTGGGTGGCCGACAGTGGATCCAGCACGTTCACATTATCTCCCACCCAGTCTTCTGCAGAAAGCGCACAGATGGCGCCTGAAAACCAACCCCATCAGTCTGTCACATCACCCCCATGCATACCAGGGAAACTGTCTCAGCCTCAAGTTATGCAGCAGTCTCTTATGCTGTTTGAAGACTCCGCTGGCAGGGTTTCCCAAGGGCATCCACCTAGCCCTTCCCCAGCGGTGAAAGACATAGAATGCACTGACGCACAACCACTTATGTTTCCTGATGATGAGGACATGGGAATACCACCTCAGCATGTCTCTGATGATGACGAAACACAGGTGCCAACTGCTGCGTCTTTCTGCAGTGTGCAGACTGAACAGGAGGTCAGGGATCAAGACTGGGTGGAAGACGATGCAGGGGACGATGAGGTCCTAGACCCCACATGGAATGAAGGTCGTGCCACTGACTTTCACAGTTCGGAGGAAGAGGCAGTGGTGAGACCGAGCCAACAGCGTAGCAAAAGAGGGAGCAGTGGGCAAAAGCAGAACACCCGCCGCCAAGAGACTCCGCCTGCTACTGACCGCCGCCATCTGGGACCGAGCACCCCAAAGGCAGCTTCAAGGAGTTCCCTGGCATGGCACTTCTTCAAACAATGTGCTGACGACAAGACCCGAGTGGTTTGCACGCTGTGCCATCAGAGCCTGAAGCGAGGCATTAACGTTCTGAACCTGAGCACAACCTGCATGACCAGGCACCTGCATGCAAAGCATGAACTGCAGTGGAGTAAACACCTTAAAACCAAGGAAGTCACTCAGGCTCCCCCTGCTACCTCTTCTGCTGCTGCCGCCTCGGCCTATTCTGCTGCTGCCGCCTCGGCCTCTTCCTCCGCCTCTGGAGGAACGTTGGCACCTGCCGCCCAGCAAACAGGGGATGTACCACCAACACCACCACCACCACCTCCGTCACCAAGCGTCTCAACCATGTCACACGCCAGCGTTCAGCTCTCCATCTCACAAACATTTGATAGAAAGCGTAAATTCCCACCTAGCCACCCTCGATCCCTGGCCCTGAATGCCAGCATTTCTAAACTACTGGCCTATGAAATGCTGTCATTTAGGCTGGTGGACACAGACAGCTTCAAACAGCTCATGTCGCTTGCTGTCCCACAGTATGTTGTTCCCAGCCGGCACTACTTCTCCAAGAGAGCCGTGCCTTCCCTGCACAACCAAGTATCCGATAAAATCAAGTGTGCACTGCGCAACGCCATCTGTAGCAAGGTCCACCTAACCACAGATACGTGGACCAGTAAGCACGGCCAGGGACGCTATATCTCCCTAACTGCACACTGGGTAAATGTAGTGGCAGCTGGGCCCCAGGCGGAGAGCTGTTTGGCGCACGTCCTTCCGCCGCCAAGGATCGCAGGGCAACATTCTTTGCCTCCTGTTGCCACCTCCTCCTTCTCGGCTTCCTCCTCCTCTTCTTCCACCTGCTCATCCAGTCAGCCACACACCTTCACCACCAACTTCAGCACAGCCCGGGGTAAACGTCAGCAGGCCATTCTGAAACTCATATGTTTGGGGGACAGGCCCCACACCGCACAGGAGTTGTGGCGGGGTATTGAACAACAGACCGACGAGTGGTTGCTGCCGGTGAGCCTCAAGCCCGGCCTGGTGGTGTGTGATAATGGGCGAAATCTCGTTGCAGCTCTGGGACTAGCCAATTTGACGCACATCCCTTGCTTGGCGCATGTGCTGAATTTGGTGGTGCAGAAGTTCATTCACAACTACCCCGACATGTCAGAGCTGCTGCATAAAGTGCGGGCCGTCTGTTCGCGCTTCCGGCGTTCACATCCTGCCGCTGCTCGCCTGTCTGCGCTACAGCGTAACTTCGGCCTTCCCGCTCACCGCCTCATATGCGACGTGCCCACCAGGTGGAACTCCACCTTGCACATGCTGGACAGACTGTGCGAGCAGCAGCAGGCCATAGTGGAGTTTCAGCTGCAGCACGCACGGGTCAGTCGCACTACAGAACAGCACCACTTCACCACCAATGACTGGGCCTCCATGCGAGACCTGTGTGCCCTGTTGCGCTGTTTCGAGTACTCCACCAACATGGCCAGTGGCGATGACACCGTTATCAGCGTTACAATACCACTTCTATGTCTCCTTGAGAAAACACTTAGGGCGATGATGGAAGAGGAGGTGGCCCAGGAGGAGGAGGAGGAGGAGGAGGAAGAGGGGTCATTTTTAGCACTTTCAGGCCAGTCTCTTCGAAGTGACTCAGAGGGAGGTTTTTGGCAACAGCAGAGGCCAGGTACAAATGTGGCCAGCCAGGGCCCACTACTGGAGGACGAGGAGGACGAGGATGAGGAGGAGGTGGAGGAGGATGAGGATGAAGCATGGTCACAGCGGGGTGGCACCCAACGCAGCTCGGGTCCATCACTGGTGCGTGGCTGGGGGGAAAGGCAGGACGATGACGATACGCCTCCCACAGAGGACAGCTTGTCCTTACCCCTGGGCAGCCTGGCACACATGAGCGACTACATGCTGCAGTGCCTGCGCAACGACAGCAGAGTTGCCCACATTTTAACCTGTGCGGACTACTGGGTTGCCACCCTGCTGGATCCACGCTACAAAGACAATGTGCCCACCTTACTTCCTGCACTGGAGCGTGATAGGAAGATGCGCGAGTACAAGCGCACGTTGGTAGACGCGCTACTGAGAGCATTCCCAAATGTCACAGGGGAACAAGTGGAAGCCCAAGGCCAAGGCAGAGGAGGAGCAAGAGGTCGCCAAGGCAGCTGTGTCACGGCCAGCTCCTCTGAGGGCAGGGTTAGCATGGCAGAGATGTGGAAAACTTTTGTCAACACGCCACAGCTAACTGCACCACCACCTGATACGCAACGTGTTAGCAGGAGGCAACATTTCACTAACATGGTGGAACAGTACGTGTGCACACCCCTCCACGTACTGACTGATGGTTCGGCCCCATTCAACTTCTGGGTCTCTAAATTGTCCACGTGGCCAGAGCTAGCCTTTTATGCCTTGGAGGTGCTGGCCTGCCCGGCAGCCAGCGTTTTGTCTGAACGTGTATTCAGCACGGCAGGGGGCGTCATTACAGACAAACGCAGCCGCCTGTCTACAGCCAATGTGGACAAGCTGACGTTCATAAAAATGAACCAGGCATGGATCCCACAGGACCTGTCCGTCCCTTGTCCAGATTAGACATTAACTACCTCCCCATAACCATATATTATTGGACTCCAGGGCACTTCCTCATTCAATCCTATTTTTATTTTCATTTTACCATTATATTGCAAGGCTACCCAAAGTTGAATGAACCTCTCCTCTGCCTGTGTGCTAGGCCTAAATATATGCCAATGGATTGTTGCAGTGGTGGCTGACGTGAAGCCTCATTCTCTGCTATGACATGCAGACTGATTCTCTGGTGACATGAAGCCAGATTGTCTGTTACGGGACCTCTCTCCTCTGCCTGGGTGCTGGGCCTGAATTTATGACAATGGACTGTTGCAGTGGTGGGTGACGTGAAGCCTGATTCTCTGCTATGACATGCAGACTGATTCTCTGGTGACATGAAGCCAGATCCTCTGTTACGGGACCTCTCTCCTCTGCCTGGGTGCTGGGCCTAAATTTATGAAAATGGACTGTTGCAGTGGTGGGTGACGTGAAGCCTCATTCTCTGCTATGACATGCAGACTGATTCTCTGCTGACATGAAGCCAGATCGTCTGTTACGGGACCTCTCTCCTCTGCCTGGGTGCTGGGCCTAAATTTATGAAAATGGACTCTTACAGTGGTGGGTGACGTGAAGCCTGATTCTCTGCTATGACATGAAGACTGATTCTCTGCTGACATGAAGCCAGATCCTCTGTTACGGGACCTCTCTCCTCTGCCTGGGTGCTGGGCCTAAATATCTGACAATGGACTGTTGCATTGGTGGCTGACGTGAAGCCTGATTCTCTGCTATGATATGAAGACTGATTCTCTGCTGACATGAAGCCAGATTGTCTGTTACGGGACCTCTCTCCTCTGCCTGTGTGCTAGGCCTAAATATATGCCAATGGATTGTTGCAGTGGTGGCTGACGTGAAGCCTGATTCTCTGCTATGACATGCAGACTGATTCTCTGGTGACATGAAGCCAGATCCTCTGTTACGGGACCTCTCTCCTCTGCCTGGGTGCTGGGCCTAAATTTATGAAAATGGACTGTTGCAGTGGTGGGTGACGTGAAGCCTGATTCTCTGCTATGACATGAAGACTGATTCTCTGCTGACATGAAGCCAGATCCTCTGTTACGGGACCTCTCTCCTCTGCCTGGGTGCTGGGCCTAAATATCTGACAATGGACTGTTGCATTGGTGGCTGACGTGAAGCCTGATTCTCTGCTATGATATGAAGACTGATTCTCTGCTGACATGAAGCCAGATTGTCTGTTACGGGACCTCTGTCCTCTGCCTGTGTGCTAGGCCTAAATATATGCCAATGGATTGTTGCAGTGGTGGCTGACGTGAAGCCTGATTCTCTGCTATGACATGCAGACTGATTCTCTGGTGACATGAAGCCAGATCCTCTGTTACGGGACCTCTCTCCTCTGCCTGGGTGCTGGGCCTAAATATATGAAAATGGACTGTTGCAGTGGTGGGTGACGTGAAGCCTGATTCTCTGCTATGACATGCAGACTGATTCTCTGGTGACATGAAGCCAGATCCTCTGTTACGGGACCTCTCTCCTCTGCCTGGGTGCTGGGCCTAAATTTATGAAAATGGACTGTTGCAGTGGTGGGTGACGTGAAGCCTCATTCTCTGCTATGACATGCAGACTGATTCTCTGCTGACATGAAGCCAGATTGTCTGTTACGGGACCTCTCTCCTCTGCCTGTGTGCTAGGCCTAAATATATGCCAATGGATTGTTGCAGTGGTGGCTGACGTGAAGCCTGATTCTCTGCTATGACATGCAGACTGATTCTCTGGTGACATGAAGCCAGATCCTCTGTTACGGGACCTCTCTCCTCTGCCTGGGTGCTGGGCCTAAATATCTGACAATGGACTGTTGCATTGGTGGCTGACGTGAAGCCTGATTCTCTGCTATGATATGAAGACTGATTCTCTGCTGACATGAAGCCAGATTGTCTGTTACGGGACCTCTCTCCTCTGCCTGTGTGCTAGGCCTAAATATATGCCAATGGATTGTTGCAGTGGTGGCTGACGTGAAGCCTGATTCTCTGCTATGACATGCAGACTGATTCTCTGGTGACATGAAGCCAGATCCTCTGTTACGGGACCTCTCTCCTCTGCCTGGGTGCTGGGCCTAAATTATGAAAATGGACTGTTGCAGTGGTGGGTGACATGAAGCCTGATTCTCTGCTATGACATGCAGACTGATTCTCTGGTGACATGAAGCCAGATCCTCTGTTACGGGACCTCTCTCCTCTGCCTGGGTGCTGGGCCTAAATTTATGAAAATGGACTGTTGCAGTGGTGGGTGACGTGAAGCCTCATTCTCTGCTATGACATGCAGACTGATTCTCTGCTGACATGAAGCCAGATTGTCTGTTACGGGACCTCTCTCCTCTGCCTGGGTGCTGGGCCTGAATTTATGACAATGGACTGTTGCAGTGGTGGCTGACGTGAAGCCTGATTCTCTGCTATGATATGAAGACTGATTCTCTGCTGACATGAAGCCAGATTGTCTGTTACGGGACCTCTCTCCTCTGCCTGTGTGTGTGCTGGGCCTAAATATATGCCAATGGACTGTTGCAGTGGTGGCTGACGTGAAGCCTCATTCTCTGCTATGACATGCAGACTAATTCTCTGCTGACATGAAGACAGATTCTCTGTTACGGGACCTCTCTCCTCTGCCTGGGTGCCGGGGCCTAAATATCTGAGAATGGACTGTTCCAGTGGTGGGTGACGGGAAGCCAGATTCTCTGCTATGGGACCTCTCTCCAATTGATTTTGGTTAATTTTTATTTATTTAATTTTTATTTTAATTCATTTCCCTATCCACATTTGTTTGCAGGGGATTTACCTACATGTTGCTGCCTTTTGCAGCCCTCTAGCCCTTTCCTGGGCTGTTTTACAGCCGTTTTAGTGCCGAAAAGTTCGGGTCCCCATTGACTTCAATGGGGTTCGGGTTCGGGACGAAGTTCGGATCGGGTTCGGATCCCGAACCCGAACATTTCCGGGATGTTCGGCCGAACTTCTCGAACCCGAACATCCAGGTGTTCGCTCAACTCTATTCATGACTAGTACTGGAACGCACATGTGTTTCACACCGGGATTTTGCAGGCCAAATACTGTGGTTTGTTTGTGGAACGCATATGCGTTCCACCATGCATATATTTTCGTATTTCTTATGTGGAAGGCTGAAATGGGCAAATACAGGGGAAGAAAAGATAAAAAGTCATAAAAAATCTCTAATTGTTTTTTTTGTTATGACGGAAATGTTTTATTCTAGATGATATGCATAAGTTATTGGGATTAATTAATCTCTCTATGGTATTGATTACTTGTTAAGTAGGTAAAATTGCATTAGTCTGATTAGTGTGTATAAGAAATTAAGATGAAAAAAATATATAAAATAAAAAAATATATAATTTTTTTTAAATGCTCCCCCTCCTTCTACTCCTCATCACGCGTTTAGTCAGTAATCACTCATCGAGGCGATTTCTAAAAAGTAACAGTATGCTTGCACTCTTGCAACAGTGCAGAAGCTGAATGTGCTCCTGGCAAAGTTACTGGTACCACAGTTCTTCCCTTTCTATGTGGTTGACTCTGCTCATTTCAGGGAACTGATTTCTTGCGCCCATCCAAGGTGGAGAGTCCCAAGCTGTCACTACTTCTCTAAAAGAAAACGTTACCAGCATTGCATATGTATGTACGTACAACAGAAGGTGGGCCAGTTCTTCAGCCTGTCGGTGTCTGGTACAGTTCACGGCAGCAGTGATGTGTGGAGCTGTAACTATGCTGTAACTATGTACCTATATATGTCCTGGCCGGGCACACCATCAACTTGTCCAGGTAATGGCAATGCCACCTCCGCATTCTCATGCTGTGATTCTGGCTCCAATGTCCTTCTCTGCCTCCTCATTCTCCACCTTGTCCTTAGCCTCCACTGTAGGCACAGTTCTGAGTGTTCTTCCAGCATACTACATAGAGTACACAAAGCACGGCGGTGTTACTCTTTTCTGCACCTGACCAGCCTGGGCAAACTGAGTCACACCAGGAAGGAGCTGCTCCACGTCCTTCATCAAAAAATCAAATCTTGTCCGTCTCCTTGCCAACTGAAGATTGGAACCATGGATAACAGGAAGAACATTCTGTTGGTGCTGCGTCAAGGAGGGCTGACCCATGTGCCCTGCATGGTGCACGTCTTTTATCTAGTTGTAAACCGGTTCCTCAAGACTTCCACCTAACTGCAAGAAGTCTTGAAAATGGACAGGAAACTGCATGCACTTCAGCCACTCTTACCATGCAAAGCACACCCTCCTTTAGCTGCAAAGGCAGAATAATGTTCCTCAACAATTCCTTATATGTGACGTTTCCACACGTTGAAACTCAACCCTCCACAAGCTGAACCGACTATATGAGAAGAGGAAAGCCTTGAACAATTTCTTGATGATGCAGGTGAACAGTGGTACTCTCCTGTGTAATTTCAATATTAGCAAGTTGCAGCATATGCGTGACACCTGCCATTTACTCAGGCTCTTTAAGGAGACCACTTTATTTGTCAGTTACCATGATTACAGGATGAATTATGTCATTCCACTCCTTCACGTCCTGGAGCAGATGCTGATAAATCTGTCTGGCCAGGGGACAGGAGACATGGCGCCTACTTCTCACAGCCTTCTCAGCCCTGTGAGGGCTGAAATGGAGGAGGAGGACATTCAAGCAATGTATACAGAGATGTGTGGTCTATCTGCCCAAGTGACAGGAGAGGAACAGGAGGAGCAAACAGAACATGAGGAGCTGGAGTGCAATCAGGAGGACCAGGCAAATGGCCCTGATAGACCGTGGCAGTATGCAATGGAGATAGAGGCAGGGAGTCCCTATGATTTCCTTGTGGAAATGGCCAGATGCATGCTGAGTTGCTTGAGTAGTGAAAGCTGCATTATCACCATTTAGCAGAGTGATGACTACTGGCTCTCCACGATGATAGACCCTCACTACCGGGCCATAGTGGGGGCATTTTTTCCAATTGCTTAGAGGGATAATAAACTCAACCACTATCAAGACATCCAATGTAGTTTGTTAGTTTCTGCCTGTGTGCAGAGGCTGGGGAGGGGAATGGAGAAGCAGCACCAGCACCATCAGGAGCAACTTATGTCGTGAGTCTCTAATGAGCACCTTTTATTCACCTGCCTACTGAAGAAACAATGCATCAGCAGCAGCAGGACAGGGAGGAGAACCTGAACCAGCAGGTGGTGGCATACTTGGACTGCACCCTGTCACCCAAGATACCCTGGACTACTGGGCAGCCAAACTTGAATTGTGGCCGCAACTGGCTGAGTTTACCATGGACAAGCTTTCCTTCAAAGCCAGTAGTGTGGCCTCAGAACAGGTGTTTAGTACTGCAAAGGGCATGGTTACCACAAAGAGAACTCACCTTTCAAATACAAATGTAAAAGATTAGCCTTTCTAAAGATGAATCAGGCGTAGATCATCCAAGATTTCCACACACCAGTGTCTGATACATCAGACTAAAACATTCTGGCAGTAATGTTCTGACTGCAGTGTGCTGCCACACAAGAGCAGTGTGACAAATGACCCTTTACTTATGGCTACAGTGCTTCAGCCACTATTCTGATGCTGCCACCCACCTGCTGTCTCTGCTGCCATCTTCTCCTACTGCCACCATCTTGTGCTGTTAGTGCCACTGTTGTTTCCCCCAACCTCCCCACTCTGTGACTGGGCACTATGTTGACTCCTCTCGTTGCCACGCTCCTCCACTTTCTGACTAGGGCCACTAGGTTGACTCCTCTTGCTGGTACCACCCTCACCACTCTGTGACTAGTGTCCCTTTTTGGTCTTGTTGACATCAGCATTTATTTTGTTCTTCTTCTGATCTGTCAGAAGAACTGAAAAAAGAAAAATGCAACAGATCCTGTCTTTGGAGCATCCAAAAGGGCTCTATCACATGGTCAGTATTTTTCATGAGGATTTGATCATGATTTGGAAGCCAAAAGCAGGAGTGAATACAAAACACAGAAGACATTCAAATATTCCCTTCACGTGTCATCTCTGTTTTGGACCCACTCATGTTTTTGCCTTACCAATACTGATCATTTACTGACCAAATACTGACTGTATAAAGGTGGATGATCAAAAGATAGGATTCATTTTTTTTTGGGAGGGTTGTTCTTCTGATGGATCAGAAAAAGGGAAAAATAAACAGTGACGTAAACACAAACTTACTGCTGACACCCTCCCCACTCTGTCATGGGGCCACTACTTGTATCAGTGGCTAAAAAAATTGGGTATCTATCAATCTATGTGGAAGCAGCAGCCGATGTAAAATGAGACAGCTCTTTCACTCTATAGTAGAATCTTAGGCCACTGCACGGTTAATTACATTATACCCTGACGCTAACATTGACCTTTAAGGCTGAGTTCACACTTCAGTTATTTGGTCAGTTAATTCAAGCATTTACTGTATGGTGAGACAAATTCAGGAGCCAATCCTACTGTTAGATAAGGTATTATAAAAAGATCTGCACCTGATCTGTGTTTTTGACACATATCTGACCAAATATGTGAAGCGTGAACTGAGCCTAAGAGTGACACCTGTCACCTGCCTGTCATACTGACGCTCAGTAACTGACTCACTACCGGAACTGACTAGCTATGCATGTTGCTGCAATGCACAGTGATGTACACGAGATACACTCACCTTCCAGGCCAGGTTATAGCTGATTTAACACGCTCCGTGACGAACCCCCGCCGATCAGCTATGTGAGAAGGCATCAGCCAGTAGTGCTGCTGCCTTCTCTCTGTTCACCAAGCACAGTGCCATACATTGTACGGCTGCTGTGCTTGTTATCACAGCTCAGCACAATTCACTTCAAAAGCGCTAAGCTCAGCCTAGGCCATGCAACCGATTAATGTGATGTCATGAGGCTGAGGCAAAGTTGCTAGAAGGCTGTAGAACCAGAGGATAGGTCATCAGTAGAAAAGTCCTGGAAAACCTATGTAATCTCAAATACTTTAATATTGCATCATTTGTAAGGCTGAAAAAAGACATTTGTCCATCCAGTTCACCCTGTTACCTGGACCGTACGCGAAATTATTCACTTCAATGCGTCTGCAAAAAAATGGAAGTTACTCTGTTTGCTATCTGTTTTCATATGTCCGTATTTCCTTTCAGCAAAAAAATAGAACATGTCTTATTATTGTTCGCATTGCGGACAATGATAGTACTGTTCTATGAAGGGCCAGCTGTTCCGTTCCACAAAATACGGAATGCACACTGATGTCATCCGTATTTTTTGCGGATTTGTTTTTTGCGGACCCCAAAATACATACGGTCATGTACATGAGGCCTTGCAAGTTGCTGGTCTATCCTTAGGAACATTGAGGTTCCAACTCCCGTACTGAGCTACAATATCAAGCAGTAGTGGCAGAACATAATACTGCAGCTCACTGCTGCTGAGCTACAATATCAAGCAGCACAGCTACAAAATGCATGGCACCATGTTTGGTAAACATTAAAAGTGACGTGATGCTTATTGTGGGGCAGAAGAACATTGTGTGTTTTTTTTTGTTGTTGTTGTTGTCGTCAGGATGTCCAATCTGGAGTTCTCATGTTTACATTTTTTCTTATTCATAAAACGTGCATTTTATTTCTAATTGCATAGTGTCTATTAGCTTACCGTATGCATAGTTAGATAGTTATAATTATTCAGTAGATAGGTACAACACAAGTTATCATGTACAAATGCGACTCTAGCATAAGCCCCAGCATTTGTCTTTCTATTCTTGCACTGGTTATTCATAACTATATATGAGAATCTGTATTCAAGATACAATTTATGCTCCAAATAAGGGAACAACAAGCGGCCAATGTCCTCAAGGTACTGATGCTAAGTGCAATAGAAATTTGCTCAAATTGTGCATTTGAATCGGGAATGTTATCCCTGAAATGGGCACTTTACTTGCAATAACATCAATACACACAATGTACAATCAAGTTAGCAATCAAATCTGATGTCCTGCTACTTCCATAAGGCAGGCTAATAGCAGGTCATAGGTAGGGAAACAAAGAATGAAGATAACAGCAAGAACATACAACTCAGGTTATTATTGTTTTTATATATATATATATATATATATATATATATTTTTTTTTTACAATGCGGTCATATTTATTTTGTGTGTCATCAAGCAGCTCAGTGGTATCTGCAGTGAGTTCAAGGGAGGGGGGCTTAGACGATTTCAAGCATCTAGCAGCTATAAAAATTATTTCATGTCAAGTGCTTCTGCACATACACAGCTGAACATGCCAGAAAGTGTCATGTACTGTACAACTGAGCTAAAATTGGAATATATTGTAATTTAAACATGGAAGTGGCTGTTATATTTAACTCACACAGTTTCAAATATTATAGAAATGGATTCAATGTAATTAATAATTGAACCAAACAATACTGATTCTTTAACACATGCACACACATAGCATTAAAACTGCTAAATTGGATAACCTTGATTATCTTGTGATAATTGCTCCTAACAAGAGGAGCCCCTCTAGTCTAATCCCACAAAAGCACATATTACTGCTAATGCCCAAGCTGACCCTTGTTCCACTGCCAAAAGTGCACAATGGTCAAGTGAGCATAAGAACTGAGCTATGGAACAATCAGAGAAGGTAGTCTGGTCTGATGAATCACAATCATCTTTAATATTATGTAGATTGCCAGGTGCATGTGTGCCACTTACCTGGGGAAGAGAAAGTACCTAGGGGGTACTATGGAAAGACACAAAGCAGACAGAAAGTCATGCTAATTGCAATATTCTTCAGGAAACCTTGAATATTGGCCCCATCTAAACCTTTTTGCAGACTATGTACTTCCTTTCACAGCAATAGTATTCCCTAATGGTGGTGTCATGTTTCAGTGGGATGCTATGGATGGTTTGAGGAAGATGATATATAATTCAAGATGTTATCCTGAACTTAAAATTCCCCATATCTAAATCTGATCAAGCTTCAGTTGATTGTGTTCAAAAACCAAGTCATAAAATTGAGTTACAGATAGGAATATTTAAATAGACCACCAGTGTTAGTCGAAAGTAAGAAAGAAAGTGATATGTGATTGTTAGATAGTAAAACTTAACTTTTAATGTGAACCTACTGATAATAAATTGCCCTTCAAAAATGATAATGCAAAATGCAAATCTTTGAACAATCCGCAATATTTGGAGCTTATATAGAAGTAAGTCACCGACTTATAATAGGATACCAGGAGACATACAGTCATGTGAAAAAATTAGGACACCCTTTGAAAGCATGTGGTTTTTTGTAACATTTTTAATAAAAGGTTATTTCATCTCCGTTTCAACAATACAGAGAGATTAAAGTAATCCAACTAAACAAAGAAAACTGAAGAAAAGTCTTTTCAAGATCTTCTGTAAATGTCATTCTACAAAAATGCCTATTCTAACTGAGGAAAAAGATAGGACACCCTTGCCCCTAATAGCGAGTGTTACCTCCTTTGGCTGAAATAACTGCAGTGAGACGGTTCTTGTAGCCATCTAGCAGTCTTCGACATCGGTCTGAGGAAATTTTACCCCACTCCTCAATGCAGAACTTTTTCAGCTGTGAGATGTTTGAGGGGTTTCTTGCACGTACAGCCCTTTTCAAGTCACCCCACAGCATCTCAATGGGATTCAAATCTGGACTTTGACTTGGCCATTCCAGGACTCTCCATTTCTTCTTTTTCAGCCAATCTTTGGTTGATTTACTAGTATGTTTTGGGTCATTGTCATGTTGCATGGTCCAGTTCCGCTTCAGCTTTAATTTTCTAACTGATGGTCTCACATGTTCTTCAAGCACCTTCTGATACACAGTAGAATTCATCGTGGATTCTATGATGGTGAGCTGACCAGGTCCTGCTGCAGCAAAGCAGCCCCAAACCATGACACTTCCACCTCCATGCTTCACAGTTGGTATGAGGTTCTTTTCTTGGAATGCTGTGTTTGGTTTACGCCAAACATGTCCTCTGCTGTTGTGTCCAAATAATTCAATTTTGGACTCATCTGTCCAAAGAACATTATTCCAGAAGTCCTGGTCTTTGTCAACTTTATCTCTGGCAAATGTCAGTCTGGCCTCGATGTTTCTCTTGGAAAGCAAAGGTTTCCTCCTTGCACACCTCCCATGCAAGTTAAACTTGTACAGTCTCTTTCTGATTGTAGAGGCATGTACTTCTACATCAACAGTAGCCAGAGCCTGCTGTAGTTCTCGAGATGACACTTTAGGGTTTTTGGAGACCTCTTTTAGCATCTTGCGGTCTGCTCTTGGGGTGAACTTGCTGGGGCGACCAGTCCTGGGCATGTTGGCAGTTGTTTTGAAAGCCCTCCACTTGTAGACTATCTTCCGGACAGTGGAATGGCTGATTTCAAAATCTTTTGAGATCTTTTTAAATCCCTTCCCAGACTCATAGGCTGCTACAATCTTTTTTCTGAAGTCCTCTGACAGCTCTTTTGCTCTCACCATGGTGCTCACTCTCACTTCAACAGTCAGGAGCACACCAAACTAAATGTCTGAGGTTTAAATAGGGCAAGCCTCATTCAACATGCAGAGTAACGATCTACTAATTATGTGCACCTGGTGTGATATACCTGTGTGAGATCTGAGCCAATTTAAGAGGGAATACATGTGAGGGTGTCCTATCTTTTTCCTCAGTTAGAATAGGCATTTTTGTAGAATGACATTTACAGAAGATCTTGAAAAGACTTTTCTTCAGTTTTCTTTGTTTAGTTGGATTACTTTAATCTCTCTGTATTGTTGAAACGGAGATGAAATAACCTTTTATTAAAAATGTTACAAAAAACCACATGCTTTCAAAGGGTGTCCTAATTTTTTCACATGACTGTATATCACTTCAACAAGTAGGATTATAGGTGCACGGCGGCACTATAGATATAAACCATTTGTCCTACTGCTCCGTCGAATGGTTTCTGTTATACAGAACCCTTTGGACCCTTGATGCATCGAGTCTTCAATGGTTTGAAACTATATGCTGCACACGGATCTGGATCTGGACTAGATCTCCCTATAGATGCCCAATAAGGGGGTCCTTTGCTAGCCCTACAGGCCTAACCACAGAGCACCCACTAAAACGAGGGTGACCCCGTCCGAAACCTAACCCTGGAATTGAAAGACCCTCGTTAGCCCATCACTACATGTATGTTTCGCTTTCGGATCAGAACAAAGCTCATCAGGGGAAACAACAGGGAGCTGGGCAGGTGAATACCTTAAAGTGCACACACCGGAATGTTAGCTGTGCACCCTGGAATATCGAGATTGTTAGCCTTCAGCATAACTGCTCGGATGGAACAGAGTTTAGATAGCAATCAGATGTTCTTAGGGCGAGATTTCTAGAAAGAGGGTACCCGGAGGCAGTTCTAAGGAAAGCTTATCGTAGGGCCATTACAACAGCCCGTACAGAACTTCTGGTGCCCAAAAACAAAACAGAAGGTGATCAAAAAATTTGTTTGAATGCCACTTTTGATGGTACTGCAGACCGTACAAGGGGGATCTTTAAGAAACGTTAGCCCATTCTTCTCATGGACCCTGATATCAGTGAAGTCATACACGAGTATCCACAGATTATATTCAGAAAGGGTAACAGTCTTAAGGATCTCCTTGTTTATAGTCATTGCAGGCCGGCATCCCAACAAGGAACGTGACTAGATCGTAGACCAATTGGCAGTTTTAGGTGTAGCGGCTGTATAGCCCACAATATCATACAAACCGGAAAGTCCTTTTTTAGTACCAATTTGCAACGTACATTCCCGATCAAAGATTTTATTAATTGTCACACCCAGGGTGTAGTCTATAAGATGACCTGTGAGTGCAGCAAGGAATATATTGGGAAGACCAGAGGGGAATTACGCAGGTGCTTGGGGGGAAAACCTTGGTGACATTGAGAACAAAAGGGACACGACTGTGTCCAGGCATGTTCACGAGTGTCACCAAGGTAACCCAAGGTGCATTAGGGCCATGGGCATAGAGCAAGTGAGACCCCCCCCCCACTCGTAGCGGGGACTGGGACCAAACTCTGTTACAACGGGAAGCCCGTTGGACATTCACATTGCGTACGGTTTCACCCACGGGCCTAAACGAGCAGCTAAATTTTAGCTGCTTCATTTAGATAGATTATCTGTATTGATACATATACTCTGGTCCAAATATCGATTTTCTTTGTCATTTATTATATTATCATTTTTGTTACTGGCCCCTTCCCCTCCCTCTTTCACTTTCCCCCTCCTTTTGTTATCAGATATGTCATTAACAGTATTTTTTTATTTATTTTTTTTATTTTTATTTTATTTTAACTCTTTTATTGAGCAGAATCAGAATGTACAGAAACATGGATACATTTTAAAGGTGGAGTCAACAGGTCTCCAATGACAACATTGAGCTTACAATGGATAGATTATCATAAGATATAAGGTCAACAGGTCACATTTTAAGTTTGGTCTAAAAGGCAAAAAATATGCATTCAAGATAATAGACCTAAGGTATCTTAGTCAAGGGTCTGAGGCGGACTAGGTGTAGTATCTCCGAAAGCTGCGACATATGAAAAATGGGAAAAAGCATAATCAACAGCCTCACGAGCAAGTAGCTCAGGTATTGAGGGCTTATTTAGTATTTTGAGAGCATTAGGTTTCGTATCCTCTGAAGGATTTCCATCCCTTCCATGTCTTATCAAAAGTATGATGTGATTTCATCTCCCAAGCAGATAGCTCTTCGAGTCTGTAAATCTGGTCTATTTTAAGGTACCATTGTTCAATGGATGGGACTTCCGAGGACAACCATAGGGTCGGAATCAGGAGTTTGGCTGCACTTAGTAAGTACTTAAACAGTCTCAGGTTAGAGGATTGTGGTCCTCGGGGGGGGTAAACCCAGGAGGGTGGTTTCGGGAGAGGGGGAAATGTGGTTCCACATATTCGGTTTCCAATTTTAAAAATGTCCTCCCACCACTGCAATATTCTAGGGCAGCTCCACCAAATATGAAGGTATGTACCCCTATCCATCGAGCATCTCCAACACACGTCCGACGCCGAAGCGGTGTAAAGACAGGTCTTGTCTGGGGTTTTATACCACCTCGTGGTTATTTTGTATCCGTTCTCCTGAATCTTCACACACCTTGATGCTAAATGTGGGGAGATGTAGATACTTTAAATCTCGTCCCTATGAAAGGTTTTGTTTAAATCTTTTTCCCAAAGGCGGATAAAAGCAGGAACTAGCAAGTTTGGGGGGGTCTCTCAATTTTTTGTAGAGTCAATTTAAGGCTCCTTTCACACCTGCGTTCAGGTGTCCGCTCGTGAGCTCCGTTTGAAGGGGCTCACGAGCGGCCCTGAACGCAGCCGTCTGGTCTTAAAGCATTCTCAGTGGAGGCGGATCCACTGAGAATGCATCTGCCTGCCAGCGCTCAGCCTCCGCTCCGCTTAGTGAGCTGACACCTGAACGCTGCAAGCAGCGTTCGGGTGTCCACCTGGCCGTGCGGAGGCGAGCGGATCCGTTCCGACTTACAATGTAAGTCAATGGGGACGGATCCGCTTGAAGATGACACCATATGGCTCAATCTTCAAGCGGATCCGTCCCCCATTGACTTTCAATGTAAAGTCGGAACGGATCCGCTCAGGCTACTTTCAGCCGTAGAAAAGTTCTAATGCAGACGGATCCGTTCTGAACGGAGCCACTGTCTGCATTAATATGAGCGGATCCGTTCAGAACGGATCCGATCGAACGCAAGTGTGAAAGTAGCCTAAGGGGAGGGTGGGTTTGGGAGGCAAGGCTCTCAAACCATGTAAGGGGCCTAATTAGAGTGTCTAATCGACCATGTTGAGCCATATATGCTCTAAGAAAATAGATCAGATTGAAGCTTGTGGGGGCAACATCTAAGAGTTTGTACATTTTGTCTATGGAAACTAGAACTCCATCCTGGTAAAGATCTATGATCTTCATTTCTGCAAGTTTAACATTAGCTGGAATGCTGTCCCTTAAGGCCTGGGGGGCCAAATTGAATACATCTCTTACATATAGTATTGGAGATGGAAGGGGAATTCCCAAACAGGAACTCTGCAGGGTATTCCAAGCTCAAAAAGTAGCTTTCATGACTGGGGAAATATTACAGTGGGGAGGGGAGGGTGCCATTTGGCCCAGCAAGAAGGCTTTAAATGAGGAACCAAGTAAAGTCTGCTCTATTGCAACCCACATTTTGTGTGGGGGGGCATCTCAACCAATCTACTACTCTCGCCAGAAGGACCGCTCTGTCATATAGTTCGGGATCAGGCAGTGATATTCCTCCTTTCTCTTTTGGATAGGATAAGGCCTTATATGACATCCTCGCTTTCTTCCCAGACCAAATGAAGGATCCGAAAAGAGAGCGCAGGGTGGCGTAATAGGTAGAGGGTATCACAATTGGAAGTGCTTGTTGAAGGTAGGTCAGTTTAGGTATGATTAAAGAAATTTTTTCTCCCAAACCATGAAAGGACAGAGATATCCAATGAAGTGAGATCAGCCGTAATTTTCTTTAAAAGAGGGAGGTAATTTAAGTTAAAGAGCTGGTTTGGGTCAGTGCAGATCTTTACTCCTAAGTACGTTAAAGGGAATCTGTCACCTGCTTTTACCATTTTAAGCTGTCACCATCGCTATGTTCACTAAAGTACCTTATTTCCAGCAGTCTTCTTTTAACTTTATTTCGTTTTGTCCTTTTGATATAAAAGCGCTTTGAATGATATGCTAATGAGGCTCCAAGGTGCCCAGAGGGGCGTTTTTTTCCTTCTCCGGTGCCCAGTGATGCCCCCCTGCAGTGCCCAAGAATGCCTCCTGATCCTCAAATAACCTCCCACAGCCCCGGCAAATGCTTCCGCCCCCTCCCCACGTCATAGTCTACCTTCTAGAAATGCCCCGTCCTTCTTCCTGTCAGCGGCCAGAAAACTTGCGCAGGCGCAGTACCGCCTGCGGCCTGCGCGATCCTCAAGCTCCTGAGGGCAACAGCCTCAAAAGTCTCACTGGGCATGCACTGAGCCCAGTGATGTAACCTAAGCGCTGTTGCCCTAAGGAGGTCGATGATCGCGCAGGCCGTGGCGGTACTGCGCCTCCGCAAGTTTTCTGGCCGCCGACAGGAAGAAGGACGGGGCATTTCTAGAAGGTAGACTATGACGTGTGGAGGGGGCGGAACCATTTGCCGGGGCTGTGGGAGGTTATTTGAGGATCAGGAGTCATTCTTGGGCACTGCAGGGGGGCGTCACTGGGCACCGGAGAAGGAAAAAAACTTCCCTCTGGGCACCTTGTAGACTCATTAGCATATCATAAAAAGTGCTTTTATATCAAAAGGACAAAACTAAATAAAGTAAAAAGAAGACTTCTTGAAATAGGGCACTTTAGTGAACATAGCTATGGTAAAATGGTAAAAGCAGGTGACAGATTCCCTTTAAATGAGGGGAGGACCAATTGAAAGGTGAATTTTGTTCTAGATGCCTTTTTAGAGTATTTGAGATACCAATGGAGATTATGAGCGATTTATTATGGTTGATTTTGAGGTTAGAGTGGGAGCCGAAAATTTCTAGGTGTTTATAAATCTTGGGGAGTGTTGTAGCTGGGTTGCTCACCATTATCAACATGTCATCAGCAAACGCGGCTATTTTGTGTTGTTGGTCTCCCAAAGTTATCCCCTGGATATCCCTGTCCAACCTAATGGTCTGCAAAAAAGGCTCTAATGTCAGAACAAAGAGGAGGGGCGACAGGGGGCTACCTTGTCGGGTGCCATTACTTATTTGGAATGGGGCTGACAAGGTATCATTGACCGTTATGGAGGCCGAGGCATTCAAATAGATAGCTTCAATTGCCTGGACAAAGGTATTTTGAAAATTGCTAGAGTGTAAGACTGAGTACATAAAGGACCAACTGACCCTATCAAAGGCCTTCTCAGCATCTGTGCTCAGAAGAACCAAGGGCAGGGCACGCTTTTTGATGTGATATAGGATGTTAAACACTCTGTTCTTAACAAAACCTACTTGGTCCCTATGGATCAGGGTCGGAAGGATCTTTGCCAGTCTGTTAGCTAGTAATTTAGCTAAGAGCTTTAGATCTGTGTTGAGGAGGGAAATGGGTCTAAAGTTGGAGCAAATAGTGTGATCTTTTCCTTCTTTTGGGATCAATGTAATATTGGCTTTGGTCATATCTCTGGTTAGAGGAGTACCCTGCAGAGTTGCGTTGAAAATAGGTAATAGGTGGGGAATTAGTACCTCATGGAAGGTAGTGTAATAAGGGATAGATAGTCCATCAGGGCCTGGGCATTTACCCTTGGGGGAATTTCTAATGACTCCCAGGAGTTCCTCTGGTGTGAAGGGGGTAGAGAGCTGCTGTCTGTATTGTTCTGTTAGCTTCGGGAAATCTAAGCCTTCTAAGAAGAGCTTATGTAAAGGGGCAGCTTCTGGGCCTTCAGTGCCCGGATGTGAGGGATATAAGTTGTAAAGGGATTCGTAGAAGTCTCTAAAAAGGGAGGCTATTCGGGCAGAGTCAAATGTCAAGGGACCCTCTGGGGTTTTCATTTTGTGAACATAGTTATTAAGTTTCCTACTCTTAAGCCTTTGCATCATAAATCTGGAAGCCTTATTGCCATGCTCAAAGATCTTCTGTTGGTAGTGTAGAAAATATTTTGCAGATGATGCGTTTAGAAGATTTTTAAGAGAGGCCCTGCAGGCAGATAACTCTTCTAAATGGGATTGGAGTAGGGAGCTTTTGTGCGTGCTTTCTAGAAAGCGTATTTTCTTGTGTAAGTCATCTATCTGCCTCATTCTCTCTTTTTTAATATGGGCACCCAGACTTATGCAATGATGCTCTGGATCAACTTGCAGGATAACAGGCCGAACTGGATGGACAAATGTCTTTTTTCGGCCTTATGTACTATGTTACTATGTTACCCCTGATGAAAGCCTTATGAGCATCCCATATTGTTTGCGGTGTGACATCTGAAATGCAATTGGTGACAAAATAGTCCTCCAAGAGGTGCTTCAGACGGGATTTAGTATCCAAAAGGCCCAATAGCTGTTCATTTAAGTGCCAATTTCTAGTAGGACAGCGATTTGGAGGGGCTGAGATGTTTATGAAGATCGTAGCGTGGTCTGATATGACAATGGACCCTATATCAGCTCCGGAGCAATGTTGGAGATGCTCTTTAGACACGAATAGATGGTCTAAACGTTGGTATGAGCCGTGTACCTGGGAGAAGAAGGTGTAATACCTACTGTTGGGGTGTAGTGTACGCCAAACAGCTATAAGATGATTTCTGGCCAAGTTATGTAGTAGAGAGCGGAGGGCTTTCTGAGACTGATCTATGTGAAGAGGAGTCTAGAAACGGGTTCAAGATTAGATTGAAATCCCCTCCAAGGACGACAATTCCTTCTTTAAAAGAGTTAGCTATCTGCAAAATGTTATTTAACCAACGTGTTTGATTATTGTTAGGAGCGTATACATTTATAAAAGTGTACAGATGTTGGCCTATCGTACCCTTTATCATTATATATCTTCCATCTGCGTCACACAGTTGGTCTGCCAAAAGGAAGAGAACTTTTTTTTTATGGAAGCCAATGCTTACTCCTCTTGAATTAGAGGTGGGGGAACCACTATGGAACCATTTAGGGAATGTGGAAAAGGAATGGTTGGGGAAGTGGTTAATTTTGAAATGGGTCTCCTGAAGGAAGACAACATTTGTTTCGTCCCTGTTCTGGATCCCAAAAATGTGACTCTTCTTTGATGGTGAGTTACAACCCCGTACATTAAATGAGGCCACCCTAAGAGCCATCATGGAAATTCCTAGTGATGGTGACAGGCTGAATTACGACCCTGATGGAGAAGACATGTAGGGAGAAACCCAAGTGATACTTATCCCTCAGAGGATCTAGACCAAGCTCAAGTCGTCGGTACCGGAGATGATTAAACCGCCTCAGACAAAGACCCAGTGACCTGTTAAAAGACCAAAAAATAAAGAACATAAGAAAAACATAATGAACATAGGTAACATGAAAATAGGGGTGAAAAACTGGCACAGTAATGCCCATAAAAGGAGGTAGGGGAGAAATGGTGTGTCACCAGTAGGTGGCAGAAACTCTACAAAAAGAGTATCTAATTAGGCCTATATGGATTGATGTAAAAGGTAGAAATTAACTATTGGCCTGAGTCGGACTAGTATGGGCCTAAAGGAGATCAAGAAGAGAGACAAGGAAAGAAACACAAGGGTAGGAGGGGGGGTAGGAAAAGGAAAAAAAAGAGGGGGTTTGGAACGGAGGATGGGAAAGTGGTATCAGGGAGGGGGGGAATGGAGAATGGAAGAGTGGTGGAGGGAACAGAATGCTGGGGTGTTCTCAACTTGAGATGGCCAGGAGGAAGGGAATTAAGAAAACCTATTAAACTAGGGCTATATGACAAGGGGCGATGTGGATGTCTCCAGGGAGTTTAGGATGCATTTGGGTCTAACAGGAGCATGTGAGATGTGGGAACCAATCTAGGTGATAGATCTAAAGGAGACTAGGTCAATCCATCTCACTTTCTCAAGGATTGAGTGACTGGGCGAACTATGAATTCCCTTTTAAGATCTGGGAACGCCATAGAAAAGGTGAGAGATAATAAACTAGGAGGAACTTAGTGACAGATCAGCGATCCTCTGATGTAATGCATCTTGGAGTCAGAGGCTGGTTCCTTCTTTTTTGGCGTCGGGACCTAGGAGTGTCTCTGGATTCAAAGGGAGCAATCCTGGGTATCTCCGGTAAAGACGTCAGGTCTTGGACAATGTCCCAATCTTCTATAGCTAGAGGTGGAATGTCCAACTTGCGTCTTCGTTGTGACCTGGCATCCTGACCAATGGTATATGCACTGCCGCTCATGCGCTGTTGTATACAGCACTACACTGGAGAGGCGTGTCTCCAAACTAAGCCTCGTTCTGGAGGCTGTGCCGCATTTAAATTCCGGCGGGCTCTGAGGCCGCTGTAGGCTATATCGGGGCCACGGAAAGATCATAATTTCCCTGTAAGGAGGAATTTGCTAGCCTGAGCCATATCAGGTCTCAAGGCTAACAATCTTGATATCCAGGGTACACAACTAACATTCCGATATGTGTACTTTGAGGTATTCACCTTCCCAGCTCCCTGTTTCCCCTGATGAGCTTTCTCCTTATCCAAAAGCAAAACATGCATGTAGTGATCCTCTAGGAGAGGGATAACTAGGGTCTTTAAATTCCAGGGTTAGGTTCCGGATGGGGTCACCCTTGTTTTAGTGGGTGCGCTGTGGTTAGGCCTGTAGGGCTATTGTAGGACCCCCCTATAGGACATCTATAGGGAGATCTAGTCTGGATCCCTACCCATGTGCAGCATATTGTTTCAAAACGTTGAAGACTTGTTGCATCGAGGGTCCGAGAGGTAATTGTTGCATAACAGGAACCATTCGACGGGGCGATAGGACAAATGGTTTATATGATATCTACACTCACCTAAAGAATTATTAGGAACACCATACTAATACAGTATTGGACCCCCTTTTGCCTTCAGAACTGCCTTAATTCTACGTGACATTGAGTCAACAAGGTGCTTATAGCATTCTTTAGAAATGTTGGCCCATATTGATAGGATAGCAGCTTGCAGTTGATGGAGAGTTGAGGGATGCACATCCAGGGCACGAAGCTCCCGTTCCACCACATCCCAAAGATGCTCTATTGGGTTGAGACTGTGGGGGCCATTTTAGTACAGTGAACTCATTGTCATGTTCAAGAAACTAATTTGAAATTATTTGAGCTTTGTGACATGGTGCATTATCCTGCTGGAAGTAGCCATCAGAGGATGGGTACATGGTGGTCATGAAGGGATGGACATGGTCAGAAACAATGCTCAGATAGCCCGTGGCATTTAAACGATGGCCAATTGGCACTAAGGGGCCTAAAGTGTGCCCAGAAAACATCCCCCACACCATTACACCACCACCACCACCACCAGCCTGCACAGTGGTAACAAGGCATGATGGATACATGTTCTCATTCTGTTTATGCCAAATTTAGAATCTACCATTTGAATGTCTCAACAGAAATCAAGACTCATCAGACCAAGCAACATTTTTCCAGTCTTCAACAGTCCAATTTTGGTGAGCCTGTGCAAATTGTAGCCTCTTTTTCCTATTTGTAGTGGAGATGAGTGGTACGCGGTGGGATCTTCTGCTGTTGTAGCCCACCTTTCTTTCCCATTCTGACATTCAGTTTGGAGTTCAGGAGATTGTCTTGACCAGGACCACAACCCTACATGCATTGAAGCAACTGCCATGTAATTGGTTGACTAGATAATCGCATTAATGAGAAATAGAACACGTGTTCCTAATAATTCTTTAGGTGAGTGTATAGTGCCGCTGTACACCTTTAATCCTACTTGTTGAAGTGATATATGTCTCCTGGTATCTTATTATAAGTTGGTGACTTACTTCTATATAAGCTCCATATATTGCAGATTGTTCAAAGATTTGTATTTTGTATTATCATTTTTGAGGGGCAATTTTTTATCAGTAGGTTCACATTAAAAGTTAAGTTTTACTATTTAACAATCACAGATCACTTTCTTCCTTACTTTGTTCAAAAACCAAGTCAAATCCATGGAGACCCCACCTCACAATTTACAAAACTTACAGGATCTGCTACAAATAATCAGTACAGTACAGCTTTTCAGGTCCTGCGGTGTTCATGCTGCAGTATACGGGTAGGTTACCCGACACTGCTATATTATAATGTGTAGCTCCCTTTAAGAAAGTTAGGCCTGTAGCCGGCAATTCATATACCAGCCAGCAGAGGGAGCCCCGAAGTTAGTATAAATAGGCTAGGGCCTAACCCAGGAAAGTTAGTAGTTGGAAGTTCCTAGTTCAGAGTGGGTTCTGAGAGATTCAGGACTCAGTAACTAGTGCAGAAATTGCACCACTGGTGTGGAGGATCATTCCCACCCAGTTTTCCAGGTCAAGTATACCTGAGGTACTCTAAGTAACAGCCTGTCCACAGGAGAAGAGGGGGACCTCTACAAAACCTTTGCTCAAGGGTTATCACCGTGATTTGAGTGTCTGGACCTTGAGAGTATTGCTTACAGCAGGAGAGGAAGTAAGTGTACCCCTGCAGAGAGAATAGTTGCCTGAAGTGTATTGCTACATGTAGAGTAAGAGGAAAGCCCTGATCCTAGGAGGCCTGTCTTGAAGATAGTTTTTTTGCGGCTGCGCTTAATAGCCTGAACCACTGCTATGACTGTTTTGTAACGTGTGGAATATTCTGGAACTGTACTTACTGACTGTTCATCTATCTTCAAGTATCTTCAGTAAAGTTACCCTGTTATTCAAATATAAAGATTCCTCAATTATTCCGCCTGTCACTACACGGTGTGCCACCGTTCAATTGGCACTGGCGTCACGACATTCATCACCTGCCTGTTCCAGTGCTGACCCGTTTGAAGACGATAGTGAGTCCCAGGATAGTGGGTTACCCTGCACTACTAAGCCCAGCATACCTAAAGCTACACTACTGACCCCCTGGGACACTGCATCGCTCTTTTTGGCGTCACGAACAGGATCGCATGCTTCTGGAGTGCAGAGAAGTGTGAACTGTGTGCTTTAACTATTCCATCATCGTATTGCAAGGACTGTACCCTTTATTCCCAAGTCTGTGGATTATAATTGTGCCTGGGAAGAATCGGAGGCGCTGCGCTGTGTTGCGCTACCCCCAGAGAGAAAATCGTGTTTGTGGATTGCAATTTATTGACTTTTCAACGCCCCTGCTTGCTGTCAGGGGATGGCGACCAAGATGGCCGCCGGCCGCATAGAGTAAAGTTTCCCGCGCTGCTGAGGACCTTCGTGGGCGGATCCCTTCAAAGACACCGAGAATCCCGCCCCTCTTCATCATCGCACCGCCGCGGCCCTGCTTTTCCTGCGTCAGCAACGTCACCGCGTACACAGGACGTCCGGAGTCTCACGAGACTTGGCCTGCACAACCCCGGCGATACCGGTAAGGACTTGTAACCGGAGGGAAGGGGATTGTTCCGGCCCTTTTAGTCGCCAGCGGCCGCATCTTATTAAACGAATATGTCAGAGCCGGGAGTTCCCGAGCAGCCGGCACCAGGAGAACTTGCGGCTTCTAATCCTCCTATAGCCCCCAGCATGATGCCCTTTACTATGCCTTACTATTTTGGGGCCCCATGGTTTCCCCACTATAAAGGGGAGGCCCATACCTTAAGAGACTTTAAAGAAAAGTTGCTGGCATTATTCAAACTGTACCCCATAAATGCCGAACAGCAGATGAAAATCCTGCTAGCACAATTGGAGGGAGCTGCCCGCAGAGAGGTATTATCCTGGCCTGATGCTGAGCGGAGTACTCTAGAGCAAATATTCACCCGCCTCAGGACCATTTTTGAAACAAGGACTGCCTCAGAGATAAAGATGCACTTCTTTGGCAAGAAGCAGAAGTCCGGTGAGTCCCTCCGTGACTATGCCCTATCACTTCAGGAGGCTTTGGGGGCTGTAATCCAGATAGATCCCAGGGAGGCTGATAATCAGGACCAGACCCTGAGGGAACAATTTATCACAGGGGTGTCTAGTGAGCAAATAAGGACTCAATTAAAAATGCTGTCAGCCCAACACCCCAGCAGTACCTTTCTGGATTTTAAAGAGCTAGCTATAAAAATTCTGGGGTCAACAGTATCTACGGAGGTGAGCACCCCACCTGAGTCGCCAGTCTGCAGGCCAAAACCGCTTATCCCTAACCAGGCTGGGGCCGGCCAAGCTGTTCAAGCTTCAGCTACTGATACTATAGCCATGCTGACGGAACAGGTAAACCATCTCACTAAAAGTTTAGAGAGAGTGTGCAGAAAGATAGAAGAATGGGAAAAACCCCTAATGTCAGAGGAAGAGTTCCTGTCACCTCCTAAACCATTCTCACCTCCATACCAAGAGACTCACCCCAGGGATCCTGGGAGGCGTAATAGAGATTGTTCCAAAGACCGCAAACGGCCCGTGTGTAAATACTGTAAAAAGGTGGGACACACAGAATCCACGTGCTGGCAGTTAAACTGGCTACCCTCGAGGCTGAGGACCACCCCTCGGGAGGTAGAACATTAGGTCCAAAGGATCCAAGTTGGATGCCCCGGTATGTAGGATCCCATCCTAAAATCAATATAGAGATCAACGGGGTCCCCTTTGAAGCCCTACTAGATACTGGGTCCCAGGTCACTACCATTCAGCTGCCCACATTTGAAAAATTCTGGGACACCAACCAGTTAGCCCAACCGCCTGAATCCTGGGTGGAGATTATCGCCAGCAATGGCAAGCCAGTAAAGGTTCATGGGTACTGGGAACCCACCCTGCAGGTGGGAGAAGCAACCTTGCCTCAACAGGGGGTGATAGTAGTACAAGCCGGCGACAGAGGAGGACATCCTGTCATTCTAGGCACCAATGTCTTCAAGAACTGTTATTCTGAAATACTTGACGCACTGCATCAGACTTTGCCCACTGCTTCCTCTGCATCCAAGAGGGTGATTCAGAAGACTATTACCGTGTTAAGTGCTCAGCAGAGGTTTGCTAATGGGAAAGGAGAAATTTGTACTGCCAGGATCCGTGATAATAAGCCTGTGACTCTGCCTCCTAATTCTCAAACTCTTTTATGGTGTCGTGCTGTCCTGGGAGTCCAAGGCCAAGATTATCCAGCCCTGGTGGAACCAATCCAGATGGAGAACTACCCTTATGTGAGAGCTGCCAAGTGCCTGGTGAACGTCTCCCAAGGTAAAGTGCCTGTCCGTCTGATTAACCTGAGTGATCATCCTGTTGCGCTTACTAAGCACTGCCCTGTTGCCCAGCTTTCCCAGGTGTCCTTCCAGGACATCATTCGTCTGCCAGTGACAGAAAAGCCGCCAGCTGCAGTCAGCGGACGTCCGCCGGTGACCCAGCCACAAGTACCCTGGTGGGAAGAGCTCCATGTCGGGGACGAGGCTACCCCCCAACATCAACGAGAAGGGATCCTACAGCTTGTCAAAGAGCACCACCAGGCCTTCAGTAAACATGCTACTGATTATGGAGAGGTTAGTGCCATACAACACACCATACCTACTGGCTCTCATCCTCCTATCAAGGAGAGATACAGACCCTTGCCGCCGACTTCATATCAGACTGTAAAAGAAATGATCCAAGAGATGAAAGACTCCAATGTAATCCGGGACAGCCGTAGTCCGTGGGCTGCACCCCTGGTCCTTGTAAAGAAAAAGGATGGTGGTATCCGTTTCTGTGTGGATTATAGAAAAATTAACCAAATAACCCACAAAGATGCATACCCACTGCCCCGCATTGAGGAGTCACTAACTGCTCTAGGCTCCTCCGCTTATTTCTCCACATTGGACTTGACCAGTGGCTACTGGCAAGTACCCATGGCCCCCGAGGATAGGGAAAAGACGGCTTTCACCACTCCCATGGGCCTGTTTGAATTCAATTGTATGCCGTTCGGGCTATGTAATGCCCCAGGGACTTTCCAGAGATTAATGGAGCGGTGTTTGGGCCACAAAAACTTTGAAACAGTGCTGCTGTATCTAGATGATGTCATTGTATATTCAAAAACATATGAGGACCATCTGAAACATTTAGCAGAAGTATTTGAAATCCTTATCAAATATGGCTTGAAAGTAAAGCCATCCAAGTGTCACTTGCTCAAACCTGCAGTAAAATACCTGGGGCATGTGGTAAGCGCAGAGGGCGTGCAGCCTGACCCTGATAAGCTAGCGGCTGTCCGTAATTGGCCGGTCCCCACTACCGTCAAAGAGGTGAGGAGTTTCCTTAGCTTTGCAGGCTACTATAGACGTTTTATCCCCCATTTTGCTCAAATAGCTGATCCTATTCAGGAACTCCTGAGGGGGCAACCCAAGAAAAGCCCTAGGACTCCTGTGCCCATTGAGTGGAATGAGGAAAGGGAAATAGCGTTCCAATTGTTAAAAAAGAAATTGACCGAGCCTCCTGTGTTAGGTTACCCAGACTACAGCAAACCCTTCCATCTTTATACCGATGCTAGCAAACGAGGCCTGGGAGCTGTGTTGGCTCAGATCCAAGAGGGAAAAGAAAGAGTGATAGCTTATGCAAGCCGCTCCCTGAAAGGGGCTGAGAAAAATGATCAGAATTATAGTTCCTTCAAACTAGAGTTCCTGGCATTAGTGTGGGCAGTGACGGAGAAATTCAAAGACTATCTAGCCGCCACCCCGTTTATTGCATTCACCGACAATAACCCTCTGGCGCATCTAAATACAGCTAAATTGGGGGCCTTGGAGCAGAGATGGGCCTCCCGCCTCGCCAACTATGATTTCTCTGTAAAATACCGTGCTGGACGTACTAATGATAATGCTGATGCTTTATCCAGGCTTCCCACAGAGACAGCTCCTGATGACGGGCGGGATGCTTGGGCAGATGTAGAAATGCCGGCCTTCTATAACAAATTTGCTCAACAGGATCAGGCTCGAGCTACCAATTACAGAGCCACCGCCCCTTCACCCTCCAGTAAGCCCGAGCCCAAAGAGGAAAGATGGGTGAAATTACAGTCTGAAAGTAGAGTGCTGGGTGAGTTGTTGGATTTTATTACTAGTGGCAGAGCCCCTGAGAGAATTAGACGTAAGACTGCAGATCCAGAGCTCACCAAACTGTGGAGACAGCGCCATCAGCTCTTCATACAAAAGGGCCTATTACTACGGAGAAGCCTAGACCCAGTATCCAACGAGAGAGTGCATCAGATTCTCATACCCCGACGAGATGCAGGTATGGTGTTGGAGATGTATCATAATCAATCCGGTCATTTTGGGGTCCAAAAGACTGAGGCTAATATCCGCCAGCGGTTTTATTGGGTGGGCATGAGAGAGGACATTGAGAGATGGTGTCGGGAGTGTATAGCCTGTGCCTTAAAACGAAGTGAGCACCACGACCAGAGGGCACCACTACGACCCATTGTAAGTACCCGTCCTCTTGAACTTGTCGCCATCGATCATGTGAAGTTGGAGCCTAGTCGCTCAGGGTATGCTTATGCCATGACTATTATTGACCACTTCACCAAGTTTGTCATAGCAGTGCCTGTGAGAGACCAGACGGCCAAGACTACAGCCGAACTGTTCTGGAAACACTTCCTCTTGCCCTACGGATGTCCATAAAAGATCCTCACTGATCAAGGCCCTGCTTTTGAGTCCCATCTGTTCCATGAACTGTGCTGCTTACACAACTGCAAGAAGATCTGGACAACGGCCTACCATCCTCAAGGTAATGGACTGTGTGAAAAAATGAACCAGACCCTGATAGAGATGCTGAGGGCCGTGCCTCCTGAAACCAGAGGGGATTGGCCCAGTCTGTTGCCACAGCTCATGTACACGTACAACCATACCATCCATTGTTCCACTGGGTATACCCCTTTTTACTTGATGTTTGGGCGCCAAGGGACATTGCCTGCTGATCACTCCTTGGACATACACGTACCTGATTGCATCAACCCATTACCTAACACCGACTGGGTTGCTGAGCACCAAAGGCGATTGAATACGGCCAAAGCCATTGTTCAGGAACGTATGGATTATGCTAGAGACCGACAGCAGAGAGACTATGATCAAGCAGCCCATGCAGAACCCTTGACAATAGGAGATGTGGTGTGGTTGAAAAACAACCGTCGTACAAGTAAACTGGACAGTAAATGGGAGCAGATTCCCTATGTTGTCATTGCGATCCCAAATGCTGGGACCCACACTTATGAGATTACCCGAGAAGGCAGGGGATCCCAAATTGTGCACAGGAACCGGTTAAAGCTCTGCCTGATGAAAGAACCCAGTGCTGAGAGTTCTGAATCTGAATCACCTGTGTCAGAGTCATCAATACAGCCTGAGGATCCTATGCAGGCTGTCAGTAATCTAATGTATGACACCGAACCCATGCATTGGCTCCTGACACCATGGTTGAATTTGTTGGTGCCCGCTCCGACACCTATGGTGCCTTTACCTCCAGAAGAGCCGGTTCAAAATGCCCCGGATCCAGTCCTCCTTATAGGGGATCCTGTTGTTCCTGTTGTTCCTGACCAGGGTCCCACGGGTGGAGACCCTCCTGTTGCTCGTCTCTCTTCTACCTCGATGCTAAGGGAGGAGGAGACCCCTGTGTTGAGAAGGTCCACCCGGATGAACAGGGGACGTCCGCCAGTCCGTTTAGGGGACTTTGATTATGCTGGTGGTGTCTCTTCCCAGGCAGTTGCTACTGGAAATAGCTTGCTTGACGTTTGTGCGCAAGAATGGACTCCTCCACGTGAGCCCTTGCCTGTTATACACCCGCAGGAAACCCCTGTGTAGTTCCCTTATTATACTTTAACCAAGAAAAATGGACTAACCTGGTTCACCTTAAGTCCGCTGTGCCAGGTCGGCGGCCGTGTCTAAGAAGCAAGAAGACGCCCCTTTCCCTTGCGTCGTCTGTTCATTAAGTTACAAATGTTATATCTTCTGTGTGAAATAATTATTTACCATATTTATAATGTAATGCTTAATTTATGTACCATTGGATGCCGGTTCAGAAAGGCATGTGTGTGAGTACGAGGCCTTACTCACGTTAAAGTCTGGGGGTGTGCAGTATACGGGTAGGTTACCCGACACTGCTATATTATAATGTGTAGCTCCCTTTAAGAAAGTTAGGCCTGTAGCCGGCAATTCATATTCCAGCCAGCAGAGGGAGCCCCGAAGTTAGTATAAATAGGCTAGGGCCTAACCCAGGAAAGTTAGTAGTTGGAAGTTCCTAGTTCAGAGTGGGTTCTGAGAGATTCAGGACTCAGTAACTAGTGCAGAAATTGCACCACTGGTGTGGAGGATCATTCCCACCCAGTTTTCCAGGTCAAGTATACCTGAGGTACTCTAAGTAACAGCCTGTCCACAGGAGAAAAGGGGAACCTCTACAAAACCTTTGCTCAAGGGTTATCACCGTGATTTGGGTGTCTGGACCTTGAGAGTATTGCTTACAGCCAGGAACTAAAGCAGGAGAGGAAGTAAGTGTACCCCTGCAGAGAGAATAGTTGCCTGAAGTGTATTGCTACATCTAGAGTAAGAGGAAAGCCCTGATCCTAGGAGGCCTGTCTTGAAGATAGCTTTTTGCGGCTGCGCTTAATAGCCTGAACCACTGCTATGACTGTTTTGTAACGTGTGGAATATTCTGGAACTGTACTTACTGACTGTTCATCTATCTTCAAGTATCTTCAGTAAAGTTACCCTGTTATTCAAATATAAAGATTCCTCAATTATTCCGCCTGTCACTACACGGTGTGCCACCGTTCAATTGGCACTGGCGTCACGACATTAATCACCTGCCTGTTCCAGTGCTGACCCGTTTGAAGACGACAGTGAGTCCCAGGTTAGTGGGTTACCCTGCACTACAAAGCCCAGCATACCTAAAGCTACACTACTGACCCCCTGGGACACTGCATCGCCTCAGTGGGCAAAAGCTGGTTTGGCAGTAGAATAGGAAATTACACAATATTAGGGTGGTATTGATAGTGATATTAATGTTATAGATGATTGTTGCATGTTGGGATAAGCCCATGAGGAAACATGCATATAGGCATGAGAATTAAGGTCAATGGTTATAGACAGAAGGCTCCTGTTGATATGTTATTATTACTAATATTATTTTCCATTCTATTGGCACTTGCAGTAATTTATTAACGTAATGATTTTATATTTTGTAAACTTCTTGGCTGTGTCTGTGTTCTCTATGCTCAGTGTCTCTGTCAGCAAACTTTGATCTGGCCTTTGAATAATTATATTAGACGTCTTGTCTTAGATACTAGCCATCAACAGCCAAACTCTACCATTTTCTGGTGGTGTTAGGATTATAATTGCTATAATAACCAGCAACCCTGTAGTTAGAAGATCAAGTCAACAAGGGAAAAGCATACCTGATGGAAAGACCCCTGAAAAGGTATGACTCAACTTTGCAGGAAGAACATAATCTAGAACGGGAAGTATGGCAATAAAAAAAATAAAAAAATTCGAACAGTCACTAAATATACAAAACACACCGCATGTAGTTCCAAGACTGTATTTTCTGTACACACAGGACATGTTAATTCCAAAAGCAGCAATCTCAATAAAAAATGCACTGGACAAGCTTCTTAATATAAATATTGCTATATTGTTGAATTAAAAACCATATAACATGAACAGCATGAAAAAGACATAATACCAAATTGAAGATCTCAAATTTATTCTTCCATTTTCATAATGCAGCAGTCTTGGTAGGCAGAGATTTACCATGGGGGTAGCGGGATCATGGAGTACATTACAAAGAAGTACTGACATGTATGTATTGCTGTGAATAAAGCACTTAGAAAGTTTATATCTCAGCCCATGTGGCTCCAACAGTCTGCTTGTCTGTGTGAGTTCCTGCTCATTTCTTCCCCCTCCCCTCTCTTTAGACTTGCATTGATGTGTAATATAATCCTCCCGTGGAGCTGCTCCCATCTTGGATGGTTTGAAGGAGTTATCCAAGCTCTATAATGTCCCCCTAATGCCTGGGCCCCTCATGCTGGTCATACGTATCCTGCTCCCCATCACCCACGTCTCTTACAATGTTTGCACGGCCTCCGCTGCATCTCCCTGTCAACCAGATCAAAACATCCACCGAATGGGTGGCAGCAGCCAGTAGCAGGCTGCGACAGGAATGAACCTCCTTAGCATCAGGGTGACGCTAGGGAGACTCATTTCCATCATGGCCTGCTATTGGTTCAGCATCCCCCCCCCCCCCTTCCCATCGCTGAATGTCTTGATGCAAGTGGCGGCCGTGCTGGCATCAGAAGCGATGCAGGTGCTGGGGAGCGAGGTAAGTATAATCTATATTAGGGGCCCGGGGACTCTGGGGGTCTTTATATGGCTTGGATAACCACTTTAAGGAATTTTTCAAGGTGAAAAGCAATTAGCAAGGGGAGGGGGGTAAATACTGTTTAACATGAGAAACATGAGAAAGGAAATGGACCCTCTATATCTAGCAAATAACTAATTAACTCTAAACTACATTAGTGCACTATAATATCATTAAAAACATACTTTTGTTATTTTTATCTCTGTTTCAGATCCCAAGACAAAGAAATTTGATGGAAATACAAATGAGGCACCAAGTGCCCAGCTGGGCATTTTCAGTTTTTCAAAGAGCCCAAGCTGGCCTCGTATCTTGGTTCCTTTTATCTTTCCCTTGCCCTCCCAAGTCCATCCCCTATGCCTACAATATGACACACACACAGGTGTAGCAGAAATCTATTTGTGTCTGTGCATTACAGTATGTACAGTAGGCATCGGCCTTACAGAATGTACTGCGCCACATTACTGACATCTTCAGAGTGTGAGCTTCGAGCTTTGGTCAGTGATGGATAGAGTTGGAAGCGCAAAGGGGAGAAACTGGAACCGAGACAAGAGGTGGGTTTGGGCTCTTTGAGAGACTGAAAATGCTCAAGTGGGAACTTTCTTCATTTGCATATCCATTAAAGTTATTTTTCTATGGATTACAAACAATGATAAAAGTACCAAAGGTATGTTTTGAATGATGTTGTAGTGTGTCTATATATACTAATGCTAAATATAGGTTATAGGCTCCCTATGAACTGAAATTATGGTAAATATGCAAATGACGTTTCTAACCCCTTTTTATCCTTATATTTTTATCCTTATCATGTAAATGTAAGCGCACTCTATTCATTATTAGATATACAACATTGAAATTAATATGCATCATTACATGTTAGATTAAAATTTGTATAGATCAGGAAACTTGATTCAGATTCTAATGGACTTAACCTTCTAGACTGATTCATAAGAATACAAAGGAGAGCTTTCTATAAAAATAGCGACAGAAGTGAAAGCTTTTGTCATTTTACAATACACAAGTTAAATAGCCAGCCGGTAAACCTACAGATATTAAAAGAAAACGAGTAAAATGAGCCACCATTACCAAAATTGCAGGCGATTTTTCATAAAAAAAAATTTCTGAAGAAAGATATCAGTTTGCATAACTATAGGCCGTTAACATGAAGCTACCTGGATTTTTTCTCTAAATCTTCTTACAGCAAAACTATAGACTGATGAAAGAACTGAATATTAAAACAGATAGTAAATATGTGTTGTAATTAACAACCTTCTCTAGCAATGCTAGATGTTCTCTAAATAGACCCAAAGCAAGATGGTGCATGCTTATAGTTACCTTTGAATTACAACCTTTTTTTCTTTTTTTTTTCTCTTCATTTAGGCTTATTGCACACGAACGTGTGCGCCCTGTGGCCGTATTGCGGACCGCATTTGCAGATCCACAATACACAGGCACCGTTCCGTGTGCATTCCACATCACAGATGCGGACCCATGCACGTCAATGGGTCCGCAAATCCGGAGATGTGGAACGGAACCACAGAACGGAACCCTATGGAAGCACTACAGAGTGCTTCCATGGGGTTTCGTCAAGTACTTCCGTTCCGCAAAAAGATAGGACATGTTTTTGCGGAACAGCTGGATCTCGGACCCATTAAAGCACTGCCATGGGGCGCACACGTTCGTGTGCAAGAGGCCTTATACTGATGATGAGATTTATTTCCACCTGCCATTTATTTTCCTCGGCTGCTTCTGCTCTTTGCTACTAATCCCCTACTGCCGACGCATTGTGTTTTTAAACACGCTATATGTTAACGCCATCAGATGTACAATTACCCATAGTTATATATGTCATTGTTACTCAGACATCATTTACTATTGCTGATTTTGTTCCAGAGCTTGGAGAGGGAAAAATGTAAAAAAATAAATGAAGAGATAAAAGTTTTCCTGAAAATCATGTGTCTTATGTCACCTAGGAGGCTACAGAAGGTTATATGCCAACTTTCATGGCAATTGGAGCAACTTCGGTTTGGCCTGAACTGATTCATGTCCAAACTAGTGTTCATCTAGCACCGTAGTGCTCAGGAACTCGGGCCGATTACATCGGTATGTTCAGGTGCTCGATAGAGCACCCGAGTATAATGGAAGTCAATGGGAGAACCCGAGCATTAAATGAGGTACCCCCTGCTGAGGGGAGGGTGCCTGGTTCATAGGAAAATGTCAGGAATTAATGGCAACAGCACCAAAATGGTTCAGAAACAGCATGGGGAGGATGTCTGGGATTATCTTGGACTCCCAAGTCGCTGCTGCAAACGATATTGTCTGATTAATACGCCACTTTTACAGACTAACAATAATACACACAAAACCAAAGATGAAATCGATTTTAGAGGAAAATTCGTTAAGAAACATTATTTCCTGTATATTTAGGCTACTTTCACACTTGCATTTGGTGCGGATCCATTATGGATCTGCACAGACGGATCCGTTCAGATAATACAACCGTCTGCATCCATTCAGAACTGATCCATTTATATTATCTTTAACATAGCCAAGACAGATCAGTCTTGAACACCATTGAGAGTCAATGGAGAATTGATCTGTTTTCTATTGTGCCAGATTGTGTGATAGAAAACGGATCCATCCCCATTGACTTACATTGTGTGTCAGAACGGATCTGTTTGGCTCAGTTTCGTCAGACGGCGAGCATTTTAGTGTCCGCCTCCAAAGCGGAGTGGAGATGGAACAGAGGTAAACTGTTGCATTCTGAGCGGATCCTTTTCCATTCAGAATGCATTAGGGCAAAACTGATCCGTTTTGGACCGCCTGTGAGAGCCCTGTACGGATCCCACAAATGAAAAGCCAAAACACCAATGTGAAAGTAGCCTTATTATAAAGTGCAAGATCAGCCAAAAATGTTGTTGATTTTCAGAACAGGGGCCATGATTAGGAGGGACGGCCGGTGGCATCCGTATTGTGCCGCTAGAGGTGAAATTCGTGGACTGGCGCAAGACGAACCACATTTGCCAAGAATGTTTTCATTAATCAACAACAAAAGTCAGAGGGTCGAAGACGACCCGACAGCTTCCGGGAAACCAAAGTCTTTGGATTCCAGGGGAAGTATGGTTGCAAAGCTGAAACTTAAACTAATTGAAGGAAGGGCGCCACCAGAAGTGGAGCCTGCGGCTTAATTTGAATCAATACGGCAAAAGTTGGTGGAGCGATTTGTCTGGTTAATTCCGATAACCAACAAGACTCCTCCGTGCTAATTAATCACGTAACTGCTGGCGGTGAGGATTGTGTTGACCAGACTCTTATCGGAGAGTGCCTGCTGCTTAGCTGACCATTGAAAAAATATAGTTGAGGGCCTGCAGGTGAGCTGACCATCTCAAACATTATGGGCAAGGGCCTGTTGCCGCTTTGTTGACTCTCGATAACTTTTACATGATCGCACATCCCCGTGACGTCGATGATCCATTTGGATATCTGCCCTATCAACTTTTGATGTTCTTTTACGTGCCTAAGGCCTCATGCACACAGCCGTGCCTTTTTTTGCGGTCCACAAACCGCGGATCTGCAAAAAAACGGAAGCCGCCCGGTTTGCCTTCCGCAATTTGCAGAACGGCGCCGGCAATATAAATGCCTATTCTTGTCAGCAAAGCGCGGACAAGAATAGGACATGTTATATTTTTATAACGGGGCCGCGGAACGGAGCCACGGATGCGGACAGCACACGGAGTACTGTCCGCATCTTTTGCGGCTCGGATGCGGACCCAAACAACGATCGTGTGCATGAGGCCTAACATGGTGACCACGGGTAACGGGGAATCAGTGTTCGATTCTGGAGAGGGAGCCTGAGAAACGGCTACCACATCCAAGGAAGGCAAATTGCCCACTCCCGACTGTCAGAAGAGGACATAGTCTATTGAAAAATGAAATTTTATGTCACAGAATTTTTTTGGAAGCGCACACGATACACAACAGATGTGGGCCTGGTCAGGTTACTGTCAGAAGAGGACACAGTCTATTGAAAAATGTCAAAAGCAGACAATGTCTACGGAGAGAGTGCACTGGATGTCACTGATATTTTAGGGATACGCACACTTTATACAGGAGATGTGGCGCGATAATAACTGTCCGCAGGGGACACCGTCTAGGGAAAAAAGTGCCCTGGATGTCGCTGATATTTTAGGTATGTGCACACTTTAAACAGGAGATGTGGCGCAGATAAGTTAACTGTCTGCAGCAGCCTATTACACGGTATTTTGCGCAGGATGCGCTAAAAATATATATTGCTGCTGCCATACACAATCGTCCTTAAAATAACTTTTGGGTCTCTGAAAAGTTTTTTGTATAAAAATCTTCCTATTACACTCCCTACACTGGCTGTACCTTCCTATGTGCAGCTCTCCCTAACACTGAGCAATTTAGCGCAGGTTGCGCTACAAACATATATTGCTGCTGTCACACACAATAGTCCTTACAAGGACTTTTAGGTCTATGAAACGTTTTTATAGAAAAATTTAATTCAATTACACTCCCTATGCTGTCTGTCCCTTCCTATGCACAGCTCTCCCTAACACTGAGCAATTTATCTCCGGTTGCTTCCAACATACATTGCTGCTGTCACACACAATAGTCCTTGCAAGGACTTTTGGGTCTCTGAAACGTTTTTTGTACAGAAATAATATTCAATTACACTCCCTACACTGTCTGTCCCTTCCTATGCTTGGCTCTTCCTGACTTAGAATGAGCCAAACACGCGTAATTAGAAGCTATATAGCCCCCAATGACGCGTTCTGGCCAGCCAATCACTGTAATGCCAGTACCCAACATGCTACTGGCATTACAGTGAGTGCAGTACTTACCTGCATGTTTATTGGCTGCTTAGCAGCCACAAAATGTACGGGGAGGAAACTCTAGCATTGCGCTCGAGCACATGCGGTTTTCGGCCGAGCATGCTCGCTCAACACTAGTCCAAACCAACCTTTTTTTAAAAAAATTTGGCCAACCGGACCCAAAATGAATCTCCAGTGGTTTGCTCATCTCTGAGGGGAGAATTTATCATTGTTCTGATAGATATAGATATCAGATGTCAGGTAGTCACTAGTGTAATTTAATTATAATATAATCACAGAGTACCTTCACCAGTGTGAAGCCTAACCGTTACTGATGATCATAAAACCCAACTAGATTGTGCCCATAAAAAGCAATTGCCAATAAGGCTGGTCAGGACAAGGAAAGGAAAAATATCTAACCCTCACACTTACCTTATCAAACTACAAGACCCGCCTAGCAAAAATTGAATAGCCGCCCCAATAGTGGCGATCCCGTGTCAGGAACCTCCTGATAGGCCCTATATGTCCCTGACAAGGAATAGATACCGCCACCCGAGAAGAGACCTATTATGACTACAGTTGAACAGTAATGTCATTGGTCAATTTCTGATACATGCATTGACCAATGACATTATTGTTCAAGTGTTTTTGCTGGATCCAGCAGGGCACAGGGCTTCCATTACTGATAATACAACCATCTTCATCCATTATGAATGGATCCGGTTATATTGTCGTTAACATAACAAGGACGATCCATCATGAACACTTTTGAAAGTCAATGGTCCCCAATCTGTCCCTGTTGACTTGCATTGTGGGTCATGCTCCACATCCCATGACAGAAAGAAAACTGCAGCTTGCTGCGGTTTGCTCTCCGGTATGGGAACACAACCAAATGGAACGAAATGCTTTTTGGAGCATTCTGTTCTGTTCAATTACATTTTGTCCCCATTGACAATGAATGGGAACAATACGGAATAATTTTTCTCCGGTATTGAGATCCTATGACGGATCCTATGACGGATCTCAATACCAGAAAATACTAATGCTAGTGTGAAAGTAACCTTATAAGCATAAAGGAATAATTTATTAAAAGCTTTCAAGATTTTATAGATAAATAAATTGATTCTAAATTAATCCAATCTTGTGGGGCTATACTGACAATTTTCATACGCACTATACAAGACACCAACTAAGGAATGCACATGTTTTTGTGTTTTATACATCACTATCATAGGACGTCTGGCAGAGAAAGAAAATAAATCTTGTTTAAACAAAGAATACAGATAGTTTAGTTTATGGGAGAATTTAGAGACAGTTGTTAGCTGTCACAAATTTACCTGTCCGTACTCCAGCAGTGAGAATTCCAGCTTTTGGCATGACTGCCTTGTCAGAGATATGCTGCTAAGCCACGCTATGCTTCTCTTTTTTTCTTCCCACATAAAAAAAACATGCCCTATATTGATAGTTTGAATAACTTCCCATAGAACCGTCCTTAGCATGTCTAAAATGAAGACATGGAAATGTTTATTTTTTTCATTAATCTGACAGAAATAACCACAGTTTTATCCCAAAAAGCTCACATGTAGTATTTTATAGGTGACCATTCAGGGAACTTCTTATGATGCTCCATGTTTTTATGGCTGTATAGAAGATTGTGCAATCACAGTTAGAGACAGCTAGGAATGCAGAGGAGAAATAAGAAAGTCTTTATTTTCCCTTTGATGTTTTCTCAGTTGGTATGTACATACTGTAGCACTGAATGAACACTATAAATATGGAAAAAAAAAGTAGAGGTCTACTGCCACTGTTGGTCCTAGTGTTAGTGTACTGTTAGAACTTAAGAGTTTGCCAGGACAATTGTCAAATTACAGAGATGCTGGGTATAAACCTACAGTAGGAAATCTCAAACTGTGTCAGCTATCACATTATCTGGGCTGCTTTTCTTTGTAACGTGGGCTGCTACAACTGTCCCAGTTGTTAGGGAAATATGTAGTATTAAAATCAATCACTCAATAATTCATGACTTTTTAGACTTTCTGAGGGACAAGTAAAATCATTTAAAAATAAAGCAATAAAAATATGAAATAATTAGGTAAAAATTGTATACATTTAGATGGAACCTTAATTATTCATCATCAGTGTGTATGAAGCCCTAGTCCTCATTTTGTTTTATTAACTAAGTTATGTTATACATCAAAATAAGCTTTAGAAGGTACCTGACACAAAAAAATAATATTATTTAACCTTCCTCTATGTGATAAAATATAGTTTAAAATGGAAACACAATTTTAAAAACCCAATAATTATAAAAAAAAAATACCAAGTACTCCCTATTGATTTATGTTAGTGCACCTAGATTTTGGTATAAAGAGACGAGATAAGGATACTACCATCAATCAAATCAATCAAATAGGAATGGTTCAGCCCTAAACTTCCCGGACCCATGGTCCCTACCTACTTGCATAGTCACCCTAAGCAGTAACCCCACAACTGGACGGAAGTCCCTACGCTGAAATACATGTGAGGGTGACACACAAACAGGGAACAACAAACAGACAAACACAAAAAGAAGTTGAAGAGTGAGGGGTCAAATGACAGTCCAAAAAACACCAGAGGCAAAAGAGAAAACTGACATGCCAGAAAGTCAAAAACCAGATCAGTACAATGCCAAATCTCCAGAAGCCAAAAATGTCACAATACCAATCCAGAAAATCCAGGATGGATAAACAGAAGAGGGGAGCCAGAGGACAAGAAATTCACCAGCACCAGCACATGCAGGCACTAGCCTTTTAAACTGAACAGAGAACTGGTCAGACTGGCATCCCTGCATGCCAGTTGGAGCTGCTAGCTGAGCATCCTGACGCTCTGGAGCCCCGACATACCACATAATTGGCCCAGGATTCCGATCAATGCAGGCTGCCCAGCTAATGTGGTTCCCCCTGGAAAATGGATGCTGCTGTCACACAGAGGCAGCGGCGGCCAGGGGAACCCTAACTGTGGCTCATCTAGGTTTAGAAAAAGAATCTGTACCTAGCCTGTGGACTGGGTGTGGCTTTAAAAAAGGGGGCGTGGTATAATTAGCAACATTTAACATTAAATCTGTGATGTCTAGACAGCCTGTCTAAATTTATTTAGCATTAACAAATCTGTCCCATTATTTTTAAGAATTATACAAAATAGTATGTCATGGCAAAAAAAGATGGAAATATGGTCTGGATTTCTGATGCTTTAGGAGGGTGGTGCCTGCTAACATGACAGCATAGGCCAGTGTCACTGGGATACTGTAATTCCCTCTGTCCTGTACGTCCGCGCTCCCGATGCTGTTAAAGATTAATAGCTTTCTTCGCTGGCTCAGCATAACAATAGCCTGGGCGCACCACTGTGGCAGTTACCTACAAGGTGCAAAGTAAAAGAATTCGTAGCACTCGCCAATAAGGTGAAAAAAATTTGGTTGTTTTATTCAAATTGTAGCATAATCACAGCGACGTTTCGACCATAACCAGTCTTTCTCAAGCAGTGGGAACGTAGTATAATATTGTGGCTTAAATAGTATGTGTTGTGGGAGTCCCTATCACCTCCCCGAAAGTGGGAGTGTACCACTAAAAGTATCCATATTACATATCTTGTGAAATGGACAGTATTCGCTTATATACAAATTATATAAATTCATACATTATGTGTGAAGCATTCCTGTGAGGTCCTGCGCTGTACATGGAAAATGCAGGCGCTAAATCCCGGCATGTCCCTGCTCTGACTGCGCATGCGCCGTGCCTTCGCATGTGTCGCGCAACAGCCAATGAAAAAAAGGGAGGTCACAGGTATTGTCGTCATCAGCTGTTGTCAGGGGGAGCAAGCAATCTCCCAGGAAATGGAGATGCTCCCCACCCAAGACATCCAGCCAAGGAAAGCTCTACCCACAGACCTCACATACTATAGGAACATGAATCACCCAGATCACTCCCTAATTCCAGAGGCTAAATAATGTTGAAATATTTATATTAGAATATTTATATTAATAATTTGCCTTACCAAACACCCCATATGGGCAACTACATTGGGGGAGAGAACATAAACTGTTTGTATCTAGGTAAATGGCACAAGGTTGCTTGTATAAACACAAGAGGAATACTCAGCCAGTGTTGACGTTGAGGGGTCTCAGTCAGTAACTTACACTACAGCACTACTGCATATACAGTATATCTAACAAACACAGCTCTGCTACAGAGCTGAAATATATATAGACACAGCACTGCTATATATATTTAACAAGAACAGCTTAACTAGACAGATGACATGACATACAGATTAAAAACACAGCTGCATACACCCCATGATAAACACAGCATTGCTACAAATATGACATATATACACACAGCACTGCTATACACACCTAACAAACACAGCCTTGATACATATACATCTCTTTTAAGCTACTTTCACACTAACTTTTCTAATTTAAGGCATTGAGGTACATCATAGGTAGAGATGGCCTTGTGGTTCACCAGACAGTTGTTTCGCGGCGGACGTTGCTCGTTCGCGATTCGATTTTTGCATAGCGCTGAACTTTGACCCATGACACATCCATCAGGTGGGACCGGACAGCCAATTGAGATGTTTCAGCACATGGACATACCCCTACCCTATAAATAAACCCGATCTGGCAGCCATTTTACATTCAGTCTTTTGCCAGTGTAGGGAAAGGCTGCTGTGTGGAGCAGGGACAGGCTGTTAGGGACACCAAACACTGCCTAATAGGGCCACAAAAGTCCTTTTAAGGACTGGTATAGGTGTGTTATCGATAGGTGTGACATACTGAGGAGTGTGATATACTTATAATATACTTTCTAACACAGAAAAGTATATTATAGTGCATTTGTATTGTGCAGCAGTTGTGTGTGGTTCTACTGCGATACTGCAGCTACACAGAGTGACAAATGCTTTTGAAATAACTAAGCTCAATTGGTGTGATATACCTGTTGACCACCAAAAAAACACTGATTGAGGGGTGTGACATACCTATAATATACATTCTAACATAGAAAGTATATTATAGTGCATTTGTATTGTGCAGCAGTTGTGTGTGGTTCTGCTGCGATACTGCAGCTAGATAGATGGACAAACGCTATTGGAATAACTAATTGCAACTGGTGTGATATACCTGTTGCCCCCCAAAAAAATGATTAAGGGGTGCAATATACCTGCTTCCACAAAATACTGATTAAGGGGTTTGATATACCTGCCTCTACAAAATACTGATTGAGGGGCTTGATATACCTGCCTCTACAAAATACTGATTGAGGGGTGTGATACACCGGCTTTCACAAAATATTGATTGAGGGGTTTGATATACCAGCTTCCAGCAAATACTCATTAAGAGGTTCTATATACCTGTTTCCACAAAATACTGATAGAGGGGATTGATATACCGGCTTCCACAAAATATTGACTGAGGCATGCGATACACTAGCTTCCTACAAATATTGAGTAAGGGGTTTGATTTCCGGCTTCCAGCAAATAAACATTATTGGGTTCTATATACCTTTTTCCACCAAATATTGATACAGGGTATTGATTTACCGGCTTCCACCAAATATTGATTGAGGCATGCGATACACCAGCTTTGGTGATAATGGCTACCTCACATTTCTAAAAATAAATGAGGCATGGAACTTGGAGGAATTCAACACCTATGATGACCACGTTTAACTGAATTTCCTCATGCCAGCCCACACATATCTGCCACCAGCCAGAACAAAGAATGGTCCCTATCTTATGTAAATACAGCAACATAAAAGGCCTTTTCTGTCCAGTGAATCCTAATATTTGGGGCCTGTACTGACTGGCCTGCAGTAAAATTGGTATCAAATGATCGTCTAATATACCTCCAGCCACATAATCATTTGATCTTTTCTTTACGGTGAATGCCTAATTGTTGGGGTCTTGGAGGAATTCCACACCTGTGACGACCACGTGTTATTGAATTTCACCTATAATCATTTGGAATTTATTCAAAAGGGGAATTTCATTAGCCATGTTTTAATCCAATTTTATATTTTTGGTTCTTTTAAACATATGTATTTGACATATATTTGTACTGGCCTGCAGTAAAATTTATATCCAATGACCGTCTAATATACCTCCAGCCACATAAACACTTGTTCTTTTCTATACGGTTAATGCCTAATGTTTGGGCACTATTCTTCACTGGCCTGCAGTAAAATCTAATATACCTCCAGCTACATAATCAATTTATCTTTTTTGTCCGGTTAATGCCTAATGTTTGGAGCCTGTTCTGCACTGGCCTGCAGTAAAATTGTTATCCAATGACCGTCTAATATACCTTCAGCCACATAATCACTTGATCTTTTCTGTATGATAAATGCCTAATTTTTGGGGCCTGTAATCTAACTGGCCAACACTAAAATTGTTATACGGTGACCGCCTAATGTACCTCCAGCTACATAATCACTTGTTCTTTTCTGTACAGTGAATGCCTAATGTTTGGGCCCTGAACTCCAATGGCCTGCATGTTTAATTATTATCCAATGACCGTCTAATATACCTCCAGCCACATAATCACTTGATCTTTTCTGTACGGTGAAGACCTAATTGTTGAGGCCTCAGAGGAATTCAACACCTGTGACGACCACGTGTTATCGAATTTCTCCTGTTATCATTTGGGGTTTATTCAAGAGGGGGGATTTCATTAGCCATGTTTTTAATCCAATTTTATATTTTTGGTTCTTTTAAACATATGTATTTAACATGTATTTGTACTGTCCTGCAGTAAAATTGATATCCAATGACTTTCTAATATACCTCCAACCACATAATCACTTGATCTTTTCTGTACGGTGAATGCCTAATTTTTGGGGCCTGTACTCCAGTGGGCTACAGTAAAATTGTTATTCATTGACCATATAAGGTACTTAGAGCCAAATAATCACAATTACTTTTATGTCACTCACTCCTCCTGAGGAAGTCACTGACGACGAAAAGCGCGTCGAGGAGCGGCAGCTTTGTCCATATCGTCACCTTACAGGTATTGACAGATCATTGATCTTATCTACCATTATGCACTAGTCACTTTACATTGCATGAGATAGATGTTGGGACACACTTATCTCTGTATATTGTGGGGCACAGTGTAGTGGTATACTGTATATTGTGTGGGGCACAGTGTAGAGGTATACTGTATATTGTGGGGCACAGTGTAGTGGTATACTGTACATTGTGTGGGGCACAGTGTAGAGGTATACTGTATATTGTGTGGCACAGTGTAACGGTATACTGTATATTGTGGGGCACAGTGTAGTGGTATACTGTATATTGTGTGGCACAGTGTAGCGGTATACTGTACATTGTGGGGCACAGTGTAGGCTATATGTGTATAACATAAACATATTTCATATGAACACTTACAATTTCTTGGCTTGGCCCTTGGGGATCTCGGACGCCACTTCCACACTTTGGCCGGGGGCTCGGCGGAGCTGATGTTGTGTTTTATCCTAATGAGAAAGATTTCATAATAAGGATTTGGAGAAGGGGCAGAGGGGTCACAGAGCAGGGAGAGGCTGGTGCTGCTACTAGGGGGTCATACCATGGGGGAGTAATAAAGCCCACCATAATGCCCACCCAGTTGTAATAATTCTCCTTATCATGTGACAGTGCAAAAATACCCCCTTGTAATGCCCCCAGTTGAGCTAATGTCCCCATAGTGCCCCCATAATGTGCCAGTATAAAATACCCCTATATAGTGCCCCCAGTAAATTCCCCCATAGTGCTCCTCTCCCCCTTCCTGCTAGTGCCCCCCATAATGTACCAGTATAAAATGCCCCATATATAGTGCCCCAGTAGATGCCCCTCAGTGTCCGGCCTCTGATAGGCTGCCGGCCTAGTGTCCCCCATAATGCCCCCCAATAATGTGCCAGTAAGTGTCCCCATAGATGCCCCCCCATCATGTGCCAGTATCAAGTGCCTCTCCCCCCCCCCACATGTCCCAGTATTATAGTGCCATCTCCCCCCATGTGCCAGTATCAAGTGCCTCTCTCCTTCCCACCCCCATGTGCCACTATCATAGTGCCAAACCCCCCCATGTGCCAGTATCAAGTGTCCTCTCTCTTCCCCCCATGTCCCATTATCATAGTGCCATCTCCCCCCCAAAAAAGTGCCAGTATTAAGTGCCTCTCCCCCCCCATGTGCCAGTATCATAGTGCCAACCCCCCCCCCCACATGCCAGTATCAAGTGCCTCTCCCCCCCCATGTCCCAGTATCATAGTGCCATCTCCCCCCCCCCCACAAAAAAAGTGCCAATATCAAGTGCCTCTCTCCCTCCCCCTCCCCATGGGCCAGTATCAGGTTCCTCTCTCCCCCCCCATGTGCCAGTATCAAGTGCCAACCCCCCCTCTCCCCTCCAGGTGCCAGTATCAGGTGCCTCTCCCCCCCATGTCCCAGTATCATAGTGCCATCTCCCCCCCCACACAAAAAAAGTGCCAGTATCAAGTGCCTCTCTCCCTCCCCCCCCACCCCATATGCCAGTATCAGGTGCCAACCCCTCTCCCCCCCATGTGCCAGTATCAGGTGCCAACCCCCCCTCCCCCCAGGTGCCAGTATCAGGTACCACTCTCCCCCCCCCCCATATGCCAGTATCAGGTGCCAACCCCTCTCCCCCCCATGTGCCAGTATCAGGTGCCTCTTCCCCCCCCCATGTGCCAGTATCAGGTGCCAACCCCCCTCCCCCCCAGGTGCCAGTATCAGGTGCCAACCCCCCTTCCCCCATGTGCCAGTATCAGGTGCCACTGCCAGTATCAGGTGCCTCCCGCTCCCCCATGGCAGTAACAGTCGGGTATTAAAAAAAATAATAATAAACACTTCTACTTACCTCCATGTCAGCGATGCAGCCTCTTCCTGTGTCCCGCCTTGTATGTCCTTATATGGAGTCAGTGCTTGTATTTGAGAAAAGATTCTGCTGGGATTCGAACCCACGACCTTCTGCTTCAGAGGCAAAGCAGCTAACCACTAGACCATACCAGCTGCCTTGCGGCTGACTGAAAAAATATGAGACTTCTACTGTTATAGCTAGCTAAGTGTACATCTTTACACATGACAGCTGCTCATATATAGAGATATAGCAGAGCTGAATGTGCTGAGACAGCTGTCATATACAGATATAGCAGTATCTCAGATATATCTCTATATGACAGCTGTTCCAGCACACTCAGCTCTGCTATATCTCTATATATGATAGCTGCCCCAGCAAACCCAGCTCTGCTACATCTATGCATATGACAGCTGCCCAAACACACCCAGCACTGCTATATCTCTATATGGCAGCTGTCCCAGCACACTCATGCTCTGCTATATCTCTAGATATGATAGCTGCTCCAGCACACCCAGCTCCGCTACATCTATATATCTCTAAGTATTGCTATACAGTAGATAGATATATAGAGATATAGCAGAGCTGAGTGTGCTGGGGCAGCTGTCATGTGTATAGATGTAGCAGAGCTGGCTGTGTTTCGGCAGCTGTCATGTGTATAGATGTAGTAGAGCTGGGTTTGCTGGGGCAGTTGTCATATATAGAGATATAGTAGAGCTGAGTGTGCTGGTGCAGCTGTCATGTGTATAGATGTAGCAGAGCTGGGTGTGTTTAGGCATCTGTCATGTGTATAGATGTAGTAGAGCTGGGTTTGCTGGGGCAGCTGTCATATATAGAGATATAGCAGAGCTGAGTGTGCTGGTGCAGCTGTCATGTGTATAGATGTAGCAGAGCTGGGTGTGTTTGGGCATCTATCATGTGTATAGATGTAGCAGAGCTGGTTGTGTTTGGGCATCTGTCATGTGTATAGATGTAGTAGAGCTGGGTTTGCTGGGGCAGCGGTCATATATAGAGATATAGCAGAGCTGATTGTGCTGGGACAGCTGTCATATAGAGATATAGCAGTGCTGGGTGTGTTGGGGGCAGCTGTCATGTGTATAGATGTAGCAGAGCTGGCTGTGTTTGGGCAGCTGTCATGTGTATAGATGTAGTAGAGCTGGGTTTGCTGGGGCAGCTGTCATATATAGAGATATAGCAGAGCTGATTGTGCTGGGACAGCTGTCATATAGAGATATAGCAGTGCTGGGTGTGTTGGGGGCAGCTGTCATGTGTATAGATGTAGCAGAGCTGACTGTGTTTCGGCAGCTGTCATGTGTATAGATGTAGTAGAGCTGGGTTTGCTGGGGCAGCTGTCATATATAGAGATATAGCAGAGCTGAGTGTGTTGGGGCAGCTGTCATGTGTATAGATGTAGCAGAGCTGGCTGTGTTTCGGTAGCTGTAATGTGTATAGATGTAGTAGAGCTGGGTTTGCTGGGGCAGCTGTCATATATAGAGATATAGCAGAGCTGAGTGTGCAGGGACAGCTGTCATATAGAGATATAGCAGTGCTAGGTGTGTTTGGGCAGCTGTCATGTGTATAGATGTACAATTAGCCAGCTATAACAGTAGAAGTCTCATATTTTTTCAATGAGTTGTAATGCAGCCTTTATGGCTGTGAGGGTAAATGCTTTGCCACTGATACACTGCTAGATTGGAGGTTGTGGGTTCGAATCCCAGACCAGGAGACTTTAGCAGACAGTAAAATTAGATCTCACTAGCGGCTGCTGTGAAGGGGCCCTGAACACAATATTTTAACTAACTTGAAAATAAACTGTCACACACGCTGCTGGGGCGCCGGGCCCCCTTGGCAGCCCGGGCCCCGAAGCAGCTCCTTCCCCAGTAGTTACGCCACTGGGACACACAAACAAACGCCAAGGGAAGTTGATCCAGAAACAGTCAAACCAGGAGATCGATACCAACAGAATCACAAAGCGGAAGGAGGGAGAAATAACAAGTAAAGTGTCAATACCGGACAGGAAGAAGGTACAGAATCGCTAAGCAGAGACAGAGGTCAAAGTATAGCAGAAGTCAAATCCAAACGCAACAGTTCAATACACACAGGTAGCAGAGCACAGCAAGGAAAAGCTATAACTGACAAAGGTGATGGCGAGTTGCAGCCTTAAATAGGGAGCTAATCACCTGAGCGCTGGCATCACCGGGGACGTAGCTCAGGTGTGAACTAAGGAGGTGTAACCAAAGAGGGCGATCGAGAGGGGGCATGGCCTATAAGGCATCATGAGGGGCATGGCCTAAACATCATGAGAGGGCGTGTCCTAAATGCAGAGTCACCAAGGGGCATGGCATGACGGCATGACGGCATGACAGCATGCCTAGCACCGCTCTGCAGTGTTCGACCCCCAGACTGCAGCGCTGAAGCTCAGACAGGCAAGTTGGCGACACCAGCAGGTCGCATTTTTGAGAATTTCCCTTTAAGACACATAAAAGTGGCCCATGATTAAAATGCATATTTTTTGTGGGAATTTTTGTCATTGATCTCCCTCTAGTATGTCACTGTTCATGTTGTGGGACTATTTGTGCACTTCTAGTAAGTATTTGGTGGCTGCAAATATGACCTGAAGGTTTTTCAGGTTCGTCTGCCATTAAAGTGAATGGTGCCCGCCGCGAACTTGCGGTTTGCGAACATTTGATCGCGTTCGCGAATCGTCCTGGCTGATGTTAGTCCATCACTAGTCATAGGATCTCAATACTGGAAAAAAAATGCTTCCATTTTGTCACCATTAATTGTCAGACAAATTCTGTTCAGTTACAAAACGTAACTGAACAGAACGGAATGCTCCAAAAAGCATTCCGTTTCGTTTGGTTGCGTTCTCATACCGGAGAGCAAACTGCAGCATGCATGTCATGGGATGAGAATAAAAACGGATCCAACAAACACAAAAGGGGGGAAGGGTCAGCACATCCCAATGTGCAGGGGCACGTTGCTTGTGGCTGCAAATATACATCTGAAAAACACATCCAACACAACCACAACCAAAAGTAGAGTACAAAAGTATATTACATTGCAAATGCTATGCTATGCTAATAACTTAGAGATGCTTAGCAGATACATTTTGTACAAAATCATTTTGGCCCGTCTGCCGCACGCCAATGTGATCTCTATAAGACGGGTCCTAACACTAAAGCTCACCTGCTGGGTGCCATAACAGAGACCATGAAATCCAGGAAGTGCAGGCTGATTTTTAATTAGCATGAGTATATAGTCTGCTCAGCATGCATGCTGGTATTTGTAGTCCCTGGATTCAATGAAGGCCATTTTGGCTCCACACAGATATAAATCAAAAGGGGCCCAGCATGCATGTGGGACCTGCACTTCCTGGATTTCATGGTCGCCTTTTATGGCACCCAACAGGTGAGCTTTAGTGTTAGGACTTAGGACCCGTCTTATAGAGATCGCCTTGGCGTGCGGCAGGCGGGCTCAAATGATTTTGTACAAAATTGTTTGTTGAAAACAATCTCAGAATGGCCTGGATAAGTAAAAGTTCTTTAAAGTTATCACCACATAAAGTGACACATGTCAGATATGCAAAAAATGGCCTGGTCCTTAAGGTGAAAAATGGCAGGGTACTGAAGGGGTTAAGCTATGAGAAGCATAACAAACATTGGTATTTTCTCCATCTGATTAGTGTTTTTGAGCAGCTTGAACATCGTTCATTATTTGATTTAACCTTCTTTGGCATGTGTTTCATATTTTTTTCAAAGGCATAATGCATCTTGTGTCTGATGATACACTGCTAACATATTAATTTACCACAGAATGTCCTCTCATTAGAAGCCTTAATATTAGAATAAAAGAGACCATGTGAGATCTGTGGTTTTTGATCAAAGAAAACATGTAATGGGTTTGATAATTTCTTCCATATTATCACAGAAATCATTAGTGGTCTGTCTGGAATAATTTATATTGTCTGCAGTTTATACTTTAGCTTTGAGTTGACAGACAGTACAGCTTCCTATTTAAACCATGCAAATAACAGGTGGCCTATAATCTACTGAACATCCTTTTTTAATTTTGAGGAATTATGATATTGATTTCAACTGTCTTTGAATACATGAATATAAGATGGAACAAGATATAGTTTCAGTTTGTCTTCAGCCTTCATCATCTTGCTAATGGTTGAAAAGATATAATATGCATGTACCATAATGATGGATTTCCCCAACGTTTAATTAAAACACCAAATTTCTCCTAAACTAAATCTAACTTAATGAGAGTATGCTAAGACCAACACACTTAAAATGTCTATATCAAGACTATAATCTAAAATTTCTTGAAAATCATCTGGGAATGTGTTTTAGTGAAATAATGTCTATTTAGATCATTAGGAAACAGTGACTCATGCACACATTAAGAAAATAATAATCAAATATTGGCTGATTATTCTCTCATGTAAGACTTTCTCATAATAGGGCAAAACAGTGTACTGCATCATACCCACTTCAGATATGAATGGCAAAATCTAAATTGTGCTATACTGCTATAATAAACACATGTAGAAAAGACATTGTTTGAATGAAAATCCCCCTTTTTATCTTATACAGACTCTTTAATGGAAATAGGTTGTGTATCACCCCTGCAAAACAATAACTGCCACCTTAAACTGATATCTGGCTGCACCACATTAAAAGGAGTAGTTCCATGAAAAATATTCTACACTAACTGAAGGACCCGGCTTCGCACGGGTAAATTTAATCTATTTCATTTAAAGTTTGTGTGTGTCGTTAAAAGATATCAACACTATTCACTATAACAGTGACATTTACAGCACACCGCCCCCAAAACAGTGACCTCCACAGCCCCCCACCCCTGAACACTGACCCCCTCCCCCACAGTGCCCCGTCCCTTAAAATTGGACCTCCACAGCAGCCCACCTCCTTAACTCCCCTTTACAGCTGCCTTCCCCTTTAACAGTGAGTTTCACAGTATACCACCCCCTTGACAGTGACCTCCACAGGGGCCCGCCCCTTAACAGTGGCCTTTATAGCAATCTGCCCCTTAACACTGATCTCCATAGCGGACCAACCCCTTAACTGTGACCTCCACAGCAGACTGCCCCTAGTGTGGCCAGAGGTCCAGTTTTAGGCCGGACAGTCCGGCTTTCAGACTCCCTGTCCTCCATCTGGCGCAGGGCCTGGACAGACATAAGGATGTCCTTTTGAACAACTCACTCTCAGACAGCAGCACTGAGTGTGAGCTTCAGAAAGAAAGTCACTCTCCCTCCCACCCCTGCAGCTGACAGAAGTTGATTTTTAACTTCATTTTTATAATCCCTGTCGGCTGGAGAGTGGGTGGGGACGTGGCCTAAGCAGATTGGGGCGTAGCTTAGTGGGACCTAGAAGTTGATTTTTAACTTCATTTTTTCAATCCCTGTTGGCTGAGGAGTGGGAGGGGGCATGGCCTAACTGGATCGGGGTGTATCCTTTTGAACAGCTCACTCTAAGGACAGCAGAACTGTGCTGTCTGAGTGTGAGCTGCAGGGAGAAAGTCACCCTCCCTCCTACCTCTGCAGCTGACAGAAGTTGATTTTTAACTTAATTTTTTCAATCTCTGTTGGCTGAGGCGTGGTGGGGCGTGGCCTAACCAGATCAGGGTGTTGCTTAGTGCGACCTAGGAGGTTATCTTTAACTTTATGTTTTCATTCTTAGTCAGCTGAGGAATGGGAGGGGGCGTGGACTAGCCAGATCCATTCACTAAGGGTCCATTCACACGTCCGTAGAATGGGTCCGCATCCGTTCCACAATTATGCAAAACTGGTGGGGACCAATTCATTCTCTATGAGGCCGGAAGAGATGTGGGCAGCACACATCCACATCCGTATTTCCAGAGCGTGGCCCCGATCTACCGGTCCGCAGGTCCTGAAAAAATAGAGCATGTCCTATTCTTGTTCGCAATTGCGGACAAGAATAGACATTTCTATGGGGGTGCCGGCCAGGTGTATTGCGGATCCGCAATTTGAGGATCCGCAATGCACTACGGACGTCTGAATGGAGCCTAAGACAGCAGCACTGTGCTGTCTGATTGTAAGCTGCAGGGAGAAAGTCACCCTCCCTCCCACCCCTGCAGATGACAGAAGTAGATTTTTACCTTCATTTTTTCAATCCCTGTCGGCTCAGGAGTAGGAGGGGGCATGGCCTAACCAGATCAGGGGCGTGGCTTAGTAGGACCTGGGTTTTCAGTCTTTTGAGGGTGGGCACATTGTGGCAGGTGGCGTGTCTGGGCTCCTGTCTTCAAGAGTGACGCCACTCTGGGCTCCTTACTAGCTCATTTGCATACCAAATAAACTGTTTTATTTTTATTTTTATAAAAACATCTATTGCTGGATCAAAGGTACAACTTGAAATAAGGTACTAAGTGCTATTAGGCCATGGCTTTACTTCAATAGCAATTATCCTTGTGACAGATTTCCTTTAAAGGTCTCCTACAGCAGTGAAGAAAAATGGCTGGGTTGTTATGGAAACCTGGTGTAAAACTGTGTATGTGGAGGCTGGAGGACCTGCCAGCTTCTATTGGCTGATAAGGATCATGTGACCAGGCTTCTATTGGCTAATGCATTTTTGGGGAATATCTCCGGGACGGTACATCCTAGCTGAGACCTGGTCTAAAACCTTCCCGGACACCTGATGTACCTGTGTGCCAAATTTCATCATTGTAAAAGCGACGGTACAAATTCCTTTAGCGGACACACACACACACACACATACACTCAGCTTTATATATTAGATTTTTCAGCTGGATCTAAATAGTTTTGTAAGTATATGCAATTAAAAATGTGGTACAACCACAAAGTTATTTAATAAAATGTATTTGTATAGCACCACCTGCTGTTCTCTTATTAATATCTTTGTCTGTTGCAAATCCTAACTACTGTTAGAAGCTATGATGGTTACATGGACAGAACTGGAGCAGGAAGGACACATCCCCCTGAGAAAGGACACACCCCCTTAGTTGCCAGATTGTTTTGACTCTAGCAGATAAATTATAGCAATAAATGAGGGAAGCTCTGGATCCATGTGATGTACAGAGTTGGTTTGTAAGAAAGAGATCACCATGCACTCTATCTGTGATGACTAACCTTCGGCACTCCAGCTGTGGTAAAACTGCAACTCCCAAAATGCACACTTGCTTGGCTGTTACCCATCACTGTTATATGATGTCTGATTCATATTTTTTATATTAATATGGGATAACCCCGTTATCAGCACTAATTGCAATGAAAGTTTTCTTATTACTTAATACTGTACATCCACATTCTCAACTCAAAATGGAAGATTCACGTAAACGTAACTTTTATTAGGATTGTTTAAAAAGAAAATGATGTCAAATATGAAGTAGTTTCAAAACATTCTGTGTCTTTGGTGCATCTGCCGTGCCTTTATGCCCAGATGACACATTAGAGCATGAAAGAGGTTAGGTATAGTAACCTGGTGCCATTTGTGATGGACAGTGTCCACCCATCTCAAAACGCTCCAAACTTAAGCAGGTGATCTGAGGACTAGATTCCAAAATAATGGATATCCCGATATAGTTCTGAGGGAGGCATTCACTGATGGAAATTAGTACCTAAAAAAGAAATAAAAGAGATGGCAGAACAGTACGTCACAATAATTGTCACATATGATAATGCAAAAAAAAAATCTCTGAAAACAACAGATAATATTGCACTAACACCACAGATGTAAGCATTATATATGGACTAAGCCCTCACTCTGATATGATAACCTTTTGGTCAAAATACATCTGTGCCCGCCTACCCACGCCAAGGTGGTCTCAGTCAGGCAGGTCCTACCTACCTATGCCGTTGGTCATCTACATTCAGGAGAGCAGACCTTGCACATATAGTGTGGTGCTCCTACTCACCTCTGTGTGCACCAAGGAACCAATGAGAGGAGGAGCACGCACAGCTATATGTACCACCTAAACAAGGTTGCCTGTTAGATGGGTAAGGCAAAAGTGCACAAAAAATGCTGCTCCCAGGATAAAATAGAAACACATTCACAGATGAAGGTGGCACTCCCTCAAGTGTATACCACAAGCTAAACAAAAATCACAGAGAAAAGATAAAAAACAAAGACAGAATGTTTTATCTTTGTGTTTTTATCTTTTCTCTGTGATCTTTTTTTTTTTTTTTACATATGATAATGCCCACCATGGAATCAGGCAAATTTTAGAAAAAAACTGGGGGATGTATGGACACAGACCCGAAAAAATAAAAATAGATCTTTTGGTAAAAAGTGTATAAAATGGAAGGTACCACAAGTGTATAGCTAGAATTAGAGTTGAGTGAAACAAAGCATTCAAAGTGGAATTCGCTATGAAGTTTAGGAAAAATTCTATTTGCGCCTTGATTCTCTAATTGGGGTGAAAAAACTGTCTAATACTACTGCTATTGGGATGTCCACATTGTTTTATACATATGTCATTTTATAACTGCTTAAATCTATAAGGGTGGGTCCACATGATTGTTATGTATTCAATAATGGCTTTCCGTTATAACATGATTATAACAGAAAACAACAGAATTCATAGGACAGAGGTCAAAACTGAAGCCTTTAAGAGGCATTCCGTTTTGATCTGTCATAATAGAAGTCTATGGGAATCCTAATGGATCTGTCTGGTTCCTGTTATGCAAGACGGAAAACAAAGCCCTGTTGACAAGACCTTTTTGTCCTTTCTGCATAACGGGAACCAGATGGATCCGTTATGATTCCCATAGACTTCTACTATGACGGAAAGCAAAACGGAATGCCTTTTAAAGGCTTCTGTTTTGCATTCCGTCATAATAGAAGTCTATGGGCAGTATAACTGATCCGTCCTGGTTTCCGTTATGTAGGACTGAACTCCTGCATAATGGATCCCTTATGCTACCCATAGACTTGTATGATGAAGAATCAAAACGGAATGCCTTTTAACCCCTTCACTCCCAGCGCAGTACATGTACGGCACAACCAGACTTGAGTTAACGCCCAGCGCCGTACATGTACGGGGTACTGATCGGGCGGGTGCAGGAGCTGCTGTATTCTGGTGCATTAACCCCTGCACAGCCACGGTCATCACTGACCACTGGCACGTGCAATGTCTGTGCAAGGAGGAAGCAGCCATTGGGTCCCCGCGCTGCTATGACGGGGACCCGATGGCAGGGAAGGCAGCCCGAAGTTTTACAAACAAAATTAAAAGTTTCCAATAAAGTAAAAACAAATTGTAAAAATAGGGAAGAAAAGAAAAGCAGATATATTATATATTGCCTGCATCTATATCAACGTGCTCTATAAAAATATCACATGACCTAACCCCTCAGGTGAGCACCGTAAAAAAAAAAAAGAACTAAAAACGGTGCTAAAAAAAGTTTTGGAGCACCTTACTTTACTAAAAGTGCAACACCAAGCGATCAAAAAGGCATATGCCCCCCAAAATAGTACAGATCTTACCGTCACCATAATCACGCAAAAACTGAGCCCCTAGCTAAGACAAAACTATGGCTCTCAGACTATAGAGACACAATTTTTATTTATTTTTTTAAATAATATTATTGTGTTAAATGTCTTTTTTTTTTTTTTAAGTAGACATAATAGGTATCGTCGTGCCAGTAACAGCCTGATCTAAAAAAATACTGCATGACCTAACCCCTCAGGTGAACACCGTAAAAAATATAAAATAAAAAACTGTGTCAAAAAAGCATAACAAAAAGTGTAATAGCAAGCGATCAAAAAAGTAATATGCACCCTAAAATAGTGCCAATCAAGCTGTCATCTCATCCCGCAAAAATTATACTCTACCTACTGTAAGACAATCGCCCAAAAACTGAAAACTATGGTTCTCAGAATATGGAGACACTAAAACATGATTTTTTTTGTTTCAGAAAGGATATTATTGTGTAAAACTTAAATAAATAAAAAAAGTAGACATACCGCTGAGTACACCTTACCGCTGAGGAAGGGGCTTGATCCCCGAAACGCGTCCGGTTTGGTTCATGACAGCACAGGACTTTTTGTTGGAACTCTGAGGTGACATTACCAAAAGTCACCATACCCCTCGGACCCCCAGGGAGTGATCTACAGTGCGGATACAACCATACGGTCCGGACCTTAGGACCCAGTGCACTGACCAGCCTCACAACAGCTACGTGCATCACATGAGACACAGCCAGGTCACGTGGGACGCTGCATCATAGACCTGAGACCATACGGGATGCCGTGTGAGTCCAAGTGGCTGCAGCAAGATCAAGGGGATGCAGGAGGGGTAATGTACTTTGCCCTATGGGGCTTATATGAAGTTTCTGACAAGACTATATTGGTTGAACATTTGACCTATACTGCGTGCTGAGTTTGCACACAAATTGAATCTGCATATATGCGGTCATACACCTGACCTGAGTTGCATACGGACACTGCAGCACTACAGGGAGTGCAGAATTATTAGGCAAATTAGTATTTTGACCACATCATCCTCTTTATGCATGTTGTCTTACTCCAAGCTGTATAGGCTCGAAAGCCTACTACCAATTAAGCATATTAGGTGATGTGCATCTCTGTAATGAGAAGGGGTGTGGTCTAATGACATCAACACCCTATATCAGGTGTGCATAATTATTAGGCAACTTCCTTTCCTTTGGCAAAATGGGTCAAAAGAAGGACTTGACAGGCTCAGAAAAGTCAAAATTGCAAAGCTTCTGAAGCGTGATCATCAAACAATCAAGCGTTTCATTCAAAATAGTCAACAGGGTCGCAAGAAGTGTGTGGAAAAACCAAGGCGCAAAATAACTGCCCATGAACTGAGAAAAGTAAAGCGTGCAGCTGCCAAGATGCCACTTGCCAGCAACATCACTGGAGTGCCCAAAAGCACAAGGTGTGCAATACTCAGAGACATGGCCAAGGTAAGAAAGGCTGAAAGACGACCACCACTGAACAAGACACACAAGCTGAAACGTCAAGACTGGGCCAAGAAATATCTCAAGACTGATTTTTCTAAGGTTTTATGGACTGATGAAATGAGAGTGAGTCTTGATGGGCCAGATGGATGGGCCCGTGGCTGGATTGGTAAAGGGCAGAGAGCTCCATTCCGACTCAGAGGCCAGCAAGGTGGAGGTGGAGTACTGGTTTGGGCTGGTATCATCAAAGATGAGCTTGTGGGGCCTTTTCGGGTTGAGGATGGAGTCAAGCTCAACTCCCAGTCCTACTGCCAGTTTCTGGAAGACACCTTCTTCAAGCAGTGGTAGAGGAAGAAGTCTGCATCCTTCAAGAAAAACATGATTTTCATGCAGGACAATGCTCCATCACACGCGTCCAAGTACTCCACAGCGTGGCTGGCAAGAAAGGGTATAAAAGAAGAAAATCTAATGACATGGCCTCCTTGTTCACCTGATCTGAACCCCATTGAGAACCTGTGGTCCATTATCAAATGTGAGATTTACAAGGAGGGAAAACAGTACACCTCTCTGAACAGTGTCTGGGAGGCTGTGGTTGCTGCTGCACGCAATGTTGATGGTGAACAGATCAAAACACTGAGAGAATCCATGGATGGCAGGCTTTTGAGTGTCCTTGCAAAGAAAGGTGGCTATATTGGTCACTGATTTGTTTTTGTTTTGTTTTTGAATGTCAGAAATGTATATTTGTGAATGTTGAGATGTTATATTGGTTTCACTGGTAAAAATAAATAATTGAAATGGGTATATATTTGTTTTTTGCTAAGTTGCCTAATAATTATGCACAGTAATAGTCACCTGCACTCACAGATATCCCCCTAAAATAGCTAAAACTAAAAACAAACTAAAAACTACTTCCAAAAATATTCAGCTTTGATATTAATGAGTTTTTTGGGTTCATTGAGAACATGGTTGTTGTTCAATAATAAAATTAATTCTCAAAAATACAACTTGCCTAATAATTCTGCACTCCCTGTATACAGATTTTGTCCTAATATACATTGTGTGGACATTTCATTGTGCGGTCGATTTTCCTTATGTGCATGTTTTTAGTTGCATGTTTTTAGTTGTATGTTTTTAGATTTATGTGAGTACGGTTTTAGTCCTATGTCACTATTTTAGGTAATAAATTGGGATTACTGACATCCTTCCTTGATGTTCTCTGGTGTTTGAGTGCCCTCCAGTTACTATATTAATTTGCAAATAAAAAAGTAGACATATTAGGTATTGCCACATCTGTAAGGACCTGCTCTATAAAACAATACCACATGACCTAACCCCTCAGGTAAACACCGTAAAAAAAAAAAAAAATATTTAAATGTGTCCTAAAAGCCATTTCTTTGTCACCTTACATCACAAAAAGTGTGATACCAAGCAATCAAAAAGTCATAAGTACACCAAAAAAGTACCAATCAAACCGTCATCTCATACCGCAAAAAAATTTGACCATATCTAAGACAATCTCCCCAAAAAGGTAGACATATTAGGAATCACCACGTCCGTAAGAACCAGCTGTATACAAATATCACATGAACTAACCCCTCAGGTAAACACCGTAAAATAATTAAATAAAAACGGTGCAAAAAAAAAAGTGTAATAGCAAGCAAAAGTCATACACACCCAAAATCATACCAATTAAACCGTAATCTCATCCTGCAAAAAGTGAGACCCTATCTATGAAAATCACATAAAAATATATGGCTCTCAGAATATGGACTCAATAAAACATGATTATTTTTATTTATTTACAAAATGCTGTTATTGTGTAAAACATAAATAAATAAATAAAGTATATATATTTGGTATTGCCGCACCCGTAATAAACTGCTGTAAAAAAAATAACATGACCTAATTCCTCAGCTGAACACAGTTAAAAAAAAAATGTCAAAAAAGACATTTTTTGTCACCTTACATCACAAAAAGTGAAATCTTATACAAAAAAAAATGAGCCCCTACATAAGACAGTCACCCAAAAAAGAAAAAAAAAATTATGGCTTTCAGAACATGGAGACACTAAAAAATGTCATATTTGGTATTGTCGCATCCTTAACAACCTACTCTATAAAAATACCACATGATCTAGCCTGTCCGATGAACATTATAAATAACAAAAAATAAAAACTGTGCCAAAACAGCAATTTTTTGTTACCTTGCCTCAGAAAAAGTGTAATATAGAGCAACCAAAAATCATATGTTCCCTAAAATAGTACCAACAAAACTGCCACCTTATCCCTTAATTTTCAAAATAGGGTCTTTTTTGGAGTTTTTACTCTAGGGGTTCATCAGGGGGTCTTCAAATGTGACATGGCAGCTTAAGATTATCCCAGTAAAATCCGTCTTCCAAAAACCATATTGCGTTCCTTTCCTCCTGTGCAATGCCGTGTGTCTGTACAGCAGTTTACGACCACATATGGGGTGTTTCTGTAAACTACAGAATTGGGGCAATAAATATTGAGTTTTGTTTGGCTGTTAACCCTTGCTTTATTAGTGGAAAAAATTGATTACAATGGAAAATCTGCCCAAAAAGTTAAATTCTGAGATTTCATCTCCATTTTGACTAATTCTTGTGGAACACCTAAAGGGTTAACAAAGTTTGTAAATCAGTTTTGAATACCTTGAGGAGCTTAGTTTCTAAAATGGGGTCACTTTTTTGAGTTTCTACTCTAGGGGTGCATCAGGGGCATTTCAAATGTGACATGGCAGCTTAAAATTATCCCAGTGAAATCTGCTTTCCAAAAACCATATGGCGTTCCTTTCCTTCTGCGCAATGCTGTGTGCCCGTACAGCAGTTTACAACCATATATGGGGTGTTTCTGTAAACTACAGAATCAGGGCAATAAATATTGAGTTTTGTTTAGCTGTTAACCCTTGCTTTGTTAGTGGAAAAAAATAAAATAATGGAAGATCTGCCAAAATTTCAATTTAATAAAAAAATACGAATAATCTGAAACAGGCTGTTTTTCAGCTGATCAAAAGTTTAGGACCACACCTCCCCAAAAAACGAAACCCCCCCAAAACAGAAATACAACTTCCAAACATGAACTCAGTAATGAGTAGCTCCGCCGTTATGGTTTATCACTTCAAAAAAAAATTCGGCATGCTTGCTGCAAGCGTTTCCATGAGGTGAGTGGGAACATTTCTCCAAATGGTGAAGACGGCCGCACGAAGGCCATCTAATGTCTGGAACTGTTGTCCATTTTTGTAAACTTCCCTTGCCATCCATCCCCAAAGGTTCTCAATTGGATTTTGATCAGGGGAACACGCAGGATGGGCCAAAAGAGTGATGTTATTCTCTTGGAAGTAGTCCCTTGTCCTGCGGACATTGTGTACTGTAGCGTTGTCCTGTTGAAAAACCCAGTCGTTACCACACAGACAAGGGCCCTCAGTCATGAGGAATGTTCTCTGCAACATCTGGACATAGCCAGCGGCCATTTGACGCCCATGCGCTTCCTGAAGCTCCATTGTTCCACTGAAGGAAAAAAGCACCCCAGACCATTATGGCGCTTCCTCCACTGTGGTGCGTAGAAAACATCTCAGGTGGGATCTGCTTGTCATGCCAGTAATGTTGGAAACCATCAGAACCATCAAGGTAAAAAAAAATCTCATTAGAGAATAAAACTTTCTTCCACCTTTGAATGTCCCATGTTTGATCAGTTCTGTGGTGTTCAAGGAGACGAGGTCTTTGAAGACTTTTTTTGTTTTTGAAGCCCTTCAGTCTCAGATGCCGTCTGATGGATATGGGGCTGCAGTCAGCACCAGTAAGGGCCTTAATTTGGGTCGAGGATCGTCCAGTGTCTTGACGGACAGCCAATTGGATCCTCCAGCTCAGTGCTGATGAAATTTTTTGGGGTCTTCCACTTGACTTTTTTGTTCCATAACCCTCAGGATCATTTAAGAAATTCCAAATGACTGTCTTACTGCGTCCCACCTCAGCAGCGATGGCGCGCTGTGAGAGACCCTGCTTATGCAGTTCAACAACCCGACCACGTTCAAAAAGGAGAGTTTTTTTGCCTTTGCCATCACAACGTGTGACTACCTGAGAGAAAATGACAATGAATCCACATCTTTGCACATATTTGGCCTTGTGGCATGTGGCATGTGGTCCTAAACTTTTGATCAGCTGAAAAACAGCCTGTTTCAGTTTATTCGTTGTTTTCATTAAATTGAATGCTCAAAAAATGTATTGGCTCACTTCCATTTCTTCTTGTTGCATGTTGAAGCTCTACTTGGAACCTTGTTAAGATCCAGCCATGCTACAGTAAATATGAGTTTTTTGTGACTTCAGACCTGAACTGATCCTTAAAAAGTGGGTTTTGGAAATTTTCTGAAAAATTTCAAGATTTGCTTCTAAACTTCTAAGCCTTCTAACATCCCCAAAAAATAAAATGTAATTCACAAAATGATCCAAACATAAAGTAGACATATGGGGAATGTAAAGTAATAACTATTTTTGGAGTTATTGCTATTATAAAAGTAGAGAAATTGAAATGTGGAAATGTGGAAATTTTTCAAAATTTTGGGTAACTTTGGTATTTTTTTTATAAATAAAAATAAATTATTTTAACTCAATTTTACCACTGTTATGAAGTACAATATGTGACGAGAAAATAGTCTCAGAATGTCCTGGAGAAGTAAGTGTTTTAAAGTTATTACCAGATAAAGTGAAACATGTCAGATTTACTAAAAATGGCCTAGGCAGAAAGGTGAAAAATGGCTTGGCCATGAAAGGGTTAAAGGCTACCATTTTGACTTCCATCTTATGGATTCCGCTATTTTCCATTAAAACAATGTTATAACAGAAAGCCACAAACGAATACATAACGCTGATGTGTACCTACCCTAATATAAGTATAGTGATGGACCAAGATCGGCTGGGATGGGCCCCATTCACTTTAATGGCAGGCGAACCTGAAAAACCTTCAGCTCATATTTGCAGGCACCAAATACTTAGTAGAAGTGCACAAATAGTCCCACAACGTGGACAGTGACAAACTAGAGGGGGATTAATGACAAAAATTCCATAAAAAAATGTGTGTCTTAATCGGGGGATATTTTTATGCATCTTAAAGGGAAATTCTCCTAAATGTGCCCTGTTGAGCCAAGAAAATTTTTATTTTAGGGCACAGGAGTATGGGCCTTAAAAACTAGGAATGGATACAAATTTTAATGTACTGGACTACAGGCCCCAAACATTAGGCAAAAGCAGAATGCAGAATTTCTCGAAGCAAGGCCTGGAAATTCTGCATTATGACAGCCCACTGTGATGCTAGTAACATGTCCACCATTTTTTATTTGTACCGGGGGTCTAAGTACGTTGCCACCCAGTACTGGTCCTTGCCCTTTATGGTTTTTATACCGGGGTCCCTCTTAAAACACTGGAGCATAAAGTCCCCCATTTGCACTAAACTGGAAGCTTTGGAGTGGCCTGGCTCCTGCTTATCGTCCAGGATAATGTCATCCTCTGTCTTCTGCCCTCAGCCACAGACAACACCAGGGATCCCCAAAAAGTTTAAAACATGCTCTTCTTGCTCCTCCTCTGCCCTGGCACCATCCTCCTCTGACTACTCTTCAGACTCCTGTTGACTTGCCTCAGATGGAGTAGCCCCCCCCCCCCCCGGGAATTCATCCAGCATTGTGACTTCCTCATCTTCCTGCTCCTGCTCCTCAAGGGCTTGATCAATGACACAAAATAAATGCACGCTCAAAAAATAAGGCGTAAGGTACGATGTTACTGATGGCGCCCTGGCTGCGACTGACCAGTTTGGTGATCTCATCAAATGACCGCAGAAGTCTGCATGCATCGCGCCTGAGCATCTACTGGCGCAGTGAAAAAAACCAAGCTCACCAGAACCTGTCCTGCAGCAGAGTTTGTACAGGTAGTCGTTAACTGCACGTTTATGCTGGAGCAGCCTATCAAGCATATACAAGGTGGAGTTCCATTGCGTCGGGCAGTCACAAATCAGACGTATGACGGGCAGGTGGTGTCCCCACTGAACGTCAGCAAAGCGAGCCATGGCCATGTAAGATCTTCTAAAATGGGCAGAGATTTTCCTGGCCTGCCGCAAGACATCCTGGACCCCAGGGAATTTAGCAGGGAATCACTGCACGACTAAGTTCAGGATGTGTGCCATGCACTGCATGTGTTTCATTTTGCCCTGTTTCAGCGTGTTCAGCAGATTGCCAACTGTCAAATTGAGTGGGATTAGCCACTGATCGGCCTGTCACCACAAAGCTGAAAGGAGTGCTTGACCGGTGTGGCTCTTGGTTTCCAGGCACAACAGCCACAGCACAGCATGGCAATGTCTCACCTGGCACATTGAATAGGTTCTAGGGTGCTTAGGGGGTGCAGCGGAAGAAGCGGTAGTGGAAAAGGAGGAGTCAGCCGAGGAGGAGACGGAGGATGGAGTAGGAGAAGGAGAAGAAGAGACTGGCCTGCATGCAATCCGTGGTGGTAACACCAAATCCACACGGGTGCCACAGGTTGCATGCTTGACAGCTGTCAGAAGGTTCACCCACTGGGCAGTAAAAGTTATGTACTGTACCTTTCCTGCCCATGTTTGCTAGGCCACGTGTCTGTGGTCAGCTGTATCTTGGCACCGACACTGTGTGCCAGAGATACCATCACTTGCCGCTGAACGTAGCCCTATAGCTCCAGAATGCCCATCAGTGAGAAATATTTCCTTCCAGGGAACTTCCATTGCGGTGTGCCAATGGCCACAAATTTTTTAAAGGCCTCCGAGTCCACCAGTTTATATGGCAGTAGTTGGCGAGTTAGCAGTTCCGACAAGCCAGCGGTCAGCCATTGGGCAAAAGCGTTATCCGGCGTCATCATCTTTTTATGCTCGAACATTTGGGCCCCGGAAGCTTGCCTTTTGCCAGATGAATGCGACGACGGCACGGTGGAAGGTGGAGAGGAGGAGAAATTGGAGGTGAGAGGAGAAGGAGAATAGGTAGGACTTGGAGCGCCGGGAGTGTGGCTTTGTGGGTTCTGACGATGTTGCTCCCACTGGGCTCTGTGATGGGAGGCCAGGTGCCTTCTTAAAGCGGGCATCCCTATGTGAGTTTTGGGCTTACTGCGACTTATGCGTTGACAGAACAGGCTCCAGATGGCAACACTATTGTCAGCAGCGGAAACATTAAAAAAAGCCCACACTGCGGAGCCATGTGCCAGCGTCCTAGCAGCGCCTGATGTGATTGTGCATAGTGGATAGCTCCTTCCAGATACATTTGCAGTCTGTTTTTTGCCTCCTGTGCACTGTAAGTTCTGCCTGCTTATCCACCTTCTCCTCCCTATCTGCTGCTCCATCTCTCCCTCTGAACTCCCCTCCTTTTCCTCTTTTGTGGGCACCCACTTGATGTCCATCGACACATCAGCATCATCACCTTCACGACTACTGACATTAGAGATCTTGGATTAGGCAGCAACAGCGGGGACCACCCTCCTTGGGCTGAACTGGGTTCTGTCATCAGACTGCAGGCTGGCGACCGTTGCTACCTCCTCTCTTCATGATCTGATGCCAAGAATGCCTGCATATCGGTAATGGATGGGAAAATAATTCCTCTGACTCGAGCGGAGGAGATATGGTGGTGGTGGTGGTGTCTTTGGGGGTGCACACAGCAGAGAGTGAAGAGGGTACAGATAGAGAGGATGAGGAGGGTACAGAAGAGGAAGGCTAAGTGAGCCACTCAACCAAATTTGGTGCATCCTTTGACATAATTGCACGCCTATTCTTTAACTTCCCACTTAGCCTCCGGCCTGGTGCACCTGTCCGACAGCTACCACCCCTTTGGAATGTCCTGCCTCTTCCTCTGCCTATCATTTTCAAAATGACCCTATGACAAAAGTCCTTATAGAAGAGCAGTATTTGTGGAAGAAGGTATATCACACCCCTTCCTCAATCATTTATTTTGGGGGGCAATTGGTATATCACACGAGTAGAAATTATTGTTCCATTAGCGTTTGTCACTCTGTATCAGCTGCGGTAAAGCAGCAAAACCACAAACAACTGTTGCACAATTCAAATGCACTATAATATACTTTCTATCTTAGAATGTATACTATACGTATATTACACCCCTCAGTAAGTCATGCCTATCGATAGCACACCTATACCAGTCCTTAAAAGGACTTTTGTGGCCCTATTAGCTAGCGTTTGGTGTCACTAACACACTGTCCCTGCTCCACACAGAAACCTCTCCCTACAATGGCAAAAGACTGAATGTAAAATAGCGTACAGATCGTTGTTTTTTTTATAAGGTAGGAGGTATGTCCATGTACTGAAATGTCTCAATTGGCTGTCCTGTACCACCTGATGGATGTGTCATGAGTCAAAGTTCTTCACAATGTGAAAGAATATGGGACCGTCGGACATCGCCATATGTTCGCCCGTTCGCCAAACGGCGAATGAGCAAGTTTGCAGCAAAAGGACCGTCTTGCGAACCGCAAGGCCATCTCTAGTGAGGTAGACCTGCACTGCATACGTGACAGGGAAATTAATATAGTTAATTCGTCTGTTACTTCGGTGGGTGACCTTAAAGAATGAGGAGAGCATCAAATTAGGGACGTGGCCCTCGTCATGGTGCTGGTGGAGCTCCTGTTGCAGGGAGAGGACGTGGTTGATCTGTGCAAACTACACGCCCAAATGAAACACCTTCATCAGGTGCACGTAGGCGACAGGACATTCAGTGCCATGGTGAGGCCAGAACAGTAGATTGGATGGCTGACAGTGCCTCCAGTTCCTTCACGTTGTCTCCCACGTGGTCCCCTACTGAAACCGCAGAGTTGGTACCTGCAGCCCATGGGCATCTGTCTTTCACTTCACCCCCTTGCAAATCAGCCAAGCAGTCTGAGCCCCAAGTCATGCAGAATATTTTGTGCTTTTTGATAACTCCAGCTAGCCCTGCCCCAGAAGTGGAAGAGATTGAGTGCACTGATGCCCAACCACTTATGTTTCAGGATGTGGACATGGGAGGACCACCACAGCACTCTGATGATGATGATGATGATGATGAAACACAGGTGCCAATTGCTGCGGCTTTCTGCCATGTGCAGACTGGCAAGGAGGGAAGGGTGAAGAGTGGGTGGAAGATGATGTGGAGGATGATGAATTCCTAGACCCCACATGGAAGGGATACACCAAATGGAAAAGGATTTAGGAAAACTAGAGGAATGGTCAACAATCTGGCAACTAATATTTTATGTTGATAAGTGCAAAATAATGCACCTGGGGTGTAAAAACCCAAGAGCAGAATATACAATCAGTGATACAGTCCTAACCTCAGTATCTGAGGAAAGGGATTTAGGGGTCATTATTTCAGAAGACTTAAAGGTAGGCAGAAAATGTCATAAAGCAGCAGGAAATGCTAGCAGAATGCTTGGATGTATAGGGAGAGGCATTACCAGTAGAAAGAGGGAGGTGCTCATGCCGCTCTACAGAGCACTAGTGAGACCTCATTTGGAGTATTGTGCTCAGTACTGGAGACCATATCTCCAGAAGGATATTGATACTTCAGAGACAGTTCAGAGAAGAGCTGCTAAACTAGTACATGGATTGCAGGATACAATTTACCAGGAAAGATTAAAGGACCTTAACATGTATAGCTTGGAAGAAAGACAAGACAGAGGAGATATGATACAAACTTTTAAATACATAAAGGGAATCAACAAGGTAAAAGAGGAGAGAATATTGTAAAAGAAGAAAAACTGCTACAAGAGGACAGTGGCACCTGCAACCCCGCAAACAGAGGATGTGACAGCAACACCACCACCTCCACCACCGTCACCCAGCATGTCCACACTGTCCCATGGAAGCGTTCAACTGTCCATCCCCCAAACACTGGAAAGAAATAGGAAGTACCCGCCTACCCACCTGCGATCCTTGGCCCTGAATGCCAGCATTTCAAAATTCCTGGAATTTGAAATGCTGCAATTTCGTCTGGTGGAGACAGAGACTTTTAAAAACCTTATGGCGGTGGCTGTCCCACAGTACGTGGTTTCCAGTTGCCACTATTTTTCCAGGTGAGCCATCCCTGCCCTACAGAACCAAGTGGTGTGCACTGCGCAACGGCATCTGTGGAAAGGTCCACATACATGGACCAATACATGGACCAGTAAGCACAGGTAGAGACATTATATCATACTAACTGCACACTGGGTAAGTGCAGTGGCAGCTGGGCCTGAGGCAGGGAGCAGTTTGGTGCATGTCCTACCGCCACTGAGAATTGCAGGACATTTCCCATTGCCTCCTGTTGCCTCCTACTCCACTTCCTCCTCTACTGCCACCTCATCTGGTCAGCGAAGCACCTTCATCACCAGCACAGCCAGGGGGAAACTACAGCAGGTTGTTTTGAAACTCATCTGTTTGAGGGGAAAAAAACACACCGCATAGGAGCTGTGGATGGGCATGGAACAACAGACCATTGAGTGGTTGGTCAGCCTCAAGCCTGGCTTTGTGATGTGCGATAACGGGCAAAACATTGTACCAGCTCTGGGGCTAGCTGGTTTCACACACTTCCCTTGCCTGGTGCATGTGCTGAATTTGGTGGTGCAGAGGTTCCTGAAAAATTACCCCAATATGTAGTAAGAGCTGCTGCAGAAAGTGAAGATTTTGTCCACTTCTGTACACGCTTTCAGCGTTCTCACCCTGCTCGCCTGTCTGCGCTACAGCGTAACATCGGCCTCCCCGCTTGCAGCCTTATATAAGACGTACCCACAAGGTGGAACTCCACCTTGCACATTCTGGAGAGACTGTGCGAGCAGCAGCAGGCGATAGTGGAGTTTCAGGTGTAGCACGCATGGGTCAGTCGCTCTGCGGAACAGCACCACTTCACCAGAGCCTCCATGTGGGATGTGTGTTCCCTGTTGCGCTGTTTCGAGTACTCCACCAACATGGCCAGTGCTGATGACGCAGTCCTCAGCGTTACAATCCCACTTCTATGTCTCCTTGAAAAGACACTTTAGGGGATGATGGAAGAGGATGTGGCACAGGAGGAAGAGGAGGAGGAAGAGGGATCATTTCCATGGTTATCAGGCCAGTCATTCACAAGTTGGTTGGAGGGTGGGTTCCTGCACCAACAGAGGCCAGGTACACAATTGTCTGGCCAGGGCACAGTTCTGCAAGATGAGGAGGATGATGAGGAGGAGGAGCCGTGTTCACAGCAGGGTGACACCCAAAGCAGCTTATGGGCATCAATGGAGAGTGGCTGTGGGGATAGAGGACACAGACGATACACCTCCCACAGAGGACAGTTTGTCATTGCCTTTGGGAAGCCTGGCACAGATGAATGACTACATGCTGCAGTGCCTGCGCAATGACCGCTGAGTTGCCCACATTCTAACCAGTGCTGATTACTGGCCACCCTGCTGGATTCCCACTTCAAGAACAATGTGCTGTCCTTAATTCCATCACTGGAGTGGGATCGGAAGAAGCACGAGTAGAAGCGCATGCTGGTAGATGCACTGCTGATAGCCTTCACACCTAACAGCAGAGCTCAGTGAAAGCACAAGGCGAAGGCAGAGGAAGAGGAGGAAGTAGTCGCCAACGCAGCTGAGGCACTGCCAGCACCTCATAAGGGAGGGTTATTATGGCAGAAATGTGGAAAAGCTTTGTCAGCACGCCACAACAACCATCACCACCAGCTGATACGGAACATCTTAGCAGGAGGCAGCATTTCAGCTAAATGGTGGAACAGTACGTGTGCACATGCCTACACGTACTGACTGATGGGTCTGCCTCATTCAGCTTCTGGGTCTCCAAATTGGGCACATGGTCTGAGTTTGCCCTTTACGCCTTGGAGGTGCTGGCCTGCCCCGCAGCAAGTGTATTGTCCGAATGTGTGTTTAGCACAGCAGGGGTAGTGATCACAGACAAGCACAGTGGCCTGTCCACAGCCAACATGGACAAGCTCACGTTCATTAAAAGGAACCATGCATGGATCCCTCAGGACCTGCTCGTACCTTGTCCTGAATAGTCAAGTATACTGGATGCACACACTTTCTCTTTGCATTCTCTTTTCTATTTCCCAATGTTTTGGGGTCTTCCCAAATTTATAAAAATAAATAAATAAAGGGAAAAAAAAATAAAAACTGTGTTGGCTACCTCCTCCTCCTTCAACGCCGCTTTCACCTACACCATCATGTCTACCGCCGTCTCAACCTCCTACCCCACTTTGACCTCCGCCTCCTCGTTTAAGATTATTATTTTAGATTTTTTTATATTCTATGTTATTTTAGGTCATTTCCCTATCCACATTTGTTTGCAGGGCAACTGCCCTGCTCTTACCCCCATTTTGCTTTCTTTCGCAGTCCTCTAGCCCTTACTCCGACTATTTTACAGCCATTTTTGTGCACCAAAGTTCAGGTCCCCTCAATGGGGTTCAGGTCCGAGTTTGGGTCAAGTTCAGGTCCCGATACCAAACTTTGACCCAAAGTTCGGCCGAACCCGGCGAACCTGAACATCCACAGGTCAGCTCATCCCTACCTGTACAGTCCCATCAGAATTGGTTTATGATTTGGTAGTCAAAAGCAGGAGTGGGTACAAAACACAGAAAACATGCAAATATTACATTCACGTGTCATCTCTGTTTTGGATCCACTCCTGTTTTTTTTGGGCATTAGCAATACTGATGGATTACTGACCAAATGATGACCAAGTGAAGGCGGATGCTTAACAGACAGGATCAGTAGTTTTTTGGTGGGGGTATTGTTCTGACGGATTAGAGGAAGGGCAAAATAATCAGTGACGTCAACACAAACTTACTACTAAAACCCTCTCCACTCTGTCAGGGGGCTCTACTTGTATAAGCGTTTAATAGAACGGGTTCTGTAGACATCTATGTGGAATCAGCTGACGACTGTGTAAAAGAAGTGCTCTCTTTAACACTATAGTAGGATTTTGGGCTTCTGCATGATTCTCTTTACCTGACGCTGACATCGACCTGTAAGGTTGAGTTCACCCAAGTTATTTGGTCAGTTTTGGCCCCATAACTGCCCAAATAAGTGAAGTGTGCAGTGATTCTAAGAGTGACACCTGTCATCTGCGTGTCATACTGACTCACAGCATTCTTTCACTACCACAACAGACTCACTACACCACTATGCAGGCTCTCTGCAGCCAGGAAATAGTGATTCTTAATCGCGATTCGCCACAAACTAATTTGGATCGAATCAAATCTTTTCGGAAAATTTGGCGAACAAGCCAAATAATATATATTTTTTTATTCGCTAATCTCTAAACAACACCGCGCAAGAGAGAATTAATTTCATATTAAACTGCATAAACTATGAATAGAAACCTATAAGAACAATGAAGAACTTGAACCTCAGACAATCAGAAAGTAGAAAATACAGACCAGGAAAAAAGATCTACAGCACCCTGAAGTACATTTTGCCATCTTTTTCTCAAGTGGCATGTAAATACAGCGCTCCGCTTAAAAACCTGGGCAAACCAGTCACAATGCTCAAATCACAGTGCACCTCCCCACCCAAATAGTTGATAAAGCACACAAAACACATGAGAACTGATTGTTATGCAAGCAGTATGATGGTTCCTACTCACCCCTCTATCCTTGCTCCGGTCACATGACTTAACATGATGACGCATGTAAAGATGATTGCGTCAAATAACTAGCATATGCACTGACTAGCATTGCCGCATTCCATATTACAGAAGGAGAAAAGCACACTGGCATATCCTACTTAGACATTACTACTAAGCCAAAAACAAAAGCCAACAACAATGGTGGGTATACCCCCACAAAAAATGTCAACGTTTTGAAAACTTGTCATGTGTCCTTGATAGAGTTGAGCGAACACCTGGATGTTCGGGTTCGAGAAGTTCGGCCGAACATCCCGGAAATGTTCGGGTTCGGGATCCGAACCCGATCCGAACTTCGTCCCGAACCCGAACCCCATTGAAGTCAATGGGGACCCGAACTTTTCGGCACTAAAAAGGCTGTAAAACAGCCCAGGAAAGAGCTAGAGGGCTGCAAAAGGCAGCAACATGTAGGTAAATCCCCTGCAAACAAATGTGGATAGGGAAATGAATTAAAATAAAAATTAAATAAATAAAAATTAACCAAAATCAATTGGAGAGAGGTTCCATAGCAGAGAATCTGGCTTCCCGTCACCCACCACTGGAACAGTCCATTCTCAGATATTTAGGCCCCGGCACCCAGGCAGAGGAGAGAGGTCCCGTAACAGAGAATCTGTCTTCATGTCAGCAGAGAATTAGTCTGCATGTCATAGCAGAGAATGAGGCTTCACGTCAGCCACCACTGCAACAGTCCATTGGCATATATTTAGGCCCAGCACCCAGGCAGAGGAGGGAGGTCCCGTAACAGAGAATCTGTCTTCATGTCAGCAGAGAATTAGTCTGCATGTCATAGCAGAGAATCAGGCTTCACGTCAGCCACCACTGCAACAGTCCATTGGCATATATTTAGGCCCAGCACACACACAGGCAGAGGAGAGAGGTCCCGTAACAGAGAATCTGGCTTCATGTCAGCAGAGAATCAGTCTGCATGTCATAGCAGAGAATGAGGCTTCACGTCAGCCACCACTGCAACAGTCCATTGGCATATATTTAGGCCCAGCACACACACAGGCAGAGGAGAGAGGTCCCGTAACAGAGAATCTGGCTTCATGTCAGCAGAGAATCAGTCTGCATGTCATAGCAGAGAATGAGGCTTCACGTCAGCCACCACTGCAACAGTCCATTGGCATATATTTAGGCCCAGCACCCAGGCAGAGGAGGGAGGTCCCGTAACAGAGAATCTGTCTTCATGTCAGCAGAGAATTAGTCTGCATGTCATAGCAGAGAATGAGGCTTCACGTCAGCCACCACTGCAACAGTCCATTGGCATATATTTAGGCCCAGCACACACACAGGCAGAGGAGAGAGGTCCCGTAACAGAGAATCTGGCTTCATGTCAGCAGAGAATCAGTCTGCATGTCATAGCAGAGAATGAGGCTTCACGTCAGCCACCACTGCAACAGTCCATTGGCATATATTTAGGCCCAGCACACACACAGGCAGAGGAGAGAGGTCCCGTAACAGAGAATCTGGCTTCATGTCAGCAGAGAATCAGTCTGCATGTCATAGCAGAGAATGAGGCTTCACGTCAGCCACCACTGCAACAGTCCATTGGCATATATTTAGGCCCAGCACCCAGGCAGAGGAGGGAGGTCCCGTAACAGAGAATCTGTCTTCATGTCAGCAGAGAATTAGTCTGCATGTCATAGCAGAGAATGAGGCTTCACGTCAGCCACCACTGCAACAGTCCATTGGCATATATTTAGGCCCAGCACCCAGGCAGAGGAGGGAGGTCCCGTAACAGAGAATCTGTCTTCATGTCAGCAGAGAATTAGTCTGCATGTCATAGCAGAGAATGAGGCTTCACGTCAGCCACCACTGGAACAGTCCATTCTCAGATATTTAGGCCCCGGCACCCAGGCAGAGGAGAGAGGTCCCGTAACAGAGAATCTGTCTTCATGTCAGCAGAGAATTAGTCTGCATGTCATAGCAGAGAATGAGGCTTCACGTCAGCCACCACTGCAACAGTCCATTGGCATATATTTAGGCCCAGCACCCAGGCAGAGGAGAGAGGTCCCGTAACAGACAATCTGGCTTCATGTCAGCAGAGAATCAGTCTGCATGTCATAGCAGAGAATCAGGCTTCACGTCACCCACCACTGCAACAGTCCATTGTCATAAATTTAGGCCCAGCACTAGTGTTGAGCGGCATGTCCCATATTCGAATTCGCGAAATTTTGTGAATATTCGAAAGAATATTCGTAAAATATTCGCGATTATTCAAATTCGTTATTATTTCGCATATGCGATAATTCGAATTATCGCATAATACATATGCTATGCAAAATTCACATGTGCGCTAATGAAATCGCCTTACGAAGATTCGCAACTCAATTCAATCACTAATGTATGAATGCAATGCCCTTTGCCTCTGTTCTGGGACAAGTGTAGATATTCGCATGTGCGCTAATAAAATCGCCTTACGAAGATTCGCACCTCAATCACTTTCTAGGGAATGTGAGACTTTTGGGAATCAATCGAGATACAGTGGGGGGTGATGACAGTAGTTGACAGAGTACAGATCAATGTAATCTGTAAGGTGGAAAGTAAAATAAAAAATACGAATATTCGTAAATCGAATTTTACGAAGTTCTACGTATTCGCGAATATGGTGCTATACTATATGAATGCACAGGCCTTTGCCTCTCTGTTCTGGGGACAAGTGTAGATATTTGCATTTGCGTTAATAAAATCGCCTTACGAAGATTCGCAGCTCAATTCAATCACTAATGTATGAATGCAAAGCCCTTTGCCTCTGTTCTGGGACAAGTGTAGATATTCGCATGTGCGCTAATAAAATCGCCTTACGAAGATTCGCAACTCAATTCACTAATGTATGAATGCAAAGCCCTTTGCCTCTGTTCTGGGACGTGCCGATATTCGCATGTGCGCTAATAAAATCGCCTTACGAAGATTCGCGCCTCAATCACTTTCTAGGCAATGTGAGTAAGATCTGAGCTGTTGGACCTTTGGGAAACAATCAATTATATGTGTACTGTAATTTTGTGGGGGGGGGGGGGGGAAACAAAAAACGAATATTCGTTTTTACGAATATATAGCACTATATTCGAAATATTCGCGAAATCGCGAAGTTGCGATATTCGCGAAAAAAATTTGCTTTTCGAATATTCGCGCTCAACACTACCCAGCACCCAGGCAGAGGAGAGAGGTCCCGTAACAGAGAATCTGGCTTCATGTCAGCAGAGAATCAGTCTTCATATCATAGCAGAGAATCAGGCTTCACGTCACCCACCACTGTAAGAGTCAATTTTCATAAATTTAGGCCCAGAACCCAGGCAGAGGAGAAAGGTCCCGTAACAGACAATCTGGCTTCATGTCAGCAGAGAATCAGTCTTCATATCATAGCAGAGAATCAGGCTTCACGTCACCCACCACTGCAACAGTCAATTGTCATAAATTTAGGCCCAGCACCCAGGCAGAGGAGAGAGCTCCCGTAACAGAGGATCTGGCTTCATGTCAGCAGAGAATCAGTCTGCATGTCATAGCAGAGAATGAGGCTTCACGTCACCCACCACTGCAACAGTCCATTGGCATATATTTAGGCCTAGCACACAGGCAGAGCAGAGAGGTCCCGTAACAGACAATCTGGCTTCATGTCAGCAGAGAATCAGTCTGCATGTCATAGCAGAGAATGAGGCTTCACGTCACCCACCACTGCAACAGTCCATTGGCATATATTTAGGCCTAGCACACAGGCAGAGCAGAGAGGTCCCGTAACAGACAATCTGGCTTCATGACAGCAGAGAATTAGTCTGCATGTCATAGCAGAGAATGAGGCTTCACGTCAGCCACCACTGCAACAGTCCATTGGCATATATTTAGGCCCAGCACCCAGGCAGAGGAGAGAGGTCCCGTAACAGAGAATCTGTCTTCATGTCAGCAGAGAATTAGTCTGCATGTCATAGCAGAGAATCAGGCTTCACGTCAGCCACCACTGCAACAGTCCATTGTCATAAATTTAGGCCCAGCACCCAGGCAGAGGAGAGAGGTCCCGTAACAGACAATCTGGCTTCATGTCAGCAGAGAATTAGTCTGCATGTCATAGCAGAGAATGAGGCTTCACGTCAGCCACCACTGCAACAGTCCATTGGCATATATTTAGGCCTAGCACACAGGCAGAGCAGAGAGGTCCCGTAACAGACAATCTGGCTTCATGACAGCAGAGAATCAGTCTGCATGTCATAGCAGAGAATCAGGCTTCACGTCAGCCACCACTGCAACAGTCCATTGTCATAAATTTAGGCCCAGCACCCAGGCAGAGGAGAGAGGTCCCGTAACAGACAATCTGGCTTCATGTCAGCAGAGAATCAGTCTTCATATCATAGCAGAGAATCAGGCTTCACGTCACCCACCACTGTAAGAGTCAATTTTCATAAATTTAGGCCCAGAACCCAGGCAGAGGAGAAAGGTCCCGTAACAGACAATCTGGCTTCATGTCAGCAGAGAATCAGTCTTCATATCATAGCAGAGAATCAGGCTTCACGTCACCCACCACTGCAACAGTCAATTTTCATAAATTTAGGCCCAGAACCCAGGCAGAGGAGAAAGGTCCCGTAACAGACAATCTGGCTTCATGTCAGCAGAGAATCAGTCTTCATATCATAGCAGAGAATCAGGCTTCACGTCACCCACCACTGCAACAGTCAATTGTCATAAATTTAGGCCCAGCACCCAGGCAGAGGAGAGAGCTCCCGTAACAGAGGATCTGGCTTCATGTCAGCAGAGAATCAGTCTGCATGTCATAGCAGAGAATGAGGCTTCACGTCACCCACCACTGCAACAGTCCATTGGCATATATTTAGGCCTAGCACACAGGCAGAGGAGAGGTTCATTCAACTTTGGGTAGCCTCGCAATATAATGGTAAAATGAAAATAAAAATAGGATTGAATGAGGAAGTGCCCTGGAGTCCAATAATATATGGTTATGGGGAGGTAGTTAATGTCTAATCTGGACAAGGGACGGACAGGTCCTGTGGGATCCATGCCTGGTTCATTTTTATGAACGTCAGCTTGTCCACATTGGCTGTAGACAGGCGGCTGCGTTTGTCTGTAATGACGCCCCCTGCCGTGCTGAATACACGTTCAGACAAAACGCTGGCCGCCGGGCAGGCCAGCACCTCCAAGGCATAAAAGGCTAGCTCTGGCCACGTGGACAATTTAGAGACCCAGAAGTTGAATGGGGCCGAACCATCAGTCAGTACGTGAAGGGGTGTGCACACGTACTGTTCCACCATGTTAGTGAAATGTTGCCTCCTGCTAACACGTTGCGTATCAGGTGGTGGTGCAGTTAGCTGTGGCGTGTTGACAAAAGTTTTCCACATCTCTGCCATGCTAACCCTGCCCTCAGAGGAGCTGGCCGTGACACAGCTGCCTTGGCGACCTCTTGCTCCTCCTCTGCCTTGGCCTTGGGCTTCCACTTGTTCCCCTGTGACATTTGGGAATGCTCTCAGTAGCGTGTCTACCAACGTGCGCTTGTACTCGCGCATCTTCCTATCACGCTCCAGTGCAGGAAGTAAGGTGGGCACATTGTCTTTGTAGCGTGGATCCAGCAGGGTGGCAACCCAGTAGTCCGCACAGGTTAAAATGTGGGCAACTCTGCTGTCGTTGCGCAGGCACTGCAGCATGTAGTCGCTCATGTGTGCCAGGCTGCCCAGGGATAAGGACAAGCTGTCCTCTGTGGGAGGCGTATCGTCATCGTCCTGCCTTTCCCCCCAGCCACGCACCAGTGATGGACCCGAGCTGCGTTGGGTGCCACCCCGCTGTGACCATGCTTCATCCTCATCCTCCTCCACCTCCTCCTCATCCTCGTCCTCCTCGTCCTCCAGTAGTGGGCCCTGGCTGGCCACATTTGTACCTGGCCTCTGCTGTTGCCAAAAACCTCCCTCTGAGTCACTTCGAAGAGACTGGCCTGAAAGTGCTAAAAATGACCCCTCTTCCTCCTCCTCCTCCTCCTCCTCCTGGGCCACCTCCTCTTCCATCATCGCCCTAAGTGTTTTCTCAAGGAGACATAGAAGTGGTATTGTAACGCTGATAACGGTGTCATCGCCACTGGCCATGTTGGTGGAGTACTCGAAACAGCGCAACAGGGCACACAGGTCTCGCATGGAGGCCCAGTCATTGGTGGTGAAGTGGTGCTGTTCTGTAGTGCGACTGACCCGTGCGTGCTGCAGCTGAAACTCCACTATGGCCTGCTGCTGCTCGCACAGTCTGTCCAGCATGTGCAAGGTGGAGTTCCACCTGGTGGGCACGTCGCATATGAGGCGGTGAGCGGGAAGGCCGAAGTTACGCTGTAGCGCAGACAGGCGAGCAGCAGCAGGATGTGAACGCCGGAAGCGCGAACAGACGGCCCGCACTTTATGCAGCAGCTCTGACATGTCGGGGTAGTTGTGAATGAACTTCTGCACCACCAAATTCAGCACATGCGCCAAGCAAGGGATGTGCGTCAAATTGGCTAGTCCCAGAGCTGCAACGAGATTTCGCCCATTATCACACACCACCAGGCCGGGCTTGAGGCTCACCGGCAGCAACCACTCGTCGGTCTGTTGTTCTATACCCCGCCACAACTCCTGTGCGGTGTGGGGCCTGTCCCCCAAACATATGAGTTTCAGAATGGCCTGCTGACGTTTACCCCGGGCTGTGCTGAAGTTGGTGGTGAAGGTGTGTGGCTGACTGGATGAGCAGGTGGAAGAAGAGGAGGAGGAAGCCGAGAAGGAGGAGGTGGCAACAGGAGGCAAAGAATGTTGCCCTGCGATCCTTGGCGGCGGAAGGACGTGCGCCAAACAGCTCTCCGCCTGGGGCCCAGCTGCCACTACATTTACCCAGTGTGCAGTTAGGGAGATATAGCGTCCCTGGCCGTGCTTACTGGTCCACGTATCTGTGGTTAGGTGGACCTTGCTACAGATGGCGTTGCGCAGTGCACACTTGATTTTATGGGATACTTGGTTGTGCAGGGAAGGCACGGCTCTCTTGGAGAAGTAGTGCCGGCTGGGAACAACATACTGTGGGACAGCAAGCGACATGAGCTGTTTGAAGCTGTCTGTGTCCACCAGCCTAAATGACAGCATTTCATAGGCCAGTAGTTTAGAAATGCTGGCATTCAGGGCCAGGGATCGAGGGTGGCTAGGTGGGAATTTACGCTTTCTATCAAATGTTTGTGAGATGGAGAGCTGAACGCTGGCGTGTGACATGGTTGAGACGCTTGGTGACGGAGGTGGTGGTGGTGGTGGTGTTGGTGGTACATCCCCTGTTTGCTGGGCGGCAGGTGCCAACGTTCCTCCAGAGGCGGAGGAAGAGGCCGAGGCGGCAGCAGCAGAATAGGCCGAGGCGGCAGCAGCAGAAGAGGTAGCAGGGGGAGCCTGAGTGACTTCCTTGGTTTTAAGGTGTTTACTCCACTGCAGTTCATGCTTTGCATGCAGGTGCCTGGTCATGCAGGTTGTGCTCAGGTTCAGAACGTTAATGCCTCGCTTCAGGCTCTGATGGCACAGCGTGCAAACCACTCGGGTCTTGTCGTCAGCACATTGTTTGAAGAAGTGCCATGCCAGGGAACTCCTTGAAGCTGCCTTTGGGGTGCTCGGTCCCAGATGGCGGCGGTCAGTAGCAGGCGGAGTCTCTTGGCGGCGGGTGTTCTGCTTTTGCCCACTGCTCCCTCTTTTGCTACGCTGTTGGCTCGGTCTCACCACTGCCTCTTCCTCCGAACTGTGAAAGTCAGTGGCACGACCTTCATTCCATGTGGGGTCTAGGACCTCATCGTCCCCTGCATCGTCTTCCACCCAGTCTTGATCCCTGACCTCCTGTTCAGTCTGCACACTGCAGAAAGACGCAGCAGTTGGCACCTGTGTTTCGTCATCATCAGAGACATGCTGAGGTGGTATTCCCATGTCCTCATCATCAGGAAACATAAGTGGTTGTGCGTCAGTGCATTCTATGTCTTTCACCGCTGGGGAAGGGCTAGGTGGATGCCCTTGGGAAACCCTGCCAGCGGAGTCTTCAAACAGCATAAGAGACTGCTGCATAACTTGAGGCTGAGACAGTTTCCCTGGTATGCATGGGGGTGATGTGACAGACTGATGGGGTTGGTTTTCAGGCGCCATCTGTGCGCTTTCTGCAGAAGACTGGGTGGGAGATAATGTGAACGTGCTGGATCCACTGTCGGCCACCCAATTGACTAATGCCTGTACCTGCTCAGGCCTTACCATCCTTAGAACGGCATTGGGCCCCACCATATATCGCTGTAAATTCTGGCGGCTACTGGGACCTGAGGTAGTTGGTACACTAGGACGTGTGGATGTGGCAGAACGGCCACGTCCTCTCCCAGCACCAGAGGGTCCACTAACACCACCACGACCATGTCCACGTCCGCGTCCCTTACTAGATGTTTTTCTCATTGTTATGGTTCACCACAACAACAAATATATTATTTGGCCCAATGTATTGTATTCAAATTCAGCGGGATATAAATTTGAGGCCTAGTATTTAGGCGCTGGGTGACCGGTATGGATTTAGTGACAGAATTAGACTTGGAAATGCACAGAAGCGTGTGTGTGTGAAGTTATTCTGAATGACCCAATGTGCACCTTGAATATTATATACCCTTTTAGGGATAGATTTCAAATAGCTCTGATATAGCAGAAACCACTAAATTATGAAATTGCTAAATTGGGAATTGTACTTCAACCCAGAACAAAAAATGTGCTTTGACGGGCACTAAATAACTTTCCCAGCTACAACAGGACAACGGTAACGAGAGATTTAGAGGGATTTAAATTTGAGGCCTAGTATTTAGGCGCTGGGTGACAGGTATGGGTTTAGTGACAGAATTAGACTTGGAAATACACAGTAGCGGGTGTGTGTGAAGTTATTCTGAATGACCCTATGTGCACCTTCAATATTATATACCCTTTTTGGGATAGATTTCAAATAGCTCTGATATAGCAGAAACCACTAAATTATGAAATTGCTAAATTGGGAATTGTACTTCAACCCAGAACAAAAAATGTGCTTTGACGGACACTAAATATCTTGCCCAGCAACAACAGTACAGCGGTGGGTAACGAGAGATTTAGAGGGAATTAAATTTGAGGCCTAGTATTTAGGCGCTGGGTCACCGGTATGGATTTAGTGACAGAATTAGACTTGGAAATACACAGTAGCGGGTGTGTGTGAAGTTACTCTGAATGACCCTATGTGCACCTTCAATATTATATACCCTTTTTGGGATAGATTTCAAAGAGCTCTGATATAGCAGGAACCACTAAATTATGAAATTGCTAAATTGGGAATTGTATTTCAACCCAGAACAAGAAATGTGCTTGAACGGACACTAAATAACTCGCCCAGCTACAGCACTAGGGACAGATTTAGCTGGATATAAATTTGAGGCCTAGTATTTAGGCGCTGGGTGACAGGTATGGGTTTAGTGACAGAATTAGACTTGGAAATACACAGTAGCGGGTGTGTGTGAAGTTATTCTGAATGACCCTATGTGCACCTTCAATATTATATACCCTTTTAGGGATAGATTTCAAATAGCTCTGATATAGCAGAAACCACTAAATTATGAAATTGCTAAATTGGGAATTGTACTTCAACCCAGAACAAAAAATGTGCTTTGACGGACACTAAATATCTTGCCCAGCAACAACAGTACAGCGGTGGGTAACGAGAGATTTAGAGGGAATTAAATTTGAGGCCTAGTATTTAGGCGCTGGGTCACCGGTATGGATTTAGTGACAGAATTAGACTTGGAAATACACAGTAGCGGGTGTGTGTGAAGTTATTCTGAATGACCCTATGTGCACCTTCAATATTATATACCCTTTTTGGGATAGATTTCAAATAGCTCTGATATAGCAGGAACCACTAAATTATGAAATTGCTAAATTGGGAATTGTACTTCAACCCAGAACAAAAAATGTGCTTTGACGGGCACTAAATAACTTTCCCAGCTACAACAGGACAACGGTAACGAGAGATTTAGAGGGATTTAAATTTGAGGCCTAGTATTTAGGCGCTGGGTGACAGGTATGGGTTTAGTGACAGAATTAGACTTGGAAATACACAGTAGCGGGTGTGTGTGAAGTTATTCTGAATGACCCTATGTGCACCTTCAATATTATATACCCTTTTTGGGATAGATTTCAAATAGCTCTGATATAGCAGAAACCACTAAATTATGAAATTGCTAAATTGGGAATTGTACTTCAACCCAGAACAAAAAATGTGCTTTGACGGACACTAAATATCTTGCCCAGCAACAACAGTACAGCGGTGGGTAACGAGAGATTTAGAGGGAATTAAATTTGAGGCCTAGTATTTAGGCGCTGGGTCACCGGTATGGATTTAGTGACAGAATTAGACTTGGAAATACACAGTAGCGGGTGTGTGTGAAGTTACTCTGAATGACCCTATGTGCACCTTCAATATTATATACCCTTTTTGGGATAGATTTCAAAGAGCTCTGATATAGCAGGAACCACTAAATTATGAAATTGCTAAATTGGGAATTGTATTTCAACCCAGAACAAGAAATGTGCTTGAACGGACACTAAATAACTCGCCCAGCTACAGCACTAGGGACAGATTTAGCTGGATATAAATTTGAGGCCTAGTATTTAGGCGCTGGGTGACCGGTATGGATTTAGTGACAGAATTAGACTGGGATATGGCCAAAAAATGAACAGACTATTGCTGGTTAAATGCACTTGGTGTGACAGCTTCACCCTGATGTAGGCTTTAGCCAAAAAACAACCACACCATTGAGGGTTAAATGCACTTGGTGACAGGCGCAGCTTGCCCCTGATTTTGTATATGGCCAAAAAATGAACAGACTATTGCTGGTTAAATGCACTTGGTGTGACAGCTTCACCCTGATGTAGGCTTTAGCCAAAAAACAACCACACCATTGAGGGTTAAATGCACTTGGTGACAGGCGCAGCTTGCCCCTGATTTTGTATATGGCCAAAAAATGAACAGACTATTGCTGGTTAAATGCACTTGGTGTGACAGCTTCACCCTGATGTAGGCTTTAGCCAAAAAACAACCACACCATTGAGGGTTAAATGCACTTGGTGACAGGCGCAGCTTGCCCCTGATTTTGTATATGGCCAAAAAATGAACAGACTATTGCTGGTTAAATGCACTTGGTGTGACAGCTTCACCCTGATGTAGGCTTTAGCCAAAAAACAACCACACCATTGAGGGTTAAATGCACTTGGTCGCAGCTTGTGCTGGCGCACCACAAGACACAAAATGGCCGCCGATCACCCCAGAAAAATGAGACTGACAAACGGTCTGTGCAGCCTAAAAACAGTGAGCAATTGAGGATCAGCAGCTCAATGATCCACAGCTGCAGATCGATCAGTTAATCAAGTCCTTTGGAGGAGTTAATCTGCCTAATCTCGCCCTACTGTCGCAGCCGCAACCTCTCCCTACGCTAATCAGAGCAGAGTGACGGGCGGCGCTATGTGACTCCAGCTTAAATAGAGGCTGGGTCACATGGTGCTCTGGCCAATCACAGCCATGCCAATAGTAGGCATGGCTGTGATGGCCTCTTGGGGCAAGTAGTATGACGCTTGTTGATTGGCTGCTTTGCAGCCTTTCAAAAAGCGCCAAGAAAGCGTCACAAAAGCGCGAAGAAAGCGACGAACACCGAACCCGAACCCGGACTTTTACGAAAATGTCCGGGTTCGGGTCCGTGTCACGGACACCCCAAAATTCGGTACGAACCCGAACTATACAGTTCGAGTTCGCTCATCCCTAGTCCTTGAGCATCAATTATAGCCATGCTGTTCACAAGTTGACTTATTGTCAGATACTTTTTTTCCATACAGTATGTATGTATACCCCGTTTCATATTTACAGAGTAATAATAATAATAATAATAATAATAATAATATCAGATGATGCAGGTGTACAGTACCTATTGCTGCTGAACAAGACCTACCATAACTGCTGATGAGACACAGGGTGTGTCAAAATGCATAGAGTATTCATAGCACACATACGTAAGTTTCCTGGAATATTTTCATTTTTTCACCATCCCTCCCTTCTTCCCTCTCTCCTTAATTCTCCCTCTTCCTCTCCCCAAATCACACCATATTTGGGTTACTTAGAAGTGGACATCTTGAAAAATTCAGTTTGAATTTTCAAATTTTAGAATTGTTTTGCTCATCTCTAATAACTGTGTTTGCAAAATAAACTAGTTTTTTCAGCGTAACTGTAATGGATTTACATGGCTCAATTTTCGAGCCAATATTTGGGAATGGACGTTGGAACAAACAAATGTTCCCAATAATCGGCCCTTGTAAAGGGGCTGCAGATCACCATATGAATGTACAAAATGCTTGTTCATCAGGGGAATTTACCTTTCATGCAGACATCTGAATCATTGTTTCTAGGCATCAGATCATGCTGTGTAAAAAGCACTCTGCTGCCCAGAAACAATTAATTTGTATGAGGATGAACAATAGCAGTAGCCATTATTCATCCCCATTCAGTGGAATGATCACGGCATGAAACACAGCTCTTCATCTTCACCGATGTCCCAATAAATGTTCTGTAAATGCACCTTTAGGTGTCTGTGTCTACCTACAGACATATATGTACATTTCTCTTGTTTGTGTTCTACTCCTACACTTGGAAACACCAACCTTTTGAAGTCTAAGAACCACTTTCAAATACTACCGATTGTTTAAAGCCACAGTTAACACTAAAAGGAAAAACATTTGGGAACATGAATGTTCTATATAACACACTAGTACCACTGTATTAAAGAAATTAATAAGCATTTTATTGAATTTATCATATAATCAAGTAGTGTTTTAATTTACATATTTTGTGTTATTCAGATTCAGTTTTGGTTGACAGAAGTGAAAAAAAGTCAACAGAAAAAATGCATATATTAAAAAAATAATGGTTACAGATAACTGACAAATAAAACATGAATCTAGTCCAATTATTATCTCTTTCAGAATGGATACTGCAAAGCACAGATGGTATTTTTTATCAGTTTCCTATTAATTCCATGCAAATAAAGGGACATGCATGCATTGTTTTGACTGACTGTTCTTCAAGTGCCCACACATTGAGCTCTGTTGAATGTTTTCTATGTGGTAGACGTTGATATGCCTGAAATAATACATTTAGAAATGCAAAATGTACTAAAAAGCTGTTGCAAATGTTCGTATTGAAAGTATTATGATTGAGAAACATTTTATTTATGACATTTGTGAAAGTATTACTGTTTTTAAGAGCTTTTGTCCCAAAATAAAATTACCAGCTGCTATATAAATCCCTAATGTGGGCATTTGATCTGATGAACTGATAGCAAGATTGCAAGGATCTTCCTACTTAGGACCAATCAATAAGCTGTTTGTGCTAGACAGAGTCATATTTTCAATGGAAAATACCTTTAGAATATGAAATTAAATATACAAGGCACCATTGTTTTTTTTTTGCCTGAATTTGACATAATAGCCTGAATTTGACATAATATATATTTTTTTTTAACCCAAAACTTCTAAAGGCACATTTACTGTGCAGACTAGCAGACAGTTATTGAGATGGAAGTATTCCTTCCCAATAATTGCCTGCTTGTCAGTGAGGTGAACAGCTATATTTACATGTAGTGATCACCTCCACTGTAAGAGAACAAGCGAAGGCTACTAGGGTTGAGCAAACCCGAACTGTAAAGTTCAGGTTCGTACCGAACTTTAGGATTTTTGGAACCCGAACCCGAACATTTCCGTAAAAGTTCGGGTTCGGCGCTTTCTTGGCGCTTTCAAAAAAAGGCTGCAGAGCAGCCAATCAACAAGCAGTTAACTGTCTGACCTTAGAAGCCATCACAGCCATGCCTACTAATGGCATGGCTGTGATTGGCCAGAGCAGCATGTGACCCAAGCTCTATATAAGCTTGAGTCACATAGCGCTGCACGTCACTCTTCTGTTACAAGTGTAGGGAGAGGATGCTGCTGGACTTGTGATTTCAGGGAGAGAATAGGAGAGAATCTAACCCAGCGATCTACATAGAAATAGTTGTGTGGGTGCAGGGCACAATCATTTTACCGTGCCCTGAGCTCATTGACCAAAAAAAAAACTTTTTTAATTCTGTTAGCTAGGTGGGCGGCGGTGGCGGCCATTTTATGCAAGCTCAGTGCACCAGCACTGCATCTGAGCTTTTGGGACATTTCAAATCAACTTTATTTGGCAATATACAACATCTGGATTAGTCAGTGTGCAATTTACAGTAAGCTAGAAATACACCCATCAATTTCTGGGGTTTTAAAAACACACTTTTTTGACAAAAAACACTATTTTCAGGCCTTGCAGCATCAGACCGTGTGAGATACACCCTCTACATACAGGGGTTTGATTCAGGCATTTAAAATGCAGCCATTTGAAATACAGCCATTTTGGGCAAAATAAATATTTAATTCAGACCTACACTGTTTCAGACCGTGTGAGATACATCCTCTACATACAGGGGTTTGATTCAGGCATTTTGAAATACAGCCATTTGGTGCACCAATATTGAATTCAGGCCTAGCTCCTGTTGCAGGGAGAGGACATGGTCAATCTGTGCCAGCTACACACACAAGTGAAACCCCTTCCTCGGGTGCGAGTAGGTTACAAAACTTGCAGCAGTATTTGGTCGGGCCTAATGCTGCTCTACGAATGGTGAAAGACCACAGTTGACACCTGCAGCCGATGTCCATCAGTATTTCACCTCACCCCCTTGCAAATCAGCCAAGCAGTCTGAGCCCCAAGTCATGCAGCAGTCTCTTCTGCTTTTTGAGTGCACCCAACCACTTATCTTTCAAGATGAGTACATGGGATAACCATCACAGCACGTCTCGGATGATGATAAAACACAGGTGCCAACAAAGAAGGCAGTGGTGAAGACTGGGCGGAAGATGATGTGGAGGACGATAAAGTTCTCAACCCCACATGGAATGCAAGTGACCTATGTAGTTCAGAGGAAGAGGAGGTGGTTTCACAGAGCCACCAGCACAGTAGAAGAGGGAACAAAGTTCAAAAGACGAGCGGCCGTCCTCTAGACAGTACGCCTTCTACTGCCCACCGCAGCAAGGGACCGAGCACATCAAAGCCAGCTCCAAGGAGTTCCCTGGTGTGGCAGTTCTTCAGACAATGTGCTGACGACAAGACACGAGTGGTTTGCACGCTGTTCAATCAGAGCCTGAAGCGAGGCATAAACGTTCTCAACCTGAGCACAACCTGCATGACCAGGCATTTAAGTGCAAAGCACGAGCTGCAGTGGAGTAGACACCTCAAAAACCAAGAAAGGTCTCTGGCTCCTGCTGCTTCCTCTTCTGCTGCAGTCTCGGCCTCTTCATTCACCTCTGGAGTGACAGTGCCACCTACCACCCTGCAAACAAAGGATCTGCCAGCAACACCAACACCTGGGTCACCAAGCATCTCCACAATGTCCCACGGAAGTGTTCAGCTCTCCATCTCCCAAACGCTGGAGAGGAAGAGGAAGTACCCCCCTACCCACCCGCGATCCCTAGCACTGAATGCCAGCATTTCTAAATTACCGGCCTTTGAAATGCTGTCATTCCGTCTGGTACAGACGGATAGTTTTAAAGTCCTTATGGCAGTGACTGTCCAACAGTACGCTGTGCCCAGCCACCACTACTTTTCAAGGCGAGCCATCCCTTCCTTGAACAACCAAGTAGGGGACAAAATCAGGTGTGCACTGCGCAACGCCATTTAAGGCAAGGTGCACCTGACTATGGATACGTGTACCAGTAAGCACGGTCAGGGCCATTTTATATCTCCATAACAGCACACTGGGTAAATGCAGTGGCGGCTGGGCCTGAGGCAGATAGCAGTTTGGCGCATGTCCTTCCACCACTGAGGATTGCAGGGCACTTCTCTTTGCCTCCCGCTGCTTCCTCCTCCTACTCTGCTTCCTCATCCTCTACCAGCTCCTCATCCGGTCAGTGTAACACCTTCACCACCAACTTCAGCACAGCCAGAGGTAAATTACAGCAGGCAGTTTTAAAACGTATCTGTTTGGGGGACAAACCCCACACAACGCAGGAGCTGTGGACGGGCATGGAACGACAGACCGATGAGTGATTGGTGCCAGTCAACCTCAAGCCCGGCCTGGTGGTGTGCGATAATGAGCGAAATCTCGTAGCAGCTCGGGGACTAGCCGGTTTGACGCACATCCCTTGTCCTGGCGCATGTGCTGAATTTGGTGGTACAGAGGTTCCTTAAAAATTACCCCAATATGTCAAAGCTGCTGCATAAAGTACGGGCCGTCTGTGCACGCTTTTGGAGTTCTCACCCTGCTGCTGCTCGCCTGTCAGCGCTGCTGCATAACTTCGGCCTTCCCGCTCACCTCCTCATATGCGACATGCCCACAAGGTGGAACTCCACCTTGCACATGCTGGCCAGACTGTGCTAGCAGCAGCAGGCAATATGAGTTTCAGCTGCAGCACACACGGGTGAGTCGCTCTCCAGAACAGCACCACTTCACCACCAATGACTGGGCCTCCATGCGAGACCTGTGTTCCTTGTTGCGCTGTTTTGAGTACTCCACCAACAGGAGGAAGGAATCATGTTCACAGCAGGGTGGTACCCAAACCAGCTCATGGCCATCACTGGTGAGTGGCTGGGGGGATACAGAGGACACAGATGATACACCTCCCACAGAGGACATCTTGTCGTTGCCTCTGGGTAGCCTGGCACACATGAGCGATTACATGCTGCAGTGTCTCTGCAATGACCGCCGAGTTGCCCACATTCTAACTTGTGCTGATTACTGGGTGGCCACGCTGCTGGATCCCCATTACAAGGACAACGTACCATACTTAATTCCGTCACTGGAGCGTGATCGTAAGAAGTGTGAGTGCTTTCTAGTGCAATGTTTTTTTTTTTTCTAGTGTAATGCTTTAGTTTAAATGTCAATTCTTGTTCCTCTGTCCATGGCATCTTGGATTGCTCCAAACAACATTTCATTGTATTGTACATTGTATTACATTATATTGTACAGTGACAATAAAGGCATCTTATCTTATCTTACTAGCGCACTCTGGTAGAAGCGCTGCTGATGGCATTTCCACCTGACAGCAGGGCCACAGTAGAAGCACAAGGCGCAGGCAGAGGAGGAGGAAGAGGTCGCCAATGCAGCTGGGGCACCAGCAGCACCTCAGAAGGCAGGGTTAGTATGGCTGACATGTGGAAAAGCTTTGTCAGCACGCCACAACAAGCAGCACCACCAGCATATATGGAACGTCTTAGCAGGAGGCTGCATTTCAGCAACATGGTGAAGCAGTATGTGTGCACACACCTACACGTACTGACTGGTGGGTCTGCCCCCTTCAACTTCTGGGTCTACAAATTGGGCACATGGCCTGAGCTTGCCTTGTTCAGCACGGCTGGATGGTACTATAACTGGTTATATTTCCCAATGTTTCCCAATGTGTACCATAATTTAAACCAAAAAACAGTGTAGGCTACCTCATCATCCTACACCGCCACTTCCACCTACACCGCCACATCCACCGCTTCCTCACCCTCCTACTCCATAGGGACCTCATCCTCCAAGATCAAGATTATTTTTTTTTTATGTATTGTATGTTATTTGAAGTAATTTCCCTATCCACATTTGTTTGCATAGCACTTGCCATGCTCTTAACCACATTTTGCTGCCATTAGCAGCCCTCTAGCCCTTTCCATGATTTTTTACAGCAATTTTAGTGCTCAAAAGTTCAGGTCACCATTGACTTCAATGGGGTTGGGGTTCGGGTTCGGGGTCAAGTTCGGGTCCCGAACTCAAACTTTTTGGGGAAGCTCGGCCAAACTTGTCGAACCCGAACATCCAGGTGTCCGCTCAACTCTATTCACAATCCTTTTCTTCCCTCTAATACACCACAAAAAAGGATTTAAAACATACAACTGCACAGCTAAACAGCAAATAATATATTTTTTCCACTAATACACCTGAATAAAGGCTTCAGAACATATATCTGCACCACTGAACGGCTAATAACACTTTTTTTTCCACTAATACACCCTAAAAAAGTCTGTAATTTTGTTACTTTATCGCACAACGGCAAATAATCCCCTTTTTTTTTCCACTAATACACCACAAAAAAAGGCTTTAAAACATATAACTGCACCACTGAACGGCTAAGGCCCCTTGCAGATGAGCTAGGTTCGGATTCCTTGCGTCTGCGATCAAGAAAAATCGTTCGAGTAGGCACGCAATTGCAGTCAGTTTTGACGGCGATTGCGTTCCGATGTTCAGTCTTTATTGCGCAGGTGCAATGCGTTTTGCAGACCCGAACCCGGACTGCTTCACTGACGTTCGGGTTTGGGATCGGTGTTCTGTATATTTTATTATTTTCCATTATAACATGGTTATAATGGAAACTAATAGCATTCTTTAATTCAGAATGCTAAGTATGCTTGTGGATGTTTGTGATTTTCACGCGTCCCTATTCATTTCTATGGGGCCTGCGTTGCATGAAAAACGCAGAATATAGAACATGCTGCGATTTTCACGCAACGCACAAGTTATACGTGATAATCACCGCTTATCTGAACAGCCCCATTGAAGTGAATGGGTCCGGATTCAGTGAGGGTGCAATGCGTTCACGCGTGGAATTCACGCGTTTTAATACACCACAAAAAAGGCTTTAGAACATATAACTGCACTGCTGAATGGCAAATAAGCCTTTTTTTCCACTAATTAATTTTGCCACTTCACCGGACAACAGCTAATAAGCCTTTTTTTTCCCTACTAATACGCGAAAAAAGGCTTCAGAACATATAAGCTGCACCACTGAACGGCTAATAACACTTTTCTTTCCACTAATACACCCCAAAAAAGACTGTAATTTTGTCACTCCACTGCACAACAGCAAATAAGCCCTTTTTCCCACTAATGCACCCCCAAAAAATGCTTTAGAACACATAACTGTGCCACACAACGGCTAATAGGACAAACAAATATTTCCTAGTAATCCATCATGTTAATGCCTGTATCACACAACACTTGTACCCTAATAATGAAATTAAAGAGGAATCATCTATTGCAAACCTGAAAGCAGCAGTATAATGGCAATTTAGATCCCCAGTCAGTGCAGCAAGGTGTAATAGGATTGTTCCTCTTACCCAGGTTGTAGCCTCCCCTACTGAACCCTGTTCTGCTTTTATACTGTGGAATAATTCATCCCTATCCTTTCCTTACACTTCTAATGATCTTTCCCAGAACTTCTATTAAGCCCCCCAAAAAAGTTTTCTAGTATTTTCTACCACTTTACCTAGTGCCTGCTAACGTCTCTCCCTGCACTAAGTACACTGGAACATGGCTGAATCCAAGATGGCTGAGGCTATTTATAGGGCTGGGGTATCACAGGGGCTGGCTGGTTGCTGATTGGCTGCATGCATGGCATTATGGGTGATCCCTTATACGTTAGTCCCTTATATCTTATTTTCTGTCCGGATTTGTTTCAGTGTAATGGAAAAGGCAGTTGCTTGTCACATTTCAATAAGAATGGTTAAGAACAATTTGTCACATGCTTCATATTTTTAGAGGCTCTAATGAAATCATTTTGCCCAGCATTTGTAAAACAAAATTGTAGGTAACAGACATCATTATCGATTTGTCAAAAGCTAGATATCTGATACTTAGGTACATCCAATTGCACAATGACTTCAGTTCAGCCATCCATTGTGTAATAGGTAGTATGATTTTCTTGACACATTTTATGTTTAACTTGTCTCCTTTTCTATCTCATTTATGCTTTTTGTCAGTTTTTATTTCACACCTATGCAAACAGAACTGGAATAGAGCCTGTTCAGTGAATTTTGAATCTGTCTCAACAAAAAATATCTGTAAGAGTATGGTGAATTATGTGTCCCTATTTGCAGGAAAGGTAAAAATAGGAAAAAAAAAATTCCATAGTATTTTTTTTTCACACTGTTAATAAAAAATAGTTGCAGGGGTAACTCAAACTGACCAAGACTGCTTAAATGTCTACAATGGCTATGGTACAATCATTCTTTTAATCTCTAAGTCCTTTACACAAAAACATACAGTATTTTATATATCTGCGTGTAAACTTTTGTGAAAAGATTTGATTCGATCCAAATTTATTTGCGGAGAATCTGGTTAAAAACAGCTATTTACTGGCTGCAGAGAGCCTGTATAGTGTTGTAGAACACTGTGCCTTGCAGTAACACACATAGGGAGTCTGCTGTGGTAGTGAAACAATACTGTTAGTCAGTAAGACACGCAGATGACAGGCGTCGCTCTTAGAATCACTGCACACTTCACTTATTTGGGCAGTTACAGGGCCAAAATTGACCAAATAACTCAAGCGTGAACTCAGCTTTACAGGACGATGTTAGCACCAGGTATAAAACAAAAACGTGCAGAGGCCCAAGATCCTACTGTAGCATGAAAGATCACACTCCTTTTACACTGTCGTCAGCTGATTCCACATAGCTGTCCACAGAACCTGTTCTATTAAACGCTTATACAAGTAGAGCCCCCCTAGCAGAGTGGAGAGGGTGTCAGCAGTAAGTTTGTGTTGATGTCACTGATTATTTTGCCCTTCCTCTGACCCGTCAGAACAATAACCCCCCAAAAAAGGGATCCTGTCTGTTGAGCATCCACCTTCACTCTGTCAGCATTTGGTCAGTAATCTATCAGCTTTACTAAAGCCCCAAAAACTGGAGTGGATCCAAAACAGAGATGACACTTGAATGGAATATTTGCATGTCTTCTGTGTTTTGTACCCACTCCTGCTTTTGGCTACCAAATCATAAGGCAATTCTGATGGGACCATACAGGCCTTCTCATTTTCAGTGGCGTCGCCAGGGGGGGAGCCAGAGGGGGCCACGGCCCCCCCTACATCAAGCTGTGCCCCCCCATGTGCCCCCCCAACTAAAATGCCCCAATTCATTTTGGCACTACTAGTTGTCTGTGAGTTGTGTGACATGTGCTGCTGCTGGCCTGCTGCGTCGTGCCTGCTGTGCACTGACTGTACCGGGTATCGGACATGCATCTTCATTCACTCACTTGCGGTCTCAGTCTCTCTTCTTCTGTGGTGACTCCACCCACCGCCGCCGCGCCGCGTCCTTAGCCCCGCCCCCAGGCCCGCCCCCAGGCCCTGACGAGTTGAGTCAGAGTCAGACCTCAGACTCAGTGGCGCAGCAGGCAGGGCCGGAGGACCGGTCGTCAGAGTGTACTTCAAAACTACGATTCTATCCGACCGGACCTCTCCACACGTCCCCAGGACCTGACCAGTGCTGTGCTGCTGTGGAGAAATCAGCACACCGCTCGCAGTAGTACGGTAACAGTGCGGGCGGCGTGCCTGCTCCTCCTCCTAGGCGGCGCAGGGCCAGGCGCGTGACGTCACTGTGAGCGCGCACTGCCTGTAGTTCAAGTATTTGTAGCCTAAGCCCTAAAGCCAAGCCAGGCAGTGAAGCATCACCGTGGCCCTACCCTAACCCTACCGAGTACCGAAGATAGCAGCCTGAAGCCTGACCTATTGTGGAGTAGGTTAATAAGGTACTAAGTTACTAAGTCTGTCTAATTAGAGAGATCTGACTCAGAGGAGAGCGGCTGCTGATTCGCTGAATCCTACTGATTTAGGGAGTCTTTCACCTAATCTGAGCGTTTTAGACCGCTCAGATCAGGTTATAGACTCTTTAACCCTCATTATGATCATACCTTTGTCTTATGTGTCCCTCGCCCAGATAATGAAAATAACACTTTTTAAACTTATGCAAATTACCTTCTGAAGGTGCCCAGGGGCGGCGTTACTGGGCGATGTGCCCAGAAAAACACATATTGCGCATGCGCCGGCCGGCTGTCTTTAGTTGGCCGGCGCATGCGCAATATGAAAAGCTGTTCATCTGCCCATAATGGGCAGAGCAGTGCGCAGGTGCGGGCCAGTTCCCAGCCCGCCGTCCTCTGGTGCCGCTCGTGACAAAACGCCGCCCCTGGGCACCTTCAGAAGGTAATTTGCATAAGTTTAAAAAGTGTTATTTTCATTATCTGGGCGAGGGACACATAAGACAAAGGTATGATCGTAATGAGGGTTAAAGAGTCTATAACCTGATCTGAGCGGTCTAAAACGCTCAGATTAGATTAGATTAGGTGAAAGACTCCCTTTAAAGTTACCGTCTGCAGCCTGGATGATTACAGTGTTTACTGTTTAGATCTGTGGTCTGTGGATGTAATTACACTGTTATGGGGGGGGGGGAATCTGTGGATGACACTGTTATAGTGTTATAGGGAGGGGGGGTCTGTAGATGACACTGTTATGGGGGAAAATGATCTGTAGATGACACTGCTATGGGGGGGGGGGGAATCTGTGCCACTCTGTAGATGACACTGTTATGGGGGGGGGGGTCTGTAGATGACACTGTTATGGGGGGGGGAGGATCATTCTGTAGATTACACTGTTATGGGGGGGGGAGGATCATTCTGTAGATGACACTGTTATGGGGGGGGAGGATCATTCTGTAGATGACACTGTTATGGGGGGGGAGGATCTGTAGATGACACTGTTATGGGGGGGGGAGGATCTGTAGATGACACTGTTATGGGGGGGAAGGATCTGTAGATGACACTGTTATGGGGGGGGAAGGATCTGTAGATGACACTGTTATGGGGGGGGAAGGATCTGTAGATGACACTGTTATGGGGGGGAAGGATCTGTAGATGACACTGTTATGGGGGGGAAGGATCTGTAGATGACACTGTTATGGGGGGATCTGTAGATGACACTGTTATGGGGGGGATCTGTAGATGACACTGTTATGGGGGGGAAGGATCTGTAGATGACACTGTTATGGGGGGGAAGGATCTGTAGATGACACTGTTATGGGGGGGGATCTGTAGATGACACTGTTATGGGGGAAAATGATCTATAGATGACACTGTTATGGGGGGGGGGGATCTGTGCCGCTCTGTAGATGACACTGTTATGGGGGGGGGAAGGATCTGTAGATGCCACTGTTATGGGGGTTAGGCTCCAATCAGACGTCCATAACGTGTTTTGCGGATCCGCAAAACACGGACAGCGGCAATGTGTGTTCTGCATTTTGCGGACCGCACATTGCCGGCACTAATAGAATATGCCTATATGTTCTACTTTTTTCGGGAACGAAATTGCGGACCCGGAAGTGCGGGTCCGCATTTCCGTATCCGGGCAGCTGTCATGGTCTTACCTCCTTGCTGTTCCCTTCGTTTGACATGTGCTGGCGGCCATCTTGGTTTCTGGGTTTTCTTGTAGCCTCCCACCCTGCGGCTCCTCCTTCCCACTGGGAGGAGCTGGATGCCCAGCTCATATATATAGGAGGTCTGTGGCTTCAGTTCCTTGCTTGGTCCTCCTGTGTTCACATGCTTCCAAGACTGCTGCTGCTTCTGGTTCCTGATCCTGGCCTCGTCTGACTACCCCGTTGGTTCCTGATTCCGGCTTCGTCTGACTACCCCGTTGGTTCCTGATTCCGGCTTCGTCTGACTACCCCGTTGGTTCCTGTTCCTGGCTTCGTCTGACTACCCTTCTGGTTCCTGACCTCTGTCTCCGCAAGACCCTGCTTCGGTTTAGCCATCCGTTCGGACTTTGCTTACGGCTTGCTCTTCAATAAAACCTTCTTATTTTCCACTTATCTCTTGTTGTACGTCTGGTTCATGGTTCCATGACATTAGGACCAAGCCATGAATTCTGACGGTACAGGGCCACCCTCGCTACCTACGCTGGTTGCCAGACTTGATCAGCAGGATCACCTGTTGGGTCGGTTCGCTGTGGCGTTGCAAACCCTGCTTGAACGCACGGCTCATTTAGCTTCCGTTGCCGATGGGTCGGTTGTCGCTCCTGGGCCCGCTCCTACTGCCGCTCCGGTTGTTGCGCCAGAGTCTACCCTGACACCTGTTGCTGCGCCTGTGGTGTTTCAGGGTATGACCGGTTCTGCCCCCCTTCCACAGCGCTTTGGGGGAGAGCCAACTCAGTGCCGAGGTTTCCTTAACCAGGTGGGCATTTACTTCGAGTTGCTGCCACATGCCTTTCCTACTGAGAGATCAAGGGTGGGCTTCTTGATCTCGCTGCTCTCGGACAAGGCCTTGGCCTGGGCCAGCCCTTTATGGGAGAACAACAATCCGGTGGTTGCCGAGTTTTCCGGTTTTGTTGCTTCTCTTCGGAAGGTATTCGATGTGCCGGCTCGTGCTGCCTCTGCTGCGAAGCTCCTTATGTCCATCAGACAGGGTTCACGATCCGTAGCTGAATACGCCATTGAGTTTCGTACCCTGGCAGCAGAGGTGGGCTGGAATAATGAGGCTCTGGTCGCTGCTTTCTCTCATGGTCTCTCGGATGCCTTGAAGGATGAGGTTGCAGCTAAGGACCTACCAGTGGAGCTCGAGTCTCTTATTTCTTTCCTGATTTTGATTGACACCAGACTCAGGGAGAGACCTTCCTTTAAGGAGAGCCTGCGGAGGTCTCCTAACAGATTGGCGCCTACGTTTGCTGTCCCACCCGTGCCTCCCTCTCCTCCCACGCCTCCTGGGGATGACTTGTCTGGGGGTGAACCCATGCAGCGGGGGTTTGCTCGCCTGTCTGAGGGGGAGAGGGTACTCCGGAGACGCGAGGGCCGATGCATGTACTGTGGTCTCGGTGGGCATTTTCGGTTGGCATGTCCGAACCGTCCGGGAGAACGCTCGCACCTGAGGTCCTGTCGGGGGCAGATCTTGGGTGGAGTCTCCTCGTCCCCGGTTTCCCGTGTTGACAAACCACTGATCACGGTTGTCCTCTCCTGGGTCGGGGGCTCGGTGACGACCCAGGCGTTGGTGGACTCTGGTGCTGGTGGTTTGTTCATTGATAGAGTGTTCGTTGCCGCCAATTCCATTCCTCTGCAGCCTCGAGGTTCCCCACTGGCTCTTGAGGCGATAGACGGCAGACCCCTTCTGCCGCCACACGTGACTCATGAGACCCTTCCAGTGGGGATAGCCATTGGTGCCGTTCACAGAGAGTCGGTCTGTCTCCAGGTTATTTCGTCTCCACACTACTCGGTGGTCTTGGGGTACCCCTGGCTCCAGAAGCATAATCCGACTTTCGATTGGAGATCGGTCGAGATCCTCTCGTGGTCACCGCAGTGTGGGGCTAGTTGCATCCATGGGCCTGTCAAGTTGCTGTGTACTTCCTCGGACTCTCTGTTGCCTCCTGAATACGAAGAGTACCGGGATGTATTCGATAAGGTGCGCGCGGTTGCCCTACCTCCGCACCGCCCATACGATTGTGCCATAGAGTTACAATCCGGTGCCGTTCCTCCTCGTGGCAAAGTCTATCCACTGTCGGTAGCGGAGAATGAGGCCATGGAGGAGTACGTGAGGGAGGCGCTTTCACGCGGACACATTCGCAAATCCTCGTCCCCGGCAGGGGCTGGATTTTTCTTTGTGAAAAAGAAGGGCGGCGAGTTGAGGCCTTGCATCGATTACAGGGGTCTCAATCGCATCACGATCAAGAACGCTTACCCGATACCCTTGATTTCCGAGCTGTTCGATCGCCTCAAAGGGGCCACGGTCTTTACCAAACTCGACCTGAGGGCGGCATATAACCTGGTAAGGATCAAGGCGGGCGATGAGTGGAAGACCGCGTTTAACACCAGGACCGGTCATTATGAATCCTTGGTTATGCCCTTTGGGTTGTGCAATGCGCCCGCAGTCTTCCAGGAATTCATCAACGATGTTTTCCGTGACCTGTTGCAGCAGTGTGTGGTGGTCTATTTGGATGACATCTTGGTATATTCTGCATCCATGGAGGCCCACATTCTGGATGTCAGACGAGTGTTGCAACGCTTACGAGAGAACAAGCTGTTCGGTAAGCTTGAGAAATGCGAATTTCACCGATCCCAGGTAACCTTCTTAGGTTACATCATTTCCGCTGAGGGGTTCTCCATGGATCCTGAGAAGGTTTCGGCTGTCTTACAGTGGCCCCAGCCCAGTGGGCTTCGTGCCCTGCAGCGCTTTTTGGGCTTCGCCAATTATTATCGGAAGTTCATCAGGGACTTTTCCATGCTAGCCAAGCCTCTCACGGATCTGACCAGGAAGGGCAGTAATCCTCAGGTCTGGCCGCTCGAGGCCATCCGAGCTTTTGAGGCTCTAAAGTCCGCCTTTGTGTCGGCTCCGATTCTGTCGCATCCCAACCCTGGGTTGCCTTTTGTCCTCGAGGTGGACGCGTCTGAGACGGGAGTAGGCGCCCTCCTGTCTCAGCGTAGAACACCAGAGGGTCCTCTGCTTCCTTGTGGGTTTTACTCCCGGAAACTGTCTTCCGCGGAGTGCAACTATCAGATTGGTGACAGGGAGTTATTGGCCATCGTGCAGGCCCTTAAAGAATGGAGGCACTTGCTCGAGGGCTCGGTGGTTCCGGTTCTCATCCTGACGGACCACAAGAATCTGACCTACCTCTCTGAGGCCAAGAGATTGACACCACGTCAGGCCAGATGGGCTCTGTTCTTGTCACGTTTTAATTACGTGGTCTCCTACCTACCCGGCTCCAAGAACATCAGAGCGGATGCCTTATCACGGCAGTACTCCGAGCTGTCCGGGGAGGAGTCGATTCCGACTACGGTCATACCCCCGAATCAGATCCTGGCCGCTATTCGCACCAGCCTGACTTCTCCTCTGGGTGAGCAGATTTTGGCGGCTCAATCTGGTGCTCCCTCTGGGAGACCCAACGGCAGATGTTTTGTGCCTGAGGAGTTGCGCACTCGGTTGTTGCGAACCTACCATAACTCCAAGGCCGCGGGGCACCCTGGAAAGAATCAGCTGTCCTGGGCGGTTTCACGTCTGTTCTGGTGGCCTTCTCTACGTTCCGACATCGCCGCATATGTAGCGGCATGCTCCGTTTGTGCCCAGAGTAAGTCCCCTCGGCACCTTCCGTTGGGCCTTTTGCAACCCATAGCCACCGGGGAGCGTCCATGGTCACACCTGGGGATGGATTTCATTGTGGACCTCCCTGCATCCCGAGGCCATACGGTCATTCTCATGATTGTGGATCGGTTTTCCAAAATGTGCCACTGTGTTCCTCTCAAGAAGTTACCCTCTGCACAAGAGTTGGCCTCGATTTTTGCCAGGGAGGTCTTCCGGTTGCACGGTTTGCCCAAGGAGATTGTGTCGGATCGGGGGAGTCAGTTTGTGTCCAGGTTCTGGCGCGCCTTTTGCTCCCAGTTGGGGATTCATCTCTCTTTCTCCTCGGCCTACCACCCTCAGTCCAATGGGGCCGCAGAACGATCCAATCAGGCCTTGGAGCAATTCCTTCGTTGCTATGTCTCCGATCACCAAGACAATTGGGTTGACCTCCTGCCTTGGGCTGAGTTTGCCAGGAACACGGCGGTGAACTCTTCCTCTGGGACGTCTCCCTTCATGGCCAATTATGGGTTCCAACCTGCCGTGTTACCGGAGGTATTCTCTCCCCAGGATATTCCGGCTGTGGAGGATCACCTTTCCGTCCTACGTGCTTCTTGGGTACAGATCCAGAGGTCCCTTGAGGTCTCTGCGCAGCGCCAGAAACTCCAGGCTGATCGCAGACGAGCGCCCGCTCCTTCCTACCAGGTCGGAGACCGCGTATGGTTGTCCACCCGCAACCTCAACCTTCGAGTGCCCACTCCCAAGCTGGCGCCTCGCTTTGTTGGTCCCTTCCGAGTGCTTCGCAGGGTAAACCCGGTAGCCTATGCCCTTGCGCTTCCTCCTGGCATGCGGATCTCCAACGTGTTTCATGTCTCCCTGTTGAAGCCACTGGTGTGTAATCGTTTCACTTCCTCGATTCCTCGGCCTCGTCCGGTCCAAGTGGGCAATCGTGAGGAGTATGAGGTGAGCAATATCCTGGACTCACGCCTGGTCCGCGGCCGGGTGCAGTTTTTGGTCCATTGGCGTGGTTATGGTCCAGAGGAGCGTTCCTGGGTTCCCTCCGCAGATGTCCATGCTCCTGTCTTGCTCCGAGCCTTCCACGCACGCTTCCCTCAGAAACCGTTCCTTACTCCGCGGAGGAGGGGCCCTTGAGGGGGAGGTACTGTCATGGTCTTACCTCCTTGCTGTTCCCTTCGTTTGACATGTGCTGGCGGCCATCTTGGTTTCTGGGTTTTCTTGTAGCCTCCCACCCTGCGGCTCCTCCTTCCCACTGGGAGGAGCTGGATGCCCAGCTCATATATATAGGAGGTCTGTGGCTTCAGTTCCTTGCTTGGTCCTCCTGTGTTCACATGCTTCCAAGACTGCTGCTGCTTCTGGTTCCTGATCCTGGCCTCGTCTGACTACCCCGTTGGTTCCTGATTCCGGCTTCGTCTGACTACCCCGTTGGTTCCTGATTCCGGCTTCGTCTGACTACCCCGTTGGTTCCTGTTCCTGGCTTCGTCTGACTACCCTTCTGGTTCCTGACCTCTGTCTCCGCAAGACCCTGCTTCGGTTTAGCCATCCGTTCGGACTTTGCTTACGGCTTGCTCTTCAATAAAACCTTCTTATTTTCCACTTATCTCTTGTTGTACGTCTGGTTCATGGTTCCATGACAGCAGCACATCATGCTGCCCCATAGAAATGAATGGGTCTGCAATTCCGTTACGCAAAATGCGGAACAAAATTGCGGACGTGTGAATGGGGCCTTATAGGGAGGTGGATCCCAGGATGACACTGTTATGGGGTGGATCTGTGGATGACACATATAGCATAAGATGCTATAAACGGTATGTGTCATCCACAGATCCCCCCTCCATAGCAGTGTCATCCACAGATCCCCCTCCATAACAGTGTCATCCACAGATCCCCCTCCATAACAGTGTCATCCACAGTTCCCCCTCCATAACAGTGTCATCCACAGATCCCCCTCCATAACAGTGTCATCCACAGATCCCCCCTCCATAACAGTGTCATCCACAGATCCCCCCTCCATAGCAGTGTCATCCACAGATCCCCCCTCCATAACAGTGTCATCCACAGATCCCCCTCCATAACAGTGTCATCCACAGATCCCCCCTCCATAACAGTGTCATCCACAGATCCCCCCTCCATAACAGTGTCATCCACAGATCCCCCCTCCATAACAGTGTCATCCACAGATCCCCCCTCCATAACAGTGTCATCCACAGATCCCCCCTCCATAACAGTGTCATCCACAGATCCCCCCTCCATAACAGTGTCATCCACAGATTCCCCCTCCATAAGTGTCATCCACAGATCCCCCTCCATAAGTGTCATCCACAGATCCCCCTCCATAAGTGTCATCCACAGATCCCCCTCCATAAGTGTCATCCACAGATCCCCCTCCATAAGTGTCATCCACAGATCCCCCTCCATAAGTGTCATCCACAGATCCCCCCCATAGCAGTGTCATTCACAGATCCCCCCAATAGCAGTGTCATCCACAGATCAAAGAGAAGGGGACTTGCCTCTGACACAGCCAGTAGATGCTGGAATTTGAGCAATTCCAGCATGCCCAGGCAGCTAGGACATGTTGAAATCTGAATAAAAGGGGGTTTTCTTCCCTATTGCGGTTTTAAGTATTGGGTAAAGTATCGCAGCATTTCTAAGCGTACTTGTGTAAATGTATCGTTGTTATAGCTGCCCCCCTTACTTTTGTCCTGGCCCCCAGTGTGCCCCCCCAAAATTTGAAAGCTAGAGACGCCACTGCTCATTTTTACTTCCTTCTGACAGATCAGAAGAAGGGTCAAATAAATAATAAGGTCAACCAGGACAAAAAGGCATAATAGTGGCCCAGTCATAGAGTGGGGAGGGTGGGAACAGCTTGAGAAGTCCACAGAGTGGCCCAATTACATAGTGTTGAGGTAGCAGAAGCATGAGGAGACCAAAGAGTGGCCAAATGACATAGTAGGGAGGTGGCAGCAGCAGCATGGGGAGACAACAGAATGGCCCATTTAGATAGTGTTAAGGTGGCAGCAGCATGAAGAAGCCACAGAGTGGCCCAGTGACATATTGTTGAGTTAGTAGCAGCACAAGGAGGCCACAGACGGGCAAGGTGACACAGTGTGGAGGTGGCGGCAGCAGCATAAGAAGTCCACAGATTGGCAAGGTGACAGTGTGGAGGTGGCAGCAGCAGCATGAGGAGGCCACAGAGTGGCAAGGTGGCATAGTGTGGAGGTGGCAGCAGTAGCAGCATGAGGAGGCCACAGAGGGGCATAATTAGAGTTGTGAGTTGGCAGCAGCATGAGGAGACCACAGAATGGAAATATGACATAGTGTGGAGGTGGCAGCAGCAGCATGAGGAGGCCATAGAATGGCAAGGTGACATAGTGTGGAGGTGGCAGCAGTAGCAGCATGAGGAGGCCACAGAGTAACAAGGTGACATAGTGTTGAGTTAGCAGCAGCATGAGGAGGCCACAGAGTGGCAAGGTTACATAGTTTTTAGGTAGCCGCAGCAGCAGCATGAGGGGGCCAGAGTGGCACAATGACAGAGTGTGGAGGTGGCAGCAGTAGCATGAGAAGACCTGAGTGGTGAGGTGGCAGCAGCATCAGGAGACCACAGAGTGACCCAGTGACAGAGTGGAGAGGTGGGTGGCAATAACAGTACCCGCTGACGATGGTGGGTGTAAAAAGGAGCACTTGGCATCATATGTGTGGCATCAGGTGGGTGGCAGCATCAGAATAGTAGCTTAAGCAGGTAGCCAAAAGAAACTGGTCTCTGGGCTTTGTCAAGGTTTGGGTGAAGCAGCATGGATGATCTAATGTGATGCAATAGGCATTGGTGGGTGGAAATCCTGGATGATCCACGCAGGATTCATCTTGACAAAGATCAGTCTCTCCACATTTTGGGTGGACAAGCGAGTTCTCCTTGGGGTAACTCTGATACCACACTACTGGCAGGGCAGGACAGCTTTTCTAGAGCAAACTCGGCCAGTTGCGGCCACAAATCCAGTTTGGCTGCCCAGTAATCCATCGGATATTCAATGTGGGGAGGCAGGGTGCAATCTAAGTATGCCACCACCTGCTGGTTCAGGATCTGCTCAAGGTCTAGCTGCTGCTGGTGAGTAGTTTCTGCACAAGGCGGGTTACAAAAAGCTGCTTATTGACTCTAGACTCAAGCTGCTGCTGATGGAGCTGGTACTGCTGCCACACCACCACCCCATCACAGCAGCCATGGCAGTGGAACAAGAGAGCAGAAGACCCCCCGGTTAGACCTGTGTGAGGATGGACGATGACACAGATAGTTTGTTCTCCCTCTCAGCGGGTGTAAAAAAGGTCCCCATCTTGGACCAGTAGTGAGGGTCCACCAAGGTGGAGTGCCAGAAGTCATCCCTCTGCCAAATGGTGACAATTTGGCTGTCACTGCCCAAGAAAGTGAGCATGCAGTGGGCCATTTGCACGTGACTCGGAGGGACTCCCTGCCTTCATCTCCACTGCATACTGCCACAGTGTGCCTGGGTCATCTGCCTCGTCTTCCTCATCTCCCTCTTGCTCCTCTGGCTACTCCTGCTCCTCCTCTCCTGTCACCTGTGTAGAAAAAACACTCATTTTGCTACACATTGCTTGTGCTCCATTGTCCTACTCCTCCTCCTCCAGTTCAGCACCCACAGGGCTCATGTGGCCGGGAGATGTAGGTGCCACATCTGCAGTCCCCTGACCAGCCAGATGTACCAGCATCTGTTCCAGGATATGAAGCAGTGGAATGACGCTGTTCTTCCCGTAGTCCTGGCGACTCACAAAAAAACGTGGCATCCTCAAAGGGCCTGAGCAAACAGCAGGTATAATGCATGAGCTGCCACTGGCTGACTTCGAAGTTACAAAGGGGAATAATACTGTCCGCTTGGATCATCAATAAATTGTTTATAGACTTTCTCTGTTGGTACAGTCGGTCCAACATATGTAGGGTGGAATTCCAACTGGTGGAAACATCGCATATCAGCCTATGTTGGGAAACGCTGTTCTGCCGCTGCAGCTCAAGGAGGGTGTGCTTTGTGGTGTACAAGTGGCTGAAGTGCATGCAAAGTTTCCATGACATTTTTAGGATATCTTGCAGTTGGGTGGAAGATTTCAGTAACAGCTTGACAACAAGATTGAACACATGTACCATGCAGGGTGCATGGCTCAGCTCTCCTTGACATAGCGCTGACACCATCTTTTTCCCGTTGTCTGTCTCCATGGTTCCGATTTTGAATTGTTGCGAAGAAAGCAAGGATTTAATTTCTTGATGAATGACACAGAGCAGTTCCTCCCCTGTGTGACTCAGTTCGCCTATGCTAATGAGTTGTAGAACAGCGTGACACCGCCGTCCCCTGCACATGTGGTATGCTGGAGTAGCACTGTGAATTGTCCCTGCAGTGGAGGCTGAGGACACAGAGGTGGATGAGGAGGCAGAGGCAGACATTGTCACAGGACCAACGGCGTGAGAACACACAGGCGGAAGCGGCGTCATCTGGCCAAGTTGCTGGTGTGTCAGGACAGGAACCACATTCACTTAGTGGGCCCTAAAGGACATGCATTGTCCTTAACCGTAGTTACAGCTCCACTCGTCGGCACTGCCATGCACTTTGGCAGACACTGACAGGCTCAAGGACTGGCCCACCATCTGTTCTACATATTTGTGCAGGGCTGGTACTGTCTTTTTGGCAAAGAAATGACAGCTTGGGACTCTCCATCTCAGCTCAGCACAAGCCATCATTTTTATGAAAGGTGCAGAGTCCGCCACTTAGAAAGGGAGGGACTACAGTACCAGCAACTTGGCCAGGAGCACGTTCAGCTTCTCCACGTTCTGCTGTCTCTTGCCAATCGCTTTGGTGATCGACTGCTGACGAAATGAGTAGGAGGAAGAGGAGCAGGAGCATCAGGATTGGTAGATGATGGGCAGACAGGACAGACAGCTCCCTTTGGCTGAGGTGGTGGAGCCTTGACTGCCTTAAATCGGGTGGGTCCCACTGAGTGATGCAGCGGTTGCTGTGGCAGACTGGACCAACACATTGGAGCTACGGTTTTCCCAGGCCACTTTATGGTGATGCTGCATATGTTGACGTAGGACCTTGGTGCCAACATTGGCACCCTGGCCTTGCTTAACCTTCTGCCCACGGATTTGGCAATTATCCATGTTCACCTCCTCCAGCAGCTTAACAAAAAACTACCACACCGCCGAGTAGGTTATTTTACCCTCAACACTCCACATTGACTGACTGCTACCGCCGCTGCCTCCATGGACCCCAGCACCACTACTTTCTGGGCAGGTAGGCTCTTGCAAAGTGGGTGGTCTACCCCAGGCACATTTATCCCCCAACCTCCCATTGCTGCCACCCTGCTGAATCCCAGCCACGCTACCGACTTGCTGGATCCGCTGCTGCTTCATGCACAAGCTGCCACCCTTTTCTGCCGATGATGATGAAGCCCCTTCATCATCTGGCTCCCAAATGTGACCGGCTACATCATAGTTAAGTACTGTCTGCACGTCATTGATGTCCTCCTCAAGGGTCTCTGAGCCAGGAGCCTGACCGCTCGCAACACCAGCTCCCAGGCCACTCTCTGTTCACTACTTGCCCGTCTACCGGAGGTAGCGGTGGATGTCTCCTCCACATCTTGGCTGGCCAGTAGCTGCTGACTGTCCTCTAGTAGCTCGTCCTCACTGTATAGTAGAGCTGAGCCCACTGCATATAATACTTCTCTGGCTGAGAGAACAGAAAAGGACAGAGGCAAGTTAAGAACAGGTGCTGGTCAAGATACGTCCGCTAGCTGACACTGGGAGCTCAGGCCTCTGCCCATCCCCTATGTAGGGCCTGTCACTTCTCTGTCTGACATACTGTTAGATCAAATAAGAAAAGAAAAAATAAATGAATACACTCAAAAGCTGTAATTTTGTCACTTCACCGCACAACGGCAAATATTACATTTTTTTGCCACTAATACACGCCAAAAAAGCTTTAGAACATATATAACTGCATCGCTGAATGACACATAAAACTTTTTTTGCCACTAATACACAACAAAAAAGGCTTTAAAACAACTAACTGCACCACTGAACTAATACACACCAAAAAAGCTTTAGAACATATAACCGCATTGCTAAACGTCAAATAATACTTTTTTTGCCACTAATACACGCCAAAAAGGGCTGTAATTTTCTCACTTCCCCACACAACTGCTAATAAGCCCTTTTTTCCGCACTTATACACGTCAAAAAAGGCTGTAGAACATATAACTTAACAGCTGAACGGCAAATTCCGTATTTTTCGACCTACAGGTTTTAGAGTAGAACAGTAAGAAAAACGTATTTTCCATTACAACTCAGGTCAGACCAGCAATCAGACCCTCAAAGTTAATTAGACCTTAGTTTACAGCATCAATCAGATCCCCAATGTCAATCAGACCTCAGATAAGACCCCCAATGTCAATATGACCTCAGATCAGACCTCCAATGCCTCAGATCAACCCCCCAACCTTCAGCCATCTCTCACCCCCATATGTCAGCCATCTCTCAGCCCCCATATGTCAGCCATCTCTCAGCCCCAATATGTCAGCCATCTCTCAGCCCGCATATGTCAGACAGCAGCCCCATATATCAACCCCTATATGTCAGCCATCAGCAGCCAGAGCAAATAAAATAAAATAAAACTCACTTACCTCTCCTGCTCCTGGACATAGAGTGCCCCAGAGAGCGTCACAGAGCGCCCTCACACTGTGCACAGCCCTACACAGCCAATAGCCGATTCGAGAACCAGGAAGCGGTGAGTACAGAACCATCACTGCTTCCCGATCCTCCAGTGCTATTGAAACGTTTCCATAATGGAAGCTCTTCATTAGTATTTGTCCCATAAAACGCAGGGGCATTTTTCCCCCACTTAGGTGACAGAACCTTCAGCATTATTTGGTCGGGCCTAATGCGGCTCTACGAATGATGAGGCCTGAACAAGTACAGGCGATAGTAGATTGGGTTGCTGACAGTGCCTCCAGTTCCTTCACATTGTCTCCCACCCAGTCTCCTGCTGAAAGACCACAGTTGACACCTGCAGCCGATGTCTCCCACCCAGTATCCTTCTGAAAGGTCAGAGTTGGCACCTGCAGCCCATGTCCATCATTCCTTCACCTCACACCCTTGCAAATCAGCCAAGCAGTCTGAGCCCCAAGTCATGGAGCAGTCTCTTCTGCTTTTTGATGACTCTGCTAGCAGGCTTTGCCAGGGCCATCCACATAGCCCTGCCCCAGAAGTGGAAGAGATTGAGAGCACCGATGCCCAACCACTTATGTTTCAAAGTTAGTACATAGGAGGACCACTGCGGCACATCTCGGATGATGATGAAACACAGGTGCCAACTGCTGTGGCTTTCTGCAGTGTGCAGACTGACAAGGAGGGCAGGGGTGAAGACTGGGTGGAAGATGATGTGGAGGACGATGAGGCCCTCGACGCTACACAGAGAATCAAGTTCATGTGAGTGACCTGTGTCATTCGGAGGAAGAGGCGGTGGTCGCACAGAGCCACCAACACAGCAGAAGAGCGAGCAAAAGCGGAGCGGCCATCCCATAGACAGTACGCCTGCTACTGCCTAACTCAGCAAGGGACCGAGCACACCAATGCCAGCTCCAAGGAGTTCCTGGCATAGCAGTTCTTCGGAAAATGTGCTGACAACAAGACTTGAGTGGTTTGAACGCTGTGCAATCAGAGCCTGAACCGAGGCATAAACGTTCCCAACCTGAGCACAACCTGCATGACCAGGCATCTAAGTGCAAATCACGAGTTACAGTGGAGTAGACACCTCAAAAACAAAGGTCTCTGGCTCCTCCTGCTTCCTCTTCTGCTGCAGTCTCGGCCTCTTCATCCAGCTTTGGAGTAACAGTGGCACCTGCCACCCCGCAAACAGAGGATCTGCCAGCAACACCACCACCTGGATCACCAAGCATCTCCACAATGTCCCACGGAACTGTTCAGCTCTCCATCTCCCAAACACCGGAGAAGAAGAGGAAGTACCCCCCTACCCACCCACCCACGATCCCTGGCCCTCAATGCCAGCATTTAAAAATTACTGTCCTTTGAAATGCTGTCATACCGTCTGGTGGAGACGGAGAGTTTTAAAAGCCTTATGGTGGTGGCTGTCCCACAGTACATCGTGCCCAGCCGCCACTACTTTTCCAGGCGAGCCATCTCTTCCCTGCACAACCAAGTGGGGGACGAAATCAGGTGTGCACTGCGCAACACCATCTGTGGCAAGGTCCACCTAACTACGGAAACGTGTACCAGTAAGCACAGTCAGGGACGTTATCTCTCCCTAACAGCAGACTGGGTAAATGCAGTGGTGGCTGGGCCTGAGGCGGATAGCAGTTTGGCACATGTCCTTCCATGAGGATTGCAGGGTGCTTCTCTTTGCCTCCTGTTGCTTCCTCATCCTCTTCATCACAGCCAGGGGTAAATGACAGCAGGCAGTTTTAAAACTTATCTGTTTGGGGGGGGGGGGGGAACACCGCGCAGGAACTGTGGACGGGCCTTGAACAACAGACCGATTAGTGGTTGGTGCCAGTGAGCCTCAAGCCCGGCTTGGTGGTGTGCGATAATGGGCGAAATCTCGTAGCAGCTCGGGGACTAGCCAGTTTGACGCACATCCCTTGCCTGGCACATGTGCTGAATTTTGAGGGGCAGAGGTTCCTTTAAAATTACCCTGATATGTCAGAGCTGCTGCAGAAAGTGTGGGCCGTCTGTGCACGCTTTCGGCATTCTCAACCTGCTGCTGCTCGCCTGTCAGCACTGCAGCGTAACTTCGGCCTTCCCGCTCACCGTCTCATATGCGATGTTCCCACAGGGTGGAACTCTATCTTGCACATGCTAGCCAGACTTTGCGAGCAGCAACAGGCGATAATGGAGTTTCAGCTGCAGCACGCACAGGTGAGTCTCTCTGCGGAACAGCACCACTTCACCACCAATGACTGGGCCTCCATGCGAGACCTGTGCTCTTTGCTGCGCTGTTTCGAGTACTCCACCAACATGGCCAGTGCCAATAACGCCGTTCTCAGCATTACTATCCCACTTCTATGCCTCTTTGAAAAAATGTTGCTGGCAATGATGGAAGAGGATGTGAAGGAAGAGGGATCATTTCATAGGATTTCCAGCCAGTCATTCACAAGTGGCTCAGAGGGTGGGTTCCTGCACCCACAAACGCCAGGTACACAATTGTCCAGCCAGGGCACAGTTCTGGAGGATGATGAGGTGGAGGAGGAGGAGATGGAGGAGGAGGAACCGTGTTCACAGCAGGGTGGCACCCAAACCAGCTGGCACACATGAGCGATTACATGCTGCAGTGTCACTGCAATGACCGCCGAGTTGCCCACATTCTAACTTATGCTGATTACTGGGTGGGACGCTGCTGGATACCCATTACAAGGACAACGTCCTTAATTCCGTCACTGGAGCGTGATTGTAAGATGCGAGATTACAAGCGCACGCTGGTAGACACGCTGCTGGTGGCATTCCCACCTGACAGTTGGGCCACAGTGGAAGCACAAGGTGAAGGTAGAGGAGGAAGAGGTTGCCAACGCAGCTGGGGCACCACCAGCACCTCAGAATGCAGGGTTAGCATGGCCGAAATGTGGAAAAGCTTTGTCAGCACCCCACAACAACCAGCACTACAAGCTGATATGGAAAGTCTTAGCAGGCGGCAGCATTTCAGCAACATGGTGGAGCAGTATGTGTGCACACGCCTACATGTACTGAATGACAGGTCTGCCCCCTTTAACTTCTGGGTCTCCAAATTGGGCACTTGGCCTGAGCTTGCCCTTTACGCCTTGGAGGTGCTGGCCTGCCCTGCAGCCAATGTATTATCTGAATATTTGTTTAGCATGGCAGGAAGCATTATCACAGACAAGCGCAGCCGCCTGTCCACAGCCAATGTGGACAAGCTCATGTTCATATGGACCTACACCTCATACATCAAGATTATTTCTTTTAATTTGTACGTATTTTATTTTATGTAATTTCACTAATTTGTCTGTTACATTTTCGGGTTACATTCACCAATTTTTGGCTGTGATATACCCCTGCTCTACCTAGTAGACAGGTAAACAAATTTCACTATGTAAAAGACTCAATTGACTAGCTATGCCGTCCTTCAGCACTCGTTCCAGGCTGAAATCTAAAAGAACCCTTAACTCCATTTTGCTCTTTTGCAGTCTCTGAATTTTTTATCATATTATTGTCACACAGTTATTCTCCACATACACAGTATCTACATGCTATTTATATATGCTTGACTTTTTAAATTATTTGTAAGCCTTACAACATACAGTAATAACATTTAAACTTGTAAGATTTGTGACACGCATTTCACATAAAGTGGTCCATATCAAGTGGCTGTTAACTATTACTATACTATATTTTGGACGCATGTTCATACATTTCAGTGATTATAATTAGATGCAGGAGAATTAGATTATTGCTCATGAAACGGTCATGTATATATTCCAATCAGTGGCAACTTGTTCACATACAAAGTTAAATTGTTCAAAGTTCAAGAACATATCTAATTGCAAACAGCGTAACAATCCTGGCTGATATATTGTAATGTATGTTATTCCAAGAATCATTCCAGTCAAGTGACTATTCAGAAACAGATACATGTGTAGGAAAGAAAAACTTAAGAACATGACTGAACTGTATATATTCATTAATCGGAAAGGTTTCTCCTGTCAACTATAATATGATGAGTGAGTCATGAACCAATTACAACAATGTATATGTTCAGATTAAGTTAGACTAGTTAAAAAGAGGACCTTTCACCGGTCCTGACATTACAATATAAGTACTTGGCAGTGTAGGGCATATTGAGGAGATGTGATATTGCTTATTTTTTTTCAAAATGGGCTGCTCCGTTCCCCTGCTGTGCCCCCTGTTCTGACTTCCCACCCTGTATGCTAATCCATACCATTGGCACAGGAAGGAGGAGACTGCCATGTTCCTCAGGGGGCTTATTCTTCTCCTTGGTTGTGAGCTGGCCAATCGCAGTGGAGAGCATCACAGACAGGGAGAAGGTAAGCTTTTTGTTCTCCCTTGGCCAGCTGACAACAGGGGGAAGGAGACGCCCGCCTGAGAAGCACAGCAGTCTCCTCCTCCCTATACTGATGTTATAGATTAGCATAAAGTGCAGGAAATCAGAATGGGGGGCACAAGAGAGGAACAGAGCAGCCCATAGGAAAAATATAAGCAATATCAAAATCCTTTAATATGCCCTACACTGCCAGGTACTTATATTGTGATGTCAGGACCGGTGAAGGATCCTCTTTAACTACATTAACTCTATTATGTAATATATATATATATATATATATATGTTATAATCTCTATCAGCACCGACTATCCAATTCACAAATGGGTGCTACTGTATGTCCCAGGGTACAGGCTGGTAACTCAAACTTAATTTGGAAAAATGGACAGCACTTCCAGAAATATAAAAAACTTGAGAATTTATTTACCCATGTTGTACAATGCAGCGGCGTTTCGGCTCATCCGGCTGATAAAGGAGATGCTGTGGTCATCATGGATACAAATAAATATGTGGCCGAAATTATGCGACAATTGAATGATACTAATGTGTATCAGGTTATTCACTCTGATCCTAAGCTTGATATTACCAGATTAAGGAATGTCTGTCTGATGCACTTGGGGAGTGGGTGATCGATGATGGTCTTTGTGAATATCTCACGGTGGTCCATCCTATCACACCTGTGATATGTGTTACCTAAGATTCACAAGACATTGATTGATCCACCCGGTCGCCCTATTGTGTCAGGGTCAGTCATCTGGCTATATTTTTATAAAATATTGCGTAATTTTTCCATATGTGGTGAATCATATGTACGAGATACAACATATTTTCTTTGTAAATTGGAGGCGGTAAGATTAACTGATTCACATAGGTTCCTCATAGCCTCATTTGACGTAACATCATTATATACCTCCATAGATCACAATTTGGGTATTTCAGAGGTTAAACGTATGCTAGACATGTCCACGCTATCTACAGCTGCTAGTGAATTTATCATCGGACTGCTTGATGTTATCCTGAGACATAATTACTTTTTGTTTCAGGATACATATTACAAGCAGACACTAAGTGTGGCGATGTGGTCACACGTGGCACCAACATATGCAAATATTTTTATGAGAATGCTTGAGGAGGATGTCGCCTATCTATCCCACCACTTCAGGCATGTTCTGGGGTGGTGGCGGTATATCAACGACATCTTTCTTATATGGACAGGTGAATTATCTAAATTGATGGATTTTCATACAACGCTTAATAATGTGAACAACGACTTACAATTCACATTGGTACACTCCAATTCTGAAGTATAATTTTTGGATACTACTGTTAGATACCTGGATGGGAAACTACACACTCAATTATAGACTAAACCCAAGGACAAGAATAAAATTTTCGTTTTGACAGTAACCATCCAAGGAGAATGGTTAAGCATCTTTCATACTCAGTTTCTGAGGGCAAAGTGTATAGTTTCAGAACCTAATACACTTGATAACACGCTGGATGTTTATGGCTGATAGGTTTAGAAAAAGAGGATATCCTTGTGGTCTATTGAGAACACAAATGGAAAAAGTACAAACGATTGAGAGGAATGACACACTGATTAATAAACAATCTAGACAAATGCAGACTAGAATTCCATTTATTCCAAGGGAACTGACCCTGGCGGCAGAGCCGGGGACACTTCCACACCTGGGACAAGGCAAGCAAGTTATTCACTGGTTTCTGGGCTCTGACGTGCAGAGGACGGCTGGGTGGTGCCGATGGCCTTAGCCCAGATTGTGTGCAGCGCCAATCATGTATGGGTGGGGCGAGCGGTGGTTCATATGCCTCCTCACAGACAAAAGGAGGATGAGAGAGCCGCTGGTAAACCCCGCCACTCTTACTGCCCTGTGGCTTGGAGGATTCAGCACACAGTGATGCCGGTCGAGTTACAGCAGTGTTCTGTTACAGACTAGATGTGTCTGATATGAAAACTGAGAGCAGACTGGTGCGGGCGGCGTGTGGAGTGCTGTGTGCCAATTGGTATCTGAGAGATCTATTTTCCAGTATGGTTTAAGTATCGAGCGCAGTGTCCTGAGATTACAGCGGCCTATAAGGTACACTATACCAGGGCTTAAAAAATGTATCAATTGAATAGAGTAATGTAAATTAAAAAGACAATGTGCTCAAGTTCACTTGCCAGGTAATATTGACTGTTCATTATAATTTATAGCCACTAATTTTCTGTCGCCCATTACTGTAAAAATACCGGATTGTAAAAAAGAAAGTAAAAATACATGATATATAAAAAATAATCAATATAGAAAGTAATCGATACATAAATACATAAAATAAAAAAAAACATCCAATAAGTAATTAAATAAATCGACATATACATGATTACACCAATACATTAGTACATAAATATGACAATAAATAAATAAAGATACAAAAAATTATAAATTTAATTCAATTAATATGTTATTATACAAAAACAAGATTAAAATAATTAATTTAAATAGAAATATATCAATAAATAAATACATATATTACAAAATTTTACCCTCAATAAATCAATTAATCTAGAAATACATGATTAACCCTTTACACTATACTAGGGCTTAAAAAATGTATCAATTGAATAGAGTAATGTAAATTAAAAAGACAATGTGCTCAAGTTCACTTGCCATGTAATATTGACTGTTCATTATAATTTATAGCCACTAATTTTCTGTCGCCCATTACTGTAAAAATACCGGATTGTAAAAAAGAAAGTAAAAATACATGATATATAAAAAATAATCAATATAGAAAGTAATCGATACATAAATACGTAAAATAATAAAATAACATTCAATAAGTAATTAAATAAATCGACATATACATGATTACACCAATACATCAGTACATAAATATGACAATAAATAAATAAATAAAGTTACACAAAATTATAAATTTCATTTAATTAATATGTTATTATACAAATACATGATTAAAATAATTAATTTAAATAGAAATATATCAATAAATAAATACATATATTACAAAATTTTACCCTTAATAAATCAATTAATCTAGAAATACATGATTAACCCCTTAAGGACCCATGACGTACATGCACATCATTTCTGTCCGGGACTTAAAGACCCATGACGGACATATACTTCATGGCGATTGGGCAGGTGCAGGAGCTGCGCCCGCACGATCAGCGGCAGGGGTCCGGCAGTCACTGATAGCTGGAACCTTTCTGCATGTGCCAGCATTGGTGAAATCACTGATGCCGGTTAATTACCCCTTCATATGCTGCGGTCATCGCTGACTGCGGCACGTGCGATGTTGGGCGGGGATCGGAGCTGCCTTCCTTAGGCATCAGGGCTGCCTTCCGGAGGAGACCCTGTGAAATCCAGCCCCCTGGATCTCACAGGCAGGAAGCTGTAGTTGTATTACATACTGTATTACACATACAGCCAATGAATTCCAATACACAAGTATTGGAATGCATTGTAAAGGGGATCGAACCCCCAAAAATTAAAGTCCCAAAGTGGGACAAAAAGTAAAGTGAAAAACGTTTTCCCCCCCAAAAAAGTGTCAAGTAAAAAAATATATAAAAAATTAATTTTCCACAAGTAAAGTAAAAATACATTTTAAAAAAATAGGGAAAAAAAAAGTATACATATTAGGTATCACTGCATCCGTATTAACTTCCTCTATAAACATGTCACATGACCTAACCCCTCAGATGAACACTGTAAAAAAAAAGGATGCTAAATAAACAATTTTTTTGGTCATCTTACATTACTAAAAGTACAACACCAAGCGATCAAAAAGGCATATGCCTGCCAAAATAGTACCAATCTAAACGTCACCTCATCCAACAAAAAATGAATCCCTACCTTAGACAATCGTCCAAAAAATAAAACTATGACTCAGAATATCAAGACACTAAAACATTGTATTTTTTTTTTTTTTAAATGCTGTTATTGTGTAAAGCTTAAGTAAATAAAAAATATATACATATTAGGTATTGCCTCGTCTGTAAGAACTTGCTCTATAAAAAAATCACATGACCCAATCCCTCAGTTTAACACTCATTTTTTTTATGAAAACGGTGTAAAAAAGGCCATTTTTTTGTCACCCTACATCACAAAAAGTGTAATAGTAAACTATCAAAAATTCATACGCACCCTAAAATAGTACCAATTAAACCGTCATCTCATCCCGCAAAAATCATACGCTACCTAAGATATTCACCCAAAAACTATGGCTCTCAGGCTATGGAGACACTAAAACATGATTTTTATTATTTTCACAAATGATATTGTGTAGAACTTAAATAAATAAATAAAAAGTATACATATTAGGTATTTCCACATCCGTAACTACCTGCTCTATAAAAATACCACATGACCTAACCCCTCAGGTAAACACTGTAAAAAAAATTAAAATAAAAACTGTGTAAAAAATAAAGAAATTTTTGGCCACCTTACATCACAAAAAGTGTAAAAGTAAGCGATCAAAAAGTCATACGCACCCCAAAATAGTGCCAATCAAACTGTCATCAATGCCACAAAAATCCTACCCTACCTAAGATAATCACACAAAAACTGAAAAAACTATGGCTCTCAGACTATGGAGACACTAAAACATGATTTTTTGTTTCAAAATGAAATCATTGTGTGAAACTTACATAATTGAAAAAGTAGACATATTAGGTATTGGTATGTCCGTAACAACCTGCTCTATAAAAATATCACATGACCTCACCTCTCAGGTAAATACCATTAAAAAAAAAACGGTGTGAAAAAAGCTATTTTTTTTCACCTTACATCACAAAAATTATAATAGCAAGCGATCAAAAAGTCATATGCACCCTATAATAGTACCAATAAAACCGTTAGTGCATTCCGAAAAAAATGAGCCCCTACACAAGACAGTCAACCAAAAATTACATAAAGTCATATTTGGTATTGTAGCTTCCGTAACAACCTGCTCTATAAAAATGCCACATGATCTAACCTGTTAGATGAATGTTGTAAATTAAAAATTAAAAACAAATCAAAACAACTATTTCTTGTTACCTTGCCTAACAAAAAGTGCAATATAGAGCAACCAAAAATCATATATACCCTAAAATAGTACCAACAAAACTGCCACCTTATCCTGTAGTTTCCAAAATGTGGTGACTTTTTTGGAGTTTCTACTCTAGGGGTGCATCAGGGAGGCTTTAAATGGGACATGGTGTCACAAAACCAGTCCAGCAAACTCTGCCTTCCAAAAAACCATATGGCGTTCCTTTCCTTCTGCGCAATACCGTGTGCCCGTACAGCAGTTCACGACCACATATGAGGTGTTTCTGTAAACTACAGAATCAGAACCATAAATATTGAGTGTTGTTTGTCTGTTAACCCTTGCTTTGCAACTGGAAAAAATGGATTCAAATGAAAAATCTGTGAAAGTGAATTTTTTTAATTTTATCTCTATTTTCCATTAATTCTTGTGGAACACCTAAAGGGTTAACAAAATGAATTACCGTTTGGGTGATTTCTATTATGTAAGCTTCACAAAGTGATTTCAGACCTGAACTGGTCCTGAAAAAGTAGGTTTTAGAAATTTTCTAAAGATTTTCAAGATTTGCTTTCAAACTTTTAAGCCATCTAACGTCCCCAAAAAATAAAATGGCATTCACAAAATGATCCAGGCATGAAGTAGACATATGGGGAATGTAAAAGTAATAACTCTTTTTGGAGGTATTGCTATCTATTATAAAAGAAGAGGAATCAAAATTTGGAAATTTGCAAATTTTCCCATATTTTGGGTAAATTTAGCATTTATATTATAAATACATTTTTATTTTATTTTTTAAACTCAATTTTACCACTGTCGTGAAGTACAATATGTGACGAGAAAATCTCAGAATGGCCTGGATAAGTAAAGTGTTTTAAAGTTATCACCACATAAAGTGACACGTCAGATTTCCCAAAAATTGCCTGGTCCTTAAGGTGAAAAATGGCAGGGTCCAGAAGGGGTTAAAATAATTGAAAAAATATATAAATACATTACAGCATAAATATTTTTAAAAACTCATCATTAAATTAATAAATAATTATATACATCAATAAATACATCAACAAATTCATCATTAAATAAATATATAAATAAATAATTTAAAACATCAATAAATATGTTTAAAAAAACTTTAAAAAAAAACTAGGGATTTTTGGAAGGAGAGAAAAGGAGAGAGATGGACAAGGTACCCTTCAGCGCCCTGAACCGACAGTGGGGTCCAAGAAGTCACTGATGATCCAAGACTAGGGATGAGCGAACTCGAACTGTATAGTTCGGGTTCGTACCGAATTTTGGGGTGTCCGTGACACGGACCCGAACCCGGACATTTTCGTAAAAGTCCGGGTTCGGGTTCGGTGTTCGTCGCTTTCTTGGCGCTTTTGTGACGCTTTCTTGGCGCTTTTTGAAAGGCTGCAAAACAGCCAATCAACAAGCGTCATACTACTTGCCCCAAAAGGCCGTCACAGCCATGCCTACTATTGGCATGGCTGTGATTGGCCAGAGCACCATGTGACCCAGCCTCTATTTAAGCTGGAGTCACATAGCACCGCCCGTCACTCTGCTCTGATTAGCGTAGGGAGAGGTTGCGGCTGCGACAGTAGGGCGAGATTAGGCAGATTAACTCCTCCAAAGGACTTGATTAATCGATCGATCTGCAGCTGTGCATCATTGAGCTGCTGAAATTCAATTGCTCACTGTTTTTAGGCTGCCCAGACCGTTTGTCAGTCACTTTTTTCTGGGGTGATCGGCGGCCATTTTGTGTCTTGTGGTGCGCCAGCACAAGCTGCGACCAAGTGCATTTAACCCTCAATGGTGTGGTTGTTTTTTGGCTAAAGCCTACATCAGGGTGAAGTTGTCACACCAAGTGCATTTAACCAGCAATAGTCTGTTTATTTTTTGGCCATATACTACATCAGGGGCAAGCTGCGCCTGTCACCAAGTGCATTTAACCCTCAATGGTGTGGTTGTTTTTTGGCTAAAGCCTACATCAGGGTGAAGCTGTCACACCAAGTGCATTTAACCAGCAATAGTCTGTTTATTTTTTGGCCATATACTACATCAGGGGCAAGCTGCGCCTGTCACCAAGTGCATTTAACCCTCAATGGTGTGGCTGTTTTTTGGCTAAAGCCTACATCAGGGTGAAGCTGTCACACCAAGTACATTTAACCAGCAATAGTCTGTTTATTTTTTGGCCATATAATACATCAGGGGCAAGCTGCACCTGTCACCAAGTGCATTTAACCCTCAATGGTGTGGTTGTTTTTTGGCTAAAGCCTACATCAGGATGAAGCTGTCACACCAAGTGCATTTAACCAGCAATAGTCTGTTTATTTTTTGGCCATATACTACATCAGGGGCAAGCTGCGCCCGTCACGAAGTGCATTTAACCTTCAGTAATGTGGTTGGTCAAGCTGTCACACCAAGTGCATTTAACCAGCAATAGTCTGTTAATTTTTTGGCCATATACTACATCAGGGGCAAGCTGCGCCCGTCACCAAGTGCATTTAACCCTCAGTAGTGTGGTTGGTCAAGCTGTCACACCAAGTGCATTTAACCAGCAATAGTCTGTTCATTTTTTGGCCATATACTACATCAGGGGCAAGCTGCACCCGTCACCAAGTGCATTTAACCCTCAGTAATGTGGTTGGTCAAGCTGTCACACCAAGTGCATTTAACCAGCAATAGTCTACTCATTTTTTGGCCATATACTACACCAGGGGCAAGCTGCGCCCGTCACCAAGTGCATTTAACCCTCAGTAGTGTGGTTGGTCAAGCTGTCACACCAAGTGCATTTAACCAGCAATAGTCTGTTCATTTTTTGGCCATATACTACATCAGGGGCAAGCTGCGCCTGTCACCAAGTGCATTTAACCCTCAGTAGTGTGGTTGGTCAAGCTGTCACACCAAGTGCATTTAACCAGCAATAGTGTGGTTATTTTTTGGCCATATCCCAGTCTAATTCTGTCAGTAAATCCATACCGGTCACCCAGCGCCTAAATACTAGGCCTCAAATTTATATCCCGCTAAATCTGTCGTTACCGCTGTACTGTTGTGGCTGGGCAAGTTATTTAGTGTCCGCCAAAGCACATTTTTTGTTCTGGGTTGAAATACAATTCCCAATTTAGCAATTTCCTAATTTAGTGGTTTCTGCTATATCAGAGCTATTTGAAATCTATCCCTAAAAGGGTATATAATATTCAAGGTACACATAGGGTCATTCAGAATAACTTCACACACACGCTACTGTGCATTTCCAAGTCTAATTCTGTCAGTAAATCCATACCGGTCACCAAACGCCTAAATACTAGGCCTCAAATTTATATCCCGCTAAATCTGTCGTTACCGCTGTACTGTTCTGGCTGGGCAAGTTATTTAGTGTCCGTCAAAGCACATTTTTTGTTCTGGGTTGAAATACAATTCCCAATTTAGCAATTTCCTAATTTAGTGGTTTCTGCTGTAGCAGAGCTATTTGAAATCTATCCCTAAAAGGGTATATAATATTCAAGGTGCACATAGGGTCATTCAGAATAACTTCACACACACGCTACTGTGCATTTCCAAGTCCAATTCTGTCAGTCAATCTATACCGGTCACCCAGCGCCTAAATACTAGGCCTCAAATTTATATTCAGCTGAATTTGAATACAATACATTGGGCCAAATAATATTTTTGTTGTTGTGGTGAACGATAACAATGAGGAAAACATCTATTAAGGGACGCGGACGTGGACATGGTCGTGGTGGTGTTAGTGGACCCTCTGGTGCTGGGAGAGGACGTGGCCATTCTGCCACATCCACACGTCCTAGTGTACCAACTACCTCATGTCCCAGTAGCCGCCAGAATTTACAGCGATATATGGTGGGGCCCAATGCCGTTCAAAGGATGGTAAGGCCTGAGCAGGTACAGGCATTAGTCAAATGGGTGGCCGACAGTGGATCCAGCACGTTCACATTATCTCCCACCCAGTCTTCTGCAGAAAGCGCACAGATGGCGCCTGAAAACCAACCCCATCAGTCTGTCACATCACCCCCATGCATATCAGGGAAACTGTCTGAGCCTCAAGTTATGCAGCAGTCTCTTATGTTGTTTGAAGACTCTGCTGGCAGGGTTTCCCAAGGGCATCCACCTAGCCCTTCCCCAGCGGTGGAAGACATAGACTGCACTGACGCACAACCACTTATGTTTCCTGATGATGAGGACATGGGAATACCACCTCAGCATGTCTCTGATGATGACGAAACACAGGTGCCAACTGCTGCGTCTTTCTGCAGTGTGCAGACTGAACAGGAGGTCAGGGATCAAGACTGGGTGGAAGACGATGCAGGGGACGATGAGGTCCTAGACCCCACATGGAATGAAGGTCGTGCCACTGACTTTCACAGTTCGGAGGAAGAGGCAGTGGTGAGACCGAGCCAACAGCGTAGCAAAAGAGGGAGCAGTGGGCAAAAGCAGAACACCCGCCGCCAAGAGACTCCGCCTGCTACTGACCGCCGCCATCTGGGACCGAGCACCCCAAAGGCAGCTTCAAGGAGTTCCCTGGCATGGCACTTCTTCAAACAATGTGCTGACGACAAGACCCGAGTGGTTTGCACGCTGTGCCATCAGAGCCTGAAGCGAGGCATTAACGTTCTGAACCTGAGCACAACCTGCATGACCAGGCACCTGCATGCAAAGCATGAACTGCAGTGGAGTAAACACCTTAAAACCAAGGAAGTCACTCAGGCTCCCCCTGCTACCTCTTCTGCTGCTGCCGCCTCGGCCTCTTCTGCTGCTGCCGCCTCGGCCTCTTCCTCCGCCTCTGGAGGAACGTTGGCACCTGCCGCCCAGCAAACAGGGGATGTACCACCAACACCACCACCACCTCCGTCACCAAGCGTCTCAACCATGTCACACGGCAGCGTTCAGCATCCCATCTCACAAACATTTGAGAGAAAGCGTAAATTCCCACTTAGCCACCCTCGATCCCTGGCCCTGAATGCCAGCATTTCTAAACTACTGGCCTATGAAATGCTGTCATTTAGGCTGGTGGACACAGACAGCTTCAAACAGCTCATGTCGCTTGCTGTCCCACAGTATGTTGTTCCCAGCCGCCACTACTTCTCCAAGAGAGCCGTGCCTTCCCTGCACAACCAAGTATCCAATAAAATCAAGTGTGCACTGCGCAACGTTATCTGTAGCAAGATCCACCTAACCACAGATACGTGGACCAGTAAGCACGGCCAGGGACGCTATATCTCCCTAACTAAACACTGGGTAAATGTAGTGGCAGCTGGGCCCCAGGCGGAGAGCTGTTTGGCGCACGTCCCTCCGCCGCCAAGGATCGCAGGGCAACATTCTTTGCCTCCTGTTGCCACCTCCTCCTTCTCGGCTTCCTCCTCCTCTTCTTCCACCTGCTCATCCAGTCAGCCACACACCTTCACCACCAACTGCAGCACAGCCCGGGGTAAACGTCAGCAGGCCATTCTGAAACTCATATGTTTGGGGGACAGGCCCCACACCGCACAGGAGTTGTGGCGGGGTATAGAACAACAGACCGACGAGTGGTTGCTGCCGGTGAGCTTCAAGCCCGGCCTGGTAATGTGCGATAATGGGCGAAATCTCGTTGCAGCTCTGGGACTAGCCAGTTTGACGCACATCCCTTGCCTGGCGCATGTGCTGAATTTGGTGGTGCAGAAGTTCATTCACAACTACCCCGACATGTCAGAGCTGCTGCATAAAGTGCGGGCCGTCTGTTCGCGCTTCTGGCGTTCACATGCTGCCGCTGCTCGCCTGTCTGCGCTACAGCGTAACTTCGGCCTTCCCGCTCACCGCCTCATATGCGACGTGCCGACCAGGTGGAACTAAACCTTGCACATGCTGGACAGACTGTGCGAGCAGCAGCAGGCCATAGTGGAGTTTCAGCTGCAGCACGCACGGGTCAGTCGCACTGCGGAACAGCACCACTTCACCACCAATGACTGGGCCTCCATGCGAGACCTGTGTGCCCTGTTGCGCTGTTTCGAGTACTCCACCAACATGGCCAGTGGCGATGACGCCGTTATCAGCGTTACAATAGCACTTCTATGTCTCCTTGAGAAAACACTTAGGGCGATGATGGAAGAGGAGGTGGCCCAGGAGGAGGAGGAGGAAGAGGGGTCATTTTTAGCACTTTCAGGCCAGTCTCTTCGAAGTGACTCAGAGGGAGGTTTTTTGCAACAGCAGAGGCCAGGTACAAATGTGGCCAGCCAGGGCCCACTACTGGAGGACGAGGAGGACGAGGATGAGGAGGAGGTGGAGGAGGATGAGGATGAAGCATGGTCACAGCGGGGTGGCACCCAACGCAGCTCGGGCCCATCACTGGTGCGTGGCTGGGGGGAAAGGCAGGACGATGACGATACGCCTCCCACAGAGGACAGCTTGTCCTTACCCCTGGGCAGCCTGGCACACATGAGCGACTACATGCTGCAGTGCCTGCGCAACGACTGCAGAGTTGCCCACATTTTAACATGTGCGGACTACTGGGTTGCCACCCTGCTGGATCCACGCTACAAAGACAATGTGCCCACCTTACTTCCTGCACTGGAGCGTGATAGGAAGATGCGCGAGTACAAGTGCACGTTGGTAGACGCGCTACTGAGAGCATTCCCAAATGTCACAGGGGAACAAGTGGAAGCCCAAGGCCAAGGCAGAGGAGGAGAAAGAGGTCGCCAAGGCAGCTGTGTCACGGCCAGCTCCTCTGAGGGCAGGGTTAGCATGGCAGAGATGTGGAAAAGTTTTGTCAACACGCCACAGCTAACTGCACCACCACCTGATACGCAACGTGTTAGCAGGAGGCAACATTTCACTAACATGGTGGAACAGTACTTGTGCACACTCCTCCACGCACTGACTGATGGTTTGGCCCCATTCAACTTCTGGGTCTCTAAATTGTCCACGTGGCCAGAGCTAGCCTTTTATGCCTTGGAGGTGCTGGCCTGCCCGGCGGCCAGTGTTTTGTCTGAACGTGTATTCAGCACGGCAGAGGGCGTCATTACAGACAAACGCAGCCGCCTGTCTACAGCCAATGTGGACAAGCTGACGTTCATAAAAATGAACCAGGCATGGATCCCACAGGACCTGTCCGTCCCTTGTCCAGATTAGACATTAACTACCTCCCCTTAACCATATATTATTGTACTCCAGGGCACTTCCTCATTCAATCCTATTTTTATTTTCATTTTACCATTATATTGCGAGGCTACCCAAAGTTGAATGAACCTCTCCTCTGTCTGGGTGCCGGGGCCTAAATATATGCCAATGGACTGTTGCACTGGTGGCTGACGTGAAGCCTGATTCTCTGCTATGACATGCAGACTAATTCTCTGCTGACATGAAGACAGATTCTCTGTTACGGTACCTCTCTCCTCTGCCGGTGTGCTGGGCCTAAATATATGCCAATGGACTGTTGCAGTGGTGGCTGACGTGAAGCCTAATTCTCTGCTATGACATGCAGACTAATTCTCTGCTGACATGAAGCCAGATTGTCTGTTACGGGACCTCTCTCCTCTGCCTGTGTGCTGGGCCTAAATATATGTTAATGGACTGTTGCAGTGGTGGCTGACGTGAAGCCTGATTCTCTGCTATGACATGCAGACTGATTCTCTGCTGACATGAAGACAGATTCTCTGTTACGGGACCTCTCTCCTCTGCCTGGGTGCTGGGCCTAAATATCTGACAATGGACTGTTGCATTGGTGGCTGACGTGAAGCCTGATTCTCTGCTATGATATGAAGACTGATTCTCTGCTGACATGAAGCCAGATTGTCTGTTACGGGACCTCTCTCCTCTGCCTGGGTGCTGGGCCTAAATATCTGACAATGGACTGTTGCATTGGTGGCTGACGTGAAGCCTGATTCTCTGCTATGACATGCAGACTGATTCTCTGCTGACATGAAGCCAGATTGTCTGTTACGGGACCTCTCTCCTCTGCCTGGGTGCTGGGCCTAAATATCTGACAATGGACTGTTGCATTGGTGGCTGACGTGAAGCCTGATTCTCTGCTATGATATGAAGACTGATTCTCTGCTGACATGAAGCCAGATTGTCTGTTACGGGACCTCTCTCCTCTGCCTGGGTGCTGGGCCTAAATATCTGCCAATGGACTGTTGCAGTGGTGGCTGACGTGAAGCCTGATTCTCTGCTATGATATGAAGACTGATTCTCTGCTGACATAAAGCCAGATTCTCTGTTACGGGACCTCTCTCCTCTGCCTGGGTGCCGGGGCCTAAATATCTGAGAATGGACTGTTCCAGTGGTGGGTGACGTGAAGCCAGATTCTCTGCTATGGGACCTCTCTCCAATTGATTTTGGTTAATTTTTTATTTATTAAATTTTTATTTTAATTCATTTCCCTATCCACATTTGTTTGCAGGGGATTTACCTACATGTTGCTGCCTTTTGCAGCCCTCTAGCCCTTTCCTGGGCTGTTTTACAGCCTTTTTAGTGCCGAAAAGTTCGGGTCCCCATTGACTTCAATGGGGTTCGGGTTCGGGACGAGGTTCGGATCGGGTTCGAATCCCGAACCTGAACATTTTCGGGAAGTTCGGCCGAACTTCTCGAACCCGAACATCCAGGTGTCCACTCAACTCTATACAAGACTCATTCATTTTGATGAAAGTCAGTCTGCTTCAGTTTCCCCTTGCTGCGAGGGTCTAAAAGGGTGGCCACCCAATAATCATCCCTAAATTGTCCTGATCCGGGGGTTTCTCCAGAGGCATTGCAGCATGTGGGCAGCCATGGGGAAGAGGACAGACCGCTGTGGCTCTTGATGGCTGCCCGGGACCTTGACCTCTTGGTCCTGCTGCTCCCGGTGGGAGCTTCCCCACCATCGGACTAGCGGTGCCCCCAGCACTGGCTCTCCCTCCTATCAAGGCCCACACACCTGGACGTTGACAAATTCTTCCTCCTACTCCTCCTCATCCTGGGTCTGGTCCTGGTGGAGCATTGTTGCCTCTTCTTGCTCCACCAAGGTACTCTCCCCAGCCTCGAGCAGGTGATCTAGTGTCCTGTCCAGCAGAAACACTATGGAGAGCACGTCATTGAGGCCAACATGCTCCCCGCTTATCATCTTGGTTGTCTGCTTAAATGGGGCCAACGCTTGGCAGATCTGAGGTATCTGCCCCCACTCCGCATTAGTTATGTAGGGGAGTGGGTGTGATGGCCCTGAAGTGCCTAGATCTAGCAGGTATTCCCTCAACACACCTCGCTGCTCCCATAACCTCTCCAGCATGTGGAGGGTGGAGTTCCACTGCATCACACTGTCCACAATCAGCCTGTGAGGGGGCAGGCTGTTGTCCCACTGCAGTTTGGACAGAGTCGCAGTGGAGGTTGGGGAGCATCGGAAGTGGCTGGCAATCCTCCGTACCCTTTGCACAATGTCACTCAACCTTGGGTATGCATGGAGGGCGGGGAGTAGGTTGCTGCCGTTATCACAGACCACCATACCTGCCTCTAGCCTGCAGGGTGTCAGCCACTTCTGCACCTGAGCCTGTAGTGTGGCCAGAACATCAGGTCCAGGGTGTCTCCGTTCCCCTAAGCTCACAAGCTGGAGCACGGCCTGGCCGTGGACGTGCCCCACACTTGTGTAGCTATGGGGATGCTTGCTGGGGGGCTGAGCATCCATGGAGACAGTGGCTTGTGGGAGAGCAGCAGTTCTCCCCTGGACACCCCAGGACGGCACCACAAACTCAGATGCCGTTAATTGGCATGGTACAGCTGACAGATGCCAATTTTGACATCGTCTGCTGCCAAATTATGGAACTGTTATAGAAAAATTACAAGTGCATTTTCTGTAATTTAACGATAGACAAGCAATTATATTTCCTTCCCATTGTATAAACACATTCCCTACTACTGGAAATATACTTTGGAAATATTTCAGTATTGGTTATATTTCTGCCTACTGTTGTATTTGTGTTTAAAAATGCAGTTTCATCAAAATCCTTTCTTTACTGTTATGACTAGAGTTGAGCGAACACCTGGATGTTCGGGTTCGAGAAGTTCGGCCGAACTTCCCGAAAATGTTCGGGTTCGGGATCCGAACTTCGTCCCGAACCCGAACCCCATTGAAGTCAATGGGGACCCGAACTTTTTGGCACTAAAACGGCTGTAAAACAGCCCAGGAAAGGGCTAGAGGGCTGCAAAAGGCAGCAACATGTAGGTAAATCCCCTGCAAACAAATGTGGATAGGGAAATGAATTAAAATAAAAATAAAAATAAAAAAAATATTAACCAAAATCAATTGGAGAGAGGTCCCATAGCAGAGAATCTGGCTTCCCGTCACCCACCACTGGAACAGTCCATTCTCAGATATTTAGGCCCCGGCACCCAGGCAGAGGAGAGAGGTCCCGTAACAGACAATCTGGCTTCATGTCAGCAGAGAATCAGTCTTCATGTCATAGCAGAGAATCAGGCTTCACGTCACCCACCACTGCAACAGTCCATTGGCGTATATTTAGGCCCAGCACCCAGGCAGAGGAGAGAGGTCCCGTAACAGACAATCTGGCTTCATGTCAGCAGAGAATTAGTCTGCATGTCATAGCAGAGAATGAGGCTTCACGTCAGCCACCAATGCAACAGTCCATTGTCAGATATTTAGGCCCAGCACCCAGGCAGAGGAGAGAGGTCCCGTAACAGAGGATCTGGCTTCATGTCAGCAGAGAATCAGTCTTCATATCATAGCAGAGAATCAGGCTTCACGTCACCCACCACTGCAACAGTCCATTTTCATAAATTTAGGCCCAGCACCCAGGCAGAGGAGAGAGGTCCCGTAACAGACAATCTGGCTTCATGTCAGCAGAGAATTAGTCTGCATGTCATAGCAGAGAATGAGGCTTCACGTCAGCCACCACTGCAACAGTCCATTGGCATATATTTAGGCCCAGCACACAGGCAGAGGAGAGAGGTCCCGTAACAGAGGATCTGGCTTCATGTCAGCAGAGAATCAGTCTTCTTGTCATAGCAGAGAATCAGGCTTCACGTCAGCCACCAATGCAACAGTCCATTGTCAGATATTTAGGCCCAGCACCCAGGCAGAGGAGAGAGGTCCCGTAACAGAGGATCTGGCTTCATGTCAGCAGAGAATCAGTCTTCATGTCATAGCAGAGAATCAGGCTTCACGTCACCCACCACTGTAAGAGTCCATTTTCATAAATTTAGGCCCAGCACCCAGGCAGAGGAGAGAGGTCCCGTAACAGACAATCTGGCATGGGCGTGTCTGTTTCCTGCAGCTGAGGTGGAAAGGTGTGCGTGCAGCAGCTCCAGGAGACTTCCACCTCGTTAAGGCCCCAGGGAGATTTTTCATCACCTTAATCCCCTGGGAGGGACCAGGCTTGTGGGGAGGTTTTCCACCTTTCTCCCCAGCCCAGGCCCTGCCTCTCCCTAGGGAGCTGGTAAGGGCCTGGGCTATGCGCTTAGGCAAGGCCCAGGATCCTGCTTCCCGGGGTAGGCCGGCGGGAGGTAGGGGAGGTGAGTTACCGGCCTCTGCTCCATCTTCCGCTCCGGGGGTCAGAAGATCAAGCAGGGGTCATGTGGAAGTGTCCCCTGTGGCCCCCAGGGGCGAAGCCGTGAAGATCGCCGGCAAGTCCAGGAGAATGGAATCTCCTAAAGGTACGCAGGGTGCTCCTGGAGGTGGGTCGGGAACGGTGGAGGCCGACTGGGGCTGCATGAGGCCCAGGGAGCCTGTCGCCATATATAGCTCCCGTATAGCAGCCTATCTCCAGGAGTACGAGGAGGCTGGAAAAGCCTTAAAGAGGCTCAGAGGCGAGCTAAAGTGTGAAAGGCGAAAAGCGGACAAAGCCTCTAAGGTGAAGAGGCCAGAAATATCGGCTAAGATTAGAGTCCTAAAAGACGAAATATGCATATTGGAGGACAGGAGGGCCGCTATCCTCAAGAATAGTGGTCCTTTTGAGGAAAAACTTAAAAATGAGAAAAGGTTTAAAGGAGAACTGGAGGAGGGAAAAGCAATGGACCCCTCAGATAATGAGGAGGAAAGGTCTGTGGTGAGCCTGGGGGGTCAGTCTGCAGGGCCTGCGGACTCAGGGATCCGGCCTGAGCAGGTCTGTCTCCCCCCCACAAGCTCAGAGGAGGAGGAGGATAGTGAGAGCAGTGGGGTAGGGGGGCAATTAATGGAGCAAATTCATAACCTAGAATCCCCCCGGGCTCACCTTGAAAACTTTGTTTTTGGGAATGAGCTCCTGGAGGACGAGCCTGCAAGAAAAAAGAAAAGGAAAAAGGCAAAGAAACAAGAAAAGAACAAAGAAATGAAATTGGTCTATGTTTCTCACCCACTGCCCTCTGGACTGACTGCAAAGTCAGTCCAGGGGGCTAACCCCACTACCCCCCCTAGCCTGGTTTCTGAAGTGAGACCAGAGCGTGGGAGTGGGGAAAGTATAGCTATTAAAAAGATGGCACAGGACACCGTCCTTGTTTGCAGTAACAGGGGCGGTTTGATGTTTGTGGGTGGAGCGGCTGAAAAGCCGAACAGTGAGGAGTCAGTGATGAGGGGAGATGGCGTGGGTACATCCGGTGTGGCTCCGCCCACCGTCGCATCAGCTATAGCACTGGAAAAGTGCTCGGTTGAATTGCGGCGGTGTGGTGGGGTTACCTCCTCCTCCCCTGTGTCTGCCCGCAAATTGGAGGATGGTCCCGCCGGTTCTGCGGCTCCCGCTGTGGCTCCCGTTGCCCCCTCTGCTCCTGGGGTCCCCGGTACCCCTCCCCCTGCTGTGTGTGGGCGGGTGGAGGAGGTTGGGGATGAGGGGGTGGAGCGGGGTGTTGGGGGTGCATCGGGGGAGATCGCGCCGCCGGGGGGCGTGGCCGGGGGCGTGGCCAAGAGCGGCGACGTGGCTGGAGCAAGCATGGAGCACTGGCTCATAGGAACTGTTAAGGACGTGATAAAAAGCACTGCAAACACTAAATTAAGTGAAAAAAAGCTAGCTAAGCTAGCAATGAAACACCAGAGGTACAAGGTTCTCAGGGCTGTGGACGCCGCTGCATCCTCTCTGTCCTCCTCTGAAGAGGGGGGGAGGGGGGTGATAGTGGCGGAGGCCATGGTCCACCACAATGCAAATAATGCCAATGAAGCCAAGGAAGTGGTGACAAGGGCTACTGAGGCTGAGGCAAAGAATGTGAATATTAATAATAATAAGAATGTTATGGTCCCAGCTGGCCCAGCTGAGTGTTTGGGGGTGGGAGAGGAGATGGAGGTGGCTACTGAAAAAGTGGTTACCCCAAAAAATGGTTACAGAGGAATGTTAGGTCAGGGGTCACTCCGGATCCTGATGGGGGGGTGAATGCGGGGGGTTGTCCTGCTGCTGGAAAAGTGGCGGGGTCCCCCCGTATGGCCTCCTCAGAGGGGTCCGGCGTGACAGGTAGGGGGGGGGAGCCGGTTCTGCTGCCCCTCCTGCATCCATGGCGCCTGGCAGAAGTTATGCCAGTGTGGCTGCGGCTGTAGGGGGGGAGGGGCTGACTTCTTTGGCTTCCTCGCTCTCAGGGTCTGGTAACGGTGACTTGCAGCGGCGACTGCTGGAGGCCCTCAAAAAGGGGGAGAGTTCCTTTTCCGTAGAGGGAGAGAAGGTGGAATGTTCATTCTGGTTCAACAGACATGGCGTTCGGACCTTCCGAGAACAGAACGGGGGCGAGACCGCCTGGTCTTCACCCACAACCGGCCCTGGAGCCAGACGGAATGTGGTCTGTCTCAAGTGGAGTAGCGATGAAGCTTGCCCTACTAGAAAGAGGGTAGTGGAGCTCCTGCTTGGGATGGGTTTCAAGGCTACTGACATTTTTGCCTTGATCCATCCTTTTGGCTCCAAGGAGTTTGACATCAGCTTTGTCCGGCCGGAGGGGCTTGAGCTCTTCTGGTCCGGATATGAGCTGGTGAAGAACATGCCGGACTGGCGTGGTTTCGTTGCAAAAGCGATAACCCGCCAGAGTGAGGTCAAGAGAGTGACCGTGCTGACCCGTAACGAGTCTCTCTCTTGTATTGACATCATGACCTGGCTGGGAAGGTACGGAGAGGTCCAGGGAATACCAGCTAAAAACCTGGACGAGTTTGGCATTTGGTCGGGTGCCTGGACGTTTAATATCAAGCTTAGGCGTCTGGGTAGTACAGTTTCCCACATTCCATCATCTGCCTTTATCGGCCGAGACAGGATCTTGGTTTTCTACAGGGGGCAGCCTAAGCTCTGTCACAAGTGCGGCAGCCCCACACACTTCAGCGCCAGCTGCCAAGTGCAGAAGTGCGCGTTGTGTGGGGGGACAGGTCATCTTGCTGCATCTTGTGAGGAGATAAGATGCAACCTGTGTGGGGAGCTCGGGCACCCCTTCAGTCGCTGTCCTCTCTCTGAGGCCAATGCGGCCCGAGCTCATGCAGGAGCGGGCCGGGAGGTCCCTTCGGCTGAGGCGGGTGCTGGCAAAGGCAGTGGAGTTAAGGGGTCAGTGAGGAACCGGAACAACCCGTCCCGGCAGAGGCGGAGAGAGAGGCGTCAGGCGGAGAGGGAGGGGGAGGAACCCCGTCCTGGGGTGATGCCCGCTCCTTCCCAAGCGACTGCCCCTCCTGAATCCGAGACCCTAGGGGGCAGCGAGCTGGAGGAGGAGATTGAGAGACTGGATCGGGCCGAAGAGACTCTGTCCTCGCACTACGAAAGTTCTGCAGAGGGTAGTGGGGCAGAGTCCCAAAGTAGACGGAAACGGCGTACTAAAAAAAGATCTAGCCCGACCAAAGTTGCCAGGGAAGGTGTAACCGGCTCCCCTCTGGAGCTCTCCAACCGGTACCTCATCTTGGATGAGACCTCTGCCTCCTCTGCTGAGGAGGAGGTTGAAGGTGAGGGGCCGGAGGCGAAGGAGGGAGGGCCTTCAGGGGGCCCCGCGCCCCCCTCTGGTGGGGATGCAAGGTCCTCAGGAGGGGTGGCAAAACCGGGCCCTGAGACTGAGAAAGCCAGGAGTGGTGCGCAGAGGGAGGTGGTGGTGGCAGAGATGGATACCACTATCTCCCTCAAGAGAGGTCGTGCTGCTCTAGAAGGCAGCCCCGGGAGGGGGGAGAAGGATGGGAAGAAGGCCGTCTAATTTAACTACTCTTTATGGCGGTACCCGCTCTGCTGACTCTGGCGACCATTAATGTCGCCAGCATTAAGTCGGATGCGGCTCGTTTCACAGCCTTCGATTTTCTCAGCCGTGTTGAAGCTGACATTTTGTTTTTGCAAGAGACCAGGCTGCCAGATTTGGCAGCGATTTATAAAGCCAAGAGGGAGTGGAGACCAGGGCCCTCCTACTGGTCTCTTGCGGCTGAGCCGTATAGCGGAGTGGCGGTCCTTTTTACCGCACCGGTAGAATGCCGACGAGTAATTGAATTAGAAATGGGGAGGTGTTTGATCTTGGATGTCCTCATGAAGGGACAGGAACTGCGCCTGATTAATATCTACGGGCCCCAGTCCAGGTGGGACAGGAAATGTCTCTTTATGAGGATTAAGCCTTTCCTTTTTACAAGCCGGCAGGTGGTTTTTGGTGGGGACTTTAATACTGTCACAAGGCCCCAAGACAGGGGAGGCACCAGAAACCAGCTGACTTATGATAGTATTTTTCTGAATAGAGTAGCTAGTGAGGCTCGTCTGGAGGATGTCCACATTAGGCATACCCCAGGCCACGGGGGTTTCACTTTCTATAGAGGTAGTCAGGTAAGGTCTAGAATAGATAGGTTTTATTTGAAGGAGGAGGCTACCTTTTCGCCCTTAAGGGTTGTGGAGGTGGAATTCTCCGATCACTGTTTAATTATGTTTTCTCTGAATATTTCAGAATCCCCCAAATGGGAAGAGGTTATTGGAAGCTGAATTCGGGTGTCTTGGTGGAAGCGGAGGTGAGACAATCCTTTGAGGACTTCCTTCAGAGTCAGGTACCTTTACTGGATCTCTGTGATACTAAGTCAGAGTGGTGGGAGATATTCAAAGATCGGGCTGCAAGGTTCTTCCGCCGGCTCTCGAGCCTCAGGTCCCTGGACAGGTACCGCCTGTATCAGGGTCTGAGGAGGAAACTCGAGCATCTGGTCTCGACTGGTGGTAGCCGCGAGGATATCTCCAGGGTGAAATCTTTGCTCAAGAGGTGCCAGTATGATAGGCACACATCTTTAGTTTTTGAGAGGGACTTTGGGAGGTACCGCTCGCCCGACCCCTACAGAAATTGTAAGATGTCAGTGAAGAGTAAGTTAATAACAGGACTGGTCGATAGTACGGGATCTCTGAGCAGGTCCAGATCAGGGATCCTGGAAGTCGTTAGATCCTTTTACTCGTGCCTCTTGGGGAGGAGGGATCTGGATCGGGACAAGATGTCGGCTTTCCTGGCTGGGGTCACCCCTGAGTCAGGAGCTCACCTCTCTTTTGACGGTTTGGTAGAAGAGATCAGGAAGGAGGAAGTTATCCTGGCGGTGGAAGGGTTAGCTCTGAAGAAGTCGCCAGGCCCGGATGGCTTAACATCTGAGTTTTATAAGACCTTTAAGGACTCTTTATGTCCCCTCTTGACTGAGGTATTCAATGAGTGTTTATCCTCGGGCACTCTGCCTCGGTCAATGAGGAGGTCAGCTCTGATCCTTCTATCAAAGGGTAAAGATCCGAGCCGTATTGAGAACTGGCGTCCCATAGCACTTCTTAATACGGACAGAAAGATTCTGGCCAAGATACTTTTTAATAGGCTGGTAAAATTTGCACCCCAACTCCTTTCGGTGGCCCAGCATTGCTCGGTTCCAGGCCGCAGCACTTTTAGTGCTGTACTCGGTGTCCGAGAGGCAGTGGAGCAGAGTAGAGCGGGCTACTGGAAGGGGTACATGCTGTCCTTAGATCAAGCAAAGGCGTTTGATCGGGTGAACCATGAGTACCTCTGGTCGGTCCTTCTGAAGTATGGCCTGCCGGGGGGGTTTGTCGATTGGTTAAAGATCTTGTATGCAGGGGCAGAGAGTTTCCCGCTTGTGAACGGTTGGTCTGGCTGCTCTTTTGAGGTTGGGTCTGGCGTCCGCCAGGGTTGTCCTTTGAGCCCGCTTTTATACGTGTTCGCGATTGATCCCTTTCTTAAACGGATCGATCGTGGACCGTTGGCGGGAGTCGGGATGGATCGGACGGCGCCGGAAGCCACTCTGAGGGTAGTAGCGTACGCTGACGATGTCACCATTTTCGTATCCTCGAGAGGGGAGGCGGAGTACGTGATGTCTGAAGTGGATCGCTACTCGGAGGCATCCGGGTCCATGATCAATCGGGATAAGTGTGAGATTCTCTGGCTGGGAGGGGGTGATCCAGTTTTTGATCTCCCGGACACCCTCCCAGGGCCCAAGTCGTCAGCCAAAGTCCTAGGCATCCATTTTGGCCATGGGGACTATCCCACTCAAAATTGGGACGACAGGCTTAGGATCGCCGCTCAGAAGGTCGACCAGTGGAAGGGTTGGTCTTTGACCCTCAGGGAAAGGGTAAACCTGATCAAGGCCTACTTACTCCCTTTGCTTATCTATTTGGGTAGCGTGTGTATCTTGCCAGAGCCTCTCTGGACTCGGGTTTATAGTCTGTTCTTCCAGCTCTTATGGGGGAATAGACTGAACCTGATCAAGAGAGAAGTGACTTACCGCACGAGGAGACTAGGGGGGTTATCTATGGTCAACCCCGTGGTGTTTCTTGTAAACACCTTTGTTAAAGCGAATCTGGCGAACCTCTGGATGGAGAGGGCTTCTCCGTGGGTAGTCTCCTGCCGGGGGTGGTTTCGGCCTTTCTTCCAGGAATGGGAGACAGGAGGGCAAGTGAAGGACTTGCGTACGCCTCACGGATATCTTCCGACTTACGTCACCCCGATTCTGAAGGTGATCCGCCGGTGGGGTTTGGAGGTGAGGGAGATCAGGACTCTGTCAAGGAGGTCCCTTGACGAGAGGGTCTTGTTGTCCCACTTCCAGAAGCCCCTGGCCCTCAGGGATTGCCCAAGCCGGGATCTAGACAAGGGGTTACAGTTGCTAAATTCTGCAAGGATCCCCTTGAAGTTTTGGGACTTGGCTTGGCGCTGCTTTCACGGGAGGCTGTATGTGAGGGACAACTTGAAATACAGGAACTCTGATGAAAGGGGTTGTCCCCGGGAGGAGTGTGGCTCCATACTGGAAAGTATGGATCACTTCCTGATTCAGTGTCCCTTTAATACAGAGGTTTACCAACGGGTGGGAGCTTCCATTGGCTGGCCTAGGCTAGCCAGCCTCTCCTATGCGGAGTGGGCTTATGGAGTGCTCAGAGACATTGGTAGAAGGGACCTGTGCACATGTTTTTTAGTCAGTATAGTGGTTAGGTTCTACACGTGGAATGCACGGTGCTTAGTTTCAACGCAGCAGAAAGTCCTCCCAGTGGACGTGGTATGTAGGAACATTCTGGGTGACCTGGTGAAGGTGCGTTCTTTGGAGTATGAGAGACTGGGTACCAGTAGGGCCTCTCTCCTCTGGAGAGGCTTTGCTTTTAGCGTACCCTAGCCTAGTCATACGTTTCCTGGTGGTGGGCTGATGCTTTCACCGTAGATTTTTGTTTTGTGGGATGTTGAGCTTTGAAGAAAGGCTTACAGAGACCGAGCTTGGGCCTTCGGGTAGTTCTGTATATTAAAATATTTTGCAGTGTGTGTTAAATAGTTATGTTGTTTATGTTGTTTATTAGGATAGAATGAGTTGGGGCTAGTTAGGTTGGGTGGGTGAGGGAAGGGGTCTTTTATTTGTGCTTTTAAGTGTTTTATGTGTGTATTGAAGTAGGAGGCCTGCATCTAGCCCTGGACTATGCGGACATGGGTGGACATGGGGCGAGGGGCTAGATGTGGGTGGTGGAGGTAGGGCTGGCCTCGGACTATGCGGACACGAGAGAGACGTGAGGCGGAGGTCAGCCTTGGGTGAAGGGTGATGGAGTAGGTAGTGGGGGTTAGGGCTAGATTAGCGAGGTGAGGTTTGTTTTGCTTTATGTGTTATATTAAAAAAAAATAAAAAAAAAATGGTGATGGGAAAAAAAAATAAAAAAAATAAAATGTTTTTTGTTTGTTTTGTACTATTATTATTATTGTTATTATTGTTTTATTTGTCTTATTTGCGTTTCTGTTTTATTGACGAGTAGTCAAGTTTTTCTTTTTTGGGTTTTACAGCTGAACCGGCTAAGTAAGTTTCATTTCTTTTTTAGCGTTTGTATATAGTTTTTATAGGGTGTTGGTATGAATGTGAGTATGAGTGAGGCTGGGCCAGCTGAGAAGCTGTTCTGTTTTGTCTTGTTTTTTCTTGTCTGTTAAGTTTTGTATTTTTCTAATAAAAAAGAGTTCCCGTAACAGACAATCTGGCTTCATGTCAGCAGAGAATCAGTCTTCATGTTATAGCAGAGAATCAGGCTTCACGTCACCCACCACTGCAACAGTCCATTTTCATAAATTTAGGCCCAGCACCCAGGCAGAGGAGAGAGGTCCCGTAACAGACAATCTGGCTTCATGTCAGCAGAGAATTAGTCTGCATGTCATAGCAGAGAATGAGGCTTCACATCAGCCACCACTGCAACAGTCCATTGGCATATATTTAGGCCCAGCACACAGGCAGAGGAGAGAGGTCCCGTAACAGAGGATCTGGCTTCATGTCAGCAGAGAATCAGTTTTCATGTCATAGCAGAGAATCAGGCTTCACGTCACCCACCACTGCAACAGTCCATTTTCATAAATTTAGGCCCAGCACCCAGGCAGAGGAGAGAGGTCCCGTAACAGACAATCTGGCTTCATGTCAGCAGAGAATTAGTCTGCATGTCATAGCAGAGAATGAGGCTTCACGTCAGCCACCACTGCAACAGTCCATTGGCATATATTTAGGCCCAGCACACAGGCAGAGGAGAGAGGTCCCGTAACAGAGGATCTGGCTTCATGTCAGCAGAGAATTAGTCTGCATGTCATAGCAGAGAATCAGGCTTCACGTCACCCAACATTGGAACAGTCCATTGGCATATATTTAGGCCCCGGCACCCAGACAGAGGAGAGGTTCATTCAACTTTGGGTAGCCTCGCAATATAATGGTAAAATGAAAATAAAAATAGGATTGAATGAGGAAGTGCCCTGGAGTACAATAATATATGGTTAAGGGGAGGTAGTTAATGTCTAATCTGGACAAGGGACGGACAGGTCCTGTGGGATCCATGCCTGGTTCATTTTTATGAACGTCAGCTTGTCCACATTGGCTGTAGACAGGCGGCTGCGTTTGTCTGTAATGACGCCCCCTGCCGTGCTGAATACACGTTCAGACAAAACGCTGGCCGCCGGGCAGGTCAGCACCTCCAAGGCATAAAAGGCTAGCTCTGGCCACGTGGACAATTTAGAGACCCAGAAGTTGAATGGGGCCGAACCATCAGTCAGTACGTGGAGGGGTGTGCACACGTACTGTTCCACCATGTTAGTGAAATGTTGCCTCCTGCTAACACGTTGCGTATCAGGTGGTGGTGCAGTTAGCTGTGGCGTGTTGACAAAACTTTTCCACATCTCTGCCATGCTAACCCTGCCCTCAGAGGAGCTGGCCGTGACACAGCTGCCTTGGCGACCTCTTGCTCCTCCTCTGCCTTGGCCTTGGGCTTCCACTTGTTCCCCTGTGACATTTGGGAATGCTCTCAGTAGCGCGTCTACCAACGTGCGCTTGTACTCGCGCATCTTCCTATCACGCTCCAGTGCAGGAAGTAAGGTGGGCACATTGTCTTTGTAGCGTGGATCCAGCAGGGTGGCAACCCAGTAGTCCGCACACGTTAAAATGTGGGCAACTCTGCTGTCGTTGCGCAGGCACTGCAGCATGTAGTCGCTCATGTGTGCCAGGCTGCCCAGGGGTAAGGACAAGCTGTCCTCTGTGGGAGGCGTATCGTCATCGTCCTGCCTTTCCCCCAGCCACGCACCAGTGATGGACCCGAGCTGCGTTGGGTGCCACCCCGCTGTGACCATGCTTCATCCTCATCCTCCTCCACCTCCTCCTCATCCTCGTCCTCCTTGTCCTCCAGTAGTGGGCCCTGTCTGGCCACATTTGTACCTGGCCTCTGCTGTTGCCAAAAAACCTCCCTCTGAGTCACTTCGAAGAGACTGGCCTGAAAGTGCCAAAAATGACCCCTCTTCCTCCTCCTCCTCCTCCTCCTGGGCCACCTCCTCTTCCATCATCGCCCTAAGTGTTTTCTCAAGGAGACATAGAAGTGGTATTGTAACGCTGATAACGGCGTCATCGCCACTGGCCATGTTGGTGGAGTTCTCGAAACAGCGCAACAGGGCATACAGGTCTCGCATGGAGGCCCAGTCATTGGTGGTGAAGTGGTGCTGTTCTGTAGTGCGACTGACCCGTGCGTGCTGCAGCTGAAACTCCACTATGGCCTGCTGCTGCTCGCACAGTCTGTCCAGCATGTGCAAGGTGGAGTTCCACCTGGTGGGCACGTCGCATATGAGGCGGTGAGCGGGAAGGCCGAAGTTACGCTGTAGCGCAGACAGGCGAGCAGCAGCAGGATGTGAACGCCGGAAGCGCGAACAGACGGCCCGCACTTTATGCAGCAGCTCTGACATGTCGGGGTAGTTGTGAATGAACTTCTGCACCACCAAATTCAGCACATGCGCCAAGCAAGGGATGTGCGTCAAATTGGCTAGTCCCAGAGCTGCAACGAGATTTCGCCCATTATCACACACCACCAGGCCGGGCTTGAGGCTCACCGGCAGCAACCACTCGTCGGTCTGTTGTTCTATACCCCGCCACAACTCCTGTGCGGTGTGGGGCCTGTCCCCCAAACATATGAGTTTCAGAATGGCCTGCTGACGTTTACCCCGGGCTGTGCTGAAGTTGGTGGTGAAGGTGTGTGGCTGACTGGATGAAGCAGGTGGAAGAAGAGGAGGAGGAAGCCGAGAAGGAGGAGGTGGCAACAGGAGGCAAAGAATGTTGCCCTGCGATCCTTGGCGGCGGAAGGACGTGCGCCTAAACAGCTCTCCGCCTGGGGCCCAGCTGCCACTACATTTACCCAGTGTGCAGTTAGGGAGATATAGCGTCCCTGGCCGTGCTTACTGGTCCACGTATCTGTGGTTAGGTGGACCTTGCTACAGATGGCGTTGCGCAGTGCACACTTGATTTTATCGGATACTTGGTTGTGCAGGGAAGGCACGGCTCTCTTGGAGAAGTAGTGGCGGCTGGGAACAACATACTGTGGGACAGCAAGCGACATGAGCTGTTTGAAGCTGTCTGTGTCCACCAGCCTAAATGACAGCATTTCATAGGCCAGTAGTTTAGAAATGCTGGCATTCAGGGCCAGGGATCGAGGGTGGCTAGGTGGGAATTTACGCTTTCTCTCAAATGTTTGTGAGATGGAGAGCTGAACGCTGCCGTGTGACATGGTTGAGACGCTTGGTGACGGAGGTGGTGGTGGTGTTGGTGGTACATCCCCTGTTTGCTGGGCGGCAGGTGCCAACGTTCCTCCAGAGGCGGAGGAAGAGGCCGAGGCGGCAGCAGCAGAAGAGGCCGAGGCGGCAGCAGCAGAAGAGGTAGCAGGGGGAGCCTGAGTGACTTCCTTGGTTTTAAGGTGTTTACTCCACTGCAGTTCATGCTTTGCATGCAGGTGCCTGGTCATGCAGGTTGTGCTCAGGTTCAGAACGTTAATGCCTCGCTTCAGGCTCTGATGGCACAGCGTGCAAACCACTCGGGTCTTGTCGTCAGCACATTGTTTGAAGAAGTGCCATGCCAGGGAACTCCTTGAAGCTGCCTTTGGGGTGCTCGGTCCCAGATGGCGGCGGTCAGTAGCAGGCGGAGTCTCTTGGCGGCGGGTGTTCTGCTTTTGCCCACTGCTCCCTCTTTTGCTACGCTGTTGGCTCGGTCTCACCACTGCCTCTTCCTCCGAACTGTGAAAGTCAGTGGCACGACCTTCATTCCATGTGGGGTCTAGGACCTCATCGTCCCCTGCATCGTCTTCCACCCAGTCTTGATCCCTGACCTCCTGTTCAGTCTGCACACTGCAGAAAGACGCAGCAGTTGGCACCTGTGTTTCGTCATCATCAGAGACATGCTGAGGTGGTATTCCCATGTCCTCATCATCAGGAAACATAAGTGGTTGTGCGTCAGTGCAGTCTATGTCTTCCACCGCTGGGGAAGGGCTAGGTGGATGCCCTTGGGAAACCCTGCCAGCGGAGTCTTCAAACAGCATAAGAGACTGCTGCATAACTTGAGGCTGAGACAGTTTCCCTGGTATGCATGGGGGTGATGTGACAGACTGATGGGGTTGGTTTTCAGGCGCCATCTGTGCGCTTTCTGCAGAAGACTGGGTGGGAGATAATGTGAACGTGCTGGATCCACTGTCGGCCACCCCATTGACTAATGCCTGTACCTGCTCAGGCCTTACCATCCTTAGAACGGCATTGGGCCCCACCATATATCGCTGTAAATTCTGGCGGCTTCTGGGACCTGAGGTAGTTGGTACACTAGGACGTGTGGATGTGGCAGAATGGCCACGTCCTCTCCCAGCACCAGAGGGTCCACTAACACCACCACGACCATGTCCACGTCCGCGTCCCTTACTAGATGTTTTTCTCATTGTTATGGTTCACCACAACAACAAAAATATTATTTGGCCCAATGTATTGTATTTAAATTCAGCGGGATATAAATTTGAGGCCTAGTATTTAGGCGCTGGGTGACCGGTATGGATTTAGTGACAGAATTAGACTTGGAAATGCACAGTAGCGTGTGTGTGCAGTTATTTTGAATGACTCTATGTGCACCTTGAATATTATATACCCTTTTAGGGATAGATTTCAAATAGCTCTGATATAGCAGAAACCACTAAATTATGAAATTGCTAAATTGGGAATTGTATTTCAACCCTGAACAAAAAATGTGCTTTAACGGACACTAAATAACTTGCCCAGCCAGAACAGTACAGCGGTAACGACAGATTTAGCGGGATATAAATTTGAGGCCTAGTATTTAGGCGCTGGGTGACCGGTATGGATTTACTAACAGAATTAGACTTGGAAATGCACAGTAGCGTGTGTGTGAAGTTATTCTGAATGACCCTATGTGCACCTTGAATATTATATACCCTTTTAGGGATAGATTTCAAATAGCTCTGATATAGCAGAAACCACTAAATTATGAAATTGCTAAATTGGGAATTGTATTTCAACCCAGAACAAAAAATGTGCTTTGGCGGACACTAAATAACTTGCCAATCCACAACAGGACAGCGGTAACGACAGATTTAGCGGGATATAAATTTGAGGCCTAGTATTTAGGCACTGGGTGACCGGTATGGATTTAGTGACAGAATTAGACTTGGAAATGCACAGTAGCGTGTGTGTGAAGTTATTCTGAATGACCCTATGTGCACCTTGAATATTATATACCCTTTTAGGGATAGATTTCAAATAGCTCTGATATAGCAGAAACCACTAAATTCAGAAATTGCTAAATTGGGAATTGTATGTCAACCCTGAACAATAAATGTGCTTTAACGGACACTAAATAACTTACCCAGCCACAACAGTACAGCGGTAACGACAGATTTAGCGGGATATAAATTTGAGGCCTAGTATTTAGGCGCTGGGTGACCGGTATGGATTTACTAACAGAATTAGACTTGGAAATGCACAGTAGCGTGTGTGTGAAGTTATTCTGAATGACCCTATGTGCACCTTGAATATTATATACCCTTTTTGGGATAGATTTCAAATAGCTCTGATATAGCAGAAACCACTAAATTATGAAATTGCTAAATTGGGAATTGTATTTCAACCCAGAACAAAAAATGTGCTTTGGCGGACACTAAATAACTTGCCCATCCACAACAGGACAGCGGTAACGACAGATTTAGCGGGATATAAATTTGAGGCCTAGTATTTAGGCGCTGGGTGACCGGTATGGATTTAGTGACAGAATTAGACTTGGAAATGCACAGTAGCGTGTGTGTGAAGTTATTCTGAATGACCCTATGTGCACCTTGAATATTATATACCCTTTTAGGGATAGATTTCAAATAGCTCTGATATAGCAGAAACCACTAAGTTATGAAATTGCTAAATTGGGAATTGTATTTCAACCCAGAACAAAAAATGTGCTTTAGCGGACACTAAATAACTTGCCCATCCACAACAGGACAGCGGTAATGACAGATTTAGCGGGATATAAATTTGAGGCCTAGTATTTAGGCGCTGGGTGACCGGTATGGATTTAGTGACAGAATTAGACTTGGAAATGCACAGTAGCGTGTGTGTGAAGTTATTCTGAATGACCCTATGTGCACCTTGAATATTATATACCCTTTTAGGGATAGATTTCAAATAGCTCTGATATAGCAGAAACCACTAAATTATGAAATTGCTAAATTGGGAATTGTATTTCAACCCAGAACAAAAAATGTGCTTTGGCGGACACTAAATAACTTGCCAATCCACAACAGGACAGCGGTAACGACAGATTTAGCGGGATATAAATTTGAGGCCTAGTATTTAGGCGCTGGGTGACTGGTATGGATTTAGTGACAGAATTAGACTTGGAAATGCACAGTAGCGTGTGTGTGAAGTTATTCTGAATTACCCTATGTGCACCTTGAATATTATATACCCTTTTAGGGATAGATTTCAAATAGCTCTGATATAGCAGAAACCACTAAATTATGAAATTGCTAAATTGGGAATTGTATTTCAACCCAGAACAAAAAATGTGCTTTGGCGGACACTAAATAACTTGCCCATCCACAACAGGACAGCGGTAATGACAGATTTAGCGGGATATAAATTTGAGGCCTAGTATTTAGGCGCTGGGTGACCGGTATGGATTTAGTGACAGAATTAGACTTGGAAATGCACAGTAGCGTGTGTGTGAAGTTATTCTGAATGACCCTATGTGCACCTTGAATATTATATACCCTTTTAGGGATAGATTTCAAATAGCTCTGATATAGCAGAAACCACTAAATTATGAAATTGCTAAATTGGGAATTGTATTTCAACCCAGAACAAAAAATGTGCTTTGGCGGACACTAAGTAACTTGCCAATCCACAACAGGACAGCGGTAACGACAGATTTAGCGGGATATAAATTTGAGGCCTAGTATTTAGGCGCTGGGTGACTGGTATGGATTTAGTGACAGAATTAGACTTGGAAATGCACAGTAGCGTGTGTGTGAAGTTATTCTGAATGACCCTATGTGCACCTTGAATATTATATACCCTTTTAGGGATAGATTTCAAATAGCTCTGATATAGCAGAAACCACTAAATTATGAAATTGCTAAATTGGGAATTGTATTTCAACCCTGAACAAAAAATGTGCTTTAACGGACACTAAATAACTTGCCCAGCCACAACAGTACAGTGGTAACGACAGATTTAGCGGGATATAAATTTGAGGCCTAGTATTTAGGCGCTGGGTGACCGGTATGGATTTAGTGACAGAATTAGACTTGGAAATGCACAGTAGCGTGTGTGTGAAGTTATTCTGAATGACCCTATGTGCACCTTGAATATTATATACCCTTTTAGGGATAGATTTCAAATAGCTCTGATATAGCAGAAACCACTAAGTTATGAAATTGCTAAATTGGGAATTGTATTTCAACCCTGAACAAAAAATGTGCTTTGACGGACACTAAATAACTTGCCCAGCCACAACAGTACAGCGGTAACGACAGATTTAGCGGGATATAAATTTGAGGCCTAGTATTTAGGCGCTGGGTGACCGGTATGGATTTAGTGACAGAATTAGACTGGGATATGGCCAAAAAATAACCACACTATTGCTGATTAAATGCACTTGGTGTGACAGCTTGACCAACCACACTACTGAGGGTTAAATGCACTTGGTGACGGGCGCAGCTTGCCCCTGATGTAGTATATGGCCAAAAAATGAACAGACTATTGCTGGTTAAATGCACTTGGTGACTGGCGCAGCTTGCCCCTAATTTAGTATATGGCCAAAAAATGAACAGACTATTGCTGGTTAAATGCACTTGGTGTGACAGCTTGACCAACCACACTACTGAGGGTTAAATGCACTTGGTGACGGGCGCAGCTTGCCCCTGATGTAGTATATGGCCAAAAAATGAACAGACTATTGCTGGTTAAATGCACTTGGTGACGGGCGCAGCTTGCCCCTGATTTAGTATATGGCCAAAAAATTAACAGACTATTGCTGGTTAAATGCACTTGGTGTGACAGCTTCACCCTGATGTAGGCTTTAGCCAAAAAACAACCACACCATTCAGGGTTAAATGCACTTGGTGACGGGCGCAGCTTGCCCCTGATGTAGTATATGGCCAAAAAATGAACAGACTATTGCTGGTTAAATGCACTTGGTGACGGGCGCAGCTTGCCCCTGATTTAGTATATGGCCAAAAAATTAACAGACTATTGCTGGTTAAATGCACTTGGTGTGACAGCTTCACCCTGATGTAGGCTTTAGCCAAAAAACAACCACACCATTCAGGGTTAAATGCACTTGGTGACAGGCGCAGCTTGCCCCTGATGTAGTATATGGCCAAAAAATAAACAGACTATTGCTGGTTAAATGCACTTGGTGTGACAGCTTCACCCTGATGTAGGCTTTAGCCAAAAAACAACCACACCATTGAGGGTTAAATGCACTTGGTGACAGGTGCAGCTTGCCCCTGATGTAGTATATGGCCAAAAAATAAACAGACTATTGCTGGTTAAATGCACTTGGTGTGACAGCTTCACCCTGATGTAGGCTTTAGCCAAAAAACAACCACACCATTGAGGGTTAAATGCACTTGGTCGCAGCTTGTGCTGGCGCACCACAAGACACAAAATGGCCGCCGATCACCCCAGAAAAAAGTGACTGACAAACGGTCTGGGCAGCCTAAAAACAGTGAGCAATTGAATTTCAGCAGCTCAATGATGCACAGCTGCAGATCGATCGATTAATCAAGTCCTTTGGAGAAGTTAATCTGCCTAATCTCGCCCTACTGTCGCAGCCGCAACCTCTCCCTACGCTAATCAGAGCAGAGTGACGGGCGGCGCTATGTGACTCCAGCTTAAATAGAGGCTGGGTCACATGGTGCTCTGGCCAATCACAGCCATGCCAATAGTAGGCATGGCTGTGACGGCCTCTTGGGGCAAGTAGTATGAAGCTTGTTGATTGGCTGCTTTGCAGCCTTTCAAAAAGCGCCAAGAAAGCGTCACAAACGCGCCAAGAAAGCGACGAACACCGAACCCGAACCCGGACTTTTACGAAAATGTCCGGGTTCGGGTCCGTGTCACGGACACCCCAAAATTCGGTACAAACCCGAACTATACAGTTCGAGTTCGCTCATCCCTAGTTATGAAACACACAGCAAACCTGCAATGTGATCATTCCCCCCCAAAAGGAAATTGATTTGAGTCTACTCTGTTATTTGCGTTTAAAAACACAGTTTTAAAAATTACATTTCTTCTCTATTAAGACACACGTTGAAAACTTGTAATGTGATTATTTTTATTTTTTCATCTGAACCCATTAGTAAATGTAATGGGTTCAGATAAAAAAAAAAAAAAAGACTAATATTTGTTTTTAAGATTATATATCACACTATATTCTACATATTCACAAATTCGAGCAAGCCAACGCAATAGGAAATTTGCCTATAACCCGCCCTTACTCGATTAACGCGCATATTTCATTGCCAATTTTTTGCATAAGATAAAATAAATTAAGTAATGAAGAATATTATAATTCACTACAGACTAAGATATTGCAGCCCTCTCACATTGGGCCACAAGCAAGAAGCAGTCAGGTAATGGGATAAGATGAAAAAAAAAGAAATGAATATTTCTTTTTACGAAATATATATCGCTATATTATAAATATTCGTGAATTCTCGAAGAGTCGATATTCGTGAAAAAAATTTGATATTCGAATAATCGCTCTCAACACTACTGAGAAACAGACCTCACTGGTGAGGCACACCCCAGTTGTTGGGGAGGCACTACTCCATTATAGGAATAGAAGAGCGGAAAGGACAGATTTGTTACAAAACTGAGTCAAACGGAGCCTACGGGCCCAATAAACTATAATGCAGTCCGTTAGGTTTCCTACATGCAGGACTTCTGATTCAGCTTCAAAAACCTTAGGGGAATCCTAATGGTTCCCATTATAGTCAATGGGGGTCCGTAGGCTCTGTTAGTCTCAGTTATGAGACAAATCCATCCTTTTACTTTACATTCTTCTCTACCTATAATGGAGCAGGAGAACGGAAAGGCTAATGCTGATGTGAACCCAGTCTTACAGATCCTTGTTAAAGAGGACCCATTCACAGGTATTTTTGTCTACCTTTTCATGCGGAGTATCCTCCACTGATGCTGCCAGATTTTTTCTTTTATTAGGACCCTTTGCCTACCCTGCTGTGATCCCCTAAAGTTTGGTGCCCAATATGTTATTACTGAGCGGTCCAATCGCAGTGGACTGCGTCATAGCTGGGAAGAAGGAGACATCCACTGAGAAACGCTGCCATTTCTTCTTCCCTGTACCGATGCTCAGTATTAACATATTGGTCACCAAAACTTTGGGGGATCACAGCAGGGCAGAAGAGGGATCTTTCAAGAAAAGGAAAATTCTGGCAGCATGAGCGGAGGGTACTCCACATATAAAGGTACTCAGTTAAAAAGGGAATAACTCTCTCTCTCACCGTATATATTTTATTTATCCTCCTTCATTTTGCCCCCTCTGTATATATATATATACATTTTGCCCCCTCTTTATATATATTCCATTGTCTGCCCCCTCTGCATATACCCCTGGCAAATTTTGAATTAGGCCTCTTGCACACGACCGTATGACTTTTTCAGTGTTTTGTGGTCCGTTTTTCATGGATCCGTTGTTCTGTTTTTTTGTTTCCGTTGTGTTTCCATTTATGCTCCGGTTTTCCGTTCTGTTTTTCCGTATGGCATATACAGTATACAGTAATTACATAGATAAAATTGGGCTGGGCATAACATTTTCAATAGATGGGTCCGCAAAAAACGGAACGGAAACGGAAGCCATACGGATGCATTTACATATGTGTTCCGTTTTTTTGCGGACCCATTGACTTGAATGGAGCCACGGAACGTGATTTGCGGGCAACAATAGGACATGTTCTATCTTTAAACGGAACAGAAAACGGAAATACGGAAATGGAATGCATACGGAGTACATTCCGGTTTTTTTTTGCGGAACCATTTAAATGAATAGTTCCGTATACGGACCATATACGGAACGCAAAAAACGGCCAGTAAACGGGGAAAAAAAACATCTGTGTGCAGGAGGCCTTAAAGATACTTTTAATCAACCAGCAAGTAATTTTTTGATTGGAAATGACATAGGTGTCTCCCAAAAGATAATAAGACGATGTACAAGAGGCATTATTGTGTGGGGAGGGGGGGAGAATCTCAGCTTTTATTTACATTTGAGCAAAAAGTGTCCAGTCCAAAATTATTCATACCCTTTTCAATAATCAATAGAAAAGCCTGTATTCGCTATTACAGCAATCAAACGCTTCCTATAATTGCAGACCAGCTTTTTGCATGTCTCCACAGGTATTTTTGCCCATTCATCTTTAGCAATGAGCTCCAAATCTTTCAGGTTGGAGATTCTTCTTGCCATCACCCTGATCTTTAGCTCCCTCCACAGATTCTCAATTGGATCCAGGTCTGGACTCTGGCTGGGCCACTCCAAAACGTTAATGTTGTTGTCTGCTAACCATTTCTTCACCACTTTTGCTGTGTGTTTTGGGTTATTGTTATGCTGAAATGTCCACTGGTGCCCAAGGCCAAGTTTCTCTGCAGACTGCCTGATTTTGTTGTTGAGAATCCTCATATATTGCTCTTTTTTCATGGTGCCGTTTACTGTGATTAGGTTCCCTGGTCCATTGGCTGAAATCCCCCCCCCCCCCCCCCAAAGTATTAGGTTACCACCACCATGTTTGACTGTGGGGATGGTGTTCTTTGGCTTGAAGGCTTCTCCTTTTTTACGCCAACTGGACACTTTTTGCTCAAATGTAAATAAAAGCTGAGAAATGTTTTTTTTTTCCACAATAATGCCTCTTGTACATCGTCTTATCTTTTGGGAGACACCTACAGTATGTCATTTCCGATCAAAAAATTACTTGCTGGTTGAATAAAAGTAACTTTGAGTCAAAATTTGCCAGGGGTATGAATAATTATGGGCAGCACTGTATATCAGTTTTTACCGCCTCTGTATATATTTCATTTTTTGCCCAGTATATTTAATGATTTTGCCCTCTGGGGGAACGCACAGGGGCTGGGAGTGCATGGGACGCACAGGGGCTGGGGGTGCATGGGACGCACAGGGGCTGGGGTGCATGGGACGCACAGCACAGGGGCTGCTGCAGGGGGTGCACAGCACAGGGACTGCTGCAGGGGGTGCACAGCACATGGGCTGCTGCAGGGGGTGCACAGCACAGGGGCTGCTGCAGGGGGTGCACAGCACAGGGGCTGCTGCAAGGGGTGCACAGACAGGGGGATGGGGGTGCAGGAGGTGCAGCGGGTGCAGGCTGAGCTCAGCCGAGAGGCAGGTCTTATTGTATAACAGCACAATGTGCAGCTGTTTCAGTTCACTGGGGAGGGATGGGATGAATGAACTGGATCGAGTATGGCTGCTGGGGCTGTCCGGATGGGGCTGTCATGGGCTGCTTGGCTGCTGCTCCCGGCTCTGCTGCACCGGGCCCTCTCTCACCCGCAATGGCTGGACTTCAAGCCCCTGTTCCGCCTGCTGCACGCGCTCACCTTCTGCGTCCAGTACAAGGATTTTGGATGCTTTGACTCGCATGATCACGTGAGACCTGGCGATGTGGTCACGGATCTTGCAGGATCATCTCAGCAAGAAGCCGGAGAGGGTATGTGTGGGGGTGGGGCGCAGCCGGCAATGCACAGGGGCCTGGACTGGCCATAACATCACTTGCAGCAAGTTGTGGTCACACCCCCTTACTCCCCTGATGCCAATCCACAGAAGTTAGCTGCGTATTGAGCCTCTGCTAACTATTGCAAAAATAAAATAAACAAAAATTTTTGCAGTATCGGAATTGGATCTCTGCTGAGAGGCCAAAGGTTGTCTTCTCTGATGACTTGAACCTAATTGAGCATCTGTGAGACTATATCCAACAGCTGTGAGATGCACTGCATGTCACAATGGCTCCAGATACCTGTGACAACTTACCAGGACCTTACTGAGTCATTCCAAGCCCATCTAGCTGCTGTCCGTGCTGCAAACTGTGGTTATTTTGGATATTAGCTGGTGGATATAATAAGTAGAGATGAGCGAATCGAATCAGACTAATGCAAATTTCCTCACTCTTCATGGTAACGAATCACAATTTTTCCTAAGATGGTGACTACAATGGCAGCTACACATGTCAGGACACAGGGCAAGGAACTCTGTGGAGGCGGGCTGACCCAAAATACAATGCATACGGCCAATCAGCAACCAGCCAGCCCTTTGATGTCACAGCCCTATAAATACGGCGGCCATCTTAGAGTCAGACATTTTTAAGTATTCTGAGTGCAGGCACAGACATGAGAAGGCGCTAGGGACAGGCGCTATTGTAAAAACCCCTTAGTGAAAAAAATAATGGTTTATAAGTGCAGTGAAAGGATTGGGAGGGATCATTTCACAGCATCTTAGTGCAGGAAGAGATGTCAGAAAGCGCTAGGAACAGTGCAATAAAAGTAATTTACAAGTGCAGGGAAAGAATAGGGAGGAATCATTTCACAGCATCTTAGTGCAGGGAGAGACATCAGAAGGTGCTAGGGACACTGCTAGAAAAGCGATTTACAAGTGCAGGGAAAGATAATTTGGGGATTCAAATAGCCATTATAAAACTCTATATTATACCAGCAATTTGTTCTTGTGGTACAAGTGCTATGTTGAAAAGCCTTTAGTGGCTTATATCTTTTCAAACAAGAAAAAGTTTTCAGTTCACGTCGGTGCTTATATGTGTTGAAAGCGTACTGTAAGGGTTTAGGTAGCGGGGCTGTTGTCTCCTGGGTAGACGGGCACAGTTTAGCAGGCACACCGAAGAAGTTGCAGTCCACACAGCAGGAACTTAGTTTTATTGTCAGGTTGAGGTACAGAACATAAAAAAATAACAAACAAAAATCCTAAGCCTGTCTGGCTCTAACTAAACAGCATGAACCCTCCCTGACCAAGTGCTGGCCTAATACCAAGCACCTAAACAAAATAGAAAAGTCCATACCTCTTGAAGTGCTCTCACAGGCTCCATGCAGGTAACCTGTTCCCAGTCTGAGAGAGCTGTGTCTGCATTCTCAGCCTTATATCAGGCTAGCACACCTGAGGAGTAATTACCTGACAGCCCAAAACCCGGACTGTGCGGATGGAGTGGGGCCCACCCTTCTCTCCCCACTCCAGCAACACAGGCCCTAAGAACAGGTTTTACGCAAACCCGAGTTGCAGAGACCTCTCCTGAACATTTCCCTGGTTGCTTTTAAATGACAGAAGTGAGAAATCTTGGGCACACATAGACCCCGTCCACTACTTCTCCAGACACTCTGTCACAGTACAGAAAGAAAAAAATATACGCACTTTACTGGTGCACTTATTTGTGGCAAAAGGGTTTAGTGCGCTATTTCATTATAGAAAGAAAAACATATATGCACTTCACTGTTGCACTTATTTGTGGCAAAAGCGTTCAGTGGCCTATTTCATTATAGCAAAAAATATATACGCACTTCACTGCTGCAGTTATTTGTGGCAAGAGTTAGGTGGCCTATTTCAGTACAGAAGCAAAAAAATATATGCACTTCACTGGTGCACTTATTTGTGGCAAAAGAGTTTAATGGCCTATTTCAGTACAGAAAGAAAAAAAATATACACGCTTCACTTGTGCACTTATATTTGGCAAAAGAGTTTAGTGGCCTATATCATTATATAAAGGAAAAATATAAACACTTCACTGGTGCACTTATTTGTGACAAAAGCATTTAGTGGCCTATATCATTATAGAAAGAAAAAAATATACGCACTTCACTGGTGCAGTTATTTGTGGCAAAAGAGTTTAGTGGCCTATTTCAGTACAGAAAGAAAAAAATATATACACGCTTCACTTGTGCACTTATATTTGGAAAAAGAGTATAGTGGCCTATATCATTATATAAAGGAAAAAATATACACACTTCACTGGTGCACTTATTTGTGACAAAAGCATTTAGTGGCCTATATCATTATAGAAAGAAAAAAATATACGCACTTCACTGGTGCAGTTATTTGTGGCAAAAGAGTTTAGTGGCCTATTTCAGTACAGAAAGAAAAAAATATATAGGCACTTCACCGGTGCACTTATTTGTGGTAAAAGTGGCCTATTTCATTACAGAAAGAAAAAAAATTTACACACTTTACTGGTGCACTTATTTGTGGCAAAAGTGTTTAATGACATATTTCAATACAGAAAGAAAAAAATATACACACTTCACTGGTGTAGTTATTTGTGGCAAAAACATTCAGTGGACTATTTCACTATAGAAAGAAAAATAATATACGCACTTCACAAGTGTAGTTATTTGTGGCAAAAGTGTTTACTGGCCTATTTCATTATAGAAAGAAAATAATTTACGCACTTCACTGGTGCACTTATTTGTGGCAAAAGCGTTCAGTGGACTATTTCATTATAGAAATAAGAAAATATACGCACTTCACTTGTGTAGTTATTTGTGGCAAAAGTGTTTACTAGCCTATTTCATTATAAAAAGAAAAAAATATATACACACTTCACTGGTGCAGTTATTTGTAACAAAAGAGTTTAGTGGCCTATGTCAGTACAGAAAGAAAAAAATATACACACTTCACCTATGCACTTATTTGTGGAAAAAGCGTTTAGTGGCCTATTTCATTAAAGAAAGAAAAAATATACGCACTTCACTGGTACACTTATTTGTGGCAAAAGTGTTTAATGGCCTATTTCAGTACAGAAAGAAAAAAAATATACACTTCATTGATGCACTTATTTGTGTCAAAAGCATTCAGTGGACAATTTCATTATAGAAAGAAAAAAAAATGTACTTCACTGGTGCAGTTATTTGTGGTAAAAGCGTTCAGTGGCCTATTTCAGTACAGAAAGAAAAAAATATACGCCCATTCACTGGTGTATTTATTCATACTTATTTGTGGCAAAAGCATTCAGTGGCTTATTTCATTATAGAAAGAAAAAAAAAAGTACTTCACTGGTGCAGTTATTTGTGCCTAAAGGGTTTAGTGGCATATTTCAGTACAGAAAGGAAAATATATACGGACTTCACTGGTGCTTTTATTTTTGCTAAAAGTGTTTAATGGCCTATTTCATAACAAAAAGAAAAATGTATTCTCAGTTCACGTCAGCGGTTATATGTGTTGAAAGCGTACAGAAATAAAAAAAATATGCACACTTCACTGGTGCACTTATTTGTGGCAAAAGCGTTTAGTGGCCCATTTTAGTACAGAAAGAAAAAATATACACTATTCACTGGTGTACTTATTCGTGGCAAAAGCATTCAGTGGCTTATTTCATTATAAAAAAAATAATAATAATATGCACTTCACTGGTGCAGTTATTTGTGTCAAAAAGGTTTACTGGCCTATGTCATTATAGAAAGAAAAACATACGCACTTCACTGGTGCAGTTATTTGTGGCAAAAGGGTTTAGTGGCCTATTTGAGTACAGAAATAAAAATATATACGCACAAGGGTTAACCTCCTCAGGACCGCCCCACGCAGGGATGTGTCTATGAGGCGGCCCTGTAATTCCTCCTGGACGCGCCGGCGGGTCATCTCGCGAGACACAAGATTTCGGTCAAAGCCGGCCCGAGCATGCGCATCGCGGGCCGGCAAAAGTTAAAGGACAATTTCGTCATCAGCCTGCCAGCCAATGATTGTCGCGGGCAGGCTGATGATTTTAAAAAAAATCGAATCATAAGCCACCTAACACATTATATTTATAAATATAATGTGTTAAATGGCTGCTGTGCTCCTCTGCTGGTTCTTTTTGTCGGTTGGTTCCAGCAGAGGAGCACAGTTCACAGTGAGTACACAAAACATCACACCCAGCCCCCAGATCACCCCCATAACCCCAATTAACCCCTTGATCGCCCCTGTCAATCACCTAGTGAAGGGGAAAAAAGTGATCAGTGTAAACTGTCACTTTTTTTTTTCACTAGTATTGACGGTTAGGTTTAGGATAGTTTAGGCCCCTTTGTTAGGCAGTTAGCGTCGGTTAGCGCCCAGCCCACTGCACCGCAGTCACTGATTCACTGATTAGCGTATCGCTAATCAGCATTTGTACTTTTATAGTATCTGTAAGTGATCAGAACTGATCACAGTCAGATCTACAGGGAGTGCAGAATTATTAGGCAAGTTGTATTTTTGAGGATTAATTTTATTATTGAACAACAACCATGTTCTCAATGAACCCAAAAAACTCATTAATATCAAAGCTGAATATTTTTGGAAGTAGTTTTTAGTTTGTTTTTAGTTTTAGCTATTTTAGGGGGATATCTGTGTGTGCAGGTGACTATTACTGTGCATAATTATTAGGCAACTTAACAAAAAACAAATATATACCCATTTCAATTATTTATTTTTACCAGTGAAACCAATATTACATCTCAACATTCACAAATATACATTTCTGACATTCAAAAACAAAACAAAAACAAATCAGTGACCAATATAGCCACCTTTCTTTGCAAAGACACTCAAAAGCCTGCCATCCATGGATTCTGTCAGTGTTTTGATCTGTTCACCATCAACATTGCGTGCAGCAGCAACCACAGCCTCCCAGACACTGTTCAGAGAGGTGTACTGTTTTCCCTCCTTGTAAATCATTTGATGATGGACCACAGGTTCTCAATAGGGTTCAGATCAGGTGAACAAGGAGGCCATGTCATTAGATTTTCTTCTTTTATACCCTTTCTTGCCAGCCACGCTGTGGAGTACTTGGACGCGTGTGATGGAGCATTGTCCTGCATGAAAATCATGTTTTTCTTGAAGGATGCAGACTTCCTCCTGTACCACTGCTTGAAGAAGGTGTCTTCCAGAAACTGGCAGTAGGACTGGGAGTTGAGCTTGACTCCATCCTCAACCCGAAAAAGCCCCACAAGCCCATCTTTGATGATACCAGCCCAAACCAGTACTCCACCTCCACCTTGCTGGCGTCTGAGTCGGACTGGAGCTCTCTGCCCTTTACCAATCCAGCCACGGGCCCATCCATCTGGCCCATCAAGACTCACTCTCATTTCATCAGTCCATAAAACCTTTGAAAAATCAGTCTTGAGATATTTCTTGGCCCAGTCTTGACGTTTCAGCTTGTGTGTCTTATTCAGTGGTGGTCGTCTTTCAGCCTTTCTTACCTTGGCCATTTCTCTGAGTATTGCACACCTTGTGCTTTTGGGCACTCCAGTGATGTTGCAGCCAAACTGGTGGCAAGTGGCATCTTGGCAGCTGCACGCTTGACTTTTCTCAGTTCATGGGCAGTTATTTTGCGCCTTGGTTTTTCCACACGCTTCTTGCGACCCTGTTGACTATTTTGAATGAAACGCTTGATTGTTCGATGATCACGCTTCAGAAGCTTTGCAATTTTAACAGTGCTGCATCCCTTTGCAAGATATCTCACTATTTTTGACTTTTCTGAGCCTGTCAAGTCCTTCTTTTGACCCATTTTGCCAAAGGAAAGGAAGTTGCCTAATAATTATGCACACCTGATATAGGGTGTTGATGTCATTAGACCACACCCCTTCTCATTACAGAGATGCACATCACCTAATATGCTTAATTGGTAGTAGGCTTTCGAGCCTATACAGCTTGGAGTAAGACAACATGCATAAAGAGGATGATGTGGTCAAAATACTCATTTGCCTAATAATTCTGCACTCCCTGTATAATAGTATTAGTGTCACCTTAGCTCGCCCTCCACCCAAAACGCAGTGTTTGCCCGATCAGGCCTGATTGGTCACCCACACGTGCGTTAACCCACGCCGCCCCGCCGCAGTGACAAAAATTTTATTTATTTTTTTATAACTGCACAATCACTTTACAAGTTCTGCGGCGATAAAAAAATCAGTTTTGTTATTTTTTATCAATCGCAGCGGCCTCCGGTACTTCGCTAGCCTCCCATTTGTAAGACAGGCTTGCTTTTTTTCTTAGGTAGTCTCAGGGAATACCCCCTAAATTTTGTAGTCCAAATGGCAAATAAGGGGTATTCTTCTGAAGAGGCCTACAGGCTTCTGACCCAGTCAGATGAGGAATGGGAACCCTCATCTGACGAATCCAGCGGGTCAGAATACGAACCTGTAGAAAGCAGTGGCAGTCTGACCCAAAGTTCGGACGAGGAGGTTGAGGTCCCTGATACCACCAGGCGTACCCTCTTCAGGCATTTGTATCTAGAACAGATTGACTGCTGTGGCACCGTGCGACCTAGTCGCCGGGGCTTCCCCCAACGGCTCGTTACCACCCATCTTGCAAGGGGGGAGAGGGCTGCCTTGTGTAACCAAAAACTGCTCGCGGTGAAATGGAGAGACAAGCGTGACGTTTACATGCTCTCCTCCATTCACGCAGACACGTCAATCCAAATTGAACGAGCAACCAGTATCATTGAAAAGCCCCTCTGTGTCCACAACTATAATTCGCTCATGGGAGGGATGGACTTCAATGGCCAGATGTTGGCTCCCTATTTACTTTCCCACAGAACCAGATGCTGGTATAAGAAGGTGTCTGTATATTTGATTCAATTGGCTGTATATACCGTAATCATTTGTTCTCTACAGTAAGGCTGGGAGAACAAGATCCTTCCTCAAATTTCAGGAAGAGATCATCGAGAACCTCCTGTATCCAGGAGGTTCCGTGGCCCCAACCACCAGTGTAGTGAGCCGTCTACACGAGCGACATTTCCCCAGTGTCGTTGCCGGTACCTCAAACCAACCGCCACCTCGAAAAATAAGGCGTGACACCCGCTATTTCTGTCCTGACTGCCCTGACCACCCTGCCCTATGCTTAGGGGAGTGTTTCCGGAAGTACCACACACAGGTACACTTAGCATAGGGATTGCATCTCACAGGACAGGCACACAGGGCTATTAGGGCCCATTCACACAGAGCTGCTGCAAACCTCTCCTTTCACCTGGGACAAAGTGCATAATGTACTTTACCACATCTCTGGGCGATTTGCGCTTTGTACATTGTCCCATAGGGAAGGAGAGGTTTGTCCTATAAAGGTAAAAAAATAAAATAAAAAAATCACCGGTAAGCAAAAAAGTTAATGTTCTGTTTCCAAAGTTCATAAAAGTTAATGTTCTGTTCAAATGTTATTATAAAGTTCATGTTAATAAATTTATTGCGTTGCGGCCTGTTTTTTTTTTTTTTTTACCTTCTAGGTGTGGACCAACCGATTGACTAGCTGCAGCACTGATGTGCATTCTGAGAGAAGCATTGCGCTGTTGTCAGATCACAGAAAAGTCGGTGTATGCGGCGCTGCAAGACGAGATTTCTCCTCTGCAGAAAAATATACGTTTGCCGAGGCATATGAGCTGAGGAGGCGGCGGTGTTCATATGCTTTGGCAAACACTTTGTATATAAAAAATAAAAATAAAAAATCCCGGCAATGATTTATTCATCCACATCGATTGATGTGAATGGATAAATCGGGTTTGCCAGGGCATACGAGCTAAGTGGGTATGGATGTTGGGTGGAGCTCCTATATCCTGGCAGAAGCCTTTCCCCTCCTTTTTATTTTTTTGGCAGAGATTTTTTCATCCACATTGATCGATGCAAATGAAGAAATCTGTGCCGTTCAGTTTTTCTTTCAGCCCAGAGGCTGAACGGAAAAAATAGAAATCTCATTACTTGAATGCTTAATATAAGGAGAAAAGCAGAAACTCCTAATGCTGGCCATACATGTAATGATTGTGGAGACCCTCAAATGCCAGGGCAGTACAAACACCCCATTTTGGAAAGAAGACACCCTAAGGTCTTCGCTGATGGGCATAGTGAGTTCATAGAAGTTTTTATTTTTTGTCACAAGTTAGCGGAAAATGATTTTTTTTTTTTTTCTTACAAAGTCTCATATTCCACTAACTTATGACAAAAAATAAAAGCTTTGGGGTGTCTTTTTACATATATTCATGCTGGGTGAGATAAATATCTGTGTCAAATGACAACTTTGTATAAATAAATGGGAGAAGTTGACTTTTAGAGAGATATTTCTCTCACCCAGCATGGGTATATGTAAAAATACACCCCAAAACACATTGCCCTACTTCTTCTGAGTACGGCAAAACCACATGTGTGACACTTTTTTGCAGCCTAGGTGGGCAAAGGGGCACAAAGTCTAAAGAGCACCTTTAGGATTTCACAGAGCATTTTTTACACATTTGGATTTCAAACTACTTCTCACGCATTAGGGCCAATAAAATGCCAAGGCAGTATAAATACCCCACAAGTGACCCCATTTTGGAAAGAAGACACCCCAAGGTATTTCGTGATGGGCATAGTGAGTTCATGGAAGTTTAATTTTTTTGTCACAAGTTTCTGGAATATGAGACTTTGTAAGAAAACAAAGCAAAAAAAAACAAAGTTTCCGCTAACTTGTGACAAAAAATAAAAACTTCCATGAACTCACTATGCCCATCAGCGAATACCTTAGGGTGTCTTCTTTCCAAAATGGGGTCACTTGTGGGGTAGTTATACTGCCTTGGCATTTTAGGGGCCCTAATGTGTGAGAAGTAGTTTGAAATCCAAATGTGTAAAAAATGCCCTGTGAAATCCTAAAGGTGCTCTTTAGAATTTGTGCCCCTTTGCCCACCTAGACTGCAAAAAAGTGTCACAAATGTGGTATTGCCGTACTCAGAAGAAGTAGGGCAACATGTTTTGAGGTGTATTTTTACATATACCCATGCTGGGCTAGAGAAATATCTCTCTAAAAGTCAACTTTTCAATTTTCTTTATACAAAGTTGTCATTTTAGAGAGATATTTCTCTCACCCAGCATGGGTATATGTAAAAATACACCCCAAAACACACTGCCCAACTTCTCCTGAGTACGGCGATACCACATGTGTGACACTTTTTTGCAGCCTAGGTGGGCAAAGGGGCACAAATTCTAAAGAGCACCTTTAGGATTTCACAGGACATTTTTTACACATTTGAATTTCAAACTACTTCTCATGCATTAGGGCCCCTAAAATGCCAAGGCAGTATAACTACCCCACAAGTGACCCCATTTTGGAAAGAAGACACCCCAAGGTATTTTGTGATGGGCATAGTGAGTTCATGGAAGTTTTCATTTTTTCTCACAAGTTAGTGGAATATGAGAGTTTGTAAGAAAAAAAAATAATAAATCATTGTTTTCCACTAACTTGTGACAAAAAATAAAAGTTCTATGAACTCACTATGCCCATCAGTGAATACCTTAGGGTGTCTACTTTCCAAAATGTAGTCATTTGTGGGGTTTTTCTACTGTCTGGGCATTGTAGAACCTCAGGAAACATGACAGGTGCTCAGAAAGTCAGAGCTGATTAAAAATGCGGAAATTCACATTTTTGTACCATAGTTTGTAAACGCTATAACTTTTACCCAAACCATTTTTTTTACCCAAACATTTTTTTATCAAAGACATGTAGAACAATAAATTTAGAGAAAAATGTATATAGAAGTGTAGTTTTTTTTGAAAATTTTACAACTGAAAGTGAAAATTTTTATTTTTTGCAAAAAATCGGTAAATTTCAATTAATAACAAAAAATGTCAGCAGCAATGAAATACCACCAAATGAAAGCTCTATTAGTAAGAAGAAAAGGAGGTAAAATTCATTTGCGTGGTAAGTTGTATGACCGAGCAATAAACAGTGAAAGTAGTATAGTGCAGAATTGTAAAAAGTGGTCTGGTCATTAAGGGTGTTTAAGCTAGGGGAGCTGAGGTGGATAAGCAAACCCGAACTGTAAAGTTCGGGTGCGTACCGAATTTTAGGATTTTTGGACCACGGAACCCAAACCCGAACTTCTCAGTAAAAGTTTGGGTTCGGCATTCGACGAGTTACTGGCGCTTTATGAAATGCTGCAGAGCAGCCAATCAACAAGCGTTTAACTTGTGTACCCTTAGAAGCCATCACAGTCATGCCTACTAATTGCATGGCTGTGATTGGCAAGTTAAGCATATGACCCAGCCTCTATATAAGCTGGAGTCACGTAGCGCTGCACGTCACTCTGCTCTGATTAGTGTAGGGAGATAATTGGCCTAATCTGTAATCTGAAGTGCCTGTTAACTCAGCAATCTAACTAGATTTTGTTTTGTGGGTGCAGAGCACAATCTCTTTACCCAGCCCTGAGCTCAGTGACCCAGAAAAATAACTTTTATCCGTCTGTTAGTTAGGTGGGCGGCAGCGGGCATTTTATGCAAGTTCTGTGCACCAGCACAGCATATGTGCATTTGTGACAGTCAAATAGAAGCTTGAAATACTGCAATTATATTCTGGGATTTAAAAATGCAACCATTTTTGGCAAGACCCTACATCTGTGGCCTTTGCAGCATTTGTCGGTGTGCAATTTAAGCTTGAAATACAGCAATAATTTTCTGGCTTTTAAAAAACACCCTTTTTGGGCAAAATACTAAATTTTACAGCCCTTGCTACATCAGTCAGTGTGAAATACAAGCGTTATATAATGCTATCATATTCTGTTATTTTTTTTAAAAAAACACCCATTTCGGGCAAAATCTAAATTTTGTGGTGTTTGCTGAATCTGTAATTGTTAAATACAAGCTTAAAATGCAGCAGTAATTTTCAGGGTTTAAAAAGCACCCCTTTTTGGCAATACCCCCCATCTGGGACCTATGCAACATTAGTCAGTGTGAAATTTAAAGGGAACCTGTCACCAGTTGTATGGTGTCCTAACTAAGGGCAACATAAATAAGTGACTGATTCGCTTATCAAAATGCTGGGTCCCTTTCTTTAATTGACCCAGTCAATCTGCCAACATCTTGTATTGAAAAGCTCCAGCTGATAATGATGAGTCATGAATATTCATGAGCTCCTGACTCTCCCCGCCCACCTTCTGCTGAGTGACAGTTTGTTGCCATAGGAATCAGCAGCAGGTGGGCAGGGGAGTGGCTATAGCTCTGAAATAAATATACGCTGGACTCGATGACCTCACGCCAGACTCGAAACAGCTCATTAGCATGTGGCATGCAGCATCTTTGTGTGTATATTATGAGGTAACCATCTGTCACACCAGTAAGTGAATACATCTAAGGTACTTTTTAGTAGTTAATGATTGTATATAATTAGTTAGATTATAATCAAATATCCACATGACAGGTTCCCTTTAAGCTTGAAATACTACAATAATTTCCTGTTTTAAAAAACACACATTTTTGGCAATCTGGGGCCTATGCCACATTTGTCAGTGTGCAATTTAAGCTTGAAATACATCAATAATTTTCTTGGTTTTAAAAAACACCCTTTTTGGGCAAAAGACTACATTTCACAGCCCTTGCTGCATCTGTCAGTGTGAAATACAAGTGTTAGATTCTACTGTCATATTCTGTTATTTAAAAGACACCCATTTTTGGCAATACCCTATATCTGGTGCCTTTGCAGCATTTGTCAGTTTGAGATACAAGCTTGAAATACTGCAATAATATTCTGGGTTAAAAAAAATCACCCATTTTGGGCAATACCCTACATCTGGGGTCTATGCTGCATTTGTTAGTGTGACATACAAGCTATAATTACTGCAATAATATTCTGGGTTTAAAAAAACACCCAATTTGGGCAAAATACAAATTTAGCGGCCTTGGCTGCATCTGTCAGTGTGAGATACAAACTTGAAATACTACAATAATTTTCTGGGTTTAAAAAAAACACCAATTTTGGGCAATAACCTATATCTGGGGCCTATGCTGCATTTGTTAGTGTGACACACAAGCTATAATTACTGCAATAATATTCTGGGTTTAAAAAAACACCCAATTTGGGCAAAATACAAATTTAGCGGCCTTGGCTGCATCTGTCAGTGTGAGATACAAACTTGAAATACTGCAATAATATTCTGGGTTTAAAAAAAAAAAAACACACCAATTTTTGGCAAAACCCTACATCTGGTGCCTTTGCTGCATCTGTCAGTGTGAAAGACAAGCTTGAAATATTTCAATAATTTGCGGCCTTGGCTGCATCTGTCAGTGTGAAATACACACGTTAGATACTGGTGTTTTATTCTGTTATAAAAAAAACACCCATTTTGGGCCAAATACAAAATTTGCGGCATTGGTTGCATCTGTCAGTGTGAGACATAGGTTTGAAATACTACAATAATATTCTGGGTTTAAAAAAAAACACCCATTTTTGGCAATGCCCTACATCTGGAGCCTATGCTGTGTTTGTTGGTGTAACATACAAGCTAGAAATACTGCAATAATATTTTGGGTTAAAAAAACACTTATTTTAGGCAAAATACTAAATTTGCGGCCTTGACTGCATCTGTCAGTGTGAAATACACACGTTAGATACTGGTGTTCTATTCTGTTATTTAACCCCTTAAGGACTCAGCCCTATTTCACCTTAAGGACTTGGCCATTTTTTGCAAATCTGACCAGTGTCCCTTTAAGTGCTCATAACTTTAAAACGCTTTGACTTACCCAGGCCGTTCTGAGATTGTTTTTTCGTCACATATTGTACTTCATGACACTGCTAAAATTGGGTCAAAAAAGTTAATTTTTTTGCACAAAAAAATAAAATTTTTACCAATTTTTTTGAAAAATTAGCAAATTTCTAAGTTTCAGTTTCTCTACTTCTGTAATACATAGTAATACCCCCAAAAAATGTGATGGCTTTACATTCCCCATATGTCTACTTCATGTGTGTAGCATTTTGGGAATGATATTTTATTTTTTGGGGATGTTACAAGGCTTAGAAGTTTAGAAGCAAATTTTGAAATTTTTCAGAAATCTTCAAAATCCCACTTTTTATGGACCAGTTCAGGTTTGCAGTCATATTGTGAGGCTTAGATAATAGAAACCTCCCAACCCCATTCTAGAAACTACACCCCTCAAGGTATTCAAAACTGTTTTTTCAAACTTTATTAACCCTTTAGGTCTTCCACAAGAGTTAATGGCAGATGGAGAAACAATTTAGAAATTTCTATTTTTGGGAAAATTTTCCAATATAATCAATTTTTTCCAGGAGTAAAACAAGGGTTAACTGCCAAACAAAACTCAAAATGGGTTGCCCTGATCCTGTAGTTTGCAGAAACACCCCATATGTGGTCGTAAACTACTGTTTGGCCAAACGGCAGGACATAGAAGGAGGGGAACACCATATGGGTTTTGGAAGGCAGATTTTGCAGGACTGGTTTTGTTTATACCATGTCCCATTTGAAGCCCCCTGTTGCACCCCTAGAATAGAAATTTCAAAAAAGTGACTCCATCTAAGAAAGTACACCCCTCAAGGTATTCAAAACTGGGTTTACAAACTTTGTTAACCCTTTAGGTGTTCCACAAGAGTTAATGGCAAATGGAGAAACAATTTAGAAATTTCTATTTTTTGGAAAATTTTCCAATATAATCAATTTTTTCCAGGAGTAAAACAAGGGTTAACTGCCAAACAAAACTCAAAATGGGTTGCCCTGATTCTGTAGTTTGCAGAAACACCCCATATGTGGTCGTAAACTACTGTTTGGCCAAACGGGAGGACATAGAAGGAGGGGAACACCATATGGGTTTTGGAAGGCAGATTTTGCAGGACTGGTTTTGTTTATACCATGTCCCATTTGAAGCCCCCTGTTGCACCCCTAGAATAGAAATTTCAAAAAAGTGACTCCATCTAAGAAAGTACACCCCTCAAGGTATTCAAAACTGGGTTTACAAACTTTGTTAACCCTTTAGGTGTTCCACAAGAGTTAATGGCAGATGGAGAAACAATTTAGAAATTTCTATTTTTTGGAAAATTTTCCAATATAATCAATTTTTTCCAGGAGTAAAACAAGGGTTAACTGCCAAACAAAACTCAAAATGGGTTGCCCTGATTCTGTAGTTTGCAGAAACACCCCATATGTGGTCGTAAACTACTGTTTGGCCAAACGGCAGGACATAGAAGGAGGGGAACGTCATATGGTTTTTGGAAGGCAGATTTTGCTGGACTGGTTTATTTACACCATGTACCCTTTCAAGCCCCCTGATGCACCCCTAGAGTAGAAACTCCATAAAAGTGACCCCATCTAGGAAACTACAGGATAAGGTGGTTGTTGTTTTGGGACTATTTTAGGGGTAAATATGATTTTTGGTTGCTCTATATTACTCTTTTTTGAGGCAATGTAACAAAAAAATTAAATTCTAAAAATGTTTCTACATTCGCTATTTAGTTTTGTGGAACACCTAAAGGGTTAACATAGTTTGTAAAGTAACTTTTGAATACCTTGAGGGGTGTAGTTTCTTAGATGGGGTCACTTTTTTGGAGTTTCTAGTCTAGGCTACATCAGGGGGGCTTCTAATGGGACATGGTGTCAAAAAAAAAACTGTCCATCAAAATCTGCCTTCCAGAAACCGTATGGAGTTCCCTTCCTTCTATGCCCTGCCGTGCGGCTATATAGCCATTTACGACCACATATGGGGTGTTTCTGCAAACTACAGAATCAGGGCCATAAATATTGAGTTTTGTTTGGCTGTTAACCCTTGCTTTATTACCGGCAAAAGGGATTCAAATTGAAATTTTGCCCAAAAATGGGTGTTTTGGCACCGTTTTTGTTTTATATTTTTAACACCGTTCATTCGAGGCGTTTGGTCAAATTTTATTTTTATAGCGACGACTTTTACGCACGCGACGATGCCCAATATGTATGGCTCTCAGACTTTGGAGACACTAAGCAGGCATCCTAAAAACTGCGGCCCTCCAGATGTTGTAAAACTACAATTCCCACCATGCCCTGCTGATGGCTGTAGGTTGTCTGGGCATGCTGGGAGTTTTACAACATCTGGAGGGCCGCAGTTTGAGGATGCCTGCTCTAAAACTAATATTTTTTTGGGGAAAAAAAATTGTTTCTGTGTCTCCAAAGTCTAAGAGCCATAGTGTTTTATGTTCTCTAGTGGACTGTTGGGGATTATAAAAATTTAGTACTCCATGGAAGTGTGATACTCCCTGAAGCAATCGATAACGCAGAGGCCCGGATGATCGGGGCAAGTGTCACATTGAGTGGTGGTGTCCTTCCGTATCCCCCTCTTGTGACACACTCTGCATCTTTTTTGGGTTCGTCCCTTCTTTCCAGTATGGGGGACCACACCTGGAAAGTGTTGGCCAGGGACGATCCGGGCGCCTCCAGTTCCCGAGGTACTCCGGCCTGCTCTTTCCCGGTCCGAAAAGATCAGGTCTTTGAGGACTGCCTCATAGAATTGGAGGAATGTCCCTGTGCTGCCAGCGCTTCGGGATAGTACAAAAGAGTTGTACTTGGCAACCTGCACCATGTAGACCGTAACTTTTTTGTACCATGCCCGGGTTTTGCGCATGGCATTATATGGCGTGAGGACTTGATCAGAGAGATCAACTCCTCCCATATACCGATTGTAGTCGACGATACAATCGGGCTTGAGGACCGTTGCCGTGGTACCTCGCACAGAGACTGGGGTGGTGCTGTTACCGTGGATTGTGGACAGCATAAGGACATCCCTCTTGTCCTTATACCTGACCAGCAACAGGTTTCCACTGGTAAGTGCACGGGTCTCACCCCTGGGGATAGGTACCTGGAGGGGGTGGGCAGGGAGGCCGCGCTGATTTTTCCGCACGGTCCCACAAGCGAACGTGGATCTGGCGGCAAGGGACCTGAACAAGGGAATGCTGGTATAAAAGTTATCCACGTACAAGTGGTAACCCTTATCCAGCAGTGGGTGCATAAGGTCCCACACGAGTTTCCCGCTAACACCAAGAGTGGGGGGACATTCTGGGGGTTGAATACGGGAATCTCGCCCCTCGTACACACGAAATTTGTAAGTGTACCCTGAGGTACTCTCACAAATTTTGTATAGCTTCACGCCATACCTCGCCCGCTTTGTGGGAATGTATTGGCGGAAACTGAGTCTCCCCTTGAACGCAACGAGAGACTCATCAACCGCGACCTCCCTTCCAGGTACGTAGGCCTGCTGAAATGTGGCCCCAAAGTGATCGATGACCGGCCGTATCTTATACAGCCGGTCATAGGCAGGATCACCTCGGGGTGGACATGCTGCATTATCGGAATAATGCAGACATTTCCGGATGGCCTCAAACCGGGGACGTGTCATGACCATACTGTACAGTGGGGTCTGGTATAGGACGTCCCCACTCCAGTATTGCCTGACACTGGGTTTTTGGACTAGACCCATATGCAGCACGAGGCCCCAAAATGTCCTCATTTCGGCTGCACTGACCGGCGTCCAGCCACCGGGTCTAGCCAAAAATGAGCCTGGGTTTTGAGCGACGAACTGTTGGGCGTACAGATTCGTCTGCTCCACCATCAAATTCACCAGTGGGTTACTGAAAAAAAAACTAAAAAAGTCTATTTCAGTAAACCCCACTGTGGGAATCTGGATTCCAGGATTGCCAGCGAAATCCGGAATCTCAGGCTCAAAGTCCACTGGGGGACACCAGCTAAGTTCATCGGCAGGGGGCTCCGGTGAACTTATTTGGTGGGCCGGGAAACCAGTACGAACCCCAGGGCGGCTCGTACTAGGGTGGGCCACAGGATCCCTAGCATGTGTGGCCCCTGGCTCCGCCTGGCGGCGTCTCCGCCGCCTTGGTGGCTCATCGTCATCCGATGATGATGAGGAGGATGCAGATGACAAAAGGAACGTGGGGTCATCCTCATCCTCACTGGGGCTCTCGGAGTCGGAGGCAATCTGGGCGTATGCCTCCTCGGCCGAGAACACCCGGCGGGCCATGGGTGTGTGTGTGTGCGTGTAGGTGTGCGTGTGTGGAAACCTTTATTATATGTGCGTGTGTGTGGGGGCAACGGGTGTTCGCGTACTAAAAAAAGGAAAATAAAGGGGCAAGTGTTAGGAAAAAAAAAAAAAAAGTTCAAAGTTGCTGATCAGCGGTACAACGCTGATCAGCGGTGGGGCGGGCGATGCGCTAACAGTGGACGGACGCTAAAGTGCCGACCAGTCAGCGAACGCAGAAAAATAAAAAAAAAGTGGTGGTAAGGGGGCTAGTGGTGAGGGGGGGGGGGGCTGGGGGAGGGCTGGTGGGGGGATCGGTGGGGGGGAAGGGGGGGCTGGTGGTGGTGGGGGGCTGGTAGGGGGGGGCAAGTGGCAGGGGGGGCTCTGGGGTCTGATAGATGGATCAAAAAAGTTTTGTGTAAAAGTTCTTTTTTTTTTTCCTAACTAACTTTTCCCTTCTTTCCCTTCCTAATGGTGCCTCTCCCTCACTGACCCTAACCTACCTGAGTGGCGATGGGTGCAGGAGGGTGATGGATGCCGATTAGGGGGACACAGGAGCTGGTGCTGGACGATGCTGCACGGTCAGGGTGCTGGACAGGAAGAGGAGGGGAGAGAGAAGCGCAGGAAGTTTGAATCTCGCGCCTCTCTCCCCTGCACCAATCAGCACCCTGGACAGCAGTGTTCAGCACCAGGGCCAGCACCGCCTCCTCAAATCCTCGGACTGCGATTGGTGGTGTAAAATTACGCCACCGATCGCAGTCTTTTTCCGGTTCATCGGGTCACAGCACACCCGAATGGACCGGAAACGCAGAAAACCAGCAGGTCTGAATGGACCTGCGGTTTTCTGCGATCGTCTATACGGGGGGGTCAAATGACCCCCCCCTGCGTTGTTACGGGATGCCGGCTGAATGATTTCAGCCGGCATCCCGTTCCGATTAACCCCCGCGGCGCCGGAATCACGAATTAAAGCCATGACGTACCGGTACGTCATGGGTCCTTAAGGATTCGGGAAACATGCCGTACCGATACGTCATGGGTCCCTAAGGGGTTAAAAAAACACCCATTTTGGGCCAAATACTAAATTTGCGGAGAATGAGAAGAGCGTTGAATAAGGGACGTGGCCCCGGGAGTGTTGCTGCTGGTGGAGCTCCTGTTGTAGGGAGAGGACATGGTCGCTCTGTGCCAGCTACACGCACAAGTGAAACACCTTCCTCAGGTGCGAGTAGGTGACAGAACTTTCAGCGTTATTTGGTCGGGCCCAATGCAGCTCTACGAATGGTGAGGCCAGAACAAGTACAGGCAATAGTAGATTGGGTTGCTGACAGTGTCTCCAGTTCCTTCACATTGTCTCCCACCCAGTCTCCTGCTGAAAGATCAGCGTTAGCACCTGCCAATGTCCATCAGTTTTTCACCTCACCCCCTTGCAAATCAGCCAAGCAGTCTGAGCCCCAAGTAATGCAGCAGTCTCTTCTTCTTTTTGAAGACTCTGCTAGCAGTGTTTCCCAGAGCCATCCACTTAGCCCTGCCCCAGAAGTGGGAGAGATTGAGTGCACCGATGCCAAACCACTTATGTTTCAAGTGGGAGGACCACTGCAGCACGTCTCAGATGATAACAAAAAAACACAGGTGCCAACTGCTGGGGCTTTCTGCAGTGTGCAGACCGACAAGGAGGGCAGGGGTGAAGACTGGGTGGAAGATGATGTGGAGGCCAATGAGGTCCTTGACCCCAAATGGAATCAAGGTCATGTGAGTGAACTGTGTAGTTCGTAGAAAGAGGAGGTGGTCGCACAGAGCAACCAGCACAGAAGAAGAGGGAGCAGGGTCCAAATGCGGTGCAGCCGTCCCCTAGACAGTACGCCTGCTACTGCCCAACGCAGCAAGGGATTGAGCACACCAAAGCCAACTCCAAGGAGTTCCCTGGTGTGGCAGTTCTCCAGACAATGTGCTGATGACAAGACACAAGTGGTTTGCACTCTGTACAATCATAGCCTGAAGCAAGGCATACACGTTCTCAACCTGAGCACAACCTGAGCACAACCTGCATGACCAGGCATCTAAGTGCAAAGCACAAGCGGCAGTGGAGTAGACACCTCAAAAACCAAGAAAGGTCTGTGGCTCCTCCTGCTTCCTCCTCTGCTGCAGTCTCGGCCTCTTCATCCACCTCTGGAGTGTTAGTGACCCCGCAAACAGAGGATCTTCCAGCAACACCAACACCTGGGTCACCAAGCATCTCCACAATTTCCATGGTAGCGTTCAGCCCTCTATCTCAGAAATACTGGAGCGGAAGAGGAAGTACCCCCTACCCAACCACGATCCCTGGCCTTGAATATCAGCATTTCAAAATTGCTGGCCTTTGAAAGGCTGTCATTCTGTCTGGTTGAGACAGAGAGTTTTAAAAACCTTATGGTGCTGGCTGTCCCACAGTACATCGTGCCCAGCCTCCACTACTTTTCCAGGTGAGCCATCCCTTCCCTGCACAACCAAGTGCGGGATAAAATCAGGTGTGCACTGCTCAACACCATCTGTGGCAAGGTCCACCTAACTACGGATACGTCGACCAGTAAGCACAGTCAGGGACATTTTATCTCCCTAACAGCACACTGGGTAAATGCAGTGGCGTCTGGGCCTAAGGCGGATAGCAGTTTGCCGCATGTCCTTCCACCACCGAGGATTGCAGGGCACTATTCTTTGCCTCCTGTTAGTTCCTCCTCCTATTCTGGTTCCTCATCCTCTACCGCCTCCTCATCTGGTCAGCATAACACCTTCACCACTAACTTCAGCACAGCCAGGGGTAAATGACAGCAGGCATTTTTAAAACGTATCTGTTTGGGGGACAAACCCCACACAGCGCAGGAGCTGTGGACGGGCCTTGAACAACAGACCGATGAGTGGTTGGTGCCAGTGAGCCTCAAGCCCTGCCTGGTGGTGTGTGATAATGGGCAAAATCTCGTAGCAGCTCTGGGCATAGCCGGTTTGACGCACATCCCTTGCCTGGCGCATGTGCTGAATTTAGTGGTGCAGAGGTTCCTTAATAATGACCCCAATATGTCAGAGCTGCTGCAGAAAGTGCGGGTCGTCTGTGCGCGCTTTCGGCGTTCTCACCCTGCTACTGCTTGCCTGTTAGCGCTGCAGCGTAACTTTGGTCTTCCCGCTCACCGCCTCATTTGCGACATGCCCACAAGGTGGAACTCAACCTTGCACATGCTGGTCATACTGTGTGAGCAGCATCAGGAGATAGTGGAGTTTCAGCTGCAACACGCATGGGTGAGTCGCTCTGTGGAACAGCACCACTTCACCACCAATGACTGGGCCTCCATGTGAGACCTGTGTTCCTTGTTGCGCTGTTTCGAGTACTCCACCAACATGGCCAGTGCCGATAATGCCATTCCCAGCATTACTATCCCACTTCTATGTCTCCTTGAAAAAACGCTGCTGGTGATGATAGAAGAGGATGTGGCACAGGAGGAGGAGGAAGAGGGATAATTTCATAGGGTTTCCAACCAGTCATTCACAAATGGCTCAGAGGGTGGGTTCCCACACCCACAAACGCCAGGTACACAATTGTCCAGCCAGGGCACAGTTCTGGAGGATGATGAGGTGGAGGATGAGGAGGAGGAGATGGAGGAGATGGAGGATGGGGAACCATGTTCACAGCAGGTTGGCACCCATACCAGCTCATGGCTTCACTGGTGCGTGGCTGGTGGGGATACAGAGGACAGAGGCGATACACCTCCCACAGAGGACAGCTTTTTGTTGCCTTTGGGCAGCCTGGCACAGATGAGCGATTACATGATGCAGTGTCTCCACAGCAACCACCAAGTTGCCCACATGCTAACTTGTGCTGTTTACTGGGTGGCCATGCTGCTGGATCCCCGTTACAAGGACAACGTACCGTCCTTAATTCAGTCACTGGAGCGTGATCGTAAGATGTGCGAGTACAAGTGCACGCTGGTCGCCAACGCAGCTGGGGCACCACTAGCACCTCAGAAGCATGGCCGAAATGTGGAAAAGCTTTGTCAGCATGCCACAACAACCAGCACCACCAGCTGATATGGAACGTCTTAGCAGGAGGCAGCATTTCAGCAACATGTTGGAGCAATATGTGTGCACATGCCTACACATACTGAATGACGGGCCTGCCCCCTTCAACATCTGAGTCTCCAAATTAGGCACATGGCCTGAGCTTGCCTTTTGCGCCTTGGAGAGGCTGGCCTGCCCTGCAGCCAGTGTATTGTCTGAACGTGTGTTTAGCACGGCAGGGGGAGTTATCACAGACAGGTGCAGCCGCCTGTCCGCAGCCAATGTGGACAAGCTCATGTTCAATAAAATGAACCAGGCATAGATCCCACAGGGCTTGTCCGTACCTTGTGCAAAATAGACATGCACATCGGCCTTACCCAGCTATTGTTATACTACAGCGCAACTGCTCATTGTTGTATTTTGGATATTTCCCACTCTTTTGGAGTCTACCCTAATTTAAAAAATATATATAAAAAAAAAAGTAAAATAAAAACCAGTTTTGGTTACCTCGTCCTCCTCCACCGCCGCTTCCACCTACACCACTATGTCCACCGCCTCCTCAAACTCTTACTCCATATGGACCTACATCTTAAGATAATTGTTTTAAATTTGTACGTATTTCATTTTATTTTATGTCATTTCACAAATTTGTCTGTTACATTTCCGAGTAGTAGACAAATAAAAACATTTCACTAACTTGTCTGTTACATTCTTGGGTGATATTTGACCATTTTTTGCCGTGATTAAACCCCTGCTCTGCTTAGGTGACAGAAAATGTAATTAAGAAAATTATTCTTTAATTGACACGCGCCACCTCCTTTACTTGTAAGCTTCCGCTCGATCAACATTTAATTTCATCCATTGTCCTCCCTTGTATGTGCTATTTCTTTCTCACGCTCCCTCTCCGGCGTGGAACCCTGATTCGCCGATATCAGTGATCAACATGGTACGCGCAGAAAAGAACATCGAAAGTTGATAGAGAAAAAATCCAAATGGATCATGGACGTCACGGGGACATGCAATCGGGAAGAAGTTATCTAGAGTCAACAAAGCAGCAGCAGGGCCTCTCCTGTCTATCGTTTCCAAATCCAAATCACCCCAGTGACATTCCCTATAATTTTTTAATAATCATTCCAATAACAGGGCATCTTAGGAGTCCTGTATTGTTTTTTTTATCGTCACTACCTCCCCGAGTCGGGAGTGGGTAATTGCCACGAGCCCCCTCCTTAACTTACAAGCTTCTGCTTCAATACTTTGTCCCACATTTCCGCTCGATTACATTGAATTTCATCCATTGACCTCCCTTGGATGTAGTATCTCTTTCTCACGCTCCCTCTCCGGCGTGGAACCCTGATTCGTAGCTAACCGTGATCAACATGTTAGGTGCAGAAAAGAACATCGAAAGTTGATAGAGAAGATATCCAATTGGATTGTGAACATCACGGGGACGCGCGACATGATGGGACAGTATGTATGTGTGCACACGCCTACATGAACTGACTGATGGGTTTGCCCCCCTCAACTTCTGGGTCTCCAAATTGGGCACATGGCCTGAACTTGCCCTTTACACCTTGGAGGTGCTGGCCTGCCCTGCAGCCAGTGTATTGTCAGAATGTTTGTTTAGCACGACTGTAGGGGGTTATCACAGGTTATATTTCCCAATGTTTTGGGGTGTACCCTAATTTTTATTTTATTTTTTCCCTTTATAAACTTTTATTTTTTAGTTATCATACAAAAAGATACATAACAATATACCATTTACAATGCTATAAAATCCAAAAGTCCGTCAGTTCTAGTCCTTAAAGCATAATTAAATATGATTTCATGCAAATACCCATAATTATATAGATATTAACTAGGGTGTACCCTAATTTAAACAAAAAAATATATAATTAAAACAAAAAAAACCTGTGTAGGCTACCTCCTCCCCCTCTACCGCCGCTTCCACTTACACCACCACTGCCTCTTCAACCTCCTACTATATATGGACCTCGTCCTCCTAGATCAAGATTATTATTATTTTTTGACGTATTTTATGGTATTTAAAGTCATTTACCAATCCACATTTGTTTGCAGAGCACTTGCCATGCTCTTAACCACATTTTGCTGCCCTCTAGCCCTTTCTATGACATTTTTAGAGCCATTTTAGGGCTCCAAAGTTCGGGTCCCTTATTGACTTCAATGGGGTTTGGGTTTGGGGTCAAGTTCGGGTCCCGAACTCGAACTTTTTTGTGAGGTAAGGCCAAACCCGAACATCCAGGTGTCCGCTCAGCTCTAGTAATAAATTAGTTCTCCGTGGGGTACAATTACAGCAAGATGTCTTTTAAGCAGCATGAAGAAAGGATATTGGTGAAACTCAAATTACACCAAGTATTTGCACAAGTGTTTACTTTTGCAGCCTAATGGATATTAAACTAGAAATCTAACATCTCATGAGAATAATGGGTTACTATTAGCTCCGCTAATGTTTTAAAAGGATTTAGCACAAATCCTCTTTCCACACTTTTGATTTTTCAACTCACATGACTGCAAAAAGCTGGAAGTTAATTCTATTTTCAAGAGTAGCTTTAAAAACAAACCTTGCAGAAGCATAGCTTTGAATGACAAAGTTTAATATGACTAATTGTAAAATGCCTGAACAAAGATTTTAAGATCTCATTTAGTTTTGCAGAACAGCAGTATAATAAAGTCTTCTCTTTGATATATATTAAAATTGCTGTCTAGTGGTAATAGTGGAGCAGAGGGTGGCTTAGCTAAGAATGTTCCTACAAAATAATCCTGCTGATTTGTCTTTGGGAAACAAATGATTTGTTTTATGTCGACAGATTTTGATAAAGTATTCTTAATTTTCAGGTGGATGAGCACAGTTTAGAACATTGCAACATCAATAGCTTTTTCATGTGCCAGCAGATAGACCATGGCCCCAATTGACTAATCCTGTAGATATAATCCTGTAGATGGCATAAACTTAGACAGGTTCAGGCTGGATGGTAAAAGTGGTTCAGGGATAGACACTTTCGTCTTAGTTTGTACCAGCTATGGGTTGGCTTACTATGAGGTGGAATTTCATCCCAGAACTGTGGTGGGGTTCTTTTGGTGAAAAAAAGCCTCTTAGGCTGCACGCCTTTTCTACTAAGTAAAAAAAAAAGAGAAAACATAGTTGTGCTAAACTGTGTTCAAATTATGCCAGTTTGCACCAGTATTTAGACAAATTATAGTAGCTGACACGTTGATAAAACTGGGCTTATGTACGTGTATGTACAGTGCTTCTGTATGCATAGGGCATTTTTCTTACCTGGCACCATAAAAAATGCATCAAAGGATAATTGTTGGACTGCTGTTTTAATAAAAATAAAAAAATAAAAAAAATCTTCTGCCATCTGTTTACTCATAGTATTATATTTTGCTTTCATTTTGACAATACTAACTTGACAGGGGTAGGGTAAAGCACTAGCAGATCACAGAATGCCATGCATGATTTTATTTCAATTGGGGCACTTTTAATTTTTGTAGAAATTAGTCAGACCCAAATGGAATCATAAAAATGGGACTCAAAACTTTTTTCAGGAAGTTTGCTCATGTCTAGTCAGGATGCACTACGGGAATGTTTAAGCAATGTATTACTGGAAAACCTTGTGCCCTGACATTCACGTGTAGATCACTTTGACACATGTAAATAAACATTATTGCATTCCAGGTACTGTATATCCCTTCATGAAAACAGGGGTATTACTTAATGACAGTGATCTTTTTGGGCAGTGAAAAATGCACTATTTTGCAGTGAAACAATTGTTAAGAAATAGTTTTTAAATTGTCTCCAAATTCTTTGGATCTCAATGTGATGAAGCATCCGTGGGATGTACTTACAAAAACTCTTATCCATGGAGATCCCAGCTTGCAAGTTTTTGACTTATAACAACTGCTATTAGTGTCTTGGGGCCAGATATATTAAGCAAATTATTGCAAACACATGACACATATATACATATTCGTTAGACACAGCTATATAGACAATGCAACATACATATGTGTAAATTATGTATAAAAAATGGATTGGTCACTCTTATATGGAAGTATAGGATGTTTTATTCAATAAACATGTTAAAATAGATAAAGGGATAATAAAAATACACATAAAAAAACATATACAAACTTATTCTAAATATGTCTATTCTCTATTCAACTGTCATGAATAGATTTAATAGAAGGAACTGCAGCTTTGAAATAAGTTGATTTGACAGAAAAATACTGCAGCTTTAAGATGAGTATTATTGGTGTCAGATGTCTCCAACTGTCTCCACCCAGACTGGTACAGTCTTGAATGTGAAGGGTAAATTTTGTTAGAATGACAAACAGGCACCAGCAATATCCATCTGATGAATTGACCAGGTGTCAAATTAAAAATAATATAACATCCAATATAATATAAAAGTGCAATTCAACCATATAATAAATCAGTCTCTGGATGATAAATCTTTTCTCGTATTTGATAAAAATATATCCAAGATCTGTATTTAAACAAGAAGAATTCCAACTTATTTTAAAATAAATAGTGGATTGAATCAGCTTTCATCTACTGTATCTCCCAGTATTTCGGTGTATGGCTCGATTGCAACAGAAGAAAAAGCTTTCACTAAAGTAGCCAGTACAGTTTGTTTGTATCACAGCATCTGTATCAAGACAAAAGCACTTCCACTGCCAAAAGCTGATATTATGTTGCATCCGACTACTATGGTATGGTGCTGCTGTATAGCCGTAATGTGGGATAGTG